>NC_091286.1:579838271-581108896 GCF_032444005.1 Ranitomeya imitator
CTAAACTAAAAGAGCTACCTTTTCCTTGTGCAACATTACTGCTGCACAAGATGGATCTTTCAGTAACAAACGCCGAGGGGGGGGGGGGGGACAGGTTCCCTTACATTTAGGTTGTTGTGCCAGCGTGGCGGTCGCAGGACACATTGCTGGCTACACAGCTGGGGATCAGCTGACGTTACTGAAACCCAATAACACTGTGTCGTATGTTTTGACTGTGCAGCCTGCACTTCTGAGCCGCAACTGGTGGTGTTGGAGCCCAGGAATAGCAGTTCAGGTGGTAGAAAGATGAACACATCAGGAGACCTGGATGACACCCAATTACTTAATCAGGCAGAGGAGTGGCAAATTCCTGCGAGATCCAGGCCTGGTTCATTTTCAGGAAAGTAAGCCGGTCAACGTTATCGGAGGATAGTCGCATGCAACGGTCTGTTAGTACACCACCTGCGGCACTAAAGACACGTTCCGATAAGACACTAGCCGCGGGGCAAGCCAGCACCTCCAATGCATACTGGCTTAGCTCTGGCCATGTATCCAGCTTAGAGACCCAAAACTTGAACGGGGAAGAGCTGTCTGGGAGTACACTAAGAGGGCAAGCCATGTAGTCTGTCACCATCTGACGGAACCGTTGCCTCCTGCTGACTGGAGCCGCCGGTGATGGTGTAGACATTTGGGGTGGGCACACAAAAGTTTTCCACAGTTGTGCCATACTGGGCTTGCCTTGGGCAGAGGCACTGCTTCTGCTCCCTCTTTGTGCAGAGCCTCCTCCTCCACTGCCTCGACGCACTGAGCTGCTTTGTAAAGCACTAGCAGCACTCCTCTCAGTTGGACTGGAGAAGATGATGGAATTCACCAGTGTGTCGTGGTACTCCCGCATTTTACGCTCCCGTGTCAACGCCGGGATGAGGTTTTGGACATTGTCACGATAGCGAGGATCGAGGAGGGCGTACACCCAATAATCAGGCACGTTGAGAATGTGGCCGATGCGGCGGTCGTTTCTCAGGCACTGCAACATGAAATCAATCATGTGCTGCAGACTGCCAACTGGCCCAGAAACGCTGTCCCCTGCTTGAGATATGATCTCTGCCCGCTCATCATCACCCCACCCTCGCTGTACACACTGACCACTGGACAATGGTGTAACTGCCTCCTCTGGACGTAGCTCTTCCTCGTCCATTGACTCCTCCTCATCCTCCTCACAAAGGGTCCCCTGCCGACCCCTTTGTGAGGAACCACGTGGCGCTGACTGCCCAGAAGCTGATGGAAAAGGTGACTCCTCATCCTCCACCTCTTCCACATCATCCCTTATCCCTTGCAGGGTTTCTTGAAGCAAGCAGATAAGGGGGACAGTCATGCTGACTAGTGCATCATCTGCACTTGCCATCCGCGTGGAATAATCGAAAGGACGCAAAACCTGGCAGACGTCCTTCATAGTGGCCCACTCTATGGTTGTGAAGTCTGAGCGGCTCTGACTGCGACTTTTTTGCGCCTGATGCAGCTGGTACTCCATTACTGCTTGCTGCTGCTCACACAACCGCTCCAACATATGTAACGTGGAATTCCACCTGGTAGGTAGGTCACATATGATGCGATGTTCAGGAAGGCGAACCCGACGCTGCAGAGCAGCAATGCGGGATCTTGCCAAGCTGGAACGCCGCAAGTGAGCACACTCTAGGCGGGCCTTGTGCAGAAGTGCATCAAGATCCGGATAGTCCCTCAGAAAACTCTGCACAACCAAATTGAGCACATGTGCCAGACATGGGATGTGAGTGAGGTTGCCAAGGCCTAAAGCTGCCACCAGATTTCGGCCATTGTCACACACTACCATGCCTGGCTGGAGATTCGCTGGCACAAACCACACATCGCTCTCCTGCTTTAGGGCATTCCAGAGCTCCTGCGCTGTGTGGCTTCGATTCCCCAAAGAAACTAGTTTCAAGACGGCCTGCTGACGTTTGGCCACGGCTGTGCTCATGTCGGTCATAGGTAAATGTTCACGGGTCCATGTGGAGGTGGACTGTGACGGATCCTGCAGCGATGAATCTGAGGAACTGGTGTAAGAGGAGGAGTCAATGCATACAGACTGGTTTCCTGCAATCCTTGGAGTGGGCAGGACACGTCCTGCGCCACTCGCACGGTCTGTACCCGGCTCAACAACATTAACCCAATGGGCAGTGACGGAAAGGTATCGCCCCTGTCAATGTTGACTGGTCCACGCATCGGTGGTGAGGTGGACCTTGCTACTGACGGCGTTCAGTAGCGCGTGTTTTATTTGTCCCTCCACATGCTTGTGCAGGACAGGGACAGCTTGCCTGCTGAAGTAAAAGCGGCTGGGCACCTTGTACTGTGGGACTACCAATGCCATCAAGTCACAGAAGCTGTCAGTCTCCACCAGCCTGAATGAGAGCATTTCCAGCGATAGAAGTTTGGCAATGCCTGCATTCAGAGCCTGTGCTCGGGGGTGGTTTGCCGAGAATGCCCGCCTTTTCTCCCATGCCTGTACTACCGATGGCTGTAGACTAGGCTGGGAGTGTGAGGATGACTGGGAATGTGGTGCTGTGGGTGGAATTACACTAGGTCTCTGGACAACAGTGCCAGAGGTTCTTCCATGGCGATCCAAGGAGGAAGCCGAACCAGCTGTGCGTGAGCTGGAGGAAGAAGCAACACGAGCTGAAGAGGTGGTAGCTGCCGCTGTTGGTTGGCCTAGGTCTTCAGTGTGTTTTTGGAACTCCACCGCGTGCCTGGTCCGCACATGTTTCCACATAGTTGTGGTATTGAGGTTGCTGACACTTTTACCTCTTTTTACTTTCTGATGACACAGCTTGCATTTGACAAAACAAATGTCATCTGCAACTGTGTCAAAAAAGGACCAGGCACTGCAAGTCTTGGGAGCGCCCTTTTTGGCTTTGGAAAGAGACAGGCTCCTAACTGGTGCCAAAGTGGAGGCTACAGGCTCCGCAGTCTTCCCCCTCCCTCTCCCTCTTTGGCCCAATAGGGGAATCTCTTCCTCTGAGCTGCTCCCACCACCTTCCTGTTCCTCATGCCACGATGGGTCAAGGACCTCATCATCTCCACTACCCTCTGCCACCAACTGCTCCTCCTGGGTAGTCTCGGCAGCACAGTACGCACCAGAAAGCGGCACCTGAGTTTCATCATCAGATGCGTACTGCGCTGTGGTCACCGCAGGCACTGACCCACCCGCCTCTTCAGAGTCAGAGAGACAAAGCTGTTGGGCATCACTGCACACTGCCTCTTCTTCCATTTCTCCAATACTGCTTGGCTGGCCCCCTGTTTCCAAGCCAAGAGATTCAGAGAACAGAAGTAGAGACGGCTCCTGTCCTGGGCTCTCTGACTGCCTGGCCAATTTGGCAGGTGGTGAAGAGACAGATGGCTGCTCTCCAGTGGTCTGTGCCTGAGAGGATGTGGCACTCATTGAAGTCGATGCGTTAGCTGCCATCCATCCAACAACGGCTTCAATTTGATCTTCACGCAGCAGCGGTGCACGGTGCTCTCCGACAAAGCTGCGCATGAAGGACTGTTCCCTGCTGAAACTGCGTGATGATGAGTCACCGGTGCCCGCAGCAGGCACAGAATCACCATGTCCTCTCCCTGCTCCTCTCCCTGCTCCACGCCCACGCCCACGCCCCTTACTCCCTGCCCTCTTCATCTTGGTTGACAGATAAAGATAGCAGAAAAGTACTAAGGCCTTAGTGTGCTTATTTCTGAAATGCTCCTCCTAACAGGTGTAAGAAACACTAATGTTGTAAAGTGTGGACTAGACTTTATTATTGATAAAATGTGGCCTACACAAGTGTTAAGTGGTGTTTGGTGAACTTTACTGTTTCTTTTTTTGTGCAGATCGGGCTACAGAGCGAGTTTAACTCACACGGAGACCGTGCAGACAGCCGTAAACGGCGCTGCAAGGCCCAAAAACCCTCCTCTAGGTTATCCTATCTAGTGTTTTTCCACTATTTTGCTGGAGACGGGTGGAAAGACACTAATAGGAAATTGTTTACAAAATTTTCAACAGGCTGCACTAGTTGAAAAAAAAAGGATAAGTTATTTAACGGTATGAGGCAGTGACAAACCCTGAGCTGAATACAACGGGCTGTGGCTGCACACAGACTACAGGGCGAGCTGCGCTCACACGGAGACCGTGCAGACAGCCGTAAACGGCGCTGCAAGGCCCAAAAACCCTCCTCTAGGTTATCCTATCTAGTGTTTTTCCACTATTTGGCTGGAGACGGGTGGAAAGACACTAATAGGAATTTTTTAAATAATTTTTAAACAGGCTGCACTAGTTGAAAAAAAGGACAAGTTATTTAACGGTATGAGGCAGTGACAAACCCTGAGCTGAATACAACGGGCTGTTGCTGCACACAGACTACAGGGCGAGCTGCGCTCACACGGAGACCGTGCAGACAGCCGTAAACGACGCTGCAAGGCCCAAAAACCCTCCTCTAGGTTATCCTATCTAGTGTTTTTCCACTATTTTGCTGGAGACGGGTGGAAAGACACTAATAGGAATTTTTTAAATAATTTTTAAACAGGCTGCACTAGTTGAAAAAAAGGACAAGTTATTTAACGGTATGAGGCAGTGACAAACCCTGAGCTGAATACAACGGGCTGTTGCTGCACACAGACTACAGGGCGAGCTGCGCTCACACGGAGACCGTGCAGACAGCCGTAAACGGCGCTGCAAGGCCCAAAAACCCTCCTCTAGGTTATCCTATCTAGTGTTTTTCCACTATTTTGCTGGAGACGGGTGGAAAGACACTAATAGGAAATTTTTAAAAATTTTTTCAACAGGCTGCACTATTTGAAAAAAGGACAAGTTATTTTACAGTATGAGGCAGTGACAAACCCTGAGCTGAATACAACGGGCTGTTGCTGCACACAGACTACAGGGCGAGCTGCGCTCACACGGAGACCGTGCAGACAGCCGTAAACGGCGCTGCAAGGCCCAAAAACCCCCCTCTAAGTTATCCTATGTAGTGTTTTTCGACTATTTGGCTGGAGACGGGTGGAAAGACACTAATAGGAAATTTTAGAAAAAATGTGCAGCAGGCTGCACTATGAGCAAAAAAGGACAATGGATAGAACTGTGTGAGGCAGTGTGAACCCCCCCTGAGCTGAATACAGCCTGGTATATGGCTGCACACAGACTACAGAGTGAGCTGCACACACACACACACACACACACACAGAGACCTTGCAGAACGCTGTTAAAACAGCGCTGCAAGGCAAGAGCAAGGTGAACTGAACAGTGAACACAGCGTTTGCTAAATTAGCCTTGGAAAAGCAAAATAAAGCAATTAGCTATCTCAACTGGCCCTCAGTTAGAACACAGCGTCCTGTCCCTAACTGAAATCACAGCAGAGTGAGCGCAAAATGGCGGCAGCGTTTTTTATAGTGCAGAGTGACATCATTTCAGCAGCCAATCACAGCCTTGCCAGTACTTACATGCCCACCATGCTAAACAGGATGTGCCCACACTTCCATTCATTCCTCATTGGCTGCTGCGTTCAGTTTGAATTCTGGGAACTTCCGATTCCGGTATCCGATACGCGGGAAGTATCGGAATTCGGTATCGGAATTCCGATACCGCAAGTATCGGCCGATACCCGATACTTGCGGTATCGGAATGCTCAACACTACTCACAATTTTTATTTTTATTTTTTATTCTTTTTATATTTTCCACATTTTTTCAATTTTTTCATTTATATATATTTTTTATTTATATGTTTTAATCAATTTAATTTAGTATTTTTAATTGAGTATTATATTGATGGATTAATGTAGTATGATTTTTTTATATATATATTTTTTATATATATTCTTATGTATTTTTGTGCTATTTGTCATTATATATTGTCACAGTATAATCACCGCAATTTTACCGCACATGGAATTTTCCCCCAGTTTTCTAGTACACCAAATGGTAAAATCAATGATGTCTTTTAAAAGTAAAACTCGTCTGGCAAAAAACAACACAGGGCTTTATTAACAAAAAGACAGCGACATTTAACATCTTAACAGCCGCGGATGGATCGTGATTCCACCCGATGCTGTTAGAGGCACATAACAGCTGATCAAATCAGCTGTGACATGCCGGGAAAGATGCATTATCAGCCCGCATCAAAGGGAGAGACACGACCTATGACATATATAAATGTCATAAGTCATGAAGAGGTTAAACCTAAGCAATCGTAGGAGCAGATACCAAAGATAATATGGACATAGAACCTGATCCTTTGTCGTATATTACAATCACAATGTGTGGATCTCTGTAACATACATATGATGGAATAAACCAACATGTTCATGGAGAATATCAATGTGCATCCTATAGATATATAAAACATCTCATTTTACCATGGGCATAACACTCAGACAACATAGGGGGAGAATAAAACAGTGTGACAATACTTTATTGAATCACAGAACAGGCAAATAACACATAGAATAGTCCCAGTCTCACCCTTCCGCTGACTTTCCGAGATAAGAACAACTGTGACTTCAGAGCTTCCAGGGCTTACTACCCCCACCTGTTTCACGCACAGAGAGGAGGTAATGACAAGCTTAGGAAGCTGGCAGTCCATTAAGTTACCAGAGGGTCACAACCTGGCTTCTCCGAACATCTCCATGGATCCAGCTGACCCATGGTTCCCAATCCTGGCTTTCCCAAATGTATCCATAGGGCTCAGATGACCGGTAGATCCAAATCCTGACTATCCCAAAAGTATCCATGGGTTCAGTGATGGTCAATGGAGCAGATCTGTATTCTTTCAGCCGGGGTGGTTGTCCTCTAAGTTGGCATCCTGTAGAATGTCAAATCTGTGTCTCGGGTGATGGAGCCATGATCTGGCAGCTATCCTGTAGAGTGTTCCTGGCTGTGGTTTTACAAAGAGTCTCTGGTTCTTTGGATCTCTGGATGTCTTGGACATTTGGATATATCTTGTTACAGAGACTTATCCTTTTTTATAGTTGACAAGCCATTATTCACAGGTCAATGGGAAGGGGTGATTAACTCGCATTGTTTGATTATTTAGCTTATCCTTCCATGTTTTCAAGTCAAAAACTGCATGACCTTTTATAATGTATAATCAACATATCATGAAATATCATTGTTCAGTGGCCCTGCATCCCTGTTTTGCAAAGATAATAGTACAGTAATCTGTAGGAGCTGATAAAAGAGGTAAATAACAATCATTCATCAATTTACAAATATCAATTTAACCTGCAAGAAGAGTCAACATGTGAGACTCTTAACCGAAGAAAGATACATATAAATTCAAACATCAACATATAGATAACAGTCTATTCCTCCTGGCTTACTGAAAATCGAGCCTGGTTAATTATGATTAAAAGCTGTGTCGTCACATGAGGCCACACCCTTATTTGCACAGAGTGTTTTGTGTACATCTGAAAAGGACAACTCTGAACAGAAGCCAGACGAAGTCCAGAGTAACTCTGCTGCCTCATTATAGTGAAAGGGTCCCTCAGGGGTTCCATCTGAATGACATCATTCAAAGATTTAGATTGAAACCCCTGTGTAAGTATGGGGTGCAGGAAAAATGTGATTCAAAATGTTATGTAAAATGTTCCCAATACAAATTCCAACTCAATCCACAAAAAAAAATCAAGTTCCCACTCCGGTTCATTATCTGTCAGTGGAAATATAGGGGGCTTCCATGTTACTGGTAACAGAAAGGCTCTGGAAAAGTGAAATGGCTCCTCACCCCCAAAAGAAATCCAGTGACTTCTGCACTTCCAAATTCAAATGCTCCTCTCCCTTCTAAGCCCCAGTGTGTCTAATCCACATTTAGCGCCCACGTTTGTCAGTACTGTAGCGATGAGAGCCCACTCATGTCTCCAGGAGCACAAGCTGAGCACAATATACGTGCACTAGAACGTACTGGGCGCTATAACGTACTGGACACTACAACATACTGGACACTATAATGTACTGGACACCACAATATACTGGACACTACAACATACTGGACACTACAATGTACTGGACACTACAACTTACTGGACACTACAACATACTGGACTCTACAACATACTGGACACTACAATGTACTGGACACCACAATATACTGGACACTACAACATACTGGACACTACAACATACTGGACACTACAATGTACTGGACACTACAACTTACTGGACACTACAACATACTGGACTCTACAACATACTGGACACTACAATGTACTGGACTCTACAACATACTGGACACTACAGCGTACTGGACTCTACAACATACTGGACACTACAATGTACTGGACACCACAATATACTGGACACTACAACATACTGGACACTACAACATACTGGACACTACAATGTACTGGAAACCACAATATACTGGACACTACAACATACTTGACACTACAACATACTGGACACTACAATGTACTGGACACCACAATATACTGGACACTACAACATACTGGACACTACAATGTACTGGACACCACAATATACTGGACACTACAACATACTGGACACTACAATGTACTGGACACTACAATGTACTGGACTCTACAACATACTGGACACTACAACATACTGGACACTACAATGTACTGGACACTACAACATACTGGACACTACAATGTACTGGACACTACAATGTACTGGACTCTACAACATACTGGACACTACAACATACTGGACACTACAATGTACTGGACACTACAACTTACTGGACACTACAACATACTGGACTCTACAACATACTGGACACTACAATGTACTGGACACCACAATATACTGGACACTACAACATACTGGACACTACAACATACTGGACACTACAATGTACTGGACACTACAACTTACTGGACACTACAACATACTGGACTCTACAACATACTGGACACTACAATGTACTGGACTCTACAACATACTGGACACTACAGCGTACTGGACTCTACAACATACTGGACACTACAATGTACTGGACACCACAATATACTGGACACTACAACATACTGGACACTACAACATACTGGACACTACAATGTACTGGAAACCACAATATACTGGACACTACAACATACTTGACACTACAACATACTGGACACTACAATGTACTGGACACCACAATATACTGGACACTACAACATACTGGACACTACAATGTACTGGACACCACAATATACTGGACACTACAACATACTGGACACTACAATGTACTGGACACTACAATGTACTGGACTCTACAACATACTGGACACTACAACATACTGGACACTACAATGTACTGGACACTACAACATACTGGACACTACAATGTACTGGACACTACAATGTACTGGACTCTACAACATACTGGACACTACAACATACTGGACACTACAATGTACTGGACACTACAACATACTGGACACTACAACATACTGGACACTACAACATACCGCACACTACAATGTACTGGACACCACAATATACTGGACACTACAATGTACTGGACTCTACAACATACTGGACACTACAGCGTACTGGAGTCTACAACATACTGGACACTACAATGTACTGGACACCACAATATACTGGACACTACAACATACTGGACACTACAACATACTGGACACTACAACATACTGGACTCTACAACATACTGGACACTACAACGTACTGGACTCTACAACATACTGGACACTATAATGTACTGGACACTACAACATACTGGATACTACAACATTCTGGACTCTACAACATACTGGACACTATAATGTACTGGACACTACAACATACTGGATACTACAACATTCTGGACACTACAACATACTGGACACTACAACATACTGGACACTATAATGTACTGGACACTACAACATACTGGACACCACAATATACTGGATACTACAACATACTGGACACTATAATGTACTGGACACTACAACATACTGGACACCACAATATACTGGACACTACAACATACTGGACACTATAATGTACTGGACACTACAACATACTGGACACCACAATATACTGGATACTACAACATACTGGACACTACAACATACTGGTCATTACAATGTACTGGGCACTACATCTATTTGCTGTTTGTTTCTGGAAAACACCCATAGACTGAAATGATCTTCTGTATGAATGGGTCAAAAAATCCATCCCACAAACATATTACAACATTTTGAAGAAAATCTTCCTCTTTTCTGTAAACTCTTATTTTATGTGGATGCTTGAGCCCCCATCTATTACCAACATAAAGCAGTTTACAATCTGTTGGATCCAGGCCATTAATTTAGATCTTAAGAAAGTAAATCTACATGATTGGCCACATGCAGCTTCTCCAGATGATAAGGGGTATACCTGTGATCGCCAAATTGTCAGGTCAGCTTGAAATTAAAAAGGTATATTTTGGATGAGACCACCCCTTTATGCCTCCCTTGTCTTGCGCTGGTTCAGTTCCATCTGCCCCATTTTTGTAGTGTACACGATTTATACTATTCAATTAGAATATAGACTGTGAAGATGTAAAGGCCTACAATCAAATATTGCATCAACTAAAAACACCTTTCCCCATTTATATTGGAAAATATATAATATTTTCATATTTTGGCTACCTACAAACTAGTGCCAGTACCCTGGAAGATGACTCAATTCCTGTTTAATAATACTTGCAATATGCCAAATACATTTACTGGGATGAAGACATCACTGTGAACAAAAGCAGAAATATACAGTAGATTGTGAAACATGATACCGAGATTTCACTACTGAAACAATGATACTTCTCCAATTTCATGCAGAAATGAACACACTTATTTGTTCTCATTAAACACAGTTGCCTCATTCAAGAGGAACTATTTGCGAGCAATGAAAGGTGAGTGCTTAGCTCTTACACTTGTTGACTTAGTAATGCAATTAAATGAGACTATGAAGTTGGAAAATATATGTATTTCATATTAATATAAAATAGAAAAATATTTAGAATTGAGAGTCCTCAGTGGTTGATACCTTTTAATGGCTAACTGAAAAGATGGTAATAAATTGCAAGCTTTCGAGACTACATACGTCTCTTCATCAGGCATCTTTGCCTGATGAAGAGACGTATGTAGTCTCGAAAGCTTGCAATTTATTACCATCTTTTCAGTTAGCCATTAAAAGGTATCAACCACTGAGGACTCTCAATTCTAAATATTTTTCTATCTACTGGCTAACATGGTACCAAGATATATTTCTTTCCTGTATTTCTTTGTTTTCCCATTTGTTTTAAAAAAATAAATTGGCATCTCTGTCCCTCTGTGAATTTTGGTGGTATTTACCGTACTGAGAAACTAGATACCTCAATTTAAAAAGCAGCACACTACAAATAATGGATGAATTCACCCTTTGGTTACACTAAAACAGTTTCATCTTATTTAAAATCTGAATTACTATGTATCATAGGCAATTAGTCATCCCTTTTCCCTTTTTTTATTTTTTTATGCAGACTCACTTTTAATTATACAATGTGTAATCTTAATTCAGTAATACAGCTATGACGTAACAACTTGTCATTTATTTTTATGAAAAAATGATTTATTACAATTACTGTCATAAACTGAATGCATTAAAGGGCCACAAATACATGTATATTTCAATCAACAGATCATGGAATAGGAATAATTTCCACAATTGGATGTGCTTAAATAAAATGTTCCTGTGCTGAGATAATCTTATAACTGTGCCCCTGCCGTATACTGTGTAATGGCCGTGTCAGGAACATTTTATTAAACACTTCCAATTGTGGAAGTTATTATTCTAAGATCTATTGGTTAAAATGTATTTTTGTTCATGGCACAACCCATTTAAGTGGGAGCACTGTCTGTGAGTTTTAAAGGTACCGTCACACTAAGCGACGCTGCAGCGATACCGACAACGATCCGGATCGCTGCAGCGTCGCTGTTTGGTTGCTGGAGAGCTGTCACACAGACCGCTCTCCAGCGACCAACGATGCCGGTAACCAGGGTAAACATCGGGTTACTAAGCGCAGGGCCGCGCTTAGTAACCCGATGTTTACCCTGGTTACCATACTAAAAGTAAAAAAAACAAACGCTTCATACTTACCTTCCGCTGTCTGTCCCCGGCGCTCTGCTTCTCTGTACTGGCTGTGAGCACAGCGGCCTGAAAGCAGAGCGGTGACGTCACCGCTCTGCTTTCCGGCCGCTGTGCTCACAGTGAGTGCAGAAAAGCACAGCGCCGGGGACAGACAGCGGAAGGTAAGTATGAAGCGTTTGTTTTTTTTACTTTTAGGATGGTAACCAGGGTAAACATCGGGTTACTAAGCGCGGCCCTGCGCTTAGTAACCCGATGTTTACCCTGGTTACCAGTGAAGACATCACTGGATCGGTGTCACACACGCCGATTCAGCGATGTCTGCAGGGAGTCCAGCAACGAAATAAAGTTCTGGACTTTCTGCAGCGACCAACGATCTCCCAGCAGGATTCTGATCGCTGCTGTGTGTCAAACTGAACGATATCGCTATCCAGGACGCTGCAACGTCACGGATCGCTAGAGATATCATTCAGTGTGACGGTACCTTTAGAATGAGTGGCACACTTGCTACAGTTGAATTATTCAGGATAACATCTTTCTGTAGTGCTTGTATCTTTAGCCTGGCATTTTTGTATCCGATTCCTTTCCATAAACATACTAAAGCTTATGCATTTAGAAGGGCAGGGATCTTATGTGTGATCACACATGGTTAAAGGGAATCTGTCACATTAGATAATATCAGTTTCCCTCAGATATAGTATTAATCTGCAGGTTAATAGTGTTAGAAAGGTGCTTGGCCCACTGTACTAATAGCCCAGCTACGGGAAGAAAATTAATTTAATTCCTTCTGGGAGGTGCCGGCTTTCAGTCATACAAGCTGGCCCATTCAGGTCAGGGGGGGAAAAACATTTTTCTGCCAAGGGCCATTTGGATATTTATCCCATCCTTTGGGGCCCGAACGAATTGTGCCCTAACTCCGCCCACAAAGTACCCCCTGAAGTTGGCACTTGTTTCAGGAAGTAATCTTTCATTGCACACATGTCGACGTTCCGTAGTGAACACTGTGTGTGTGTACTCACAGAGCAAGAACAAATTAATGGGCGGGCAACCATCAAAATACAGCTGCCAACCCAAGTCCTGCATTCCCTGAGAATCTGCCTGGGGGCCAAATAAAAGATCATCGAGGACCCCACGGGCCTGAGGTTCTCCACCGCTGATTTAAAGCCTCTTCTGAGGCTTCCTCTTTTGCAGGTCTCTATTTAGCGACTACTTCTTAAATCTTTGCTCAGAGGAGGGGACTTCTGCCTGCCATGAGGCTTAGTCACACACTGTCTCACTTCCTGGTAACAGCTCCTTACAAAATGTTCCTAGTATCTGAGGCATCCGATGATGAAAGATAATATTACAGTATCTATATATCCAGTATGGTTAATAATATAGGACTGCATCAAACAGCTGTATATTGTCAAAAAAGTCACACTGATAAGGAATAGTAATTTTACCCACAACACACTCCCTTCAGTACTCCACTTATGTCTAGGGGCATCGTGTAGGATCGATGTCGCTAAACATTTGTCTTTTAACCCGTTAAACATCTCTACTTGCTTAATCTATAATGTTATCAACTTCACTCTGAATTCCTGGAAAAAGTTTCTTCCCCCAGCTGACCATAAGTTTCTTCTCCCAGCTGTTGTGAATTCTGTGGTCAAGCTCCCTCCTGTGGTCATGAGTGGTACTTCGGCTGGTTCCGTCCATGAGCTTCATCTGGTGGATGTGAGTGGGGCTGCGGCTTCTGAGTTTCCTTCCTCAGGTGACGAGGTTAGGTCGTTAGGTGCTGCTCTATTTAACTCCACCTAGTTCTTTGTTCCTTGCCTCCAGTCAATGTTCCAGTATTGGTCTTGCTCTCTCCTGGATCGTCTTGTGGCCTGTCTGCCCTGCATAAGCTAAGTTCTGCTTGTGTTACTTTTGTTTGCTATTTTTTCTGTCCAGCTTGCTATATTGGTTTTTCTTGCTTGCTGGAAGCTCTGGGACGCAGAGGAAGCACCTCCGTACCGTTAGTCGGTACGGAGGGTCTTTTTGCGCCCTCTGCGTGGTTGTTTGTAGGTTTTTGTGCTGACCGCAAAGCTATCTTTACTATCCTCGGTCTATTCAGTAAGTCGGGCCTCACTTTGCTAATACCTATTTCATCTCTGTTTGTATTTTCATCTTTACTCACAGTCATTATATGTGGGGGGCTGCCTTTTCCTTTGGGGAATTTCTCTGAGGCAAGGTAGGCTTATTTTTCTATCTTCAGGGCTAGCTGGTTTCTCAGGCTGTGCCCGAGGCGCCTAGGTCTGGTTAGGAGGGCTCCACGGCTATCTCTAGTGTGGTGTGATAGGATTAGGGATTGCGGTCAGCAGAGTTCCCACGTCTCAGAGCTCGTCCTATGTTGTTAGTAACTATCAGGTCACTTTGTGTGCTCTTAACCACCAGGTCCATTGTGTTTCTGAATCACCAGTTCATAACAGTACTGGAGGCCCAAAGTACTAATGCTTCTCAATAGAGGGAAAAGAGAATTTCTGAGACCATTTTTTTTCTCTGCACTGTGTTTTGCCTTTCTTTTCCCCTAGACATTTGGGTGGTTCAGGACACAGGTGTAGTGATGGACATTAAAGGTCTGTCTTCTTGTGTGGATCATCTCACTGCAAGAGTACAAAATATTCAAGACTTTGTGGTTCAGAATTCTATGTTAGAACCTAGAATTCCTATTCCTGATTTGTTTTCTGGAGATAGAGCTAAGTTTCTGAGTTTTAAAAATAATTGTAAACTATTTCTGGCTTTGAAACCCCGCTCCTCTGGTGACCCAGTTCAACAAGTTAAGATCATTATTTCTTTATTACATGGCGACCCGCAAGACTGGGCATTTTCCCTTGCGCCAGGAGATCCTGCATTATGTAATATTGATACGTTTTTTCTGACGCTCGGATTGCTTTATGATGAACCTAATTCAGTGGATCAGGCAGAGAAAAATTTGCTGGCTCTGTGTCAGGGTCAGGATGAGGTAGAGATATATTGTCAGAAGTTTAGGAAGTGGTCTGTGCTCACTCAATGGAATGAATGTGCGCTGGCAGCAATTTTCAGAAAGGGTCTCTCTGAAGCCCTTAAGGATGTTATGGTGGGATTTCCTATGCCTGCTGGTCTGAATGAGTCTATGTCTTTGGCCATTCAGATCGATCGACGCTTACGTGAGCGTAAAACTGTGCACCATTTGGCGGTATTATCTGAACATAAACCTGAGCCTATGCAATGTGATAGGACTTTGACCAGAGCTGAACGGCAAGAACACAGACGTCGGAATGGGCTGTGTTTTTACTGTGGTGATTCCACTCATGCTATTTCCGATTGTCCTAAGCGCACTAAGCGGTTCGCTAGGTCTGCCATCATTGGTACGGTACATTCGAAATTTCTTTTGTCCGTTACTTTGATCTTCTCTTTGTCGTCCTATTCTGTCATGGCATTTGTGGATTCAGGCGCTGCCCTGAATTTTATGGACTTGGAGTTTGCTAGGCGCTGTGGGTTTTTCTTGGAGCCCTTGCAGTATCCTATTCCACTGAGAGGAATTGATGCTACGCCTTTGGCCAAGAATAAGCCTCAGTACTGGACCCATCTGACCATGTGCATGGCTCCTGCGCACCAGGAGGATATTCGCTTTTTGGTGTTGCATAATCTGCATGATGTGGTCGTGTTGGGGTTGCCATGGCTACAAGTTCATAACCCAGTATTGGATTGGAAATCTATGTCTGTGTCCAGCTGGGGTTGTCAGGGGGTGCATGGTGATGTTCCATTTCTGTCTGTTTCGTCATCCACCCCTTCTGAGGTCCCAGAGTTCTTGTCGGATTACCGGGATGTATTTGATGAGCCCAAGTCCAGTGCCCTACCTCCGCATAGGGATTGCGATTGTGCTATCAATTTGATTCCTGGTAGTAAGTTTCCTAAAGGTCGACTGTTTAATATGTCTGTGCCTGAGCACGCAGCTATGCGGAGTTACGTAAAGGAATCCTTGGAGAAGGGTCATATTCGCCCGTCGTCGTCACCATTGGGAGCAGGGTTCTTTTTTGTGGCCAAGAAGGATGGTTCGCTGAGACCTTGTATTGATTACCGCCTTCTAAATAAAATCACAGTCAAATTTCAGTACCCCTTGCCGCTGCTGTCTGATTTGTTTGCTCGGATTAAGGGGGCTAGTTGGTTCACCAAGATAGATCTTCGTGGTGCGTATAATCTTGTGCATATTAAACAGGGCGATGAATGGAAAACAGCATTTAATACGCCCGAGGGCCATTTTGAGTACCTGGTTATGCCATTCGGGCTTTCCAATGCTCCATCAGTATTTCAGTCCTTTATGCATGACATCTTCCGAGAGTACCTGGATAAATTCCTGATTGTATACTTGGATGATATTTTGGTCTTCTCGGATGATTGGGAGTCTCACGTGAAGCAGGTTAGAATGGTGTTCCAGGTCCTGCGTGCTAATTCTTTGTTTGTGAAGGGGTCTAAGTGTCTCTTTGGTGTTCAGAAGGTTTCATTTTTGGGTTTCATTTTTTCCCCTTCTACTATCGAGATGGACCCTGTTAAAGTTCAGGCCATTTATGAGTGGACTCAGCCAACATCTCTGAAGAGTCTGCAAAAGTTCCTGGGCTTTGCTAATTTTTATCGTCGCTTCATCAATAATTTTTCTAGTATTGCTAAACCGTTGACTGATTTAACCAAGAAGGGTGCTGATGTGGTCAATTGGTCTTCTGCTGCTGTGGAAGCTTTTCAGGAGTTGAAGCGTCGTTTTTCTTCTGCCCCTGTGTTGTGCCAGCCAGATGTTTCGCTCCCGTTCCAGGTCGAGGTTGATGCTTCTGAGATTGGAGCAGGGGCTGTTTTGTCGCAAAGAAGTTCTGATGGCTCGGTGATGAAACCATGCTCCTTCTTTTCCAGGAAGTTTTCACCTGCTGAGCGTAATTATGATGTTGGCAATCGAGAGTTGCTGGCCATAAAGTTGGCATTCAAGGAGTGGCGTCATTGGCTTGAAGGAGCTAAGCATCGCGTGGTGGTCTTGACTGATCACAAGAACTTGACTTATCTCGAGTCTGCCAAACGGTTGAATCCTAGACAGGCTCGTTGGTCGCTGTTTTTCTCCCGTTTTGACTTTGTGGTTTCGTACCTTCCGGGCTCTAAGAATGTGAAGGTGGATGCCCTTTCTAGGAGTTTTGTGCCCGACTCTCCGGGTTTGCCTGAGCCGGCGGGTATTCTCAAAGAGGGGGTAATTTTGTCTGCCATCTCCCCTGATTTGTGGCAGGTGCTGCAAAAATTTCAGGCTAATAGACCTGACCGTTGCCCAGCGGAGAAACTGTTTGTCCCTGATAAATGGACGAGTAGAGTTATCTCTGAGGTTCATTGTTCGGTGTTGGCTGGTCATCCTGGAGTCTTTGGTACCAGAGATTTGGTGGCTAGATCCTTTTGGTGGCCGTCTCTGTCGCGGGATGTGCGTTCGTTTGTGCAGTCCTGTGGGATTTGTGCTCGGGCTAAGCCCTGCTGTTCTCGTGCCAGTGGGTTGCGTTTGCCCTTGCCGGTCCCGAAGAGGCCCTGGACACATATCTCTATGGATTTTATTTCGGATCTCCCCGTCTCTCAAAAGATGTTGGTCATTTGGGTGGTTTGTGATCGCTTCTCTAAGATGGTCCATTTGGTACCCTTGTCTAAATTGCCTTCCTCCTCTGATTTGATGCCATTGTTTTTCCAACATGTGGTTCGTTTACATGGCATTCCGGAGAACATAGTTTCTGACAGAGGTTCCCAGTTTGTTTCGAGGTTTTGGCGAGCCTTTTGTGCTAGGATGGGCATTGATTTGTCTTTTTCCTCGGCTTTCCATCCTCAGACTAATGGTCAAACTGAACGAATCAATCAGACCTTGGAAACATATCTGAGATGTTTTGTTTCTGCTGATCAGGATGATTGGGTGTCCTTTTTGCCTTTGGCTGAGTTCGCCCTTAATAATCGGGCCAGCTCGGCTACTTTGGTTTCGCCGTTTTTCTGCAATTCTGGTTTCCATCCTCGTTTCTCTTCAGGGCAGGTTGAGTCTTCGGACTGTCCTGGTGTGGATACTGTGGTGGATAGTTTGCAGCAGATTTGGACTCATGTAGTGGACAATTTGACATTGTCCCAGGAGAAGGCTCAACGTTTCGCTAACCGCAGGTGCTGTGTGGGTCCCCGACTTCGTGTTGGGGATTTGGTTTGGTTGTCGTCTCATTATATTCCTATGAAAGTTTCCTCTCCTAAGTTTAAGCCTCGTTTCATTGGTCCGTATAGGATTTCTGAGGTTCTTAATCCTGTGTCTTTTCGTTTGACCCTTCCAGCTTCTTTTTCCATCCATAATGTATTCCATAGGTCATTGTTGCGGAGATACGTGGCACCTGTGGTTCCATCCGTTGATCCTCCTGCTCCGGTTTTGGTTGAGGGGGAGTTGAAGTATATAGTGGAGAAGATTTTGGATTCTCGTATTTCGAGACGGAAACTCCAGTACCTGGTTAAGTGGAAGGGTTATGGTCAGGAAGATAATTCCTGGGTCTTTGCCTCTGATGTTCATGCTGCCGATCTGGTTCGTGCCTTTCATTTGGCTCATCCTGGTCGGCCTGGGGGCTCTGGTGAGGGTTCGGTGACCCCTCCTCAAGGGGGGGTACTGTTGTGAATTCTGTGGTCAAGCTCCCTCCTGTGGTCATGAGTGGTACTTCGGCTGGTTCCGTCCATGAGCTTCATCTGGTGGATGTGAGTGGGGCTGCGGCTTCTGAGTTTCCTTCCTCAGGTGACGAGGTTAGGTCGTTAGGTGCTGCTCTATTTAACTCCACCTAGTTCTTTGTTCCTTGCCTCCAGTCAATGTTCCAGTATTGGTCTTGCTCTCTCCTGGATCGTCTTGTGGCCTGTCTGCCCTGCATAAGCTAAGTTCTGCTTGTGTTACTTTTGTTTGCTATTTTTTCTGTCCAGCTTGCTATATTGGTTTTTCTTGCTTGCTGGAAGCTCTGGGACGCAGAGGAAGCACCTCCGTACCGTTAGTCGGTACGGAGGGTCTTTTTGCGCCCTCTGCGTGGTTGTTTGTAGGTTTTTGTGCTGACCGCAAAGCTATCTTTACTATCCTCGGTCTATTCAGTAAGTCGGGCCTCACTTTGCTAATACCTATTTCATCTCTGTGTTTGTATTTTCATCTTTACTCACAGTCATTATATGTGGGGGGCTACCTTTTCCTTTGGGGAATTTCTCTGAGGCAAGGTAGGCTTATTTTTCTATCTTCAGGGCTAGCTAGTTTCTCAGGCTGTGCCCGAGGCGCCTAGGTCTGGTTAGGAGCTCGTCCTATGTTGTTAGTAACTATCAGGTCACTTTGTGTGCTCTTAACCACCAGGTTCATTGTGTTTCTGAATCACCAGTTCATAACACCCAGCACCATATTGGTTGATTCCTTGATGTTTTGGAGAACCGCACAGGTGTCAGACATCCATGGTCACTTGTCAATTGCTATGTGCGGAGACTGAGCAGACGGGCATGTTGTAGCTGGTATACAACTATTGCCCTCTGCTGCTCACAAAGCCTTGCCAAGGTATATAATGTTGAGTTCCAGCACGTGGGCAGGTCGTAAACCTGTCAGTGAGATTGCAATTGCAACAGTTGCTGCAGCACGGCCAAATCAGAGGCAGCTGTAGGTGACTTGTGGAAATGGGCACATACACGGCATACCTACACAAGTAGCTCAGGCAAACCTGAGGAGGTTTTCAGAAAACACTGAACCACTAAGTCGAGCATGTGGATCTGGCATGGTACGTGTGAGATTGTCAAGCTTCAGAGCCGCCACCAGGTTATGGCCATTATCACACACGAGTCAACTATGCCCGGTTGTAGGTTCAGTGGTAAGAGCCACCGATCTGTCTGGTCTGTGAGACCTTTTAACAACTCTGTGATGTGCTGATTGTCACCTAGATATTTGAGTTTAAGCAGAGCCTGTTGCCACTTCACTGAGCTAGTGCATTCAGCTTCCGACTGATATGGACGATAATTCTAAGATGGAGAATGAGGAGGAGGGGGTGCAGGAACTGGCATATGAGAAGAAAGAAACCCTTATGGAAGATGGACCCGCAATTCTAGTTGTCCGTAGCATGTGTGCCGTCCCAGAGTCCCATCCTCCAGCCTGTTAACCCAGTGTGCCATCATGGAAATGTACTATCCCTGGCCAAAAGCCCTTGTCCACATGATGGTGGTTAAGTGGACCTGCCCAGCAATTGTGTTGGTCGGGACATGGGTTATGTTATGGGACACATGCTGGTTTAAGGTGGGGATGGCTTTATGAGTAAAATAGTGGTGGTTGGGGACCGAGTACTGAGGAACAGCCACCACAATGAGGTTATGGAAAGCCTCAGTGTCCACAAGCCTAAACGTCAACATTTCTAGGGCAAGAAGTCTGGAATTGTGGCCATTTAGTATTTGGATCTCTGGGTGGCTTTGTATTTCCGCTTCTGTTCCAAGGCATGTTGTTGGGACAGCTGAACGCTGCACTTGGACAAGGAAGTGGGCGTGGTTGCTGATGGTGATTGTATATGTGCAACAACAGCTGCAGACCGAAAGGCATCCGTGTCTGCATCCTGGACAGGGAATTCGCAATCATGTAGCACAGGGGAAGAGGCAGTGGTGTCAACCGCAGACACTGATTGTAAACCCAGGCATTCAGCCCACCTAATCGGGTGCTTGGATGATATGCGCCTGAGAATATAGGTAGTGGTCAGGCTGGTAGAGGTCTGGCCCCTGCTGAGCTAGGTATGGCACAGGTTTTAAATGACCACTTGTAATCTGCACTTTCTTTAAAAAAATGTGTTAGACTGTGAAACACCTAACCCTTGGCCTGGGATCTGGCTGTGTGTGGGTGCTCTGTTGTCAGCGCTACTACCACTTCCTGCTTGTTCCGGTGCCGAGAATACTTCACCCTCTGTGTTGCTGTGCTCTGCCTGAATGCCACCTTGCCAGGCTGGGTTAGTGACTTCATTATCCATCACCTTGTCTACCAATTGCTCACTATGGTCCTCTTCCTGACTTGATGTCTTAACATGACTTTATTATTATTATACATTTTTATAGCGCCATTTATTCCATGGCGCTTTACATGTGAATACGGGGCAAATATAGACAAATACATTAAAACCCTGCTGTTCTGTTGGTCAAAAATGACCGACTTTGAACTTCAATATTCTTTAAAATATTCAAGATGCGGCTCTGAAACCCGTGGCCGACCGACCCATCCTCATTTAAGTCAATCAACCACAAGTTTCAGAACCGCATCTTGAACACCCCAAAAAATACCAAAGTTCAAAATAGGTCTCCCCAGACCGAACAGAACAGCAGGGTTAAACATGAGCAAAAAACAAGGCACACGGGTACATAAGGAGGGAGGACCCTGCCCGCGAGGGCTCACAGTCTGCAGGGGATGGGTGATGACTTGTTGGCAACTGTGTCTCATCATCATCCAACTCTTGAGAAATTAATTGCCGTTCATCGCCGTCGGGTTATTTTGACCATGGCTGCTCAAATATTTGTGTATCACCGCACACAAAATCCTCATGTCCATCTTGAAACGTGCATGGTGATAGACCAGAAGAAGAAATGAATAGAAAGGTAAAGAGCTCCTTGAAGTGTCCAAGCATGGGGTTACTTGTCCCCTGGGACTCACCATGGTGGGAGAAAGGAGGATCATTGTGAGGATTATGCGGTCCAGACTATTGGCCAGTGTGACTGGACCATGTGGAACAGAGAGTGGTGCTGAGATACAGACTGGAAGCATTATCTGCCATGCAGCCCACAACCTGCTCCTGTTTTCAGGCTACAACAGTGGTGTTCCACTACCTCTGAAAAGTGAGACAGGAAGCTAGGTCTTGAGTATGAGCGTGTTTGTTGTGCTCCCGCACCAGGCTCAGTTTCACCTGGACCACGGCCATGGCCTATGCGAGCACTAGCAGCAGCATGTCCACTTCGCTGTCTCTTACCGCACTCCTTGCGCATTTTACCGTATTTTGCAGATTATAAGACGCACCGGATTATAAGAATACCCCAAATTTTGAGGAGAAAAATAGGGAAAAAACTTTTCTTTTAATAAAATGGTGGTGCTTCTTATAATCCATGCGTTTTATTGCTTATCTGGGGTGGTCGCTGTGATGAATCGGGGTCCCAGGGTCGCCGATGGAGGAGGCAAGAGTGGAGCGTTGCTGCAGGCTGGGAAGAGGGGATGTTCGGATGTGTGGTGCGGCACGCCGCTGCGAGTGTTCGGTGCTGCGGGTGTCAGTGTGTAATGACCAGAGGTCCGAATAAGATCCAGTGAGTCACAAACCCAGACCAAGGCAGAAATCTCCAACGGTATTTACTCAAAGGCAAAATAATCAAGGTAATATGGAGAATATTAAGGCAGATGCACCCCAAAGATACACTAGCTCAGCAGCAGCTGAAATCACTGTGCCACTCCAAGGTCTCCTGAGAACTGTATACTCCAACAGGCTAGTAAGAAATTTACCTAACAGGCAACTAAAAACAGGAACAAGTGTAAATTGAATGTAGTGTTATTAAGGGAGCCCCTGGAATGGCACATTGAGTATAACTTACACAACTCTAATATAAGATACACCTCTAAAGTAACAATTTTACACTCTGAGCAGAGATACCCGGGTATCTATAACTATGGTACCGTGTCCTGAGATGGATTTCCTCTCAGGCAGGAATCCGCACAGGCTGCAGCCAATCCTTATCTTCAGCGCCAATAAGTTACAGCAAGCTCCTCTTGTCTTGTCGGCCGATGCCGAGCCCAAACGCCGGGGACTTAGTTAGTGGTCTCACGATGTAGTCTCTGCTTCTGTAGCTCCTAGGAATGCTTCCACGACAATCCGTCCGTCTCTGTATCAGCAGTCTGCCCAGACTTGTTTCTCCACTCAATGCACAGGGAATCCACAGACTTCCAAATTCGTACTGGGTTCTTAGCAAAGTCTCCGTCTTTACTTAGATAAAGGGTTAACTCCTCTCCAGGAAACGTTAGCAACACAAGTCTCTCACAGAGTTAAACAAAAGGTTAGCTCTTCTCCAGGGGAACGTTAGCAACAAAAAGTCTCTCAAAAGCTTCTTTTCCTCCAAAAACACTTGCAGTAAATCCACACAGTCTCTTTTTAAGATCTCACAGCAGCTTCTCCTTTTCTTCCCGCCTTTTCTCTCTCAGCTCTCACTTCTCACTTTCACTTTACACTCGAGACACTAGACCCCACCCCGCAGCACACATTGTCTCTGGGAGGTCTGTCCTCTGCTGCAACAGGCAAAAACCACAGGGTCCTAGTGCCCTCTCAGTGGGACTACAGTTCACCCTCTTACATGCCACCCCACTAGAGGTTGGCGTCCTCGACATACCTTCCCACTCAAATTCATCTTGAGCATATCGCTGAGGCGGTATTCCTGCCGTAGATCGTGTAGTTCTCCTGAGTCCTACATCAACAGGTGCGACCTTAGAGGGAGCTAGAGTCTCTTCCGTGGTCGTGTTAGTGGGCGTAAGTGGAGTTGTCTCCTCCTGCGGCTCGATGTCCTGTGATACAGCGTCAGGACCAAGCAGTTGACCTGATGCACTCTCCTCAACAACATCCTCCATATCCCCAACATTCTCATCACCCGAGGCCAGATCGGTCACAGGGGGCAAATAAGCAGGCGCAGGAGTAAACACACCATCAAACTTAAGATCATTCAGAGCTTCCGCCCCTTGGAACATGGCCTCTGGCTCTAGGGGAGTAGGCGCCGAATCTTCAAACCAGCACCGTTGTAACATGTTACGATGCAAATTACGGGTTGGCCCCCCTGTCCCCACCGGTTTGACCTTGTACACTGGAATCTCAGGGTTCACCTGTTTTTTTATCAGATACGGTATCGCCTCCCATCGGCCACTCAGCTTTCCTGACCGTCGTTTTGTCCTCACCAACACTCTGTCCCCCGGAGAGAACAGCTCTGTTTGTACAGGTCGCGTGTCCTTATGGACCACCTGTC
Source organism: Ranitomeya imitator (assembly GCF_032444005.1). NCBI lineage: Eukaryota > Metazoa > Chordata > Amphibia > Anura > Dendrobatidae > Ranitomeya > Ranitomeya imitator. The sequence goes on from NC_091286.1 coordinate 579,862,343, forward strand.
GAAGGCGGTCGCCCACCACGTGATGCACCACCCTCAACCGCCGCCGATGCTCTCGTACCCACTCGGATGCAGTCCGAAGGGGGGCGGAGGAGGGATCTGGCATGTTCAAATCCTCAATGTCTCGGCCAGGTCTACCAAACATCAACATGTGTGGTGAGTAACCAGTAGTACTGTGCACCCTGTTATTGTAAGCCCACATCAATTCGGGGAGATACTCAGGCCAGCATGTCTGTTGCTGACTTTCTAAGGACCTCAACATTTGCAACAGGGTCCGATTAAAACGCTCACACGCCCCGTTACCCTGAGGGTGGTAAGGCGTTGTTCTCGACTGCTCGATACCATAGAGCTGGTGCAACTCTTTCATCAGCGTCCCCTGAAAGCAGGCCCCTTGATCTGAATGTATTCTCTGCGGACACCCGAACACTTGGAAGAAATGTCGGCACACTGCCTCAGCCGCCGACTTGGCCGTCTGATCTCTTGTCGGCACCGCTACAGCATACTTGGTAAAGTGATCTGTCATCACCAGGCAATAGGAGTACCCTGACGTAGAGTACCCTATCAACACGTAGTCAATCATGAGTAGCTCCAGTGGAGCTGAAGTCTTAATAGACTGTGTGGGAGCCCGCTGCTCAGGGCTTTTGTTGAGCCCACAAATTCGGCACTGCCGACATGCGTCGGCCACCATCCCTCCCAACTCAGGGCAGTAGAGGACTCGCTGCAACCACTGAAGTGTCTTTTCACTTCCAAAATGGGCCCCCTTCTCATGCGCCTCACGAGCGACCACCGGCCCCATCCCCACAGGAATTATCAGTTGGTACCGATGCTGCAGCTCCGATGGCAGGTACACCTTACGATACAAAAGACCTTGCTCCACACACAATTTATCCCATTGTCGAAGGAGTTTCATTCCTTCCATGGACAACTGAGCCTTGTCCTCTGCACTGGGCCAGGCCTTGTTTTGTACCCAACGGCGCACAAGTGCAATGTCCGGACACTCATCCTGGACTCTTGTCCAATCTGAGGGTGTTTTACCCAGTACACAGGGCATCCCGGTGGCCACCCCACTTGAGTGTACCACACTTTGGAAGATAGGTATCTGCCCCAAAGCTGGAGTTTCAGTGTCCTCAAGTTGTTCGTCAACATCTTCCCCGGATGACCCAAGGGGCACCCTTGACAATGCATCTGCATTGCCGTTCTCTCGACCAGAGCGAAATTTAATGCGGTAATTGAACTTGGCCAGTCTGGCGACCCACCGCTGCTCCAACGCCCCCAGTTTTGCATTCTCTAAGTGAGCTAGCGGGTTGTTATCTGTCATGACTAGCACCTCAGCTCCTGTTAGATACTCGGCGAAGCGTTCTGTCATTGCCCACACCAGGGCCAGCAATTCCAGCCGGAATGAGCTGTAGTTAGCCGGATTTCGCTCGGAGTCTCTTAAAGATCTGCTGCCATAAGAAATCACTCGTTCTCGGCCGTCCTGCACCTGTGCTAGTACTGCCCCCAACCCATGAAGACTACCATCGGTATACAACAAAAAAAGGGGTGTCAAACCGGGCGTAGGCCAGCAATGGGGCACTCGTTAGGGCGGTTTTCACTCCATCAAATGCCTTTTTCTGTAGGGGCCCCCATGGAATGGGGCGATTTCGAGGACCCAGCGCTGTCCCTCTCAAAAGTTCATTCAAGGGACTCACCACTTGTGAGAATTTAGGCACAAACCGCCGATAGTATCCTGCTAGGCCCAGGAAGGCCCGCACTTCTCGCAGGTCACAAGGAGGTGGCCACTCTTGTACTGCCTTAATCTTACTGGCTAAAGGTAGTACCCCGTCCGGGGTCACCAGATGCCCCAAATATTCAATCTGGTTTCGTAACAGTTGACATTTTTTTGGCTTTATTTTCAGGCCGTAGCTCTTGAGCCGCCGGAGAACTTGACGCAGCTTCTCCAGATGATCTTCAAATGAGGTTCCGAACACCACAATGTCGTCTAGATATATCAGGACTGATTCAAAATTTAGATCGCCCAAGCAATGTTCCATCAGGCGTTGGAAGGTTCCTGGGGCGGTAGCGAGGCCAAAGGGCATCCGATTGAACTCAAAGAGCCCCATTGGCAAGACAAACGCCGTCTTGGCCCGATCTTTTTCAGCCATTGGGACCTGCCAGTACCCGCTTGCCAAATCCAACGTTGAGAAATACTTGGCCCGACCCAGGGCCGACAGGGATTCTTCAATACGGGGTAAAGGATATGCGTCCCGTACGGTGTGGGCATTCAATTTCCGATAGTCCACACAAAATCGGAGTGTCCCATCCTTCTTGCGGACCAAGACTACAGGGGCCGCCCAGGGACTCCGGCTCTCTCGGATCACTTGGTTGTCCAGCATACTGGCCACCATGCTCTTCACCTCTTGATAGAGCGCCGGAGGAATTTGACGATATCTTTCTCTAATGGGTGGAGTATCCCCCGTTGGAATCTCATGCTCAATCGTCTGGGTACACCCAAAGTCCTCTCCATGTCGGGAAAATGTCTCTTGATGTTCCCACAAAACTCTCTCCAACCGCTCCAACTGCACGGGGGTCAGCTTCTCCCGATCCACTCCCATCTGCTCCATGATCACATGAACATTCCATTCCTCCGTAGGAGGTTCAGTCCGGCCTACCTCGACCGCGAATGTCCAGGATGACTGTTGGTCTGGTCGCAATTCGAACCCTGCATTTTCCGGCACCTTCTCTGCCGGCACGAACAGTTCAGCCAGTATGGTCCCAGCGGGAATTGCAACAGCTTCATCTAAAACATTGATGCATCGGACCGGCACTCGTCCATTCTTCACAATCGCCAAAGACCGGGCCACATGTACCTTGGCAAATGAGGAACCCTCTCGGGCGGGCTCAAGTAGCACTTCAAGCCCATTCAATCTCTGTGCAGCTCCCACAGGCAGCATTAAGAGTTCCTCTTGTCTGGGTCCCAGCAGGATCGGGGCCCTCGAAGTCACTCGGACCCGGCCCACCCGGCCACCTGGGACCGCACTTTTCAGCAAGTCGCAACTCAGCACTAGACGGTGTAGAATTCTCTGTGTGGGTCGGTGTCTTGTCGCACGGGCCCAGTATCGGGGTCCTTCACTGGCATACATCTGGTGATTCAAATCTCGCAGCACTTTCATTCCGAGCGTCACTTCCATCCCTCTTCTAGGGGGGTGATCCACCAGTACTACCCCTTTCTGCCCCAGCTCTTGACCAAACATTTTTAGTTGCATCCACACGATCCCTTTGACTGACAATTGACCATTATTTGCGGCGGTCAGTCGTATCACTCGGCCATCCTCTGGAATCACTAGTCGACTGAAGTATCTCTCATATACTTCTAGAGGCATTATAGTACATTCGGATCCCGTGTCAACTAAGCACCTCATCTTCCGCCCTTCAAACTCTGCTTCTATCACTGGACTACATGCAAACAAATCTTGTTCATTCCGTCGAGGGCTTTGTGTGGGTGGGGCCGCTGCTGCTTGCCCTCTCATGGCAGCGGCCGGAAGTTTAAAGCCGGCGACGGGGTTTCTGGGGCTGTAAGCACCCGGCAGTAACGCGAGATGTGTCCCTGGCGGCCACACTTCCAGCAGGTGATTGTTCCTCGTGGGCGAGGGCTTGACTCATTCTGATAGGACGACCTGGCCATTTGCGGGGTCACCGTTCCAGGGGGTGGGGCAGGAGGTTCCCGTGAGGGGGTAGAGGCGGGATCAACTGTCAGTTGAGACAATTTCAGCTTCAACTCCTTCACCTCAGCACGCAAAGCTTGTACCACGCTTACCAGCCCCTCTCCCCCCGACCCTGATGACACACCTTCCTCCAGCTGGGCACTGTTCACTGACCCCTCGGGAACATAGGCTGATTTCTCTTCCCTTTCCACTGCAGCTCGGTAAATCTGCCAGAAAGATAACTCTGGTGCAACCCGGGCCATTTCAAACAGCTTGTCCCGGAGAAGTCTATGGGCTAAACCGGTGATGAATTGGTCCCGGAGCAAGCGGTCTACCTCCCGGAACGCCCCCATGGCCCCCGGGTCTAGTCGCTGCATCTCATTCAACATCTCTTGTAAAATATTAGAGTACTGCATCAGGGACTCACACTCTCTCTGGGGACGATTAAAGAATAGGGACCGAAGCTGGGCCACACGCGCTCGGCCCCCCAAACTCCCCTCTAACAGTTCCAAAATCTTTTCTAATGTATCCCTCTCTGATTCTGGGCGCACCATCACCATACGCCTAATATCACCCTCCAGTGCATTTAATGCCAGCTCAACGCGTAACGCGGGGGTCAAATTACACATGCGCAGAATACTCCGGATTCTCTCAGCCCAATCTTGCAACGCCATATTGCGCCCATCGTATTTCGGCATGTGCTGAAGTAAAGCTCCTACAGGCACATACCCTCCCGGAGTCGCAGCGGCTGCCAGGGGAACCCCAACCTCCGAGGAGGATGCGGATACAGCGGGGTCATTTCCACCCTCGCCCCCGTCCATGACAAACACTGGATCCTGCCGACTACGCCAAAAATGTAATGACCAGAGGTCCGAATAAGATCCAGTGAGTCACAAACCCAGACCAAGGCAGAAATCTCCAACGGTATTTACTCAAAGGCAAAATAATCAAGGTAATATGGAGAATATTAAGGCAGATGCACCCCAAAGATACACTAGCTCAGCAGCAGCTGAAATCACTGTGCCACTCCAAGGTCTCCTGAGAACTGTATACTCCAACAGGCTAGTAAGAAATTTACCTAACAGGCAACTAAAAACAGGAACAAGTGTAAATTGAATGTAGTGTTATTAAGGGAGCCCCTGGAATGGCACATTGAGTATAACTTACACAACTCTAATATAAGATACACCTCTAAAGTAACAATTTTACACTCTGAGCAGAGATACCCGGGTATCTATAACTATGGTACCGTGTCCTGAGATGGATTTCCTCTCAGGCAGGAATCCGCACAGGCTGCAGCCAATCCTTATCTTCAGCGCCAATAAGTTACAGCAAGCTCCTCTTGTCTTGTCGGCCGATGCCGAGCCCAAACGCCGGGGACTTAGTTAGTGGTCTCACGATGTAGTCTCTGCTTCTGTAGCTCCTAGGAATGCTTCCACGACAATCCGTCCGTCTCTGTATCAGCAGTCTGCCCAGACTTGTTTCTCCACTCAATGCACAGGGAATCCACAGACTTCCAAATTCGTACTGGGTTCTTAGCAAAGTCTCCGTCTTTACTTAGATAAAGGGTTAACTCCTCTCCAGGAAACGTTAGCAACACAAGTCTCTCACAGAGTTAAACAAAAGGTTAGCTCTTCTCCAGGGGAACGTTAGCAACAAAAAGTCTCTCAAAAGCTTCTTTTCCTCCAAAAACACTTGCAGTAAATCCACACAGTCTCTTTTTAAGATCTCACAGCAGCTTCTCCTTTTCTTCCCGCCTTTTCTCTCTCAGCTCTCACTTCTCACTTTCACTTTACACTCGAGACACTAGACCCCACCCCGCAGCACACATTGTCTCTGGGAGGTCTGTCCTCTGCTGCAACAGGCAAAAACCACAGGGTCCTAGTGCCCTCTCAGTGGGACTACAGTTCACCCTCTTACAAGTGCTGAGATCTCATCTCCCCATTTCTTCGTGCCAAGATCTTCATATGCGCATGCGCTGCCCACGGCCAGGAGCCTTTTTCCCCGAGTCCAGTCCACCGCATAGGAAACCATGTCACTGCGGGGACTCTGGGCTTTCACAAGTTGTCGGCAGAGCCACTGCAGCACTGTGGGGGCACCCGCAGCATCATGCCACACCGCACATCAAAACATCCCCTCATCCCATCTCATAAGACGCACCCCCATTCACCCCCAAAATTTTGGGGAAAAAAGTGTGTTTTATAATCCGAAAAATACAGTAAATACAGTATTATTTGACAATAGAATCTATTTAGATTGTCCCTGAAAGTAGTTTTGCTTATAAGTGGTAGCACAAAGGACTGTATCGAAATCAATGAAAACTTACTTGTATGTAGAAAAGAAACACCAACAATAAAAATGCTATATAGCAGCCTCCGAATACCATACATATAAATCCTACTAAAAATGTAAAAACATGGCAATTATAATAATTTTATTAATCCAAAATTAATAACATGATATTTGTTAAAAAACATATGTGCACCACAGACAATTAAAAATAGGAAAAATAAAAGTAAGGGGAAAAATATGTGCCAGATTGAATGAGTATGCTAATACAGTGCATCATATATAAACCCTTGAACAAGATATATGCAAAAGGAAAGTGCTCTGCGCATAAATTTAAATACAATATATGCTCAAATGAATACATAAATATAATACATCATAAATAAACATAAGGACCAAATCATTAATATAAAGTATACATTCACAGCAGACTGAAAAAGTGCTTTGTGCATGAATCAATAGGTGTAGAAGGTATTGCTACATCAATAAATCATAAATAAAGTACACTATTCAAAGAAAAAAAAATATTCCGAATATACTCGGGTATTTTCAGCCCACTTTTTCGGCTGAAAGTCCCCCTCTCGACTTATACTCGAGTCATACCCAGGGGTTGGCAGGGGAGGGGGAGCAGGGGCTGTGTAATTATACTCACCTACTCCCGTCGCGGTCCCTGCAGGTCCCTGCTTCTTCCAGGCTGCAGTTTCTTCCTGTACTGAGCGGTCACATGGTACCGCTCATTACAGTAATGAATAGGCGGCTCCACCTCTATGGGAGGTGGAGCCGCCTATTCATTACTGTAATGAGCGGTAACGGTGACCGTTCACTACAGGAAGAAAATGCGGCGCCGGGGAACAGACCTGCAGCGACGGCGCCAGGAGCAGGTAAGTATGATGGGGGGGGGCAGTGCGCGATACTCACTTGCTCCTCGTGCCACCGGCGGCGCCGCTGTGTCTTCCGCGTCCTCTGCAGTGATGCTCAGGTCAGAGGGCGCGGTGACGCGATTAGTGCGCGCCGCCCTCTTCCTGAATGTCGGTGCAGAGGATGGGAAGACACAGCGGCGGTCAGTGGTGGAAAGGGAAAGGTGAGTATGTAATTTTTTTTATTTTTTTAATCGCAGCAACAGCTTTTGGGTCAAATATCTGTATGGAGCATGTTATGTGGCCATGTGCAGCATTATATGGGGGTAAATGTCTGTATGGGGCATCTTATCCGGCCATGTGCAGCATTATATGGGGGAAAATGTCTGTATGGGGCATCTTATCTGGCCATGTGCAGCATTATATGGGGGCAAATGTCTGTATGGGGCATCTTATCCGGCCATGTGCAGCATTATATGGGGGCAAATGTCTGTATGGGGCATCTTATCCGGCCATGTGCAGCATTATATGGGGGCAAATGTCTGTATGGGGCATCTTATCCGGCCATGTGCAGCATTATATGGGGGCAAATGTCTGTATGGGGCATCTTATCTGGCCATGTGCAGCATTATATGGGGCAAATATCTGTATGGGGCATTGTTATGTTTGCTAATGACAGGTGTTATGAAGGCAATCCAGAAACACAGTGTGCTTAGCGATCAGAGCGCACACAGTGATCTGACAAATACCCAAAAATACAAGAACGAGCTCTGAGATGTGGAAACTCTGTAGACTGCACACCTGATCCTATCCTAAACACAACTAAAAGCGGCTGTGGATTGCGCCTAACAACTACCTAGGCAACTCGGCACAGCCTAAGAAACTAGCTAGCCTGAAGATAGAAAAATAGGCCTGACTTGCCCCCAGAGAAATTCCCCAAAGGAAAAGGCAGCCCCCCACATATAATGACTGTGAGTAAGATGAAAAGACAAAACGTAGGGATGAAATAGATTCAGCAAAGTGGGGCCCGATATTCTAGGACAGAGCGAGGACAGTAAAGCGAACTTTGCAGTCTACAAAAAACCCTAAAGCAAAACCACGCAAAGGTGGCAAAAAAACCCACCGTGCCGAACTAACGGCACGGCGGTACACCCTTTGCGTCTCAGAGCTTCCAGCAAAACAAAGACAAGCTGGACAGAAAAAAAGCAACAAAAAAGCAAAAAGCACTTAGCTATACAGAGCAGCAGGTCACAGGAACAATCAGGAGAAGCTCAGATCCAACACTGAAACATTGACAAGAAGCAAGGATAGCAGCATCAGGCGGAGTTAAGTAATGAAGCAGCCAGCGAGCTCACCAGAACACCTGAGGGAGGAAGCTCAGAAGCTGCAGTACCACTTGTTACCACAGGAGTGAATTCAGCCACAGAATTCACAACAGGGCATCTTATGGGGCCATGTGCAGCATTATATGGGGCAATTATCTGTATGGAGCATCTTATGGGGCCATAATCCACATTTGTGGAGCATTATACGGGGCAAATGTCTGTATGGAGCATCTTATGGGGTCATAATCAACATTTGTGCAGCATTATATGGGGCATATTTTAATATGGAGCATCTTATGGAGCCCATCATAAACAGTATGGAGCATTATATGGGGCTCCTGATTCAATATGGATATTCAAAAACACTTAACCTAGTGACACATAGTAATGTTTTAATAATAGAGGTAAGGACCATCCCAAATTTGGGTACACGTTGACGCTGGTGGTATGGTGTTGACACATTTTTTTTAAATGAAAAATGGTGTTTACTTTAGTACCCTATTTATTTATATGCACTATTGTTTTTACTTATTTAATTACAGCAGGGTATGTGTTTATTTTGCTTCTGTCTTAGGTTTTGTCTGTTTTGCAACAGGATTTTGGTCCCCGACCAATCTCATATTGCTGACAATAATAGATCATCGATATCTTCTGATCTGATGACTACTTTAATATTATACCATTATTTCTTATAAAGCACTGTATATATAAATGGTTACAGAAAGACAGCAGTAAACACATGTACGGTACGTACATAAAACACCAGTGATTGTCTTACCGCTGTCTCTAACATCATGTCCTCCCTCTATCTGAAACTAAACCTGTCAAAAACTGAACTCCTCGTGTTCTCTCCCTCTACTAACCTACCTTTGCCTGACATTGCCATCTCCGTGTGCGGTTCCACCATTACTCCAAAGCAACATGCCCGCTGCCTTGGGGTCATCCTTGATTCTGACCTTTCATTCACCCCCTACATCCGATCACTGGCTCGCTCTTCTTACCTGCATCTCAAAAACATTTCTAGAATTCGCCCTTTTCTTAATTTCGACTCTGCAAAAACTCTGACTGTTTCACTTATTCATTCTCGTCTGGACTATTGTAACTCTCTACTAATCGGTCTCCCTCTTGCAAAACTCTCCCCGCTCCAATCTGTCCTGAATGCTGCAGCCAGGATCATATTCCTCACCAACCGTTACACCGATGCCTCTACCCTGTGCCAGTCATTACACTGGCTACCCATCCACTCCAGAATCCAGTACAAAACTACTACCCTCATCCACAAAGCACTCCATGGCTCAGCACCACCCTACATCTCCTCCCTGGTATCAGTCTACCACCCTACCCGTGCCCTCCGCTCCGCTAATGACCTCAGGTTAGCATCCTCAATAATCAGAACCTCCCACTCCCGTCTCCAAGACTTTACACGTGCTGCGCCGATTCTTTGGAATGCACTACCTAGGTTAATACGATTAATCCCCAATCCCCACAGTTTTAAGCGTGCCCTAAAAACTCATTTGTTCAGACTGGCCTACCGCCTCAATGCATTAACCTAACGATCCCTGTGTGGCCTATTTATAATAAAAAAAAAAAAAAAAAAAAAAAAGGTTCCTCGCATCATGTTCTCATACACTTTATGCAGTATTAGCCCTCTGTGTCTGTACTGCTACATACTTAGGCAGTTAACTGGTTCATGCAGCTTTACATGAACACCTGAGCCTTACACTATAGCTGGTCCGAATAACTAAAGCAATTGTTACCATCCACCTCTCGTGTCTCCCCTTTTCCCCATAGTTTGTAAGCTTGCGAGCAGGGCCCTCACTCCTCCTGGTATCTGTTTTGAACTGTATTTCTGTTATGCTGTAATGTCTATTGTCTGTACAAGTCCCCTCTATAATTTGTAAAGCGCTGCGGAATATGTTGGCGCTATATAAATAAAATTATTATTATTATTATTATTACTCATGACAGTCCCATTGGCGTTGGGTGGTAAGGTTTACCTCTTAGTTTGATCATTGCAATTTATATTTATATACGGTATGTATTTTGCATATAAATCCTCTTCAATTGTTCAGAACCATAGAATCAATGGTTCTTCAAAAATAACTAATAATAAAATAGTCATGTGTTAGTTTTGGAGATGGCTTATCACAACATCCTGTACTGTAGTGTGGCTCTCCTGTTAGCTGTGTGCAAGCAGCGCTCCTCCTGCACTCCTTATACGCAGAGCAGTAACGCTACACACTGCGGGGCAGTAAAAGCTAACCAAACACACACACATGCTTTCACTAATACAAGGAGAATTATAGCTTCTCACTGACCAGTTATGAGAAGGAACTGGAATGGTGAGAACGCTGCTGCCAGGTACGTAAATTGCAATGATTTTCTCTTACAAAGCTTCATTTATTATTGGACTTGTGATATGAGGGAGTTTTGTAGTTAGTTTTTTTCTTGGCTACATTTGGATGATAACGTGACCGTGAAACTCAATTGAAGCTAGATTAGTGACCGGCAAAGTGTAGTCGGAGTTGTGATGACACTCTCAGCAGGGCTGTCAGGACATGCCAGAAGTAGTAGTTTCCTAATCCGCAGAGCCTCAGGTTGGACACAACTGACCTACATGGATATAGATTATTTATTTGATATTTAGCCTCCAAACTAGAGATTATCATTTAGTATAACATTATCTATATGTAGGTAGCCAGTTCTGATTCATTATATCTTATTATATACACAGTGAACCATTTACTATGAGGACTGGGTTATACAACATGAGTATTACACCTTCAGATATAAGTAAGGAAGGAATTTTCTCTGAGTTCCAATTATCATTTGTTGGTAGCCAGAAGTTCATAATAATATTGGGCCACTGACTCAAGATCTTTATTTTAATGTCTGGAAATAATTTTGTCATGCACTCCTGACGGTACTTACAGACTAGCCCGATGCGAGTGCCCAGAATGACAGATTCTGAGGTCAGTTTAGGAACCCAGAGATGTGAGCGGCAGTGGCAAAGAGATATGCTTCAGGCGGATAGGACCTGAAGCATGTGACCACCGGGGGGTGTGGCAGGGAGCAGAGACCACTGCCGGAGCTCTGGAGAGCTAGGCTCCAACGGGGAAAGAAGGAGAGCTGTCGGACAGGCGGAGGTAACAACCAGAGGACGACAATGTAACCAGGGGGGACAGACACGGCCATAATCAGGGCCAGGCCGGGGTCAGAACCAGAGCTAACATAGCGGTACCAGAGGGGAAAGACAGAGTGGGTAGTCAAAAAGCCATGCAAGAGTCAATATACCAAACGAGCAAACAAACAGTACCAAGACAGAATACCAAATCACAATCAAAGGGACAAACCGGGTCAGAGCCAAAAGATCAAGCACAAGAGCAGGCACAAAGCACAGACACACGAGGATCAACACACTCAGCCGAGGGTGTAAGTATGACTGACAGGGAACCTAAGCCTGGTGTGGTGTTGGTATATATGTCCTTCCCAGATCCAAAAGGAGGGTAAAGACAATTAATCCCGTGAGGACCGGGAGAGAACCCAGACCACAACCATGATAATTTTGCTATCAGCCTAAAACCTCATTTAGACATCCTTTTTTGTCTTGTACGAGAAAAATTAAGACATTATTCTGAATAGACTTTGATCAGAGTGCGGTCCGATTGTCATCCTTTTTCCTTGTACATGGAGAAAGAAAAAGAGTTTTGATGTGACAGTCCGTGAAAATTTACGATTTTCATAGGCTTGCATTGTCAATTTTGAACTAACCTCAACTCAAAATTGGATATATCTCTGCTATTTTCCATGAATCGGGAAAAATCAGAGACATGTCAATGGTCCCATAGAAAATTTCAGGTACGAATGCTAAACCACGTATAGAATACTTACATGAAAATTAAACATCTGAATGAGGCCTAAGGCTCCTAAGTGCAAAATAAAACTGATTTCCATCAGTGTATTTGATCATATTTTCATTATGGTTTGCTCAATGTGCCAGTTTTACTATCAGAGTTTCATTAGAATCGTTACTTTTTTCTGCACAGCAGTTTACTCAAGTTACTCCTACCAAACATTAAAATCATACAGCCCTCAGATGTCACACGCATAGTGTCCAAGTGTTGTCTAATTTATTTCTTGTACTTATAGACTTTCATTTGCGAGTTTGAGCCGGGACTCGGATCAAAATTGGACATGTCTCGTGTATTGGTGTGTATCACTCGGTTTGCAAAAAAGCACGGACATGTGAACAGCCCAATAGACTATAACTTCTTCATGACCTATGACGTATACAGTGGGGCAAAAAAGTATTTAGTCAGTCAGCAATAGTGCAAGTTCCAACACTTAAAAAGATGAGAGGCGTCTGTAATTTACATCATAGGTAGACCTCAACTATGGGAGACAAACTGAGAAAAAAAATCCAGAAAATCACATTGTCTGTTTTTTTTAACATTTTATTTGCATATTATGGTGGAAAATAAGTATTTGGTCAGAAACAAAATTTCATCTCAATACTTTGTAATATATCCTTTGTTGGCAATGACAGATGTCAAACGTTTTCTGTAAGTCTTCACAAGGTTGCCACACACTGTTGTTGGTATGTTGGCCCATTCCTCCATGCAGATCTCCTCTAGAGCAGTGATGTTTTTGTCTTTTCGCTTGGCAACACGGACTTTCAACTCCCTCCAAAGGTTTTCTATACGGTTGAGATCTGGAGACTGGCTAGGCCACTCCAGGACCTTGAAATGCTTCTTATGAAGCCACTCCTTCGTTGCCCTGGCGGTGTGCTTTGGATCATTGTCATGTTGAAAGACCCAGCCACGTTTCATCTTCAATGCCCTTGCTGATGGAAGGAGGTTTGCACTCAAAATCTCACGATACATGGCCCCATTCATTCTTTCATGTACCCGGATCAGTCGTCCTGGCCCCTTTGCAGAGAAACAGCCCCAAAGCATGATGTTTCCACCACCATGCTTTACAGTAGGTATGGTGTTTGATGGATGCAGCTCAGTATTCTTTTTCCTCCAAACACGACAAGTTGTGTTTCTACCAAACTGTTCCAGTTTGGTTTCATCAGACCATAGGACATTCTCCCAAAACTCCTCTGGATCATCCAAATGCTCTTTAGCAAACTTCAGACGGGCCCGGACATGTACTGGCTTAAGCAGTGGGACACGTCTGGCACTGCAGGATCTGAGTCCATGGTGGCATAGTGTGTTATTTATGGTAGGCCTTGTTACATTGGTCCCAGCTCTCTGCAGTTCATTCACTAGGTCCCCCCGCGTGGTTCTGGGATTTTTGCTCACCGTTCTTGTGATCATTCTGACCCCATGGGGTGGGATTTTGCGTGGAGCCCCAGATCGAGGGAGATTATCAGTGGTCTTGTATGTCTTCCATTTTCTAATTATTGCTCCCACTGTTGATTTCTTCACTCCAAGCTGGTTGGCTATTGCAGATTCAGTCTTCCCAGCCTGGTGCAGGGCTACAATTTTTTTTTCTGGTGTCCTTTGACAGCTCTTTGGTCTTCACCATAGTGGAGTTTGGAGTCAGACTGTTTGAGGGTGTGCACAGGTGTCTTTTTATACTGATAACAAGTTTAAACAGGTGCCATTACTACAGGTAATGAGTGGAGGAAAGAGGAGACTCTTAAAGAAGAAGTTACAGGTCTGTGAGAGCCAGAAATCTTGATTGTTTGTTTCTGACCAAATACTTATTTTCCACCATAATATGCAAAAAAAATGATAAAAAAACAGACAATGTGATTTTCTGGATTTTTTTTTCTCAGTTTGTCTCCCATAGTTGAGGTCTACCTATGATGTAAATTACAGACGCCTCTCATCTTTTTAAGTGGTGGAACTTGCACTATTGCTGACTGACTAAATACTTTTTTGCCCCACTGTATATGGTGAGTCACCTAGTAAATAGGATCAAAGGCTCTCCCTGGTGGCCTGGAGTTTGAATGTGTTGCATGTTTGTGTTTACCTGGTGACAGTTATCCCTTCTTGCCTCCAAATGTAACATCACTCTCCCCGTGAGGAAAGCAATGCTACTGTGATGACCAGGACCCTTGGGTGCCACATATCCCCTTTGTTGCAGGCTCCAGCACCTAGACGCATCTTTTCCTGCACATGACAGCTGACTTAAACAGTTGTCCTGTGCCCCGAACAGTTGTGGGTGGAATCGCGATCCACCCGTGGCTGTTGACATGTTAAATGCCACTGTCAATCTCTGACTGCGGCAGTTAACATGATCGCGCATCATAAAACCCATCCATCAGCGCCCCTATCACATGATCACGGGGGCACAGATGGGTTGGCATGATAACCGAGAGTCTGCAATAGACACCCGTGCTTGTCATTGCTGATCTGCTATGAACGTAAACCCGTATAAAAAAAAAACATCAGCTCAGTGCAAAAAAAAAAAGCCATCACCCAGCCACAGATCCTGAAAAATAGAGATGCTGCAGATCTCAGAAAATGGTGCCATTTTTCTTTTACAAACTTTGGGATTTTTTTTACCATTTAAACCTATATATGTTTGGTATCTACCAACTCATAATGACCTGGAGCATCATATTGCCAGGTCATTTTTAGCATATAGTGAACATGGTAAAAAAAAAGCAGTTGTGAAATTGCACTTATGACAACATAGCATTTCTACTTAATTATGCCAGACGTAAATGCCATAGGCTCAAAATCATAGACTAGTGACTGAATTATTGACTCTTCATGTAGGTTGAATTGATTTTGTATATTGATGAATGGGTGTTATTTACTTCTTATATCAGCTTCTACAGTTTATTGTACTGTTATCTTTGCAAAACAGGGATGCCAAGTCACTGAATAATGATGTTTGCTGATATGTTGATTACACATTATACCAGTCCCCTGCAGCTTCCCTGGATCCATCGGACTGAGTAGTATCCCACTGCTGCCACCAAATTGTGGCGACACGGGGGTCAGTGGGTGCTCTATTCCATTAGCCCGAAACTGCATGGACCAGAGCTCCTCCCACCGAACACCCGCTCTCCTTTTACCATGGCCATAATACTACCCAGATAACACAGGGTGAGGGTAAAACAGTGTGGAAATACTTTAAAGAACCACAAAACAGGCAAATAACACAAAGAACTGTCCCAGCAAAACACCCAAGATGGTGCAAATTACAGAGTCTCACCCTTCTGCTGACTTGCTGAGATAAGAGCAGCAATGACTTCAGAGTTTCCAGGGACATTAACCCCCACCTGTAGCTCGCACAGAAAGGAGGTAACTATAAGTTTAGGAAGCTAACCGAGAGCAGTGAGGTATGTGACCAGTGGACCTGATTGTCCCAACCTGGATTCTTCAAGATGGTCAATGGAGCAGATCTGTGTTCTTCCAGGTGGGGCTGCGGTCTCCTATTCTGACATCCTGTAGAGTCACTTGGAACAGAGGTAAAGTCTACTTACTAGCTCACAACTGTCCTTCAAGCCATCATTCACAGGGGGAAGGTGGTGATCATGTTAACCCGCATCGCTTGATTCTTTGTAGTTTATCCTTCAATGTTGGCAAGTCAACAAACTGCATAACCATAACAATACAATAAACTTTAGGAGCTGATATAAGAGGTAAATAGCAACCATGCAAAAATAGAAAATCCAAAGGTCATGAATGGATTAGTGGGAATGAGTTCCAGCCATGAGAAACTCCTACTTTAAAAAATCTGAATGAGACATTAGACACGTTAAATTAAGACGTGAGAATTCACGGTAGTGCGTGGGAGTATTAGCTGAGATATTCTCTCCTGGACAGTGGTGTAACTTTCAGCTCCTGAGCTTTTATGCAAAATCTGCACTTATCTAAATTAGAGAAAGCACGGCACTCCACTATTGGTAGATGCATGGATAGGGTCACGACCCTTTAAAATATATAGAAAAAAAGGAACCCAGCTCTCAATTAATTGCGATTTATTCACTCCAAGAATTGTGTACAAGCAAGTTTTTTTGACGTTTCGGTCTCACTGACCTTCATCAGAAATACACATTAAGCATGCAAAAGCAGGAACCCAGTAATAGGTAAGCGGTAGGGAGCTAATCACAACATTTTTAACGCAGCGACTACATGAGAAAGACGTAGGAAGGTTCAAAACTCCAATTCCTATATTGCCTATTTCTGTATCTTGTCATAATAAATAACTTGCATCTCTTAATCCGGAGAGTGCAGTGGATTTCTTTATGGTCTACATTATGGGGACATCACCCCAATCAACTGACACCTCCCTTCCTTCATTACTGAATGCACACCAATATTTTCTACTCAAAAGTTTTAATAAACATCCAAGTACAGAAAGGATTTTTAGCTAGCGCAAAATACCTACTTTTAAGGAGAGAAAAAAGTTCTCCTGAAGCTTTCCATGTACTTTAAAGAAAAACTAAGGTCAATAAAAGTCAAATCCCTAAACAGATGTATAGTTGTAACCAAATCGTAGAATATAAAAAACAGCATGAAGACATCCTAAAGACCTCTATCCATTCTCTGTGAATTCTCTATTTTGTGGAGTTGATCTTCTGCCTTCTACATTGGCAAAGGAACAGGATAGTTGGTGAATAATTGGTTGGTAACGTGAGAATTTATAGTAGCTGGGCCTCCAAGTTTGATTTGTGTGTTTGCCAATACTGTTATCTAGATTTCTTTCCCACAATATGCTCCATCTGCCTGAGCAAACAGCTCACTCAGCTCCATCTTCTATTATAAATATGTCTACAAAACCTTTTATCAAAGGGTTGATTAAACTTGATTGGAACAATACAAGGATGTAGTTCGGCTCTGATTGCCAGGAGACTGCTTTTACTCAACAATAAAAATTTAGTTAGAAGCTATTGACTACTGACTCTGGACACTATACACTGGCATTTAAAAGTTTGGGCAGCCTTGGTCAAAATTAGATAAGAGCAAATATGTTCAGCTCCCTCTTTAATCGGCAAGCTATAGCGCTTACCAAAGAAGCTGCAGCGGGAACCCGGATACCTGGAGAGCTCCCGATAATCAGGAGTCCGGTGCCGCAGCTGCATGTGTCACGGCTGTGTGACAGTCACAACACGTGCAGGGAGAGCCTGTGTGTTGTGCCTGTCACACAGCCATGACATATAATTATCGGAGTGCTCCAGACATCCAGGTTCCCTCTGCAGCTTCTTTGGTAAGCGCTGAAGTTTGCTGAATAAGGAGGGAGCCGAACATATTCGCTCGTGTTTAGTCAAAATTACTGCTATTGTGAACAGTTAAGCAAGTTAAAGATGAAGTGATCTCTATTTTAGGAAAAAAAAGACATTGTCAGTTTTTTCATTTTAAAATTACAAAAAGGAAAATGGGCCAACGCAAAAGTTTGCATGGTTAGTACCTAGTTGTGTCCCCTTTTTAAAGTATCATAGCTTGTAAACAGTTTTTGTAGCCAGCCAAGAATCTTTCAACTCTTGTTTGAGGGATTTTCATCCATTTTTCCTTGGAAAATTCTTCCAGTTCTGTGAGATTCCTGGGTTGTCTTGCAAGCACTGCAAGTTTAAGGTCTAGTCACAGATTTTCAGATCAGGGGACTGTGAGGGCCATTGTAAAACATTCAGCTTGTGCCTTTTGAGGTAATTTATTGTGGATTTTGACATGTGTTTAGGATCATTATCCATTTGCAGAAGCCATCCTCTTTTCAACTTCAGCTTTTTTACATTTGGTGTTATGTTTGTATCAAGAATTTGTTAAAATTTCGTTGAATCCATTCTTCCCGCTACCTGTGAAATGTTCCCTGTGCCATTAGCTGCAACACAACCCTAAAGCATGATTGATCCACCCTCATACTTAATGGTTATGGAGATGTTCTTTTCCTGAAATTCTGTGCCTTTTTTCTCCACACATACCTTTAATCATTGTGGCAAAAGAGTTCTATTTTAACCTCATTGGTCCATAGGACTTGTTTCCAAAATGAATCAGGCTTGTTTAAATGTTATTCTGCATACGTCTGGTGCTGATTTTATGGTGAGGACACAGGAAAGATTTTCTTCTGATGACTCTTCCATGAAGGCAATATTTGAGCACGTGCCTCTGAACAGCAGAACAATGTACCACAACTCCAGAGTCTGCTAAATCTTTCTGAAGGTATTTTGCTCGGCTCACCCTGAATACAGCCTAAAGCTGCATATCACCCTAGCTGCATATCAGCACATGAAAGACATACAGTCAATAACCAAACAGTGTGCCGCAGTAATTAGAAAGGAAAAGAAGGTGTACAGGATATATTGAATGGTGAACCAAAGGAGGTGTATCCATATAATGGTAATCTATTGATTAGAATCAACCAGACATTGAAAATTGCCCCCTTAGGAGCCCAAAATTATCCACTCAAGGAACAAACAACGAAATCACCAGAAACCCAGACCAAAATTCAAAATGCTTGGTGTGTATGTGACAGGTGGGGGAACGGAATGGAGGGGTAAGCCTAAGCTGATTCGCCGTCTACTTTCTCTAATTGCATATCCCTACCTTGCTGCGGTGGTTGGTGTTGTGAATTCTGTGGCTGAATTCACTCCTGTGGTCACAAGTGGTACTGCAGCTTCTGAGCTTCCTCCCTCAGGTGTTCTGGTGAGCTCGTTAACTGCTTCATTACTTAACTCCGCCTGATGCTGCTATCCTTGCTCCTTGTCAATGTTTCAGTGTTGGATCTGAGCTTCTCCTGATTGTTCCTGTGACCTGCTGCTCTGTATAGCTAAGTGCTTTTTGGCTCCTTGTACTGTTATGTTTGCTAATGACAGGTGTTATGAAGGCAATCCAGAAACACAGTGTGCTTAGCGATCAGAGCGCACACAGTGATCTGACAAATACCCAAAAATACAAGAACGAGCTCTGAGACGTGGAAACTCTGTAGACTGCACACCTGATCCTATCCTAAACACAACTAAAAGCGGCTGTGGATTGCGCCTAACAACTACCTAGGCAACTCGGCACAGCCTAAGAAACTAGCTAGCCTGAAGATAGAAAAATAGGCCTGACTTGCCCCAGAGAAATTCCCCAAAGGAAAAGGCAGCCCCCCACATATAATGACTGTGAGTAAGATGAAAAGACAAAACGTAGGGATGAAATAGATTCAGCAAAGTGGGGCCCGATATTCTAGGACAGAGCGAGGACAGTAAAGCGAACTTTGCAGTCTACAAAAAACCCTAAAGCAAAACCACGCAAAGGGGGCAAAAAAAAACCCACCGTGCCGAACTAACGGCACGGCGGTACACCCTTTGCGTCTCAGAGTTTCCAGCAAAACAAAAGACAAGCTGGACAGAAAAAAAGCAACAAAAAAAAAGCAAAAAGCACTTAGCTATACAGAGCAGCAGGTCACCGGAACAATCAGGAGAAGCTCAGATCCAACACTGAAACATTGACAAGGAGCAAGGATAGCAGCATCAGGCGGAGTTAAGTAATGAAGCAGTTAACGAGCTCACCAGAACACCTGAGGGAGGAAGCTCAGAAGCTGCAGTACCACTTGTGACCACAGGAGTGAATTCAGCCACAGAATTCACAACAGGTTGGCACCCTAGACAAACACACAAATGGCACCCGAACTCAACGTCGGCTCTCCCTCGCTAATCCTCAACACTCACCCTATCAATTCTCGGAACCCCAAAAAGTGATGGGGGAGAGAATATGTGGGAGGGGAAGGTGAGAATTGTGCATTTGGCTCAAGCTTCTTGGTGATGAAGATAGGTAAAGAAGACCCGAGTCACAGAAATTGCTTCATTGGTGCGTTATACTGGCAGATAAAGTGCTATTAATTAGGTGGATCATTGGCCAAATCGTGCCAATGACTGGAGTCATTTTATTGTGGAATTATTATGAAAATTTGTGAAACAAGGCTGGGAGCTTTGTAATACTGCAGGTGAATAGGAAAGGCGAAGCTGACTCACAGCAACCACATCGATCTATTACCATCATGGACTTTGGTATATATTCATATTTTCCTTTCTGTTTTTATTTTTTATGATAGATTTATTTAGTCTGTTTTTGAGACACTAGCATAAAAGTGGTTATCTTGACTTGATGTTAATATCATTTAAAAATAGGCCTTACAGACGCCATGTGGGCCATAAAGAAGAATAATGAGGTTCTGTCTCACTGACTTTTATGGTAATGATTTCTAAGTATAGTGTATGAATTGCAGGAAGATTATTGTGCAGGAAGGGGAAAGTAGAGCTGTGAACTCTCCTATCATGAATGTTGGATGTCGTATTATCAAAAAATAGGTCTCAATGTATGATACGTTTTCTTGGAGGTTGTTAAATGGATTGTCCACTACCGGACATCTCTAGCTTAATCAACTCAGGAACCTGAATTAGAATAAAAATAATGGATACTCTTGCAGCGGTGGCCTTCCAGTCATATTGGCATCTCTGTTCCCAATGTTGTCACGTGGCGGCTGCAGCCAATAAGTGGCTGCTCGTCAGCTGCAGTTCATCAATATTCCAGCAGGACAGACGTCCACTCTGATGAAACAGTAACAGCTGCCACAGACAAGCATACACATGTGACACAACAATGATGGGAACAGCGGCGTCGATATAGCTGGAACAGTGCAAATGCAAGAGGCAAGTATATAGTGCTTTTATGTTTATTCTGGCCCTGATTAATTAAGCTGAGGATGCCCAATAGTGAATAACTTCTTTCGGTATATATAGAAATGCATTAAAACAAAATTACCTGTTTCATGTCAAATAGATCAAGTTCCCTAGTAGATACCTGTCCTCCTTAGTTGTCAAGGAAGCTTTCCCCTTGCTGCAAGCATTGTCTGATGGGAATTTTTTCAACATATTTCCACAATGGTCTTCTGCTCTACACCGTGTTGCAAACTATTATGCAAATTATATTTTTCTCGGAATTTCCTAAATGGTCGGTGCAAATGACAGTCAGTCTAATAAAAGTCATCACCCGTTAGAGTATACATCGAATTTTATTGAAGAAACCTCCCAATGATAACAGTATAATCTACAAAATGAATAAAAACTCAAAATACACCGTTCCAAATTTTTAGGCACAGTAGAATTTTCTAAACATTTGATATGTTTTAAAGAACTGAAAATGCTCATTTGTGGAATTTGCAGCATTAGGAGGTCACATTCACTTAATAAAAAAGCTATTTAACTCCAAACATCCTAACAGGCCCAGTTACATATTAACATAGGAACCCTTCTTTGATATCACCTGCACAATTCTTGCATCCATTGAACTTGTGAGTTTTTGTAGAGTTTCTGCTTGTATTTTTTTGCATGAAGTCAGAATAGCCTCCCAGAGCTGCTGTTTTGATGTGAACTGCCTCCCACCCTCATAGATATTTTGCTTGATGATACTCCAAAGATTCTCTATAGGTTTGAGGTTAGGGGAAGATGGTGGCCACACCATGACTTTATCTCCTTTTATGCCCATACCAGCCAATGACTCAGAGGTATTCTTTGCAGCATGAGATGGTGCATTGTCATGCATGAAGATGATTTTGCTCCAGAAGGCACGTTTCTCTCTTCATACCATGGAAGAAAGTTGTCAGCCATAAACTCTATATATTTTGTAGAGGTCATTTTCACATCTTCAGGAACCTTAAAGGGCCCTGCCAGCTGTTTCCCCATGATTCCGGCCCAAAACATGACTCCTCCACCTCCTTCCTGACGTCGCAGCCTTGCTGGGACATGGTGGCCATCCACCAACCATCCACTACTCCATCCATCTGGACCATCCAGGGTTGCTTGACACTCATCAGTAAACAAGACTGTTTGGAAATTAGTCTTCTTGTATGCCTGGGCCCACTGCAACCATTTCTGCTTGAGAACACTGTTTAGGGGTGGCTGAATAGTACTTTTATGCACCACAGCAAGCCTTTGAAGGATCCTCCACCTTGAGGTTCGAAGGACTCCAGAGGTACCATCAGCTTCAAATATCTGTTTGCTGCTTTGTAATGGTATTTTGGCAGCTGCTCTCTTAATCCAATTAATTTCTCTGGCAGAAACCTTCCTCATTATGCCTCTATCTGCATGAACTCTGCCTGTGCACTGTTTCACTCACAAATCTCTTCACAGTATGATGATTACTCTTACGTTTTCGTGAAATATCTAATGTTTTCATCCCTTGACCAAGGCATTGCACTATTTGATGTTTTTCGGCACCAGAGAGATCCTTTCTATTTCCCATGTTACTTGAAAACTGTGGCCTGCTTAATAATGTGGAACATCATTTTTAAGTAGTTTTCCTTTAATTAGAATCACCTGGAAAACTAATCATCACATGTGTTTAAGATTGATTTCAGTGATCCATTGAGCCCTGAGACACAATACCATCCATGAGTTTATTTGAAAAACAAAACAATTAAATCTTTACGACACTTAAATCCAATTTGCATAATAATTTGGAACACGGTATAGCACCATTTAAGTAGACTTCTCCGCCTCAGGAAGGAGAAATGCAAGGTTCTCCTTGTAGTGTGGATCTATCAGGGTGAAAAACCAGTACTCTTGTTTGGCCAAAATGAATGTAACACAAGGGTAATAGGAAAGGCAGAGGTACATAAAGTCTGCTATATGTGCTAAGGTCCCTAAAGTCAACACTTCCCTATCTCTACCATGATGACAACTCTCCATCTCCTCCTCTTCCATCTTTTCCTCCTCATTCCCCTCCTCAGTCCATCCACGGATGAGAGACGGGACAAAGCACCACCAAGAAACCTGAAGACACTGTGCAAGTAGCCCATGTGTTCCTGTTTCCATAATTGTTCTCTTGTGTCTACAAGACTGGGGAGCTACCCACCACTCCTCTTGGGCTAGCTGCACAAAAGCTGTTCTGCTCTGTATGCACACATGGATTTTTCCTCTCTGAACCCTGTTCACACAGGTAATATACAGATGATCAGGTTTTTAAATACATCAGATAGGGATTGCATACATTAGTTAGGACTGCTCTGACAAGGGTATACCGTGAAGTTTGGTAGAGCAGCTTAGTATACATTTTTTGCAAAAAACGTATCAACCAAATACCCTGTTTTTTACATCTTTTACTAGCACTTGCGGATTACTGCAACATTTTTTTCAAACTCAGTGTTTTTGGTTTTACTATTCTCTTTTGTGTATTCTGTTATCTATTATATGTCTGCCAATGTGTACTGTATATTAAATACTAATATACGGTCATTAATATGTCTAAACATTTATTAAAAAACTACATATTTGCTTTGTTTTGCAGATTTAACTTTACCTATATACTATGAACACCAGCAATGATGACTCCAGCTCAAGTCGAATACTACATACAGTCAAAGGTTCCTTCTACCTGGTAGATTTCCTCATCAGCTCCATATTTACCATCTTGATAACTCACACTGTGTGGAGAGACAGCGTACTGAAGAAGGAAGTGCGATACTTGTTGTTGTGTCACCATCTGGTGTGCTTGTCATTGTTCTTTGGCCTAGGGGTTATATTTAACCTCTTCCGAGCTTTCCAGGTTAATGCCCCAGTCCTTGTTTGTTGGATCATTTTTGCAGTGCAGATAATGTTTGGAAGGGCGGTGCTGTTGACTCTTGTTTTGATGGCTTTGAACACTTGTTTAGCTATTTGCTGGCCTCTTAAATACTTAAGATTAGCTCATTCTTTAAAGTTTAAATTGACTGCATGTTTATGGATTATTGCCTTATTGGACCCTGTGGTGTCACTCTTATATGAAAGTATACAAATGGGTCAACAGTTTATTGTTAAACTGGATCCAACTTGCCCAACTACTTTATCAAGTGCATTTTCAAGAATATTTGGAATTATTTTTATCGTCATATTACTAATACTTATTGTGGGATCTTACGTTATTATGTTTAGAGAAGGAAAACGAGCTGGACATTTTACAAAATCCAACCACCAAGCAAAAAGAACAATCTTGATTCATGGATTACAACTAGCTCTCCACATTGTCCCAACACTGATGACTATTGGGATAGGTGGGAACCCAGATTTTTTTATTTTGGATGTGACTAGTTTTATAATTTTTTCCCTAGGTCAGTGCCTCAGCCCTGTTGTACATGGACTACGATCTTCAGAACTGAGACACAAACTTAATGAAAGACATTCTTGCTGTGGAGAACTAGACAGACATGGGCCTGAAAGTGTTCAAAATGGACACAGCATGTAAGTGGGGCAGAACTTGTGTCTTTAATCCCATACATGAGCTCCCCCACAGGGATGAAGCAGTGATGGACACAAGTACCACAGATTTACGTTTTGAACAAGTTTTACTCAACATTTAGGCAAGCAAACGCAACAATTACAGTCTCTCTATTAGGTCACAAGCTTTATGGTTATACACTAGTTGACAGCTTTTGCTCTGTGCACACCAATTATCATGCATTTAGCTTGTCTGTGATGCTATATAAAGGCACTTAGCATGGAAGTTACAGTACTGTGAGACTCACATCTTGTTGGTTATATTGCTAAAAGTACTGTCCAATAACCATTTCTCACCTGTTAACAGGGTCAGACTGTTGTGACCAATCCTGAATACAGAAACCCAAATTTCACTGTGAGAATAGCGCAGTAGTGCACATTTGTGACCACTACTATAGTCAGTGAATGGAGCAGTAGTTGCACATGCTCAGTTCGGCTCCATTCACACATGGGATTTTGGGTCCTCTTTTCTGATTAATGGGAGTTTGAGTTATTAGACCATTAGGTAGGAGAAATCTAAGTTTATGGGAAAACACTTTTAGCTGGTACAATAGCTGCCACTAAAAACAATTACAATCCTTCAGCTCAGTGTGGACAAAGGTTTCATAGAACACCTTGTAGTAGGTTACGTATGGCACAATCTTTAGTAATTCCTTTAAGAACAGTCCATGATGAATACTCACATTTGTAGGACACAAAGTTAGCAGAGTTTCACAATATTCAGGCCCAGCACAGGCCACAGACTCGTTTTAACCCTCCTTCCTTCTGTCTCAGGTCCCTGCATAATGTCACAATCCAGGCCACAGCTGTACTCTCAGTTCGACGTTCTAGTCACAACTCATTTTAACAGATTACACCACTCTCAGACTTTGGTGTCACTCTCATCACAACTCTTTAGCTTTGTCCAGCCACACTTTCTGATCATTTAGTCTCAGGGCAAGCAAGTGGGCATGATCTTACCACTCAGACACTTAAAGAGCACCTGTCAGCAGGATTTTGCTAAGTAACCAACAGACACTGTCAGGGTGGCATTGTTAACTTGATTAAAATGATACCTGGGGTGAAGAAATCAGTCTTGTGGTAGCTTGTGTAATCAGTGTTAGAAGTTTTCAGTTAATGAAATGCCCATGCTCCAGGGCAGTACTGTAGGCAGAGTCTTATATTCCTACTCTATCCTGCTCTAAGCCAGAGAAACCAGTCTGTCTCTCTCTGTCTCTATGATGAGGAACATTTTTGTGCTTCGGGGCTGCCTGTTGGCAGGTCTCTGTTTGGTTTCTCTGGCTTAGAACATGAAGATAAGACTCTACCTACAGTCTCACCCAGTAGCACATGCATCTCATTAACTGAACTGTTCTAACAATGATTACACAAGAACCACAGGACAGATGTCTCCACTCCAGGTATCATTTTAATCAGTTTAACACTGCTAACCTGACAATGCCTGCAGTTTACATAGCAAAGTCCTGCTGACAGGTTCGCTTTAAGGTCGCCAAAGGATATAGTCCAGGATCGCTTTTTCATGCTCAGGGCATGGTTGAGATCACCCACTGGTATTTATACAGAGTTTTCTGCAACCACTTTCTATTACAGGAACAGATCTCAATCTCCACTACTTTCTTTCAGTAAGATGAATACTTGCAGTTCTTATTTTCGTGGCCTCCTATTCATTAACTAACCAACAGGTGGACATTACAAGCTTCTGTCACACACTGATATAAATAATACCACTGATCAGACAGGTAGAGGAAATAGTTGTGCTATGTTAACATAGCGTTTACCTCTACATTTAGTGGTTCTACAGGGGCTTCAGTCCAAACTCTTGCAAAATGGAATTCAGGCGTATGCACTGACAGGGCCATTTGCAATAATGATGCAGACAGAGCCCTAGTGCGCTCTGTCATACAGTACATCATTTTTGTCAGTATTACTATTGGAGGTGGGTAGCAAGAGGTAGTAGACTACATCTTACTAAGAGCCTTATCTAGGCGTAGATGGCCAAAAATTATGTATGACAGCGCACACTGTGTCTCCGTCTGCATCATTATAAAAAATGAATGTGTTCATGCACATATATTCTGGCATTTTCCTTTAGAATTAGTTGGTGTAACTCAGAATGATTTTTTCCATCAATGATAGCACGATATCCCGGCCCAGATGCAGCAAAATACGCCCAAACCATGACGTTAACACCACAGATTAAATGAGGTTTTTATGCTATAATGTAGCATTTTATTTTTTTTATAAACATAACACTTCTCATTAAAACCAAAAAGCTCTATTTTGGCCTCATTTATTCAGAAAACATAGTTCCAGTACCTTTCTGGCATGTCCATGTGATCTTTTTGCAAACTGCAGATGGGCAGTAATGTTATATTTGGAGAGCAATGGTTGTCACACACCTGTTTTGTCTTCAGCGCCAAGCTTTGCTCCCTTATGCTGTGTCTGGATCCCTTTGCTGTACTCCATGTTGGGTCTCCCAAGACCTCTCAAGGCCTAATTTTTTTCACATTCCGGTGCCTGAGCATTGATTCTGTAATGTGTTAATTTGCTGATCATAGATCAGCACTAGCTACAAACTACTATCTGCTGCCATCATCTATTCAAATGTCTGTGATTTCCATCATTTGCAGCTGCTGTTGGTTAACCCATCAGGTGCTGTAAGCCTCACAAATTGTTCTTAAGAGTCACTCACGTTACTTCATCAGCATCTGCTGCTGGTTAACCAATTGCTCTGCTGAAAGCATCATGACCTGTTTTAGAGCTTGTTTTCACAACATTACAATTTGGTGTGGATTCTAAAATTTGCATCTACCCCGGTTGACCAAACTTTTGCTGTAAGCATCACAAATTGTTCTTAGAGTCTGTTCACATTATATTTCTACCTGCTGTGGACTTTGTTACGCATATCTGTATTATGCAGGTAAACATCTGCTGGTTTCCCTTTCTTCTGTTCTCTTGGTAATGTCGTGGCCTCCAGTGTCTCAAGCCTCACTTGTTCTTATGGCATCCAGCATAGCCTGTTGTCCAATCCCGTCTCCACTATGCGTGCGAACACGCATCCAGTGGCCCTGCGTTTACAGACATGCGGCGCGACTTTTAGAACACAGCATGTCTGTTTACCTTGCAGCGACGCTCAGTGCGGAGATTCTGGATGTGTGCAATGAACACATCTGAAATCACCGCACATACAGAAGGGGGCGGTGCTTTGGGCAGAGCGGGGTTTCCGCTCCGTCCAAAGCGCCGTCATTACGGATCGTGGACACGCACCCTTATAAATAGTTTGTTAACCTTTTCCAGCCTGATGAGCATCAACAACTCTTCTTGTGAGGTCCTCAGAAATATGTGTACACAACATGATACATTTACACTGACGTGTTGTAAAGATCAGACTTTCAAAAATGCCTATTCTTTAAATCAAACAGGATGCCCACTCACATCTGGTTATCAACCCATTGATTGAAAACACCAAACTCTAGTTTTACCTTAAAATTATCACTAATCCTAAAGGTTCACATACTTTTTCCACTCATAGACATGTGATACTGGATCATTTTGATCATTTTAAAAATGAGAAAGTCTAAGATGTTTTATTTTCTTCTTTAATTTGTGTGAATTTTGATGAAGTCTAAGGTTCTTAGGTCAAATTTATGCAGAAACATGGCAAATTCTATAGGTTTCACAAACCTTAATGCACCACTCATTCTAGAGAAATGCACTTTTTTCTCCAGTTATGTGCCACTTCTATCCCTCTCCACATCCCTGAAACTCAGCATTCACTCTTAAGGTACCTTCACACATAACGATATTGTTAACGATATCGTTGCATTTTGTGACGTAGCAACGATATCGTTAATGAAATCGTTATGTGTGACAGCGACCAACGATCAGGCCCCTGCTGGGAGATCGTTGGTCGCTGAACAAAGTCCAGAACTTTATTTCGTCGCTGGATCTCCAGTGGACATCGCTGGATCGGCGTGTGTGACGCCGATCCAGCGATGTCTTCACTGGTAACCAGGGTAAACATCGGGTAACTAAGCGCAGGGCCGCGCTTAGTAACCCGATGTTTACCCTGGTTACCATCCTAAAAGTAAAAAAACAAACAGTACATACTTACCTACCGCTGTCTGTCCCCGGTGCTGTGCTCTGCACTCCTCCTGCACTGGCTGTGAGCGCCGGGCAGCCGGAAAGCAGAGCGGTCACGTCACCGCTCTGCTTTCCGGCCGCTGTGCTCACACAGACAGTACAGGAGGAGTGCAGAGCAGAGCGTCGGGGACAGACAGCGGTAGGTAAGTATGTACTGTTTGTTTTTTTACTTTTAGGATGGTAACCAGGGTAAACATCGGGTTACTAAGCGCGGCCCTGCGCTTAGTTACCCGATGTTTACCCTGGTTACCGGCATCGTTGGTCGCTGGAGAGCGGTCTGTGTGACAGCTCTCCAGCGACCAAGCAGCGACGCTGCAGCGATCCGGATCGTTGTCGGTATCGCTGCAGCGTCGCTAAATGTGAAGGGGCCTTTAAAAACAGGTACAATCAGTCTTTATCCATCAAAACATGGGGGCCTGCCAGCTCACTGAGGAATCAGATTACACTCACCTATTTTAAGTGTGTGGAGAGGGGAATCGAGGAGTAGGATAGAGCATGATGAAACAGATAGGCACAAACACAAATAGCAGTGCTACTACTTTCTCGTAAGTATTCATCTCCATTCAGATCTGTAGTCACATCTACATTGCTCAATACTTCTTTGCGAATGAAATATAATAATCAATAAGGGAAAGCATAACAGCAATAGAGTTGCATTTAGTTGACAAAAGGGTGAAACTGGATATACCAGTATTGTAAGCAAAAAGGGGCTTTGCTGGAAGAAGGTGTCAATCTTGGCACCTTAGCTCCTGGATTCTGATCTTAGGAGGGTGTTAGCAAATGGTCTGTACTAGAAGGAATATTCCCTGTTTGTATATGAAGACACAGGTAGTTGAAATTGCACAACATGGCTCACTGTCCAGTCACAGACATCACTGTTTAAACAGACCAATCCAGGTCGTCCTGGGAATATAAGCCTGTGGTCCGGACTATAAAAAGCTGGGTTACACAAAAAGAAGTGTTCACATGTGGTGGCAGTTTAAAGGCTGAGGTGCGCCATGATTTACTTTCATTCCCTCAAGGAAAAAAGGATAACTGCTGACGGAACCGTTTACGGTATTTTCTGTTATTTCTCCCTTTTTATTTTATAACTGTTTTGCATATTTGTGTGTCATTGTATTTTTACCTTTTTATGCATTTATTGTAAGCACTATATATTTTTTATATTAAAGCCTAAAATCTTTAATAATTTGATCCTTATTCAATCTAAAGAACCTATAGCCTTTCATAAGTGTGTGTGACCTTTTCACTGTCGGACAGTAACATAGATTTCGGGGGCTCATCACCCTGTGTGTTTGATGAGTTGTGGCAGCGTAAGAAACCGGGGTGCTGAATGTGTCGGGGTGTGATTTATGCTCATGTTTAGCCTAGAACAGAGGTTGAGAACTGGATTGAGTGAGAGGAGATAAATTAACCCGTGCGGGCGCACTCCACGTCACGAGCTGAGAAGTGTGTACGTGAAATTCTGTATAATGTCATCCATGCTCCTGCTGCCTCTGAAGATGTTCTGCATAGAGAAAGGAGAGAAGGAATCCCTCATGCCTCAATATGCTAGGTATGGGACACATAATAGTAGCTGTCTCCACCACGCACTAGCTCAAGAACAACTAAAAATTAGAAATAGCATCTTCTGAATAGTGAACTAGGGAAAAATTCAGGATTCAAGACAACAGAAAAGTACCCTTTAAAAATAAATTAGATTTATGTGCATGCTTTCATAAAACGCATGATTGAAATTATTAAATTAAAGCAGTCCTGCTCATCAGTTAATATCTTCTACATTGTAAAAAAAAAAGCTCTGTGTTCTTCATTATGAATTAATGGAATTATTTGGGTGTCTACTGGAAAGGAAATCAACATTGCTTTTTATGAGTCTCATACTGAATGTTACATTTTGTACCTAATACTTCCAGGCAGCTAGTAGAACAAATAACATGAATTACAAAATTTGATCACTATCTGTATTGAACAAAAAGGAATTGAGCTATCATACAACTAACATCTTACCTTATATGACACTACCATAGACAGTGGTAGATCTCTGCTTGGATCAATAGACTTTGGATCATTTATAATTCCAGACATGTGACATTTAAAAATTGACATTTACTGAAATACACATACTAAATCATGAAAAGATAATCTATATATGAAACTACAGTAGGGAAAATAAGGATTTGATACACTGCCGATTTTGAAAGTTTTCCCACCTACAAAGAATGGAGACAGAATCTTAAAAAAAAAAATCCAGAAAATCACATTGTATGATTTTTAAATAAATTGTATTTTATTGCATGCAATAAGTATTTGATCACCTACCAACCAGAAAGATTTCTGTCTCTCACAGACCTGTTAGTTTTTAAGAAGTCCTCCTACTCGGCACTATTCACCTGTATAAATTGCACCTGTTTGAATTTGTTACCAGTATAAATGACACCTGTCCACACACTCAATCAATAACACTCCAATCTCTCCACCATGGCCAAGACCAAAGAGCTGTCTAAGGACACCGGGGACAAAATTGTAGACCTGCAGAAGGCTGAGATGGGTTACAGGACTATAGGCAAGCAGCTTGGTGAGAAGGCAACAATTGTTGGCACAATTATTAGGAAATGGAAGAAACACAAGATGACTGTCAATCTTCCTCGGTCTGGGGCACCATGCAAGATCTCGCATCTTGCGGTAAGGATGAGTCTGAGAAAGGTCAGGAATCAGCGCAGAACTACATCAGGGAACCTGGTCGATGACCTGAAGAGAGCTGGGAGCAGAGTCTCAAACATTACCGACCAATCAGCGACAGGTGCAGTCCGGCCGCGAATTGGCGCGGGATTTGAACCACGCTTCGCTGATTGGTCGGGCCCGGCACGGGATATAAATAAACTGGGTGGGAGCTTGTTATATTGTTAAGAGGGGCACCAATTGGTTGCTCCTCTAAGATGGGTGCCCCCTTTTATAATCGACCCCCCCCGTCGCCCCCTTTTTCCAGCCTACTTCACCTCCTAGCCAATCCGTGAGCCCTGATTCAAATAAAAATGCCTCTTCACTCCACACTATCACCCCCTCCTTTCTGTTCACTCCCTATAGGCCCACTCAACCCTGTCATGCTGTCCTCCCTTAAAGGCCTGCGGCCCAGTCCATCCTCACTTGCCATTGGGTATTCGTGATGCCCGTGAGTTTCACTCAAAAAATTGACCATTAACCTTAAACTCTTCTAACCACCCATTCCCCGCACTCTTTTAACCCATACCCCAATGACTACTCATCAAACGTTTGTTTGGATAAATTGGCCACAGCAGCCTTTTTATTAACATTCAAACATAACAGTTTAATTTCTTAACATTAAACCCCCGGGAAGGCGGTCCTCGAAGCCCCAAGAATTAACCAACTCATATCCAATCTCCATAATTTGGCCTCCAGGTCGTGTCCTTGCCTCTAGCCACTAGGCACCAGCTCAGAGACGCTTAAAAAGACTTGCCCGGCCAATATCCGCCAGAATCCCATGGCCCCAGTCATCTCGACTGTATAACCACCAATTTCCTTTCCCTTTTCTAAACCACATGAGGGGGGAGTCCAGGATCTTAAAAATCCCCCCCTCCAAACCGCCATTTCTTAGCACCACCAACTTCGAGGACCTCTTTCTCACCCGCCACCAACACCAATGTCCTGACACCTCAGACATTTGTGTCCCGCCACACCAGCAGCCCTTTTTGGATACCCTCTTGTACTGCTGGACACCATAAGTCCAAGCCGATGGCATTCAAGTGGACCCCATCCTTTCTCCAATACTCGCCCGTTCCCGACTCTAAATCCACGTGACAAATCACATGATCCCCATTCCGAACCATAAAATGGGAAACTGCCCTATTAACCTTTATTCTGGCCCTGTTTAAACCCTGCACCGACCGTGCCCCATACCAAACTTTCCTGGGAACGATATCCGACCAGATCACCAACAAACGTGGAAACATAGCCCACAGCCTCAAGACATCAAACTTGAAGTCGTTGATCAACTCCCTACAAGAGCATTTTCCGAGATCATTGCCCCCCCAAATGGATCACCAATAAATCCGGTGCCCGGTCCAAACGCCCAAACTTGTGAAATTCCGGCAGAAGCTGCTTCCAGTACATTCCATGTTTTCCGATCCAGCGTATGATTGCCGAAGACTTCTCCACACCAAGCTGCCTCCCTTCAGGGCGAATGTCCGCTCGCACTGCCGCCCAAAAGACAAATGAATGGCCCATAATCCATGTAAGTAAAGGCCTCTTCCCAGAAAAGAAAAAAGACAACATACCAAAACATAATAACCGCAAAGCACAACCCGATCAAATTATCTCCCAATTCAAAACACCCCTCAGACCAAGGATGGGCGAATATATGACCTGGACCTCGCGGATTCCCAATGGCCGATCCTTCGCACTACGTCCTCCCCTAAACCTCGTCTGGCTGCCTCCGTAGCTGCACCTATTCTAAACGAATGCCCCGAAAAATTCTCGGCCGAAATACCCCCTCGCGTCAAGCCGCGCTTAAATATCGTAATAAACTGATACCGAGATAAAAACGAACCATCCCCGTGTAACAGCAATGGCTCATCATCCCAAACCACACCCCTTGAAAATTGCTTAAAACATAATTCGGGACATAATGGGGAACCAGCAACTTCAAAGAGAACAATTTTACAACCTTTTATAACCAAATCCGTTTTCGATCGACGCAACCAGATCACCAACCTATCCCCGTGCATAACCACATAACGGCCCAGCAACCCCCCTTTTTGATGCCTGGAGGGGCTGACCAACTCGCCCAATTGAAAAGCTCCAAAAAATGCCAGAGCAAATGCCAGCTTAAACAGGATAACCTCCGATTGGTTAGAACAAACCCCCGGCAATTGTTTGCCTAAGTTCAATAAAATTTCATAAGACCCAGGGCGTCGCCCATCTAAAATTTTCCAACCTTTTCGCCACCCCTTCATAACCTGAAGGACCATAAACAATTTAGTTACATCACGTAACCCCCTAAATTTAAATCCAAATGCCAAACCAGACAAAAAACGATTAACTTTAGAGACCGACCACCCTGAATCCCATTTCTGACCCAGGAGGAACAGCAATTTTTCGTCATCCTGTACGTCTGTCTCCATTTACGACCCCCAATCCACCAAAGTATCCCATGCCTTAACGTAGTGTGACCAAGTCCCTGGCGCCAGGGATCTAGACAATAACCCTCTTACTGCCCCAATGGAAGATTCCATAAGTCCTCTGGGCATGACACTCACATGAGATCCACTTGAGGCACGATATCCGGAACCCGATCCCACTGTGAACAAGAAAGAGCATCAAAAACCAGCGAGTTGTTAACCGGCCGAAATTCAGCAGTGACCCATAAGTTACACCGTAAACCTATCCAAACCACATGTTGTAACACTCTCAGCAATGCCGGTTCTGCAGATGACAGTGAAACCTCCGTTCCCAATAAAGATAATGCAACTGCAATGGGGAACACCAAACACAGCAATCGATTAGAAGTTAAACCGTTGCTGACCCACAACGGCGGCCATTGACACACTAGCCAACTCTCTTTGAAAAACAAATGAAAACCGTGCTCGTCAAACGGGCCGATCATGAATCCCAAGTCCTCTGCAGGCACCACCGGTGCAATCCATAGTGACCTCCCATTATATGAGTCCAAAAAAAGCATCCATACTTTCAGGTCATCTTTCAAGGCCTTCCGAAGCCTGATAAAATGTGACGGGGCCCGGACCCCCAGTGTAGCCAAAGACAGCCTGCAACAAAAAGCCCTACCCATCGGCATGATACGGCACGCGAAATTCAACTTCCCCAGCAGTGATTGAATTTCGCGCAGCGTTACCTTTTTCAAGTCATAGACTCTATTCACCTCCATTCTTATGCCAATCAATTTGTCATCAGGCAACTGGCATTCCATTGCAACCGTATCAATCTCAATGCCCAAAAAACTCAGAGAAGTTACCGGACCCACCGTCTTGTCAGCTGCTAACGGAACGCCGAACTTTCTCGTCACACTCTCCATCGAGTGAAGCAAAATTGAACAGTCTGCGGAGTGCGCTGGGCCAACAAACAAAAAATCATCAAGATAATGGATGCAGGACCGCAGACACATCCTTTACCGTCCATTCTAAAAACATACTGAACATTTCAAAATACGCACATGACAGAGAACACCCCATCAGCAGACAACGATCCACATAAAACCCCCCATTCCAGAAACACCCTAGCAAATGCAAACTATCTGGATTGACAGGTAGCAAACGAAACGAGGCCTCAATATCGGTCTTAGCCAACAAAGCTCCCTGCCCACAGTGTCTAACCCACTCCATAGTTGTGTCAAATGACGTATAAAGAACCGAGCACAGCTGTGGTTCAATTCCATCGTTAACCGACAAACCTTTTGGGAACGAAAGATGGTGAATTAACCTAAATTTGTTAACCTCCTTTTTGGGCACTACCCCCAATGGGGAAACTCTCAAGTCCTCCAAAGGGAGAGACTGAAATGGACCGGCCATTCTCCCAAGTGACACTTCCTTGTTCAGTTTTTCAGTGACCACTTCAGGAAATTCTCAGGCCGATTATAAATTCTTTTTGGACCACTGCACCTTAACGTCCACAAAAGGTATCGAAAAACCATCCCTAAAACCATTTTGTAAAGTTGACGCCGCCTTTTTGTCAGGGTATCTACTTAGGAACCGCTCCATCTCTGCTAGACGCACTGGCGTCACTCCTTTTGTCAAATCCATCTGACCCTTTCTGCTTCCCTCCCCTAAAACATCTCGCTGCCCCGTGAGTACCTCCACATGATGAACATTCGTGCTTAAATTTGCACTTGCCCCAAACCTACAAGCCCCTCCGTTAAAGGCGAAACACAGTCCCCTCTGCATGACCACTGAGTGCCCCGACTGTCTTGAACCCCCGGTGCCCCCAAGAAATGACTGAGATCCTTGACTTGACCTGACTGGTGCTGTCACCCTCATCCACAAGGAAATATCCTTGTGATCCCGGCGGATATTTGGACGTAGCGCTTTACGTTGGCGAAATTGTTCATCATATCTAATCCACCTCTGACCCCCATAAACCCTGTTAGCCTCCCCGATGATGTCTAATTAACAGAACAAGGGGGCACAGGTCTCCGGTGATTTTTCCCCTATTACACTGGCAAAAATTGCAAAAGCCTGTAGCCAGTTAGAGAAAGTACGTGGGATCCTCTTTTTTGTAATCGTCCCTACGGGCTTTATCCAAATTGAAACGCTCCAACGGGAGCAGTGAAAATATTTCTATGTACTCCCCTTTCCATATTTTTTCTTTTACCTCAGGTTTCAGATGGGCCCCTAAAGGCCCCTCAAAACACACGTACACCTCCCCTTTAGCCGAATCATCTACCCGTGCCGAATCGTCCCTATCTTTGTCCCCGCTTTCCGCAGGTGCCGCGATTACCTGCTGCGACACCTCACTGCCTCCCACAGATGCTACCCCAGTAACCAATGGAGCCCCCTGTGAAGAACTAGATTCTGACCTATAAGAGTCCCTGACCCCATCTGCCTCTAGAACCCCCTATCCCGAGCATTACCCAGCCAAGCCGATAGCGGCGATGGTTCAATCTGTCTACCCCTCGTCTCCTAAAGCTGGAACAAATCTTTTAACCCCTGCATTAAAATACCCGCACCAAAACTAACCCCCCACCCCCACAGAAACCTCCCCTCCACCCAAATCAACATTAGGGGCTAGTGATGGCAATAAAGAAGAAAAAACTGCACGCTCACCTAGCTGCCTGGGTGCTGTGTTCCCAGCAGCCACCAATCCTGCATCCAGATGGAATCCTTCTGTTCGTGGTCCTCCTTGGCGGTGCGGGCTCGTGGTTCCACGAGCCTCCATGGGCCAGTCCTGTGATGACGTCGCGCTGGTAGGACCCACGGAGTGGTCCCGTTCCATGGTGGGGCCCCATGGCGGTTCAAGGCGTGCAGCGGGACGACCCTGCTCAGCTGACCTGCCCCCGATAGTCAGGTCACCCCCCTGTGATCTAACCCACCTGCCACCTCTGCAGCCCAAATTGCACCAGTACGTGCCCCCCCGACTGGATCCCCAGGGGTCCGGAGGAGCTGCAGCGCTTGATGAGCTGTAAGTGTTAACATCAGCAGCAGCCAGTGAGTGGGCGGAGCAAAGCCAGCGCCCATCACTGACTGCTCTGCGCTCTGGGACCTGTGCTGCTGTCACCTGTGTGCTTCCCACACCACGCTTAGCGGTGGTCCGGATGGATGGGCACACCGCCGCTCCCGTACCTGGCTCCTGCTCCCTGGACGTGTCCAGTAAGTGGGCGGACCTCCCTTGCCGCACTGACAGTGGAGGCGCCCGCCACACAGGCCCCCGCCCACTCCTCTGTGCCGACCTTCGCTGCTGAGCTGGGCCCGATCCTGGCTGGGCACCCGCCGTTCCTCTGCCAGGTTCCTGGGTCGCAGTAGTCACCTCAGATGAAGAAGAGGTTGACACCTCCCCCCGCTGCAGGCCCCGCCGATTCGTGGGATTCCTCCCGGCTCCTTGGCAGCACCCGCTATGGTTGCGGTCTGCTGCTGAGGCCGGAGGGTCCCCTGAGGGGCTCCTCATATGGCGCTGGGCCAGGGGGTGACCTCGGGGCTCAGGCGCTCCGGAGGCCGAGACATCCAAGGCCGGCGGCCCTCAGTCATGGGATGAGATGACCCAGATCCCCCCTCAGGAAGCATGCCTTGTAGGGACGCCTGTAGCCAGCCTGCGCCCCTGGTTCTAGCCGCATCACGGAGGTGCTGTAAAATCGTGTTATATTGCTAAGAGGGGCACCAAATGGTTGCTCCTCTAAGATGAGTGCCCCCTTTTATAATCGACCCCCCCCCCCCCCGTCGCCCCCTTTTTCCGGCCTACTTCACCTCCTAGCCAATCCATGAGCCCTGATTCAAATAAAAATGCCTCTTCACTCCACAATATCACCCCCTCCTTTCTGTTCACTCCCTATAGGCCCACTCAACCCTGTCATGCTGTCCTCCCTTAAAGGCCTGCGGCCCAGTCCGTCCTCACTGGATATTAATTGTACCATTGTGTAAGGAATCTACCGGAATAAAGTTTGTAAAACCTATAATGTTATACTAGACTTACACAACACTGTAACAATGGACCACTGCCACATGGCTTTTCTCATTTTACTTTGTCGCCCAATCAGTTCCAGATGATTCTGAGGGATTTGTTTTGAGAGATTGCACCAGTTAATTCAATGGCAAAACAAGAAATGGGTACTCAATCTTCATTCGATAGGTCTAGGGCTTGTGCGTTGATATTACTGATTCTATGTGAATTGGTCGGTATGCTGCCTTCATACTTCATGTTTTAAAATTGAATGTAGAGATGAGTAAATCAAATCACAGGACCCTGGTCCAGAGGTCACGTCAGTATTCTGTGCCGAACAGGAGACCTGTGAACCGCCTCCTATCTACCAGAATTCCCAACATCTCTTTTGAATTGTAGGCCTATAGTGATATCATCATTGCCACACAATGTCACACTGGGCCTAGATACCAGAAAAGGCGCTAGTAGGTAGCAAGTGGTTTGATGGGCTCCCATCCGGCAGCCATGGACTACTACTTGTCATGAATTGTAATCCACGTGTGCTCACAATTGGACAATGACCCGATGCATACTGCCAAAATGGTAACAAAGTGGCCTAACCCCTTATTTGGTACTTAATGACCAAGCCAATTTTTACAATTCAGACCACTGTCACTTTTTGAGGTTATAACTCTGGAACGCTTTAACGGATCCCGCTGATTCAGAGATTGTTTTTTCGTGACATATTGTACTTCATGTTAGTGGTAACATTTCTTCGATATTACTTGCAATTATTTAAGAAAAAAATGGAAATATGGCAAAAATTTGTAAAATTTTGCAATTTTCAAACTTAGTATTTTTATGCCCTTAAATCAGAGAGATATGTCACAAAAATCTATACATATAATTGTCTAAGGGTTTTTCCGTCTGTCTGTCTGTCTGTCTGTCTTTCTGTCTGTCTGTCTGTCCGTCCTGGAAATCCCGGCTCTCTGATTGGTCGAGGCCGCCAGGCCACGACCAATCAGAGACCGGCACAGCATCGACGTAGAAATCCCGCGTCTCTGATTGGTCGAGGCTGCCAGGCCTCGACCAATCAGCAACGGGCACAGCGACGATGATGTCATAAAGGACGTAGACATCCCGCGTCTCTGATTGGTCGAAGTTTAGAATGCAGAGTCGTGAAAATAAAAAAAAATTTTTTTTCCACAAAAAAGATTTTTTAGCCCCCAAGTTTTTATTTTCACAAGGGTAACAAGAGAAATTGGACCACAAACGTTGTTGTCCAATTTGTCCTGAGTATGCTGGTACCCCATGTGTGGGGAGGACCACTATTTTGGCGCACGGCAGAGCTCGGAAGGGAAGAAGCGCCGTTTTGGAATGCAGACTTTGATAGAATGGTCTGCGGGCGTCATGTTGCATTTGCAGAGCCACTGATGTACCTAAACAGTAGAAACCCCCCATAAGTGACCCAATTTTGGAAACTAGACCCCCAAGGAACTAATCTAGATGTGTGGTGAGAACTTTGAATGCCCAAGTGCTTCACAGAAGTCTATAATGCAGAGTCGTGAAAATAAAAAATATTTTTTTTTCCACAAAAATGATTTTTTTAGCCCCCAAGTTTTTATTTTCACAAGGGTAACTGTTATGAAAGGCAATTCAGTACTACAATGGACATAGCGGTCAGAGCACATACAGTGATCTGACAATAACCCAAAATCATAGAACGAGCTCTGAGACGTGGGAACTCTGCAGACCGCAATCCCTAATCCTCTCCAAACAACACTAGAGGCAGCCGTGGATTGCGCCTAACTCTGCCTATGCAACTCGGCACAGCCTGAGAAACTAACTAGCCTGAAGATAGAAAATAAGCCTACCTTGCCTCAGAGAAATACCCCAAAGGAAAAGGCAGCCCCCCACATATAATGACTGTGAGTTAAGATGAAAAGACAAACGTAGAGATGAAATAGACTCAGCAAAGTGAGGCCCGACTTTCTTAACAGATCGAGGATAGAAAAGGTAACTTTGCGGTCTACACAAAACCCTAAAGAAAACCACGCAAAGGGGGGCAAAAAGACCCTCCGTACCGAACTAACGGCACGGAGGTACACCCTTTGCGTCCCAGAGCTTCCAGCAACAAATTAGACAAGCTGGACAGAAAAAATAGCAAACAAATAGCAAAGAAGAACTTAGCTATGCAGAGCAGCAGGCCACAGGAATGATCCAGGGAAAAGCAAGTCCAACACTGGAACATTGACAGGAAGCCAGGATCAAAGCATTAGGTGGAGTTAAGTAGAGAAGCACCTAACGACCTCACCAGATCACCTGAGGGAGGAAACTCAGAAGCCGCAGTACCACTTCCCTCCACCAACAGAAGCTCACAGAGAGAATCAGCCGAAGTACCACTTGTGACCACAGGAGGGAGCTCTGCCACAGAATTCACAACAGTACCCCCCCCCCTTGAGGAGGGGTCACCGAACCCTCACCAGAGCCCCCAGGCCGACCAGGATGAGCCACATGAAAGGCACAAACAAGATCGGGAGCATGGACATCAGAGGCAAAAACCCAGGAATTATCTTCCTGAGCATAACCCTTCCATTTAACCAGATACTGGAGTTTCCGTCTAGAAACACGAGAATCCAAAATCTTCTCCACAATATACTCCAATTCCCCCTCCACCAAAACCGGGGCAGGAGGATCAACAGATGGAACCATAGGTGCCACGTATCTCCGCAACAATGACCTATGGAATACGTTATGTATGGAAAAAGAATCTGGAAGGGTCAGACGAAAAGACACAGGATTAAGAACCTCAGAAATCCTATACGGACCAATGAAACGAGGTTTAAACTTAGGAGAGGAAACCTTCATAGGAATATGACGAGAAGATAACCAAACCAGATCCCCAACACGAAGTCGGGGACCAACACGGCGTCTGCGATTAGCGAAACGTTGAGCCTTCTCCTGGGACAAGGTCAAATTGTCCACTACATGAGTCCAAATCTGCTGCAACCTGTCCACCACAGTATCCACACCAGGACAGTCCGAAGACTCAACCTGTCCTGAAGAGAAACGAGGATGGAACCCAGAATTGCAGAAAAATGGCGAAACCAAGGTAGCCGAGCTGGCCCGATTATTAAGGGCGAACTCAGCCAAAGGCAAAAAGGACACCCAGTCATCCTGATCGGCAGAAACAAAGCATCTCAGATATGTTTCCAAGGTCTGATTGGTTCGTTCGGTCTGGCCATTAGTCTGAGAATGGAAAGCCGAGGAAAAAGACAAGTCAATGCCCATCCTACCACAAAAGGCTCGCCAAAACCTTGAAACAAACTGGGAACCTCTGTCAGAAACGATATTCTCTGGAATGCCATGTAAACGAACCACATGCTGGAAGAACAATGGCACCAAATCAGAGGAGGAAGGCAATTTAGACAAGGGTACCAGATGGACCATCTTAGAAAAGCGATCACAGACCACCCAAATGACTGACATCTTTTGAGAAACGGGAAGATCAGAAATAAAATCCATAGAGATATGTGTCCAAGGCCTCTTCGGGACCGGCAAGGGCAAAAGCAACCCACTGGCACGAGAACAGCAGGGCTTAGCCCGAGCACAAATCCCACAGGACTGCACAAAAACACGCACATCCCGCGACAGAGACGGCCACCAAAAGGATCTAGCCACCAACTCTCTGGTACCAAAGATTCCAGGATGACCAGCCAACACCAAACAATGAACCTCAGAGATAACTTTATTGGTCCACCTATCAGGGACAAACAGTCTCTCCGCTGGACAACGATCAGGTTTATTAGCCTGAAATTTTTGCAGCACCCGCCGCAAATCAGGAGAGATGGCAGACACAATTACTCCTTCCTTGAGGATACCCGCCGGCTCAGACAAACCCGGAGAGTCGGGCACAAAACTCCTAGACAGAGCATCCGCCTTCACATTTTTAGAGCCCGGAAGGTACGAAATCACAAAGTCAAAACGGGCAAAAAACAGCGACCAATGAGCCTGTCTAGGATTCAACCGCTTAGCAGACTCAAGATAAGTCAAGTTCTTATGATCAGTCAATACCACCACGCGATGCTTAGCTCCTTCAAGCCAATGATGCCACTCCTCGAATGCCCACTTCATGGCCAGCAACTCTCGGTTGCCCACATCATAATTTCGCTCAGCAGGCGAAAACTTCCTGGAAAAAAAAGCGCATGGTTTCATCACTGAGCAATCAGAACCTCTCTGCGACAAAACAGCCCCTGCTCCAATCTCAGAAGCATCAACCTCGACCTGGAACGGAAGAGAAACATCTGGTTGACACAACACAGGGGCAGAACAAAAACGACGCTTCAAGTCTTGAAAAGCTTCCACAGCAGCAGAAGACCAATTGACCAAATCAGCACCCTTCTTGGTCAAATCGGTCAATGGTTTGGCAATACTAGAAAAATTGCAGATGAAGCGACGATAAAAATTAGCAAAGCCCAGGAACTTTTGCAGACTTTTCAGAGATGTCGGCTGAGTCCAATCATGGATGGCTTGGACCTTAACAGGATCCATCTCGATAGTAGAAGGGGAAAAGATGAACCCCAAAAATGAACCCTTCTGCACACCAAAGAGACACTTTGATCCCTTCACAAACAAAGAATTAGCACGCAGGACCTGAAAAACTGTTCTGACCTGCTTCACATGAGACTCCCAATCATCCGAGAAGATCAAAATGTCATCCAAGTACACAATCAGGAATTTATCCAGGTACTCTCTGAAGATGTTATGCATAAAGGACTGAAACACTGATGGAGCATTGGCAAGTCCGAATGGCATCACTAGATACTCAAAATGACCCTCGGGCGTATTAAATGCAGTTTTCCATTCATCTCCTCGCCTGATTCGCACCAGATTATACGAACCACGAAGATCTATCTTGGTGAACCAACTAGCCCCCTTAATCCGAGCAAACAAATCAGATAACAATGGCAAGGGGTACTGAAATTTAACCGTGATCTTATTTAGAAGGCGGTAATCTATACAAGGTCTCAGCGAACCATCCTTCTTGGCTACAAAAAAGAACCCTGCTCCTAATGGTGACGATGACGGGCGAATATGCCCTTTCTCCAGGGATTCCTTCACATAACTGCGCATAGCGGCGTGCTCAGGCACGGATAAATTAAACAGTCGACCTTTTGGGAATTTACTACCAGGAATCAAATTGATAGCACAATCACAATCCCTATGCGGAGGTAGGGCATCGGACTTGGGCTCATCAAGTACATCCCGGTAATCAGACAAGAACTCTGGAACCTCAGAAGGGGTGGATGACGAAATTGACGGAAATGGAACATCACCATGTACCCCCTGACAACCCCAGCTGGACACCGACATGGATTTCCAATCTAATACTGGATTATGGGCTTGTAGCCATGGCAACCCCAACACGACCACATCATGCAGATTATGCAACACCAGAAAGCGAATAACCTCCTGATGTGCAGGAGCCATGCACATGGTCAGCTGGGTCCAGTATTGAGGCTTATTCTTGGCCAAAGGCGTGGCATCAATTCCTCTCAATGGAATAGGACACTGCAAGGGCTCTAAGAGAAACCCACAACGCTTAGCATACTCCAAGTCCATCAAATTCAGGGCAGCGCCTGAATCCACAAATGCCATGACAGAATACGATGACAAAGAGCAGATCAAGGTAATGGACAGGAGAAATTTTGACTGTACCGTACCAATGGTGGCAGACCTAGCGAACCGCTTAGTGCGCTTAGGACAATCAGAGATAGCATGAGTGGAATCACCACAGTAGAAACACAGCCCATTCAGACGTCTGTGTTCTTGCCGTTCAACTCTGGTCAAAGTCCTATCGCACTGCATAGGCTCAGGTTTAAGCTCAGGTAATACCGCCAAATGGTGCACAGATTTACGCTCACGCAAGCGTCGACCGATCTGAATGGCCAAAGACATAGACTCATTCAAACCAGCAGGCATAGGAAATCCCACCATGACATCCTTAAGGGCTTCAGAGAGACCCTTTCTGAACATAGCTGCCAGCGCAGATTCATTCCATTGAGTGAGCACGGACCACTTTCTAAATTTCTGACAATATACCTCTATCTCATCCTGACCCTGACAAAGAGCCAGCAAATTTTTCTCTGCCTGATCCACTGAACTAGGTTCATCGTACAGCAATCCGAGCGCCAGGAAAAACGCATCGATATTACTCAATGCAGGATCTCCTGGCGCAAGAGAAAATGCCCAGTCCTGAGGGTCGCCGCGCAAAAAAGAAATAACAATCAAAACCTGTTGAACTGGATCACCAGAGGAGCGAGGTTTCAAGGCCAGAAATAATTTACAATTATTTTTGAAACTCAGAAACTTAGTTCTATCTCCAAAAAACAAATCAGGAATAGGAATTTTTGGTTCCAACATAGCTTTCTGATCAATAGTGTCTTGAATCTTTTGTACTCTTGCCGAGAGCTGATCCACAAATGAAGACAGACTTCTAATGTCCATCGCTACACCTGTGTACTGAACCACCCAAATGTCTAGGGGAAAAAAAAGGCAAAACACAGTGCAAAGAAAAAAAAATGGTCTCAGAACTTCTTTTTTCCCTCTATTGAGAATCATTAGTACTTTTGGCTTCCTGTACTGTTATGAAAGGCAATTCAGTACTACAATGGACATAGCGGTCAGAGCACATACAGTGATCTGACAATAACCCAAAATCATAGAACGAGCTCTGAGACGTGGGAACTCTGCAGACCACAATCCCTAATCTTCTCCAAACAACACTAGAGGCAGCCGTGGATTGCGCCTAACTCTGCCTATGCAACTCGGCACAGCCTGAGAAAGCTCAGAGAAATACCCCAAAGGAAAAGGCAGCCCCCCACATATAATGACTGTGAGTTAAGATGAAAAGACAAACGTAGAGATGAAATAGATTCAGCAAAGTGAGGCCCGACTTTCTTAACAGATCGAGGATAGAAAAGGTAACTTTGCGGTCTACACAAAACCCTAAAGAAAACCACGCAAAGGGGGCAAAAAGACCCTCCGTACCGAACTAACGGCACGGAGGTACACCCTTTGCGTCCCAGAGCTTCCAGCAACAAATTAGACAAGCTGGACAGAAAAAATAGCAAACAAATAGCAAAGAAGAACTTAGCTATGCAGAGCAGCAGGCCACAGGAATGATCCAGGGAAAAGCAAGTCCAACACTGGAACATTGACAGGAAGCCAGGATCAAAGCATTAGGTGGAGTTAAGTAGAGAAGCACCTAACGACCTCACCAGATCACCTGAGGGAGGAAACTCAGAAGC
This sequence comes from Ranitomeya imitator, assembly GCF_032444005.1. Lineage (NCBI taxonomy): Eukaryota > Metazoa > Chordata > Amphibia > Anura > Dendrobatidae > Ranitomeya > Ranitomeya imitator. Next base: position 579,907,238 of record NC_091286.1, read on the forward strand.
CGCAGTACCACTTCCCTCCACCAACAGAAGCTCACAGAGAGAATCAGCCGAAGTACCACTTGTGACCACAGGAGGGAGCTCTGCCACAGAATTCACAACAGGTAACAGGAGAAATTGGACACCAAAAGTTGTTGTCCAATTTATCCTGAGCATGCTGATGCCCCATAATTGGGGGTAAACCACTGTTTGGGCGCACGGCAGAGCTCAGAAGGGAGGGAGCACCATTTGACCTTTTGAGTGCAAAATTGGCTGTAGTGTTTGAATACCCCCTGATGTACCTAAACAGTGGAAACCCCCAATTTTAACTCCAACCCTAACCCCAGCACACCCCTAACCCTAATCCCAACCCGATCCATAATCCTAATCAAAACCCTAACGATAATCACAACCCTAACCCCAAAACAACCCTAATCTCAACCCTAACCATTACCCTAAATCCAACACACCCCTAATCCTAATCTCAACCCTAACCTCAAACCTAACCCTAACCCCAATACACCCCTAACCCTAATCACAACCCTAACCCTAATCCCAAACGTAACCCTAATGCCAACCCTAACCCTAATACCAACCTTAATCCAAACCCTAACCCTAATCCCAACTCTAACCTTAACTTTATCTGCAACCCTAGCCCTTACTTTAGCCCCAACCCTAGCCCTAACTTTAGCCCCAACCCTAACCCTAAATTTAGCCCCAACCCTAACCCTAAATTTATCGCCATCTCCTCTAGCTGCCGGCCGGCAGATCATGGCAGGCGCACTGCGCATGCGCCCACCATTTTCTTACTGGATGAAGAAGCCGGCGGGCAGGAGGGGACACAGGAGGACCCAGGGACACCGGTAAGTATAACAGGGTCCCCGAATCCCCCTATTTCTCTGTCCTCTGATGTGCGATCACATCAGAGGACAGAGAATAACATATCGCTTTTTTTTTTTTGCAGCCTCCGGTAAACAGTTAATTACCGGCGATCGCAAAACAGGGGTGGGTAAAAACTGACCCCGATCATGTTCTTTGGGGTCTCGGCTACCCCCGGCAGCCAAGACCCCAAAGATCCTCTGGGTGCTGGCCGGCGGGAGCACTGCGCATGCGCCCGTCATTTTTTGGCCGGAACAAGATGGCAGCGCCCATTGGGAGCCACGAGGAGCACGGGGGAGACAGGTGAGTATCGGGGGCTATCGGGACCCCATTTCTCTGTCCTTTGATGTGCGATCACATCGGAGGACAGAGAAATTAAATGGGAAATCGCGTTTTGGGGTTTTTTTTGCGACCGCCGGTAAACGGTTAATTACCGGCGATCGCAACTCGGGGGTCGGTAAAAAAACCCCGAATCATGTTCTCTGGGGTCTCGGCTACCCCTGGCAACCAAGACCCCAGAGAAAGTCCGACTCTGGGGGGGCGCTTTTCACTTTTTCCACAGTGCCATAAATTAATGGCGCTGTGGTTTAAGTACCCTTAACTGCCGCCGTTAAAAGGCATATCGGCAGTCGTTAAGGGGTTAATGATAACAAAGTCAATGTTTTGGAGTGGCCATCACAAAGCCCTGATCTCAATCCTTTTCAAAATTTATGGGCAAAGCTGAAAATGCAGGTGTGAGCAAGACGACCTACAGACCAGGATCAGTTACACCAGTTTTGTCATGAGAAACGGGCCCAAATTCTGACCAACTATTGTGAGAAGCCTGTGGAAGGATATCCCATACGTTTGACCCAAGTCATTCAGTTTAAGGGCAATGGTACCAAATACTAATGAAATATATGTAAATGTTTGACTTTGCAGGAAGTAATAAAAATGCCTTAAAACATTCTCTCTCTCTCATTACTCTGGCATTTGGCAAATATTAATAATTATGGTAACACTCCTTATTGACCTAAAACTGGAAAGGTTTATTCTGAATTCATGTCAGATATTGAGAAAAACATGCAGATGTGCCTTTTCATATAATGTCTGTAAACTTCTGGTTTCAACTGTACGTATGTCTAATTCCACTTGTAGCATAGAATGAATCACTAAGCGCCATTCTTCAAATTTGACAAGACTATGAGGGCAATAATATTAAGAGGTTTCCGTGAGGGAAAATCATACCAGTCCTTGTCCCTGGATTATGGTGTGAAGTGGCATAACGTTCAGTTGCCAGACAACCTCTTTTTATTACAGGTACACTAACAGAGCTCAGCTTTACATCAATATGGTCGATGAACCTGTGTTGGGACTATTTCTTCAAAGTGTCCCAAATGCTATTTTTTAACCCAGCAATGCCAGGCTGTATTTTGCTTGTGCTTCTCTGAGCAGCCTGCATGTCCTAAATGTGCAACCATCTTGTAGAAAACTTGGCACTCTCACTGCCGCAGCACATGCTGGTTAATCAGAGCATTTGTTATTACCTGTATTCTTGTGCACACTGCAATCTGTCTGACTGATGGTGGTAATTATGTGACAGAAACATTTTCTTTATTTTTGGATTGCCTGCACACAATAAAATTATCTTCTTACAGCATTTACCTGCGTGCCAAGTGTTCTACAAGATTTACATGGGATAGGATCCTACTTGGGAATCATCCACAGGAGTGCCATAAATAATTATTTTAAATGTGCTAACATGGCCTGCAGTATCTCCGGACTTTGTTCCATTGAGCACATTATTGACATCCTTGGTCTGCGATCTAATCTGAAAAAGTACTCTATGTACAGTATTAGCAGTTTTTCAGGTGAAGAAGTGACAATTTAGACTTTTCAGAATAAATATAAACCAAATTCGCAACACGATTTCTCATTTTTCCAACAAATTAGATAAACAATTTTTATGACCACATTAGGATGGTTTCACATTTGCGTTTAAAAACGCAACGTTTTAAACGCAAACGCATTTGGTGAAAAACGCGTTTAAATGCTGCGTTTTTTAGGCGCATGCGTTTTTGCATGTTTTAACACAAATGCGGCATTTTGACGCGTTTACATGCATTTTTTCCTGCGTTTGCGTTTTTGAAACGCATGATGAGAAGTGTGTGACAGCTGCCAATCATCAAAATCAACTAGAAAACCCACTATAAACAGAAATACCTAGGGTTAGGATCCCTAGTAAACCTAGGGATCCTAACCCTAACCCTAAAACACAAACTCTAACCCTAACCCTAACACAAACTCTAACACAAACTGTAACACAAACTCTAACCCTAACACAAACTCTAACACAAACTCTAACACAAACTCTAACCCTAACCCAAACTCTAATCCTAACACAAACTCTAACACAAACTGTAACACAAACTCTAACCCTAACCATAACACAAACTCTAACACAAACTGTAACACAAACTCTAACCCTAACCCTAAAACACAAACTCTAACCCTAAAACACAAACTCTAACCCTAACCCAAACTCTAACCCTAACACAAACTGTAACACAAACTCTAACCCTAACCATAACACAAACTCTAACACAAACTCTAACCCTAACCTTAAAACACAAACTCTAACCCTAACCCTAAAACACAAACTCTAACCCTAATCCAAACTCTAACCCTAACCCTAACACAGACTCTAACACAGACTCTAACACAAACTCTAACCCTAACCCTAACACAAACTCTAACCCTAACCCTAAAACACAAACTCTAACCCTAACCCTAACCCAAACACTAACCCTAACACAAACTGTAACACAAACTCTAACCCTAACCCTAACACAAACTCTAACACAGACTCTAACACAAACTCTAACCCTAACCCTAACACAAACTCTAACCCTAACCCTAAAACACAAACTCTAACCCTAACCCTAACCCAAACACTAACCCTAACACAAACTGTAACACAAACTCTAACCCTAACCATAACACAAACTCTAAAACAAACTCTAACACAAACTCTAACACAAACTGTAACACAAACTCTAACCCTAACCCTAAAACACAAACTCTAACACAAACCCTAACCCTAAAACACAAACTCTAACCCTAACCCTAAAACACAAACTCTAACCCTAACCCTAGGGACCCTAACCCTAACCCTAGGGACCCTAACCCTAGGGACCCTAACCCTAGGGATCCTAACCCGAACCCTAACCCTAGGGACCCTAACCCTAACCATAGGGACCCTAACCCTAACCCTAGGGATCCTAACCCTAACCCTAACCCTAGGGATCCTAACCGTAACCCTTAGGGTTAGGATCCCTTAGGGATAGGGTTAGGGTTGGGGGGTGGCTTTTCAGTGTGTGTTCTTGTGTTTTTCTATAAAAACGCATGCATTTAAAAACACATGGAAACGCATGTGTTTAAAAACGCATGCGTTTACATAGACATCAATAGGGTTTTTTTGCCGCAAAAAAACGCATGCGTTTTTTGCGGCAAAAAAACGCCGCTAAAATTACTACATGTTGCATTTCTGCAACACAACGCATGCAGAGAAAAAACGCATGCGTTGCAAAAACGCGTCAAAACGCATGCAAAAAAAGCATGCGTTTTTAATGTTAAGTATAGGGGGAAAAAACGCATGCGGTTTTTTGCATTTGTTTTGCGCAAAAACGCAAAAAAAAAAAACGCAAATGTGAAACCAGCCTAACACTTGAAATCACTTTAATGGGCCTATATGACAGAAAATACCCAAAATTTACACCATTCTAAAAACCACACCCCGAAGGTGCTCAAAACCCCATTCAAGAAGTCAGAAGCGTAGCTAGGGTTTTGGTCCACGGGGGGCAAAGCTTCTAAGTGGCTCCTAACCAGGTAACCCTGATTACAACTCGGTGACGAGCTCTAATACTGGAGGAGAACCTCAGCAGATGACCGTGCTGTTACTGAAGATAATCTCTATATGAAGACCAATATGGATATTAGCGCCATATGGTCAGTGGTAGATACCAGCCCTACAGAACATATAACAGATAACTGCACAGTTACAGATAATGTCTTACCGCTGACGTTCTTTCTGATGGAATCGCTAATTTTTCCCGTCTTTTCCATCTGGCCCAGACCGACATGACAACTTTTAACAGCCAGGACTCGACTGCAGAGAATACAACAAAAACATATTTAACTTCTCATATTCCAGCCATCACCATCTATTCCCAACCTGCACAAACTCCTCATCCTGCTTATACCCCAATACTGAGCCGCTGCTGCCGTATGTGTCACTATTACTGCTCCTGATACCCCAATACTGAGCCGCTGCTGCCGTATGTGCCCCTATTACTGCCACTGATACCACAATACTGAGCCTGAGCCACTGCTGCCGTATGTGTCCCTATTACTGCCACTGATACCCCAATACTGAGCTGCTGCTGCCGTATGTGTCCCTATTACTGCACCTGATACCCCAATACTGAGCCGCTGCTGCCGTATGTGTCCCTATTACGGCACCTGATACCCCAATACTGAGCCGCTGCTGCCGTATGTGTCCCTATTACTGCAGCTAGTACCCCAATACTGAGCCGCTGCTACTGTATGTGTCCCTATTACTGCCCCTGATACCCCAATACTGAGCCACTGCTGCCGTATGTGTCCCTATTACTGCCCCTGATACCCCAATACTGAGCCGCTGCTGCCGTATGTGTCCCTATTACTGCACCTGATACCCCAATACTGAGTTGCTGCTGCCGTATGTGTCCCTATTACTGCCCCTGATACCCCAATACTGAGCCGCTGCTGCCGTATGTATCCCTATTACTGCCCCTGATACCCCAATACTGAGCCGCTGCTGCCGTATGTGTCCCTATTACTGCCCCTGATACCCCAATACTGAGTTGCTGCTGCCGTATGTGTCCCTATTACTGCCCCTTATACCCCAATACTGAGCCGCTGCTGCCGTATGTGTCCCTATTACTGCAGCTAATACCCCAATACTGAGCCGCTGCTGCCGTATGTGTCCCTATTACTGCCCCTGATACCCCAATACTGAGTTGCTGCTGCCGTATGTGTCCCTATTACTGCCCCTGATGCCCCAATACTGAGCCGCTGCTGCCGTATGTGTCCCTATTACTGCCCCTGATACCCCAATACTGAGCCGCTGCTGCTGTATATGTCCCTATTACTGCACCTGATACCCCAATACTGAGACGCTGCTGCCGTATGTGTCTCTATTACTGCACCTGATACCCCAATACTGAGCCGCTGATGCCGTATGTGTCCCTTTTACTGCACCTGGTACCCCAATACTGAGCTGCTGCTGCCATATGTGTCCCTATTACTGCACCTGCTGTGTGGTTCTCTGTGCCCTCTAAATTCTAAAGCATCCCTCTATAATATAGTAATGCCGGGTGCAAGTGCCCTAGAAAACAGTGCCCATATTTTGCCCCTAGAAAGTAATAATGCCCTGTATGCCCCCTTCATAGCCACAGTAACCTGAGTTCCACTATAACAATAAGTGCCCACTTTACATTTAAAAAAGTCCCGAGTCTCCCCTGTACAACTCCCCTGTACACAGTATACTGACCCCTTAGTAGCCCCCCAAACTGTTTGATAGCTCCAACAATGTATAATGACCCCCACACTGTAATCTCCCTACTGTATGATGGCCCCCTAGATAGCTTCCATATACAGTAGCATAATGCACCAAATAGTCCACAATATAGTATAATGCACTCCCCATAGGGAGACTCTATAGCATATGGCAGCCCCCATAGGCAGACCCTGTAATAAGGCACCACCCCAATAGTCAGACCCTGTAATAAGGCAGCACCCCTATAGGCAGACCCTGTAATAAGGCAGCACCCCTTTAGGCAGATCCTGTAATAAGGCAGCACCCACATAGTCAGACCCTGTAATGAGGCAGCACCCCCATAGTCAGACCCTGTAATAAGGCAGCACCCCCACAGACCCTGTAATAAGGCAGCACCCCCACAGTCAGACCCTGTAAAAAGGCAGCCCCTGTATTAAGGCAGCACCCCCATAGTCAGACCCTGTAATAAAACAGCACCCCCATAGTCAGACCTTGTAATAAGGCAGCACCCCCATAGGCAGACCCTGTAATAAGGCAGCCCACATAGTCAGACCCTGTAATGAGGCAGCCCCCATAGTCAGACCCTGTAATAAGGCAGCCCCCATAGTCAGACCCTGTAATAAGGCAGCCCCCTTAGTCAGACCCTGTAATAAGGCAACACACCCATAGGCAGACCCTGTAATAAGGCAGCCCCCCATAGGCAGACCCTGTAATCAGGCAGCATCCCTATAGGCAGACCCTGTCATAAGGCAGCACCCCCGTAGTCAGACCCTGCAATGAGGCAACACCCCTATAGTCAGACCCTGTAATAAGGCAGCCCACATAGTCAGACCCTGTAATGAGGTAGCCCCCATAGTCAGACCCTGTAATAAGGCAGCCCCCATAGTCAGACCCTGTAATAAGGCAGCCCCCTTAGCCAGACCCTGTAAAAAGGCAGCCCCCATAGTCAGACCCTGTAATGAGGCAGCACCCTGTTGTGAATTCTGTTGTCGAAGTCCCTCCTGTGGTCGTGAATGGTACTTCGGCGAGTTCTGTCCATGGACTCCCTCTGGTGGCTGTGAGTGAAGCTGCTGCTTCTGAGGTTCCTTGCACAGGTGACGTGGTTTGTCCTTTGGTTGGCTACTCTATTTAACTCCACTCAGATCGTTACTCCATGCCAGCTGTCAATGTTCCTGCATTAGTTCAGTTCGCTCTTGGATCTTTCTGGTGACCTGTCTTCTCCAGCAGAAGCTAAGTTCCTGATAGTTATTATTTGTTCATTGTTTCCTTGTCCAGCTGGTTATCATGATTTTGTCTTGCTAGCTGGAAGCTCTGGGATGCAGAGTGGCATCTCCGCACCGTTAGTCGGTGCGGAGGTCTTTTTGCACACTCTGTGTGGTCTTTTGTAGTTTTTTGTGCTGACCGCAAAGATACCTTTCCTATCCTCTGTCTGTTTAGTAAGTCTGGCCTCCCTTTGCTGAAACCTGTTTCATTTCTGCGTTTGTGACTTTCATCTTTACTCACAGTCAATATATGTGGGGGGCTGCCTTTTCCTTTGGGGAATTTCTCTGAGGCAAGGTAGGCTTTATTTTCTTTCTCTAGGGCTAGCTAGCTCTTAGGCTGTGAAGAGGCGTCTAGGAAGAGTCAGGAACGCTCCACGGCTATTTCTAGTTCTTGCGATAGGATTAGGGCCTGTGGTCAGCAGAGCTCCCACATCCCAGAGCTTGTCCTGTGTGAGTTTAACTATCAGGTCGTGCCGCGTGCTCCTAACCACCAGGTCCATAACAGTACAGCTGGCCCAAAGTATTAATGCATCTCAATAGAGGGATAAGAGAAGTTCTGAGACCATTTTTTTTTCTTTGCACTGTGTTTTGTCTTTCTTTTCCCCTAAACCTTTGGGTGGTTCAGGACACAGGTGTAGATATGGACATTCAAGGTCTGTCCTCTTGTGTGGATCATCTCACTGCAAGGGTACAAAACATTCAAGATTTTGTGGTTCAGAATCCTATGTTAGAGCCTAGAATTCCTATTCCTGATTTATTTTCTGGGGATAGATCTAAGTTCTTGAATTTCAAAAATAATTGTAAACTGTTTCTAGCTTTGAAACCCCGCTCCTCTGGTGACCCCTTTCAACAAGTAAAAATCATTATTTCTTTGTTGCGTGGAGACCCTCAAGACTGGGCATTTTCCCTTGCGCCAGGAGATCCTGCATTGCGTGATGTTGATGCGTTTTTTCTGGCGCTTGGATTGCTTTATGATGAACCAAATTCAGTGGATCAGGCAGAGAAAACCTTGCTGGCTTTGTGTCAGGGTCAGGATGAAGCGGAGGTGTACTGTCAGAAGCTTAGAAAGTGGTCTGTGCTTACTCAGTGGAATGAGTGTGCCCTGGCGGCAATTTTTTAGAAAGGGTCTTTCTGAAGCCCTTAAGGATGTCATGGTGGCATTTCCCACTTCTGCTGGACTGAATGAGTCTATGTCCTTGGCCATTCCGATCGATCGGCGCTTGTGTGAGCGCAAAGCTGTGCACCATCTGGCGGTATTCTCTGAGCATAGGCCTGAGCCTATGCAGTGTGATAGGACTTTGACCAGAGCTGAACGGCAAGAACACAGACGTCGGAATGGGCTGTGTTTTTACTGTGGTGAATCCACTCATGCTATCTCCGATTGTCCTAAGCACACTAAGCGGTTCGCTAGGTCTGCCACCATTGGTACGGTACAGTCTAAATTTCTTTTGTCCGTTCCTCTGATTTGCTCTCTGTCGTCCTATTCTGTTATGGCATTTGTGGATTCAGGCGCTGCCCTGAATTTGATGGACTTGGAGTTTGCCAGGCGCTGTGTTTTTTTCTTGGAGCCCTTGCAGTATCCTATTCCATTGAGAGGAATTGATGCTACGCCTTTGGCCAAGAATAAGCCTCAGTACTGGACGCAATTGACCATGTGCATGGCTCCTGCACATCAGGAGGATATTCGCTTTTTGGTGTTGCATAATCTGCATGATGTGGTCGTTTGGGGGTTGCCATGGCTACAAGTCCATAATCCAGTGTTGGATTGGAAATCTATGTCTGTGTCCGGCTGGGGTTGTCAGGGGGTACATGGTGATGTTCCATTGTTGTAACTTTCGCCTTCCACTCCTTCTGAAGTCCCTGAGTTTTTATCAGATTACCGGGATGTATTTGAAGAGCCCAAATCCGGTGCCCTACCTCCTCATAGGGATTGCGATTGTGCTATTAATTTGATTCCTGGTAGTAAGTTTCCTAAGGGCCGTCTGTTTAATTTATCTGTGCCAGAGCACGCCGCTATGCGGAGTTATATAAAGGAATCCTTGGAGAAGGGTCATATTCGCCCGTCGTCGTCACCATTGGGAGCAGGGTTCTTTTTTGTGGCCAAGAAGGATGGCTCTTTGAGACCTTGTATTGATTACCGCCTTCTTAATAAGATCACAGTCAAATTTCAGTATCCTTTGCCGCTGCTGTCTGATTTGTTTGCTCGGATTAAGGGGGCTAGTTGGTTCACCAAGATAGATCTTCGAGGGGCGTATAATCTTGTGCGAATTAAACAGAGCGATGAATGGAAAACAGCATTTAATACGCCCGAGGGCCATTTTGAGTACCTGGTTATGCCATTCGGGCTTTCTATTGCCCCATCTGTGTTTCAGTCCTTTATGCATGACATCTTCCGAGAGTACTTGGATAGATTCATGATTGTATATTTGGATGACATTTTGGTCTTTTCGGATGATTGGGAGTCTCATGTGAAGCAGGTCAGAATGGTGTTCCAGGTCCTTCGTGCGAATTCCTTGTTTGTGAAGGGGTCAAAGTGTCTCTTTGGAGTTCAGAAGGTTTCATTTTTGGGTTTCATTTTTTCCCCTTCTACTATCGAGATGGACCCTGTTAAAGTTCAGGCCATTTATGACTGGACTCAGCCGACATCTATGAAGAGCCTGCAGAAGTTCCTGGGCTTTGCTAATTTTTACCGTTGCTTCATCGCTAATTCTTCTAGTATTGCTAAACCGTTGACTGATTTGACCAAGAAAGGTGCGAATGTGGTCAATTGGTCCTCTGCGGCTGTAGAGGCTTTTCAGGAGTTGAAGCGTCGTTTTTCTTCTGCCCCTGTGTTGTGCCAGCCAGATGTTTCGCTCCCGTTTCAGGTCGAGGTTGATGCTTCTGAGATTGGAGCTGGGGCTGTTTTGTCGCAAAGAAGTTCTGATGGCTCGGTGATGAAACCATTTGCCTTCTTTTCTAGAAAATTCTCGCCTGCTGAGCGCAATTATGATGTTGGCAATCGAGAGTTGTTGGCCATGAAGTGGGCATTCGAGGAGTGGCGACATTGGCTTGAAGGAGCTAAACATCGCGTGGTGGTCTTGACGGATCACAAGAATTTGACTTATGTCGAGTCTGCCAAACGGTTGAATCCTAGACAGGCTCGATGGTCTCTCTTTTTCTCCTGTTTTGATTTTGTGGTTTCATACCTTCCGGGATCTAAGAATGTGAAGGCTGATGCCCTGTCAAGGAGTTTTGTGCCTGACTCTCCGGGTGTTCCGGAGCCGGCGGGTATTCTTAAAGAGGGGGTAATTTTGTCTGCCATCTCCCCTGATTTGCGGCGCGTGCTGCAGAAGTTTCAGGCTGATAGACCTGACCGTTGTCCTATGGAGAAACTGTTTGTCCCTGATAAATGGACTAGTAGAGTTATCTCTGAGGTTCATTGTTCGGTGTTGGCTGGTCATCCTGGAATCTTTGGTACCAGAGATTTGGTGGCTAGATCCTTTTGGTGGCCTTCTTTGTCACGGGATGTGCTTTCTTTTGTGCAGTCCTGTGGGACTTGTGCTCGGACTAAGCCCTGCTTTTCTCGTGCCAGTGGGTTGCTTTTGCCCTTGCCGGTCCCGAAGAGGCCCTGGACGCATATTTCCATGGATTTTAATTCTGATCTCCCTGTTTATCAAAGGATGTCGGTCATTTGGGTGGTTTGTGATCGCTTCTCTAAGATGGTCCATTTGGTACCCTTGTCTAAATTGCCTTCCTCCTCTGATTTGGTGCCATTGTTTTTCCAGCATGTGGTTCGTTTGCATGACATTCCAGAGAACATCGTCTCGGACAGAGGTTCCCAGTTTGTTTCGAGGTTTTGGCGCTCCTTTTGTGCTAAGATGGGCATTGATTTGTCTTTTTCTTCGGCTTTCCATCCTCAGACTAATGGCCAAACCGAACGAACTAATCAGACTTTGGAAACATATCTGAGATGCTTTGTTTCTGCTGATCAGGATGATTGGGTGTCCTTCTTGCCTTTGGCTGAGTTCGCCCTTAATAATCGGGCCAGCTCGGCTACTTTAGTTTCTCCTTTTTTCTGTAATTCTGGTTTCCATCCTCGTTTCTCTTCAGGGCAGGTTGAGCCTTCGGACTGTCCTGGTGTGGATACGGTGGTGGACAGGTTGCAGCAGATTTGGACTCATGTGGTGGACAATTTGACATTGTCCCAGAAGAAGGCTGAATGTTTCGCTAATCGCCGGCGCTGTGTTGGTCCCCGACTTCGTGTTGGGGATTTGGTTTGGTTGTCATCTCGTCATGTTCCTATGAAGGTTTCCTCTCCTAAGTTTAAGCCTCGTTTCATTGGGCCATATAAGATTTCTGAAGTTCTTAATCCTGTGTCATTTCGTTTGGACCTTCCAGCTTCTTTTGCCATCCATAATGTGTTCCATAGGTCGTTGTTGCGGAGATATGTGGCGCCTATGGTTCCCTTCGTTGATCCTCCTGCCCCGGTGTTGGTCGAGGGGGAGTTGGAGTATGTGGTGGAGAAGATTTTGGATTCTCGTGTTTCGAGACGGAAACTCCAGTACCTGGTCAAGTGGAAGGGTTATGGTCAGGAAGATAATTCCTGGGTTTTTGCCTCTGATGTTCATGATGCCGATCTAGTTTGTGCCTTTCATTTGGCTCATCCTGATCGGCCTGGGGGCTCTGGTGAGGGTTCGGTGACCCCTCCTCAAGGGGGGGTACTGTTGTGAATTCTGTTGTCGAACTCCCTCCTGTGGTCGTGAATGGTACTTCGGCGAGTTCTGTCCATGGACTCCCTCTGGTGGCTGTGAGTGAAGCTGCTGCTTCTGAGGTTCCTTGCACAGGTGACGTGGTTTGTCCTTTGGTTGGCTGCTCTATTTAACTCCACTCAGATCATTACTCCATGCCAGCTGTCAATGTTCCTGCATTGGTTCAGTTCGCTCTTGGATCTTTCTGGTGACCTGTCTTCTCCAGCAGAAGCTAAGTTCCTGATAGTTATTATGTGTTCATTGTTTCCTTGTCCAGCTGGTTATCATGATTTTGTCTTGCTAGCTGGAAGCTCTGGGATGCAGAGTGGCATCTCCACACCGTTAGTCGGTGCGGAGGTCTTTTTGCACACTTTGCGTGGTCTTTTGTAGTTTTTTGTGCTGACCGCAAAGATACCTTTCCTATCCTCTGTCTGTTTAGTAAGTCTGGCCTCCCTTTGCTGAAACCTGTTTCATTTCTGCGTTTGTGACTTTCATCTTTACTCACAGTCAATATATGTGGGGGGCTGCCTTTTCCTTTGGGGAATTTCTCTGAGGCAAGGTAGGCTTTATTTTCTTTCTCTAGGGCTAGCTAGCTCTTAGGCTGTGAAGAGGCGTCTAGGAAGAGTCAGGAACGCTCCACGGCTATTTCTAGTTCTTGCGATAGGATTAGGGTCTGCGGTCAGCAGAGCTCCCACATCCCAGAGCTTGTCCTGTGTGAGTTTAACTATCAGGTCGTGCCGGGTGCTCCTAACCACCAGGTCCATAACAGCACCCATATTCAGACCCTGTAATAAGGCAGCCCCCATAGTCAGACCGTGTAATAAGGCAGCCCCCTTAGTCAGACCCTGTAATAAGGCAGCACCCCCCTAGGCACACCCTGTAATAAGGAAGCCCACATAGTCAGACCCTGTAATGAGGCAGCCCCCATAGTCAGACCCTGTAATAAGGCAGCCCCCATAGTCAGACCCTGTAATGAGACAGCACCCCCATAGTCAGACCCTGTAATAAGGCAGCACCCCCACAGACCCTGTAATAAGGCAGCACCCCCATAGTCCGACCCTGTAAAAAGGCAGCCCCTGTATTAAGGCAGCACCCCCATAGTCAGACCCTGTAATAAAACAGCACCCCAATAGTCAGACCTTGTAATGAGGCAGCACCCCTATAGTCAGACCCTGTAATGAGGCAGCCCCCATAGTCAGACCCTGTAATAAGGCAGCCCCCATAGTCAGACCCTGTAATAAGGCAGCCCCCTTAGTCAGACCATGTAATAAGGCAGCACCCCCATAGGCAGACTCTGTAATAAGGCAGCACCCCCATAGGCAGACCCTGTAATAAGGCAGCCCCCATAGTCAGACCGTGTAATAAGGCAGCCCCCTTAGTCAGACCCTGTAATAAGGCAGCACCCCCCTAGGCAGACCCTGTAATAAGGCAGCCCACATAGTCAGACCCTGTAATGAGGCAGCCCCCATAGTCAGACCCTGTAATAAGGCAGCCCCCATAGTCAGACCCTGTAATGAGGCAGCACCCCCATAGTCAGACCCTGTAATAAGGCAGCACCCCCACAGACCCTGTAATGAGGCAGCACCCCCATAGTCAGACCCTGTAAAAAGGCAGCCCCTGTATTAAGGCAGCACCCCCATAGTCAGACCCTGTAATAAAACAGCACCCCAATAGTCAGACCTTGTAATGAGGCAGCACCCCTATAGTCAGACCCTGTAATGAGGCAGCCCCCTTAGTCAGACCCTGTAATAAGGCAGCACCCCCATAGGCAGACTCTGCAATAAGGCAGCACCCCCATAGGCAGACCCTGTAATAAGGCAGCCCACATAGTCAGACCCTGTAATAAGGCAGCCCCCTTAGTCAGACCCTGTAATAAGGCAGCACCCCCATAGGCAGACTCTGCAATAAGGCAGCACCCCCATAGGCAGACCCTGTAATAAGGCAGCCCACATAGTCAGACCCAGTAATGAAGCAGCCCCCATAGTCAGACCCTGTAATAAGGCAGCCCCCGTAGTCAGACCCTGTAATAAGGCAGCCCCCTTAGTCAGACCCTGTAATAAGGCAACACCCCCATAGGCAGACCCTGTAATAAGGCAGCCCCCCATAGGCAGACCCTGTAATCAGGCAGCATCCCTATAGGCAGACCCTGTCATAAGGCAGCACCCCCGTAGTCAGACCCTGCAATGAGGCAACACCCCTATAGTCAGACCCTGTAATAAGGCAGCCCACATAGTCAGACCCTGTAATGAGGCAGCCCCCATAGTCAGACCCTGTAATAAGGCAGCCCCCATAGTCAGACCCTGTAATAAGGCAGCCCCCTTAGCCAGACCCTGTAAAAAGGTAGCCCCCATAGTCAGACCCTGTAATGAGGCAGCACCCATAGTCAGACCCTGTAATAAGGCAGCCCCCATAGTCAGACCGTGTAATAAGGCAGCCCCCTTAGTCAGACCCTGTAATAAGGCAGCACCCCCCTAGGCAGACCCTGTAATAAGGCAGCCCACATAGTCAGACCCTGTAATGAGGCAGCCCCCTGTTATGATAAGGTAATTCAGTACCACAATGGACATAGAGGTCAGAGCACATACAGTGACCTGACAATAACCCAAAAACATAGAACGAGCTCTGAGACGTGGGAACTCTGCTGACCGCAATCCCTAATCCTCTCCAACCACACCAGAGGCAGCCGTGGATTGCGCCTAATGCTCCCTATGCAACTCGGCACAGCCTGAGAAACTAGCTAGCCTGAAGATAGAAAACAAGCCTACCTTGCCTCAGAGAAATACCCCAAAGGAAAAGGCAGCCCCCACATATAATGACTGTGAGTTAAGATGAAAAGACAAACGTAGAGATGAAATAGATTTAGCAAAGTGAGGCCCGACTTTCTGAACTGAGCGAGGATAGGAAAGGTAACTTTGCGGTCAACACAAAACCCTACAAAAACCACGCAAAGGGGGCAAAAAGACCCTCCGTACCGAACTAACGGCACGGAGGTACACCCTCTGCTTCCCAGAGCTTCCAGCAAGCAGGAAAAAACAAATAGACAAGCTGGACAGAAAAAAACAGCAAACAAAATAGCAAAGCAGAACTTAGCTATGCAGAGCAGCAGGCCACAGGAACGATCCAGGAGGAAACAGGTCCAATACTAGAACATTGACTGGAAGCCAGGATCAAAGCACTAGGTGGAGTTAAATAGAGCAGCACCTAACGACTTCACCCCATCACCTGAGGAAGGAAACTCAGAAGCCGCAGTACCACTTTCCTCCACCAACGGAAGCTCACAGAGAGAATCAGCCGAAGTACCACTTGTGACCACAGGAGGGAGCTCTGCCACAGAATTCACAACAGTACCCCCCCCCCTTGAGGAGGGGTCACCGAACCCTCACCAGAGCCCCCAGGACGACCAGGATGAGCCATATGAAAGGCACGAACAAGATCGGGAGCATGGACATCAGAGGCAAAGACCCAGGAATTATCTTCCTGAGCATAACCCTTCCACTTAACCAGATACTGGAGTTTCCGTCTTGAAACACGAGAATCCAAAATCTTCTCCACAATATACTCCAACTCCCCCTCCACCAAAACCGGGGCAGGAGGATCAACAGATGGAACCATAGGTGCCACGTATCTCCGCAACAATGACCTATGGAATACGTTATGTATGGAAAAAGAATCTGGAAGGGTCAGACGAAAAGACACAGGATTAAGAACCTCAGAAATCCTATACGGACCAATGAAACGAGGTTTAAACTTAGGAGAGGAAACCTTCATAGGAATATGACGAGAAGATAACCAAACCAAATCCCCAACACGAAGTCGGGGACCCACACAGCGTCTGCGATTAGCGAAACGTTGAGCCTTCTCCTGGGACAAGGTCAAATTGTCCACTACATGAGTCCAAATCTGCTGCAACCTGTCCACCACAGTATCCACACCAGGACAGTCCGAAGACTCAACCTGCCCTGAAGAGAAACGAGGATGGAACCCAGAGTTGCAGAAAAACGGCGTAACCAAGGTAGCCGAGCTGGCTCGATTATTAAGGGCGAACTCAGCCAAAGGCAAAAAGGACACCCAGTCATCCTGATCAGCAGAAACAAAGCATCTCAGATATGTTTCCAAGGTCTGATTGGTTTGTTCGGTCTGGCCATTAGTCTGAGGATGGAAAGCCGAGGAAAAAGACAAGTCAATGCCCATCCTACCACAAAAGGCTCGCCAAAACCTCGAAACAAACTGGGAACCTCTGTCAGAAACGATATTCTCTGGAATGCCATGTAAACGAACCACATGCTGGAAGAACAATGGCACCAAATCAGAGGAGGAAGGTAATTTAGACAAGGGTACCAAATGGACCATCTTAGAGGAGCGATCACAGACCACCCAAATGACTGACATCTTTTGAGAGACGGGAAGATCTGAAATAAAATCCATAGAGATATGTGTCCAAGGCCTCTTCGGGACCGGCAAGGGCAAAAGCAACCCACTGGCACGAGAACAGCAGGGCTTAGCCCGAGCACAAATCCCACAGGACTGCACAAAAGTACGCACATCCCGCGACAGAGATGGCCACCAAAAGGATCTAGCCACTAACTCTCTGGTACCAAAGATTCCGGGATGACCAGCCAACACCGAACAATGAACCTCAGAGATAACTTTATTCGTCCACCTATCAGGGACAAACAGTTTCTCCGCTGGGCAACGATCAGGTTTATTAGCCTGAAATTTTTGCAGCACCCGCCGCAAATCAGGGGAGATGGCAGACACAATTACTCCCTCTTTGAGGATACCCGCCGGCTCAGATAAACCCGGAGAGTCGGGCACAAAACTCCTAGACAGAGCATCCGCCTTCACATTTTTAGAGCCCGGAAGGTACGAAATCACAAAGTCAATACGGGCAAAAAACAGCGACCAACGAGCCTGTCTAGGATTCAACCGCTTGGCAGACTCGAGATAAGTCAAGTTCTTATGATCAGTCAAGACCACCACGCGATGCTTAGCTCCTTCAAGCCAATGACGCCACTCCTCGAATGCCCACTTCATGGCCAGCAACTCTCGGTTGCCCACATCATAATTTCGCTCAGCAGCCGAAAACTTCCTGGAAAAGAAGGCGCATGGTTTCATCACCGAGCAATCAGAACTTCTCTGCGACAAAACAGCCCCTGCTCCAATCTCAGAAGCATCAACCTCGACCTGGAACGGAAGCAAAACATCTGGTTGACACAACACAGGGGCAGAAGAAAAACGACGCTTCAACTCCTGAAAAGCTTCCACAGCAGCAGAAGACCAATTGACCACATCAGCACCCTTCTTGGTCAAATCGGTCAATGGTTTAGCAATACTAGAAAAATTGCAGATGAAGCGACGATAAAAATTAGCAAAGCCCAGGAACTTTTGCAGACTTTTCAGAGATGTCGGCTGAGTCCAATCATGGATGGCTTGGACCTTAACAGGGTCCATCTCGATAGTAGAAGGGGAAAAGATGAACCCCAAAAATGAAACCTTCTGAACACCAAAGAGACACTTTGATCCCTTCACAAACAAAGAATTAGCACGCAGGACCTGAAACACCGTTCTGACCTGCTTCACATGAGACTCCCAATCATCCGAGAAGATCAAAATGTCATCCAAGTACACAATCAGGAATTTATCCAGGTACTCTCGGAAGATGTCATGCATAAAGGACTGAAACACTGATGGAGCATTGGCAAGTCCGAATGGCATTACTAGATACTCAAAATGGCCCTCGGGCGTATTAAATGCAGTTTTCCATTCATCGCCTCGCTTAATACGCACAAGATTATACGCACCACGAAGATCTATCTTGGTGAACCAACTAGCCCCCTTAATCCGAGCAAACAAATCAGATAACAACAGCAAGGGGTACTGAAATTTAACCGTGATCTTATTTAGAAGGCGGTAATCTATACAAGGTCTCAGTGAACCATCCTTCTTGGCTACAAAAAAGAACCCTGCTCCTAATGGCGACGATGACGGGCGAATATGCCCCTTCTCCAAGGACTCCTTCACATAACTCCGCATAGCGGCGTGTTCAGGCACAGACAAATTAAACAGTCGACCTTTTGGGAATTTACTACCAGGAATCAAATCGATAGCACAATCACAATCCCTATGCGGAGGTAGGGTATCGGACTTGGGCTCATCAAATACATCCCGGTAATCAGACAAGAACTCTGGAACCTCAGAAGGGGTGGATGATGAAATAGTCAGAAATGGGACATCACCATGTACCCCCTGACAACCCCAGCTGGACACAGACATGGATTTCCAATCTAATACTGGATTATGGACCTGTAGCCATGGCAACCCCAACACGACCACATCATGCAGATTATGCAACACCAGAAAGCGAATAACCTCCTGATGTGCAGGAGCCATGCACATGGTCAGCTGGGTCCAGTACTGCGGCTTATTCTTGGCCAAAGGCGTAGCATCAATTCCTCTCAATGGAATAGGACACTGCAAGGGCTCCAAGAAAAACCCACAACGCCTAGCATACTCCAAGTCCATCAAATTCAGGGCAGCGCCTGAATCCACAAATGCCATGACAGAATACGATGACAAAGAGCAGATCAAGGTAACGGACAGAAGAAATTTTGACTGTACCGTACCAATGGTGGCAGACCTAGCGAACCGCTTAGTGCGCTTAGGACAATCAGAGATAGCATGAGTGGAATCACCACAGTAGAAACACAGCCCATTCAGACGTCTGTGTTCTTGCCGTTCAACTCTGATCAAAGTCCTATCGCACTGCATAGGCTCAGGTTTAAGCTCAGGTAATACCGCCAAATGGTGCACAGATTTACGCTCACGCAAGCGTCGACCGATCTGAATGGCCAAAGACATAGACTCATTCAGACCAGCAGGCATAGGAAATCCCACCATGACATCCTTAAGGGCTTCAGAGAGACCTTTTCTGAAAATAGCTGCGAGCGCACCTTCATTCCACTGAGTGAGTACGGACCACTTTCTAAATTTCTGACAATATACCTCTATCTCATCCTGACCCTGACACAGAGCCAGCAAATTTTTCTCTGCCTGATCCACTGAATTAGGTTCATCGTACAGCAATCCGAGCGCCAGGAAAAACGCATCGATATTACTTAATGCAGGATCTCCTGACGCAAGAGAAAATGCCCAGTCCTGAGGGTCGCCACGTAATAAAGAAATAATGATCCTAACTTGTTGAACTGGGTCACCAGGGGAGCAAGGTTTCAAAGCCAGAAATAGTTTACAATTATTTTTGAAACTCAGAAATTTAGTTCTATCTCCAAAAAACAAATCAGGAATAGGAATTCTCGGTTCTAACATAGAATTCTGAACCACAAAGTCTTGAATATTTTGTACTCTTGCCGTGAGCTGATCCACACATGAAGACAGACCTTTAATGTCCATCGCTACAGCTGTGTCCTGAACCACCCAAATGTCTAGGGGAAAAAAAAGGCAAAACACTTTGCATAGAAAAAAAAATGGTCTCAGAACTTCTTTTTTCCCTCTATTGAGAATCATTAGTACTTTTGGCCTCCAGTACTGTTATGATAAGGTAATTCAGTACCACAATGGACATAGAGGTCAGACCACATACAGTGACCTGACAATAACCCAAAAACATAGAACGAGCTCTGAGACGTGGGAACTCTGCTGACCGCAATCCCTAATCCTCTCCAACCACACTAGAGGCAGCCGTGGATTGCGCCTAACGCTCTCTATGCAACTCGGCACAGCCTGAGAAACTAGCTAGCCTGAAGATAGAAAACAAGCCTACCTTGCCTCAGAGAAATACCCCAAAGGAAAAGGCAGCCCCCACATATAATGACTGTGAGTTAAGATGAAAAGACAAACGTAGAGATGAAATAGATTTAGCAAAGTGAGGCCCGACTTTCTGAACAGAGCGAGGATGGGAAAGGTAACTTTGCGGTCAACACAAAACCCTACAAAAACCACGCAAAGGGGGCAAAAAGACCCTCCGTACCGAACTAACGGCACGGAGGTACACCCTCTGCTTCCCAGAGCTTCCAGCAAGCAGGAAAAAACAAATAGACAAGCTGGACAGAAAAAAACTGCAAACAAAATAGCAAAGCAGAACTTAGCTATGCAGAGCAGCAGGCCACAGGAACGATCCAGGAGGAAACAGGTCCAATACTAGAACATTGACTGGAGGCCAGGATCAAAGGACTAGGTGGAGTTAAATAGAGCAGCACCTAACGACTTCACCCCATCACCTGAGGAAGGAAACTCAGAAGCCATAGTACCACTTTCCTCCACCAACGGAAGTTCACAGAGAGAATCAGCCGAAGTACCACTTGTGAGCACAGGAGGGAGCTCTGCCACAGAATTCATAACAGCCCCCATAGTCAGACCCTGTAATAAGGCAGCTCCCATAGTCAGACCCTGTAATAAGGCAGCACCCCCATAGTCAGACCCTGTAATAAGGCATCCCCCTTAGTCAGACCCTGTAATAAGGCAGCACCCCCATAGGCAGACCCTGTAATAAGGCAGCACTCCCATAGGCAGACCCTGTAATAAGGCAGCCCACATAGTCAGACCCTGTAATGAGGCAGCCCCCATAGTCAGACCCTGTAATAAGGCAGCCCCCATAGTCAGACCCTGTAATAAGGCAGCCCCCTTAGTCAGACCCTGTAATAAGGCAACACCCCCATAGGCAGACCCTGTAATAAGGCAGTCCCCCATAGGCAGACCCTGTAATCAGGCAGCACCCCTATAGGCAGACCCTGTCATAAGGCAGTACCCCCATAGTCAGACCCTGCAATGAGGCAGCACCCCTATAGTCAGACCCTGTAATAAGGCAGCACCCCCATAGTGAGACCCTGTAATAAGGCAGCACCCCGTAGTCAGACCCTGTAATGAGGCAGCACCCCCATAGTCAGACCCTGTAATAAGGCAGCAGCACCCACTAAAAAATAAATACTCACCTCTCTTCTTCCTGGTTCCTGCGCTGCTCCCACTGATCTCCTGACAGCGGGCGCCGGGCAGTGACGTCATCGCGCCCGCTGTCAATGTCGGCTACGTCAGATGCCGACACTGACAGGGGGATGATGGGAGAAGGAGCACAGCGCTCCTTCTCCCATCATTGCGATGAGCTGAATCGGCTAAATGCCGGTACAGTTGATCTTCCAATGAAGGTGGGGGCCCACTGCTGGCACCGGCCCCCCGCCTGCTCGGGGCTGCACAGCGGCCGGGTGGCAGAGCAAGGAGATCAATTCTCCCTGCTCTGCCGCAGAAAGTAACTGCGCGCGCCGATGCAGTTACAGTAGCGTAGCTCCAGGTGGGCCCCCTCAGAGCACTGGGCCCGGGGCACCCGCACCCTCTGGCCCCCAGTAGCTACGCTACTGCAAGAAGTTTATTAACCCTTCAGATGCTTCACAGGAACTGAAGCAAAATGGAAGGAAAAAATGAACATTTAACTTTTTTTCACAAAAAAAATTACTTTAGACGTCAATCTTTTTATTTTCACAAGAGTAACAGGAGAAGTTGCCCCATACAAATTTGTTGTTCAGTTTCTTCTGAGTATGCTGGTACCCCATATGTTGGGGAAAACTACTGTTTGGGTGCATGGCGGGGCTCAGAAAGGAAGGAGCACCATTTGACTATTTAAATGAAAAATTTCCTGGAATCATTAGTGGACGCCATGTCATGTTTGGAGAGCCCCTGATGTGCCTAAACAATGAAAACCCCACAAGTAACCCCATTTTCAAAACTATACCCCTCAAGGAATTTATCTAGACATGTGAAGGATTAAGGGTGCCATGTCACATTGACAGAGCCCCTGAAGAGCCAGAACAGCAGAACTATGTAGACCTCTCAGTGAATTCATCTAGGCGTATAGTGAGCATGTTAACACCACATGAGCCTCACAGAAATTTATACCATCAGCTGGGGAAGAAATAATAATTATAATTTTACAGCTAAAATGTTGTTTATAGCCCCAAATTTATAATTTTTATAAGGACTAATCGGACCTCTCAGTTTGTTGTACAATTTCTCCTGATTGCACCAATACCCTACATGTAATCGGGAACTACTTTTTAGGCACAGTACAAAGCTCCAAGGGATGGAGAAGGGATGGAGCACCAAATTATAGTGCAGATTTTACTCTTATGATTTGCGGGTGCCATGACCCACTGGTTGAGCCCCGAGGTGCCAAAATAGCAGAACACCCCCCACCCAAGTGACCACATTTTATAAACTACACCTCTCAATTAATTCATCTAAGGGTGCAGTGATCATATTGACAGCACGGGTATGTTACACAATTTTATACCATTGAGCAGTGAAGAAAAAATAATTTCATTTTTACCACAAAAATTTTGTTTTAGACCCAAATTTTACATTTTCACAAGGAGAAATGGGTAAAAATGGCACCAAAATTTGTCAAACAATTTCTGTTGAAAGTGGAAACACACCATATGTGGCAGTACACTACTGCTTAGGCACACAGCGAGACTTGGGAGTGACGGAGCACTATTTGCATCCTGGAGAGCAGGTTTTCCTAGAATAGTTGGCAGACTCCATATACAGAGCCCCTAAGTGCTAGAAGAGCCGAATTCCCCCCCTCAAGAAACCCAATTTTGGAAATTATACCTCTTTGGGAATTTATTTACAAATGTAGTGATGATTTTGACTCAATGGGTGTTTTCCAGAAGCAAGCTGCAGTGGATGTTGCGGAGTGAAAATTGCAAATTTCCTATTATAGTGCCTGTACATTGTACAGGGTGGAGCGCGGTAATTTGCTTTTTTGCACTGCATGCTGTGGCGGCACTGTCGGTCGAAGAGAGGGGAGAGTGGGTGTGGCTTACAGTGGCTGATGGGAGATTTGTATTCCTCTGCCTTTCAGTTGCCATCATGCAGTGGACACGTGAGGAGAGGTCATTTTGTGTTGAAGCGTATTTTTGAAATGCCCACTCGATCATTGCAGTGCAGCGTGCTTTTCGTTTACAATTCGCTGTTCCTCCACGCGGACGTGTTCCTGGACGGCAATCAATTGTAAATTGGGTGAATGCATTCAGAACAGCAGGGAATGTGTCATGTGTACGAAGGGGACCTGAGAGAAGGATTACAACACCACAAAACATCGAGAGAGTTAGAGCAGCAGTACTGCAATCTCCGAAACGCTCTGCTCGGAAGCAATCATTTGCTCTTGGCATTTCAAGACGTTCTCTCCACCGGATTCTTCATGATGAACTGAATTTTCACCCGTATAAAATGTGCGTGGTCCAACATTTGTCAGCATGGGACTATTTGACACGGCGGACCTCTTGTGAAGACATGTTAGCAACGATACCCCGTGACGCAATTGTGTTTTTTTCTGATGAGGCACATTTTCACCTCATTTTCACTGTGTGGTGCGCCATATCACGAGTAGGCATCATTGGTCCTTACTTTTTTCAGGATAATGGTCGTGCCATAACTGTGAACTCCGAAAGGTACTTGTCTATGATACAGGATTATTTTCAGCCGGCTCTTGAGGCAATGGAACTAGAGGATACATGGTTCCAACAGGATGGTGCCACTGCACACACAGCGAGGGTTACCATGAATTGTTTGAGGCAAATGTTTCCTGGACGGCTTATCTCTTTGAGGGGAGATGTGAACTGGCCAGCACGCTCACCAGATTTAGCCCCATGCGATTTTTTTCCTTTGGGGTTACCTGAAGTCTAAGGTGTATATCAACCGTCCCAACACCTTGGAAGACCTAAGGAACAATATTGAAGCTGAAATTGGCAGAATACCAGTGGACATGCTTGTTAGAGTTCATGAAAACTTCAGAAAACGTATGCAGCAGTGTGTGGATAGCGAAGGTCGACATTTGCCAGATACACTATTTAAAACCATGTAATTTAAAAATTCCATTACTGTTCAGTATAATTAAAATATAAAATAAATTTTTCTAATGATCATAATTTTTTTATTTCATTCCCAAATCAGCAAATTACCGCGCTCCACCCTGTAGTTTCCAGTACGTTGTAGTGACCGGTACATTGTAGTGTCCAGTAAGTACATTGTAATGCCCAGATAGTGCTTCTGGAGACATGCACCTGTAAATTAAGACGGGCTCTCATCGCTACAGAAATGCCAAACATGTGAAAGCTAAATGTGGTTTAGACACACTGTGGGGCTCGAAAGGGAGGGCGGAATTTGGATTTGGGAGTGCAGAATTCGCTGGTTTACTTTTGGGGGACGAGGAGCAGTAGTGCTTTTCCAGAGTCTTTGTACTACTAGTAACGTAGACGCTCTTTAGCCCCTGCCTCCTTTAACATATGATGGACCTGAACGGGGACTTGCTTTTCTTGTGGATTGAGTTGAAGTTTTTATTGGGAACATTTTATATAATGTTTGGGATCAAATTTTCCGGCGCTCTATGCTGCGAACTTATATCGTGGTTTCTATCTAAATCTCTAAATGGCGTGATTTAGATGAAACCCTCAAGGGATCCATTCACTAGAATAAGGCAGCAGAGTTACTCTGGACTCCGTCTGGCCTCTGTTCAGTGGTGTCCTTCTTTTCAGAAGTGTAAAAAACTGTGGCGAACCGCACTTTTATGCATGCCTAAAAAAAGTGACACCGCCAAACAATAGGCCAGACAGCGTCCATAATGCCACCATCTGCCTCATTATAGAGAATGTCCCACCTGTCCCGTGTTCTGTCTAAATCACGTATTTCAGAGATTTACATGGAAATCCAGGTGTAAGCTCTCAGTGCAGGATAAATGTCAGCCGAGTCATACTGCGATCTTTGGGAGACAGAATGAACAAATCAACAGCAGGTCAAGCATTGGTTTTATTTATTTTTTTATTCGACTTAATTCTTTGGGTCGGTGCAATTACAGTGATACCAGATTTATTTAGTTTTTTATGTTTGGCTGCTGTCACACACTAAAAAACACTTTCTTTTGCAAAAACTAGTTTTGTCATCGCCATATTTTGTGAGTTATAATTTTTCCATATTTATGCCAACAGAGTTTTGTGAGGGCTTGGTTTTTGCGGGATGAGTTACCATTTTTATTGGTACTATTTTCGGGCACATGACATTTTTTAGGGGGCGTTTATGCCATGTCACAAGTGGTAAAATTGATAACGCAGCTTTATTCTTTGGGTCAGTACAATTACAGTGACATCTCATTTATATAATTTCTTTTATGTTTTAGCGCTTTTACATTATAAAAACTATTTTATAAAAAAAAAGAATTATTTTTGCATCGCTTTATTCTGAGAGCTATAGCTTTTTTATTTTTCTGCTGATGGAGCTGTATGGCGGCTTGTTTTTTTGCAATACAAGATGACATTTTCAGCTATATCATTTTTAGTTACATTCGTCTTTTTTTTCACATTTTATCCGACTTTTTATTCGTCAGTATGATGAAAAAGTATAATTTTTTTGTCTTTTTTTTTGTGTGGTGTTCAATGAAGAGGTTTACTACTTGGACAGTTTTATAGGACGAGTTGCTCTGAATTCAGAGATACCAAATAGGTATACTTTTTTGCTTTTGTTTTGTCTTTTCAGAGAAATATTTATTTATGGTTATATATACACTGCTCAAAAAAATAAAGGGAACACTCAAATATCACATCCTAGATCTGAATGAATGAAATTTTCTCATTGAATACTTTGTTTTGTACAAAGTTCAATGTGCCGACAATAAAATCACACAAAAATCATCAATGGAAATACAATTTATTAACCAATTGAGGCCTGGATTTGGAAAGATACTCAAAATCAAAGTGGAAAATCAAATTACAGGCTGGTCCAACTTCAGTGGAAATGCCTCAAAACAAGGAAATGATGCTCAGTAGTGTGTGTGTGGCCTCCACGTGCCTGTATGACTTCCATACAATGCCTGAGCATGCTCCTGATGAGGCGGCAAATGGTCTCCTGAGGGATCTCCTCCCAGACCTGAATAAAAGCATCTATCAACTCCTGGACAGGCTGTGGTGCAACATGACGTTGGTGGATGGTGCTAGACATGATGTCCCAGATGTGTTCAATCGGATTCAGGTCTGGGGAATGGGCGGGCCAGTCCATAGCTTCAATGCCTTCATCTTGCAGGAACTAATGACACACTCCAGCCACATGAGGTCTGGCATTGTCCTGCATTAGGAGGAACCCAGGGCCAACCGCAGGAACCCAGGGGTCTGAGCAGGGCCGGACTGGCCATCTGGCAATTCTGGCAAATGCCAGAAGGGCCTGTCTGGTTGTGAGCTGCCTTGTTTGCTATGTTGTTAGCAGAATCTGTGTTCTCAAGATACCCATACTGTTAAGAGTTGTGAAGGAACACAAAGTCGCTGACTCCATCACTTACCCCAGCAGGCCACGGGTATCATTAGAAATATTGGTCTTGTAGTAAATCTTGCTTTCCTCCATCCAGGGTAATATTAGTAATGTATTCCATCTGGAGTTTGGGGACAGTGACAGCATGGGCCTGTGTGATTTCAAATGCCAGGGCTGAATTTCAGTCCCAGTCCGTACCTTCGTCTGAGGATCTCAGGCTACCTCTGGCGAGCACATGGAGGGCTGTGCGGCCCTCCACAGAAATGTCACCCCACACCATTACTGACCCACTGCCAAACCGGTCATGTTGAAGGATGTTGCAGGAAGCAGATTCCTCTCCATGGCGTCTCCAGACTCTGTCCCATCTGTCACATGTGCTCAGTGTGTGAACCTGCTTTCATCTGTGAAGAGCACAGGGTGCCAGTGGCGAATTTGCCAATCTTGGTGTTCTGTGGCAAATGCCAAGCTCCCTGCATGGTGTTGGGCTGTGAGCACAACCCCCATCTGTGGATGTCGGGCACTCGGACCATCCTCATGGAGTAGGTTTCTAACCGTTTGTGCAGACACATGCACATTTGTGGCTTGCTGGAGGTTATTTTGCAGGGCTCTGGCAGTGCTCCTCCTGTTCCTCCTTGTACAAAGGCTGAGGTAGCGGTCCTGCTGCTGGGTTGTTGCCCTCCTACGGCCCCTCAACGTCTCCTGGTGTACTGGCCTGTCTCCTGGTAGCGCCTCCAGCCCCTGGACACTATAATGACAGACACAGCAAACCTTCTTGCTACAGCTCGCATTGATGTGCCATCCTGGAAAAGCTGCATTAACTGAGCCACTTGTGTGGGTTGTAGAGTCCGTCTCATGCTACCATGAGTGTGAAAGCACAATCAACATTCAAAAGTGACCAAAACATCAGCCAGAAAGCAGTGGTACTGAGATGTGGTCTGTGGTCCCCATCTGCAGAACCACTCCATTATTGAGTGTGTCTTGATAATTGCCAATAATTTGCATCTGTTGTCTATTCCATTTGTACAACAGCATGTGAAATTGATTGTCAATCAGTGTTGCTTTCTAAGTGGTCAGTTTGATTTCACAGAAGTTTGATTTACTTGGAGTTATATTCTGTTGTTTAAGTGTTCCGTTTATTTTTTTGAGCAGTGTATATAGATAGATAGATAGATAGATAGATAGATAGATAGATAGATAGATAGATTGATAGATATTATTTTGTGATTTTTTTTAATACTTTTTAAAATGTTTTAACTTTTTTACTTAGTTCCAGTATGGGAGACTTTTCCTTTCACAGCTCTGATCATAGTTATAAAGCATAGCAACGCATGAGCTAGTGCATGTGCACTGTGCATGATCTAACAGACTTGTGACCCTGTAGCCCCGGTGACCTGGATGTGATCATGATGACATTGGGTCACCATGGAAACAATTGGCCCCTCGCGATAATGTTGCGAGGGCGCCGATCACATCTGTAATAGAGTGCAGGGTTGAGTATGTCACCACGGAACAGACAGACCAACTGTTGAGGGGTATTTATTAACAGGAGTAAGATTCTCCTCGCAGGGAGAAAACAGGGGGTTAGTAGAGATAAAGCAAACAGTATAACAATACACAGCAAGCTAACTGAAGCTATGAAACAGTTAAGCGGAATAGAAATGGTTAACGAGTGTTGTTGTAACTTATCAGTCCAGCCAGGTCCTGACTGGAGGGTCCTTATTCCAATGTGGGTACAGTCACCAGCAGCACTTGAAGATCCTGAAGTCTCTCCTCTGTCTCCTGGGAACTGGAGACTCCGGACTCCGGGGTTAAATCTTTGCAGTCTTTTTTCTCAGAGTGAAACTGGAAGAAGGAAGTAGCACAGTCACACTGCTGCAGGACTCTTTGTATGTTGGGCTGGCAATCTCTCTGCAGTAGCAATGCTACACGCACAATGGGCAGTTTACTTATCACACTCAGGGGTCTTGGCTTGTCACTGCGGTCACTGGGGCTGCGTGCGCTCGGGTCAGTCTCTGTACTGTCAGGGGAAAAGTCTTCTCTGATTACGGAGGCTTCTGAGTCCACACCCTCACATACAGCCTTCACTATGGTGGGTATCTCAGCCTCAGTGCCCTCATGGGGAGCACTCTCTCATTGGGAGCGCGGTGCTGCAGCCTGCTTTCTCTCTCGCGCGCTGTCCCCTCTGTCCCGTGCGCTCTGCTTTCCCGCTCTTTTCTGACCACACTCATCTCTCTTCATCCCCACCCCCAGCAGTCCCATGGTCTCCTCTATCCAGGGCAGAAAGTCCTCCCCCCAACAACCCAACTGTCCGACTAAGTGGTTCCAGGTAAGGAGCAAGGAAAGCAACCTCCTTTGGGCTCGTCTTCCTCTTCACACCCTTAGACAGCATTTAGAGGGTTAAACTGCCAGAAGAGGTGCAGGCTCCGCTCCTGACAATGAGTGCTGGGTGTCAGCTGTCATGCGCACAATATCGCCTGGACGTATCCATACGTCCAAGGTCGGTGAGTACTGTACCTTCCAACCAGGCCATGAAAGGGTCAATACATAGGGCAGTAATTTTTTTAGGTAGCTAAAGCATTTCAGCTGCACTGACCAATCCTGTCTTCTATCATGTCAGACTCCTGCAGATACATTTCCTATGTAGCTGAATATTGACGGTATTAAAAGCAGAGAGCAAATCTAAAAGTTCGTAACCTTTGGCACTCAATTAGAAGATTCCAACTTTCAGATAATTTTCAAACAATTTTCTTATTTTTATTAGAACAGCCGGATATGTAATTCAACAGACATCATTTCATCCAACGTTTCGGCAATAATGCCTTTGTCAAGGAAGTCTATAACATTAAACATAAATAAATCACTTTATGATTGACATCATCATATAGGTGAGAAAAATAGAAACAATTCAACTATGAAATGCATATAATATACTAACTGACCATAAGACATGGTTTCATATGGCTGTATCTCCTTTTGACAAAATGAAAAATAAATCACAATACATGCAAACAATGGTGAAAAAAGTGACCAAAACTTATTCATAGCCATTCAAAAACACATCAAACTGCCATAAGTAAGGTTATGGTGAAAATCTGAAGCAAGTGTAAGCAAAAAGCGTAAACCAAAAAAGCACCATCAACAAGATCAAATACTAGTAATACCTACAGTGTGGATTCGATCATAATATAAATCCAGAAGAATATAAGAAAAATATATATAAAAAGATGCCTCTATCCATCTACTCCAAGTTAAAGTAGTACCATAGACATGAATGAAATAAAGATTATATGAGATAAAAAAATACCTGTTGTGGACTACAAAGGGATATTCAGTGCAGTAAAGTGCAGGATATGCCGTTAGGCTTATACCGGAAAACAGCCCATGTGCTAAAAAGGTATATAGCATCAAAATTATAAGTCATCCTAAACTTGAATAGATCCAAACCAAAGAAAAAACCCAAGTGTAGGTATAATTACCTGTGCAGTGAAGAGATCAGCGTGCCTCCGGTAAGCAGATGCGGTGAGGTGTGGAACGCTACAGGAAGTGGTGTATAGGCATGGTCACAGCGTGACATCACAT
This sequence comes from Ranitomeya imitator, assembly GCF_032444005.1. NCBI lineage: Eukaryota > Metazoa > Chordata > Amphibia > Anura > Dendrobatidae > Ranitomeya > Ranitomeya imitator. Next base: position 579,937,537 of record NC_091286.1, read on the forward strand.
CCGGCAGTGCGCTCGGTGAAATTACGAAGGGACCCAAACAGAAGATCGGGTGTACGTGTGCGCAGTAAAAGATACGATACTCGGTGAGAGAAACTGAAAACAGAAAGAAAAATGAACAGGGTATGCGCTGCTAGAAACCGGAGAACATCTGTCTATTAAAAGGAACGTAAGGAAAAGATTAATGAGGGGAAAAAAAGGACGAATGATGTTAAACATGGGGAAAGAAGGAGAGATAAAAGAACCAGGAAGAGGAAAGAGAAAGGAAAATGAAAAGAAAACAAGAAAGGGGAGAAAAAAGATCATGGACATCTATGGTAATACTCGTGTTAATGGAGGACACATAATAGAAAACGTGGAAATAAAAAAGGAGAAAGGGAGAGATGTGTCACCCAGAAGGAAAATGGGATCTATGTAGATGTATTCAGAGGGGAATCTAAAAGAAAGCAGAGAACAATAATTAACATCATGATTACAGTAATATACAGCATTATCGGCAAAAATACCCAGGTTAGCATTACATAGCTTCATATTCCCTATTCATACCCAGTGGGTGGAGTGTCTGGAGTGTAAATATCCAGAACGCCTCCCTCTCCTTCAGTTTGTGAATTCTATCACCACCCTGCCTAAAAGAGGGGATACTCTCCAGGACCTGGAATTTCAATTGAGATATCGTATGTCCCGCCATTATAAAATGAGCAGGGACCAGTGACATCGTACGTTTACAGCGAATCGCTGATTTATGTTGTGATATGCGGTCCCGGATATGCTGGGTAGTTTCTCCCACATATCTGAGACCGCAAGGACACTTTATTAAATAAACCACATAAGTGGAATCACATGTAAAAAAAAAACACATCAATATGAAAACGCTTGCCGGACCTCGGATGAGAGAAAGTGTCACCTTTTGTGACATTAGAACATTGTGGACAATGTAAGCATGGGAATGTCCCCCGTTTTTGTGTTATCAATGTAAGTTGTCGTTGAATAGGTTTCCCTGAACTAATTTCTGCTTTGACTAATATATTTTTAATATTCTGTGGTCTTTTATGGCAAAAGAGAGGAGAACTAAATTCAGGAACCGAGGGTTAAGCTTTCCCAAGGAGTGGCCAGTGTTCCAGGATACAACCTTTCAAAAAGTCTATATAAGGATGATATGTGGTAACAAAAGGTACCCTTTTTGGTTTGCCAGTTCGAACTGGGGTTGGTTGTACCGCCTGGTCAAATGTATCGGAAGGGTAACCACGATCAATAAACTTGTTTTGCATCTCCACAATGTTTTGTGTCTTAAGAGAAGGGTCTGTGACAATACGCTTAACCCGTTGTATCTGTGAGCTCGGTAGCGATTTTTTAATGTGGGAAGGATGACAGCTAGAAAAATGTAAAAAGCTATTTTTATCAGTGGGCTTGATATAAAGATCGATGTCTAGCTGACCATCCCCTAATATTGTCACCATAGTATCCAAGAAACTTACACTCCGCTAATCCTTATGCATAGTGAATGTCAGGTTCGGAACCTGACAATTAACATCCTGGAAGAATTGCATTAAGGAAAGTTCATCCCCTTTCCATATCAAGAAGACATCGTCTATGAATCTCTTCCAGTATAACGAGTATTTTTGAAAAAGCCTATGTGTATAAACGTATCTTTCCTCAAAAAGCACCATATAAATATTAGCGTACGGGGGCGGTACATTGGATCCCATTGCAGACCCCACTTTCTGAATAAAAAATTGATCCGCAAAAAGAAAACTTTTTTTGTAAGGATCAAAGTCAATAGGGTCATGCAAAAGTCTTTCTGAGCCAACGAAAAACTAGTATGTAAATCAATGAAAATGCATACTGCTTCCAGGCCCCTAATATGGTCAATGCTGGTATATAAACTATTAACGTCCATTGTCACCAAAAAGCAATCCTTCGGTAAAGGGCCCAGTGTCTCTAGGCCTGTAAGAAAATCTGAAGTGTCTTTAATAAAATAGGTTATATGTATAAGTAATGGTGTAAGAATCTTTTCTAATGTCCTGGCTTGTGGTGAGAATATTGAATTAGTGGAGGCAACTATGGGCCGTCCTGGAGGTCGTGTCAGGTGTTTATGAATTTTAGGTAACACGTAAAACACTGGAACAATTGGATATGGATTAATTAAGAACTCACTCAGCTTAGAGTCAATCACTTTCTGATCACTAAAGCTCTTAACAGTACTTCCAATCTCATTCAATATTTCCGGAGTGGTATCTCTATCAAAAGGTACGTATGTATTCCTATCATTAAGGTGTTCTTGAACCATTAAGATATAATGGGAGGTGTCCATGATCACAATGGCTCCCCCTTTGTCCACTGGTTTGATTGTTATAGCTTTATTGGATCTTAAACTATCAAGGGCACCCCTCTCAAGGGGGGTACAATTATGTTTAACCGGGAACAAGCCTTGGTTGATTAGTGCACAGTTGTTCTGTATATCTTTTGTAACAAGTGGATGATAGATCTTGGGTGGATTATAATTACTAGGTATAGACAATCATAGTTGTTTGAGTTCAAATGTATTATCAGTAGAGATAGAAGATGAAACCTGAGGATTAATACCAACATTAAATTCTTGGTGTCAAAATGTGTCTTCAACCTTAAATTTCTATAGAAACGTTGAAGTTCCTGATCCAATTGAAACCTATTAAAAGATGGTGTGGAACAAAAGGACAACCCTTTTTGTAATACTCTGGTGGTGAGAGCGTGTATGAAGAGATGTTATATACGATTTGGTTTCTACCTGAGATTGTGTTCTGATTCGAGAATTGCCATCTGTTGTTTGATCTGGAACCCCTCCCCATCGGCCTTTGTTTGACCGGCCTCGCCTTTGCTCTAAAAAAGGAAAGGTGGCACGTGAATCATTATCCGAACTAGATGATGATGCACCACTCTAGACCACTTTAAAAGCAGAGAGCAGACATCAGTTTATTTCATATTTAAAGGAGCTGTCTCTAAACTCTGTGACCTGCTAGTGGCCTCCAGAGCAGGGCTGACAGGAGGAGATATGGTGCACAATCTCTAACATTATACCAATAAGTCCTCGCTCACACCAGTGTATACATCGGAGGAGCGCTATCTGATTTTTTTAAATCAGGCAGCATTCGGACCAATGATATTCAATGGGGCAGTGCTGATGATGGATTTTTTTCACTGACAGAATCTGAATCGTAGCATGATCAGATTTTACTTCAAAATTGGATTCCACTCACCCATTCAAGTCTATGGGTGCGTGGAAAACATCGGACGGCACTCAGATGAGGGACTCTACCGCCATCTGATTGTAGCAGAACTGCAATTCTTGTCTGTCCTCAGCACTTAGCATAAAGGCTTATAATCCTGCATCTTCTGGTCCTGAATATATTTTAGATATATGTGGCGCCCCAGGGTCCTGGTCGTCACAGTGGTATTGCTTTCCTCTCGGGGAGAGTGATGCTAAGTTTGGAGGCAAAGAAGAATAACTGCATCCAGGTACCACAAACATGCAACACTTCACACTCCAGGCCACCAGGGGGAGCTTTTGCTCCTATTTATTAGGTCACTCCCCACATATACATAACTGGTGGTCTGTAGGGAAAGTTAGTCAGTTCCAGACAGAAGTTGTTGCTGGCTGAGCTCAGCTCACCTAGTTCCAGACAGCCATCTGAGGAGGATAGAAGGTTCACGGAGCTGTGCATGCCCACAGAGCTGCAGCTCCCAGAAAGAGACATTGAGGGCCGAATTGTTTGCAGCGAGTGTGCAGGAGAGGAAGCACAGGAGTGGATACCAGAAGGGGACCAGCCCCGAGCAGGCTGCCTCCTTCTGAGGCGCAGAAACACCGGTAGCCGGAACACTGAGGTTGTGAGGACCTCTACGCCTTACAGCAAAGGCCGGCAGGACAGCTAATTGCACGTTACCTGTCCACACCTACACCCAGGAGGCACGGTGACACCCATAGAGTCGGGTCATCTAAGAGATCCTATAAACAGGCTCAAGTCACCAGTCATACGGGTTTTGTCCTATCCTATCCAGGGGACAGAGAGAGAGATAACATCTGTGAGGACCTTATGTGAAGCCATAGGCAGTAAGGGACTACACCACTACAGTGCAAAGGAAGGCTTTTATTCTCCACCTGGACAAGGGGACTCTGGACTTGCCTCCAAACCGGCCGGACCCTACCTGCCCTGTGGTCTGGTACCTTCAGTAAAGGTAAAGAGACTGCAACCCCATGTCCTCGTTCTTTTCCACGCTACTCACCATTCACCATCTATACACCGGGAAGCCCTGGTCACCCTGACCGAATACCACAGATGGCATCACAAACACAAACTTTATCCCTTTAAAGACCTTTCCCTTTTATATGGACGTCCCAGGGCCACGGACCGGGTCAGCCACCGTGACATCCCCCTGTGAACCGCAGGACCCAGTACCGAGTAACCCCTTGCCCTGACGGGGTGCTCCATATACAGTATTTTCCCTGTGTGTCATCTCATCTCCAAAACCTGTCTGGTGCCCGTAGCAAGCAAACACAGTGCAGCTTTCCTTTTACTAGAGTTGTATGAAGAAAATTAAAGCTGAGCTCTGATTGGTCGCTGTGGGCAACAATGATAAGTTCTGTTTTAGACAGTGTACTGTAGATAAGGGCCGACTATATGTATGTTGAATTCATAGACATAAATATGCATGCTTTTAATGAGAAAAACCATTGCTGGTGTCAAGAGAAGAGAAGAACTGTTCTTTTTACAGTAGCGGGCGCACAGTGGGTGTACTCATCCTGTGCACTGAGAGCGGCACAATCACGCATGTGCAATCAGACTGCAAAGTAAGAGGAGGATACCCACTATAGAGAAATAGCATGTATCTACTGAGCATGTGCCACCGCTCATGAAAGGACTGCAGGACATATCTGAGTCGCCCGCCAAGGCAGTGGGGATACTCGGTACTGGGTCCGGTCACTGTTAAAGGGGTGGTCACTGTGGCAGTGACCCGGTACGTGGCCCTGGGCACTCAAGTAAAATGGGAAACGTCTTAAAAGGGGTTTTGAATAAAGTTTATGGTCTTGACGCCACCTGTGCTTCTCGGTCAGAGGGGACTGACGCTGCTTAAAGGGGTCCTCTGGGGTGATGTTACGGCAGCAAGATGATAACACTTCCCACAGGTGAAGTGGGGTCCCCAGGGCTCCCAGTGTAGTGGGCAAGGATGGTGTGTTGCTGGTAAACAAACAGAGGACACAGCATTGCAGTCTTTACCTGGTTTACTGTTGTTGTAGTCAGCCTCAGTCCAGGGTACCGGAAACAGGTGTAGATGGAGTACAGGCAGCCTGAAGACAGGTGGAAACCCCTTTGACAGGTCAGTTTTGGAGCCTTCCACTTTGCGCTGACTATTAGTCCCTTGCTGCCTGTAGTGTCCTGACAAGGTCCTCATTCTCTCCTGTCCTGGGACAGTACCTGCATGGTAGGCAACATGAGCTGTTTCTCTAGGGTCTCTTTACACAGTGACTCCAGGCTCTGGAATGCTGCTATCCTCGGGTTTTATGTGGGCAAGTTACTTTCAGCTCTCTGCCCTCCGGTTCTGCTGTGGGACTTGCAGTTGCCCACAACCTCGGGTCCTCTGGAGTGATGTTACGGCAGCAAGATGATAACACTTCCCACAGGTGAAGTGGGGTCCCCAGGGCTCCCAGTGTAGTGGGCAAGGATGGTGGGTTGCTGGTAAATAAACGGAGGACACAGGGTTGCAGTCTTTACCTGGTTTACTGTTGTTGTAGTCAGCCTCAGTCTAGGGTACCGGCAACAGGTGTAGATGGATTCCAGGCAGCCTGAAAACAGGTGGAAACCCCTTTGACAAGTCAGTTTTGGAGCCTTCCACTTTGCGCTGACTATTAGTACCTTGCTGCCTGTAGTGTCCTGACAAGGTCCTCGTTCTCTCCTGTCCTGGGACAATACTTGCATGGTAGGCAACTTGAGCTGTTTCTCTGCGGTCTCTTTACACGGTGACTCTGGGCTCTGGAATGCTGCTGTACCTCAGGTTTTATGTGGGCAAGTTACTTTCAGCTCTCTGCCCTCCGGTTCTGCTGTGGGACTTGCAGTTGCCCACAACCTTGGACTCCCAGGGCCCGCTTTCTGCGATCTGCTTAGAAGGGCCCAGTCACAGTCCTCCTCTAGCTCCTATGTCCCTCTGTGCTCCTTCACTGTCTGCTACCAACTAACTCCTCCTCCAGACCAGGATATATATTGCCAGAAGTTCCCCTTAAACCGGGTGTTGAGCTCCCCCTTCTAGCCTGGAGTCAGAATGTGTTGAATGTGAGATTACCTGCCAAACGGATCCCTCCTGTCTCCAGGCACAGCATTACCTGTTTTTTGTGCTGACCGCTCAGTATCCTGTACTATACCTTCCTATCTAGGTAGAAGTGGCCTCCTTTGCTAAAACTGTTTTCCGCCTGCGTGTGTCTTTTCCTCTCCTACTCACCGTCATTATTTGTGGGGGGCAGCCTATACTTTGGGGGTCTACTCTGAGGCAAGTCAGTTTTCCTATTTTCCATCTTTAGGGAAATTTAGTCCTCCGGCTGTCGAGGTGTCTAGGTCTGATAGGTACACCCCACGGCTACTTCTAGTGTCTGTGATAAGTTCAGGGTTAGCGGTCTGTTTAGTTAACACTACTCCAACGAAGGTCTTTTCATGTTGTTCCAAGGCCGCCTGATCATAACAGTACAACTGGCCAACAATGAGTTATTTGCATCTCAGAAGAAGGAAGGAAAGGTTTTGAGCCCTTTTTTTTCCCTTAGCCTGCTTTGTCTTTTCCTCCCTCTTAATCTCTGGGTGGCTGAGGAACCTAGTACTAATATGAATGTTCAGGAGTTAGCTTCTCGTGTGGATCAGCTTGCTGCTAGGGTACAGGGTATTTCAGATTATATTGTTCAGACTCCTGCTTTAGAACCTAAGATTCCCACTCCTGATTTATTTTTTGGTGACAGATCCAAATTTTTGAGTTTCAAAAATAACTGTAAACTGTTTTTTGCATTGAGACCCCGGTCCTCTGGTGTTCCCATTCAGCAGGTTAAAATCATCATATCCCTGCTGCGTGGTGACCCACAGGATTGGGCATTTTCCCTGGAATCTGGCAATCCTGCTTTGCTTAATGTTGATTCTTTCTTTCAAGCATTGGGGTTATTGTATGATGAGCCTAATTCTGTGGATCAAGCTGAGAAGACCTTGTTGGCCCTATCTCAGGGGCAAGAGGCGGCTGAATTGTATTGTCAGAAATTCAGAAAATGGTCTGTGCTGACTAAATGGAATGATGATGCTTTGGCGGCAATTTTCAGAAAGGGTCTTTCTGAATCAGTTAATGATGTTATGGTGGGGTTTCCCACACCCTCCAATCTGAGTGATTCTATGTCTTTGGCCATTCAGATTGACCGGCGCTTGCGGGAGCGCAGGGCTGTGCGTGATATGGCATTATCTTCAGGACAAGATCCTGAGCCTATGCAGTGTGATAGGTTTCAGACGTCTCAATAGGTTGTGTTTTTATTGTGGCGACGCTTCTCATGTCATTTCTGTCTGCCCTAAGCGGACAAAAAGGGTCGCCAGTTAATTTACCATCAGTACTGTACAACCTAAATTTCTGCTATCTGTGTCCTTGATCTGTTCATTGTCGTCATTTTCTGTCATGGCGTTTGTGGATTCAGGCGCCGCCTTGAATTTGATGGACTTTGATTTTGCTAGGCGCTGTGGTTTTCCCTTGCAGCCTTTGCAGAATCCTATTCTTTTAAGGGGCATTGATGCTACACCCTTGGCTAAAAATAAGCCCCAGTTTTGGACACAGGTGACCATGCGCATGGCGCCAGCCCACCAGAAAGATTGTCGATTTCTGGTGTTGCATAATTTGCATGATGCTGTCGTGCTGGGTTTCCTGTGGTTGCAGGTCCATAATCCTGTTTTGGATTGGAAGTCCATGTCTGTAACTAGTTGGGGTTGTCAGGGGGTTCATAATGATGTTCCTCTGAAGTCAATCGCCCCTTCTTCCTCTTCTGAAATTCCGGAGATTTTGTCTGATTTTCAGGATGTATTCGATGAGCCTAAGTACAGTTTCCTTCCACCGCATAGGGACTGCGATTGTGCTATTGATTTAATTCCAGGCTGTAAGTTTCCTAAGGGTCGACTTTTCAACCTTTCTGTACCTGAACATACCGCCATGCAGAGTTATATTAAGGAGTCTTTGGAGAAGGGGCATATTCGTCCATCCTCTTCACCGTTGGGAGCGGGGTTCTTTTTTGTTGCTAAGAAAGATGGATCTTTGAGACCCTGTATTGATTATCGCCTCTTAAATAAGATCACGGTCAAGTTTCAATACCCCTTGCCTTTGCTTTCTGATTTGTTTGCTAGGATTAAGGGACCTAGTTGGTTTACTAAGATTGACCTTCGGGGGGGCTTATAATCTTGTTCGTATAAAGCAGGGTGATGAATGGAAAACGGCGTTTAACACGCCCGAAGGCCATTTTGAATACCTTGTGATGCCATTCGGACTCTCTAATGCTCCATCTGTTTTTCAGTCCTTCATGCATGATATCTTCCGGAGTTATCTTGATAAATTCTTGATCATATATTTGGACGATATTTAGATTTTTTCCGATGATTGGGAGTCTCATGTGCAACAGGTCAGGATGGTATTTCAGATCCTTCGTGACAATGCCTTGTTTGTGAAAGGGTCTAAGTGTCTTTTTGGGGTGCAGAAGGTTTCCTTTTTGTGCTTTATTTTTTCTCCCTCATCTATAAAGATGGATCCGGTTAAGGTTCAGGCCATTCATGATTGGATTCAGCCCACATCTGTGAAGAGCCTTCAGAAATTTTGGGGTTTTGCTAATTTTTATCGCCATTTCATTGCTAATTTTTCCAGCGTGGTTAAACCCTTGACTGATTTGACTAAGAAGGGCACTGATGTGGCGAATTGGCCCTCTGCAGCCGTCTCTGCCTTTCGAGAACTTAAATGTCGTTTTTCTTCTGCTCCAGGGTTGCGCCAGCTGGATGTTTCTCTTCCGTTTCAGGTTGAGGTTGACGCTTCTGAGATTGGGGCAGGGGCCGTTTTGTCTCAGAGGGATCCTGTTGGTTCCTTGATGAAACCGTGTGCCTTCTTTTCCCATAAATTTTCGCCTGCGGAACGCAATTATGACGTCGGCAATTGGGAGTTGTTGGCTATGAAGTGGGCGTTTGAGGAGTGGCGACATTGGCTTGAGGGAGCTAAGCACCGTATTGTGGTCTTGACCGACCATAAGAATTTGATGTACCTTGAGTCTGCCAAACGGTTGAATCCTAGACAGGCTCGATGGTCCTTGTTTTTTTCTCGTTTTGATTTTGTGGTCTCGTACCTTCCTGGTACTAAGAATGTTAAGGCTGATGCCCTCTCTAGGAGTTTTTTGCCTGATTCTTCTGAGGTCTTGGAACCAGTCGATATTTTGAAGGAAGGGGTGGTCCTTTCTGCCATTTCTCCTGATTTACGACGGGTTCTTCAGAAATTTCAGGCTGACAAACCTGACCGTTGTCCTGTGGGGAAACTGTTTGTTCCTGACAGATGCACTAGTAGAGTGATTTCTGAGGTTCATTGTTCTGTGTTGGCTGGTCATCCTGGTATTTTTGGTACCAGAGACTTGGTTGGTAGGTCCTTTTGGTGGCCTTCTTTGTTGCGTGATGTGCGGTCTTTTGTGCAGTCCTGTGGGACTTGTGCGCGGGCCAAGCCTTGTTGCTCCCATGCTAGTGGGTTGCTTTTGCCATTGCCGGTCCCTGAGAGGCCCTGGACGCATATTTCTATGGATTTTATTTCCGATCTTCCTGTTTCTCAAAGGATGTCGGTTATCTGGGTTGTTTGTGACCGATTCTCTAAGATGGTTCATTTGGTGCCTTTGCCTAAATTGCCTTCTTCTTCTGATTTGGTTCCATTGTTTTTTCAGCATGTGGTCCGTTTGCATGGTATTCCGGAGAATATTGTGTCCAACAGAGGTTCCCAGTTTGTTTCTAGGTTTTGGCGGGCCTTTTGTGCCAAGCTGGGCATTGATTTGTCTTTTTCTTCTGCATTTCATCCTCAGACAAATGGTCAGACTGAGCGAACTAATCAGACCTTGGAGACCTATTTGAGATGCTTTGTGTCTGCTGATCAGGATGATTGGGTGGCTTTCTTGCCATTGGCCGAGTTTGCCCTTAATAATCGGGCTAGTTCGGCTACTTTGGTTTCGCCTTTTTTTTGTAATTTTGGTTTTCATCCTCGTTTTTCTTCTGGGCAGGTTGAGCCTTCTGACCTTCCTGGTGGGGATTCTGTGGTCGACAGGTTGCAGCAGATTTGGGCTCATGTGGTGGACAATTTGGTGCTGTCTCAGGAGGAGGCTCAACGTTTTGCTAACCGTCGTCGGTGTGTTGGTTCCCGGCTTCGGGTTGGTGATCTGGTTTGGTTATCTTCCCGTCATGTTCCTATGAAGTTTTCTTCCCCTAAGTTTAAGCCTCGGTTTATTGGTCCTTATAGGATTTCTGAGATTATTAATCCGGTGTCCTTTCGCCTGGCGCTTCCGGCCTCTTTTGCTATTCATAATGTCTTCCATAGATCTTTGTTACGGAAATATGTGGAGCCCGTTGTTCCCTCTGTTGATCCTCAGGCCCCTGTGTTGGTCGATGGGGAGTTGGAATATGTTGTTGAGAAGATTTTGGATTCTCGTTTTTCGAGGGGGAAGCTTCAGTACCTTGTCAAATGGAAGGGTTATGGCCAGGAGGATAATTCTTCGGTTTCTGCCTCTGATGTCCATGCCGCTGATTTGGTTCGTACCTTTCATCGGGCTCATCCTGATCGGCCTGGGGGCTCTGGTGAGGGTTCGGTGACCCCTCCTCAAGGGGGGGTACTGTTGTGAATTCTGCTTTTGGGCTCCCTCCGGTGGTTGTAGATGGTAATGCAGTTGTGCCTGGACTGCAGGATTGGACAGGTGTATCTGCGAATTGCAAATCTGACTGGGGTATTTAGCTTTGCAGGACTCATTAGTCCCTGCCAGTTGTCAATGTACTATTGCCAGTAATGGTTCTCTCCTGGCCTCTCCTGCCTGCTGCCATTTCAGCTAAAGATAAGTGTCTGATTCTGTTTTTTAGGCTCACAGGCTGTGTGTCTATTTCTTCAGTCCTGTTCTTAGTTTCTATTTTGTTCCAGCTTCGACTGTCCTGTTGTTTTCTCAGTCTGGTTGGATTCGCTGGAGTTGCAGATATACTCTCCACACCTTTAGTTAGGTGGTGGAGTTTTTGTATTTTTCTGCGGTGGATATTTTGTAGATTTTGTGCTGACCGCTCAGTATCCTGTACTATACCTTCCTATCTAGGTAGAAGTGGCCTCCTTTGCTAAATCTGTTTTCCGCCTGTGTGTGTCTTTTCCTCTCCTACTCACCGTCATTATTTGTGGGGGGCAGCCTATACTTTGGGGGTCTACTCTGAGGCAAGTCAGTTTTCCTATTTTCCATCTTTAGGGAAATTTAGTCCTCCGGCTGTGTTGAGGTGTCTAGGTCTGATAGGTACACCCCACGGCTACTTCTAGTGTCTGTGATAAGTTCAGGGTTAGCGGTCTGTATACAGTTAGGGCCAGAAATATTTGGACAGTGACACAAGTTTCGCTAGTTGGGCTCTGCATGCCACCACATTGGATTTGAAATGAAACCTCTACAACAGAATTCAAGTGCAGATTGTAACATTTAATTTGAAGGGTTGAACAAAAATATCTGATAGAAAATGTAGGAATTGTACACATTTCTTTACAAACACTCCACATTTTAGGAGGTCAAAACTAATTGGACAAATAAACATAACCCAAACAAAATATTTTTATTTTCAATATTTTGTTGCAAATCCTTTGGAGGCAATCACTGCCTTAAGTCTGGAACCCATGGACATCACCAAACGCTGGGTTTCCTCCTTCTTAATGCTTTGCCAGGCCTTTACAGCCGCAGCCTTCAGGTCTTGCTTGTTTGTGGGTCTTTCCGTCTTAAGTCTGGATTTGAGCAAGTGAAATGCATGCTCAATTGGGTTTAGATCTGGAGATTGACTTGGCCATTGCAGAATGTTCCACTTTTTGGCACTCATGAACTCCTGGGTAGCTTTGGATGTATGCTTGGGGTCATTGTCCATCTGTACTATGAAGCGCCGTCCAATCAACTTTGCAGCATTTGGCTGAATCTGGGCTGAAAGTATATCCCGGTACACTTCAGAATTCATCCGGCTACTCTTGTCTGCTCTTATGTCATCAATAAACACAAGTGACCCAGTGCCATTGAAAGCCATTCATGCCCATGCCATCACGTTGCCTCCACCATGTTTTACAGAGGATGTGGTGTGCCTTGGATCATGTGCCGTTCCCTTTCTTCTCCAAACATTTTTCTTCCCATCATTCTGGTACAGGTTGATCTTTGTCTCATCTGTCCTGTTGTGAATTCTGTGGCAGAGTTCACTCCTGTGGTCACAAGTGGTACTTCGGCTGATTCTCTCTGGGATCTTCCGTTTGTGGAGGAAAGTGGTACTGCAGCTTCTGAGTTTCCTCCCTCAGGTGATCTGGTGAGCTCATTAGCTTCTTCTCTACTTAACTCCACCTGATGCTTTGATCTATGCTTCCTGTCAATGTTTCAGTGTGGGACTTGTTTTTTCCCTGGATCATTCCTGTGGCCTGCTGCTCTGCATAGCTAAGTTTTGCTTATGTTATTTTGTTGCTATTTTTCTGTCCAGCTTGCTTTATTGGTTTTTCTCGCCTGCTGGAAGCTCTGAGACGCAGAGGGACCACCTCCGTACCGTTAGTCGGTGCGGAGGGTCTTTTTGGTCCCCTCTGCGTGGTTTTTTATAGGTTTTTGTGCTGACCGCAAAGTTATTTTCCCTATCCTCGTTCTGTTCAGCTAGTCGGGCCTCACTTTGCTAAATCTGTTTCATCTCTATGTTTGTGTTTTCATCTTACTCACAGTCACTATATGTGGGGGGCTGCCTTTTCCTTTGGGGAATTTCTCTGAGGCAAGGTAGGCTTATTTTTCTATCTTCAGGATTAGCTAGTTTCTCAGGCTGTGACGAGGCGCCTAGGTTCTGGTCAGGAGCGCTCCACGGCTACCTTTAGTGTGGTTTGATAGGCTTAGGGATTGCGGTCTGCAGAGTTCCCACGTCTCAGAGCTCGTTCTATTATTTTGGGTTATTGTCAGTTCACTGTATGTGCTCTGACCTCCATGTCCATTGTGTTTCTGAATTGCCTTTCATAACAGTACAGGAAGCCAAAAGTGCTAATGATTCTCAATAGAGGGAAAAAAGAAGTTCTGAGACCATTTTTTTTTCTTTGCACTGTGTTTTGTCTTTTTTTTCCCCTAGACATTTTGGTGGTTCAGGACACAGGTGTAGCAATGCATTTCAAAAACCTGACCTGCACATCCAAACATAGACTGAGTGTGAACAGGTGCTGAACCCAGAGTCGCCAACTCGTATATAGTTAAATAAATAGGGCAGCACACTGCAGCGCCAAAACATGCAAACTTGAAAAAACGAAATTTGAACTGCATTACTGCACTAGAAATATGAAAAATGAGAGCTTTTAGCGCACAAAAATGGCCAATTTTATGTGTACCTCGTAGCCACGTTAAGGCATCTCTCTTATACGAGGTCCTACGTTTGACCTACCTCACTGAGAATAAACGTCTCCATCTGAATGGGTACATGTAGAAACCTCTTCTTGGACTCAAATTCTCTCTCTATGTGGAGGGGTATTGGACCTACTATAATTAAAACACCTGAAGCTAGGAGGCGGGGAGTGCACGATCAGAAGGCTAGAGAATACATTTCAAAAACCTGACCTGCACATCCAAACATAGACTGAGTGTGAACAGGTGCTGAACCCAGAGTCGCCAACTCGTATATAGTTAAATAAATAGGGCAGCACACTGCAGCGCCAAAACATGCAAACTTGAAAAAACGAAATTTGAACTGCATTACTGCACTAGAAATATGAAAAATGAGAGCTTTTAGCGCACAAAAATGGCCAATTTTATGTGTACCTCGTAGCCACGTTAAGGCATCTCTCTTATACGAGGTCCTACGTTTGACCTACCTCACTGAGAATAAACGTCTCCATCTGAATGGGTACATGTAGAAACCTCTTCTTGGACTCAAATTCTCTCTCTATGTGGAGGGGTATTGGACCTACTATAATTAAAACACCTGAAGCTAGGAGGCGGGGAGTGCACGATCAGAAGGCTAGAGAATACATTTCAAAAACCTGACCTGCACATCCAAACATAGACTGAGTGTGAACAGGTGCTGAACCCAGAGTCGCCAACTCGTATATAGTTAAATAAATAGGGCAGCACACTGCAGCGCCAAAACATGCAAACTTGAAAAAACGAAATTTGAACTGCATTACTGCACTAGAAATATGAAAAATGAGAGCTTTTAGCGCACAAAAATGGCCAATTTTATGTGTACCTCGTAGCCACGTTAAGGCATCTCTCTTATACGAGGTCCTACGTTTGACCTACCTCACTGAGAATAAACGTCTCCATCTGAATGGGTACATGTAGAAACCTCTTCTTGGACTCAAATTCTCTCTCTATGTGGAGGGGTATTGGACCTACTATAATTAAAACACCTGAAGCTAGGAGGCGGGGAGTGCACGATCAGAAGGCTAGAGAATACATTTCAAAAATCTGACCTGTACATCCAAACATAGACTGAGTGTGAACAGGTGCTGAACCCAGAGTCGCCAACTCGTACATAGTTAAATAAATAGGGCAGCACACTGCAGCGCCAAAACATGCAAACTTGAAAAAACGAAATTTGAACTGCATTACTGCACTAGAAATATGAAAAATGAGAGCTTTTAGCGCACAAAAATGGCCAATTTTATGTGTACCTCGTAGCCACGTTAAGGCATCTCTCTTATACGAGCTCCTACGTTTGACCTACCTCACTGAGAATAAACGTCTCCATCTGAATGGGTACATGTAGAAACCTCTTCTTGGACTCAAATTCTCTCTCTATGTGGAGGGGTATTGGACCTACTATAATTAAAACACCTGAAGCTAGGAGGCGGGGAGTGCACGATCAGAAGGCTAGAGAATACATTTCAAAAACCTGACCTGCACATCCAAACATAGACTGAGTGTGAACAGGTGCTGAACCCAGAGTCGCCAACTCGTATATAGTTAAATAAATAGGGCAGCACACTGCAGCGCCAAAACATGCAAACTTGAAAAAACGAAATTTGAACTGCATTACTGCACTAGAAATATGAAAAATGAGAGCTTTTAGCGCACAAAAATGGCCAATTTTATGTGTACCTCGTAGCCACGTTAAGGCATCTCTCTTATACGAGGTCCTACGTTTGACCTACCTCACTGAGAATAAACGTCTCCATCTGAATGGGTACATGTAGAAACCTCTTCTTGGACTCAAATTCTCTCTCTATGTGGAGGGGTATTGGACCTACTATAATTAAAACACCTGAAGCTAGGAGGCGGGGAGTGCACGATCAGAAGGCTAGAGAATACATTTCAAAAACCTGACCTGCACATCCAAACATAGACTGAGTGTGAACAGGTGCTGAACCCAGAGTCGCCAACTCGTATATAGTTAAATAAATAGGGCAGCACACTGCAGCGCCAAAACATGCAAACTTGAAAAAACGAAATTTGAACTGCATTACTGCACTAGAAATATGAAAAATGAGAGCTTTTAGCGCACAAAAATGGCCAATTTTATGTGTACCTCGTAGCCACGTTAAGGCATCTCTCTTATACGAGGTCCTACGTTTGACCTACCTCACTGAGAATAAACGTCTCCATCTGAATGGGTACATGTAGAAACCTCTTCTTGGACTCAAATTCTCTCTCTATGTGGAGGGGTATTGGACCTACTATAATTAAAACACCTGAAGCTAGGAGGCGGGGAGTGCACGATCAGAAGGCTAGAGAATACATTTCAAAAACCTGACCTGCACATCCAAACATAGACTGAGTGTGAACAGGTGCTGAACCCAGAGTCGCCAACTTGTATATAGTTAAATAAATAGGGCAGCACACTGCAGCGCCAAAACATGCAAACTTGAAAAAACGAAATTTGAACTGCATTACTGCACTAGAAATATGAAAAATGAGAGCTTTTAGCGCACAAAAATGGCCAATTTTATGTGTACCTCGTAGCCACGTTAAGGCATCTCTCTTATACGAGGTCCTACGTTTGACCTACCTCACTGAGAATAAACGTCTCCATCTGAATGGGTACATGTAGAAACCTCTTCTTGGACTCAAATTCTCTCTCTATGTGGAGGGGTATTGGACCTACTATAATTAAAACACCTGAAGCTAGGAGACGGGGAGTGCACGATCAGAAGGCTAGAGAATACATTTCAAAAACCTGACCTGCACATCCAAACATAGACTGAGTGTGAACAGGTGCTGAACCCAGAGTCGCCAACTCGTATATAGTTAAATAAATAGGGCAGCACACTGCAGCGCCAAAACATGCAAACTTGAAAAAACGAAATTTGAACTGCATTACTGCACTAGAAATATGAAAAATGAGAGCTTTTAGCGCACAAAAATGGCCAATTTTATGTGTACCTCGTAGCCACGTTAAGGCATCTCTCTTATACGAGGTCCTACGTTTGACCTACCTCACTGAGAATAAACGTCTCCATCTGAATGGGTACATGTAGAAACCTCTTCTTGGACTCAAATTCTCTCTCTATGTGGAGGGGTATTGGACCTACTATAATTAAAACACCTGAAGCTAGGAGGCGGGGAGTGCACGATCAGAAGGCTAGAGAATACATTTCAAAAACCTGACCTGCACATCCAAACATAGACTGAGTGTGAACAGGTGCTGAACCCAGAGTCGCCAACTCGTATATAGTTAAATAAATAGGGCAGCACACTGCAGCGCCAAAACATGCAAACTTGAAAAAACGAAATTTGAACTGCATTACTGCACTAGAAATATGAAAAATGAGAGCTTTTAGCGCACAAAAATGGCCAATTTTATGTGTACCTCGTAGCCACGTTAAGGCATCTCTCTTATACGAGGTCCTACGTTTGACCTACCTCACTGAGAATAAACGTCTCCATCTGAATGGGTACATGTAGAAACCTCTTCTTGGACTCAAATTCTCTCTCTATGTGGAGGGGTATTGGACCTACTATAATTAAAACACCTGAAGCTAGGAGGCGGGGAGTGCACGATCAGAAGGCTAGAGAATACATTTCAAAAACCTGACCTGCACATCCAAACATAGACTGAGTGTGAACAGGTGCTGAACCCAGAGTCGCCAACTCGTATATAGTTAAATAAATAGGGCAGCACACTGCAGCGCCAAAACATGCAAACTTGAAAAAACGAAATTTGAACTGCATTACTGCACTAGAAATATGAAAAATGAGAGCTTTTAGCGCACAAAAATGGCCAATTTTATGTGTACCTCGTAGCCACGTTAAGGCATCTCTCTTATACGAGGTCCTACGTTTGACCTACCTCACTGAGAATAAACGTCTCCATCTGAATGGGTACATGTAGAAACCTCTTCTTGGACTCAAATTCTCTCTCTATGTGGAGGGGTATTGGACCTACTATAATTAAAACATCTGAAGCTAGGAGGCGGGGAGTGCACGATCAGAAGGCTAGAGAATACTTTTCAAAAACCTGACCTGCACATCCAAACATAGACTGAGTGTGAACAGGTGCTGAACCCAGAGTCGCCAACTCGTATATAGTTAAATAAATAGTGCAGCACACTGCAGCGCCAAAACATGCAAACTTGAAAAAACGAAATTTGAACTGCATTACTGCACTAGAAATATGAAAAATGAGAGCTTTTAGCGCACAAAAATGGCCAATTTTATGTGTACCTCGTAGCCACGTTAAGGCATCTCTCTTATACGAGGTCCTACGTTTGACCTACCTCACTGAGAATAAACGTCTCCATCTGAATGGGTACATGTAGAAACCTCTTCTTGGACTCAAATTCTCTCTCTATGTGGAGGGGTATTGGACCTACTATAATTAAAACACCTGAAGCTAGGAGGCGGGGAGTGCACGATCAGAGGGCTAGAGAATACATTTCAAAAATCTGACCTGCACATCCAAACATAGACTGAGTGTGAACAGGTGCTGAACCCAGAGTCGCCAACTCGTACATAGTTAAATAAATAGGGCAGCACACTGCAGCGCCAAAACATGCAAACTTGAAAAAACGAAATTTGAACTGCATTACTGCACTAGAAATATGAAAAATGAGAGCTTTTAGCGCACAAAAATGGCCAATTTTATGTGTACCTCGTAGCCACGTTAAGGCATCTCTCTTATACGAGGTCCTACGTTTGACCTACCTCACTGAGAATAAACGTCTCCATCTGAATGGGTACATGTAGAAACCTCTTCTTGGACTCAAATTCTCTCTCTATGTGGAGGGGTATTGGACCTACTATAATTAAAACACCTGAAGCTAGGAGGCGGGGAGTGCACGATCAGAAGGCTAGAGAATACATTTCAAAAACCTGACCTGCACATCCAAACATAGACTGAGTGTGAACAGGTGCTGAACCCAGAGTCGCCAACTCGTATATAGTTAAATAAATAGGGCAGCACACTGCAGCGCCAAAACATGCAAACTTGAAAAAACGAAATTTGAACTGCATTACTGCACTAGAAATATGAAAAATGAGAGCTTTTAGCGCACAAAAATGGCCAATTTTATGTGTACCTCGTAGCCACGTTAAGGCATCTCTCTTATACGAGGTCCTACGTTTGACCTACCTCACTGAGAATAAACGTCTCCATCTGAATGGGTACATGTAGAAACCTCTTCTTGGACTCAAATTCTCTCTCTATGTGGAGGGGTATTGGACCTACTATAATTAAAACACCTGAAGCTAGGAGGCGGGGAGTGCACGATCAGAAGGCTAGAGAATACATTTCAAAAACCTGACCTGCACATCCAAACATAGACTGAGTGTGAACAGGTGCTGAACCCAGAGTCGCCAACTCGTATATAGTTAAATAAATAGGGCAGCACACTGCAGCGCCAAAACATGCAAACTTGAAAAAACGAAATTTGAACTGCATTACTGCACTAGAAATATGAAAAATGAGAGCTTTTAGCGCACAAAAATGGCCAATTTTATGTGTACCTCGTAGCCACGTTAAGGCATCTCTCTTATACGAGGTCCTACGTTTGACCTACCTCACTGAGAATAAACGTCTCCATCTGAATGGGTACATGTAGAAACCTCTTCTTGGACTCAAATTCTCTCTCTATGTGGAGGGGTATTGGACCTACTATAATTAAAACACCTGAAGCTAGGAGGCGGGGAGTGCACGATCAGAAGGCTAGAGAATACATTTCAAAAACCTGACCTGCACATCCAAACATAGACTGAGTGTGAACAGGTGCTGAACCCAGAGTCGCCAACTTGTATATAGTTAAATAAATAGGGCAGCACACTGCAGCGCCAAAACATGCAAACTTGAAAAAACGAAATTTGAACTGCATTACTGCACTAGAAATATGAAAAATGAGAGCTTTTAGCGCACAAAAATGGCCAATTTTATGTGTACCTCGTAGCCACGTTAAGGCATCTCTCTTATACGAGGTCCTACGTTTGACCTACCTCACTGAGAATAAACGTCTCCATCTGAATGGGTACATGTAGAAACCTCTTCTTGGACTCAAATTCTCTCTCTATGTGGAGGGGTATTGGACCTACTATAATTAAAACACCTGAAGCTAGGAGACGGGGAGTGCACGATCAGAAGGCTAGAGAATACATTTCAAAAACCTGACCTGCACATCCAAACATAGACTGAGTGTGAACAGGTGCTGAACCCAGAGTCGCCAACTCGTATATAGTTAAATAAATAGGGCAGCACACTGCAGCGCCAAAACATGCAAACTTGAAAAAACGAAATTTGAACTGCATTACTGCACTAGAAATATGAAAAATGAGAGCTTTTAGCGCACAAAAATGGCCAATTTTATGTGTACCTCGTAGCCACGTTAAGGCATCTCTCTTATACGAGGTCCTACGTTTGACCTACCTCACTGAGAATAAACGTCTCCATCTGAATGGGTACATGTAGAAACCTCTTCTTGGACTCAAATTCTCTCTCTATGTGGAGGGGTATTGGACCTACTATAATTAAAACACCTGAAGCTAGGAGGCGGGGAGTGCACGATCAGAAGGCTAGAGAATACATTTCAAAAACCTGACCTGCACATCCAAACATAGACTGAGTGTGAACAGGTGCTGAACCCAGAGTCGCCAACTCGTATATAGTTAAATAAATAGGGCAGCACACTGCAGCGCCAAAACATGCAAACTTGAAAAAACGAAATTTGAACTGCATTACTGCACTAGAAATATGAAAAATGAGAGCTTTTAGCGCACAAAAATGGTCAATTTTATGTGTACCTCGTAGCCACGTTAAGGCATCTCTCTTATACGAGGTCCTACGTTTGACCTACCTCACTGAGAATAAACGTCTCCATCTGAATGGGTACATGTAGAAACCTCTTCTTGGACTCAAATTCTCTCTCTATGTGGAGGGGTATTGGACCTACTATAATTAAAACACCTGAAGCTAGGAGGCGGGGAGTGCACGATCAGAAGGCTAGAGAATACATTTCAAAAACCTGACCTGCACATCCAAACATAGACTGAGTGTGAACAGGTGCTGAACCCAGAGTCGCCAACTCGTATATAGTTAAATAAATAGGGCAGCACACTGCAGCGCCAAAACATGCAAACTTGAAAAAACGAAATTTGAACTGTATTACTGCACTAGAAATATGAAAAATGAGAGCTTTTAGCGCACAAAAATGGCCAATTTTATGTGTACCTCGTAGCCACATTAAGGCATCTCTCTTATACGAGGTCCTACGTTTGACCTACCTCACTGAGAATAAACGTCTCCATCTGAATGGGTACATGTAGAAACCTCTTCTTGGACTCAAATTCTCTCTCTATGTGGAGGGGTATTGGACCTACTATAATTAAAACACCTGAAGCTAGGAGGCGGGGAGTGCACGATCAGAAGGCTAGAGAATACATTTCAAAAACCTGACCTGCACATCCAAACATAGACTGAGTGTGAACAGGTGCTGAACCCAGAGTCGCCAACTCGTATATAGTTAAATAAATAGGGCAGCACACTGCAGCGCCAAAACATGCAAACTTGAAAAAACGAAATTTGAACTGCATTACTGCACTAGAAATATGAAAAATGAGAGCTTTTAGCGCACAAAAATGGCCAATTTTATGTGTACCTCGTAGCCACGTTAAGGCATCTCTCTTATACGAGGTCCTACGTTTGACCTACCTCACTGAGAATAAACGTCTCCATCTGAATGGGTACATGTAGAAACCTCTTCTTGGACTCAAATTCTCTCTCTATGTGGAGGGGTATTGGACCTACTATAATTAAAACACCTGAAGCTAGGAGGCGGGGAGTGCACGATCAGAAGGCTAGAGAATACATTTCAAAAACCTGACCTGCACATCCAAACATAGACTGAGTGTGAACAGGTGCTGAACCCAGAGTCGCCAACTCGTATATAGTTAAATAAATAGGGCAGCACACTGCAGCGCCAAAACATGCAAACTTGAAAAAACGAAATTTGAACTGCATTACTGCACTAGAAATATGAAAAATGAGAGCTTTTAGCGCACAAAAATGGCCAATTTTATGTGTACCTCGTAGCCACGTTAAGGCATCTCTCTTATACGAGGTCCTACGTTTGACCTACCTCACTGAGAATAAACGTCTCCATCTGAATGGGTACATGTAGAAACCTCTTCTTGGACTCAAATTCTCTCTCTATGTGGAGGGGTATTGGACCTACTATAATTAAAACACCTGAAGCTAGGAGGCGGGGAGTGCACGATCAGAAGGCTAGAGAATACATTTCAAAAACCTGACCTGCACATCCAAACATAGACTGAGTGTGAACAGGTGCTGAACCCAGAGTCGCCAACTCGTATATAGTTAAATAAATAGGGCAGCACACTGCAGCGCCAAAACATGCAAACTTGAAAAAACGAAATTTGAACTGCATTACTGCACTAGAAATATGAAAAATGAGAGCTTTTAGCGCACAAAAATGGCCAATTTTATGTGTACCTCGTAGCCACGTTAAGGCATCTCTCTTATACGAGGTCCTATGTTTGACCTACCTCACTGAGAATAAACGTCTCCATCTGAATGGGTACATGTAGAAACCTCTTCTTGGACTCAAATTCTCTCTCTATGTGGAGGGGTATTGGACCTACTATAATTAAAACACCTGAAGCTAGGAGGCGGGGAGTGCACGATCAGAAGGCTAGAGAATACATTTCAAAAACCTGACCTGCACATCCAAACATAGACTGAGTGTGAACAGGTGCTGAACCCAGAGTCGCCAACTCGTACATAGTTAAATAAATAGGGCAGCACACTGCAGCGCCAAAACATGCAAACTTGAAAAAACGAAATTTGAACTGCATTACTGCACTAGAAATATGAAAAATGAGAGCTTTTAGCGCACAAAAATGGCCAATTTTATGTGTACCTCGTAGCCACGTTAAGGCATCTCTCTTATACGAGGTCCTACGTTTGACCTACCTCACTGAGAATAAACGTCTCCATCTGAATGGGTACATGTAGAAACCTCTTCTTGGACTCAAATTCTCTCTCTATGTGGAGGGGTATTGGACCTACTATAATTAAAACACCTGAAGCTAGGAGGCGGGGAGTGCACGATCAGAAGGCTAGAGAATACATTTCAAAAACCTGACCTGCACATCCAAACATAGACTGAGTGTGAACAGGTGCTGAACCCAGAGTCGCCAACTCGTATATAGTTAAATAAATAGGGCAGCACACTGCAGCGCCAAAACATGCAAACTTGAAAAAACGAAATTTGAACTGCATTACTGCACTAGAAATATGAAAAATGAGAGCTTTTAGCGCACAAAAATGGCCAATTTTATGTGTACCTCGTAGCCACGTTAAGGCATCTCTCTTATACGAGCTCCTACGTTTGACCTACCTCACTGAGAATAAACGTCTCCATCTGAATGGGTACATGTAGAAACCTCTTCTTGGACTCAAATTCTCTCTCTATGTGGAGGGGTATTGGACCTACTATAATTAAAACACCTGAAGCTAGGAGGCGGGGAGTGCACGATCAGAAGGCTAGAGAATACATTTCAAAAACCTGACCTGCACATCCAAACATAGACTGAGTGTGAACAGGTGCTGAACCCAGAGTCGCCAACTCGTATATAGTTAAATAAATAGGGCAGCACACTGCAGCGCCAAAACATGCAAACTTGAAAAAACGAAATTTGAACTGCATTACTGCACTAGAAATATGAAAAATGAGAGCTTTTAGCGCACAAAAATGGCCAATTTTATGTGTACCTCGTAGCCACGTTAAGGCATCTCTCTTATACGAGGTCCTACGTTTGACCTACCTCACTGAGAATAAACGTCTCCATCTGAATGGGTACATGTAGAAACCTCTTCTTGGACTCAAATTCTCTCTCTATGTGGAGGGGTATTGGACCTACTATAATTAAAACACCTGAAGCTAGGAGGCGGGGAGTGCACGATCAGAAGGCTAGAGAATACATTTCAAAAACCTGACCTGCACATCCAAACATAGACTGAGTGTGAACAGGTGCTGAACCCAGAGTCGCCAACTCGTATATAGTTAAATAAATAGGGCAGCACACTGCAGCGCCAAAACATGCAAACTTGAAAAAACGAAATTTGAACTGCATTACTGCACTAGAAATATGAAAAATGAGAGCTTTTAGCGCACAAAAATGGCCAATTTTATGTGTACCTCGTAGCCACGTTAAGGCATCTCTCTTATACGAGGTCCTACGTTTGACCTACCTCACTGAGAATAAACGTCTCCATCTGAATGGGTACATGTAGAAACCTCTTCTTGGACTCAAATTCTCTCTCTATGTGGAGGGGTATTGGACCTACTATAATTAAAACACCTGAAGCTAGGAGGCGGGGAGTGCACGATCAGAAGGCTAGAGAATACATTTCAAAAACCTGACCTGCACATCCAAACATAGACTGAGTGTGAACAGGTGCTGAACCCAGAGTCGCCAACTCGTATATAGTTAAATAAATAGGGCAGCACACTGCAGCGCCAAAACATGCAAACTTGAAAAAACGAAATTTGAACTGCATTACTGCACTAGAAATATGAAAAATGAGAGCTTTTAGCGCACAAAAATGGCCAATTTTATGTGTACCTCGTAGCCACGTTAAGGCATCTCTCTTATACGAGGTCCTACGTTTGACCTACCTCACTGAGAATAAACGTCTCCATCTGAATGGGTACATGTAGAAACCTCTTCTTGGACTCAAATTCTCTCTCTATGTGGAGGGGTATTGGACCTACTATAATTAAAACACCTGAAGCTAGGAGGCGGGGAGTGCACGATCAGAAGGCTAGAGAATACATTTCAAAAACCTGACCTGCACATCCAAACATAGACTGAGTGTGAACAGGTGCTGAACCCAGAGTCGCCAACTCGTATATAGTTAAATAAATAGGGCAGCACACTGCAGCGCCAAAACATGCAAACTTGAAAAAACGAAATTTGAACTGCATTACTGCACTAGAAATATGAAAAATGAGAGCTTTTAGCGCACAAAAATGGCCAATTTTATGTGTACCTCGTAGCCACGTTAAGGCATCTCTCTTATACGAGCTCCTACGTTTGACCTACCTCACTGAGAATAAACGTCTCCATCTGAATGGGTACATGTAGAAACCTCTTCTTGGACTCAAATTCTCTCTCTATGTGGAGGGGTATTGGACCTACTATAATTAAAACACCTGAAGCTAGGAGGCGGGGAGTGCACGATCAGAAGGCTAGAGAATACATTTCAAAAACCTGACCTGCACATCCAAACATAGACTGAGTGTGAACAGGTGCTGAACCCAGAGTCGCCAACTCGTATATAGTTAAATAAATAGGGCAGCACACTGCAGCGCCAAAACATGCAAACTTGAAAAAACGAAATTTGAACTGCATTACTGCACTAGAAATATGAAAAATGAGAGCTTTTAGCGCACAAAAATGGCCAATTTTATGTGTACCTCGTAGCCACGTTAAGGCATCTCTCTTATACGAGGTCCTACGTTTGACCTACCTCACTGAGAATAAACGTCTCCATCTGAATGGGTACATGTAGAAACCTCTTCTTGGACTCAAATTCTCTCTCTATGTGGAGGGGTATTGGACCTACTATAATTAAAACACCTGAAGCTAGGAGGCGGGGAGTGCACGATCAGAAGGCTAGAGAATACATTTCAAAAACCTGACCTGCACATCCAAACATAGACTGAGTGTGAACAGGTGCTGAACCCAGAGTCGCCAACTCGTATATAGTTAAATAAATAGGGCAGCACACTGCAGCGCCAAAACATGCAAACTTGAAAAAACGAAATTTGAACTGCATTACTGCACTAGAAATATGAAAAATGAGAGCTTTTAGCGCACAAAAATGGCCAATTTTATGTGTACCTCGTAGCCACGTTAAGGCATCTCTCTTATACGAGGTCCTACGTTTGACCTACCTCACTGAGAATAAACGTCTCCATCTGAATGGGTACATGTAGAAACCTCTTCTTGGACTCAAATTCTCTCTCTATGTGGAGGGGTATTGGACCTACTATAATTAAAACACCTGAAGCTAGGAGGCGGGGAGTGCACGATCAGAAGGCTAGAGAATACATTTCAAAAACCTGACCTGCACATCCAAACATAGACTGAGTGTGAACAGGTGCTGAACCCAGAGTCGCCAACTTGTATATAGTTAAATAAATAGGGCAGCACACTGCAGCGCCAAAACATGCAAACTTGAAAAAACGAAATTTGAACTGCATTACTGCACTAGAAATATGAAAAATGAGAGCTTTTAGCGCACAAAAATGGCCAATTTTATGTGTACCTCGTAGCCACGTTAAGGCATCTCTCTTATACGAGGTCCTACGTTTGACCTACCTCACTGAGAATAAACGTCTCCATCTGAATGGGTACATGTAGAAACCTCTTCTTGGACTCAAATTCTCTCTCTATGTGGAGGGGTATTGGACCTACTATAATTAAAACACCTGAAGCTAGGAGACGGGGAGTGCACGATCAGAAGGCTAGAGAATACATTTCAAAAACCTGACCTGCACATCCAAACATAGACTGAGTGTGAACAGGTGCTGAACCCAGAGTCGCCAACTCGTATATAGTTAAATAAATAGGGCAGCACACTGCAGCGCCAAAACATGCAAACTTGAAAAAACGAAATTTGAACTGCATTACTGCACTAGAAATATGAAAAATGAGAGCTTTTAGCGCACAAAAATGGCCAATTTTATGTGTACCTCGTAGCCACGTTAAGGCATCTCTCTTATACGA
Source organism: Ranitomeya imitator (assembly GCF_032444005.1). Lineage (NCBI taxonomy): Eukaryota > Metazoa > Chordata > Amphibia > Anura > Dendrobatidae > Ranitomeya > Ranitomeya imitator. Next base: position 579,963,980 of record NC_091286.1, read on the forward strand.
GGTCCTACGTTTGACCTACCTCACTGAGAATAAACGTCTCCATCTGAATGGGTACATGTAGAAACCTCTTCTTGGACTCAAATTCTCTCTCTATGTGGAGGGGTATTGGACCTACTATAATTAAAACACCTGAAGCTAGGAGGCGGGGAGTGCACGATCAGAAGGCTAGAGAATACATTTCAAAAACCTGACCTGCACATCCAAACATAGACTGAGTGTGAACAGGTGCTGAACCCAGAGTCGCCAACTCGTATATAGTTAAATAAATAGGGCAGCACACTGCAGCGCCAAAACATGCAAACTTGAAAAAACGAAATTTGAACTGCATTACTGCACTAGAAATATGAAAAATGAGAGCTTTTAGCGCACAAAAATGGCCAATTTTATGTGTACCTCGTAGCCACGTTAAGGCATCTCTCTTATACGAGGTCCTACGTTTGACCTACCTCACTGAGAATAAACGTCTCCATCTGAATGGGTACATGTAGAAACCTCTTCTTGGACTCAAATTCTCTCTCTATGTGGAGGGGTATTGGACCTACTATAATTAAAACACCTGAAGCTAGGAGGCGGGGAGTGCACGATCAGAAGGCTAGAGAATACATTTCAAAAACCTGACCTGCACATCCAAACATAGACTGAGTGTGAACAGGTGCTGAACCCAGAGTCGCCAACTCGTATATAGTTAAATAAATAGGGCAGCACACTGCAGCGCCAAAACATGCAAACTTGAAAAAACGAAATTTGAACTGCATTACTGCACTAGAAATATGAAAAATGAGAGCTTTTAGCGCACAAAAATGGCCAATTTTATGTGTACCTCGTAGCCACGTTAAGGCATCTCTCTTATACGAGGTCCTACGTTTGACCTACCTCACTGAGAATAAACGTCTCCATCTGAATGGGTACATGTAGAAACCTCTTCTTGGACTCAAATTCTCTCTCTATGTGGAGGGGTATTGGACCTACTATAATTAAAACATCTGAAGCTAGGAGGCGGGGAGTGCACGATCAGAAGGCTAGAGAATACATTTCAAAAACCTGACCTGCACATCCAAACATAGACTGAGTGTGAACAGGTGCTGAACCCAGAGTCGCCAACTCGTATATAGTTAAATAAATAGGGCAGCACACTGCAGCGCCAAAACATGCAAACTTGAAAAAACGAAATTTGAACTGCATTACTGCACTAGAAATATGAAAAATGAGAGCTTTTAGCGCACAAAAATGGCCAATTTTATGTGTACCTCGTAGCCACGTTAAGGCATCTCTCTTATACGAGGTCCTACGTTTGACCTACCTCACTGAGAATAAACGTCTCCATCTGAATGGGTACATGTAGAAACCTCTTCTTGGACTCAAATTCTCTCTCTATGTGGAGGGGTATTGGACCTACTATAATTAAAACACCTGAAGCTAGGAGGCGGGGAGTGCACGATCAGAAGGCTAGAGAATACATTTCAAAAATCTGACCTGCACATCCAAACATAGACTGAGTGTGAACAGGTGCTGAACCCAGAGTCGCCAACTCGTACATAGTTAAATAAATAGGGCAGCACACTGCAGCGCCAAAACATGCAAACTTGAAAAAACGAAATTTGAACTGCATTACTGCACTAGAAATATGAAAAATGAGAGCTTTTAGCGCACAAAAATGGCCAATTTTATGTGTACCTCGTAGCCACGTTAAGGCATCTCTCTTATACGAGGTCCTACGTTTGACCTACCTCACTGAGAATAAACGTCTCCATCTGAATGGGTACATGTAGAAACCTCTTCTTGGACTCAAATTCTCTCTCTATGTGGAGGGGTATTGGACCTACTATAATTAAAACACCTGAAGCTAGGAGGCGGGGAGTGCACGATCAGAAGGCTAGAGAATACATTTCAAAAACCTGACCTGCACATCCAAACATAGACTGAGTGTGAACAGGTGCTGAACCCAGAGTCGCCAACTCGTATATAGTTAAATAAATAGGGCAGCACACTGCAGCGCCAAAACATGCAAACTTGAAAAAACGAAATTTGAACTGCATTACTGCACTAGAAATATGAAAAATGAGAGCTTTTAGCGCACAAAAATGGCCAATTTTATGTGTACCTCGTAGCCACGTTAAGGCATCTCTCTTATACGAGGTCCTACGTTTGACCTACCTCACTGAGAATAAACGTCTCCATCTGAATGGGTACATGTAGAAACCTCTTCTTGGACTCAAATTCTCTCTCTATGTGGAGGGGTATTGGACCTACTATAATTAAAACACCTGAAGCTAGGAGGCGGGGAGTGCACGATCAGAAGGCTAGAGAATACATTTCAAAAACCTGACCTGCACATCCAAACATAGACTGAGTGTGAACAGGTGCTGAACCCAGAGTCGCCAACTCGTATATAGTTAAATAAATAGGGCAGCACACTGCAGCGCCAAAACATGCAAACTTGAAAAAACGAAATTTGAACTGCATTACTGCACTAGAAATATGAAAAATGAGAGCTTTTAGCGCACAAAAATGGCCAATTTTATGTGTACCTCGTAGCCACGTTAAGGCATCTCTCTTATACGAGGTCCTACGTTTGACCTACCTCACTGAGAATAAACGTCTCCATCTGAATGGGTACATGTAGAAACCTCTTCTTGGACTCAAATTCTCTCTCTATGTGGAGGGGTATTGGACCTACTATAATTAAAACACCTGAAGCTAGGAGGCGGGGAGTGCACGATCAGAAGGCTAGAGAATACATTTCAAAAACCTGACCTGCACATCCAAACATAGACTGAGTGTGAACAGGTGCTGAACCCAGAGTCGCCAACTTGTATATAGTTAAATAAATAGGGCAGCACACTGCAGCGCCAAAACATGCAAACTTGAAAAAACGAAATTTGAACTGCATTACTGCACTAGAAATATGAAAAATGAGAGCTTTTAGCGCACAAAAATGGCCAATTTTATGTGTACCTCGTAGCCACGTTAAGGCATCTCTCTTATACGAGGTCCTACGTTTGACCTACCTCACTGAGAATAAACGTCTCCATCTGAATGGGTACATGTAGAAACCTCTTCTTGGACTCAAATTCTCTCTCTATGTGGAGGGGTATTGGACCTACTATAATTAAAACACCTGAAGCTAGGAGACGGAGAGTGCACGATCAGAAGGCTAGAGAATACATTTCAAAAACCTGACCTGCACATCCAAACATAGACTGAGTGTGAACAGGTGCTGAACCCAGAGTCGCCAACTCGTATATAGTTAAATAAATAGGGCAGCACACTGCAGCGCCAAAACATGCAAACTTGAAAAAACGAAATTTGAACTGCATTACTGCACTAGAAATATGAAAAATGAGAGCTTTTAGCGCACAAAAATGGCCAATTTTATGTGTACCTCGTAGCCACGTTAAGGCATCTCTCTTATACGAGGTCCTACGTTTGACCTACCTCACTGAGAATAAACGTCTCCATCTGAATGGGTACATGTAGAAACCTCTTCTTGGACTCAAATTCTCTCTCTATGTGGAGGGGTATTGGACCTACTATAATTAAAACACCTGAAGCTAGGAGGCGGGGAGTGCACGATCAGAAGGCTAGAGAATACATTTCAAAAACCTGACCTGCACATCCAAACATAGACTGAGTGTGAACAGGTGCTGAACCCAGAGTCACCAACTCGTATATAGTTAAATAAATAGGGCAGCACACTGCAGCGCCAAAACATGCAAACTTGAAAAAACGAAATTTGAACTGTATTACTGCACTAGAAATATGAAAAATGAGAGCTTTTAGCGCACAAAAATGGCCAATTTTATGTGTACCTCGTAGCCACATTAAGGCATCTCTCTTATACGAGGTCCTACGTTTGACCTACCTCACTGAGAATAAACGTCTCCATCTGAATGGGTACATGTAGAAACCTCTTCTTGGACTCAAATTCTCTCTCTATGTGGAGGGGTATTGGACCTACTATAATTAAAACACCTGAAGCTAGGAGGCGGGGAGTGCACGATCAGAAGGCTAGAGAATACATTTCAAAAACCTGACCTGCACATCCAAACATAGACTGAGTGTGAACAGGTGCTGAACCCAGAGTCGCCAACTCGTATATAGTTAAATAAATAGGGCAGCACACTGCAGCGCCAAAACATGCAAACTTGAAAAAACGAAATTTGAACTGCATTACTGCACTAGAAATATGAAAAATGAGAGCTTTTAGCGCACAAAAATGGCCAATTTTATGTGTACCTCGTAGCCACGTTAAGGCATCTCTCTTATACGAGGTCCTACGTTTGACCTACCTCACTGAGAATAAACGTCTCCATCTGAATGGGTACATGTAGAAACCTCTTCTTGGACTCAAATTCTCTCTCTATGTGGAGGGGTATTGGACCTACTATAATTAAAACACCTGAAGCTAGGAGGCGGGGAGTGCACGATCAGAAGGCTAGAGAATACATTTCAAAAACCTGACCTGCACATCCAAACATAGACTGAGTGTGAACAGGTGCTGAACCCAGAGTCGCCAACTCGTATATAGTTAAATAAATAGGGCAGCACACTGCAGCGCCAAAACATGCAAACTTGAAAAAACGAAATTTGAACTGCATTACTGCACTAGAAATATGAAAAATGAGAGCTTTTAGCGCACAAAAATGGCCAATTTTATGTGTACCTCGTAGCCACGTTAAGGCATCTCTCTTATACGAGGTCCTATGTTTGACCTACCTCACTGAGAATAAACGTCTCCATCTGAATGGGTACATGTAGAAACCTCTTCTTGGACTCAAATTCTCTCTCTATGTGGAGGGGTATTGGACCTACTATAATTAAAACACCTGAAGCTAGGAGGCGGGGAGTGCACGATCAGAAAGCTAGAGAATACATTTCAAAAACCTGACCTGCACATCCAAACATAGACTGAGTGTGAACAGGTGCTGAACCCAGAGTCGCCAACTCGTATATAGTTAAATAAATAGGGCAGCACACTGCAGCGCCAAAACATGCAAACTTGAAAAAACGAAATTTGAACTGCATTACTGCACTAGAAATATGAAAAATGAGAGCTTTTAGCGCACAAAAATGGCCAATTTTATGTGTACCTCGTAGCCACGTTAAGGCATCTCTCTTATACGAGGTCCTACGTTTGACCTACCTCACTGAGAATAAACGTCTCCATCTGAATGGGTTCATGTAGAAACCTCTTCTTGGACTCAAATTCTCTCTCTATGTGGAGGGGTATTGGACCTACTATAATTAAAACACCTGAAGCTAGGAGGCGGGGAGTGCACGATCAGAAGGCTAGAGAATACATTTCAAAAACCTGACCTGCACATCCAAACATAGACTGAGTGTGAACAGGTGCTGAACCCAGAGTCGCCAACTCGTATATAGTTAAATAAATAGGGCAGCACACTGCAGCGCCAAAACATGCAAACTTGAAAAAACGAAATTTGAACTGCATTACTGCACTAGAAATATGAAAAATGAGAGCTTTTAGCGCACAAAAATGGCCAATTTTATGTGTACCTCGTAGCCACGTTAAGGCATCTCTCTTATACAAGGTCCTACGTTTGACCTACCTCACTGAGAATAAACGTCTCCATCTGAATGGGTACATGTAGAAACCTCTTCTTGGACTCAAATTCTCTCTCTATGTGGAGGGGTATTGGACCTACTATAATTAAAACACCTGAAGCTAGGAGGCGGGGAGTGCACGATCAGAAGGCTAGAGAATACATTTCAAAAACCTGACCTGCACATCTAAACATAGACTGAGTGTGAACAGGTGCTGAACCCAGAGTCGCCAACTCGTATATAGTTAAATAAATAGGGCAGCACACTGCAGCGCCAAAACATGCAAACTTGAAAAAACGAAATTTGAACTGCATTACTGCACTAGAAATATGAAAAATGAGAGCTTTTAGCGCACAAAAATGGCCAATTTTATGTGTACCTCGTAGCCACGTTAAGGCATCTCTCTTATACGAGGTCCTACGTTTGACCTACCTCACTGAGAATAAACGTCTCCATCTGAATGGGTACATGTAGAAACCTCTTCTTGGACTCAAATTCTCTCTCTATGTGGAGGGGTATTGGACCTACTATAATTAAAACACCTGAAGCTAGGAGGCGGGGAGTGCACGATCAGAAGGCTAGAGAATACATTTCAAAAACCTGACCTGCACATCCAAACATAGACTGAGTGTGAACAGGTGCTGAACCCAGAGTCGCCAACTCGTATATAGTTAAATAAATAGGGCAGCACACTGCAGCGCCAAAACATGCAAACTTGAAAAAACGAAATTTGAACTGCATTACTGCACTAGAAATATGAAAAATGAGAGCTTTTAGCGCACAAAAATGGCCAATTTTATGTGTACCTCGTAGCCACGTTAAGGCATCTCTCTTATACGAGGTCCTACGTTTGACCTACCTCACTGAGAATAAACGTCTCCATCTGAATGGGTACATGTAGAAACCTCTTCTTGGACTCAAATTCTCTCTCTATGTGGAGGGGTATTGGACCTACTATAATTAAAACACCTGAAGCTAGGAGGCGGGGAGTGCACGATCAGAAGGCTAGAGAATACATTTCAAAAACCTGACCTGCACATCCAAACATAGACTGAGTGTGAACAGGTGCTGAACCCAGAGTCGCCAACTCGTATATAGTTAAATAAATAGGGCAGCACACTGCAGCGCCAAAACATGCAAACTTGAAAAAACGAAATTTGAACTGCATTACTGCACTAGAAATATGAAAAATGAGAGCTTTTAGCGCACAAAAATGGCCAATTTTATGTGTACCTCGTAGCCACGTTAAGGCATCTCTCTTATACGAGGTCCTACGTTTGACCTACCTCACTGAGAATAAACGTCTCCATCTGAATGGGTACATGTAGAAACCTCTTCTTGGACTCAAATTCTCTCTCTATGTGGAGGGGTATTGGACCTACTATAATTAAAACACCTGAAGCTAGGAGGCGGGGAGTGCACGATCAGAAGGCTAGAGAATACATTTCAAAAACCTGACCTGCACATCCAAACATAGACTGAGTGTGAACAGGTGCTGAACCCAGAGTCGCCAACTCGTATATAGTTAAATAAATAGGGCAGCACACTGCAGCGCCAAAACATGCAAACTTGAAAAAACGAAATTTGAACTGCATTACTGCACTAGAAATATGAAAAATGAGAGCTTTTAGCGCACAAAAATGGCCAATTTTATGTGTACCTCGTAGCCACGTTAAGGCATCTCTCTTATACGAGCTCCTACGTTTGACCTACCTCACTGAGAATAAACGTCTCCATCTGAATGGGTACATGTAGAAACCTCTTCTTGGACTCAAATTCTCTCTCTATGTGGAGGGGTATTGGACCTACTATAATTAAAACACCTGAAGCTAGGAGGCGGGGAGTGCACGATCAGAAGGCTAGAGAATACATTTCAAAAACCTGACCTGCACATCCAAACATAGACTGAGTGTGAACAGGTGCTGAACCCAGAGTCGCCAACTCGTATATAGTTAAATAAATAGGGCAGCACACTGCAGCGCCAAAACATGCAAACTTGAAAAAACGAAATTTGAACTGCATTACTGCACTAGAAATATGAAAAATGAGAGCTTTTAGCGCACAAAAATGGCCAATTTTATGTGTACCTCGTAGCCACGTTAAGGCATCTCTCTTATACGAGGTCCTACGTTTGACCTACCTCACTGAGAATAAACGTCTCCATCTGAATGGGTACATGTAGAAACCTCTTCTTGGACTCAAATTCTCTCTCTATGTGGAGGGGTATTGGACCTACTATAATTAAAACACCTGAAGCTAGGAGGCGGGGAGTGCACGATCAGAAGGCTAGAGAATACATTTCAAAAACCTGACCTGCACATCCAAACATAGACTGAGTGTGAACAGGTGCTGAACCCAGAGTCGCCAACTCGTATATAGTTAAATAAATAGGGCAGCACACTGCAGCGCCAAAACATGCAAACTTGAAAAAACGAAATTTGAACTGCATTACTGCACTAGAAATATGAAAAATGAGAGCTTTTAGCGCACAAAAATGGCCAATTTTATGTGTACCTCGTAGCCACGTTAAGGCATCTCTCTTATACGAGGTCCTACGTTTGACCTACCTCACTGAGAATAAACGTCTCCATCTGAATGGGTACATGTAGAAACCTCTTCTTGGACTCAAATTCTCTCTCTATGTGGAGGGGTATTGGACCTACTATAATTAAAACACCTGAAGCTAGGAGGCGGGGAGTGCACGATCAGAAGGCTAGAGAATACATTTCAAAAACCTGACCTGCACATCCAAACATAGACTGAGTGTGAACAGGTGCTGAACCCAGAGTCGCCAACTTGTATATAGTTAAATAAATAGGGCAGCACACTGCAGCGCCAAAACATGCAAACTTGAAAAAACGAAATTTGAACTGCATTACTGCACTAGAAATATGAAAAATGAGAGCTTTTAGCGCACAAAAATGGCCAATTTTATGTGTACCTCGTAGCCACGTTAAGGCATCTCTCTTATACGAGGTCCTACGTTTGACCTACCTCACTGAGAATAAACGTCTCCATCTGAATGGGTACATGTAGAAACCTCTTCTTGGACTCAAATTCTCTCTCTATGTGGAGGGGTATTGGACCTACTATAATTAAAACACCTGAAGCTAGGAGACGGGGAGTGCACGATCAGAAGGCTAGAGAATACATTTCAAAAACCTGACCTGCACATCCAAACATAGACTGAGTGTGAACAGGTGCTGAACCCAGAGTCGCCAACTCGTATATAGTTAAATAAATAGGGCAGCACACTGCAGCGCCAAAACATGCAAACTTGAAAAAACGAAATTTGAACTGCATTACTGCACTAGAAATATGAAAAATGAGAGCTTTTAGCGCACAAAAATGGCCAATTTTATGTGTACCTCGTAGCCATGTTAAGGCATCTCTCTTATACGAGGTCCTACGTTTGACCTACCTCACTGAGAATAAACGTCTCCATCTGAATGGGTACATGTAGAAACCTCTTCTTGGACTCAAATTCTCTCTCTATGTGGAGGGGTATTGGACCTACTATAATTAAAACACCTGAAGCTAGGAGGCGGGCAGTGCACGATCAGAAGGCTAGAGAATACATTTCAAAAACCTGACCTGCACATCCAAACATAGACTGAGTGTGAACAGGTGCTGAACCCAGAGTCGCCAACTCGTATATAGTTAAATAAATAGGGCAGCACACTGCAGCGCCAAAACATGCAAACTTGAAAAAACGAAATTTGAACTGCATTACTGCACTAGAAATATGAAAAATGAGAGCTTTTAGCGCACAAAAATGGCCAATTTTATGTGTACCTCGTAGCCACGTTAAGGCATCTCTCTTATACGAGGTCCTACGTTTGACCTACCTCACTGAGAATAAACGTCTCCATCTGAATGGGTACATGTAGAAACCTCTTCTTGGACTCAAATTCTCTCTCTATGTGGAGGGGTATTGGACCTACTATAATTAAAACACCTGAAGCTAGGAGGCGGGGAGTGCACGATCAGAAGGCTAGAGAATACATTTCAAAAACCTGACCTGCACATCCAAACATAGACTGAGTGTGAACAGGTGCTGAACCCAGAGTCGCCAACTCGTATATAGTTAAATAAATAGGGCAGCACACTGCAGCGCCAAAACATGCAAACTTGAAAAAACGAAATTTGAACTGCATTACTGCACTAGAAATATGAAAAATGAGAGCTTTTAGCGCACAAAAATGGCCAATTTTATGTGTACCTCGTAGCCACGTTAAGGCATCTCTCTTATACGAGGTCCTACGTTTGACCTACCTCACTGAGAATAAACGTCTCCATCTGAATGGGTACATGTAGAAACCTCTTCTTGGACTCAAATTCTCTCTCTATGTGGAGGGGTATTGGACCTACTATAATTAAAACATCTGAAGCTAGGAGGCGGGGAGTGCACGATCAGAAGGCTAGAGAATACATTTCAAAAACCTGACCTGCACATCCAAACATAGACTGAGTGTGAACAGGTGCTGAACCCAGAGTCGCCAACTCGTATATAGTTAAATAAATAGGGCAGCACACTGCAGCGCCAAAACATGCAAACTTGAAAAAACGAAATTTGAACTGCATTACTGCACTAGAAATATGAAAAATGAGAGCTTTTAGCGCACAAAAATGGCCAATTTTATGTGTACCTCGTAGCCACGTTAAGGCATCTCTCTTATACGAGGTCCTACGTTTGACCTACCTCACTGAGAATAAACGTCTCCATCTGAATGGGTACATGTAGAAACCTCTTCTTGGACTCAAATTCTCTCTCTATGTGGAGGGGTATTGGACCTACTATAATTAAAACACCTGAAGCTAGGAGGCAGGGAGTGCACGATCAGAAGGCTAGAGAATACATTTCAAAAACCTGACCTGCACATCCAAACATAGACTGAGTGTGAACAGGTGCTGAACCCAGAGTCGCCAACTCGTATATAGTTAAATAAATAGGGCAGCACACTGCAGCGCCAAAACATGCAAACTTGAAAAAACGAAATTTGAACTGCATTACTGCACTAGAAATATGAAAAATGAGAGCTTTTAGCGCACAAAAATGGCCAATTTTATGTGTACCTCGTAGCCACGTTAAGGCATCTCTCTTATACGAGGTCCTACGTTTGACCTACCTCACTGAGAATAAACGTCTCCATCTGAATGGGTACATGTAGAAACCTCTTCTTGGACTCAAATTCTCTCTCTATGTGGAGGGGTATTGGACCTACTATAATTAAAACACCTGAAGCTAGGAGGCGGGGAGTGCACGATCAGAAGGCTAGAGAATACATTTCAAAAACCTGACCTGCACATCCAAACATAGACTGAGTGTGAACAGGTGCTGAACCCAGAGTCGCCAACTCGTATATAGTTAAATAAATAGGGCAGCACACTGCAGCGCCAAAACATGCAAACTTGAAAAAACGAAATTTGAACTGCATTACTGCACTAGAAATATGAAAAATGAGAGCTTTTAGCGCACAAAAATGGCCAATTTTATGTGTACCTCGTAGCCACGTTAAGGCATCTCTCTTATACGAGGTCCTACGTTTGACCTACCTCACTGAGAATAAACGTCTCCATCTGAATGGGTACATGTAGAAACCTCTTCTTGGACTCAAATTCTCTCTCTATGTGGAGGGGTATTGGACCTACTATAATTAAAACACCTGAAGCTAGGAGGCGGGGAGTGCACGATCAGAAGGCTAGAGAATACATTTCAAAAACCTGACCTGCACATCCAAACATAGACTGAGTGTGAACAGGTGCTGAACCCAGAGTCGCCAACTTGTATATAGTTAAATAAATAGGGCAGCACACTGCAGCGCCAAAACATGCAAACTTGAAAAAACGAAATTTGAACTGCATTACTGCACTAGAAATATGAAAAATGAGAGCTTTTAGCGCACAAAAATGGCCAATTTTATGTGTACCTCGTAGCCACGTTAAGGCATCTCTCTTATACGAGGTCCTACGTTTGACCTACCTCACTGAGAATAAACGTCTCCATCTGAATGGGTACATGTAGAAACCTCTTCTTGGACTCAAATTCTCTCTCTATGTGGAGTGGTATTGGACCTACTATAATTAAAACACCTGAAGCTAGGAGACGGGGAGTGCACGATCAGAAGGCTAGAGAATACATTTCAAAAACCTGACCTGCACATCCAAACATAGACTGAGTGTGAACAGGTGCTGAACCCAGAGTCGCCAACTCGTATATAGTTAAATAAATAGGGCAGCACACTGCAGCGCCAAAACATGCAAACTTGAAAAAACGAAATTTGAACTGCATTACTGCACTAGAAATATGAAAAATGAGAGCTTTTAGCGCACAAAAATGGCCAATTTTATGTGTACCTCGTAGCCACGTTAAGGCATCTCTCTTATACGAGGTCCTACGTTTGACCTACCTCACTGAGAATAAACGTCTCCATCTGAATGGGTACATGTAGAAACCTCTTCTTGGACTCAAATTCTCTCTCTATGTGGAGGGGTATTGGACCTACTATAATTAAAACACCTGAAGCTAGGAGGCGGGGAGTGCACGATCAGAAGGCTAGAGAATACATTTCAAAAACCTGACCTGCACATCCAAACATAGACTGAGTGTGAACAGGTGCTGAACCCAGAGTCGCCAACTCGTATATAGTTAAATAAATAGGGCAGCACACTGCAGCGCCAAAACATGCAAACTTGAAAAAACGAAATTTGAACTGTATTACTGCACTAGAAATATGAAAAATGAGAGCTTTTAGCGCACAAAAATGGCCAATTTTATGTGTACCTCGTAGCCACATTAAGGCATCTCTCTTATACGAGGTCCTACGTTTGACCTACCTCACTGAGAATAAACGTCTCCATCTGAATGGGTACATGTAGAAACCTCTTCTTGGACTCAAATTCTCTCTCTATGTGGAGGGGTATTGGACCTACTATAATTAAAACACCTGAAGCTAGGAGGCGGGGAGTGCACGATCAGAAGGCTAGAGAATACATTTCAAAAACCTGACCTGCACATCCAAACATAGACTGAGTGTGAACAGGTGCTGAACCCAGAGTCGCCAACTCGTATATAGTTAAATAAATAGGGCAGCACACTGCAGCGCCAAAACATGCAAACTTGAAAAAACGAAATTTGAACTGCATTACTGCACTAGAAATATGAAAAATGAGAGCTTTTAGCGCACAAAAATGGCCAATTTTATGTGTACCTCGTAGCCACGTTAAGGCATCTCTCTTATACGAGGTCCTACGTTTGACCTACCTCACTGAGAATAAACGTCTCCATCTGAATGGGTACATGTAGAAACCTCTTCTTGGACTCAAATTCTCTCTCTATGTGGAGGGGTATTGGACCTACTATAATTAAAACACCTGAAGCTAGGAGGCGGGGAGTGCACGATCAGAAGGCTAGAGAATACATTTCAAAAACCTGACCTGCACATCCAAACATAGACTGAGTGTGAACAGGTGCTGAACCCAGAGTCGCCAACTCGTATATAGTTAAATAAATAGGGCAGCACACTGCAGCGCCAAAACATGCAAACTTGAAAAAACGAAATTTGAACTGCATTACTGCACTAGAAATATGAAAAATGAGAGCTTTTAGCGCACAAAAATGGCCAATTTTATGTGTACCTCGTAGCCACGTTAAGGCATCTCTCTTATACGAGGTCCTACGTTTGACCTACCTCACTGAGAATAAACGTCTCCATCTGAATGGGTACATGTAGAAACCTCTTCTTGGACTCAAATTCTCTCTCTATGTGGAGGGGTATTGGACCTACTATAATTAAAACACCTGAAGCTAGGAGGCGGGGAGTGCACGATCAGAAGGCTAGAGAATACATTTCAAAAACCTGACCTGCACATCCAAACATAGACTGAGTGTGAACAGGTGCTGAACCCAGAGTCGCCAACTCGTATATAGTTAAATAAATAGGGCAGCACACTGCAGCGCCAAAACATGCAAACTTGAAAAAACGAAATTTGAACTGCATTACTGCACTAGAAATATGAAAAATGAGAGCTTTTAGCGCACAAAAATGGCCAATTTTATGTGTACCTCGTAGCCACGTTAAGGCATCTCTCTTATACGAGGTCCTACGTTTGACCTACCTCACTGAGAATAAACGTCTCCATCTGAATGGGTACATGTAGAAACCTCTTCTTGGACTCAAATTCTCTCTCTATGTGGAGGGGTATTGGACCTACTATAATTAAAACACCTGAAGCTAGGAGGCGGGGAGTGCACGATCAGAAGGCTAGAGAATACATTTCAAAAACCTGACCTGCACATCCAAACATAGACTGAGTGTGAACAGGTGCTGAACCCAGAGTCGCCAACTCGTATATAGTTAAATAAATAGGGCAGCACACTGCAGCGCCAAAACATGCAAACTTGAAAAAACGAAATTTGAACTGCATTACTGCACTAGAAATATGAAAAATGAGAGCTTTTAGCGCACAAAAATGGCCAATTTTATGTGTACCTCGTAGCCACGTTAAGGCATCTCTCTTATACGAGGTCCTACGTTTGACCTACCTCACTGAGAATAAACATCTCCATCTGAATGGGTACATGTAGAAACCTCTTCTTGGACTCAAATTCTCTCTCTATGTGGAGGGGTATTGGACCTACTATAATTAAAACACCTGAAGCTAGGAGGCGGGGAGTGCACGATCAGAAGGCTAGAGAATACATTTCAAAAACCTGACCTGCACATCCAAACATAGACTGAGTGTGAACAGGTGCTGAACCCAGAGTCGCCAACTCGTATATAGTTAAATAAATAGGGCAGCACACTGCAGCGCCAAAACATGCAAACTTGAAAAAACGAAATTTGAACTGCATTACTGCACTAGAAATATGAAAAATGAGAGCTTTTAGCGCACAAAAATGGCCAATTTTATGTGTACCTCGTAGCCACGTTAAGGCATCTCTCTTATACGAGGTCCTACGTTTGACCTACCTCACTGAGAATAAACGTCTCCATCTGAATGGGTACATGTAGAAACCTCTTCTTGGACTCAAATTCTCTCTCTATGTGGAGGGGTATTGGACCTACTATAATTAAAACACCTGAAGCTAGGAGGCGGGGAGTGCACGATCAGAAGGCTAGAGAATACATTTCAAAAACCTGACCTGCACATCCAAACATAGACTGAGTGTGAACAGGTGCTGAACCCAGAGTCGCCAACTCGTATATAGTTAAATAAATAGGGCAGCACACTGCAGCGCCAAAACATGCAAACTTGAAAAAACGAAATTTGAACTGCATTACTGCACTAGAAATATGAAAAATGAGAGCTTTTAGCGCACAAAAATGGCCAATTTTATGTGTACCTCGTAGCCACGTTAAGGCATCTCTCTTATACGAGGTCCTATGTTTGACCTACCTCACTGAGAATAAACGTCTCCATCTGAATGGGTACATGTAGAAACCTCTTCTTGGACTCAAATTCTCTCTCTATGTGGAGGGGTATTGGACCTACTATAATTAAAACACCTGAAGCTAGGAGGCGGGGAGTGCACGATCAGAAGGCTAGAGAATACATTTCAAAAACCTGACCTGCACATCCAAACATAGACTGAGTGTGAACAGGTGCTGAACCCAGAGTCGCCAACTCGTATATAGTTAAATAAATAGGGCAGCACACTGCAGCGCCAAAACATGCAAACTTGAAAAAACGAAATTTGAACTGCATTACTGCACTAGAAATATGAAAAATGAGAGCTTTTAGCGCACAAAAATGGCCAATTTTATGTGTACCTCGTAGCCACGTTAAGGCATCTCTCTTATACGAGGTCCTATGTTTGACCTACCTCACTGAGAATAAACGTCTCCATCTGAATGGGTACATGTAGAAACCTCTTCTTGGACTCAAATTCTCTCTCTATGTGGAGGGGTATTGGACCTACTATAATTAAAACACCTGAAGCTAGGAGGCGGGGAGTGCACGATCAGAAGGCTAGAGAATACATTTCAAAAACCTGACCTGCACATCCAAACATAGACTGAGTGTGAACAGGTGCTGAACCCAGAGTCGCCAACTCGTATATAGTTAAATAAATAGGGCAGCACACTGCAGCGCCAAAACATGCAAACTTGAAAAAACGAAATTTGAACTGCATTACTGCACTAGAAATATGAAAAATGAGAGCTTTTAGCGCACAAAAATGGCCAATTTTATGTGTACCTCGTAGCCACGTTAAGGCATCTCTCTTATACGAGGTCCTACGTTTGACCTACCTCACTGAGAATAAACGTCTCCATCTGAATGGGTTCATGTAGAAACCTCTTCTTGGACTCAAATTCTCTCTCTATGTGGAGGGGTATTGGACCTACTATAATTAAAACACCTGAAGCTAGGAGGCGGGGAGTGCACGATCAGAAGGCTAGAGAATACATTTCAAAAACCTGACCTGCACATCCAAACATAGACTGAGTGTGAACAGGTGCTGAACCCAGAGTCGCCAACTCGTATATAGTTAAATAAATAGGGCAGCACACTGCAGCGCCAAAACATGCAAACTTGAAAAAACGAAATTTGAACTGCATTACTGCACTAGAAATATGAAAAATGAGAGCTTTTAGCGCACAAAAATGGCCAATTTTATGTGTACCTCGTAGCCACGTTAAGGCATCTCTCTTATACGAGGTCCTACGTTTGACCTACCTCACTGAGAATAAACGTCTCCATCTGAACGGGTACATGTAGAAACCTCTTCTTGGACTCAAATTCTCTCTCTATGTGGAGGGGTATTGGACCTACTATAATTAAAACACCTGAAGCTAGGAGGCGGGGAGTGCACGATCAGAAGGCTAGAGAATACATTTCAAAAACCTGACCTGCACATCCAAACATAGACTGAGTGTGAACAGGTGCTGAACCCAGAGTCGCCAACTCGTATATAGTTAAATAAATAGGGCAGCACACTGCAGCGCCAAAACATGCAAACTTGAAAAAACGAAATTTGAACTGCATTACTGCACTAAAAATATGAAAAATGAGAGCTTTTAGCGCACAAAAATGGCCAATTTTATGTGTACCTCGTAGCCACGTTAAGGCATCTCTCTTATACGAGGTCCTACGTTTGACCTACCTCACTGAGAATAAACGTCTCCATCTGAATGGGTACATGTAGAAACCTCTTCTTGGACTCAAATTCTCTCTCTATGTGGAGGGGTATTGGACCTACTATAATTAAAACACCTGAAGCTAGGAGGCGGGGAGTGCACGATCAGAAGGCTAGAGAATACATTTCAAAAACCTGACCTGCACATCCAAACATAGACTGAGTGTGAACAGGTGCTGAACCGAGAGTCGCCAACTTGTATATAGTTAAATAAATAGGGCAGCACACTGCAGCGCCAAAACATGCAAACTTGAAAAAACGAAATTTGAACTGCATTACTGCACTAGAAATATGAAAAATGAGAGCTTTTAGCGCACAAAAATGGCCAATTTTATGTGTACCTCGTAGCCACGTTAAGGCATCTCTCTTATACGAGGTCCTACGTTTGACCTACCTCACTGAGAATAAACGTCTCCATCTGAATGGGTACATGTAGAAACCTCTTCTTGGACTCAAATTCTCTCTCTATGTGGAGGGGTATTGGACCTACTATAATTAAAACACCTGAAGCTAGGAGGCGGGGAGTGCACGATCAGAAGGCTAGAGAATACATTTCAAAAACCTGACCTGCACATCCAAACATAGACTGAGTGTGAACAGGTGCTGAACCCAGAGTCGCCAACTCGTATATAGTTAAATAAATAGGGCAGCACACTGCAGCGCCAAAACATGCAAACTTGAAAAAACGAAATTTGAACTGCATTACTGCACTAGAAATATGAAAAATGAGAGCTTTTAGCGCACAAAAATGGCCAATTTTATGTGTACCTCGTAGCCACGTTAAGGCATCTCTCTTATACGAGGTCCTACGTTTGACCTACCTCACTGAGAATAAACGTCTCCATCTGAATGGGTACATGTAGAAACCTCTTCTTGGACTCAAATTCTCTCTCTATGTGGAGGGGTATTGGACCTACTATAATTAAAACACCTGAAGCTAGGAGGCGGGGAGTGCACGATCAGAAGGCTAGAGAATACATTTCAAAAACCTGACCTGCACATCCAAACATAGACTGAGTGTGAACAGGTGCTGAACCCAGAGTCGCCAACTCGTATATAGTTAAATAAATAGGGCAGCACACTGCAGCGCCAAAACATGCAAACTTGAAAAAACGAAATTTGAACTGCATTACTGCACTAGAAATATGAAAAATGAGAGCTTTTAGCGCACAAAAATGGCCAATTTTATGTGTACCTCGTAGCCACGTTAAGGCATCTCTCTTATACGAGGTCCTACGTTTGACCTACCTCACTGAGAATAAACATCTCCATCTGAATGGGTACATGTAGAAACCTCTTCTTGGACTCAAATTCTCTCTCTATGTGGAGGGGTATTGGACCTACTATAATTAAAACACCTGAAGCTAGGAGGCGGGGAGTGCACGATCAGAAGGCTAGAGAATACATTTCAAAAACCTGACCTGCACATCCAAACATAGACTGAGTGTGAACAGGTGCTGAACCCAGAGTCGCCAACTCGTATATAGTTAAATAAATAGGGCAGCACACTGCAGCGCCAAAACATGCAAACTTGAAAAAACGAAATTTGAACTGCATTACTGCACTAGAAATATGAAAAATGAGAGCTTTTAGCGCACAAAAATGGCCAATTTTATGTGTACCTCGTAGCCACGTTAAGGCATCTCTCTTATACGAGGTCCTACGTTTGACCTACCTCACTGAGAATAAACGTCTCCATCTGAATGGGTACATGTAGAAACCTCTTCTTGGACTCAAATTCTCTCTCTATGTGGAGGGGTATTGGACCTACTATAATTAAAACACCTATTTCTAGTGCAGTAATGCAGTTCAAATTTCGTTTTTTCAAGTTTGCATGTTTTGGCGCTGCAGTGTGCTGCCCTATTTATTTAACTATATACGAGTTGGCGACTCTGGGTTCAGCACCTGTTCACACTCAGTCTATGTTTGGATGTGCAGGTCAGGTTTTTGAAATGTATTCTCTAGCCTTCTGATCGTGCACTCCCCGCCTCCTAGCTTCAGGTGTTTTAATTATAGTAGGTCCAATACCCCTCCACATAGAGAGAGAATTTGAGTCCAAGAAGAGGATTCTACATGTACCCATTCAGATGGAGACGTTTATTCTCAGTGAGGTAGGTCAAACGTAGGACCTCGTATAAGAGAGATGCCTTAACGTGGCTACGAGGTACACATAAAATTGGCCATTTTTGTGCGCTAAAAGCTCTCATTTTTCATATTTCTAGTGCAGTAATGCAGTTCAAATTTCGTTTTTTCAAGTTTGCATGTTTTGGCGCTGCAGTGTGCTGCCCTATTTATTTAACTATATACGAGTTGGCGACTCTGGGTTCAGCACCTGTTCACACTCAGTCTATGTTTGGATGTGCAGGTCAGGTTTTTGAAATGTATTCTCTAGCCTTCTGATCGTGCACTCCCCGCCTCCTAGCTTCAGGTGTTTTAATTATAGTAGGTCCAATACCCCTCCACATAGAGAGAGAATTTGAGTCCAAGAAGAGGTTTCTACATGTACCCATTCAGATGGAGACGTTTATTCTCAGTGAGGTAGGTCAAACGTAGGACCTCGTATAAGAGAGATGCCTTAACGTGGCTACGAGGTACACATAAAATTGGCCATTTTTGTGCGCTAAAAGCTCTCATTTTTCATATTTCTAGTGCAGTAATGCAGTTCAAATTTCGTTTTTTCAAGTTTGCATGTTTTGGCGCTGCAGTGTGCTGCCCTATTTATTTAACTATATACGAGTTGGCGACTCTGGGTTCAGCACCTGTTCACACTCAGTCTATGTTTGGATGTGCAGGTCAGGTTTTTGAAATGTATTCTCTAGCCTTCTAATCGTGCACTCCCCGCCTCCTAGCTTCAGGTGTTTTAATTATAGTAGGTCCAATACCCCTCCACATAGAGAGAGAATTTGAGTCCAAGAAGAGGTTTCTACATGTACCCATTCAGATGGAGACGTTTATTCTCAGTGAGGTAGGTCAAACGTAGGACCTCGTATAAGAGAGATGCCTTAACGTGGCTACGAGGTACACATAAAATTGGCCATTTTTGTGCGCTAAAAGCTCTCATTTTTCATATTTCTAGTGCAGTAATGCAGTTCAAATTTCGTTTTTTCAAGTTTGCATGTTTTGGCGCTGCAGTGTGCTGCCCTATTTATTTAACTATATACGAGTTGGCGACTCTGGGTTCAGCACCTGTTCACACTCAGTCTATGTTTGGATGTGCAGGTCAGGTTTTTGAAATGTATTCTCTAGCCTTCTGATCGTGCACTCCCCGCCTCCTAGCTTCAGGTGTTTTAATTATAGTAGGTCCAATACCCCTCCACATAGAGAGAGAATTTGAGTCCAAGAAGAGGTTTCTACATGTACCCATTCAGATGGAGACGTTTATTCTCAGTGAGGTAGGTCAAACGTAGGACCTCGTATAAGAGAGATGCCTTAACGTGGCTACGAGGTACACATAAAATTGGCCATTTTTGTGCGCTAAAAGCTCTCATTTTTCATATTTCTAGTGCAGTAATGCAGTTCAAATTTCGTTTTTTCAAGTTTGCATGTTTTGGCGCTGCAGTGTGCTGTCCTATTTATTTAACTATATATGAGTTGGCGACTCTGGGTTCAGCACCTGTTCACACTCAGTCTATGTTTGGATGTGCCGGTCAGGTTTTTGAAATGTATTCTCTAGCCTTCTGATCGTGCACTCCCCGCCTCCTAGCTTCAGGTGTTTTAATTATAGTAGGTCCAATACCCCTCCACATAGAGAGAGAATTTGAGTCCAAGAAGAGGTTTCTACATGTACCCATTCAGATGGAGACGTTTATTCTCAGTGAGGTAGGTCAAACGTAGGACCTCGTATAAGAGAGATGCCTTAACGTGGCTACGAGGTACACATAAAATTGGCCATTTTTGTGCGCTAAAAGCTCTCATTTTTCATATTTCTAGTGCAGTAATGCAGTTCAAATTTCGTTTTTTCAAGTTTGCATGTTTTGGCGCTGCAGTGTGCTGCCCTATTTATTTAACTATATACGAGTTGGCGACTCTGGGTTCACCACCTGTTCACACTCAGTCTATATTTGGATGTGCAGGTCAGGTTTTTGAAATGTATTCTCTAGCCTTCTGATCGTGCACTCCCCGCCTCCTAGCTTCAGGTGTTTTAATTATAGTAGGTCCAATACCCCTCCACATAGAGAGAGAATTTGAGTCCAAGAAGAGGTTTCTACATGTACCCATTCAGATGGAGACGTTTATTCTCAGTGAGGTAGGTCAAACGTAGGACCTCGTATAAGAGAGATGCCTTAACGTGGCTACGAGGTACACATAAAATTGGCCATTTTTGTGCGCTAAAAGCTCTCATTTTTCATATTTCTAGTGCAGTAATGCAGTTCAAATTTCGTTTTTTCAAGTTTGCATGTTTTGGCGCTGCAGTGTGCTGCCCTATTTATTTAACTATATACGAGTTGGCGACTCTGGGTTCAGCACCTGTTCACACTCAGTCTATGTTTGGATGTGCAGGTCAGGTTTTTGAAATGTATTCTCTAGCCTTCTGATCGTGCACTCCCCGCCTCCTAGCTTCAGGTGTTTTAATTATAGTAGGTCCAATACCCCTCCACATAGAGAGAGAATTTGAGTCCAAGAAGAGGTTTCTACATGTACCCATTCAGATGGAGACGTTTATTCTCAGTGAGGTAGGTCAAACGTAGGACCTCGTATAAGAGAGATGCCTTAACGTGGCTACGAGGTACACATAAAATTGGCCATTTTTGTGCGCTAAAAGCTCTCATTTTTCATATTTCTAGTGCAGTAATGCAGTTCAAATTTCGTTTTTTCAAGTTTGCATGTTTTGGCGCTGCAGTGTGCTGCCCTATTTATTTAACTATATACGAGTTGACGACTCTGGGTTCAGCACCTGTTCACACTCAGTCTATGTTTGGATGTGCAGGTCAGGTTTTTGAAATGTATTCTCTAGCCTTCTGATCGTGCACTCCCCGCCTCCTAGCTTCAGGTGTTTTAATTATAGTAGGTCCAATACCCCTCCACATAGAGAGAGAATTTGAGTCCAAGAAGAGGTTTCTACATGTACCCATTCAGATGGAGACGTTTATTCTCAGTGAGGTAGGTCAAACGTAGGACCTCGTATAAGAGAGATGCCTTAACGTGGCTAAGAGGTACACATAAAATTGGCCATTTTTGTGCGCTAAAAGCTCTCATTTTTCATATTTCTAGTGCAGTAATGCAGTTCAAATTTCGTTTTTTCAAGTTTGCATGTTTTGGCGCTGCAGTGTGCTGCCCTATTTATTTAACTATATACGAGTTGGCGACTCTGGGATCAGCACCTGTTCACACTCAGTCTATGTTTGGATGTGCAGGTCAGGTTTTTGAAATGTATTCTCTAGCCTTCTGATTGTGCACTCCCCGCCTCCTAGCTTCAGGTGTTTTAATTATAGTAGGTCCAATACCCCTCCACATAGAGAGAGAATTTGAGTCCAAGAAGAGGTTTCTACATGTACCCATTCAGATGGAGACGTTTATTCTCAGTGAGGTAGGTCAAACGTAGGACCTCGTATAAGAGAGATGCCTTAACGTGGCTACGAGGTACACATAAAATTGGCCATTTTTGTGCGCTAAAAGCTCTCATTTTTCATATTTCTAGTGCAGTAATGCAGTTCAAATTTCGTTTTTTCAAGTTTGCATGTTTTGGCGCTGCAGTGTGCTGCCCTATTTATTTAACTATATACGAGTTGGCGACTCTGGGTTCAGCACCTGTTCACACTCAGTCTATGTTTGGATGTGCAGGTCAGGTTTTTGAAATGTATTCTCTAGCCTTCTGATCGTGCACTCCCCGCCTCCTAGCTTCAGGTGTTTTAATTATAGTAGGTCCAATACCCCTCCACATAGAGAGAGAATTTGAGTCCAAGAAGAGGTTTCTACATGTACCCATTCAGATGTAGACGTTTATTCTCAGTGAGGTAGGTCAAACGTAGGACCTCGTATAAGAGAGATGCCTTAACGTGGCTACGAGGTACACATAAAATTGGCCATTTTTGTGCGCTAAAAGCTCTCATTTTTCATATTTCTAGTGCAGTAATGCAGTTCAAATTTCGTTTTTTCAAGTTTGCATGTTTTGGCGCTGCAGTGTGCTGCCCTATTTATTTAACTATATACGAGTTGGCGACTCTGGGTTCAGCACCTGTTCACACTCAGTCTATGTTTGGATGTGCAGGTCAGGTTTTTGAAATGTATTCTCTAGCCTTCTAATCGTGCACTCCCCGCCTCCTAGCTTCAGGTGTTTTAATTATAGTAGGTCCAATACCCCTCCACATAGAGAGAGAATTTGAGTCCAAGAAGAGGTTTCTACATGTACCCATTCAGATGGAGACGTTTATTCTCAGTGAGGTAGGTCAAACGTAGGACCTCGTATAAGAGAGATGCCTTAACGTGGCTACGAGGTACACATAAAATTGGCCATTTTTGTGCGCTAAAAGCTCTCATTTTTCATATTTCTAGTGCAGTAATGCAGTTCAAATTTCGTTTTTTCAAGTTTGCATGTTTTGGCGCTGCAGTGTGCTGCCCTATTTATTTAACTATATACGAGTTGGCGACTCTGGGTTCAGCACCTGTTCACACTCAGTCTATGTTTGGATGTGCAGGTCAGGTTTTTGAAATGTATTCTCTAGCCTTCTGATCGTGCACTCCCCGCCTCCTAGCTTCAGGTGTTTTAATTATAGTAGGTCCAATACCCCTCCACATAGAGAGAGAATTTGAGTCCAAGAAGAGGTTTCTACATGTACCCATTCAGATGGAGACGTTTATTCTCAGTGAGGTAGGTCAAACGTAGGACCTCGTATAAGAGAGATGCCTTAACGTGGCTACGAGGTACACATAAAATTGGCCATTTTTGTGCGCTAAAAGCTCTCATTTTTCATATTTCTAGTGCAGTAATGCAGTTCAAATTTCGTTTTTTTCAAGTTTGCATGTTTTGGCGCTGCAGTGTGCTGCCCTATTTATTTAACTATATACGAGTTGGCGACTCTGGGTTCAGCACCTGTTCACACTCAGTCTATGTTTGGATGTGCAGGTCAGGTTTTTGAAATGTATTCTCTAGCCTTCTGATCGTGCACTCCCCGCCTCCTAGCTTCAGGTGTTTTAATTATAGTAGGTCCAATACCTCTCCACATAGAGAGAGAATTTGAGTCCAAGAAGAGGTTTCTACATGTACCCATTCAGATGGAGACGTTTATTCTCAGTGAGGTAGGTCAAACGTAGGACCTCGTATAAGAGAGATGCCTTAACGTGGCTACGAGGTACACATAAAATTGGCCATTTTTGTGCGCTAAAAGCTCTCATTTTTCATATTTCTAGTGCAGTAATGCAGTTCAAATTTCGTTTTTTCAAGTTTGCATGTTTTGGCGCTGCAGTGTGCTGCCCTATTTATTTAACTATATACGAGTTGGTGACTCTGGGTTCAGCACCTGTTCACACTCAGTCTATGTTTGGATGTGCAGGTCAGGTTTTTGAAATGTATTCTCTAGCCTTCTGATCGTGCACTCCCCGCCTCCTAGCTTCAGGTGTTTTAATTATAGTAGGTCCAATACCCCTCCACATAGAGAGAGAATTTGAGTCCAAGAAGAGGTTTCTACATGTACCCATTCAGATGGAGACGTTTATTCTCAGTGAGGTAGGTCAAACGTAGGACCTCGTATAAGAGAGATGCCTTAACGTGGCTACGAGGTACACATAAAATTGGCCATTTTTGTGCGCTAAAAGCTCTCATTTTTCATATTTCTAGTGCAGTAATGCAGTTCAAATTTCGTTTTTTCAAGTTTGCATGTTTTGGCGCTGCAGTGTGCTGCCCTATTTATTTAACTATATACGAGTTGGCGACTCTGGGTTCAGCACCTGTTCACACTCAGTCTATGTTTGGATGTGCAGGTCAGGTTTTTGAAATGTATTCTCTAGCCTTCTGATCGTGCACTCCCCGCCTCCTAGCTTCAGGTGTTTTAATTATAGTAGGTCCAATACCCCTCCACATAGAGAGAGAATTTGAGTCCAAGAAGAGGTTTCTACATGTACCCGTTCAGATGGAGACGTTTATTCTCAGTGAGGTAGGTCAAACGTAGGACCTCGTATAAGAGAGATGCCTTAACGTGGCTACGAGGTACACATAAAATTGGCCATTTTTGTGCGCTAAAAGCTCTCATTTTTCATATTTCTAGTGCAGTAATGCAGTTCAAATTTCGTTTTTTCAAGTTTGCATGTTTTGGCGCTGCAGTGTGCTGCCCTATTTATTTAACTATATACGAGTTGGCGACTCTGGGTTCAGCACCTGTTCACACTCAGTCTATGTTTGGATGTGCAGGTCAGGTTTTTGAAATGTATTCTCTAGCCTTCTGATCGTGCACTCCCCGCCTCCTAGCTTCAGGTGTTTTAATTATAGTAGGTCCAATACCCCTCCACATAGAGAGAGAATTTGAGTCCAAGAAGAGGTTTCTACATGTACCCATTCAGATGGAGACGTTTATTCTCAGTGAGGTAGGTCAAACGTAGGACCTCGTATAAGAGAGATGCCTTAACGTGGCTACGAGGTACACATAAAATTGGCCATTTTTGTGCGCTAAAAGCTCTCATTTTTCATATTTCTAGTGCAGTAATGCAGTTCAAATTTCGTTTTTTTCAAGTTTGCATGTTTTGGCGCTGCAGTGTGCTGCCCTATTTATTTAACTATATACGAGTTGGCGACTCTGGGTTCAGCACCTGTTCACACTCAGTCTATGTTTGGATGTGCAGGTCAGGTTTTTGAAATGTATTCTCTAGCCTTCTGATCGTGCACTCCCCGCCTCCTAGCTTCAGGTGTTTTAATTATAGTAGGTCCAATACCTCTCCACATAGAGAGAGAATTTGAGTCCAAGAAGAGGTTTCTACATGTACCCATTCAGATGGAGACGTTTATTCTCAGTGAGGTAGGTCAAACGTAGGACCTCGTATAAGAGAGATGCCTTAACGTGGCTACGAGGTACACATAAAATTGGCCATTTTTGTGCGCTAAAAGCTCTCATTTTTCATATTTCTAGTGCAGTAATGCAGTTCAAATTTCGTTTTTTCAAGTTTGCATGTTTTGGCGCTGCAGTGTGCTGCCCTATTTATTTAACTATATACGAGTTGGTGACTCTGGGTTCAGCACCTGTTCACACTCAGTCTATGTTTGGATGTGCAGGTCAGGTTTTTGAAATGTATTCTCTAGCCTTCTGATCGTGCACTCCCCGCCTCCTAGCTTCAGGTGTTTTAATTATAGTAGGTCCAATACCCCTCCACATAGAGAGAGAATTTGAGTCCAAGAAGAGGTTTCTACATGTACCCATTCAGATGGAGACGTTTATTCTCAGTGAGGTAGGTCAAACGTAGGAC
The DNA here is from genome assembly GCF_032444005.1 of Ranitomeya imitator. Lineage (NCBI taxonomy): Eukaryota > Metazoa > Chordata > Amphibia > Anura > Dendrobatidae > Ranitomeya > Ranitomeya imitator. The sequence goes on from NC_091286.1 coordinate 579,990,075, forward strand.
CTCGTATAAGAGAGATGCCTTAACGTGGCTACGAGGTACACATAAAATTGGCCATTTTTGTGCGCTAAAAGCTCTCATTTTTCATATTTCTAGTGCAGTAATGCAGTTCAAATTTCGTTTTTTCAAGTTTGCATGTTTTGGCGCTGCAGTGTGCTGCCCTATTTATTTAACTATATACGAGTTGGCGACTCTGGGTTCAGCACCTGTTCACACTCAGTCTATGTTTGGATGTGCAGGTCAGGTTTTTGAAATGTATTCTCTAGCCTTCTGATCGTGCACTCCCCGCCTCCTAGCTTCAGGTGTTTTAATTATAGTAGGTCCAATACCCCTCCACATAGAGAGAGAATTTGAGTCCAAGAAGAGGTTTCTACATGTACCCGTTCAGATGGAGACGTTTATTCTCAGTGAGGTAGGTCAAACGTAGGACCTCGTATAAGAGAGATGCCTTAACGTGGCTACGAGGTACACATAAAATTGGCCATTTTTGTGCGCTAAAAGCTCTCATTTTTCATATTTCTAGTGCAGTAATGCAGTTCAAATTTCGTTTTTTCAAGTTTGCATGTTTTGGCGCTGCAGTGTGCTGCCCTATTTATTTAACTATATACGAGTTGGCGACTCTGGGTTCAGCACCTGTTCACACTCAGTCTATGTTTGGATGTGCAGGTCAGGTTTTTGAAATGTATTCTCTAGCCTTCTGATCGTGCACTCCCCGCCTCCTAGCTTCAGGTGTTTTAATTATAGTAGGTCCAATACCCCTCCACATAGAGAGAGAATTTGAGTCCAAGAAGAGGTTTCTACATGTACCCATTCAGATGGAGACGTTTATTCTCAGTGAGGTAGGTCAAACGTAGGACCTCGTATAAGAGAGATGCCTTAACGTGGCTACGAGGTACACATAAAATTGGCCATTTTTGTGCGCTAAAAGCTCTCATTTTTCATATTTCTAGTGCAGTAATGCAGTTCAAATTTCGTTTTTTCAAGTTTGCATGTTTTGGCGCTGCAGTGTGCTGCCCTATTTATTTAACTATATACGAGTTGGCGACTCTGGGTTCAGCACCTGTTCACACTCAGTCTATGTTTGGATGTGCAGGTCAGGTTTTTGAAATGTATTCTCTAGCCTTCTGATCGTGCACTCCCCGCCTCCTAGCTTCAGGTGTTTTAATTATAGTAGGTCCAATACCCCTCCACATAGAGAGAGAATTTGAGTCCAAGAAGAGGTTTCTACATGTACCCATTCAGATGGAGACGTTTATTCTCAGTGAGGTAGGTCAAACGTAGGACCTCGTATAAGAGAGATGCCTTAACGTGGCTACGAGGTACACATAAAATTGGCCATTTTTGTGCGCTAAAAGCTCTCATTTTTCATATTTTTAGTGCAGTAATGCAGTTCAAATTTCGTTTTTTCAAGTTTGCATGTTTTGGCGCTGCAGTGTGCTGCCCTATTTATTTAACTATATACGAGTTGGCGACTCTGGGTTCAGCACCTGTTCACACTCAGTCTATGTTTGGATGTGCAGGTCAGGTTTTTGAAATGTATTCTCTAGCCTTCTGATCGTGCACTCCCCGCCTCCTAGCTTCAGGTGTTTTAATTATAGTAGGTCCAATACCCCTCCACATAGAGAGAGAATTTGAGTCCAAGAAGAGGTTTCTACATGTACCCATTCAGATGGAGACGTTTATTCTCAGTGAGGTAGGTCAAACGTAGGACCTCGTATAAGAGAGATGCCTTAACGTGGCTACGAGGTACACATAAAATTGGCCATTTTTGTGCGCTAAAAGCTCTCATTTTTCATATTTCTAGTGCAGTAATGCAGTTCAAATTTCGTTTTTTCAAGTTTGCATGTTTTGGCGCTGCAGTGTGCTGCCCTATTTATTTAACTATATACGAGTTGGCGACTCTGGGTTCAGCACCTGTTCACACTCAGTCTATGTTTGGATGTGCAGGTCAGGTTTTTGAAATGTATTCTCTAGCCTTCTGATCGTGCACTCCCCGCCTCCTAGCTTCAGGTGTTTTAATTATAGTAGGTCCAATACCCCTCCACATAGAGAGAGAATTTGAGTCCAAGAAGAGGTTTCTACATGTACCCATTCAGATGGAGACGTTTATTCTCAGTGAGGTAGGTCAAACGTAGGACCTCGTATAAGAGAGATGCCTTAACGTGGCTACGAGGTACACATAAAATTGGCCATTTTTGTGCGCTAAAAGCTCTCATTTTTCATATTTCTAGTGCAGTAATGCAGTTCAAATTTCGTTTTTTCAAGTTTGCATGTTTTGGCGCTGCAGTGTGCTGCCCTATTTATTTAACTATATACGAGTTGGCGACTCTGGGTTCAGCACCTGTTCACACTCAGTCTATGTTTGGATGTGCAGGTCAGGTTTTTGAAATGTATTCTCTAGCCTTCTGATCGTGCACTCCCCGCCTCCTAGCTTCAGGTGTTTTAATTATAGTAGGTCCAATACCCCTCCACATAGAGAGAGAATTTGAGTCCAAGAAGAGGTTTCTACATGTACCCATTCAGATGGAGACGTTTATTCTCAGTGAGGTAGGTCAAACGTAGGACCTCGTATAAGAGAGATGCCTTAACGTGGCTACGAGGTACACATAAAATTGGCCATTTTTGTGCGCTAAAAGCTCTCATTTTTCATATTTTTAGTGCAGTAATGCAGTTCAAATTTCGTTTTTTCAAGTTTGCATGTTTTGGCGCTGCAGTGTGCTGCCCTATTTATTTAACTATATACGAGTTGGCGACTCTGGGTTCAGCACCTGTTCACACTCAGTCTATGTTTGGATGTGCAGGTCAGGTTTTTGAAATGTATTCTCTAGCCTTCTGATCGTGCACTCCCCGCCTCCTAGCTTCAGGTGTTTTAATTATAGTAGGTCCAATACCCCTCCACATAGAGAGAGAATTTGAGTCCAAGAAGAGGTTTCTACATGTACCCATTCAGATGGAGACGTTTATTCTCAGTGAGGTAGGTCAAACGTAGGACCTCGTATAAGAGAGATGCCTTAACGTGGCTACGAGGTACACATAAAATTGGCCATTTTTGTGCGCTAAAAGCTCTCATTTTTCATATTTCTAGTGCAGTAATGCAGTTCAAATTTCGTTTTTTCAAGTTTGCATGTTTTGGCGCTGCAGTGTGCTGCCCTATTTATTTAACTATATACGAGTTGGCGACTCTGGGTTCAGCACCTGTTCACACTCAGTCTATGTTTGGATGTGCAGGTCAGGTTTTTGAAATGTATTCTCTAGCCTTCTGATCGTGCACTCCCCGCCTCCTAGCTTCAGGTGTTTTAATTATAGTAGGTCCAATACCCCTCCACATAGAGAGAGAATTTGAGTCCAAGAAGAGGTTTCTACATGTACCCATTCAGATGGAGACGTTTATTCTCAGTGAGGTAGGTCAAACGTAGGACCTCGTATAAGAGAGATGCCTTAACGTGGCTACGAGGTACACATAAAATTGGCCATTTTTGTGCGCTAAAAGCTCTCATTTTTCATATTTCTAGTGCAGTAATGCAGTTCAAATTTCGTTTTTTCAAGTTTGCATGTTTTGGCGCTGCAGTGTGCTGCCCTATTTATTTAACTATATACGAGTTGGCGACTCTGGGTTCAGCACCTGTTCACACTCAGTCTATGTTTGGATGTGCAGGTCAGGTTTTTGAAATGTATTCTCTAGCCTTCTGATCGTGCACTCCCCGCCTCCTAGCTTCAGGTGTTTTAATTATAGTAGGTCCAATACCCCTCCACATAGAGAGAGAATTTGAGTCCAAGAAGAGGTTTCTACATGTACCCATTCAGATGGAGACGTTTATTCTCAGTGAGGTAGGTCAAACGTAGGACCTCGTATAAGAGAGATGCCTTAACGTGGCTACGAGGTACACATTAAATTGGCCATTTTTGTGCGCTAAAAGCTCTCATTTTTCATATTTCTAGTGCAGTAATGCAGTTCAAATTTCGTTTTTTCAAGTTTGCATGTTTTGGCGCTGCAGTGTGCTGCCCTATTTATTTAACAGGTGTAGCAATGGACATTAAAGTTCTGTCTTCATGTGTGGATCAGCTCATGGCAAGAGTTCAAAATATTCAAGGTTTTGTGGTCCAGAATTCTTTGCTTGAACCGAGAATTCCTATTCCAGATTTGTTTTTTGGAGATAGAACTAAATTTCTGAGTTTCAAAAATAATTGTAAACTATTTCTGGCTCTGAAACCTCGCTCTTCTGCGCGGCGACCCTCAGGACTGGGCGTTTTCTCTTGCGTCAGGAGATCCTGCATTGAGTAATATCGATGCGTTTTTCCTGGCGCTTGGGTTGCTGTACGATGAGCCTAATTCAGTGGATCAGGCAGAAAAAAATTTGCTGGCTCTTTGTCAGGCTCAGGATGAGATAGAGGTATATTGTCAGAAATTTAGAAAGTGGTCAGTGCTCACTCAATGGAATGAATCTGCGCTGGCAGCAATATTCAGAAAGGGTCTCTCTGAAGCCCTTAAGGATGTCATGGTGGGATTTCCTATGCCTGCTGGTTTGAATGAGTCTATGTCTTTGGCCATTCAGATCGGTCGACGCTTGCGTGAGCGTAAACCTGTGCACCATTTGGCGGTATTACCTGAGCTTAAACCTGAGCCTATGCAGTGTGATAGGACCTTGACCAGAGTTGAACGGCAAGAACATAGACGTCTGAATGGTCTGTGTTTCCACTGTGGTGATTCCACTCATGCTATCTCTGATTGTCCTAAGCGCACTAAGCGGTTCGCTAGGTCTGCCACCATTGGTACTGTACAGTCAAAATTTCTTCTGTCCGTTACCTTGATCTGCTCTTTGTCATCATATTCTGTCATGGCATTTGTGGATTCAGGCGCTGCCCTGAATTTGATGGACTTGGAATATGCTAAGCGTTGTGGGTTTTTCTTGGAGCCCTTGCAGTGTCCTATTCCATTGAGAGGAATTGATGCTACGCCTTTGGCCAAGAATAAGCCTCAATACTGGACCCAGCTGACCATGTGCATGGCTCCTGCACATCAGGAGGTTATTCGCTTTCTGGTGTTGCATAATCTGCATGATGTGGTCGTGTTGGGGTTGAGTCTTCGGACTGTCCTGGTGTGGATACTGTGGTGGACAGGTTGCAGCAGATTTGGACTCAGGTAGTGGACAATTTGACCTTGTCCCAGGAGAAGGCTCAACTTTTTGCTAATCGCAGACGCCGTGTGGGTCCCCGACTTCGTGTTGGGGATCTGGTTTGGTTGTCTTCTCGTCATATTCCTATGAAGGTTTCCTCTCCTAAGTTTAAACCTCGTTTTATTGGTCTGTATAGGATTTCTGAGGTTCTTAATCCTGTGTCTTTTCGTCTGACCCTTCCAGATTCTTTTTCCATACATAACGTATTCCATAGGTCATTGTTGCGGAGATACGTGGCACCTATGGTTCCATCTGTTGAGCCTCCTGCCCCGGTTTTGGTGGAGGGGGAATTGGAGTATATTGTGGAGAAGATTTTGGATTCTCGTGTTTCAAGACGGAAACTCCAGTATCTGGTTAAATGGAAGGGTTATGCTCAGGAGGATAATTCCTGGGTTTTTGCCTCTGATGTCCATGCTCCCGATCTTGTTCGTGCCTTTCATGTGGCTCATCCTGGTCGGCCTGGGGGCTCTGGTGAGGGTTCGGTGACCCCTCCTCAAGGGGGGGGGGTACTGTTGTGAATTCTGTGGCAGAGTTCACTCCTGTGGTCACAAGTGGTACTTCGGCTGATTCTCTCTGGGATCTTCCGTTTGTGGAGGAAAGTGGTACTGCAGCTTCTGAGTTTCCTCCCTCAGGTGATCTGGTGAGCTCATTAGCTTCTTCTCTACTTAACTCCACCTGATGCTTTGATCTATGCTCCTGTCAATGTTTCAGTGTGGGACTTGTTTTTTCCCTGGATCATTCCTGTGGCCTGCTGCTCTGCAAAGCTAAGTTTTGCTTATGTTATTTTGTTGCTATTTTTCTGTCCAGCTTGCTTTATTGGTTTTTCTCGCCTGCTGGAAGCTCTGAGACGCAGAGGGACCACCTCCGTACCGTTAGTCGGTGCGGAGGGTCTTTTTGGTCCCCTCTGCGTGGTTTTTTATAGGTTTTTGTGCTGACCGCAAAGTTATCTTCCCTATCCTCGTTCTGTTCAGCTAGTCGGGCCTCACTTTGCTAAATCTGTTTCATCTCTATGTTTGTGTTTTCATCTTACTCACAGTCATTATATGTGGGGGGCTGCCTTTTCCTTTGGGGAATTTCTCTGAGGCAAGGTAGGCTTATTTTTCTATCTTCAGGATTAGCTAGTTTCTCAGGCTGTGACGAGGCGCCTAGGTTCTGGTCAGGAGCGCTCCACGGCTACCTTTAGTGTGGTTTGATAGGCTTAGGGATTGCGGTCTGCAGAGTTCCCATGTCTCAGAGCTCGTTCTATTATTTTGGGTTATTGTCAGTTCACTGTATGTGCTCTGACCTCCATGTCCATTGTGTTTCTGAATTGCCTTTCATAACACTGTCCATAGAATACTTTTTCAGAACTGAGCTGGCTTCTTGAGGTGTTTTTCTGCAAATTTAACTCTGGCCTGTCTATTTTTGGTATTGATGAATGGTTTGCATCTAGATGTGAACCCTTTGTATTTACTGTCATGGAGTCTTCTCTTTACTGTTGACTTAGAGACAGATACACCTACTTCACTGAGAGTGTTCTGGACTTCAGTTGATGTTGTGAACGGGTTCTTCTTCACCAAATTAAGTATGCGGCGATCATCCACCACTGTTGTCATCCGTGGACGCCCAGGCCTTTTTGAGTTCCCAAGCTCACCAGTCAATTCCTTTTTTCTCAGAATGTACCCAACTGTTGATTTTGCTACTCCAAGCATGTCTGCTATCTCTCTGATGGATTTTTTCTTTTTTTTCAGCCTCAGGATGTTCTGCTTCACCTCAATTGAGAGTTCCTTTGACCGCATGTTGTCTGCTCACAGCAATAGCTTCCAAATGCGAAACCACACACCTGGAATCCACCCCTGACCTTTTAACTACTTCATTGATTACAGGTTAACGAGGGAGACGCCTTCAGAGTTAATTGCAGCCCTTAGAGTCCATTGTCCAATTACTTTTGGTCCCTTGAAAAAGAGGACGCTATGCATTACAGAGCTATGATTCCTAAACCCTTTCTCCGATTTGGATGTGGAAACTATCATATTGCAGCTGGGAGTGTGCACTTTCAGCCCATATTATATATATAATTGTATTTCTGAACATGTTTTTGTAAACAGCTAAAATAACAAAACTTGTGTCACTGTCCAAATATTTCTGGCCCTAACTGTAGTTACCACTACTCCAGCGAAGGTCTTTTCATGTTGTTCCAAGGCCGCCTGATCATAACAATTACCCTCCCCATGAGGAAGGCAGCACCACTGTGGTACCCGAACTCCTGGGGTGCCACATATCCATGGGATACCAAAGAGGCAAAATGGGGTGATATCTGAAGCAGCAATAATTTTTGGAAATTGATTCCATTTAACAATTTTATTCATTTTAGGCTTTTAAAACACTGAGCTGTGTTTGATATTGTGGGTATAACCCAATAAAGGGATTGTCAGTACTTAGATATTGATGACTAGAGGCCCCCTTACATATTAGATAGCTGTCAGATGTATGATCTTTCCTGACTCCCCCATACACTCAACATGGCAAGCTATCCTGTGTTCTCTATGAGAGAAAGTCACGGGAGACTCCTTTAGCAATGGCTTATCTCCACCCTGAACAAAACGATCATCAGCTGCAATTCTAACAACTGGATCCTTATCTTCTGCGTCTGGTGATGGATGGAGAGACCCTCAAGTATCTTAGATTATCAGCTGATACGGCCGACTAATGTGTCTAATGTCCAACAACAGGTTGCGCGGCACTCCTCTAAAGGTGGGTGCATGAATTGGATTTCACTCCACAAATAATGTAAAAAATTAATTTGTCACTCCAAGGTAGATGCAAAGAACGTAAGAGTATTTTATTAGTACAGGTACATCCACTGTATAAACAATGAGGTTTCGGACAGTTGCATGGCTTTCATCAGAACTAAAGGGTATAAATGACAACAAAATAATTTGTAGACGTATAAAAATATAATAAAAATATTTGTATTTTTATGCTGTACCTTATTTGTACATGTGTTATCACAGTTTACAACTGCTATACTGTAGTACTTAGTGCAGCCGAGTTCACTGATCTATATTCCTGCTTTATGCTGTTTGACTTGGAAGACTTTATCTGTTAAATATATAATTTTATTTACAGTGGGGCAAAAAAGTATTTAGTCAGTCAGCAATAGTGCAAGTTCCACCACTTAAAAAGATGAGAGGCGTCTGTAATTTACATCATAGGTAGACCTCAAGTATGGGAGACAAACTGAGAAAAAAAAATCCAGAAAATCACATTGTCTGTTTTTTTAACAATTTATTTGCATATTATGGTGGAAAATAAGTATTTGGTCAGAAACAAAATTTCATCTCAATACTTTGTAATATATCCTTTGTTGGCAATGACAGAGGTCAAACGTTTTCTGTAAGTCTTCACAAGGTTGCCACACACAGTTGTTGGTATGTTGGCCCATTCCTCCATGCAGATCTCCTCTAGAGCAGTGATGTTTTTGGCTTTTCGCTTGGCAACACGGACTTTCAACTCCCTCCAAAGGTTTTCTATAGGGTTGAGATCTGGAGACTGGCTAGGCCACTCCAGGACCTTGAAATGCTTCTTACGAAGCCACTCCTTCGTTGCCCTGGCGGTGTGTTTTGGATTATTGTCATGTTGAAAGACCCAGCCACGTTTCATCTTCAATGCCCTTGCTGATGGAAGGAGATTTGCACTCAAAATCTCACGATACATGGCCCCATTCATTCTTTCATGTACCCGGATCAGTCGTCCTGGCCCCTTTGCAGAGAAACAGCCCCAAAGCATGATGTTTCCACCACCATACTTTACAGTAGGTATGTTGTTTGATGGATGCAACTCAGTATTCTTTTTCCTCCAAACACGACAAGTTGTGTTTCTACCAAACAGTTCCAGTTTGGTTTCATCAGACCATAGGACATTCTCCCAAAACTCCTCTGGATCATCCAAATGCTCTCTAGCAATCTTCAGACGGGCCCGGACATGTACTGGCTTAAGCAGTGGGACACGTCTGGCACTGCAGGATCTGAGTCCATGGTGGCGTAGTGTGTTACTTATGGTAGGCCTTGTTACATTGGTCCCAGCTCTCTGCAGTTCATTCACTAGGTCCCCCCGCGTGGTTCTGGGATTTTTGCTCACCGTTCTTGTGATCATTCTGACCCCACGGGGTGGGATTTTGCGTGGAGCCCCAGATCGAGGGAGATTATCAGTGGTCTTGTATGTCTTCCATTTTCTAATTATTGCTCCCACTGTTGATTTCTTCACTCCAAGCTGGTTGGCTATTGCAGATTCAGTCTTCCCAGCCTGGTGCAGGGCTACAATTTTGTATCTGGTGCCCTTTGACAGCTCTTTGGTCTTCACCATAGTGGAGTTTGGAGTCAGACTGTTTGAGGGTGTGCACAGGTGTCTTTTTATACTGATAACAAGTTTAAACAGGTGCCATTACTACAGGCAATGAGTGGAGGAAAGAGGAGACTCTTAAAGCAGAAGTTACAGGTCTGTGAGAGCCAGAAATCTTGATTGTTTGTTTCTGACCAAATACTTATTTTCCACCATAATATGCAAATAAATTGCTAAAAAAACAGACAATGTGATTTTCTGGATTTTTTTTTTCTCAGTTTGTCTCCCATAGTTGAGGTCTACCTATGATGTAAATTACAGACGCCTCTCATCTTTTTAAGTGGTGGAACTTGCACTATTGCTGACTGACTAAATACTTTTTTGCCCCACTGTATGTACTGTATCTCTACATAAATTTACATACAGAACTTATCCATATATTTGGTATAGATTTTACATCTACAAATTATTTTGAATATAGGGACTACATGGCAGCAGGTTTACTACTCATCTAGAGAAAACAGGGATTTAATCAAAAGTACAAGAACCAGTCTAGTAAGTGATACATCTCTGCAATCAGGGTCACTGTCTCTATATTATGCTGCTCTCAGATTACGTGACAAAAACCTGTTGACAGATTTGCTATAAAATAGGAAGATGGCAACGCTTTATTAAAGAGGTTGCCCACTACTTTGTTATTGATGACCTATCTTTAGGATAGGTCATCAATGTCTGAAAGGTTGGGGTCCAACACCCGGCACCCCCGCCAATCAGCTGCTCTCGTTGTTGGCGCCGCTGGCCGAAACTGAGCAGTTCTGGCCAGCAGCTGCCACCGATGACACCAACAACAGTGGGGGGTGCCAGGTGTCGGACCCTGATCGATCAGACATTGATGACCTATCCAAAGGATAGGTCATCAATGAAAAAGTAGTGGACAATCTCTTGAATACATCTCTTTTCTGCTGCCTTCCATTATATACCCTGGTGTTTTATTCTTTAAAAAACTTGCTTAAAATTCAAATGGTTGTCCATTGATTCGATCACTGTTAATTTTCCTGTTCCATGGACCCCTAACTCAAATATATAATCTAAGAAATAATGTGATCCCCACTATGGTACTATGGTAAAATATCAATTTTATTAAACATTTTAAAAGGAACAATATATAAAAGTATGAATTACTACATTGAAGAATGGTGCAAATCCTCACTAAAGAGGGACTATATTGCCATAGGTAAGCACCAAAATCCTAGGCCAAACAAAAAAATACATATGGACCACTAAATCATGATGGAGAAACAGTCTGTACATATCAAAGTACCATGGTAACATATACTATTGAACTCTCAAAGTCTCCGTATATAAGGGCATATAGAACGCCAGTGTCCCTTACTAAGGGAGACATGAAATCATGTCATAATCTTTACCCACAGACTCCCAACATGCTCAGTGCTTATATAAAGTGGTATAATTGATAAGGTATATTACCTGGTTATTGGCCTGGTGTGCGTACCTCGGCGTCCCTCTGCCCCGATGCGCGTTTCGCGTTAGCTTCTTCTGGAGGCGTGTCAGGGCAGGGGGTGAGCCGGTTTAAATATAGTAAACCCTACCGTTCATTGGGCGATCTAAATATATGAACGCTGTACAGCTGTGCGGGAGCGGTGTGTCTGCGCTATGTATTGTGAGAAGTTCCTGTCCGGCACCATGGCAAAAATCACCACCTCCTGTACGGAGTCTGGAAGTGCCGCACAGGAACCCCCTGTATATGCGCCGTACGGATGCTTCTATCCGGCTTAGTAATCTCCGCCTCCAGTACGGAGTCCGGAAGTGCCAGAAGTACTCAGGAGCTTACCGTATGGGCGCTGTACGGAAGAATGATATCCCAAGGAGAAGCGGCGCATGCCCCGATTTACGGATCCAGCACCAATGGAGAGTCGGATCGTGGTCACGGGGTCAGGAGCGCCGAGTCGTCCAACAGTCCGACTCCGCAACTCCGTACCCCTAATGTCCACTAGCCGCCCTCTCTGGTTCGCATTCTGACCATGCGCACATCCTGGCATATAAGGAGAATGGTAATGCATAAATGTAAGATGCAACTAATTTAATAAAGTGTCATGTGCAATAACCCATTATGTGTAATTTATGACCCCACTGGTGACTAATAACTAAAATTATGGCTTTAAATAATTGTAGTGTGTGATCACAACAGACCCTACATGAGAAGTAATACATATAATAGGGTCTTATGTAAACTAGAGAGTGCATCCCGTATAGTGCCATATAGAGGTCCCTATAGCACTATGTGTCCCTCTGCAATGCCTCATTTTAACATGTCCTTACGGACCATCTATACAATACTAAAAGTACAATGTGATATATCAATATATATGCATACATAAAAACTGACCGCCAGAATATGCAAATATAAAAATAATACTAAAAAGGCTATATCCTAGACAAAATGTTCTACCATAATGCAATAGTATAAGTGCATATTACAACAATATTATGATAATTCTCCACCTAAAGACATAACTAGCCAGAATTCAGATCTGTATCTTTATCTTGGAGTCCTTGGATGCAAATCCCGCTCCTCCTTAGTAATTTCTGTAATATTCATGCTCCACACAGGAATGACGGACATCAATGCTCCCAAGGCTGATAACAGCAGTCATAAGAAGGAATATTATACTGTAACAAAACATATAAAGATAAAATGAATAAAAGACCAACAAACAACATACAAATAAAATATGAAAAAATGTTACTGGTATGGCAGAACCACCCAGCAAATATAACGGATAAACCCCCTGCCTATCTACTTCCTCTCTTTTACAAAAATGCACCAAAACCAAAACCTTCATTCAGGCCCTGAGGTACCAGAGTTCCCAATCGGTATATCCATTGGCATTCCTTCTTGGCCAATCTTTTGCCCACATCTCCACCTCTTGGTCCCAAATCCAGCATATTAATACCTGTAAACACTAGCAATCTAGAATTACCGTACATTGATGGTATCGCTTAAAGTGTTTTGGGAGGGTCTTTAGTGTGGTATCATCAATGGCTGTTTTTGCTTTGTCTATGTCTAGACAATGTTCCCGCACTCTGATTTTGAGCTCGCGGCTAGTCATTCCGATATAAATTTTGCCGCATGGACACTCAGCATGGTATATAATGTGTTGTGAATTCAGCTTTTGGGCTCCCTCCGGTGGTTGTAGAGGGTTACGCAGTTGTGCCTGGACTGCAGGAGTGGACAGGTGTATCTACTAATTGCAAAACTGACTGGGGTATATAGCTTTGCAGGATCCTTTAGTCAGTGTCAGTTGTCCATTGTTCTGGAAGGATTCACTTCCCTGCTGGTCCCTCCAGTTTGCTGTGCTTTTCTACAAAGATAAGTCCTGCTTGGTTTTTGCTGTCCACCTGCAGTGGACTTTATAGTTCTGTGCATTTTCATGTTTTTGTTTTGGCCAGCTTAGTCTGTGAAGGATTTTTTGCAGCCTAGATATTTCTCTGGAGATGCAGATATACCCCCCATGTCTTTAGTCAGATGTGGTGATTCGTATTTTCTGCGGTGGATTTTTTCTAGTGTTTTTGTACTGACCGCATAGTACTCTGTTCTTTTCTTTCTTTTTAGCTAGTATGGCCTCCTATGCTAAAATCTGATTTCATATCTGCGTATGTTATTTCCCTCTCCTCTCACAGTCAATATTTGTGGGGGGCTATCTATCCTTTGGGGATTTTCTCTGAGGCAAGATAGGTTTCCTGTTTCTGTCTTTAGGGGTAGTTAGATCTTAGGCTGTGCCGAGGGGTCTAGGAAGTGTTAGGTACCCCCCACAGCTACTTCTAGTTGCGCTGCTAGTTCAGGGTTTGCGGTCAGTACAGGGACCACCTTCTCCAGAGTCCGTCTCATGCTGCTCCTAGGCCACCAGATCATAACAATAATGCCCTTAGACGAGCATGTAATATGTGTTCTGATGTCAAATATTCTAGAGTTGTCATGATTTTTAAAGGCTGTATCTGCCTTTCAGGAGCTTAAACGCCGATTTACTTCTGCCCCTGTGTTGCGTCAGCCAGATGTTTCTCTTCCATTCCAGGTTGAGGTTGACGCATCTGAGATTGGGGCAGGGGCCGTTTTGTCTCAGAGGAATTCTGATGGTTCCTTGATGAAACCGTGTGCCTTCTTTTCTCGGAAGTTTTCGCCTGCGGAACGCAATTATGATGTCGGCAATCGGGAGTTGTTGGCTATGAAGTGGGCATTTGAGGAGTGGCGACATTGGCTTGAGGGGGCCAAGCACCGTATTGTGGTCCTGACCGATCATAAGAATCTGATTTACCTTGAGTCTGCCAAACGGCTGAATCCTAGACAGGCTCGATGGTCCCTGTTTTTCTCCCGTTTTGATTTTGTGGTCTCATACATTCCTGGTACTAAGAATGTTAAGGCGGATGCCCTCTCTAGGAGTTTTTTTCCTGATTCCCAAGGGGTTCTTGAGCCGGTCGGCATTTTGAAGGAAGGGGTGATTCTTTCTGCCATCTCCCCTGATTTGCGACGGGTTCTTCAGGAATTTCAGGCTGATAAGCCTGACCGCTGTCCTGTGGGGAAACTGTTTGTTCCTGATAGATGGACTAGTAAAGTGATTTCTGAGGTTCATTGTTCTGTGTTGGCTGGCCATCCTGGGATTTTTGGTACCAGAAATTTGGTTAGTAGGTCCTTTTGGTGGCCTTCTTTGTCACGGGATGTGCGTTCTTTTGTGCAGTCCTGTGGGATTTGTGCGTGGGCTAAGCCTTGCTGTTCCCGCACTAGTGGGTTGCTTTTGCCATTGCCGGTCCCTGAGAGACCTTGGACGCATATTTCTATGGATTTTATTTCCGATCTTCCTGTTTCCCAAAGAATGTCGGTTATCTGGGTTGTCTGTGACCGATTTTCTAAGATGGTTCATTTGGTACCTTTGCCTAAATTGCCTTCTTCTTCTGATTTGGTTCCGTTATTTTTTCAGCATGTGGTGCGTTTGCATGGTATTCCGGAGAATATTGTGTCCGACAGAGGTTCCCAGTTTGTTTCCAGGTTTTGGCGGGCCTTTTGTGCCAAGCTGGGCATTGATTTGTCTTTTTCCTCTGCATTTCATCCTCAGACAAATGGCCAGACTGAGCGAACTAATCAGACCTTGGAGACCTATTTGAGATGCTTTGTGTCTGCTGATCAGGATGATTGGGTGGCTTTTTTGCCATTGGCCGAGTTTGCCCTTAATAATCGGGCTAGTTCGGCTACTTTGGTTTCGCCTTTTTTTTGTAATTTTGGTTTTCATCCTCGTTTTTCTTCTGGGCAGGTTGAGCCTTCTGACCTTCCTGGTGTGGATTCTGTGGTCGACAGGTTGCAGCAGATTTGGGCTTATGTGGTGGACAATTTGGTGCTGTCTCAGGAGGAGGCTCAGCGTTTTGCTAACCGTCGTCGGTGTGTTGGTTCCCGGCTTCGGGTTGGTGATCTGGTTTGGTTATCTTCCCGTCATGTTCCTACGAAGGTTTCTTCCCCTAAGTTTAAGCCTCGATTTATTGGTCCTTATAGGATTTCTGAGATTATTAATCCGGTGTCCTTTCGCCTGACGCTTCCGGCCTCTTTTGCTATTCATAATGTCTTCCATAGATCTTTGTTGCGGAAATATGTGGAGCCCGTTGTTCCCTCTGTTGATCCTCCGGCCCCTGTGTTGGTCGATGGGGAGTTGGAATATGTTGTTGAGAAGATTTTGCTGAATGGGATCACCAGAAGAACGGGGTTTCAAAGCAAAAAACAATTTGCAGTTATTTTTAAAGTTCAAAAACTTGGATCTGTCCCCAAAAAACAAATCAGGAGTAGGAATTTTAGGCTCCAAAGCCGGAGTCTGGACAACATAATCTTGGATACTCTGTACTCTTGCAGCAAGTTGATCCACACGAGAAAACAAACCCTGAACATCCATGCCAGAGCACAAATCCTGCACCACCCAAATGTCAAGAGGAAAAAAAAGACAAAAGAGTGCACAGATAAAAAAATTGCTCAGAATTTTTTCCTTCTTTTGAGATGCATTTACCGTATATACTCGAGTATAAGCCGAGATTTTCAGCCCATTTTTTTGGGCTGAAAGTCCCCCTCTCGGCTTATACTCGAGTCATATACCCGGGTGTCAGCAGGGGAGGGGGAGCGGGGGCTGTGTAATCATACTTACCTGCTCCCAGCGCGGTCCCTGCAGTCCCTGTCTTCTCCGGCGCTGCAGATTCTTCCTGCACTGAGCGGTCACATGGCACCGCTCATTACAGAAATGAATAGGCAGCTCCACCCCCATAGGGGAGGAGCCGCATATTCATTGCTGTAAATGATCGGTGCCATGTGACCGCTCAATTACAGGAAGAAGCTGCAGCGCCGGAGAAGCCAGGGACTGCAGGGACCGCGCCGCAGCAGGTAAGGGGTGCGCAGCGCTATAATTACCTGCTCCTCGCTCCGGCTCCGTCTGCAGTGTCCTCTAGCAATGACGCTCAGGTTAGAGGGCGCTGTGACGTAGTCAGTGTGCGCCCTCTGCTGAGCGTCAGTGCTGGAGACGGAGCCGCAGAGGAGCAGGTAATTATTGAAAGCGCCGGCGTCCTGAGAAGAGAGGTGAGTATGTGATTTTTTTTTTTTTTTATGGCAGCACCAGCAGCATTCTAAGGAGCACCTATGGGGCCATAAAGGTGCAGAGCATATAAGGGGCACAGCATTATAAGGAGCACCTATGGGGCCATAAAGGTGCAGAGCATATAAGGGGCACAGCATTATAAGGAGCACCTATGGGGCCATAAAGGTGCAGAGCATATAAGGGGCACAGCATTATAAGGAGCATCTATGGGGCCATAAAGGTGCAGAGCATATATGGGGCACAGCATTATAAGGAGCACCTATGGGGCCATAAAGGTGCAGAGCATATATGGGGCACAGCATTATAAGGAGCACCTATGGGGCCATAAAGGTGCAGAGCATATAAGGGGCACAGCATTATAAGGAGCATCTATGGGGCCATAAAGGTGCAGAGCATATATGGGGCACAGCATTATAAGGAGCACCTATGGGGCCATAAAGGTGCAGAGCATATATGGGGCACAGCATTATAAGGAGCACCTATGGGGCCATAAAGGTGCAGAGCATATATGGGGCACAGCATTATAAGGAGCATCTATGGGGCCATAATCAAAGGTGCAGAGCATATATGGCACAGCATTATAAGGAGCATCTATGGGGCCATAATCAACGGTGCAGAGCATTCTATATAGCACAGTTGTATATGGAGCATCTATGGGGCAATAATGAACGGTATGGAGCATCTATTTTTATTTTTGAAATTCACCGGTAAATGCTGCATTTTCTACCCTAGGCTTATACTCGAGTCAATAAGTTTTCCCAGTTTTTTGTGGCAAAATTAGGGGGGTCGGCTTATACTCGGGTCGGCTTATACTCGAGTATATACGGTAATTCATTTTTGGCCACTTGTACTGTTATGATCAGGTGGTTTAGGAGCAACATGGAACGAGCTCTAAAGGAAGTGGTATCTGTACTGACCGCAGTCCCTAAGCTCAACACAACACTAGAAGTAGCTGTGGGATGCTCCTAACTCTCCCTAGGCACCTCGTCACAACCTAAGAGCTAACTACCCCTAAAGATAGAAACAGGAAAGCTATCTTGCTTCAGTACCTTGTCAAGTGGAAGGGTTATGGCCAGGAGGATAATTCTGGGGACTCTGGTGAGGGTTCGGTGACCCCTCCTCAAGGAGGGGGGGGGTACTGTTGTGAATTCAGTTTTTGGGCTCCCTCCGGTGGTTGTAGAGGGTAATGCAGTTGTGCCTGGACTGCAGGAGTGGACAGGTGTATCTACTAATTGCAAAACTGACTGGGGTATATAGCTTTGCAGGATCCTTTAGTCAGTGTCAGTTGTCCATTGTTCTGGAAGGATTCACTTCCCTGCTGGTCCCTCCAGTTTGCTGTGCTTTTCTACAAAGATAAGTCCTGCTTGGTTTTTTCTGTCCACCTGCAGTGGACTTTATAGTTCTGTGCATTTTCATGTTTTTGTTTTGGCCAGCTTAGTCTGTGAAGGATTTTTTGCAGCCTAGATATTTCTCTGGAGATGCAGATATACCCCCCATGTCTTTAGTCAGATGTGGTGATCCGTATTTTCTGCGGTGGATTTTTTCTAGTGTTTTTGTACTGACCGCATAGTACTCTGTTCTTTTCTTTCTTTTTAGCTAGTATGGCCTCCTATGCTAAAATCTGATTTCATATCTGCGTATGTTATTTCCCTCTCCTCTCACAGTCAATATTTGTGGGGGGCTATCTATCCTTTGGGGATTTTCTCTGAGGCAAGATAGGTTTCCTGTTTCTGTCTTTAGGGGTAGTTAGATCTTAGGCTGTGCCGAGGGGTCTAGGGAGTGTTAGCTACCCCCCACGGCTACTTCTAGTTGCGCTGCTAGTTCAGGGTTTGCGGTCAGTACAGGGACCACCTTCTCCAGAGTCCGTCTCATGCTGCTCCTAGGCCACCAGATCATAACAATAATGCCCTTAGACGAGCATGTAATATGTGTTCTGATGTCAAATATTCTAGAGTTGTCATGATTTTTAAAGGTGGTACTTTTTTTCATATTGGCACAGCCCTTGCAGATACCACACGGAAAGAAACCCTTTCTGTTAATGGCTTTGTTTTTCCTAGCTGTTCTTTTCGGGTCATATGTGCTATGTACCAGCATGTCTCGTAGACTGGGAGCTCTTTTGGCTACTAAGGACGGCCGTACAGGTAAGATTTTTTTAAGAATAGGATCCGTGAATAGGATCTTCCAATGTTTTTGTATTATTTCACGTAAATCATCCCATTCAGTGCTGTAATTGGTAATAAATCTTACCTGATTGTCCTGTTCTGTATTTGTTGTTATTGATTCTTATGTAGTAGTTGTTGCCTCGGGGTGTTTTTTGCCCTCCAATATCCCTTTTGTATGACACGCCGGTTGTAGCCTCTATCCTGGAATCTGCTTCTTAATGATTTAGCTTGCACTTCAAATTGTTCATCTTCCGAGCAAATTCTTTTAATCCGAAGATATTGTCCAATCGGTATGCTGTTAGTTGTTAATTTGGGATGTAATGATGATGCATGTAGCAAAGAGTTGGTCGCTGTGGGCTTGCGGAATGCTGTAGTGGATAGATACCCCTCTGGTGATGCTGTAATGAGTAGGTCCAGAAATTCAATTTTACGTCCAAATTTATATGATAACCTAATGTTCCTGTCATTTTGATTCAATCTACTCATGAGGGCCTCAAGTTCATCCACCGGGCCTTCCCAGATGAACAGAATGTCATCGATGAAGCGAATCCACTTATGGATTCGCTCCATGCCCTCAACCTCATTTTCTTGGAAAATGGACCATTCCCAAGCGCCCATCAATAAATTGGCATATGAGGGGGCACAAGAGGTCCCCATCGCAGTACCCTGCAATTGTAGGTAGACCCTCCCCGCAAACATGAAGGCATTATGTGTCAAGATAAATTTTAATAGTTCCAGAATGAACTCAGACGTATCCTTCTCAATATTGCTCTGAGCCAGATATTTACCCACTGCCTGTAGGCCATCTGTATGTCTAATATTTGAGTATAGGGCCTCAACATCGGCCATGACTAGGACCATATTCTCAGTGAGTTGTATGCCCTCCAGATGGCCCAGGGCAGCGGTAGTATCCTTTATATATGAAGGTAATTGTACCACCAGTGGCTTTAGATAGTATTCCACAATATCACAGATGATCTCGCACAACCCTTCATTGGCGGCCACAATTGGTCTACCCGGAGGATCCTCTGGGTTTTTGTGGACCTTGGGCACCAGATACAGTGTCACCAATCTCGGGTGCAATTTGGTATATGTATCTAGGAGTTTTTTTGGGATGACGTTGCCCTCAAATGCAGTTGTGAGGATATCGATCAGTTCCTCCTTAAACTTCAACATGGGATTATGCGTGAGTAATTTATATTCATTGGTATTCAATAGCAATTTTTCTGCTTGAGCTTCGTACATCTGGTTGGGCCATATGACGACATTGCCTCCTTTATCTGCTATTTTGAAGACAACGTCATCCCAACTCCTTAGTCACCCCAATGCCACCCTCTCTTCTCTGGTGAGGTTATCTGCACGAAATCTTCTGGGTCTAGATTTTATTTCCTCAATTTCATTAGTGACCATTTTGGTGAAGGTGTCTATGGCTGGAACTAATGTAAGCGGTGGAAATTTGTTTGACTTACTGATTAGATTCATAGGAAACTTACTAGTATCGGTGTTGTTTTCCTCAAGGAGGGATACAAGTGCCTCCAAAGCTTCCTGTTCCCCATCATCCTCCTCAGCCCTCCCCGGATTTTCTCTATAATGCAGTTTTTTCAGTATGAGCTTTCTTGCAAATAAGTGGAGGTCCTTTATTGTTGTGAACGAATCTAGATGAGAAGATGGGGAAAAATTCAAACCCTTCTGTAACACCCTTTCCTGAGCTACTGTCAGCATGTGTGTAGAAAAGTTTATTACCTTCACGGAATCCCCCTTTCAGTTGTAATTCCCTTGGGCGGGTCCCTTTTTAGTAAATTGACGGGTTCTGGGTCCATTGTATCCGTTGTGGATAGATTCTCCACCCTCACTCATGGATGAACTGGAGGCGATGGATGAACTTCTCGACACATTTCTCCGTATAGATGTCTTATTAGTTTGCCACTTAAATATTTTTTTATTTTCAAAATCTGCTAAGTCCCTCTCATATTTTTTCTGTTTATTTTGGGATATGACACCTTCCCATTTTTCAATTTCTTTTTCCAGCTTGCCAATCATTTCCTGGAAAATGTCTACATTAAGATCCTGCTGTAGTGTCCTCTGCAGGGACTCAATTTCCATCTCGATGGTTTTTAATGTGTTGGCATTATTTTCAATGATGATATTCATAAATTCAAAAGAGCATGTATTTGCTGCCTTAACCCATCTTTCTTTGAGGGACTCATCATCCAGATCAAATGTGGGGAATAGGTGTATTCGTAGGCCTCTTGGGATAATCTGTTGTAAGACATAGTTTTCCAAGGTGGTTTTTGTCCACCATATTTTGATTTTTTTGTGCACTATATTTTTGTATTTTTTAATATTTTCTTGTTGGTTGTAGGATGAGGAAGTAGGAAGAGGACCTGCACCCTTCTTGAACATGTTGGTTGCTTTCGCCTGCCAAGAACTTTCTTTAGCCCTGAGATCCATCTATTTGAGCTCTGTTTAAACAACAGCCAATGATATAATATATACACCAATAATCGCTCTACTAATAGCAAAATATTGCCCCCCCAAACGAAGGGCAAAGGTACCACTCTCTAGATATCCTTCACAAAAAAGTGTGATCAAAGAAATAATGGTACTATGGTAAAATATCAATTTTATTAAACATTTTAAAAGGAACAATATATAAAAGTATGAATTCATACTTTTATATATTGTTCCTTTTAAAATGTTTAATAAAATTGATATTTTACCATAGTACCATAGTGGGGATCGCATTATTTCTTTGATCACACTTTTTTGTGAAGGATATCTAGAGAGTGGTACCTTTGCCCTTCATTTGGGGGGGCAATATTTTGCTATTTGTAGAGCGATTATTGGTGTATATCTCAAATATATAATGTCAACATATCCTCAATCTGCTCAGTAGCAAAAGCAACGCATGATGAAGAATGAGGACCCCAAGAGACATGGCACATACTCCCTTTGGTATTCACAGCACAGTTCAAGGAGCTCTGCTGCCATCTGCTGCAATACTTGTGCCTCATCCTTTCACATTTAAAGGGCAAGTACAACACACTAGTAATAAATACATATTTATATGTGTGCCAAGAACAATCTGTTGCCACTTTATCCCACATTTATTCTTTGATGTCATTTTTAGCAGTTTCAAGATAAAATTGTCTATAGTTTCGGCTGACACTAAAATGAGCCAATAAATGCTGCTGGAAAAAAAGAGCGCAATAGGGTCTTATCCGAGATACAACTGATTAGAATGATCAGATTCTACTCACCAATTTGAGCCGAAAGACAGGCTCATACAGTAGATATATCCTGCTGCAGCAGATCCACCGGTCCACTCGTGACCAACCAGAGATAAAAAAGGGAGTAAAACGTGGATTTAAACTGCACTGCTGAATGATTCAAGGTCCAAATATGTAGCCATTAAATCGTGGATTTATTCAACGCCTTTCAAACCCGTTTTAACCCCCTTTTTTTTTTACACTAAAATGAGGTGAGATGAGAAATGTGACAGTGGAATAATTGTCAATGCCAGACAGGTACTCCTGGGATTGTCACCTGTCCTATGCAAGGTTTGCAGTAAATGGAATGTAGAGCAAAACATGTGAGTTTCCCATTTGTTGCCAAAATACCTTGAATGAGGTCACTTGGGAATGACAGGCCTTATTTAAGCAAATGTTGTACTATAGAATAACCATCCTTCACTCAAAGTGCCACATCTTCAGGAAACTGCCTTCTTTTGTGCCTGTCACTATGCAACAGATGCATTTTTGTCTCCAAATCTAGGATCCCCTAACAGCCTGTGCAAAATGGACCCGGTGTCCAAAAGAGCTCTTACTTCCATCCGAGAAGCCACCAATCTTGACAGAGACATTGTGTAACCCGCCCTCAATGCCTCATTGCAAGAAGAGTGTGAGGTTTCTATTATCTTTATTTGCAGGCTAGCCACCCTGCAGAACCTGTCCCTGCTCCCGGGATATACCTGGAATACCCACACTAACAAATGACCCCGCCTAACAAGAATCCTCCTTTTCTTGTAAAGGTACTGTAAGAAGCTAGCAGGTGTGTAGGATGCGGTGACACACAGGAGGCAGAACAAGGGTTAACAGGTTGTTTATGTATAGGAACAGTAATGGTACAAGCAGGGGGGTAAGGAATGTCATTGGCGGATAGGGGGAAAGTCAAATGCAATAGAATGTAACAGGTTAACTCATAAGTCTCTTTGCGCTGGAGGAAGGCGGCTGGAAGATCCCTCGGCGGCGCCTCAGGCGGCGTGAGATGTCTCCGATCCGGTCCCGCAGATGAGCAATGCACTTTCTTCTTGCGACGATGAATCCTTCGGGTTCTTCGGCAGGCAATCTCCTGTTCCTTCCACACGGTGAGGCAGAGGTGATGGTCGACGGCACAGAATAAGCAGAAAGTTCAGTGAGCAAGGACGCAGTAGGAGCACACAGTCCAGCGGACCCAGGCACGGGTACGGGCCGGTCCTCAGCAGGCACCGCAAGGATGGGACTAAGCAGTGCCTCCGTGGTGGTGAACGGAGCGAAGGTCTGTACTCTATCCTGGTCACTACCCGGTGAGGAAATCTCTCTGGGCCGAGGGTAGGAAGCGTTGGAAGTCTGGCTAGCTGGGGGTAAAGGCACAGCTAGTGGGTGTGGGAGGGAGTTAACTGTCTTGCTACTCACAAGCTCGGTCCCCGCCAAGTGTCCTGTCTTCCCGGTTAAACTGCTATTTAAGTCCGACCTGCCCCCCATCATTCAAGTGCCCTGTACTACTCCAGTCAGCAATCTCTTCCCCCTGCAACACTGGTGAAAGCCCCGAGGGTTCCGGTCCAGATACGCAGGAGAGACCATGAACTTGGTTCTCCTCTCTACAGTACCATCATGTGTCCTGGTCAGGTTGTGTTAGAGAAAATAGTGTCTGTGCATCACATTTTCCTGACAAAAATGTTCAAAGCGTAATAGGGTCATATCCAAGTATGTGATGTTGATGAACAATGGTACTGTGCTCACGGGAAATGGTTATGTGTGACACAATCACTAATAATGCACAACTGTCAGCTGCTGCATCATCCACAGAGGGGTATCAACTGTAACATGAAAATGGGAAATTGTGGATTTCAAGAGCGCTACTGATTCCAAAAAGGATCCAAGATAAGAAGATAAAGTGGTTTATAGTCAACGCGTTTCAAAGTCAAAACCGACTCCTTCCTCAGTTTTTCACATGTGGTTGTCCTGTTTTGACTTTGAAACACATTGACAGTTAAATACTTTATCATTATATCTTCGGATCCTTTTTTGGAACCATCAGTGCACTTGAAATCCACAATTTCCGGCTTCTTGTTCCATTACATCACATTTTCCTGATTTTGTGGGCCCCTCCAGCATATTGGCATCATGATGTTACCTATAATGGTACAGCAGCGTGGAAGCATACACCTGGCTTCAGAGGCTCAATGATGCTGCCGAATAAAGCCACGCACATGCATGAGATTTGCAGTGATCTGGCAATGATGCCAGCTATTGTAAATCATGTTATCATGCCCACAGGGGCGAGATAACACGTTAAGAGGGCTGACTAGTCTGGAGAAACTAACGCCCCATCAACTAGTCAAAGGCTTAATTAGCATATGGAGGAGAAGGTTATAAATACTTATAAATACGTATTTAAACATGGATGTAAGTGAATAACATTATAAAAGGCTGGTTAGGCAGGAACTTTAGTAATACATATGTGAATGCTGCTGAGTTGGAGGGCTTGGGGGACCTGACAGGTTCCCTTTAACTCTTTTCCTTCCCTCAAATGGAGAGGCTGTTATTGGATATAAGGTGGTATCCTCATCACACATTTATTAACACACATCTGTTTCAGATTACTAACAATGGCCAGAAACTGGAATACTTGCAGTCCAGAATGTCAAAATCTAAAACAACCATTGGTGTGCAAGTGCCCCAAAAGATCTCAACAAAGTCTATTAAAGACAAGCTTAACAAACCAAAGGTTTTGAAGTGGTAATACCAACCCCACATCCACAAATGTCCACTTTGTCTCAAGGAACTTGGCATGGCTAATCCACCTGTAAAAATAAAAAGTTTTGATTGATCTTCAAGAGGATGGTGCTTTCTACCAAGAAAAACATTGTAGACTGGATAATCACCCTCCGATTATGCTCTCACTCTGGTTAAACCATTGGATTGATGTTTCCTAAACTTCCAAATTTAGAGCAGTACCCATGCCTTTGAATAAAGACCTGCCATATTCCATAAAGATCAATACGCACATCAAGAGGGCAGATGTTTATTTAAATTCATGACAATAGTTATTATACTGTACACATTTTTGAATGCTTATGCACAACAGACCCCAATCGAAATTTATACTGTTCCTTGTTCTTTTTTATTCTTTGTAGAGATTAACTTTATTGAGTATTTGGTGGTGACCTACTGACACCCTTCATCAACTCTAGAGAGAAAGGGGCAGACAACATCTACAATAGACTCCAACACCAACAAGCAGAAACAAGGCCCTCTTAAGCCATTCATGTAGATCAGAAATGTTACACTAATTGTAGTGCTGCACCCTCTTAGCGGAAATCAGATTAATGACTAAATTGAGATGTTGAGTTTTAGGAATTCCTTTCTTTTCATTTTTTTAAGCGCTATACAATGTTCTTATCCTTGTTGTGGGAAATTCTCTGTTGGCGTTCACCAGAGCAGTCTTAGATTGGTCGTGGAAGTGTAGAGGTAGAAAAATAGCATAGAATAAGCTCACAGATCAAAAATGAGTGGCCAGCAAATATCAAGGTAATGCAGAGATTGAGTGTTGTCAATTAGCTGAGGTCAGAACACAGCAGTATTGCAAATACAAATCCAGAGAAGTAAGAAGAGAACAACGTCAGTATGAAAGACAAGGTCAACTACAAGGATAGTAGTCAGCGCTTTTATAAACCTGTTAGGAAAATACCTCTGGTAAGGAATGAGATCTGACAATGATTTGTTTTGCTTTACTACAGCAAAGCGTGAAGAACAAGAAGACACCCACAGAGGAACCTGGGGAGAGGTGCAGCCAAGAAAAAAATTGTTTATACCAATATAATTTAAATGCATGTCATTGTGAAACACATGACTTCTATTACCCCTTTTAACCTGATAGTGACTCACCGCCACTACCCATCATTACCCATTACTACTTGCATCATCCAAGTATCTCAGATCTTATAAAACTAAAACTGCATTGCTCCATCACAGATTAGTGAACCAGGCTCAATAACTATCCACCAGGTGTTATGAAAGGTAATTCAGTACCACAATGGACATAGAGGTCAGCGCACATACAGTGACCTGGCAATAACCCAAAAAACAAGAACGAGCTCTGAGACGTGGGAACTCTGCTGACCGCAATCCCTAATCCTCTCCAACAATACTAAAGGCAGCCGTGGATTGCGCCTAACACTCCCTATGCAACTCGGCACGGCCTGAGAAACTAGCTAGCCTGAAGATAGAAAATAAGCCTACCTTGCCTCAGAGAAATACCCCAAAGGAAAAGGCAGCCCCCACATATAATGACTGTGAGTTAAGATGAAAAGACAAACGTAGAGATGAAATAGATTTAGCAAAGTGAGGCCCAACTTTCTGAACAGAGCGAGGATAGGAAAGGTAACTTTGCGGTCAACACAAAACCCTACAAAAACCACACAAAAGGGGCAAAAAGACCCTCCGTACCGAACTAACGGCACGGAGGTACACCCTCTGCGTCCCAGAGCTTCCAGCAAGCAGAAAAAAACAAATTGACAAGCTGGACAGAAAAAAACAGCAAACAAATAGCAAAGAGGAACTTAGCTATGCAGAGCAGCAGGCCACAGGAACGATCCAGGAGGAAACAGGTCCAATACTAGAACATTGACTGGAGGCCAGGATCAAAGCACTAGGTGGAGTTAAATAGAGCAGCACCTAACGACTTCACCACATCACCTGAGGAAGGAAACTCAGAAGCCGCAGTACCACTTTCCTCCACCAACGGAAGCTCACAGAGAGAACCAGCCGAAGTACCACTTGTGACCACAGGAGGGAGCTCTGCCACAGAATTCACAACAGTACCCCCCCCCCTTGAAGAGGGGTCACCGAACCCTCACCAGAGCTCCCAGGACGACCAGGATGAGCCATATGAAAGGCACGAACAAGATCGGGAGCATGGACATCAGAGGCAAAGACCCAGGAATTATCTTCCTGACCATAACCCTTCCACTTAACCAGATACTGGAGTTTCCGCCTTGAAACACGAGAATCCAAAATCTTCTCCACAATATACTCCAACTCCCCCTCCACCAAAACCGGGGCAGGAGGATCAACAGATGGAACCATAGGTGCCACGTATCTCCGCAACAATGACCTATGAAATACGTTATGTATGGAAAAAGAATCTGGAAGGGTCACACTTAAAGACACAGGATTAAGAACCTCAGAAATCCTATACGGACCAATAAAACGAGGTTTAAACTTAGGAGAGGAAACCTTCATAGGAATATGACGAGAAGACAACCAAACCAAGTCCCCAACCCAAAGTCGGGGACCCACACAGCGTCTGCGATTAGCGAAAAGTTGAGCCTTCTCCTGGGACAAAGTCAAATTGTCCACTACATGAGTCCAAATCTGCTGCAACCTGTCCACCACAGTATCCACACCAGGACAGTCCGAAGACTCAACCTGCCCTGAAGAGAAATGAGGATGGAACCCAGAGTTGCAGAAAAACGGCGAAACCAAGGTAGCCGAGCTGGCCCGATTATTAAGGGCGAACTCAGCCAAAGGCAAAAAGGACACCCAGTCATCCTGATCAGCAGAAACAAAGCATCTGAGATATGTTTCCAAGGTCTGATTGGTTCGTTCGGTTTGGCCATTAGTCTGAGGATGGAAAGCCGAGGAAAAAGACAAGTCAATGCCCATCCTACCACAAAAGGCTCGCCAAAACCTCGAAACAAACTGGGAACCTCTGTCAGAAACGATATTCTCTGGAATGCCATGTAAACGAACCACATGCTGGAAAAACAATGGCACCAAATCAGAGGAGGAAGGCAATTTAGACAAGGGTACCAAATGGACCATCTTAGAGAAGCGATCACAGACCACCCAAATGACTGACATCTTTTGAGAGACGGGAAGATCTGAAATAAAATCCATAGAGATATGTGTCCAAGGCCTCTTCGGGACCGGCAAGGGCAAAAGCAACCCACTGGCACGAGAACAGCAGGGCTTAGCCCGAGCACAAATCCCACACGACTGCACAAAAGTACGCACATCCCGCGACAGAGATGGCCACCAAAAGGATCTAGCCACTAACTCTCTGGTACCAAAGATTCCAGGATGACCAGCCAACACCGAACAATGAACCTCAGAGATAACTTTATTCGTCCACCTATCAGGGACAAACAGTTTCTCCGCTGGGCAACGATCAGGTTTATTAGCCTGAAATTTTTGCAGCACCCGCCGCAAATCAGGGGAGATGGCAGACACAATTACTCCCTCTTTGAGGATACCCGCCGGCTCAGATACACCCGGAGAGTCGGGCACAAAACTCCTAGACAGAGCATCCGCCTTCACATTTTTAGAGCCCGGAAGGTATGAAATCACAAAGTCAAAACGGGCAAAAAACAATGACCAACGAGCTTGTCTAGGATTCAACCGCTTGGCGGACTCGAGATAAGTCAAGTTCTTATGATCAGTCAAGACCACCATGCGATGCTTAGCTCCTTCAAGCCAATGATAACACTCCTCGAATGCCCACTTCATGGCCAGCAACTCTCGATTACCCACATCATAATTTCGCTCAGCAGGCGAAAACTTCCTGGAAAAGAAGGCGCATGGTTTCATTACCGAGCAATCAGAACTTCTCTGCGACAAAACAGCCCCTGCTCCAATCTCAGAAGCATCAACCTCGACCTGGAACGGAAGCGAAACATCTGGTTGACACAACACAGGGGCAGAAGAAAAACGACGCTTCAACTCTTGAAAAGCTTCCACCGCAGCAGAAGACCAATTGACCAAATCAGCACCTTTCTTGGTCAAATCGGTCAATGGTTTAGCAATACTAGAAAAATTGCAGATGAAGCGACGATAAAAATTAGCAAAGCCCAGGAACTTTTGCAGACTTTTCAGAGATGTCGGCTGAGTCCAAATATGGATAGCTTGGAACTTAACAGGGTCCATCTCGATAGTAGAAGGGGAAAAGATGAACCCCAAAAATGAAACCTTCTGAACACCAAAAGACATTTTGATCCCTTCACAAACAAAGAATTAGCACGCAGGACCTGAAACACCGTTCTGACCTGCTTCACATGAGACTCCCAATCATCCGAGAAGATCAAAATGTCATCTAAGTACACAATCAGGAATTTATCCAGGTACTCTCGGAAGATGTCATGCATAAAGGACTGAAACACTGATGGAGCATTGGCAAGTCCGAATGGCATTACTAGATACTCAAAATGGCCCTCGGGCATATTAAATGCAGTTTTCCACTCATCGCCTCGCTTAATACGCACAAGATTATACGCACCACGAAGATCTATCTTGGTGAACCAACTAGACCCCTTAATCCGAGCAAACAAATCAGATAATAATGGCAAGGGGTACTGAAATTTAACCGTGATCTTATTTAGAAGGCGGTAATCTATACAAGGTCTCAGTGAACCATCCTTCTTGGCTACAAAAAAGAACCCTGCTCCTAATGGCGACGATGACGGGCGAATATGCCCCTTCTCCAAAGACTCCTTCACATAACTCCGCATAGCGGCGTGCTCAGGCACAGATAAATTAAACAGTCGACCTTTTGGGAATTTACTACCAGGAATCAAATCGATAGCATAATCACAATCCCTATGCGGAGGTAGGGTATCGGACTTGGGCTCATCAAATAAATCCCGGTAATCAGACAAGAACTCAGGAACCTCAGAAGGGGTGGATGACGAAATAGTCAGAAATGGGACATCACCATGTACCCCCTGACAACCCCAGCTGGACACAGACATGGATTTCCAATCTAATACTGGATTATGGACTTGTAGCCATGGCAACCCCAACACGACCACATCATGCAGATTATGCAACACCAGAAAGCGAATAACCTCCTGATGTGCAGGAGCCATGCACATGGTCAGCTGGGTCCAGTACTGAGGCTTATTCTTGGCCAAAGGCGTAGCATCAATTCCTCTCAATGGAATAGGACACTGCAAGGGCTCCAAGAAAAACCCACAACGCCTAGCATACTCCAAGTCCATCAAATTCAGAGCAGCGCCTGAGTCCACAAATGCCATGACAGAATACGATGACAAAGAGCAGATCACGGTAACAGACAGAAGAAATTTTGACTGTACCGTACCAATGGTGGCAGACCTAGCGAACCGCTTAGTGCGCTTAGGACAATCAGAGATAGCATGAGTGGAATCACCACAGTAGAAACACAGCCCATTCAGACGTCTGTGTTCTTGCCGTTCAACTCTGGTCAAAGTCCTATCGCACTGCATAGGCTCAGGTTTAAACTCAGGTAATACCGCCAAATGGTGCACAGATTTACGCTCGCGCAAGCGTCGACCGATCTGAATGGCCAAAGACATAGACTCATTCAGACCAGCAATCCAAAAAGAGAAAAACCGCACCCTATGTCCATACAGCTTCCATTCGCATATTGGCGCAAGTCAATGTCAAGGGGTCCAGCCCGGCTGCAAGTCCATATCCCAGATTAGAAGAAAGACAGCGCCACAACGGTCAGTGATGAAGACCTTACGTGTTTAATCTGCCTCCTGCGGCGACGTTTCGGTACAATAACCTTTATCAAGCACGATAAACCTTGATAAAGGTTATTGTACCGAAACGTCGCCGCAGGAGGCAGATTAAACACGTAAGGTCTTCATCACTGACCGTTGTGGCGCTGTCTTTCTTCTATTCTCATTCAGACCAGCAGGCATAGGAAATCCCACCATGACATCCTTAAGGGCTTCAGAGAGACCTTTTCTGAAAATAGCTGCGAGCGCACCTTCATTCCACTGAGTGAGTACGGACCACTTTCTAAATTTCTGACAATATACCTCTATTTCATCCTGACCCTGACACAGAGCCAGCAAATTCTTCTCTGCCTGATCCACAGAATTAGGCTCATCGTACAGCAATCCGAGCGCCAGGAAAAATGCATCGATATTACTTAATGCAGGATCTCCTGACGCAAGAGAAAATGCCCAGTCCTGAGGGTCGCCACGCAAAAAAGAAATACCGATCCTAACTTGTTGAACTGGGTCACCAGAGGAGCGAGGTTTCAAAGCCAGAAATAGTTTACAATTATTTTTGAAACTCAGAAATTTAGTTCTATCTCCAAAAAACAAATCAGGAATAGGAATTCTCGGTTCTAACATAGAATTCTGAACCACAAAGTCTTGAATACTTTGTACTCTTGCAGTGAGCTGATCCACACATGAAGACAGACCTTTAATGTCCATTGCTACACCTGTGTCCTGAACCACCCAAATGTCTAGGGGAAAAAAAAGGCAAAACACAGTGCAAAGAAAAAAAAATGGTCTCAGAACTTCTTTTTTCCCTCTGTTGGGAATCATTAGTACTTTGGCCTCCAGTACTGTTATGAAAGGTAATTCAGTACCACAATGGACATAGAGGTCAGCGCACATACAGTGACCTGGCAATAACCCAAAAAACAAGAACGAGCTCTGAGACGTGGGAACTCTGCTGACCGCAATCCCTAATCCTCTCCAACAACACTAAAGGCAGCCGTGGATTGTGACTAACGCTCCCTATGCAACTCGGCACGGCCTGAGAAACTAGCTAGCCTGAAGATAGAAAATAAGCCTACCTTGCCTCAGAGAAATACCCCAAAGGAAAAGGCAGCCCCCACATATAATGACTGTGAGTTAAGATGAAAAGACAAACGTAGAGATGAAATAGATTTAGCAAAGTGAGGCCCAACTTTCTGAACAGAGCGAGGATAGGAAAGGTAACTTTGCGGTCAACACAAAACCCTACAAAAACCACGCAAAGGGGGCAAAAAGACCCTCCGTACCGAACTAACGGCACGGAGGTACACCCTCTGCGTCCCAGAGCTTCCAGCAAGCAGAAAAAAACAAATTGACAAGCTGGACAGAAAAAAACAGCAAACAAATAGCAAAGAGGAACTTAGCTATGCAGAGCAGCAGGCCACAGGAACGATCCAGGAGGAAACAGGTCCAATACTAGAACATTTAACATAGAAGTCTAGCACTCAACTTCAGTAACCGTAGAAACGATTTTTATTGGTAGCACAAGAAACGTTTCAGTCCCTAATGTGATACGGATCTGTGTTTTTGCATTTTGTACCTGATTACTAACACGTGTTTCTATTCTCTTTAGAATCGTCTCTATTAATTTGATGGGCACACTATACCTTTCACCTGATTTGTTTCTACCATCCGATACCTACTGGAGGATTACTCATCACGGCTCCTTCTAGGCACCATTAGTTCACCTATATTACGGCTACAGTTTTGTACCCACTGCTGCTATGTGCATTTTTGTGCTCTTTGTTTTCTTCTTTACAGGCACCACTCCTCTCGTCAGCACTATTATCAATATTGTTCATCTCAACATATTCATTGTTCTTCTCACATCCTTTTGTTTTTGTCTCTTCCCCCTTATCTTATGTGGTCCTTCTGTTCCTTCTCCATCCTTGCTCGTACATATAACCCCTCCTATATTAGATATCCCCGCCCATCATCTGCCTCCTCTGTTTGGATACCCTCTCCACTCCATTTGGCCTCCGTTCCTATGTGCGCTGGTTACTGATGTGGAGCGCACACTCTGGTGAACCGCATCACCATCTTCTTCCGCTCCACATCTGATGACGCTACGTCACTTCCGGTCACGGGTTCCCGCCCCCTTACTTATGGCGCCGGCTTTTGGCGCTATTTATATCGGCGTCCTCCTCTACCTCACAGACTTGCGGTGGACGCCGTGTCTAGAGGTGGTTCGTCTTCCCCTCCCCATCCAGCATCCTCAGGTAAACTTTCTCTGCTCCACCGGTATACCCCTCTCCCTGGTCCATTCTGATATCTTCTCCCCTTGTTCTCCTGCAGCATTGCGGGTGTTCTACCTGATAGGTGATCATTCCCTACCATATTTCCTGTGCTCTCAAGGTATTATTACTTGTTATATTCACTTTTTACCACTCTTCCTTATCCGTACACGTTTGGTATATTCATTTCTGTGTCTTTTCTACAGCCTTGTATCTATGCTACTAGGGCGTTTTACCTATGTAAGTATTAGGGGGTCTCCCCTGGTTTCCCCATACCCTGCCGTCATCTGGCCCTTATATGCCTTCTTGCTCCTCTCTTATTTTAGGCGCCATAGTCAGCGACATTTTTTTCAGTTTACTCCTACTGACCCTATTGGCCTTCATAGGCACGGTATGTGTGTCCATCTTCTGGATGTATTCATTGTACCTATTTGCTCTGCTCAGCCTATTGGCTCTTTCACTATTGCTCATTGTGCTCACACCCTGCCTGGTTGTTTTCTATCTGACTCAGCTCCGTTCCACTTTCCAGATTGGCTCTTATAGGCACGATATGTTTATCCTTGCTTCAATCTATCTGCCTTGTCCCGTCCCCGGGCCTAGTCACGTTCTTTTATCATATTGACACCCAGCGGGGTTATTTGCTATCATTTCCTCTTTTACACATCCACAAATGATATTTGCGTTGCTTCTAGTTATGACCTAAACTTCAAGTTTACCTTGTCTGTTTATTTGTATCTCTTTTGTATATACTTTAGTTATTTTTGTACAGGATGTACTGCTTTTTTTGTTATATTCCTTTTTTATGTTGTTGTAGTGACTGATGAAAGTCCCAAGGGACTGAAACGTTTCTTGTGCTACCAATAAAAATCGTTTCTACGGTTACTGAAGTTGAGTGCTAGACTTCTATGTTATATGTATATTGATGGTTTGGGAACCTAAGTCTTAGCACCAGTTTTGTAGCAGTGCACACGGTGTTTTCTCTCTCAATACTAGAACATTGACTGGAGGCCAGGATCAAAGCACTAGGTGGAGTTAAATAGAGCAGCACCTAACGACTTCACCACATCACCTGAGGAAGGAAACTCAGAAGCCGCAGTACCACTTTCCTCCACCAACGGAAGCTCACAGAGAGAACCAGCCGAAGTACCACTTGTGACCACAGGAGGGAGCTCTGCCACAGAATTCACAACAACCAGGGTCCACAAAAATGTCAGGCCACTCCTCTCCTGCTATACAGCTTTCCCCATCTTGAGCTCGAAACCCAATGCTAAGCTGCTTAGAACACAAAACAATATGATGCTGGAACAGCTACAGCTGAACAGTGGGGTAAAGAGACAGAGCGTTGATAGAGAAGTTAGAAGAGAGACAGAGGTAAAGTAAGGCCATGTTCACACATTCAGTATTTGCAAGCCAAAATCAAGAGAGGAACAATCAGAGGAAAAGTATAATAGAAACACGTCATCACTTCTGTATTATCACCCACTCCTGATTTTGGCTTACAAATACAGATGTAAAATACTGACCATCAACGTGTAAACTTGGCCTAACAGTACTAGTGGCAGAACGGAGGCAAAACGGCAGGAGCAGCAGATCAGTGGCAACAATAATAACTACACCGGAGAAACAGAGCCACAGACAATAGGAAGAAAGAAAAAAAGTCTGCCACCAACAATAAAATAATTGCCATTTTCACTCTGAGCTGAAGCCACTAGTCAACCTATAGTCAAACTAGTCAAAACCTATATATAATCTATAGGCTATCACGACTAAGGGAACATTTACAATGGCTGACTCAAGGACTTTAAACGACTGTAAATCATCTGCATACAAGCCAATTGGTGATAGTTTAATAACGTCAGTTCACCAACAAAAAATACAAGCAGGGCGGCACAGCCTGTTGCGGAGAGGTTATATCCAGACAGCTACCTCAAGACTAGGTGCTCAGCAGCGGTATAAGCAGCCATAGAATTTCCGACCTTGGGTGCTCCTCAGAAAAACGGAGAGAGACCAGCTGTACAGTCCATGTGTAAGAAAAGATGAGGGCACTCACCGGTCTTCATGAAATTCAAACTTTATTGACGACAAATCCAGATAAAATTCATGGCCAGGAACGACGGAGCCGAAGCTCGTGTGAGCAGGAGAGAACAAGGACGGCCGTTTCGCGCTGTGCTTGCGCTTCTACGGGTCAGTTTGTGCAAGGGCAAGACAGCGGAAATATAGTGCCGGCCATGACACCTCCCCCCACCGCCAAGTCCCTCCCACAACAATAAAATACACTTACTATAAAAAGCACAACTTAAAATACCATCACTTAATATACATATCTCTACAGCTGACGAATAATGACTGAAAAATTCAACCAAATCAATAAACTCATGTGGACAACACCCGTGTGCGTCTATACCAGAGTAATATCGCATTCCATGACTTGCTATATTTCACAAACGGCGCCCCATTATGTATAACGAAGACTATATGAACTGTCCCCTCAATCAGAGAAATATTAAAAGGTCCACCCTATCATTGAAGCCCAGGGGCCCCATCGCATTACTGCGCATGATCCATCTTGCTTCGGCTCTGAGGAGCAAATTATCCAAATCACCTCCTCTGGCTGGCAGACTAACCTAACATAGTAACATAGTAACATAGTTAGTAAGGCCGAAAAAAGACATTTGTCCATCCAGTTCAGCCTATATTCCATCATAATAAATCCCCAGATCTACGTCCTTCTACAGAACCTAATAATTGTATGATACAATATTGTTCTGCTCCAGGAAGACATCCAGGCCTCTCTTGAACCCCTCGACTGAGTTCGCCATCACCACCTCCTCAGGCAAGCAATTCCAGATTCTCACTGCCCTAACAGTAAAGAATCCTCTTCTATGTTGGTGGAAAAACCTTCTCTCCTCCAGACGCAAAGAATGCCCTCTTGTGCCCGTCACCTTCCTTGGTATAAACAGATCCTCAGCGAGATATTTGTATTGTCCCCTTATATACTTATACATGGTTATTAGATCGCCCCTCAGTCGTCTTTTTTCTAGACTAAATAATCCTAATTTCGCTAATCTATCTGGGTATTGTAGTTCTCCCATCCCCTTTATTAATTTTGTTGCCCTCCTTTGTACTCTCTCTAGTTCCATTATATCCTTCCTGAGCACCGGTGCCCAAAACTGGACACAGTACTCCATGTGCGGTCTAACTAGGGATTTGTACAGAGGCAGTATAATGCTCTCATCATGTGTATCCAGACCTCTCTTAATGCACCCCATGATCCTGTTTGCCTTGGCAGCTGCTGCCTGGCACTGGCTGCTCCAGGTAAGTTTATCATTAATAACTCATATATGCCAGGTAGATAACTGGCAAAACACAAAGGTAACGGCACAGAAAATTAAAATATATATATTTATTAACAAAATTTATACTGTAAAAATTCACATAAAAAACAACAAGACAAGGATGCTTCACAAATATGGAAATAACTATTGGTCACCCATGCAAGAATTAAGCTATACAGGGAGTATATACTAAATGACAAATACATACAAAAATTATATTTCATGAATAAATATGCACATCTCATAAACTGTGAACTAGCAGCAATGGCAACACGCCCCCAATTGAGGAAGCCAGTAGGCGAAACGGGGCTGTCGGGGTTACTGTTGGTCTTTCCCATGTAAGTAACAGCATTCATTTGTTGGGACACATCTCTATACTTGCACATGCCTTCTTACTTTTTAATTGGTAACCTCTTTTCTGCTATATATCTCTCTATATATATATAGCTCCCGGACACAGAGCACATCATGTCATATGTCATTATGCTAGTTTACAAACATATGCTTCTGTACCTTAGATCTTGAATGCCCTATTGTTTGGCCTTTGTTGTTTAGCTGCATAGCACTTTACATTTCTTATGGTGCTATTCACTTTTGCTGCTAGCTTTACATTCTATATGTATTTATCCTAAATCCTTGTATTTTGCTGCTAATTCCATTGCAAATTTTTGCATAGTTGTGTAGCACGGAGCACTTTATAGAGTGCCGGTTGCCATTGCTGCTAGTTCACAGCTATATGCCTTTATTTTTGCACAGCACTATTTATCACTTTAGGAATATTGCAATACATGTATTTACTCTTTGGTCTATAGGATTCATTAATATTTTTTCAGCTGTTAATCATGTGTTTCCGGGTTGCCCAGTTATAGGCTATTTAATATAGATATTTAAGCATTCAAAATTTTGTTTGCATTGGGCATTATATTTTATGAGATATTATTGGAATTATAGGGGTACCTCCTTAGTTTATGAGATGTGCATATTTATTCATGAAATATAATTTTTGTATGTATTTGTCATTTAGTATATACTCCCTGTATAGCTTAATTCTTGCATGGGTGACCAATAGTTATTTCCATATTTGTGAAGCATCCTTGTCTTGTTGTTTTTTATGTGAATTTTTACAGTATAAATTTTGTTAATAAATATATATATTTTAATTTTCTGTGCCGTTACCTTTGTGTTTTGCCAGTTATCTACCTGGCATATATGAGTTGATAAATTTGATTGAAGGTGGCCTGTTCCACTACTGGCCAGTGTTTGGTAATGTATAAGTTTATCATTAACTAGGATCCCCAAGTCCTTCTCCCTGTCAGATTTACCCAGTGGTTTCCCGTTCAGTGTGTAATGGTGATATTGATTCCTTCTTCCCATGTGTATAACCTTACATTTATCATTGTTAAACCTCATCTGCCACCTTTCAGCCCAAGTTTCCAACTTATCCAGATCCATCTGTAGCAGAATACTATCTTCTCTTGTATTAACTGCTTTACATAGTTTTGTATCATCTGCAAATATCGATATTTTACTGTGTAAACCTTCTACCAGATCATTAATGAATATGTTGAAGAGAACAGGTCCCAATACCGACCCCTGCGGTACCCCACTGGTCACAGCGACCCAGTTAGAGACTATACCATTTATAACCACCCTCTGCTTTCTATCACTAAGCCAGTTACTAACCCATTTACACACATTTTCCCCCAGACCAAGCATTCTCATTTTGTGTACCAACCTCTTGTGCGGCACGGTATCAAACGCTTTGGAAAAATCGAGATATACCACGTCCAATGACTCACCGTGGTCCAGCCTATAGCTTACCTCTTCATAAAAACTGATTAGATTGGTTTGACAGGAGCGATTTCTCATAAACCCATGCTGATTTGGAGTTAAACAGTTATTCTCATTGAGATAATCCAGAATAACATCCTTCAGAAACCCTTCAAATATTTTACCAACAATAGAGGTTAGACTTACTGGCCTATAATTTCCAGGTTCACTTTTAGAGCCCTTTTTGAATATTGGCACCACATTTGCTATGCGCCAGTCCTGCGGAACAGACACCGTCGCTATAGAGTCCCTAAAAATAAGAAATAATGGTTTATCTATTACATTACTTAGTTCTCTTAGTACTCGTGGGTGTATGCCATCCAGACCCGGAGATTTATCTATTTTGATCTTATTTAGCCGGTTTCGCACCTCTTCTTGGGTTAGATTTGTGACCCTTAATACAGGGTTTTCATTGTTTCTTGGGAATTCACCTAGCATTTAATTTTCCACCGTGAATACCGTGGAGAAGAAGGTGTTTAATATGTTAGCTTTTTCCTCGTCATCTACAACCATTCTTTCCTCACTATTTTTTAAGTGCAGTTTAGAGGATTTTGTTTTGTTTCAATCTCCTTGCTGTGGATTGTTTTAGAAATGTTCTTACCTCCCTTCTGAGTATGTTTTCCTGGTTCTTTGTTCGAGTCTAATGTTTTTCTTCCCGTCCCCTCTTCTTCTAGTTTAACGCCCTCCTGATGAGTGTAGCGAGACTTCTGGCGAATGTGTGTTTCCCAGTTTTGTTGAGGTGTAGTCCGTCTCTGGCGAGGAGTCCATCATACAAGTAATTCACGCCGTGGTCCAGGAATCCGAATCCTTGTTGTCTGCACCATCGTCTTAGCCAGTTGTTCGCATCAAGGATCCTGTTCCATCTCCTGGTGCCATGCCCGTCTACTGGAAGGATAGAAGAAAAAACTACCTGTGCATCCAGTTCCTTTACTTTCTTCCCCAACTCTTCAAAGTTCTTGCAGATTGTCGGTAGGTCCTTCCTTGCCGTGTCATTGGTGCCAACATGTATCAGAAGAAATGGGTGGACGTCCTTGAAGCTGAAGAGCTTTGGTATCCTATCGGTCACATCCTTGATCATCGCACCTGGAAGGCAGCATACTTCTCTTGCGGTTATGTCCGGTCTGCAGATGGCTGCTTCTGTGCCTCTCAGTAGTGAGTCTCCCACCACAACCACTCTTCGTTGCTTCTTGGCTGTACTTTTTGCTGTCACTTGTTGCTGTGTGCCCTTTTCTTTTTTGCTTGCTGGTATTGCTTCATCCTTAGGTGTGCCATCTTCATCCTCTACAAAGATTTGATATCGGTTCTTCAGTTGTGTGGTTGGTGATTTCTCCATCGTCTTCTTGCTTCTTTTGGTCACATGCTTCCACTCATCTGCTTTTGGAGGTTCTCTGACACTGTTTTCACCTTCTGTGACCAGTAGAGATGCTTCTGTTCTGTCTAGGAAGTCTTCATTCTCTTTGATAAGTTTCAAAGTTGCTATTCTTTCTTCCAGACCCCGCACCTTTTCTTCTAAAAGGGCCACTAGTTTACACTTCTGACAGGTGAAATTGGATTCTTCTTTTGGTCGATCTGCGAACATGTAGCACATGCTGCAGCTGACCATGTAGGTTGTCACATCTGCCATGTTGCTCCTAGATCCTGCTGACTTGCTGTGTGTTTTCCTTCTTGTGTAATCTACTCAGCCAAGCTTTCTTGCAATAATGTCCAACAGGCACGCGGTTTGGTGATGCTTTCCAAGCAGCTGGTCCCGGCTGTACCCAACGATCTTCTTGCTGAGGGAGACTTTTCGCTTTTCCCAGAAGGCACCTGGAATATGCAAATTATCCTCCTCAAGCTTGAATCCCTGGTTTGGTGATGCTTTCCAAGCAGCTGGTCCCGGCTGTACCCAACGATCTTCTTGCTGAGGGAGACTTTTCGCTTTTCCCAGAAGGCACCTGGAATATGCAAATTATCCTCCTCAAGCTTGAATCCCTGGTTTGGTGATGCTTTCCAAGCAGCTGGTCCCGGCTGTACCCAACGATCTTCTTGCTGAGGGAGACTTTTCGCTTTTCCCAGAAGGCACCTGGAATATGCAAATTATCCTCCTCAAGCTTGAATCCCTGGTTTGGTGATGCTTTCCAAGCAGCTGGTCCCGGCTGTACCCAACGATCTTCTTGCTGAGGGAGACTTTTCGCTTTTCCCAGAAGGCACCTGGAATATGCAAATTATCCTCCTCAAGCTTGAATCCCTGGTTTGGTGATGCTTTCCAAGCAGCTGGTCCCGGCTGTACCCAACGATCTTCTTGCTGAGGGAGACTTTTCGCTTTTCCCAGAAGGCACCTGGAATATGCAAATTATCCTCCTCAAGCTTGAATCCCTGGTTTGGTGATGCTTTCCAAGCAGCTGGTCCCGGCTGTACCCAACGATCTTCTTGCTGAGGGAGACTTTTCGCTTTTCCCAGAAGGCACCTGGAATATGCAAATTATCCTCCTCAAGCTTGAATCCCTGGTTTGGTGATGCTTTCCAAGCAGCTGGTCCCCTTCTCAATCCCCACAAAGGTAAGACATTCTGTACTACTCCCATGTCTCTCTCTCACATGGGTGATCAGGCGCGGCACCCCCTTACCTGTCATCACCGACCTGCAGTGCTCCCGATAACAGACATACATAGGTCGTATAGTCTTCCCTATGTAGTAATACCTACAGGGACAAAAGACCACATAAACTACGTGGTCCGTCCTGCACGTGATAAAATCATTTACTACATGTGTCAGTGTCCCTATTTGAAGAACCCGCTCCGTTGTGTGCTGCCTACACATTGAACAGTGTCCGCACTTGTAGTTACCTTTCGGTACCGCAGTATTTAACCAGTTCTGAGTGGGCTTCGTTATCCGATTTCTCACTAATTTATCTCTTAGTCTGACACTTCTTTTGTTGGCTATTAAAGGACCTCTGTCTACAACACTCGCCAATTCCTTATCCTGTCCCAGGATGGCCAATTTCTCTTGATCGCCAACCTGATCTGCCGATCCATGTTGCTATATGTAAAGCAGAAAGTAAACCTTTTCCCTCTCTCAGGAATCTGCATTGATGACCTGTACTCACTATCCATCCTTCTTTTTATTGCTACTTTCTGTCTCGCCGACACCAACAAATTCTCTGGGTAGCCCCTCTTTATAAATCTCTGTAACATCTCCTCTGATTGGCGTTCAAACCCCTCATCAGTATTGTTAACTCGACTAACCCTTAAAAATTGACTCCGGGGTAACGACTGTTTAGTGTGCATATGGTGGAAGCTCTCAAAATGCATCATCGTATTTGCTGCCACAGGTTTTCGATACAACGATGTGCAAATTTTACCATTCTCAATCTCCACTAGCACATCTAAAAATTCCAACCTTCGTCCTCCGAACACTGACGTAAAGACCATATTCATGCTATTATTACTGTTCAGATGTAATACAAAATCCTTGAAGGTCTCCTCTGTACTATCCCAGACCACTACTACATCATCAATATACCTTTGATAAAATTTAATGTGCTGCAAAAAGGTATTGCTATCAGCATAAACATATTTCTCCTCAAAAAGGCCCAAAAATAAATTCGAGAAGGTACATGCTGCCGGAGTCCCCATCGCAGTCCCCACCTTTTGTTCATACCAAAAACATAAACGCATTGTGAGTAAGAATGAAATCTAGGCCTTCACATACAAACCTAGTGAATTCACGGCTTTTATTCGTGGTGCACAAAATCTGCTCAATGGCCTCCACGCCTATCCTCTGAGGGATCCTCGTATACAAACTTTCCACGTTGATCGAGGCTCAGGAATAATTTTCCTGCCATTCGAAATTCTGGATACTGCTAAGAAAAGAATTTGTGTCCTTCAAATAGGCAGGAACATCCTTCAACATAGGGCGCAACAACCAATCGATGTACTGGGACATGGGCTCAGTGAGCGACCCTATCCCAGACACGATCGGCCGCCCAGGAGGACACTGAACAGACTTGTGCACCTTAGGAATGTGATACCAATGGGGTCTGGTGGGGAACTCCGGCAACAATTTCTCTGCTTTTCTCTGCGTGATAACGCCCAATTCTACATATTTCCTCAAATAGGACCTCAACTCAGATTTATATTTTTGCAGCGGATTATTTGGTAACAACCTATAAACCTGTCATGATCCCAATGGCAGGGGA
Source organism: Ranitomeya imitator (assembly GCF_032444005.1). Classification (NCBI taxonomy): domain Eukaryota; kingdom Metazoa; phylum Chordata; class Amphibia; order Anura; family Dendrobatidae; genus Ranitomeya; species Ranitomeya imitator. Next base: position 580,031,739 of record NC_091286.1, read on the forward strand.
TCACAAAAGGACAAGCACAAAAAACAAAGCAAGCTCTAGGGTGATGGAAACTGAGCTGACCGCGATCCTGAACCTAACACACGACTAGCTGTAGCCGGGGAACGTGCCTACGATGATTCCTAGACGTCTCGCGCCAGCCGAAGGACTAACTTCCCCTATTAGAAGAAACACAGACCTCTCTTGCCTCCAGAGAAACACCCCACAGAAATAGCAGCCCCCCACATGTAATGACGGTGAAATGAGAGGAAAGCACATACGTAGTTATGAAAACAGATTCAGCAAAATGAGGCCCGCTAAAGCTAGATAGCAGAGGATACAAAAGTGAACTGCGCGGTCAGCGAAAAACCCTACAAAAAACCATCCTGAAATTACTTGAACTCATGTGCCAACTCATGGAACATGAGGAGTAATATCAGCCCACTAGAGCAACCAGCAAAAAGGAATCACATATCTGCAAGCTGGACTAAGACAAAAAATTAAGCAAAACGTGGAACAGGAAAATCAAAAACTTAGCTTGTCCTGAAGATTACAGAAGCGGGAAGCAGAGGTAACAAGACACACTGATTACATTGATAGCCGGCGAGGAAATGACAAGAAAGCCAGGTTAAATAGGAAACTCCCATATCCTGATAGAACAGGTGGACACCAGAGACCGCAGAAAACACAAGTCACCCAGCACCATCTGTAACCACCAGAGGGAGCCCAAAAACAGAATCCACAACAGTACCCCCCCCTTGAGGAGGGGTCACCGAACCCTCACGAGAACCACCAGGGCGACCAGGATGAGCCCTATGAAATGCACGGACCAAATCAGCAGCATGAACATCAGAGGCAACCACCCAAGAATTATCCTCCTGACCATAACCCTTCCACTTGACCAAATACTGGAGTTTCCGTCTGGAAACACGAGAATCCAAGATCTTCTCCACAACATACTCCAATTCTCCCTCCACCAGCACCGGAGCAGGAGGTTCAAGCGAAGGAACAACAGGTACCTCATACCTCCGCAACAACGACCGATGGAACACATTATGAATAGCAAACGATGCCGGGAGATCCAAATGAAATGACACAGGGTTAAGAATTTCCAAGATCCTATAGGGACCGATGAACCGAGGCTTGAACTTAGGAGAAGAGACGTTCATAGGAACAAAACGAGAAGACAACCACACCAAGTCCCCAACATGAAGTCGAGGACCCACGCGGTGACGGCGATTAGCAAACTGCTGAGCCCTCTCCTGGGACAACTTCAAATTGTCCACCACATGACTCCAAATCTGATGCAACCTATCCACCACCATGTCCACTCCAGGACAATCAGAAGGCTCCACCTGACCAGAGGAAAAACGAGGATGAAACCCCGAATTACAAAAGAAAGGAGAAACCAAGGTAGCAGAACTAGCCGATTATTAAGGGCAAATTCGGCAAGCGGCAAAAAGGTAACCCAGTCGTCTTGATCAGCAGAAACAAAACACCTTAAATAAGTTTCCAAGGTCTGATTAGTTCGTTCCGTCTGGCCATTCGTCTGAGGATGGAATGCAGACGAAAAGGACAAATCAATGCCCATCTTAGCACAGAACGTCCGCCAAAATCTAGACACAAACTGGGATCCCCTGTCAGAAACGATGTTCTCCGGAATCCCATGCAAACGAACCACGTTCTGAAAAAACAGAGGGACCAACTCAGAGGAGGATGGCAACTTAGGCAAGGGTACCAGATGTACCATCTTAGAAAAGCGGTCACACACAACCCAGATGACGGACATTTTTTGAGAGACAGGGAGATCCGAAATAAAGTCCATGGAAATGTGCGTCCAAGGCCTCTTCGGAATAGGCAAAGGTGACAACAATCCACTGGCACGAGAACAGCAAGTCTTAGCCCGAGCGCAAACTTCACAAGACTGCACAAAAGAACGCACATCCCTCGACAAGGAAGGCCACCAAAAAGACCTGGCCACCAAGTCTCTAGTACCAAATATTCCAGGATGACCTGCCAACACAGAAGAATGGACCTCGGAGATGACTCTACTGGTCCAATTATCCAGAACAAACAGTCTTTCAGGCGGACAACGATCAGGTTTATCCGCCTGAAACTCCTGCAAAGCACGTCGCAAGTCTGGGGAGACAGCCGACAAAATCACCCCATCCCTAACCAGTGGGCTCAGAATTTCCAGGGGAGTCAGGCACAAAACTCCTAGAAAGAGCATCCGCCTTCACATTCTTTGAACCTGGCAGGTATGAAACCACAAAATCGAAATGGGAGAAAAACAGTGACCAACGAGCCTGTCTAGGATTCAGACGCTTGGCAGACTCAAGGTAAATCAGATTTTTGTGATCAGTCAAGACCACCACACGATGTCTAGCACCCTCAAGCCAATGACGCCACTCCTCAAATGCCCACTTCATGGCCAAAAGCTCCCGATTACCAACATCATAATTCCGCTCAGTGGGCGAAAACTTTCTAGAAAAGAACGCACATGGCTTCATCACTGAGCAATCGGAGCTTCTCTGCGACAAAACCGCCCCCGCTCCAATCTCGGAAGCATCAACCTCAACCTGAAAAGGAAGCGAAACATCTGGCTGACGCAACACAGGAGCAGAAGAAAACCGGCGCTTAAGTTCCTGAAAGGCCTCCACAGCCGCAGGAGACCAATCAGCAACATCAGCACCCTTCTTAGTCAAATCCGTCAAAGGCTTAACAACACTAGAAAAATTAGTTATGAAGCGACGATAAAAATTAGCAAAGCCCAAGAACTTCTGTAGACTCTTAAGAGATGTAGGCTGCGTCCAGTCACAAATAGCCTGAACCTTTACGGGATCCATCTCAATAGTAGAAGGGGAAAAAATATACCCCAAAACAGAAATCTTCTGGACTCCAAAGAGACACTTTGAACCTTTTACAAACAACGAATTGGCCCGCAGGACCTGAAACACCTTCCTGACCTGCTGAACATGGGACTCCCAGTCATCAGAAAAAACCAAAACATCATCCAAATACACAATCATAAATTTATCCAGATATTCACGGAAAATATCGTGCATAAAGGACTGGAAGACAGAAGGAGCATTAGAAAGTCCAAAAGGCATCACCAAATACTCAAAATGGCCCTCAGGCGTATTAAATGCGGTTTTTCACTCATCACCCTGCTTTATCCGCACAAGATTATACGCACCCCGAAGATCAATCTTAGTGAACCATTTAGCCCCCTTAATGCGAGCGAACAAATCAGTCAACAATGGCAAAGGATACTGATATTTGACTGTAATCTTATTCAAAAGACGGTAATCTATACAAGGCCTCAAGGAACCATCTTTTTTGGCCACGAAAAAAAAACCTGCTCCCAAAGGGGACGAAGATGGACGGATATGTCCCTTTTCCAAGGACTCCTTAACATAATCCCGCATAGCAGTATGCTCTGGCACTGACAGATTGAACAAACGTCCTTTAGGAAATTTACTGCCAGGAATCAAATCTATAGCACAATCGCAATCCCTGTGAGGAGGAAGCGAACTGAGCTTAGGCTCCTCAAAAACATCCCGATAATCAGACAAAAATACAGGAACCTCAGAAGGAGTAGATGAAGCGATAGAAATCGGAGGTGCATCATCATGAACCCCCTGACATCCCCAGCTTAACACAGACACCGTTTTCCAGTCCAAGACTGGGTTATGAGTTTGTAACCATGGCAGACCAAGCACTAAGACATCATGTAAATTATACAGTAGCAGGAAGCGAATCACCTCCTGATGAACGGGAGTCATACGCATGGTCACTTGTGTCCAGTACTGAGGTATGTTCATAGCCAAAGGTGTAGAGTCAATTCCTTTCAAAGGAATAGGGACTTCCAGAGGCTCCAGACTAAACCCACAGCGGTTGGCAAATGACCAATCCATAAGACTCAGGGCAGCGCCTGAATCCACATAGGCATCGACGGAAATGGCTGATAATGAACAAATCAGAGTCACAGACAGAATGAACTTAGAATGTAAAGTACTAATGGCAACAGACTTATCAACCTTTTTTGTGCGTTTAGAGCATGCTGATATAACATGAGCTGAATCACCACAATAAAAACACAACCCATTTTTCCGCCTATAGTTTTGCCGTTCACTTCTGGACTGAATTCTATCACATTGCATTGTCTCAGGTGCCTGTTCAGAAGACACCGCCAAATGGTGCACAGGTTTGCGCTCCCGTAAACGCCGATCAATCTGAATAGCCATAGTCATAGACTCATTCAGACCTGTAGGCGCAGGGAACCCCACCATAACATCTTTAATGGCCTCAGAAAGGCCATCTCTGAATCTTGCAGCCAGGGCGCACTCATTCCACTGAGTAAGCACCGACCATTTCCGAAATTTCTGACAATATATTTCTGCTTCATCTTGCCCCTGAGAGAGAGCCAATAAAGCTTTTTCAGCCTGAATCTCTAGGTTAGGTTCCTCATAGAGCAAACCCAATGCCAGAAAAAACGCATCCACATTGAGCAACGCAGGATCCCCTGGTGCCAATGCAAATGCCCAATTCTGAGGGTCACCCCGCAGGAAAGATATAACAATTTTGACTTGCTGAGCAGGGTCTCCAGAGGAGCGAGATTTTAAAGAAAGAAACAACTTGCAATTGTTCCTAAAATTCAGAAAACTAGATCTATCTCCAGAAAAAAACTCTGGGATAGGAATTCTAGGTTCAGACATAGGAGCATGTAACATAGTTAGTAAGGCCAAAAAAAGACATTTGTCCATCCAGTTCAGCCTATATTCCATCATAATAAATCCCCAGATCTACGTCCTTCTACAGAACCTAATAATTGTATGATACAATATTGTTCTGCTCCAGGAAGACATCCAGGCCTCTCTTGAACCCCTCGACTGAGTTCGCCATCACCACCTCCTCAGGCAAGCAATTCCAGATTCTCACTGCCCTAACAGTAAAGAATCCTCTTCTATGTTGGTGGAAAAACCTTCTCTCCTCCAGACGCAAAGAATGCCCCCTTGTGCCCGTCACCTTCCTTGGTATAAACAGATCCTCAGCGAGATATTTGTATTGTCCCCTTATATACTTATACATGGTTATTAGATCGCCCCTCAGTCGTCTTTTTTCTAGACTAAATAATCCTAATTTCGCTAATCTATCTGGGTATTGTAGTTCTCCCATCCCCTTTATTAATTTTGTTGCCCTCCTTTGTACTCTCTCTAGTTCCATTATATCCTTCCTGAGCACCGGTGCCCAAAACTGGACACAGTACTCCATGTGCGGTCTAACTAGGGATTTGTACAGAGGCAGTATAATGCTCTCATCATGTGTATCCAGACCTCTTTTAATGCACCCCATGATCCTGTTTGCCTTGGCAGCTGCTGCCTGGCACTGGCTGCTCCAGGTAAGTTTATCATTAACTAGGATCCCCAAGTCCTTCTCCCTGTCAGATTTACCCAGTGGTTTCCCATTCAGTGTGTAATGTTGACATTGATTCCTTCTTCCCATGTGTATAACCTTACATTTATCATTGTTAAACCTCATCTGCCACCTTTCAGCCCAAGTTTCCAACTTATCCAGATCCATCTGTAGCAGAATACTATCTTCTCTTGTATTAACTGCTTTACATAGTTTTGTATCATCTGCAAATATCGATATTTTACTGTGTAAACCTTCTACCAGATCATTAATGAATATGTTGAAGAGAACAGGTCCCAATACCGACCCCTGCGGTACCCCACTGGTCACAGCGACCCAGTTAGAGACTATACCATTTATAACCACCCTCTGCTTTCTATCACTAAGCCAGTTACTAACCCATTTACACACATTTTCCCCCAGACCAAGCATTCTCATTTTGTGTACCAACCTCTTGTGCGGCACGGTATCAAACGCTTTGGAAAAATCGAGATATACCACGTCCAATGACTCACCGTTGTCCAGCCTATAGCTTACCTCTTCATAAAAACTGATTAGATTGGTTTGACAGGAGCGATTTCTCATAAACCCATGCTGATATGGAGTTAAACAGTTATTCTCATTGAGATAATCCAGAATAACATCCCTCAGAAACCCTTCAAATATTTTACCAACAATAGAGGTTAGACTTACTGGCCTATAATTTCCAGGTTCACTTTTAGAGCCCTTTTTGAATATTGGCACCACATTTGCTATGCGCCAATCCTGCGGAACAGACCCTGTCGCTATAGAGTCCCTAAAAATAAGAAATAATGGTTTATCTATTACATTACTTAGTTCTCTTAGTACTCGTGGGTGTATGCCATCCGGACCCGGAGATTTATCTATTTTAATCTTATTTAGCCGGTTTCGCACCTCTTCTTGGGTTAGATTGGTGACCCTTAATATAGGGTTTTCATTGTTTCTTGGGATTTCACCTAGCATTTCATTTTCCACCGTGAATACCGTGGAGAAGAAGGTGTTTAATATGTTCGCTTTTTCCTCGTCATCTACAACCATTCTTTCCTCACTATTTTTTAAGGGGCCTACATTTTCAGTTTTTATTCTTTTACTATTGATATAGTTGAAGAACAGTTTGGGATTAGTTTTACTCTCCTTAGCAATGTGCTTCTCTGTTTCCTTTTTGGCAGGTTTAATTAGTTTTTTAGATAAAGTATTTTTCTCCCTATAGTTTTTTAGAGCTTCAATGGTGCCATCCTGCTTTAGTAGTGCAAATGCTTTCTTTTTACTGTTAATTGCCTGTCTTACTTCTTTGTTTAGCCACATTGGGTTTTTCCTATTTCTAGTCCTTTTATTCCCACAAGGTATAAACCGCTTACACTGCCTATTTAGGATGTTCTTAACCCCTTCAAGACCCAGCCTATTTTGACCTTAAAGACCTTGCCGTTTTTTGCAATTCTGACCAGTGTCCCTTTATGAGGTAATAACTCAGGAACGCTTCAACGGATCCTAGCGGTTCTGAGATTGTTTTTTCGTGACATATTGGGCTTCATGTTAGTGGTAAATTTAGGTCAATAAATTCTGCATTTATTTGTGATAAACACGGAAATTTGGCGAAAATTTTGAAAATTTCGCAATTTTCACATTTTGAATTTTTATTCTGTTAAACCAGAGAGATATGTGACACAAAATAGTTAATAAATAACATTTCCCACATGTTTACTTTACATCAGCACAATTTTGGAAACAAAATTTTTTTTTGTTAGGAAGTTATAAGGGTTAAAATTCGACCAGCGATTTGTCATTTTTACAACGAAATTTACAAAACCATTTTTTTTAGGGACCACCTCACATTTGAAGTCAGTTTGAGGGGTCTATATGGCTGAAAATACCCAAAAGTGACACCATTCTAAAAACTGCACCCCTCAAGGTACTCAAAACCACATTCAAGAAGTTTATTAACCCTTCAGGTGCTTCACAGCAGCAGAAGCAACATGGAAGGAAAAAATGAACATTTAACTTTTTAGTCACAAAAATTATCTTTTAGCAACAATTTTTTTATTTTCCCAATGGTAAAAGGAGAAACTGAACCACGAAAGTTGTTGTCCAATTTGTCCTGAGTACGCTGATACCTCATATGTGGGGGTAAACCACTGTTTTGGCGCACGGCAGGGCTTGGAAGGGAAGGAGCGCCATTTGACTTTTTGAATCAAAAATTGGCTCCACTCTTTAGCGGACACCATGTCACGTTTGGAGAGCCCCCGTGTGCCTAAAAATTGGAGCTCCCCCACAAGTGACCCCATTTTGGAAACTAGACGCCCCAAGGAACTTATCTAGATGCATAGTGAGCACTTTGAACCCCCAGGTGCTTCACAAATTGATCCGTAAAAATGAAAAAGTACTTTGTTTTCACAAAAAAATTCTTTTAGCCTCAATTTTTTCATTTTCACATGGGCAACAGGATAAAATGGATCCTAAAATGTGTTGGGCAATTTCTCCTGAGTACACCAATACCTCACATGTGGAGGTAAACCACTGTTTGGGCACATGGTAAGGCTCGGAAGGGAAGGAGCGCCATTTGACTTTTTGAATGAAAAATTATTTCCATCGTTAGCGGACACCATGTCGCGTTTGGATAGCTCCTGTGTGCCTAAACATTGGCGCTCCCCCACAAGTGACCCCATTTTGGAAACTAGACCCCCCAAGGAACTAATTTAGATGCCTAGTGAGCACTTTAAACCCTCAGGTGCTTCACAAATTGATCTGTAAAAATGAAAAAGTACTTTTTTTTCACAAAAAAATTCTTTTCGCCTCAATTTTTTCATTTTCACATGGGCAGTAGGATAAAATGGATCATAAAATTTGTTGGGCAATTTCTCCCGAGTACGCCGATACCTCATATGTGGGGGTAAACCACTGTTTGGGCACACGGCAGGGCTCGGAAGGGAAGGCGCGCCATTTGACTTTTTGAATGGAAAATTAGCTCCAATTGTTAGCGGACACCATGTCGCGTTTGGAGAGCCCCTGTGTGCCTAAACATTGGAGCTCCCGCACAAGTGACCCCATTTTGGAAACTAGACCCCCCAAGGAACTTATCTAGATGCATATTGAGCACTTTAAACCCCCAGGTGCTTCACAGAAGTTTATAACGCAGAGCCATGAAAATAAAAAATAATTTTTCTTTCCTCAAAAATGATTTTTTAGCCTGGAATTTCCTATTTTGCCAAGGATAATAGGAGAAATTGGACCCCAAATATTGTTGTCCAGTTTGTCCTGAGTACGCTGATACCCCATATGTGGGGGTAAACCACTGTTTGGGCGCACGGCAGGGCTCGGAAGGGATGGCACGCCATTTGGCTTTTTAAATGGAAAATTAGCTCCAATCATTAGCGGACACCATGTCACGTTTGGAGAGCCCCTGTGTGCCTAAACATTGGAGATCCCCCAGAAATGACACCATTTTAGAAACTAGACCCCCAAAGGAACTAATCTAGATGTGTGGTGAGGACTTTGAACCCCCAAGTGCTTCACAGAAGTTTATAACGCAGAGCCATGAAAAAAAAAAAAAAAATTATTTTCTCAAAAATGATCTTTTAGCCTGCAATTTTTTATTTTCCCAAGGGTAACAGGAGAAATTTGACCCCAAAAGTTGTTGTCCAGTTTCTCCTGAGTACGCTGATACCCCATATGTGGGGGTAAATCACTGTTTGGGCACATGCCGGGGCTCGGAAGTGAAGTAGTGACGTTTTGAAATGCAGACTTTGATGGAATGCTCTGTGGGCGTCACGTTGCGTTTGCAGAGCCCCTGATGTGGCTTAACAGTAGAAACCCCCCACAAGTGACCCCATTTTGGAAACTAGACCCCCAAAGGAACTTATCTAGATGTGTGGTGAGCACTTTGAACCCCCAAGTGCTTCATAGAAGTTTATAATGCAGAGCCGTGAAAATAATAAATACGTTTTCTTTCCTCAAAAATAATTATTTAGCCCAGAGTTTTTTATTTTTCCCAAGGGTAACAGGAGAAATTTGACCCCAATATTTGTTGTCCAGTTTCTCCTGAGTACGGTGATACCCCATATGTGGGGGTAAACTACTGTTTGGGCACATGCCGGGGCTTGGAATTGAAGTAGTGACGTTTTGAAATGCAGACTTTGATGGAATGCTCTGCGGGCGTCACGTTGCGTTTGCAGAGCCCCTGATGTGCCTAAACAGTAGAAACCCCCCACAAGTGACCCCATTTTGGAAACTAGACCCTGAAAGGAACTTATCTAGATGTGTGGTGAGCACTTTGAACCCCCAAGTGCTTCATAGAAGTTTATAATGCAGAGCCGTGAAAATAATAAATACGTTTTCTTTCCTCAAAAATAATTATTTAGCCCAGAATTTTTTATTTTCCCAAGGGTTACAGGAGAAATTGGACCCCAAAAGTTGTTGTCCAGTTTCTCCTGAGTACGCTGATACCCCATATGTGGGGGTAAACCACTGTTTGGGCACACGTCGGGGCTCAGAAGGGAAGTAGTGACTTTTGAAATGCAGACTTTGATGGAATGGTCTGCGGGTGTCACGTTGCGTTTGCAGAGCCCCTGGTGTGCCTAAACAGTAGAAACCCCCCACAAGTGACCCCATTTTAGAAACTAGACCCCCCAAGGAACTTATCTAGATATGTGGTGAGCACTTTGAACCCCCAAGTGCTTCACAGACGTTTACAACACAGATCCGTGAAAATAAAAAATCATTTTTCTTTCCTCAAAAATTATGTTTTAGCAAGCATTTTTTTAGATTCACAAGGGTAACAGGAGAAATTGGACCCCAGTAATTGTTGCGCAGTTTGTCCTGAGTATGCTGGTACCCCATATGTGGGGGTAAACCACTGTTTGGGCACACGTCAGGGCTCGGAAGTGAGGGAGCACCATTTGACTTTTTGAATACGAGATTGGCTGGAATCAATGGTGGCGCCATGTTGCGTTTGGAGACCCCTGATGTGCCTAAACAGTGGTAACCCCTCAATTCTAACTCCAACACTAACCCCAACACACCCCTAACCCTAATCCCAACTGTAGCCATAATCCTAATCACAACCCTAACCCCAACACACCCCTAACCACAACACTAATTCCAACCCTAACCCTAAGGCTATGTGCCCACGTTGCGGATTCGTGTGAGATATTTCCGCACCATTTTTGAAAAATCTGCGGGTAAAAGGCACTGTGTTTTACCTGCGGATTTTCCGCGGATTTCCAGTGTTTTTTGTGCGGATTTCACCTGCGGATTCCTATTGAGGAACAGGTGTAAAACGCTGCGGAATCCGCACAAAGAATTCACATGCTGCGGAAAATACAACGCAGCGTTCCCGCGCGGTATTTTCCGCATCACGGGCACAGCGGATTTGGTTTTTCATATGTTTACATGGTACTGTAAACCTGATGGAACACTGCTGCGAATCCGCAGCCAAATCCGCACCGTGTGCACATAGCCTAATTCTAAAGGTATGTGCACACGCTGCGGAAAACGCTGCGGATCCGCAGCAGTTTCCCATGAGTGTACAGTTCAATGTAAACCTATGGGAAACAAAAATCGCTGTACACATGCTGCGGAAAAACTGCACGGAAACGCAGCGGTTTACATTCCGCAGCATGTCACTTCTTTGTGCGGATTCCGCAGCGGTTTTACAACTGCTCCAATAGAAAATCGCAATTGTAAAACCGCAGTGAAATGCGCAGAAAAAAACGCGGTAAATCCGCCATAAATCCGCAGCGGTTTAGCACTGCGGATTTATCAAATCCGCAGCGGAAAAATCCGCAGAGGACCAGAATACGTGTGCACATTCCTAACCCTAACCCTACCCCTAACCCTACCCCTAACCCTAGCCCTAACCCTAACCCTACCCCTAACCCTACCCCTACCCCTAACCCTACCCCTAACCCTAACCCTACCCCTAACCCTACCCCTAACCCTAACCCTACCCCTAACCCTAACCCTATTCTAACATTAGTGGAAAAAAAAAAATTTCTTTATTTTTTTATTGTCCCTACCTATGGGGGTGACAAAGGGGGGGGGTCATTTATTATTTTTTTTATTTTGATCACTGAGATAGATTATATCTCAGTGATCAAAATGCACTTTGGAACGAATCTGCCGGCCGGAAGATTCGGCGGGCGCACTGCACATGCGCCCGCCATTTTGGAAGATGGCGGCGCCCGGGAGAAGACGGACGGGACCACGGCTGGATCGGTAAGTATGATAGGGTGGGGGGGGGACCACGGGGGGGGGGATCGGAGCACGGGGGGGGGGGATCGGAGCACGGGGGGGGGAATCGGAGCGCGGGAGGGGTGGAACGGAGCGCGGGGGGCGTGGAACGGAGCACGGGGGGGCTGGAATGGAGCACGGGGGGGTGGAACGGAGCACGGGGGGGGGTGGATCGGAGTGCAGGGGGGGTGATTGGAGCACGGGGGGGTGATTGGAGCACGGGGGGAGCGGACACGAGCACGGGGGGGAGCGGAGCACAGGGCGGAGGGGAGCCGGAGCAGTGTACCGGCCAGATCGGGGGGGTGGGGGGGCGATCGGAGGGGTGGGGTGGGGGCACACTAGTATTTCCAGCCATGGCCGATGATATTTCAGCATCGGCCATGGCTGGATTGTAATATTTCACCCGTTATAATGGGTGAAATATTACAAATCGCTCTGATTGGCAGTTTCACTTTCAACAGCCAATCAGAGCGATCGTAGCCACGAGGGGGTGAAGCCACCCCCCCTGGGCTAAACTACCACTCCCCCTGTCCCTGCAGATCGGGTGAAATGGGAGTTAACCCTTTCACCCGATCTGCAGGGACGCGATCTTTCCATGACGCCGCATAGGCGTCATGGGTCGGATTGGCACCGACTTTCATGACGCCTACGTGGCGTCAAAGGTCGGGAAGGGGTTAAACATTTCCCATTTATTATCTGTATTCTTATTTCTGAGGATATTGTCCCAGTCTACCAGATTAAGGGCATCTCTAAGCTGGTCAAACTTTGCCTTCCTAAAGTTCAGTGTTTTTGTGACTCCCTGACAAGTCCCCCTAGTGAAAGACAGGTGAAACTGTACAATATTGTGGTCGCTATTTCCTAGATGCCCGACCACCTGCAGATTTGTTATTCTGTCAGGTCTATTAGATAGTATTAGGTCTAAAAGTGCTGCTCCTCTGGTTGGATTCTGCACCAATTGTGAAAGATAATTGTTCTTGGTTATTAGCAGAAACCTGTTGCCTTTATGGGTTTCACAGGTTTCTGTTTCCCAGTTAATATCCGGGTAGTTAAAGTCCCCCATAACCAGGACCTCATTATGGGTTGCAGCTTCATCTATCTGCTTTAGAAGTAGACTTTCCATGGTTTCTGTTATATTTGGGGATTTGTAACAGACCCCAATGAGAATTTTGTTACCATTTTTCCCTCCATGAATTTCGACCCATATGGACTCGACATCCTCATTTCCTTCGCTAATATCCTCCCTTAAAGTGGACTTTAGACAAGACTTTACATAGAGACAAACCCCTCCTCCTCTCCGATTTTTACGATCCTTTCTAAACAGACTGTAACCCTGTAAGTTAACTGCCCAGTCATAGCTTTCATCTAACCATGTTTCGGTTATTCCCACTATGTCAAAGTTACCTGTAGATATTTCTGCTTCTAGTTCTTCCATCTTGTTTGTCAGGCTTCTGGCGTTTGCAAACATGCAGTTTAGAGGATTTTGTTTTGTTCCAATCTCCTCGCTGTGGATTGTTTTAGAAATGTTCTTACCTCCCTTCTGAGTATGTTTTCCTGGATCTTCTTTGTTCAAGTCTAATGTTTTTCTTCCCGTCCCCTCTTCTTCTAGTTTAACGCCCTCCTGATGAGTGTAGCGAGTCTTCTGGCGAATGTGTGTTTCCCAGGTTTGTTGAGGTGTAGTCCGTCTCTGGCGAGGAGTCCATCGTACAAGTAATTCACACCGTGGTCCAGGAATCCGAATCCTTGTTGTCTGCACCATCGTCTTAGCCAGTTGTTTGCATCAAGGATCCTGTTCCATCTCCTGGTGCCATGCCCGTCTACTGGAAGGATAGAAGAAAAAACTACCTGTGCATCCAGTTCCTTTACTTTCTTCCCCAACTCTTCAAAGTCTTTGCAGATTGTCGGTAGGTCCTTCCTTGCCGTGTCATTGGTGCCAACATGTATCAGAAGAAATGGGTGGACGTCCTTGGAGCTGAAGAGCTTTGGTATCCTATCGGTCACATCTTTGATCATCGCACCTGGAAGGCAGCATACTTCTCTTGCAGTTATGTCCGGTCTGCAGATGGCTGCTTCTGTGCCTCTCAGTAGTGAGTCTCCCACCACCACCACTCTTTGTTGCTTCTTGGCTGTACTTTTTGCTGTCACTTGTTGCTGTGTGCCCTTTTCTTTTTTGCTTGCTGGTATTGTTTCATCCTTAGGTGTGCCATCTTCATCCTCTACAAAGATTTGATATCGGTTCTTCAGTTGTGTGGTTGGTGATTTCTCCATGGTCTTCTTGCTTCTTTTGGTCACATGCTTCCACTCATCTGCTTTTGGAGGTTCTCTGACACTTTTTTCACCTTCTGTGACCAGTAGAGATGCTTCTGTTCTGTCTAGAAAGTCTTCATTCTCTTTGATGAGTTTCAAAGTTGCTATTCTTTCTTCCAGACCCCGCACCTTTTCTTCTAAAAGGGCCACAAGTCTACACTTCTGACAGGTGAAATTTGATTCTTCTTCTGGTCGATCTGTGAACATGTAGCACATGCTGCAGCTCACCATGTAGGTTGTCACATCTGCCATGTTGCAGATCTTGTATATTTTGAACCTTAGCAGCAAGATTATTCAGGCTGGAAGCCAAACTCTGGACGTCCATGATAAACAGCTGAGGTCAGAGCCATTCAGGGAATTAAGAGGAGGTAAGACGCAGCCAGGCTGCAATTAAGGCTAGGCAGCAAACTCTGAGGGAAAAAAAAAAAAAAAAAACTTCCTCAGACTACTTTTCCTCCTACTTCAGCCAATACGATTACCACTTTTTGGCCGGCTATACTGTCATGATCCCAATGGCAGGGGATCACAAAAGGACAAGCACAAAAAACAAAGCAAGCTCTAGGGTGATGGAAACTGAGCTGACCGCGATCCTGAACCTAACACACAACTAGCTGTAGCCGGGGAACGTGCCTACGATGATTCCTAGACGTCTCGCGCCAGCCGAAGGACTAACTTCCCCTATTAGAAGAAACACAGACCTCTCTTGCCTCCAGAGAAACACCCCACAGAAATAGCAGCCCCCCACATGTAATGACGGTGAAATGAGAGGAAAGCACATACGTAGTTATGAAAACAGATTCAGCAAAATGAGGCCCGCTAAAGCTAGATAGCAGAGGATACAAAAGTGAACTGCGCGGTCAGCGAAAAACCCTACAAAAAACCATCCTGAAATTACTTGAACTCACGTGCCAACTCATGGAACATGAGGAGTAATATCAGCCCACTAGAGCAACCAGCAAAAAGGAATCACATATCTGCAAGCTGGACTAAGACAAAAATTAAGCAAAACGTGGAACAGGAAAATCAAAAACTTAGCTTGTCCTGAAGATTACAGAAGCGGGAAGCAGAGGTAACAAGACACACTGATTACATTGATAACCGGCGAGGAAATGACAAGAAAGCCAGGTTAAATAGGAAACTCCCATATCCTGATAGAACAGGTGGACACCAGAGACCGCAGAAAACACAAGTCACCCAGCACCATCTGTAACCACCAGAGGGAGCCCAAAAACAGAATCCACAACATAAACCGTCCTATCCGACAGCTGTCTCTTTGCTTCAGCGATGTAGTAGGGTCTGGGAAGTAACACCATTTTGCCCCCCTTGTCAGCAGACCGTACCACCATGTCCTCCCACGTCCGTATCTCACGTAGGGCCGTAACCTCCTCCCTGGTCAAATTACTAGGGGGTTTCGGATATATGAGTGCCTCGACATCCTTAATAACTTGCGCCTCAAACAAGTCCACTAAGTTGCCGGGGGATACCAAGGGCATAAACCTAGAAGAAACTCCCCCCTGAAAGGGGGCCACTATATCCCCATCTCGTTGATCAAAACTGTCAGAATTTTCATTCATGCCCAAAAGCAATCTAGTATCCTCTCCCAAATCGGCTAACGCTCCTGTCCCTGCCATGAACCCCAATGGCCCGATAGTTACTGGCGTCTCTCCTTCTGGGACACTACTAGCAGTCGCTTTTTGTTGAACATTTTAAAGAGGTGAAACTTCCTAATAGACTTGAAAAGGTCAATTTTGAAATCGGTCATATTGAATTCCTGCGGAATACAAAACCCCAAACCCTTAGCCAATAAAGACAAATGAGTCGAAGTCAGTACATGGTCAGTCAAATTGATCACTGTGCTTTCAATCGGAACATCTAATATCTGCGTGTCCACGCTACATGCTTCCATTTGTACTGTTTGCCTATACCGGCTCTTCCTTCTGCTACTCCGGGTCTTTCTCCTAAAGGGGTCGACACTTCAGGAGTCTCAGTCTCTACTGCTGGTAGCAACTCTAGTGAACTGGCAGAAGTGCCCGCCCCGTCGCTCAGGCTAGATTCAGACGCGGTAGTCAGATACTCCCTCTTGCGATATTTTTTCTTATTATTATTCTTCTTTCTCCAATTGCCGGTGATTTTACCTCCAATCTCTCCTTCTTTGTTGTTACTCCACGTAAAAATACGCCCTGTATCAAAGTCGGCCTTATCACGGACAAATTTGTCCCTTTTTCTCTGCTTGACATTGGCCTGGATTGGTGTAAGTTTAATAAAGTGTTTGGACAGGTGATCGCACTTCCATATGAACAGAATGATCCCCTTAAAAAAAAACATGATTTTTAAAGCACCACTCCAGCGTTCTTTTTTATTTCAGCACTGGAGTGGTGCTACTAATCTAAGTTCCCAACCACTAGTATTATGCTAACCAACCACCATCTTCAGCTCTTATTGGTGCCGCTCTGGTCTCGTGCCACCATCTTGTGAAAGCAACACCTGACTGACCGCATGCCATAGGTAACAGTCACAAGCTCTCGAAGTAAGTCTGCGAGAGCCTCGTTCTGACTCTCAGAGACTTAAAATGAATTGTGACTTCTGACTAGCTCCAGCAAAACACTGCAGCAATCTGACAGGTCACAACCTGCTGGAGACAAACGGAGCGGTGCCATTAACAGATGAAGATGGCGGCTGGTAAGCATGAGACTAGGGGCAGGGAAATGAGATTAGAGTCACCTTTCCATTGTTGCAATTAAAAAATCTACTGGAGTGGTGCTTTAAATAAACTTTCCCTAAAATGGGGCAATTGGCATCTGCCTCATGTGGTCTTGCCTTTCTCTGAGTCATCATGTTACCTTATAAGTTGCAATTATGGTTTTTCTGTCTTCTTTCAATCTTAAAGCTATGAAACAAACTATTTAAAAGAATGCTGTTATTCTAAGGAAATAAATGGATAATTGAGAAACTTAAAGGCAATTAATTATAAAGTATAAACTAGGATTTATATATGTGATTTTTTTTTATGACAATCATATTCTTTTCACCTGTCCCAAAATGGGATATTGGCCTGCTTCAAGATTCTGATGCCTGTAAACCTCAAAACTTATGTTTTCTGGCTTTTCTGCAATGTTTGTAATGGCAAATGACCTGAAATGGTTTATATTGTACATAGTAAGAACTGTAAGAAAATAAAAGTAAATAATCCTTTAGCTTGGTTCCCCCTACCTTATTTCTAAATGTGAAGCTAATCTACACAAGCGTCCATGGCTTTGTCACAAAACAAAAAGATTTCATTGCATATATAATTTGAAGAATCATAATAAATTATTATATTTTATAGGTCACACCATTATTATTCAAAGAGTGCAAGGGAGAACAACTATGAAACACAGACATCAAAGAGTTGTCCCTATGCGAAGAAGGAGACCGACCAGAGCTCTTCTGTGGCACTGAGGACACGAAGATAGCAAGGAAAGAAGCTGCTCTCCACAATGACACAAAGACCTTTCACTGTGCTGCCGACAAATCACAAAAACCATGGAAGGAACAGCTTCAAGGAGATCTGCACTACCTTAGGCAAACTTTTGAAGATTTTTTCTGTTTTTACTTAACTGCATATGTATGGAGCGAAAAACATTTTTTCCATTTGGGTTTTATTAAAAAATTAGCAGTTTGCCTTCTGTGGCCTCTACCTTACCCTGGCTGTTGTTAACTGTAGTGTGAGTTTACTGAGAATCCTTTAGTGAATTTGTTCCATTGGGACAGTGTGTACCACTTTTTACCCATCTTTCTCTGAGCTCGTCTTAGCTGATTTTTGGGAAATAGACCACATCAAAGTGGAATATCCAGAGAAACAAAGAACCTGTAAAAACAAAACAATGCAAAATCGTCAAAGTTATCCAATCATAAAATTGATTTTTAGCGCCAAATACATGCATTTAGGTATGAAACAAATTTTCCAAAAATGGAAATCCCCTTTAACATTCATTCAGCTGCAGGAAATGGCTGTGACGACACACAACAGACAAGTCCACCGTTACCACTAACTCCACCTATATGCAAAGAAGCCTAAGCAAAGCAAGAGATTACTATAATTTGGAAACTTACAACAGGGAACATAACATTTCAGGAGGAGGCCCAGTCATGTGTCACAGTTTCACATCTGACTGTGGCCTAGCCACACCTTGAATGACAGCTCAACCACCCTCTGGGATCTGTAGTATGTAGTCATCCAATCTGATCCTGGGGCGTCCTGGGCTATCAACATTTTGATCGACAGTCCTGCTGGTCAATCTGGTCTAGCCTGTGCGTGTTTCCCCAGGCTCCTCCTGTCTTTAATTATTTGCAAGCTATTTAGCTTGGTTGCTGTCTGCAGTTCAGTGTCAGTTGTAGCTTTGCTTAAGTTAGGTGTGTGTGCTTGCTCTGTATATGACATCTTGATCTTGTTGATGACCTCGGATTTGTTGTGACTATTCGTGTGGATTATCCCTTACGCCATTGATGCTCTCTGACTTCAGGTATCTGACCACCGAGATGACCTTTAACTATCCGTTTGTTGTATTCCCTGTTCTTGACATATCATCCTGGCATTCTTTATGCCATAGCCACACATTTCATATTTGCATTCATTCTTAAATTCACAACATGGATTGGACTGAGACCACAGAAAATGTATAATAAAAACATTTATCCTTTTCCTTTTTTTAAGCTTCTCTCTTGATTATGTGTTAAAGCAATTGATATTAACAAAACTTATCAAATGTGTGTAAGTGGCGGTGACGATACTCCTGTAGATCCCTAGCATGATGTATCATTAGTAGGGGAAGGCTGCTACCTATTGGTCAGATGGGACCTTGTGGAACCAACCAGCACAGGAAGAGTTGCAGGGAGACAAGTTCAAATTCGGCACCCAGTCAGGTGCCTTTGATGATGCAGTTCAAGGATATAAATGTCCTACCTGCCAAACCATGAAGTGATTTGGCGCCAAGAGAGAGAACGGTGCGGATGTGGACCAGGGACGATGCTGAAGCCAGAGTGACAGGCCTCAGTGGAAAGTGTGTGCCAGCAGGGTGCTGGCTGCTGTCAGAGAGAGTCCAGACATTGCCAAGTGACTACATCGGTCAAGGCCCAGAGCACAGACAGCGCAAGTCAAGGTCCAAATCCCCGCTCAAGTTTCAAAGTCTAGATGACACCAGTCGGGAGCCGGAGCCCAGCCCTGTCCTTCTCAGACCCAGGAGACACCCGCTGTCGGTCAAGCATCAAAGATCTGTGAGAAGACTTTGACCGGGGAAGAACGCTGGAAGATAGAAGGGAGTCACAAATAAGCCAGGCCGCCGCTTCCAGCACCAAAGTACGGTACAGGGGTCGGCCTGGGCTAGGACAACAGGTGGGGTGGGGGTTGGCTGGAGCAAAAGAGGATCAACATTCCTTGGTAGACTTTGCTAGGAGACTTACGGCCCAGCGGGAAGACCCAGTGACCCCCGCTAGGGCCATTGTGTCAAAAGGAGTTAATGCAGTAGCTCTCGCAGGAACGGATGTACCAACCCTGTCAGAGGGACACCAGTATAATCCTTTAAGACACTTCACTGTTATTCAAATTGAACTGTAAGACCTATTGTATGTTCCGTATTGTATAATCCACATGTGTTTGCACTTTTTCCTATTGTTTAACTGTTTCCCAACAATAAATAGTTTGTTGTCTGTTTCTGCCTCATGCTCATCTGTGTGTTGCATCCAGTCACTTGCTTTCATTTGCACAATATGCATAAGGTGCAGGGCAGTGTTCACACTAGTGTCATGTCTTCCATTTCTCAAAAGATTTACGACAGAAATGTTAGCACCACTATGATCCATCATCATCATCACAGGTCAACCGTTATCCCTTTTTTTAACTCCTGTTGAATTATAATGGATCTGTGAGAATTCTGGCATAATTTGTGCTAAAATACTGTATTTCATGACTTTTTCCATCATTATAATGTGTTTTAGACACTTTTTGTAACTTGTTTGAATATGAGGCATGGCAAGGCTGAAAAAGAGCGTGGCATAATGTGCAACACATCAAATGCACCAACATTGTGGCAAAAAAACACTAGACAGTCTTAAATTTAGGCCTGGGTCACACGTGCGAGTTCAATGCGAGAAACTCATGCGAGTCCCTCGCATCAAGTCTTGGCACTGCCGCCAGCACTCGGGACCGTAGTGTGCTCCTGCATAGAAATACATGCAACCGCACGCTCCGGTTCCGAGTGCCAGTGGCAGTGTCGGGACTTGATGCGAGAGATTTGCGTGAGTTTCTCACATTGAACTCCCAAGTCTGACCCCGGCCTAAGTTTAAGACTGTCTTGTCTTTTGCCACAATTTTGGTGCATTTGATGTGTTGCACATTACGCCACGCTCTTTTTCAGCCTTGCCACGCCTCCTATTCAAACAAGTTACAAAAATAATAATGATGGAAAAAGTCATGAAATACAGTATTTTAGCACAAATTATGCCAGAATTCTGAAGCCTATAGCTTAATAAATATGACCCACTGTATTTCTTCTTACATTGATATTTGGCCAGTTTAAATCTTCGGGATCTTATTATAAATTGCTTGTTTTATTTAAAAAAAAAAACAACAAAAAAACAATAATATAAAATAAAACATGTTACTGCTAAATCGTCTATTAAAATTGAAATATAATAGTATTATCCTGTGTGCAATGCCCTGAAAGAATGTGTTCTTGCTCTGTCGTCACAGCCCATGGTCACGGTGCAGTAAAATATGCAGAGCAGGCAGCCAGACAGTTAATACAGCCAGCAGTCAGTAGGTGCGTACAGTTTAGTATGTGTTCGGCTATGACTTGTTTGCATTATGTGGGTCAGAGTACTCGGATTATGCAAGCGAAAAAACTGCAACGGATTACTCAATGTTTGAGCAGAATCCAGCTCTGAAGGAATCGGGTTTTTTTTTTTTTTTTTTATCACAAGAGGAAATAACAATTCTTTAGTACGTATTTTCCTGTGCGACTGAGCAGCTGTAATGCTGATATATTTAGCACTTGCCGAGCCTGTGGTAAGTAGGGTGTTGCCTAAATACAATTAGCCGGTCAGATGACTGGATCTCGGTGGCTTGCAAACTGTGGAAAGGATATTGCTTTTAATAAAACTTAAACTGCAGCTTTCGAAACAAACAAAAAAAAAAAGGGGAGCAAATGATTGCGAACGCAGGGCGGTGTTGTGAATACTGCCTGAAGAGGACATCACAGCTTCCCGAAGATCATGTTCAAGCAGTAGGGTTTATTTTGCAGCGAGAAGAAGGATGTCATACTTAATATGTTTGCATCCTGCATCAGCCCCGGAATGGTCATACGCACGGCTGTACAAGGCGACGAAGCTGGTGTCTTCCAGGAGCCCGTCACGTAATATCTGGGGAACTGCCAGCTGAGTAAAGGTTGTTGTTCATCTTTTTTTTATTATTATTATTTTTGGCATTTTTTTTTTTGCTTATTGTTCCTCAATCCGAAGCTGCTGATGGCTTGTCGGTCATCCACATCATTAGTTGCATACTGCGTTTAAGGTGAGCTGGATCTTTCCTTCTTCATAAGCGATGCTGCAGAATGCATCTGAAATGGCAGCGAGGATTAATGCCTTCTCTTCTGCATGCTGTGCTCCGAATCCATTATACGCTGCTGTCAGTATGTAAATACTCAGCCTGATATAACATTCTGCACCTCCTGCCTCTCGGTACATTGCATCACCATTTTACAGCCGGCATTTTCATCGTCATCTCATGCAAAAAAAAAAAAAATACAAGCTTTAAAAAAAAAAAAAAAATTTGACTGTGACAGGCTGCGTAATCGTATTAACCTTGCTTTTAATCCTGTCCTGCATTTACCCAGCTAAATAATGTATGCTGTATTGTTAATTAATGTGAATATCAAATTAAAGCGCTTGGAAACTAATATGCTTGCAATGCAGGTAGGAGGAATGGAAAAAAAATCTATTTTTAACTCCTGCATAGCACTGTAGCTCGCCTCTCGTATGCGGAAGTCATGGCTAAATGGTCGGTTCTCCGGGGGAACAGAGAAGTGGCCCTTTGCAGTGGTCACTACTCCTGCCGTTATTAATACAAAGCTGCGGATCAATGGGACACAGCATGAAGAAAACCCGGAGGTGGATTATCATTGCTTACCAAGATCCGTTCCCCCAATGGGAAATCCACTTCTCATGAATGTCAGCCGGCCGAGCTGATTTTACCGACGACGGTTCTTCATACCCATGAAGCGTGGACCGAACTTAAAAAAAAAAAAGGTTTATTTTTATTCTTCCGTAACGTACGTCACACGCAGGAGGACCGAAAGTATTTTACGTGTTAACGGTATCCTTAAACGGTTCGCAGAGGTAGGTCGCAAGTGCATGTTGTTGTCGTTATGGTCCGAGCGCCGCGCCAACCCTGAATATGTCTAATCTTACGCAGATTGCTAGATGTTATTCAGCAGACATGAAGATGAGAGAAGCCATCACAGAATAGGCGATGTACTTGTCTGTATCAGTCACCACTACCGGATGCTGATTTTAACAAGATGCCTTTAAGAAACAGATTTCATGTAAACGACCTCTAGGAACCTCATCTCTTGCTCGGTTGTATAAAATGAATTTCTGTGTGAAAGGTGTCCTGCCACAGTATGGCGGACGGCTTATTGCACATGTTAACTGTTCACTGCTCTTTCGGTTACATATCGTATTGCTTGTTGTTCCAACCGAAAAACTATGTAAAAATTTGATAAAATACTACATTTTAATAAGCTTTGCTTTATAAAACGAAAAAAAACAGATCTTAGCTGTCCCGTCTCATCATTAAAACCGTGAAGTAAAACCATCCAGTCAGGCCTTTGTGTGACAGTAACCCCTTGCCTGCTCTCCACATTAATGCGTAATGTCGTGACATTTAGAAAATTCAAGGACGTTTCCGCCTCTTTTCTCGTGTAAAAAAAAACAAACAAAAATTTGATTTTTCTCCCCCCGAAAATAAGCTTTTTGTTCAGTAAAAAAAGTCCATCGTAGCTGTTTCTGCTCCTGCCTTGTTGTTCTATGCACACTAATGAACATTCGAGGCCTGTAAAGGCCGCTGTGGTGGTTGCAGGGTTAATAGCCAGACTGACGCAGGATGATTCGATGTCGTGAATCCAAATCCGGACAGAACAGGGTGTTTTTCTCTTCTTTTTTCCCCCCCACATTCCTTGCCTTGCTGTGTGTGTGCGTGTTTGCTGCAAAGCTCCTTTAAGACAGAGATTCTGCATTCGCGATGATCTCTCTAGACTGGGCCCGTGCCTTGTTACTGTGGCAACGGAACATTTTTCGCTAAATGATTTTAACACTGGGGGGAAGATAATGTTATTTCTAGAAAAATTTCCACCAGGCAAGTAACGAATGCTTTCCTCAGAAGGCATATTCCTTTTTTTTTTATTTATTTTTGCTTGTTGTTTTTCTTTCGTGATTTATTGTTTTCGAGCTACGTGCTGCTGTGTATTATCAACCCTATCGTAAGCGTTGATTCCTAATACATGCACGATATGTTCTCACACGCGTGCAACAATGGCAACGACGACAAAAAAAGAAGCGCCATATTGTCCGCAGAATTTAACACTTTTTCTGCCAGATGTTTTCTTGTGTTGCTAGGAACAAACAGTGTGTGATTGTAAAAAGCTGCGTAGAACTTAGTGAGGCGGGATGAGGCTTCTATTCTGACTAAATGTCACTATTCTTGTGTACGAAACAGCATTTGAATCTAATTTATCGGCTGCTTTTATCTGAACTCTGTCTTCTGCGCGCTGTCTTTTATTCTCTTCCTGTTT
The DNA here is from genome assembly GCF_032444005.1 of Ranitomeya imitator. Lineage (NCBI taxonomy): Eukaryota > Metazoa > Chordata > Amphibia > Anura > Dendrobatidae > Ranitomeya > Ranitomeya imitator. The sequence goes on from NC_091286.1 coordinate 580,055,504, forward strand.
ATGTTGTGGTTAATAACTAATTGCAGCAACGGCCATTTTGAGGCAGCTTGCATACCTCAAAATGGCTGCCGGGATGGTAAAAAAGAAGAAAATGGCGGCCTTTGTTAGTTAACGATGATATATTTTAAACTTTGTAGTGTCTCTTTTAATATGTTTTAACTATTGCATAGCGCATCTACGTTAGAAATTATCCTGGATCTGTGTGCATATCCCTTGCTATATATAGGGAAATGGCCGCCTCAGCTCAAGCAGAGTAATTTTACCGTAAACCTGTGTTAATATTAATTTCCTTAACCTATAATGTACCATGAGATATTCATAAGAATCTATGACCCACCACCAGCTTCTATTTCATCTCTCTCTGTATGAGAAATACAGCAGCCATTTTAAGCCACGTTATAGCCTGCTGCAAAATGGCTGAAATACAACAAAACCCCAACCTGCTGACACATGTAATGTTATGCAGCAATCTATCGTTCGGTCGCTGCTATTATCGATGTGCAAATAAACCAAGGTCGCTAAGTACCATTGCGTTAACCCTTTGACCCTCGGGGGATATTAGTCGCTTAGGAATCCTCTACCGAGCTCTAGTTTCTTTTTGTAGCACATATAAAAACAGTGCATGGCAGAATAATAAATATTTCATGCATCAGAAAGAAGCAGTATATGGTTTGCCATTACCATTGCCTTAATACATTAAGGAGTACGAGAATCTGTGAATTAATATTACTGTGCTTTCTTGTGAGGAAGGGAGGATAGCCCGATACGATATCTGAACAGCCTGTGTGTCTGTATATGCTGATGCTATGCAATGTAGCATCTGTGCGTGTATACATATATATGTGTGTATATGGACAGACAGAGAGATAGATAGATAGATAGATAGATAGATAGATAGATAGATAGATAGATAGATAGATAGATAGATAGATAGATAGATAGATTCCCCTGCACCGTATATGAGTAATGGCATAATAAAATGCTGAGACATATTATTTCTATTGATTTGTGCTTCAGTGTCAAGATAGCTATCACTATATAATACGGCACATGTTATGATATATACATACTCTACATAACATCATATCAGTATATACAGGCACACACGCAGTTTAGATATTGCAATAATGCTGTGTGAAATGTAAAGAATTTAATTCACAACAGAACAAAGCAGATGGTGAAAGACATTTTATTCGAAAACTTAAGTCTGATGGCAGAAACACATCTCAAAAAAGCTGCGACGGCTCCATGTCTACCACTGTCTAGTGTCACCTCTTCTTTTTACAACACTCTGTAAACTGGGCAGTGAATAGACCAGTTGCTGGAGTTTGGGGAGAAGAAAGTTGTCCCATTTTTCTCCGCTCAACAGTCCTGGATCTTATTTGCCTGATTTTTCTTTTCATAATGCGCCAAATGTTTTCTGTTGGTAACAGGTCTAGACTGCAGGCGGCTGGTACATCTTTCTTCTGCGAAGTCATACTGTTGTGATGGATGCAGTATGTAATATAGCATTTCCTTCCTGAAATATACGAAACCCTGAAACAGATATTGTTTAGATGGGCGCATATGTTGTGCTAAAACCTGTATATAATGCTCAGCGTTGTTAGTGCCTTTCAAGAAGCGTAAGCTGCCCATACCATAGGCACTAATGCTCTATAACATCAAGGATGCAGGCTAGTGAGCTGATTTGTGCAATTCCTTTTTAAATGAGCTTTGGCAGAGAAAAGACATCAGCATTTCTCAATTGTGTTGATATACTGTATGGCTTCTTCTTTGCATGATAGAGCTTAAACTTACATATGTGGCGTATATGTCGAACTGTGTTCACAAACAATAATTTCTGGAAGTATTCCAGAGCGCATACAGTGATTTGACAAACTAATTCATGCCTCTTTTTCATGCACTGCTGCTTGAGGGCCCATAGATCATGAGCAGCCAATAGTAACAGTCGGTCTTTTCCCTTATGCACATACACTATAGATGGCAACATATTCAGTCTTTGCAATTTTATGTTGAGGATCATTTTTTTAAATTATTCCTCAATTTTTAGACACAGTTATTCACAGATTGGTGAACCTCTGACCATCTTTACTTCTGAGAGACTCTGCCTCTCTAAAATTCTCTTTTTAAACAGTGATGTCACTGAGTTGAGAATTAACCCACCTTTTTACATTAGTACCACTTGCTTTTTCAGCCTTTTGTGACCCTTTTTCCAACTTTTTTGAGATGTGTTTTTGACATCAATTTCTAAATTAGTTAATTTAATGCAAATGAAAAATGTCTAATAGTCACCTTCTGATGAGTTTTATGCTTTGTTGTGAATAAAATTAATTACAAATAATTGCATTATTGTTTAGTATTTTACATTTCACACAGCATTCTACCTTTTTGGAAAGTGGGTACATATATACAGCTCTGGCAGAAAATAAGAGACCACTGCAAAATGTTCAGTTTGTCCGATCTTTCTCTTTATATTGTATATTTTTGAGTAAAATGTAAATTGTTCTTTTATTCTATAAACTTCTGACAACATGTCTCCGAAGTTCCATGCAATAAATTTTGTATTTATTTTCTGAAAATGAGAAATGGACAAAATAACAAATAATGTAAAAAAAACAAACAAAAACAAGTTCATAATCATTTAGAAACGACAATACTAATATTTTAACTCAGGAAGAGTTCATAAATCAATATTTTGTGGAATAACCATGATTTTTAATCACAGCTTTCATGCATCTTGACATGCTTTCCACCAGTCTTTCACACTGCTTTTGAGTGACCTTATGCCACTCCTGGTACAAAAATGTAAGCAGTTCTTCTTTGTTTGATGGCTTGTGACTCTCCATGTTCCTCTTAATTACATTCCAGAGGTTTTCAATGGGGTTCAGGTCTGGAGATTGGGATGGCCATGACTGGGATTTGATGTGGTGGTCCTTCATCCACACCTTGATTGACCTACTTGTGTGATATAGGGCATTGTTCTGCGGGAAAAAACAGTCCTCAGAGTTGGGGAACATTGCCTGAGCAGAAGGAATCAACTGTTTTTTTCAGGACAACCTTGTATGTGGCTAGATTCATACGTCCTTCGCAAAGATTAACTTGCCCAATTCCAGCCTTGCTGAAGCAAGTTGTCAGTAGTTTATAGAATATAAGAACAATTTACATTTTACTCAAAAATATACCTATAAAGATAAAAATCAGACAAACTGAAAATTTTGCAGTGGTCTCTTAATTTTTACCAGAGCTGTATACATACTGTATATATACAATGCTGAAAAAATAAAGAGAAGTAGAAAATCAAATTACAGGCTGGTACAACTTCAGTGGAAATGCCTCAAAACAAGGAAATGATGCTCAGTAGTGTGCGTGGCCTCCACATGCCTGTAAGACCTCCCTAGAACATCATGGGCATGGTCCTGATTATGTCGCGGATGTGCTACTGAGGGATCTCCTCCCAGATCGGGATTAAAGCATCCATCAACTCCTGGACTATCCGATAACCTCTGTGGTGCAATGAGACATGAGGTCCCAAATGTGCTCGATTGGATTTAGGTCCGGGGAGCGGGCAAGCCAGTCCATAGAATCAACGCATTCATCATATAGTAACTGATGACACATTTCAGCCACATGACTCGGACCATTTCACCTGTCCCTGCTGCTGAAAAACATCCCCACAGCATGATAGTGCCACTAGCATTTTGGTCTCGTCTGACCACAGCACCTTCCTCCATACATTGGGAGAGTCTCCCACATTTTTTTGACAAACTCAAAACGAGCCTTACAATTTTTGTGTGGAAGTAAAGGCTTTTTTCTGCCCACTCTTCCATAAAGGCCACCTTTTTGGAGTGTACGGCTTATTGTGTTCCTATGGACAGATACTCCAGTCTCTGCTTGGGAACTCTGCGGCTCCTTTAGGGTTACCTTTGGCCTCTGTGCTGCCTCTCTGATTAATGCCCTCCTTGCGCGGGCTGAGAGTTTTGGTGGGTGGCCGTCTCTTGGCAGGTTTGTTGTGGTACCATATTCTTTCCATGTGATGACAATTGATTTGATGGTATTCCGGGGATCATCAGAGATTGGGATACATTTTTATCGCATTTTTTTAGAGTGACCAAAAACAGCTATTATGCCATTTCAATTTTTTTTTAAATTTCAGCATTCACCATATGAGATAAGTAATAGCTTTTTTTCAAAGAGCTAAATAATAGTATAGGACGTGCTGTATATACTCGAGTATAAGCCAAGTTTTTCAGCACTTTTTTTTGTGCTGAAGGCACCCCCTTGGCTTATACTCGAGTCATTGTCCCAGAAGATGGAGGCGGAGCGGCAGCGGTGGAGCAGTGGGTCACAGAGCCAGGAGCCGGTGGCTGCGGCTAACTCCTGTACCTGCTGCTAAAGAGAAAATAATATTCACTGCACTGGGATGAAAGGATGGGGATGGGGGCCATTCAGACAAGGATAGGGATGAGGGTGCCATGCATACAAGGATAGGGATGAGGGTGCCATGAATATACGCATAGGGATAAGGAGCCATGCATACAAGGAAAGGGAAAAGGGTGCCATGTATACAAGGATAGGGATGAGGGGGCCATGCATACCAGTATAGGGATGAGGGAGCCATGCATACCAGGATAGGGTTGAGGGGACAATATATACCAGGATGGAGATGGGGGCCATGCATACAAGTATAGGGATGAGGGAGCCATGCATACAAGGATATGGATGAGGGGGCTATGCATCCAAGGATGGGGATGAGGAGCCATGCATACAAGGATATTGATGAGGAGGCCATGCATACAAGGATATTGATGAGGAGGCCATGCATACAAGTATAGGGATGAGGAACCATGCATACAAGTATAGGGATGAGGGAGCCATGCATACAAGGATATAGATGAGACAGCCATGCATACCAAGATAGGGATGAGGAACCATGCATACCAGAATGTGGGTGAGGAGGCCGTGCATGCCAAGATGGGAATGAGGGGACAATGCATACTTGGCTTATACTCGAGTCAATACGTTTTCCCAAAATTAGGTGCCTCGGCTTATACTCGGGTCGACTTTTACTCGAGCATATACAGTACTTTCTGAGGTGCAAAAACTGATTGCTTCAACCTTTTGTAAGCCTCCATACATCGATAATAAAGTTAGATGTCACAATTAGTTTTGCACTTCATCATCAGCCATGTCTTTTTATAAATCTTGTTGTGCCATGCTCTGTCCTAAGGTGTCTTAGTCATGAAGGCATGGGTAAGCCCTACATCAGATGTATATTAGTCATCAGAGAATGCGTAAGACCCACATCCGCTAATGGCACTGGACAAGGCTCACATATTACTTTGGAATATGTCAATGAGCATTTAGCAAAGAAAGGCTGGTGACAGGCAACCAGAAACACAAAGCTGTGAGGAGGCAGATCATTTCTGCAGGACAGCAGCTTCATGCCCAGTATTGATATCTACTCATCTCTCCTGTTACATTTACCCCTTGATTACAATCTTCTTTTTGCCTCCACTATCCGTATAGTACTTATTAATTCCATCAAGTCTATTACATGTCATGCACAATCATTCTGCAGCTAGACAGAACAACTTGGGAAAAGAATGGGCTATTTATGGTGCATAGGTGCTGTAAAAAAGTGTATAACAATGATTCGATGACTTACTTTTATTTTTCACTGGTCTTGATGTCACTATTGAAATGGAATTGTTTTGGTGCATAAAGGGATGATATCATCAGAAAACAATCTACAATTTAAATCAAGTTTTTTTCTGTTAATTGTATTTTTTAAAATATTTTTGACAATACTTTTTTTACATATCAAAATCTGTATTTAAAATAAAAAATAGAAATCTTGCAATTTTCAAACTGGTCACTGAGCTTTTTTAGACTCACACTTCCTTTTGTTTCAGGAAACAACATATGAACACAGCCACAATGGTCTGACCTTGACCCTATCTTTTGAACTGAAGCTAAAGTGGATCAGGCAAATTTTGAATCCACCTGTTTGTGTGTTTTTTTTTCCAGGGAAATTCAATTCAGAAAGAAATTATTCTTCAATGTCCCTTATTATGCTCTGGAGTCTTCTGAGACCCTATAGCATAATAAACGTAATATATGAAAAGAGTTTAAAAAAAACCTTAAAATTAACTCACAACTCACCTCTCTACTTCTTGCTGTCACCCTTTCGGTTCTCATTGCAACACCAGATCCCCTCTTCTCCCCAGGAGGATTCTGTAAAAGCATGCAAAAGGTCAAGATGTCATGTCACGAAGCGCGCCGTAAATTTGTCCAGCGTTTCATTTAAGCTAGAAATCCCAGCTCAGTATGAGAGGCCTGGGGATGTCAACATGAGTTGTGGGGATACAAAGATGCAACGAGGACCAGACAGGAGATGGTGAGGAACAGAGGTGAAAACTATGGTTAATGATTGTTTTAACCTTTTTATTGGCTGTTACAGTTCAGAAAAATGGTGGCCAGCAGATGCCATTTTACTGAATCCAAGTGGAAGAAAATCTGTAATTTAATTTTAGTGAATGTGGATTTTTATAACATTTGAATAGAATTCAATTCCACTCAAATTTATTTGCTCATCTTTAACTGCAGCATCTAATGAGGGTGAGCAAAAGTGATTGTAAAGGGAGAGAGAACAGGGTATATAGTGATTCATAGATGACCAAAGCACCCGTAAGTCCAGGCATATATGCCTACAGCGTTTAAGACCCCATAGTCGGGCAGACCAGTTTGTGTGATGCAGCGGTGCGGATCGCCTGTTTCTATATGTGGACTTGATTCATAGATAATACGGAATCTGACAAGATAGTAAATATTGGGCTAAAAAAAGCCCCAATGGCCAGTGTGAAGATGACAAGACTGTTATTATTACTAGGACAACCCCTTCTCTCTCTGAATGTTCGCCCCATTAATGTAAACCCCCCATACTTCCCTGCAGATAACATTCCAGTAGTGTCTCGCATTCCCGAGGCTCACATGCGGTTGTGAGGTCATGTGAGCCCTGCGCCAAGCAGCGCTGCCGCCAGTCTCCCAGCTTTCGGATGTATAAATAATCAAGGGGAAGTGAGAGGAGAGAAAAAAACGAAAAAATGTTTGGCTTCAATATTACCATATTCTGAGAGTCATAACTTTATTGCAGGTATGTTAGCTTGCCTTTTTGCAGAGCGTGCTGCAGTTTTTGTTGGTACCATTTTGAATTTCTTTTTACATTTTTTGGAGAGGAAGCTATGTGACCAAACAACAGCAGTTCTGCATTATCATTTTTTTAAAATGTTTTTACACTGATTCCATATTTCATTAGTTCTGACAAATTTGCACATGTAGCAATACCAAATATGCATATATACATTTTTTTTTAGCTTGTGCTATTTACATTTTGGGAAAAGTAATTACTTTCCAGTGTCGGCTCCTGAGCCCACTCCAAACTGTAAGTACACACATCTACTGTAAATGAGCGGGAAATGTTGTCAAGGGGTTAAAGAATGAAGATAAGTGTCAAAGAAAGATTATATCTCTTCTGAAGATAGCAAAGTAATGTTGAAACATCATTACAATATGTTATCTGACAAGCTGGAGATGTCTAGCAACATGAGGTTTAAGGGGTGAAAGAAGCAGTCCAATATCAGCACCAGTTCTAAGACGTAGCACTATACCCCATGGCTCCAACAGTAATCCACTAATTATTTCAGCCAAGCCATTCAGCTAATTTTGGACTGTCTGTGAAATTGATCCAGCAAGATCATGTGTGAAAATATATCCTAACACTAATGTGATTATTTACCATTATGTCTTCCATGGGTAGCAAATAGCTCACCTCATTTACCCATTCTGTAATGGTATAGTGACTGATGTTTGTTTTTGTTCTATATTCGTGTGTTGGGATTTCAAGCTTCAAGAAAATTACGAAAGAAGTTTAGATATACAGTATCAGGGACTAATTTGTCTCGTAGATATAGTCCTTCTACTGGTGCTTCCCAAAAAATTTGAATATCATCAAACAGTTAATTTATTTCAGTTCTTCAATAAAAAAGTTAAATTCATATATTATATAGAGTGATTATATACAGAGTGATCTATTTCAAGTGTTTATTTCTGTTAATGTTGATGATTATGGCTTGTAGCCAACGAAAACCCAAAAGTCATTATCTCAGTAAATTAGAATACTTTATAACACCAGCTTGAAAAATGATGCTAAAATCTGAAATGTTGGCCTACTGAAATGTATGTTCAGTAAATGCACTTAATACATGGTCGCAGCTCCTTTTGCATCAATTACTGCATCAATGCAGCATGGCATGGAGGCGATCAGCCTGTGGTACTGATGAGCTGTTATGGAAGCCCAGATTGCTTTGAAAGCAGCCTTCATCTCGTCTGCAATGTTGGGTCTGGTGTCTCCCATCTTCCTCTTGACAATACCCCATAGATTCTCTATGGGTTTAAGGTCAGGCGAGTTTGCTGGCCAATCAAGCACAGTGATGCTGTTGTTTTTAAACCAGATATTGGTACTTTTGGCAGTATGGACAGGTGCCAAGTCCTGCTGGAGAATTAAATATCCATCTCCAAAAAACTTGTCAGCAGAGGCAAGCATGAAGCATAAAATTTCCTAGTAGATGGCTGCGTTGACTTTGGTCTTGATAAAACACAGTGGACCTACACCAGCAGATGACATGGCTCCCCAAACCATCACCGATTATGGAAACTTCACACTAGACCTCAAGCAGCTTGGATTGTATCCTCTCCACACTTCCTCCAGACTCTGGGACCTTCATTTCCAAATGAATACTTACAGCACATAAACGCATGTTCACATTGGCCATAAAGCGCGCAAAACCTACAACAAACAAAATGAGCAAAAAAACCTGCTGCAACTAAATAAGTAAAAAGCAATGCATTTAAATAACTCAGGGTTCGTAGTAGTACTAAGTAATACAGGGTCCCAATCTATGGACACCAGTCCATCTATGGGCTGAATACCCTACTTGGGCACCACATCCCTCTACTGTAAGAATGTTGTGAATATTACAAATACCATGTCCTGGATACGTCTGTGTGTGGTGGCTCTTGGAGCAATGACTCCAGCAGCAGTCCACTCCTTGTGAATCTCCCTCAAATTTTTGAGTGGCCTTTACTTAACAATCCATTCAAGGCTGTGGTTATCCTGGTTGCTTGTGCACCTTTTTCTACCACACTTTTTCCTTCCAACTTTCCAATAATATGCTTGGATACAGCACTCTGTGAACAGCCAGCTTCTTTAGCAATGAGCTTTTGTGGCTTACCCTCCTTGTGGAGTGTGACAATGACTGCATTCTGGACATACGTCAAGTCAGCAGTCTTCCCCATGATTGTGGAGCTGCTGAAACATACTAAGGGACCTTTTCAAACCCTTAGGAAGCCTTTGCAGATGTTTTGTTCATTATTCTAATTAACTGAGATGATGACTTTTGGGTTTTCATTGTCTGCAAGCCATAATCATCAACATTAACAGAAATTAACACTAGAAATAGATCACTCTGTGTGTAATGACTCTATATATCAGTTTCACTTTTTGTATTGAAGAACTGAAATAAATTCACTTTTTGATGATATTATAATTTTGTGAGAAGCACCTGTATGTGGATGACAACAAGTAACAGCGCTGTCACAAATGATAACCCAAAGTAGCTCAAAGTGGAGCAATTGCCCATCACAACCAATTGGTTTCCACCTATGATTTTAAAATGCTGTATAGAAAATTAGAGAGTCACTCATACGCAAAATTATCATTTTTCTCCCAATAGGGCACACATTACTAGTAGATCTACCCCACATTTAAACATCAGAATAAAAACCTATGTTATACTAATTAAAACTTGGCTGGTGGTGTAACAAAGTAAAGTAATTAATAAGTAGATGGGTCAATATCACCAGAGTTCAATTAACTGCTCTATAGAGGTAATACTTAGGTTAATGTGTTTCTATGGGTTCTGGGCTATAATACACACTTTTTAGCAAGATTCTTTACTACTAAAAAGTGCATATTACTGTGAGAAAAATCTGATAAATCTGAGAAATGACTGTGGTTGCTGGAGCAATCATCTGATTGCACTGCGTCCTGCTCCTGGGCACACCGGGCACAACGCTCATTTTGATCATGAGGAGCAGCAGCCTACCATCTGGCATTAATTATTAAATGACAGCCGAGTATATAATGTCTGTGCATGCAATACAAGTTCACCCTAATAAGGCATATGGTCAGAGCTTGTGGTCAGGAGAAAACCACTTTTTACCCGAAAAGAGCACAAGATGTATTTAAAGGGAATCCGTCAGTAAGATTATCCCCCCCATTCCCACTCACAAACTGCATATTATGGGCAGGTAGGTCTTTGAAAGCTAAATCCATTGATACTTATATATATTCTCTGTTGCTTCATTTCCAAGAGATCAGCTTTTAAATTCACATGAAAATGAGGTGTTAAGTGCTCTGGGTGTGACAAAGCACTTCCTGAGCCACTACTGTATCCTCATCTAGCACCACACCATTTAGCTTGATTGATACATCACTGTCTGTCAGGCACCAGGCAATGGAATCATATCAATCAAGCTAAAGAGGCCGGTGTTGGAGGAGAAAACAACCTAACAAAACTGGCAATGTATCGAACAGCTGTGCGACATATTTTTCGAGCACGCTGACGATACTCGGTTATCACTCGGAAATTAATTATCAAATTATCCGAGCATATTCGCTCATTAGAAATTAATTAAAACACTGATTTCTCGGGAATGCAGCAACCGATACAAGATGTGGTGTCGATGGATTTAACTTTCAAAGACCTGCCTGGTTATATGTGGGTTGGGTTTTTGGGGGGAGGGGGTGATGTCACTGATAAATTCTATTTAAAGCATTGTAAAACATATTATGCAGTAATGTTGTCCCTTAGATCAGATATTGGGCACAATGGGTGCAGGGAAAACAAAGTTTCTTTACATATGTCAAGTCCACAGAGATGCACAGCTAGTGAGCATATAGGCACATAGGGCAAATGTATAGATTTTTACGCAAAACTTGGTAGGATTAAGCAAGTGACTGTATCTGACTCTTCAATATCTGCCGTGGAAGAAAACAGTCAGTAAATTAAATAAATGACATACGCTGGAGACAGCTTGTTCCGAGAAGACAGGAAGTGGGACAGTCATATTTTGTAAGGCTGAGCTCAGTAACCTGGGTAGATGCCAAATTTGCCGATTCACTTACTGCGCCGTGTATCAGTTGGTTGCAGGCCTGTAATTCTATATTCTCACTGTGAGGCATTGCTTTTTCTGTGTGGAGCTGGAACATGGTGGCATCACACAGGGAGATTTGTGAAAATTCAGTATCTTAAGGTTTGGAAATGAAAACATAATAACTTCTTCATTTGACGGCAGAAGATTTTTTTTTCAGTCCCTACAAACCACACTAGAGAGGTCTGTCTTAAAGGAGATCTTTTATATGGATCCACAAAGACATTACAAATGTTGAAAAATAATTAACCCCTCCCTGCAGCAGCCATTTTTCCCATTCATCGCTTTTTTCAAAGCCATAACTTTTTTTTATTTTTCTGCTGATATAGTTGTATGATGGTTTTTTTTTCTGTAGGATGAGTTTTGGTTTTAGATTTCACCATTCAGTTTACATTATGATGTACTAATAAAAAAGAAAAATTATATTTTTGCAGGACGGAAGGTGACCACAAAATGGCCATACTTCCGTACAGCAGTGTTCTGTAAATGTAAGGCTATGATCACACATTTTTTCAGCGTTGTGGGGATATGTATTTTTATGCAAATTTTCAGCTGCATTTTACAGTAATAGCAAATTATATGAGATTTCAGAAATCTAATACACGCAGCTTTTTTTGTTTGTCCTCAGCATTTTGTGCAAAACCTTGGGTTTCTCAGAATTGAGCATGTCACTTCTTCCAGCGTTTCTTCAGTGTTTTACACCTACTGAAGGCAATCGGTGGTGTAAAATGGTTTATAAATATTTTCCCATAGCAGGGCTGACATTATTTCTCATAAAATGCTGTAATAATAGGCATAACTACAATAATAAATGTGGGCCCTAGCTACCAACATTCAAGCTTCGAATGAATAAGATATTTTTGTATTTGATGATTTGGAAGCTTATCTAGCTGCTTTTTGGACAGATAGTCCACAGATAGATAAAAACATTGCCACTCATATAAATATCATTCCTGTGCATTGCCCCTTCCCATGTAATTCTAGGATAATGGTTAGCGTGCCTGCACACCAATAGGTAATGCTGCAACAGAAAGCAAAAAAGCCAAATTGTGACCTCCATATAATTGGGTCAGAGAATCTCCAAAAAGGCAAGGCTTGTGGGATGTTCGCAAGGGATAGTAGTTAGTCATTACCAAAATTGGTCCAAGAAGGGACAACGGGTAAACCAGCAGCAGTGTCAAGGGCATCTAAGGTTCCTTGATGCACGTGGGGACCGAAGGCTAGCCTGTCTGGTTCAATCCCACATAACGGCAACTACAGCATAAATGGTTGTAAAAGTTGATGTTGGCTAAGATAGATGGAGATCCTGTTCTAGGTATGGTTATAAAGAAAGATAGGAAGGGGCCAAAACACAGCATGCATCATGGTTTGATCCCTGTCCACTTCCGATAGAGTCTACAATCCCATTTTCTGTACATCATATGGACGGTCAGGAGTAATGCCATTGCATACATGGGTAAGAGATGGAACCAGGATGCACTGCAAGAAGATATTGGTGGACACAGTGTGTGGTGCTCTAGGCAATGTTACCTGAAACCATGGGCCCTTGAAGGTTTGGCAACGAAAACCTATCAAAACACTTCTGTAGACCCCGTACACCCCTTTATAGGAACAGTGCTCCCTAATGGCAGTGGCCTCTTTCTTGGAGATAATACAGTCCTTCTCCCCACATTCCAAACATTGGTCAGGAATGACAGAGTTTAACGTGTTGACTTGACCTCCATATTCCAAAAGACCACAATCTGATTGAGCATTTCTGGGATGTTCTGGGAAAATATGTCCAAACCACGGAGGGCACACCTCACAACGTTCCATAGCATAGGTGATAATTGTATAATCTGAGTGTCTGATGAGTAGAAGTGGACCTTAGCCCTCCTGTTTGAATGAGCAGTAATGTGCATGTGAGTCAACTGCACCATTTGTTTCCTATGAGACTGACGTAGATTGCCAGGAACAGAGCTCCAGTGATGACATCTTGGCACCAAATAACACGACACCTTCGGATGTATCACGGGGTCCATGATTCGATGGGTCAGAGCAGTTTTGGCGGCATAAAGAGGACTTAAACAATACAACGCGGGTAAATTATATCTTATGGCTAGTTGGTGTGCAATCGATTGTGAGCTTATAACTGGACAGTAGATGTAATGCAAATACTGTATAATCGCAGTAAAATTATAAGTGACATTAGCAATTCCTAGGCTGTTGATTGTCAAAAATCAGTGTGTGAATGCCACGCTCCTCCCAATCCCCAATGACAAGATAGACTCTGTGATGGAAGTGAAATGCTATATTCTTCTTTACTAGACTTTCATTTTCCATAAAGATGAATATAGCATTTCATTGACATCATTGTGGACTGGGAGGAGCGCGGCGTTCACTTCACAAAGAAAACCACGGATTTCATCAATGGCCCCCAGTAAGGATTAGTCTAAGACCAGGGTCACACTTAACGTATGAAAAATCGGTCCGAGTCTCCCTGCCGAGAGTCGCACCAGTGTTCTCTGTATGCGATTTTCTCGCACCTATGTATCCGTATGACATGCGTATGGCTTTACATTTCTCACTGCTTTTCCCCATTGAATTAAATTGCTCAATGAGCTGAAATGAGGAAAATGTGTGCGTATTTGTCGCAAGCTACACTGATGGTCCGCGTGGTGCCCGAGTTTTTCTCGCACCCATAGACTTGCATTGGTGAGTCTTGGACGATATACGCAAATAATCACAGCCTGCTGCGCTTTTACACACACGTCAAATACCCCTGTGAAACAATACGGTGATGTGAGCTACCCCATAGATTAACACTGGTCCGAGTGCTATGCGATGTTTTCTCGCATAGCACTCATCCGTATTCTACGGTAGTGTGACCCCCGACTAAAGGTCGCCAGCAGCAAACTCCCATCACCTATTATCCAGCTGCCACAAGTGAACGCAGCAGGGGAGAGCTGCTATTGTGTAGATGGGGGAACTATCGTACCTACATTGTTTTGCGCCATCGGATGTTGCCCTATGATGCGCTTTTCTCTCATTTTTACAGTATTTTTTAAAAAGAATTAATCATTTCTAATCATACAAGTCAGCGTGAATCTCAGGAGCAAATCTACAGGGAGTAGAGCCAAGGGTTGCAGCCGCACCTGTGCTAAAACATCCCATTGGCCCATGTGAAGGGAGCAGTACTACTAAAGACCTATAATAATAATTGGAGGCCCTAATGGAGGTTTTGCAGTGAGGCCCACTATCAAATTACGCAACTGTCATGCCTGAGCTATGGTGCATGGGGACCATATGACAGGATAATGCTATAATGCAGGGGCGGACATGTCATTGGCGCAACCTGGGCAGCCACACAGGGGCCCAATAGGAAAGGGGGCCACTACCAGCTGCAAAGCAGGTGGAATTGGACATAATGAGGTGCTATTGGGCTGCAAAGCGCCCATATACTGTCCTTGCACAGGGGCCTCTCCTGTGTCCGCGAGTGCCTAGGACGCATGTAATCTTGTCAGGTATTGTGCACCTGTATTAGCACCAGTCTATGGGACGCCATTGGTACCCCTCATCTCCCAATGCAGAAAGTGGAGCAACGCTTTATGTCTAGGAACTTTACAGAGAATATCCTGTGAAAACAAATTATAAATATCTTTAGGAAAGGTGATAACTAGGGTTGAGCGACCTTGAATTTTTTAGGGTCGAGCCGGGTTTCGCGAAACCCGACTATCTCAAAAGTCGAGTCGAGTGAAATCGGCCGATTATGGCGAAAAGTCGAGGATCGACCGAAACACGAAACCTAATGCAAAGCCAATGGGAAATTTTTTTTTTTTTTCTCTCTCTCTCCTCTCTCTCTCTCTCCCCCCGTCCGTCCCTGAACTGAAAAGCTGGTGTTACACAGTGCAAATCGCGACAACATGGCGATAGGCGTCCACGCCCCTAAGACCTATGTCATCACTCTACCCACGCCCCTTCATTGGCTGAAAAAAATGGCGCCAAGCGCGTCATACGAAACGCGACTTTGGCGCGAAAGTCGCGTACCGCATGGCCGACCCCAAACAGGGATCGGGTCGGGTTTCATGAAACCCGACTTTGCCAAAAGTCGGCGACTTTTGAAAATGAACGATCCGTTTCGCTCAACCCTAGTGATAACTTATTGATATTGATCTGTGGGGTCCGTCCGCTGGGACCTGGACAGATCGGTAGAACGGGGAATATTTTATCCCTGACGGGGCACTTTCATCCCCATTACACTAGAGCAGGTCAGATGTCGGACCACCAATACATTCATTGCCAGAAAAAGCTGAGCCATAAGGAATACAATGAGTGGATGTCGAGCGATCCCTCGTTCTGAAGATCGGTCGGACCCCCGCGATCAGTAAGTTTTCATCTTTTCTGTGGATAGGTGATGTCGCCCCACCTGACGGGCACTGGAGCGTGGCAGCCGGGGTGTAGGGGTTAACGCTCAGCTGCAGGTAGAGGGCAATGGTGCATCGGTTGTCGATAGCAACCACCGCGTTCCAGCTGTCGCTTTCTGAACAGCGTTGCACGGTGTCAGCCATCATCCAATTAGTTGCTATAGGCATCAGTTATCTATTCCATATGCATTCATTTTCACACCTTTCCCACTAAGATATCACATTTTTACAGCTGTTGTAGAACTACAAGTAGCAGCAGCCATTACAGCCCACTGTCAGCTGCAGAGTTGCTAGTTCCCAGTGAAGCTTCCCATAGGACTGGGTGTTTGGATAGCTGTGGCTGTCCTGACTCTGGTCATGTTTCGGGCAGTGGAGCGTCACGGCCACATCACTCTCCCCGCAGCGTGCGTGTCACCGCCATTAGGTCATTGAGGAGCGAGGAGGAGCCGGCCATGCTCTGCAGTCTGTGCTGTGAGCGCCGGGCGCCACCTGGTGGCAGAACAGCGCACAGCGCCCCACACAGCGCACTGCTTGTAAACATCCCGGCCGCACGGAGGTAAGGGCTGCCATGGCCTCACACTTTACATATGGGTCAGAACTAATGCAAACAGCAGGGCTGCAGGCAGCTGTACTTGTGGAGCAAGCCGTGGCCCCAGCCAGATGTGTGGCAGCAGCTGGGCCACTGGCTCCTCACTAGTCACGTCAGGCTTGTATTGTGTGTGGTGAGTGCAACATATTAGCATCTTAGAAGTTGTCCTATTACCTATGTGCCCACATGCCCTGGTGCAGTGCTGCCTGGCAGATGCAGGGTGTGACTGTGGGGTACTGTGCATGGCACTGCTGTGTGTTGGCCCTGGTGGTTTATGAACTGCGTAGTGTGAACTGTATTCTATACGTTATCGGGGAGGCGCGTGCTGGGCAGATATTGTACCGAGCGCTCGGCGGGCAGATGTTGTACCGAGCACTCGGCGGGCAGATGTTGTACCGAGCACTCGGCGGGCAGATGTTGTACCGAGCACTCGGCGCCACCCTTCTCAGGCCTCCAGTATTGTATGCAGACAGGTGGTGTGGCATGACATGGCAGCACCGCAGGCCCGAGGCTTCGTCTACAGCAGGCACTGCCCATCTTTGGGCCTTTGTTTTATTTATTTTTTATTCTCAGGCGTTAACCCTATTCATTCCCCTAGCAGACGAGTTTGTCCCGTGGCGCCTACATCCGCCGATCTAACCTTCACATGTTCCTAGCGGAAGCTTCTGATTTATTCGGCGTTGATGAGTACTTGTTGTAAAGCCGGCCGTGATCATATGTGCATCTCTGATTTTAAAAGACTTGAAAAATGAAAGATCCTTTTTTTAACATTTTCTCTCATTTAGATCCACTTTTGGCTTAGTAAAAAAAAAATAGAAACTGGATCAGAAGCTACACATGTGAATATAGCAATGTAGATTGCTTCAAAGCTGGGGCTACACGGTACTTGTGTGACCGAAGTTCGACCTCGCAGCGCAAAACAAGTGAATGGGGTCGCATGGTGAACCCGAGGATACCGCGACAAGCGAGTCACAGGAAGTCCAACCGCGTCAGATTTTTTTTGCGGCTTTCTTGTTGCAGCGTCCTCAAGGTCACAATGTGCCTCCATTTACTTGTATTGGGCTACGACACCTAGTGAACTTTGCTTGCGTGACTTGAGTGGCGGCCAAAGTCAACGTGTAACCCCATCCTAAACTTAGCAAAATGTATCCCTGTGAGAGATGGGTGAATTGATTAGCAAGGATCATGGTCCAGCAGTCTGTGACCACCTACTACCTTCTGGAATCCCGTCTTCTGAGTTGTAGACCCAGCGTGTGGTTATCGTTGCGGCATGGCGCATGCGTTATGTTGTGTCTGGCCTAGTGATGAGCGAGTGTACTCGTTGCTCGGGTTTTCCAGAGCACGCGCGGGTGGTCTCCGTGTATTTGTAACTGCTCGGAGATTTCATTTTTGTTGACACAGCTGCTAGCCAGCCTGAGTACATGTGGGGGTTGCCTGGTTGCTAGGGAATCCCCACATGTAATCAAGCTGTCTATCAGCTGTAAATCATGCAACCGAGGCAACGAAAACTAACTCTCTGAGCAGTTACAAATACTTGGAGACCACCCGAGCGTGCTCAGGCAAACCCGAGCAACGAGTATACTCGGTCATCACTAGTCATGCCTACTAATCAGGAGAGACACCGGGGATGCTGGCAGGTAGGAGATGGTTGACAGGGCCCCCCTCTGGCAGCCATGGACTACTGACGTAGCTGCAGGACCAGTGTCTTGTGAATCCATTGGTTCGTCTCTATTCCCCGTTGTTTGCAGTAACCAATCAGAGACATCGCTTCGTTATTCTGGTGCAGTTTCGACGATAAAAGCAGAAATTCTGATTAGTTGCTGTGAATAATGCATTTTTATTAAAAGGGCAGTCAAGTGGAAGAAAATGATTTTTTGAATGGTCTTATGATTGTATAAAAGCTAAATTGACCGTGGCAGATCCAGGTTCAGCTCCAGCTCTTACCCGGTCCTTGCTGGTCTGTACTTCCTGTCTTGTATTGATACCCCGGAAATTCTTACTTAGCCAATCAGTGCCCGCAGTGATGACCCGCAGAAATAGATGAGACCTGGAAGTAGACACCAGCAAGGGCCAGGCGAGTATCAGAATATGATCTGTGGGAATGAGTATCACTTCTTATACTTTTTACATAATTATTTTATTTCTATTAGTTTATGTATGGTAAATCTGAACCCTTTTACAAAAAAAAAAAAAATTAAATCCTTTTGGCATAGTGTAGGGTAGACTTTTCAACATAATAATGACAATTTTTCAACACTTTTCTTCTGTACGTGAAAATTAATGTAAGGCCATACCTGATCCACAGAAGGTTAATCAACAAGGCCATGCATCCTGTTAAATTGTCCCCTGATGCCCTGGGGAAAATAATGTTATATTGCTCATGTCTCCACCCCAGTTCTTAAAGTGTTTTGGATGTTATCCTAAAGGTAAATGTGGTAATGAGAATATTTTCCTACCTGATCAATGTATAAAAGCTTGTGAAATGGAGTTTTATTCTTCAAGAGGTTTTTTTTTTCTGGTTGTTTATATTTTTTAAATTTCCCACAATGTTTCTCACAGTCTCATTAGTTTATTAAACATACTAATAAAAGCTGAGCTATTGCATCAAGAATTATGGAATATAAATCAGGTGCCATATTTATTTCTAGAATTGATTTAAGGGGGGTAGTCCTGGCATCTAGAAATAAGAACCTATTCAGAAGATAGGTCATCGATGTCAGATCAGATACACCGACACCAATCACCGACACTATTCAATGTAACACTGAACAGATCCATAATTAGAAAAGCAAAGCACGGCACTTCCGGTAAGTTGGTGCTCAAGTAGGATCCTATGCCATTACCGTAATCAGTATTTAGAAACTTGGCTCTCATGTGTGAATTGAGAGATTCATCATTTATTTATTAAAACAATCCAGAAAACAAGAACAATTTTTCCAGATAAAACCTACGACCCACCCTAAAAATTAAGTTTATGCAAACATTGTGCAAAAGGAGACTTTGTGGTCATCCCAGGGTGATTTCGGTGGTGGGGCTTGTCATTCATTTGGAATTTAAAATATTTTTTTTAAAGATCTGACACCAGGTCAGAAGTGGACGTTTTTTTTTCATATTTTATTCCTTATACTCCCCAGTAATTTGTTTTCTAAGTCCTTCATACGGTTTCTGCGATATGGGCCTTTTTATTCACTGCTAATGTTCATAATTTCTCTCAAGGGGCATTACTCACAGGGTAATAATGTAGAACTGCCTGAAAACACAACCCAAGAGAATCCTGTGTGTCACATCACCCTTCGATAAAGATCATTAAAATATCACCTTAATTAAAATCACCCATATATCTGGGACTATATTGCTGATCTATAAGCCACCCCATCCCACTCCATGAAAATAAAATCAGTACTAAGGAGAAAAGCAGGAATAAAATAGTACACTGGGGTGTCCAGTCTCATGGCGAAAGTCTGCAGTCACTCTGTAACTGCACACTTCTGAATACTTACAACTTACGCACTACATGCTGTTGGGATTCTCTGATGTCACTGATTAATGTCACTGGGTGGGCATTTGACCGCAATTATGCAATTTGCTTGCCACTGGCCACATTCAAACTAGTCGTCCTCAGCCTCGCACAACTTACTTGTAGTGAGTTCAAGTATGTCTAGTTGGAACTTGACCGAATGTATGCAAATTTGGTAATTTCCCCAACATATTTTAGTTGATCATTAGCTACACCAACCACACACCTTGGTGTCTAAATCGACTTTCATTGAACATTGACTTTCATTGAAGGACTAATTTTTTAAAACAAAACATGGACAGCCAAAAATATCCCAGTGCTGCATGAGGACTCCTTGTGTCCTAACGTGTCGTATCAAAAGAGGCTGTTGTAATAAGTTTCAGATTATTCTGCAATTCTTGCTGTTTTAAGTTAAATAAATTCTAATAAATTTTAGGGGTTTTTGTGGTCTTGCTATGAGAATTTTGTTTATGTTTTTGGAAGGAAGTTTGTATTTTTCATCTAGCTGCTCACAAAGCATGCCAAAGCACTACTACTACATCAGTAATACCAATGCTATAGCACTGAATTCAGAGCTGTGGAGTCTTTAAGGAAAACCACCAACTCCTCAATTTCCCTGACTTCCGACTCCCCAGCACTGGTCACTACGGAGCATGTACATGAAGTGCAGCACAGATTCATCTCCACTAAAAGCCCAGATCCCTAGATCAGGAACAGAACAGAGGGTTTATAGAACATTTCATAACTTTACCAAATTATTATGAAAACATTTACATCATACACTGCATTGAACCCAATATTTTTGTCCATTTTATACCAACTCTGACTGCACTAAAATGGACTCCAACTCCAACTCCACAGTCCTGGCAGTGATGCACAACTTTTATCAGTGCTATCCCTGTGGGAAGTACCTGGTATCAAAAGCCCCATGGCCATTGCACATTTAGCTGCTACTCCTATGCCTTTGATTTTTTTGATAATGATACCTTGATATTACTATGCACACTTATCAATTCTCACCATTTTTCATACTCTGAACCGGTCAATAATTGTAAAAAATGTCCCACTTGTACAGTGGTTTTTCCTTTCCTTTAGGTTAAAATCTTCTTTTGTCATGCTTAGAATTAATTTCACATGTCAAGTAAAATTTCCAATTGGCACAATTCTGCATTTGGTTGCAACTAGGGATGAGCGGGCCTGTGGAAGTTCGGGTTCTGGTAGCCAATCTGAACTTTAGTACAAAGTTCGGTTTAGGTATCAGAACTGTAGCCAAACTTGAACTAGAACCCGAATCCCATTGAAAACAATAGAGACCCGAACTTTGCATCTGGAAAAAATCTGTCTCTCTCGGAACTTCAAGCATTGCAGCGGACTTCCAGTAGAAGTCCTTGTTCAGCGTTTAGCACCAGACACTAACTCTCCGGTACAAACCCTGAACTTTTACATTCATCTCTAGTTGCACCCCTTCAAAAAGTGTAGAATAATAATGAATCTTTTTTTTTTTTTAAAAAGCAAGAAATATGAAAATAATAGTTTATCTTTAGCCCAAAAATATAAGCATTCATCCTTACATCTTAAATCTGGTTTCACTTCTTGAACATTTGGTGTGGTTAAAGGGAACCTGTCACCTGAATTTGGCGGGACTGGTTTTGGGTCATATGGGTGGAGTTTTCGGGTGTTTGATTCACCCTTTCCTTACCTGCTGGCTGCATGCTGGCTGCAATATTGGATTGAAGTTCATTCTCTGTCTTCCGTAGTACATGCCTGCACAAGGTAATCTTTCCTTGCGCAGGCGTGTACTATGGAGGACAGAGAATGAACTTCAATCCAATATTGCAGCCATCATGCAGCCAGCGGGTAAGGAAAGGGTGAATCAAACACCCAAAAACTCCGCCCATATGACCCAAAACCAGTCCCGCCAAATTCAGGTGACAGAGTCCCTTTAACTAAACTGAAATCCACAGTATTTCTGCAACAAATGTCTGCACTTATTTCCCGCACTTAGGACTTCTTCACACGCTGTGATTTGTTCCAAATGTTGCATTTTACAGTACCAGAAAAGTAAATTGATTTCTAAATTGCCATGCACATGCTGCTTATTTGTTTCCTTGCAGATTTGAACCATGAACCATCAAAGCGTTTGGTTTTTTTTTTTTGTTTTATTCTTCAAATCTGCAGCATGTCAATTCTTTGAGTGTTTTGCAATATTTTTCTCCCAGTCAAATGAATGGGGAAAAACTCACATAAAAATGCACATATTTTATGCATCGTTTTCCCTGACAACACTCGGGTTTTTAGTGCAGAAAAACCTGCCCCAAATACTCAGTATGTGTATTTTGTTGAACAAACAGCACTAAGAAGCACAGAAAAGCAGCTTAAACTGCTAATTGCATGGTCCCCATTAAAATTAATAGGTAAAACTGCCCCAAAGGGATCTTTTTCTGCAACAGAAATTAATATGCTGCAGTTTTTAAAAAACACACCAACAACCAATTACTGCATGGATTTCACACCAGAAAACCACATAATATGTGGGTTATATGACAGTAAAACTCATCCATTTGGTTGGTACTGTATACAGGTGCTGATTTCGCATGCATAAAATCTGCATCAAATATGCAATGTGTTAACCTAGCCTTAGAGATCCTGCTTTTGGGTAACGTGGTGTGCATCAAAACTAAGAAAAACAAAATACCGTAATAATAATTCAGCTTGGATCAATACAAAGTGCCCTGTGTCTAAGACAAAAAAGAAAACAGACAATATTTTACCAATAAATGAAAAAAAAATTCACAATACAACATTGCAAACACTTCGCCCTTTACTGTACATCAAGATGCACTTCTCTTTTTTTTTGTGGTACATTTATAGAAATTGGATTGGTGATTTTAGAATTTTTTGCACATTAATATTTCATATATCATTTAGGTAAAGATGAAATAAGTTGAGATGTCTTTAGTCAATTTGGTGGAATATAAACTAATCTATTTTGTTTTTGTCTTCATAGACTTCCATGCCTAAATCAGAATGTTCACTTCAGAAGACCTAGCAGATTGCCTTCATGGAGAGAGCCTTCTCTGTAGTCTAAATGAGCAACGTATGCAAGGATTCTTGTGTGATGTCACCATCGTGGTTGAAGACACCAAATTTAAGGCTCATAGGAATATACTGGCAGCCTCAAGTCTATATTTTAGGAATCAGTTCCGGAGCCAGAGTATTTTAATACAAGGACATGTCTTGGAACTCACAGATTTCAAAGCTGACACGTTTACGGAGATACTGAATTTTATTTATAGCTCTAAGATTGCAGTGAAGAAAAAGGAGACACTTACTGATCTTGCAGATGCTGGTAAAAAACTAGGAATAACATTTTTAGAAAATATAAAAACTTCCAAGAAATGTTCATCTGTCACATGCTCAACAGAAACTGAGGGAACTTTACCACCTACATTTTATCGAGGAGAGAATGGTTTGAAATCAGAAACTGTAGATAAAAGGGGTGATGACCCAGCGGTTGCTAATGGACCAAGAATAACCAATGCATTTTCCATTTTGGAAACGGAAGTCAATGGATTTTCTCCTCTTGATTTGAGAGCAAATTTTAGGAAGTCTAACGGCCCTTCTGAAGAAGAGAATGATAAAAGTAACTCTGATATCGGTGTCTGTAGTGATGGTGAACCTGTTAACACTTTGGCTGAGCATTCTTATGCAGTGTCTCCTGGGGATGCTCCATACAAGAAGGACTCTGCGTTTGATCATAGCAATAAGCGTAGCCATTTAGGGAATGGTGAGGATAGCACACCACATCCAGTTCCCAGTATCCAAGAACCGTCATCAACTGGCAACATGCCTGTGTTAGAGCCTCAGTGTTTTATTCCCCAAACTATAGTCCAGAGTAGTGCTTCTACAAATGTTGCCAGCTCAACTGACCAAACGGCCAACCCTTCTGATCTCTATAGCCAAAAGGAAAATGAAAGTCTCTTACTGCCACTTGCTCCAAGTAACCCACCCGTCCCTCAGCCTTTCTGTGAAAATGCACTTTATCCACTACCTAAAAGGCATCATGAGACATTAAGCTGCAAAAATTGCAGCAAAGAGTTTGCACATTTCAAACGCTTACAGAGACATGAACAAATCTGTTTTAAAGTGGTCCACACTGAAAAAGATATGAAGTTACCCAACAGCTTTTCACAGGTTACCTCAGCCGATGGAGCTTCTGACCAGAATGGTCTTCCCAATGGTTCCTCGGCTGCGACAGATCACTTTGTGAAGATAGTAGATGGTAAAATATTCTACGTTTGCATTGTATGCAAAAGAAATTATGTTACCCTTTCAAGCCTTCGACGTCATTCTAATGTCCACTCCTGGAGAAAATCCTATCCTTGCCATTATTGCAGCAAGGTGTTTGCCTTAGCAGAATATCGAACTAAACATGAAATTTGGCATACAGGGGATCGTCGATATCAGTGCATATTCTGCCTAGAAACATTTATGACTTATTACATTCTTAAAAATCATCAAAAATCTTCTCATGGAATTGATCCCAGATTAGGTGTGGGGAGTAAAGCAAACAACAGAGGCCTCAAATCTAGTATCTATCCCTACAAATTATATCGACTTTTACCGATGAAGAGTAAAAGAGCAGCATTGAATGGATCTGGGAATAACTCTGCAGAGCACTCTGGAATCCACTTCCAAGGACAGAATTCATTTAACATAGCCACTGTTGTACAAAATCCAATAATCTCGCCGTTTGCTTTGGAAAACCCGGAAAGCTATTCTTGTACACTAGACCCAGCATCACAAAATGCTACAACCACAAACCAGGAGTCTTGGCCATTTAATATAATACAGTGTGATAAAAATGCAAATGTTTTACCTGCTTCCAACTCAAGCACTCCTAATGACGTTTTGGACTCCACTCCAACAGTAGGTGATAGTGAAGCCTGTCCTTCCTATACAGAGAATCAAAATATTCCCACCGTTATTAACACTACCAAGCCAGCACCATCTGTGATTATGCACAGCAGCAGGGTATCATCTGTGATCATGCATGGAAATGCTGTGACCGGAGGTACAGCAACAAATGGAATAGGTTGGAATCACAGTAGAACCATTGTATCACCAGAAAGAGAAGAAACTTATCAGGGAAATAATGTTGAAGCTACACAATCAAAATCTACAAGTGAGGATGAGCAGACAGATAAGTACAGGGCAGGGGAGACATATCCGGAAAGGCGAGAAGTAACACAACCTGCCACTTCATATAAAAAGAACAAAAGTGTTATTCGGGAAGGAAATAAAACAGAAACATACATAGCAAAACCGGCATTACCCGGAACTTTAGTAAATAGTGGAATTGCTCCGCTTTGCCAGATCACAGTCAAAATTGGAAGTGAAGCTCTGGTAAAAAGACAGATCTCCGGTTCATCGCTATTTTTCAGGAGAAATGGAAAACCAAGGCATTCTGAGTCTAAACTAGAGAAAGCACGGCAAGTATCTGATGAAGACAAGAAAGAAAGGAGCTCCAATCGACTTCGTAAATCAGAATGTATTCAAATGGAAGAAATGTGTGATGACGCCAGTGACCAGGATGTGTCTGACAAACCTTGGCGACCCTACTATAACTACAAACCTAAAAAGAAATCTAAGCACTTTAAAAAATTTAGAAAACTCAAGAAAAAGAAAAAACACAGTAGAAGTAGAGATCTTGAGGATGATTTCATTGACGTAGAAAACATAGATGAAGTTAATGTAGTGGACACAAAAAGTTCTACTGGGCATGCTGAAGATCAGGAAGATGGACAGGAGAAACCTCTAGAAACAGAAGATTTTAAAGACCACGAGAAAACAGATAAGGTAGAAATGATTACAGCACAGTGGCAAATGGACAGCAAACCCTTCTTTTGTGAACTGTGTCAAAAATCTTTTCGAAATTCTTCAACTTTAAAACTGCATATGCGTTGTCACACCGGGGAGAAGCCCTATCCCTGCAAGACATGCGGAAAGTGCTTCTCCTTCCCAGGGAATTTAAACAAACACGAACGCATCCACCAGACTGTAAAGCACTTCAAGTGTCAGTACTGCAGCAAGTCATTTATGTTACATGAAACTCTGAAAAAGCACGAGAGGATTCACACTAGAGAAAAAACGTATGACTGTCAGTTTTGCTCCCAGCAATTCCTATACCTTTGTACAAAAAAGAACCACGAGCAAAAACATTTAGCAGAACAGAGTGTTAAAGGGTTTGTTTGTTTCCATTGTTCTAAAGTCTGCAAAACTGCAGCAGCTCTCGGGATGCACCAAAAGAAGCACTATCTCAAGGGTCTAAAGAATAAAGACCATAAAGACTTTTCACCATCTACAGCCGAAATAGGCAGCTGGAGTAATGTTGCCAGTAGTTCTAGCAAAGAATCCAACATGATTGAAGAAAGAAGTTCCCTGAATGTGCCTGAAAGTTTTCCTCCTTCCTTCGACGACTGCGAGGCTCCATTGTTGTCTTTTAACAACAGTGTTACTGAAGTATCCCCGCAGAATGTTAATGCTGCAAGTCTTGTGGAGAATGTAAATGAAATTGGAGAAAGCGATGGTCATTTTCTGACTCCGGCGCCACCTCCAACTGGATTAAACAGCACCATGCTGATGGAGGCCCCCAGAGGCTGGAAGCACTGGAAAACAAGACAGTACAACTTAGAGGAAAGCATGAACACTGATCATTCATCGTTAAAAGAAAGTACGAAGACTTTCACCGAATTGAAGACAATGACTAGTTTTGAGACCCCGTTTATCCCGTAAAGGGTTAAAATGGGACAACAGAAGCAGTGCAAACTAATTTTGTTAACTCATTTGCTGCCACAGGACAACCGCAAACCCCATTGCAGCAAAAATGGTCAAAATAGTCAAAAGTTATCAAAACGTTTAGTGTTAATATGTGTTATTTTACCTAAGCTGTACATCCATGCACCAGTCCTATGTAAAAAAAAAAAACAACAACAACAGCTTATAGTGTGTTTTTGAGAGCAGTTTGCCATGTAACACCTTCCGTGCAGATTAAAGTATAATATACGTTTATTAAAGCAGCAGTCAGTCGGTTTTTCTGTATACATGTGGCGGGTCCATAAAAGACCACAAAAATTTCTTTACATTTTAATCCAAATTGGGGGGGTGGTTTCCATTCTCCCTGTATATGTTAGGACTATGAGATATTTAGTGGGACAGAAATGACCATAGCACCAATACAAAGTGACAGCACGTTCCTGTAATGATATCACAGCTCCTCCTTACCGTTCACCTCATTCTGACGTCGTAGTGCTGTTCTCTATGGGGTTCCTCTGTGTGGACTGCTTCTTTTAATACCATATATTATGCTACATTTAGTATAAACTGTACAGTATATTTTATATTGTATTTAGTGTATTATTTAGGAAAAGAGCTCACTGCAGCCGGGACTAAAGAAAAAAAAAACAAAACAACTATGTGTATCTTGAAAATCGGAATCGCACACAATATGTTATAGTGAATTATACTGTTAACACAAAGTAACTATTTGTCATCATTTCTTAAAAAGATGCATTGTTTAGATTATGACATTCTACCGTGTTGTATTGGTCAGTAAGGGGTCATCCACTTGTAAAAAAAGATCTTTAGGTGTGATCCTAATATAAAGCTGTACAACTCACTAATATATGGGTGTCCTAATCCTCAGCTACCAGCCGGACGTGGTATCATCCCGGTAGCTCTACTTCCAGGTTGTGCTTGAGCGTTTCCTGTGTTGGCCCGTCACAGTGCTGTGTGCTTATCGGTCGGATTCACTGGCTGGAGATCAGGCACCTTTAGTAATAAATACAGCTCTGGCAAAAATTAAGAGACCACCACATCAAATCCCTGTCATGGGCAGCCCAGTCTCCAGACCTGAACCCCATTGAAAACCTCTGGAATGTAATGAAGAAGAAGATGATGGATAGTCACAAGCCATCAAAGAAAGAAGAACTGCTTACATTTTTGTGCCAGGAGCAGTGTGAAAGACTGGTGGACAGCATGCCAAAACGCACGAAAGCTGTGATTAAAAATCATGGTTATTCCACAAAATATTGATTTCTGAACTCTTCCTGAGTTAAAACATTAGTATTGTTGTTTCTAAATGATTATGAACGTGTTTTCTTTGCATTCTATGAGATTTGAAAGCACTGTTTGTTTGTTTTTTTAATTTTGACCATTTCTCCTTTTCAGAAAAAAAAAATGTGTTGCTTGGAAATTGGAAGAGATATGTTGTCAGACGTTTATAGAATAAAAGAACAATTTACATTTTACTCAGAAATATACCTATAAAGATGAAAAATCAGACAAACTGAAAATTTTGCAGTGCTCTCTTAATTTTTGCCAGAGCTGTATGCATTTGTAAATTTTATATCTTTATATTAGAAACCCATCTAAAGATAATTTTGTACATTGGACCACCTCTTTAATAATGTTTCAACAGTTTTTTTTTTTCAAGATTGTGCCTGAAAGAACCAGTAAGAGTGGGAGATAGTTTTATCTATGCAACCAAAGGATATTTCTTTTTTTTATTGCATTGTGTTAGATTTAATTTTAGTATGTACCTAGGGGTTCTTCTGCACATTTTAGTAAATCCTAAATTGTAATGGACTGTTGTATATTAGTATTGCCATTCAGGCTATTGCAGTAACACTTGTAAAAAAGAATTCTCCAGTTAGTTTGGATTGGCCTTTTTCCTTTTTAATTCCCTCTCTCGCCCCAATCTATTGGATTCCCTATTTCTAAATATGAGATGATGAAAAAAATGGTCTTACACCTTATCCCATTTTAGAGACAATAACTTGGAGGATGTTAAAGGGAATCGGTCACAAGGTTTGTGCCACATAATCTGAGAGCAGCAGAGCGTAGTGGCAGAAACCACGATTCCAGTGATGTGTCACTTACTGGGCTGCTTAGTGTAGTTTTGATAAAATCATAGTTTTATCAGCAGGAGATTATCACTACAGGTCTAATAAACCTGCTGCCATGTAGTCAAACTTATCAATCTGCTCCGTCAAACCTCGCCCCAACCACTGTTTGGCAGCTTTCTGTGTACACTGTGCATAGGCAGAAAGATGCCAATCAGTGGTGTGGGCGGGGATATACAGAGCTCAGCATTCAGAGAACTGCTAGATCTGCAGCAGAGAAAACAGGGATTTTATCAAAATGATATCAAGCAGCTCAGTAAGTGATACATCGCTGGAATCAGGGTCTCTGCCCCTACTTTATGCTTCTTTCAGATGGGGTAGCAAAAATCTGGTGACAGATTCCCTTTTAAAAAGTCAACTGTTCACACAAATATGAGTTTTCCATACTTGACCATTCATCAGTCTAAATGGCAACCTGCCTTGTTGAACTTGCTGTCCAGTCTGTGAGGAGTATGTAATAGAGCAAGATTAGTTGAGCAGATTGATATATAGTTTTCTATTGGTTACAAATACAATTATAGTAGTACACCGTATAATAGCCAAAGCTCTGCGGAGTTTGTGTATGTGAACCTTGTTTTAGTCATTGACATCGCTGCTACTCTAGACTTATGGGTCTATTGGTTGTCCAGCTCAGTGACTGACAGCCGTCCCTGTGTGTACACTAATTACTGAGTCCACCGGACTTGTAAGTCTTCAATGACAAAGATTTACATCAATAAATCCTTGTCATAATATAGCCATGTGCGTAAGTTGGGCTTTATACATGTATTTTATTATTGATTTACTTTCTTTTATAGCACCATTGATACCTCAGCACTTGACAGACATCATCATCACTGTCTCCATTAGGGCTCACAATCTAAAATCCCTATCAGTATGTCTTTGGAGTGTGGAGGAAAGCCATGCAAATACTGGGAAAACACACAAACTTGTTGCAGATTCTTTCATTGGTGGGATATAAATCCAGGGCCTGCGCGGCTTCAGAGCTAGCCATTGAGCCATCATGCTGCCCATGTGGACATACTACGGCTCTATACAACCTCCCAAGGTAAAAGGAGCTATAACTCATATATGGGGAGTATTTTTATGTCGATTCTGCATGTGTACTACAAAACAAGAGAGTATTTTATGTTCCATAGGAACTTGAGTTACATGGGTATCTGTCCCTGGAAGTATTTCTTCTAAGGCAGGGGTGGGGAACCTCAGGCCCCCGGGCCATTTACGGCCCTCGATGCCCTTTTATCAGGCCCCCGGGCAGATTCTCGGACCGCATTTTTGGGCAGGGAGGTATAGTTCGATTACAATCAGCTCATTAATTTCTTCTTGCTCTGTTAGCACACACACAGTGTTCACTACTGAACACTGAAGGGCATGCAATGAAAGATTACGTCCTGACATCAGTGCCAGAGTCAGGATGTACTTTGTGGGTGGAGTTTGTACGGCCCTCGAAGGATGGAATAAACATCCAAATGGCCCTTGGCAGAAAAAAAGATTCCTCACCCCTGTTCTAAGGGATATCCAAAGTATGGCCATATAGCAGCACACATGGTGCTTCTGGCTCAAGACTCCGAATGCCCCTTTAAAGACTCCTGCATATGCCTGTACACGAGGCCTACTACCAAATCTTTTCCTAAAAACTATATGTTATCTGCTCAACATCTCCAGCGCTATAAGATACTGCCTGAAGATCACACAGCTTGTTTGGCACGATAGGTTTTCCGCATCTTGAGTCTTAAAACAAGTTATTACCTTGTTGACTGGTGGAGTCCAACCCGCATCGATCAACAGAATGGGAAACTTATCTTTGTTAGAAAGGGGCTTGCATGTGCAACCGTTGCTCCATTCATTGTCAGTGGGGCATGTGGGTTTTTTCAGCAGCCTCAGAGAATGAATGGAGGTGCATTGAAGTTTCTGACCTCGTGCCGCTTCATTTTTTAACAGCGATAAAAGTTCCCCAACTGGGATAAAAATTCCCCATTCTGCCATATCACTTGTTTTCACTCTACAACCACCCTAAGAATCCATCATAGGTACAATTGCCTATTTTATGGTTTACAGAGCATTTTACATACTTACAAAATATGTTCCATTGCTGACAACATTTTCAGTTATTTGACTTGCACCTTAGGACATTCAGGGGACCTATTTTTGTATTTGAGAATGAAAGGGACACTTTTAGAAAATTATTTAATCATGCCCCATTAACTTTGTTTCTATTATTGTCTTATAATTAATACAGAAGCACTACTATTTTTATTTGCTCGCCTACAAATATCATCTTTACCAAAATTCGTATGTAACCTCAGTGTTCCTCATGGGCGGGAGGTCACATGTCAAACACAAGAATTCCATCATGGAATCCTTGTGATCCTCACAAAAATTCAGCAACTCTTTACTCCTTAATGCTGATTCCTAGGTCATTGTAACAATTTTATTTTACATAAACTTGATGGTGACCAAGTCTCAATCTGGAGTCCTAAAATTAGGATGTTCTCTTTATATTTGCATATCCAACGAGGACAAGACAGGAAAAAATAGTTAATTATAGGATTGGAAGATTCTCAAAACTTCACAACTACTATGAAAATACTGAACTAGACAGTACTCTGTTGAGCACTGTAATGGATGTTAGTGGCAATAGCAAAATGTCTTCACGATTACGGTTATAATATAACATGTCGTTTTAATTGGTCTGTATTTTTTCATTTGTTTTCTGCATTTTGTTCTGTTTTATTATGTCTTCATTTCTCATAAAATGATTAATCAGTAGTGTCATTTCTTAGCTCTTTATTTTCTCCAGTAAATGTACCGTAATATCTGAAACCATTTGTTGACATTTTATGTTAAATTAGACCTCCACCTTCAGATTTTAACACATTTCTACTTAGTTTTAATAAGATCACCATCATTAAAATATAGAGGATTAATCTTCATATTTTAGTGTAAATCAGCACAATAAAACCACTTTGCTGTACATTCGAAAATCTAAGATTGCAAGCCAAACAGTAAAACTCTTATTAATACACTGGATGGTGGCCCGATTCTAACGCATCGGGTATTCTAGAATATGCATGTCCACGTAGTATATTGCCCAGCCCACGTAGTATATTGCCCAGCCACGTAGTATATTGCCCAGCCACATAGTATATTGTCCAGCCACATAGTATATTGCCCAGCGACGTAGTATATTGCCCAGCCACATAGTATATTGCCCAGCCACGTAGTATATTGCCCAGTGACGTAGAATATTGCCCAGCCACGTAGTATATTGCCCAGTTATGTAGTATATTGCCTAGTGACGTAGTATATTGCGCAGCCACGTATTATATTGCCTAGCCACATAGTATATTGCCCAGTTACGTCGTAGTATATCGCCGAGCTTTGTAGTATATTGCACAGCCCACGTAGTATATTGCCCAGCGACGTAATATATTGCCCAGTTACATAGTATATTGCCTAGTGACGTAGTATATTGCGCAGCCACGTAATATATTGCCCAGCCACGTAGTATATTGCCCAGTTACGTAGTATATTGTGCAGCCACGTAGTATATTGCCCAGTGACGTAGTATACAGCACAGAGCCACGTAGTATATTGCCCAGTCACGTAGTATATTGCACAGCGATGTAGTATACAGCACAGAGCCACGTAGTATATTGCCCAGTCACGTAGTATATTGCACAGCGATGTAGTATACAGCACAGAGCCACGTAGTATATTGGCCAGTCACGTAGTATATTGCCCAGCTACGTAGTATATTGCCCAGCCAGGTTTGTCACAGGTGAAAAAATAAAAAATAAACATATACCTACCTTTCCGAGGGCCCCTTGTAGTCCACGGCAGGTTCCAGTCCCAGGGTTGGTGTTAGCGCAGGACCTGTGATGACGTCGCGGTCACATGACCGTGACGTCATGGTAGGTCTTTGTAGCACAGGCATGCAGGGCCTGTGATGACGTCGCGGTCACACGACCGTGACGTCATGGCAGGGCCTTCTGCCACCGAAACCTGCAACGGAAGATGGCGGCCGGCGCGAGCTGCAATGGAGGGTGAGTACAGCAGGTTTTTTGTTTTTTTAATTATTTTTAACAGTACATTTTTTACTATTGATGCCGCATAGGCAGCGTCAATAGTAAAAAGTTGGGGACACACAGCGGCGGTAATGGAGTGCGTTACCTGCGGCAACGCGGTCCGTTATCGCCAGCATTAACCCTGTGTTAGCGGTGACCAGAGGGGAGTATTCGGGCGACAGGCACTGACTGCGGGGAGTAAGGAGCGGCCATTTTCTTTCGGACTGTGCCCGTCGCTGATTGCTCGCGGCAGCCATGACAGGTAGCTGGCGAGACCAATCAGCGAATGAATAACCGTGACAGACAGAAGGACAGACAGAAGGAAGTGACCCTTAGATAATTATATAATAGACATGCTTTTATACGTATATGTGGTGCGTGTGTGTATATATTATATTTTCTAGAGCAGTATGTGTATGTGTATATATATATAGTATGTGTATATATATATATATATATATACACACATACTGCTCTAAAAAAATAAAGGGAAGACTAAAATACCACATCTTAGATATCACTGAATAAAATATTCCAGTTGAAAATCTTTATTCATGCATGGAATGCATTGAGAGCTATGAAACATAAAAATTATCAATGTAAATTAAATCTATTGTCCCATGTAGGTCTGGATTTGGAATGATACTCAATATCAAAATGGAAAATCAAATTAAAGGCTGATCCAACTTCAGTAGAAATGCCTCAGGACAAGGAAATTATGCTCAGTAGTGTGTGTGGTCTCCACGTGCCTTTATGACCTCCCAGCGACGCCTTGGCATACGCCTGATGAGGCGGCTGATGTTCTCCTGAGGGATCTCCTCCCAGATCTGGATTAAAGCATCAGTCAACTCCTGGACAGTCTGTGGTGCAACGTGTCGTTGGTGGATGGAATTAGACATGATGTCCCAGATGTGCTCGATTGGATTCAGGTCAGGGGAACTGGAAGGCCAGTCCATAGCATCATTGCCTTCATCATGCAGGAACTGCTGACACTCTTCAGCCACATGAGGCCTAGCATTGTTATGCATCAGAAGGAACCCATGGCCAACTGCACTTGCGTGTGGCCTCACAATGGGTCTGAGCATCTTATTCCGGTACCTCTGGCTAGCACATGGAGGGCTGTTCTTCCCACCAAAGAAATGCCTCCCCACACCCAGGGCCGTATTTAGAGTTTCTTGCTACCCTAGGCACTTTTAGTGCTGCTTCCCCCATTGGTGAGTATGACACTATTGGCAGTGACTTTGGGCAAAAATTGCTGATGTGAAAGTAGCTTTTTGCAGCAGATCGGGCAGTTTTTCTGCATCTGCTGCGTAACGGATCACTTACAGCAACACTGTGTTTGGCCTCATTCATTCCCTATGGGATTTGCGGCACTTGCTGTGATCCGGCAAATGTGGTACCATACCTCTCAACTTGTGAAAAAGGGAAACGGGGACAAAGTTTGGCAAATTTTAGGCCACGTCTCTGACCACACCCATTTCACCACTAGTCACACCCATATCCACGCTCCAACCACACCCATTTAGTTCTGCTGATCACACTTTCATAAACAATAATTATAAACAAAAAAATATGGTCACACAGTGCTCCATACTGTATAATGGCCCCACATGATGCTCAATAGTGTATAATGGCCACATATGATGCTCCATGCTGTATAATGGCCACACAGTGCTCCATACTGTATAATGGCCCCACATGATGCTCCATACTGTATAATGGCCACACATGATGCTCAATACTGTATAGAGTCCACACATGATGCTCCATACTGTATAATGCCCCCCTCCCATCTTGCATGCATGGCTCATCTCCCCCCCTCACATCCTGTATGCATGGCTCATCTCCCCCCTCCCTGTATGCATGGCTCATCTCCCCCCCCTCCCTGTATGCATGGCTCATCTCCCCTCCTGTATGCATGGCTTATCTCCCCCCTCCTTTAGCATGGCTCAGCTCCCCCCTCCTGTATGCATGGCTCATCTCCCCCCTCCTGTATGCATGGCTCATCTCCCCCCTCCCTGTATGCATGGCTCATCTCCCCCCACCTGTATGCATGGCTCAACTCCCCCCTCTGTATGCATGGCTCATCTCCCCCCTCCTGTATTCATGGCTCATCTCCCCCTCCTGTATGCATGGCTCATCCCCCCCTCCTGTATGTATGGCTCATCTCCCCCCTCCTGTATGCATGGCTCATCTCCCCCTCCTGTATGTATGGCTCATCTCCCCCCTCCTGTATGCATGGCTCATCTCCCCCCTCCTGTATGCATGGCTCATCTCCCCCCGCTATGCATGGCTCATCTCCCCCCTCCTGTATGCATGGCTCATCTCCCCCCGCTATGCATGGCTCATCTCCCCCCTCCTGTATGCATGGCCCCCCTCCTGTATGCATGGCTCATCTCCCCCCTCCTGTATGCATGGCTCTTCTTCCCCCCTCCTGTATGCATGGCTTATCTCCCCCCTCCTGTATGCATGGCTCATCCCCCCTTCTGTATGCATGGCTCATCTCCCCCCTCCTGTATGCATGGCTGATCTACCCCCTCCTGTATGCATGGACCCCCTCCTGTATGCATGGCTCCCCCTCCTGTATGCATTGCTCATCTTCCCCCTGTATGCATGGCTCATCTCCCCCTCTCCTGTATGCATGGCTCATCTCCCCCTCCTGTATGCATGGCTCATCTCCCCCCTCCTGTATGCATGGCTCATCTCCCCCCTCCTGTATGCATGGCTCATCTCCCCCCTCCTGTATGCATGGCTCATCTCCCCCTCCTGTATGCATGGCTCATTTCCCCCCCTCCTGTATGCATGGCTCATCTCCCCTTCCTGTATGCATGGCTCATCTCCCCCCTCCTGTATGCATGGATCATCCTCCCCCCTCCTATATGCATGGCTCATCTCCCCCCCTGCTGTATGCATGGCTCATCTACCCCCTCCTGTATGCATGGCTCATCTCCCCCCCTCCTGTATGCATGGCTCATCCCCCCTCCCCCCTCTTGTATGCATGACGGGGGCGGTCGGGAGATGACCCCGGACTTCAGATTAAATAAAAAAAACAGAAAAAAAAACTTGCTCAGGTGCCGCCCCCCGCATCGTCCCGCCCTAGGCATGGGCCCTCAAGTGCATAGTGGCAAATACGGCCCTGCCCACACCATTACTGTACCACTGCAAAACCGGTCATACTGAAGGATATTGTAGGCAGCGGAACGTTCTCCATGGCGTCTCCTGACTCTGTCACATGTACATGAAGCTGTTCTCATCCATGAAGAGCAGAGTGCGCCCATGTCGAATCTGCCAATCCTGATTTTCTATTCAAATGCCAATCGCCCTGTGCGGTGTAGGGCTGTAAGCACAACACCCACTTGTGGACATCAGGCACTCATGAAGTCTGTTTCTCAGAGGTTGAACAGACACATGGATGTTAGTGGCCTGCAGGAGGTCATTTTGCAGGGTTCTGGCACTGCTCCTCCTTGCACATACAGTCATGGCCAAAAGTATTGACACCCCTGCAATTCTGTCAGATAATACTCATTTTCTTCCTGAAAATGATTGCAAACACAAATTATTTGGTATTATTATCTTCATTTAATTTGTCTTAAATGAAAAAACACAAAAGAGAATGAAGCAAAAAGCAAAACATTGATAATTTCACACAAAACTCCAAAAATGGGCCAGACAAAAGTATTGGCACCCTCAGCCTAATACTTGGTTGCACAACCTTTAGCCAAAATAACTGCGACCAACTGCTTCCGGTAACCATCAATGAGTTTCTTACAATGCTCTGCTGGAATTTTAGACCATTCTTCTTTGGCAAACTGCTCCAGGTCCCTGATATTTGAAGGGTGCCTTCTCCAAACTGCCATTTTTAGATCTCTCCACAGGTGTTCTATGGGATTCAGGTCTGGACTCATTGCTGGCCACCTTAGAAGTCTCCAGTGCTTTCTCTCAAACCATTTTCTAGTGCTTTTTGAAGTGTGTTTTGGGTCATTGTCCTGCTGGAAGACCCATGACCTCTGAGGGAGACCCAGCTTTCTCACACTGGGCCCTACATTATGCTGCAAAATTTGTTGGTAGTCTTCAGATTTCATAATGCCATGCACACGGTCAAGCAGTCCAGTGCCAGAGGCAGCAAAGCAACACCAAAACATCAGGGAACCTCCGCCATGTTTGACTGTAGGGACCGTGTTCTTTTCTTTGAATGCCTCTTTTTTCTCCTGTAAACTCTATGTTGATGCCTTTGCACAAAAAGCTCTACTTTTGTCTCATCTGACCAGAGAACATTCTTCCAAAACATTTTAGGCTTTTTCAGGTAAGTTTTCGCAAACTCAACTCCAGCCTGGCTTTTTTATGTCTCGGGGTAAGAAGTGGGGTCTTCCTGAATCTCCTACCATACAGTCCCTTTTCATTCAGACGCCGACGGATAGTACGGGTTGACACTGTTGTACCCTCGGACTGCAGGGCAGCTTGAACTTGTTTGGATGTTAGTCGAGGTTCTTTATCCAACATCCGCACAATCTTGCGATGAAATCTCTTGTCAATTTTTCGTTTCCGTCCACATCTAGGGAGGTTAGCCACAGTGCCAAGGGCTTTAAACTTCTTGATGACACTGCGCACGGTAGACACAGGAACATTCAGGTCTTTGGAGATGGACTTGTAGCCTTGAGATTGCTCATGCTTCCTCACAATTTGGTTTCTCAAGTCCTCAGACAGTTCTTTGGTCTTCTTTCTTTTCTTCATGCTCAATGTGGTACACACAAGGACACAGGACAGAGGTTGAGTCAACTTTAATCCATGTCAACTGGCTGCAAGTGTGATTTAGTTATTGCCAACACCTGTTAGGTGTCACAGGTAAGTTACAGGTGCTGTTAATTACACAAATTAGAGAAGCATCACATGATTTTTCGAACAGTGTCAATACTTTTGTCCACCCCCTCTTTTATGTTTGGTGTGGAATTATATCCAATTTGGCTTTAGGACAATTCTTTTTGTGTTTTTTCATTTAAGACAAATTAAATGAAGATAATAATACCAAAGAATTTGTGTTTGCAATCATTTTCAGAAAGAAAATGAGTATTATCTGACAGAATTGCAGGGGTGTCAATACTTTTGGCCATGACTGTAGGAGGAGGTAGTGGACCTGCTGCTGAGTTGTTTCCCCATACAGTTCTCTCCACATCTGGTGTACTGGCCTGTCTCCTGGTATCTGCTCCATGCTCTGGACATTGTGCTGACATACACAGCTACCTTTCTTGCCACAGCTTGCATTGAAGTGCCATCCTGGATGAGCTGAACTACCTGAGCAACTTGTGGGTTGTAGACACAGCCTCATGCTATTTTACAGTACCTCTAGGGGTGAAAGCAATGACAAGATGCAGACGTGACCAAAACAACAGCCAAAAAGAATGAGAACAGAGAAATGGTCTGTGGTCACACCCTGCAGAACCACTCCTTTATTAAGGTTGTCTATCATTTCTACCTGTCGGCTGTTCCATTTGCACAACAGCAGGAGAAATTGATTCACAATCAGTGTTGCTTCATAAATGGACAGGTTGATTTCACAGAAGTGTGATTGACTTGGAGTTGCATTGTGTTGTTTAAGAGTTCCCTTATTTTTTGAGCAGTGGATAGATGTGTGAAAAACTGATTGCCCCTGTGAGATAGTGCTTACTGCATGTGTTGGGGGACACTCGCTTGGCAACGGGATAAACGTAGACAGGCACGTTTTTTCCACATAGACAGTCTGTTTTGTTTATTTAGACACCGTAGGCCATGTTGCACATCACAGGCCTACACATAGTCCATAGCACTTTATAGTATACAGATTTAACTTGCAGTTCAGACACTACACTCGCCAGCCCTCCTTGACTAGTTCCCGGAGTTGTCTGTGCACCGTATTAATGTCTCTATTCACACAGCATTAAATGACATGAGATTACAGTTGATTAATGTCCATGGAACACAACAGGCACCACAACACGACATTAGGTTGCAGGCACTACACATGCTGGACCTTACTCCTTACCCCTTGTCAGTGCACACAGATCCCCATACTCTGGGTTACCTTCCAGGAGCTCCTTCTCCACATGCTGACTCCTGTCAGTACTCTCTCTCTTAGGGAAGCTGCCGACCTGGGATCACCATCCCAGACAATGCTTTGCTCACTAGGCCACCTGACAGTCCAGATCCTCATACGGGCTGTAGCTCCCCCAGTGCAATGCCATTGCAGACTCTGCCTCCACTCCTTCCCATGTGCTCTTCAGGAATCCTACTCCCAGGACTTCCAACACAGGCCACTCTGTGCTATTCAGGACGTCCGTCCCCACCTGGGACCGTCCAACACTCAAGTCTCTAAGTGTGCTGTTCAGGGATCCGATCCTACTCCCAGGATCTCCCAACACACCAGTCCTCAGATCCACAGCCTCACAGTGCGCTATTCAGGGATCCAGTCCACACACAGGACCTCCCAACACACAAGCCATCCAGGATCTCACACAGTCTCCATTAGCGTCTCACTACACCTCCATGTGACCACACCATGGTCACATTATGTAGTTGTAACCACTCCCATAGATGGGAGTTTTGTGTGGCTTGTTCGACCCGCCCAGCTCTTGGACTAGCCCAATAAGCCTTCCTTAACTATTATACAAACACTTGTGGGACTACAGGTCCCAGAACAACAACATTACTTCAGGCTTACAGCGCAGACTCCCTCTGCGACACATATCGGCAATTTACAACTCTCCCAGTCACTGTTTCACCATCATAACCACAGATACGCCTTCATGCATATCCCGAGGAGCACAGTGCCCCCTAGCTGTAACAGGGGTCACTGCATCACACCCCCCACCCCTAAAAACAAATTAACTGTGGTTTATCACATATTTGTGAAGCTGAGTAAATTCCCTAGCCACATGCAGGCCTGATTACTGCTGCACCTGTTCTCAATCAAGAAATCACTTAAATAACACCTGCCTGACAAACTGAAGTAGATTAGGTTATAAAGCCATTTCTAAATCTTTAGGACTCCAGCAACCCACAATGAGAGCTATTGTCCAGAAATGGTGAAAACAAGGAACAGTGATGAACCTTCCTTGGAGTGGCAGCCAACAAAATTATGGCAATAGCTCAGCAACTCATCCCAGAAGTCACAAAAAATCTGCAACAACATCCAAAAAACTGCAGGCCCCACTTGCCTCAGTTAAGGTCAGTGTTCATGACTCCACCATAAGAAAGAGACTGGGCAAAAATGGATAATTGTTCTACTGCATAACCTAGCTTCAGCTTGAGGTCACAAACAGATGGTCAGATTTTTTTAGGATTTTTGATAGACAGCAGAATTTATGGTTCCATCTATATATATAATTGCCTAAGGGGTACTTCTGTCTGTCTGCAACTTCCGTAATGAAAATCCCGCGTCGCTAATTGGTCTTGCCAGCTGCCTGTCATGGCTGCCGCGACCAATCAGCGACGGGCACAGTCCGATTAGTCCCTCCCTACTCCCCTGCAGTCAGTGCCTGGCGCCTGCATACTCCCCTCCGGTCACCACTCACACAGGGTTAATGCCAGCAGTGATGGACCGCGTTATGCCACGGGTAACGCACTCCGCTACCGCTACTATTAACCCTGTGTGTCCCCAAATTTTGACTATTGCTGCCTATGCAGCATCAAGAGTAAAAACATGTAATGTTAAAAATAATAATAAAAAAAAAACCTGCTATACTCACCCTCCGTAGTCCACTGAGCCGCGCGCGCATCGACAGTGCCAGCGCTTTGCTGGATTGGATCCCGGCAGGTGAGTATATACCTATTTTTTATTTTAATTTTTTTTTTTTAACAGGGATATGGTGCCCACACTTCTATATACTACGTGGGCTGTGTAATATACCGCGTGGCTGCTATATACTACCTGGCCAGTGTTAGATAATATGTGGGCTGTGTTATGTACTGCGTGGGCTGTGCTATATATTACGTGGGCAGTGTTATATACTGCGTGGTCTGTGTTATATATTATGTGGCCAGTGTCATATACTGTGTGGGCTGTGTAATATACTGCGTGGCTGCTATATACTACCTGGCCAGTGTTAGATGCTATGTGGGCTGTTTTATGTACTGCATGGGTTGTGCTATATATTACGTGGGCAGTGTTATATACTGCGTGGTCTGTGTTATATATTATGTGGCCAGTGTCATATACTGTGTGGGCTGTGTAATATACTGCGTGGCTGCTATATACTACCTGGCCAGTGTTAGATGCTATGTGGGCTGTGTTATGTACTGCGTGGGCTATGCTATATATTACGTGGGCAGTGTTATATACTGTGTGCATACATTGTGTGTTTTAATTACAGCAGGTCCAATACCCCTCCACAGAGAGAATTTTAGTCTAGGAAGAGGTTTTCACATGTACCCATTCAGATGGAGACGTTTATTCTCAGCGAGGTAAGGCAAGTGTAGGACCTGGTATAAGAGAGATGCCGTAAAGGGGCTACCAGGTACACATAAAATTGGCAACAAAAGAACCACTCAAAGCAAATAGTATCAGGATCCTAGAGAACAACCAAAAAACCAAAACGCAACAAGGATCCTTAAAATATAACTTTTAATATTTAAAGCTAAAAAAGTTTGTTCCAATATATGCAACAAAGGTATTACAAGTTATAACCCATGAAAGTCAGATACAAACTACCTTACCCTGTCTGGTAGCCTATTCTCAATCACTACCTGACAGCGGAGGTTGGCACCCTAAGTTTCTGCGGTAGGCGCCCCCGCTCCTCGACGACTGGCCCTAATAGCCCTAAGTAGACCCTATATTCCCTAAAAAAGACGTGCCAAATCTATCCACCCCAGAAAAAATGAAAGAAATATAAAAAATCAAAACACTACACAAATGAAAATAGAAAAAAATTAAAAAAAAATAAACATAGCAGAAAAACAGAAAAAAATTTTTTTCTTGATCCGTCGAATCAGAGAGTCCCTTAAATAGGGATATTTGGAAATGTCACTGCCTAAGGGGTAGAAATAACACCCATGTCTCTTTAATCCAGAAAGATATCAGCGGGCCACTCCATCCCATATATATACCTATTTTTTATTTTAATTTTTTTTTTTTTAACAGGGATATGGTGCCCACACTTCTATATACTACGTGGGCTGTGTAATATACCGCGTGGCTGCTATATACTACCTGGCCAGTGTTAGATAATATGTGGGCTGTGTTATGTACTGCGTGGGCTGTGCTATATATTACGTGGCCAGTGTTATATACTGCATGGGCTGTGTTATATATTACGTGGCCAGTGTCACATACTGTGTGGGCTGTGTAATATACTGCGTGGCTGCTATATACTACCTGGCCAGTGTTAGATGCTATGTGGGCTGTGTTATGTACTGCATGGGCTGTGCTATATATTACGTGGGCAGTGTTATATACTGCGTGGTCTGTGTTATATATTATGTGGCCAGTGTCATATACTGTGTGGGCTGTGTAATATACTGCGTGGCTGCTATATACTACCTGGCCAGTGTTAGATGCTATGTGGGCTGTGTTATGTACTGCGTGGGCTGTGCTATATATTACGTGGGCAGTGTTATATACTGTGTGCATACATTGTGTGTTTTAATTACAGCAGGTCCAATACCCCTCCACAGAGAGAATTTTAGTCTAGGAAGAGGTTTTCACATGTACCCATTCAGATGGAGACGTTTATTCTCAGCGAGGTAAGGCAAGTGTAGGACCTGGTATAAGAGAGATGCCGTAAAGGGGCTACCAGGTACACATAAAATTGGCAACAAAAGAACCACTCAAAGCAAATAGTATCAGGATCCTAGAGAACAACCAAAAAACCAAAACGCAACAAGGATCCTTAAAATATAACTTTTAATATTTAAAGCTAAAAAAGTTTGTTCCAATATATGCAACAAAGGTATTACAAGTTATAACCCATGAAAGTCAGATACAAACTACCTTACTCTGTCTGGTAGCCTATTCTCAATCACTACCTGACAGCGGAGGTTGGTACCCTAAGTTTCTGTGGTAGGCGCCCCCGCTCCTCGACGACTGGCCCTAATAGCCCTAAATAGACCCTATATTCCCTAAAAAAGACGTGCCAAATCTATCCACCCCAGAAAAAATGAAAGAAATATAAAAAATCAAAACACTACACAAATGAAAATAGAAAAAAATAAAAATAAAATAAACATAGCAGAAAAACAGAAAAAATTTTTTTTCTTGATCCGTCGAATCAGAGAGTCCCTTAAATAGGGATATTTGGAAATGTCACTGCCTAAGGGGTAGAAATAACACCCATGTCTCTTTAATCCAGAAAGATATCAGCGGGCCACTCCATCCCATATATATACTTCAGGGTGATCATGTGCTTCTGTACATTCAATGATGTTTCCCAAAAAGGGACATATCCAGTATAAATACCCCCAAAAAATTGAAAGAAATATAAAAAATCAAAAAAACTACAAAAATAAAAATAAAAAATGAAAAAAATAAACACAGCAAAAAAACACAAAATTGTTGTCTGCCAGAGGAAAAAAGTCCCTTAAAGGGAAATAGTCCAAAATCACATCCCAATAAGTACAAATACCAATGTCTCGTTTATCCATAAAATATCAGCGAGCCACTCCATCCCGTATATTTTTACTTGCAAGAAAAAAATAATAATAAGTATAGTCCAGAAAATAAATCCAAAATCAGTCCAATGACTCCCAAATAAATGGATTTCACAAGAGGACAGTGGCCCACCTCATACCAGAGACATCCCAGCAAAAAGAAAAAACAGAGGACCATCAAAGCTGGTTGAAAAAGTTGTCCCAAAGACACCCCATAGTTCAATACTGTATCCAACGCTTCTACTCATCTGCGTCCCAGAGGCGTTGTGGGTGGTGATGCGATCATCCAGCTCCGTTAAGACTCCTGAGAGTCTTGATATCTCTGTGGCATTGATCCATGTCCCCTGATGAACCCCCAGGATTTTCACGGGGGGGAAACGCGTCGGGCAGAATAGGGAGGACATCCCGGCAGGAGTCTTAACGGAGCTGGATGAGCGCATCACCACCCACAACGCCTCTGGGACGCAGATGAGTAGAAGCGTTGGATACAGTATTGAACTATGGGGTGTCTTTGGGACAACTTTTTCAACCAGCTTTGATGGTCCTCTGTTTTTTCTTTTTGCTGGGATGTCTCTGGTATGAGGTGGGCCACTGTCCTCTTGTGAAATCCATTTATTTGGGAGTCATTGGACTGATTTTGGATTTATTTTCTGGACTATACTTATTATTATTTTTTTCTTGCAAGTAAAAATATACGG
This sequence comes from Ranitomeya imitator, assembly GCF_032444005.1. NCBI lineage: Eukaryota > Metazoa > Chordata > Amphibia > Anura > Dendrobatidae > Ranitomeya > Ranitomeya imitator. The sequence continues at coordinate 580,099,626 of NC_091286.1, forward strand.
GATGGAGTGGCTCGCTGATATTTTATGGATAAACGAGACATTGGTATTTGTACTTATTGGGATGTGATTTTGGACTATTTCCCTTTAAGGGACTTTTTTCCTCTGGCAGACAACAATTTTGTGTTTTTTTGCTGTGTTTATTTTTTTCATTTTTTATTTTTATTTTTGTAGTTTTTTTGATTTTTTATATTTCTTTCATTTTTTGGGGGGTATTTATACTGGATATGTCCCTTTTTGGGAAACATCATTGAATGTACAGAAGCACATGATCACCCTGAAGTATATATATGGGATGGAGTGGCCCGCTGATATCTTTCTGGATTAAAGAGACATGGGTGTTATTTCTACCCCTTAGGCAGTAACATTTCCAAATATCCCTATTTAAGGGACTCTCTGATTCGACGGATCAAGAAAAAAATTTTTTTCTGTTTTTCTGCTATGTTTATTTTTTTTTATTTTTTTCTATTTTCATTTGTGTAGTGTTTTGATTTTTTATATTTCTTTCATTTTTTCTGGGGTGGATAGATTTGGCACGTCTTTTTTAGGGAATATAGGGTCTATTTAGGGCTATTAGGGCCAGTCGTCGAGGAGCGGGGGCGCCTACCGCAGAAACTTAGGGTGCCAACCTCCGCTGTCAGGTAGTGATTGAGAATAGGCTACCAGACAGGGTAAGGTAGTTTGTATCTGACTTTCATGGGTTATAACTTGTAATACCTTTGTTGCATATATTGGAACAAACTTTTTTAGCTACACATAAAATTGGCCATTTTTATGCGCTAAATGCTCTCATTTTTCATATTTCTAGTGCAGTAATGCAGTTCAAATTTCGTTTTTCAAGTTTGTATGTTGCTGCAGTGTGCTGCCTTATTTACTTAATTATATACTGTGTGGTCTGTGTTATATATTACGTGCCCAGTTTTATATACTGCGTGGCCTGTGTTATATACTACGTCACCTGTGTTATATACTGCGTGGCTGCTATATACTGCGTGGCCTGTGTTATATAGTACGTGGGCTGTGTTATATACTGTTTGGGCTGTGTTATATACTGCGTGGCCACTGTTATATATTGCGTGGCCTGTATTAACGCATCGGGTATTCTACAATATGTATGTATGTTTGTATATAGCAGCCACATAGTATATAGCACAGACCATGTATTATTTGTCTGCTATATACTAAATGTCTCCTACATACTACGTGGCCTGTGCTATATACTATGTGGCTGCTATATACACATACCTACATATTCTAGAATACCCGATGCGTTACAATCGGGCCACCATCTAGTTTACCATAACAAGTCTTCCCAGTTCTGAAGCAGCAAAACCACCCCAGACCATCACACTTCCACCGCCATGTTTTACTGTTGGTATGATGTTCCTTTTCTAAAATGTTGTGTTACTTCTACACCACATGTAATGGGACATACAACTTCCAAAAAGTTCAACTTTTGTCTCGTTAGTCCACAGAGTATACTCCCAAAAGTCTTGAGGATCATCAAGATGTTTTCTGCCAAAACTGAGATGAGCCTTTATGTTCTTATTGCTCAGCAGTGCTTTTCCATCTTCGAACTCTGCCATGCAGGTAATTTTTGCGCAGTCTCTTTCTTATGGTGGAGTCATGAACACTGACCTTAATTGAAGCAAGGAGTCTAGCTTTTGAGGATATTTTTGTCTATTTCAGTTTGTCAGGCAGGTCCTATTGAAGTGATTTCTTGTTATCCTCAGTAGTGGTTGTTCTACAGCAGTTCGACAATAAAGGTTTGCTTCCCGCAGGCTCCTGTGGACAGTTGAGCTGTATCTGCTACTTGATGGCTGTATATCAACGGTGATGGCTGTTATCTTAAGTTTTCTCAATTTGCAATTTGTCAGTTTGCATTTTCTGATGGTTGTAACTCTGCTGAACTTATCCTCTGCAGCAGAGGTAAGTTGATTTTTTTTCCTAGGGCAGTCTCATGACAGCCAGTTTAATAATAGCGGTTAATGGTTTTCATGCACTTAAAGATATGATCAGGTTTCTATTAATTTTCTTGTGGATTGACTGAGCTTTATGTCTTAAAGGGAATCTGTGACCAGGTATTTTTACCCCATCTGCAAGCAGCCTACTATAGGGGCAGAGACCCTGATTCTAGCAATGTATCACTTACTGAGCTGCTTGCTGTCATTTTGATACAAACACTGTTTTATTTGCTGCAGCTCTGGCAGTTCTCTGAATGCTGAGCTCTGTATAGTTTTGCTCACATAACTGAGTGACAGCTAACTGCCCATGTACAATGTACACAGAAAGCAACCAATCACTGATGGGGTGGGTTATGCAAGGCTCATGAATATGCTTGACTACCTGGCAGCAGGTTTACTAGTCCATTAGTGATAATCTCCTGCTAATAAAACTGATTTTATCAAAATGAAACTAAGCAGCCCAGTAAATGACACATCGCTGGAATCATGGTCTCTGACCTATATAAAGCTGCTCTAATACTAGGCGGCAAAAGCCTGGTGACAGATTCCCTTTAAAATAAGTGGACTGTTGTTTCTCTTTACTTAGTTTAGTAGTTCTTTCCGTATTTTGGCATATAAAAGTTGTGGAAATGGGGCTCAGCACTGTATGGAACTGTGGACCAACACATCAGATGATCATAAACACTTTCTGAAGTCTGATGAATCCACAACTGAACTGTTAATGGAGCATACCTGCTCACTGGAAGCCATTCCAGGTGATCACCCGATGAAGCAGCATGAGAAAATGCCAGGGGTCATCAGAGTAAAAAGTGGGTGCTTTGATTAATCTACCGTTTAAATTATTTTCTGTGTTTTTCCCACTTGTTTCTTAACCCCTTAGCGACAGCCGATACGCTTTTTAACGGCGGCCGCTAAAGGTACTTAAACCACAGCGCCGTTAATTAACAGTGCTGTGGAAAAAGTGAATAGCGCCCCCCAGAGTCGGATTTTCTCCGGGGTCTCGGCTGCCGGGGGTAGCCGAGACCCCAGAGAACATGATTCGGGGTTTTTTTTACCGATCCCGCATTTGCGATCGCCAGTAATTAACCGTTTACCGGCAATCGCAAAAAAAAAAAACGCGATCTCTTTTTAATTTCTCTGTCCTCCGATGTGATCGCACATCAGAGGACAGAGAAAGGGGGTCCCAGATAGCCCCCCGATACTCACCTATCTCCCCCGGTGCTCCTCGTGACTGCCGGTGGGCGCCGCCATCTTCAAAATGGCGGGCGCATGCGCAGTGCGCCTGCCGGCCGGCCCCGTCAGGAGACCAGCAGTTGGGGCTAAGATTAGGACTAGGGCTAGGGTTAGGGTTAGGGCTAGGGTTAGGGCTAGGGCTAGGGCTAGGGTTAGGGCTAGGGTTAGGGCTAGGGCTAGGGTTAGGGTTAGGGCTAGGGTTCTTTCACACTTACGTCGGTACGGGGCCGTCGCAATGCGTCGGCCCGACATACCGACGCACGTTGTGAAAATTGTGCACAACGTGGGCAGCGGATGTAGTTTTTCAACGCATCCGCTGCCCAATCTATGTCCTGGGGAGGAGGGGGCGGAGTTACGGCCACGCATGTGCGGTCAGAAATGGCGGACGCGACATACAAAAAAACGTTACATTGAACGTTTTTTGTGCCGACGGTCCGCCAAAACACAACTGATCCAGTGCACGACGGACGCAACGTGTGGCCATCTATCACTATCCGTCGGCAATACAAGTCTAGGGGCAAAAAACGCATCCTGTGGGCACATTTGGAGGATCCGTTTTTGTCCAAAACGACGGATTGCGACGGATGCCAAACGACGCAAGTGTGAAAGTAGCTTTAGGGTTAGGGTTGGGGCTAAAGTTAGGGCTAGGGTTGGGGCTAAAGTTAGGGTTAGATTTGGGATTAGGGTTAGGGTTTGGATTAGAGTTGGTATTAGGGTTAGGGTTGGCATTAGGGTTACGCTTGGGATTAGGGTTAGGTTTGGGATTAGGGTTAAGGTTAGGGTTGTGATTAGGGGTGTATTGGGATTAGGGTTAGGTTTGAGGTTAGGGTTGAGATTAGGATTAGGGTTGTGTTGGATTTAGAGTTTTGATTAGGGTTATGGTTAGGGTTGACATTAGGGTTGTTTTGGGGTAAGGGTTGTGATTATCGTTATTTCAGTGATTAGGATTATGGATTGGGTTAGGGTTAGGGGTGTGTTGGGGTTAGGGTTGGAGCTAGAATTAGGGGGTTTCCACTGTTTAGTTACATCAGGGGGTCTCCAAACACGACAGCCAATTTTGCGCTCAAAAAGTCAAATGGTGCTCCCTCCCTTCTGAGCTCTGCCGTGCGCCTAAACAGTGGGTTACCCCCACATATGGGGCATCAGCGTACTCAGGATAAATTGGACAACAACTTTTGGGGTCCAATTTCTCCTGTTACCCTTGTGAAAATAAAAACTTGGGGGCTAAAAAATCTATTTTGTGGAAAAAAAAATATTTTTTTATTTTCACGACTCTGCATACTAAACTTCTGTGAGGCACTTGGGCATTCAAAGTTCTCACCACACATCTAGATAAGTTCCTGGGGGGGTCTAGTTTCCAAAATGGGGTCACGTGTGGGGGGTTACTACTGTTTAGGTACATCAGGGGCTCTGCAAATGCAACATAACGCCCACAGACCATTCTATCTAAGTCTGCATTCCAAAACGGCGCTCCTTCCCTTCCGAGCTCTGCCGTGCGCCCAAACAGTGGTTTACCCCCACATATGGGGCATTAGCATACTCGGGATAAATTGGACAACAACTATTGGGGTCCAATTTCTCCTGTTACCCTTGTGAAAATAAAAACTTGGGGGCTACAAAATCTTTTTTGTGGAAAAAAAAAATATTTTTTATTTTCACGACTCTGCATTCTAAACTTTTGTGAAGCACTTGGGCATTCAAAGTTCTCACCACACATCTAGATAAGTTCCATGGGGGGTCTAGTTTCCAAAATGGGGTCACTTGTGGGGGGTTTCCACTGTTTAGGCACATCAGGGGCTCTCCAAACGCGACATGGCGTCCAATCTCAATTCCAGACAATTCTACATTGAAAAAGTAAAACGGCACTCCTTCTCTTCCAAGCTCTGCAGTGCGCCCAAACAGTGGTTTACCCCCACATATTGGGTATCGACGTACTCAGGAGAAATTGCACTACAACTTTTGTGGTCTAATTTCTCCTGTTACCCTTGTGAAAATAAGAATTTGTGGGCGAAAATATCATTTTTGTGTAAACAAATGTGATTTTTTATTTTCACGGCTCTACGTTATAAACTTCTGTGAAGCTCTTGGGGGTTCAAAGTGCTCACCACACATCTAGATAAGTTCCTTAAGGGGTCTAGTTTACAAAATGGTGTCACTTGTGGGGGGTTTCCACTGTTTAGGCACATCAGGGGCTCTCTAAACGTGACATGGCGTCCGATCTCAATTCCAGCCAATTCTGCATTGAAAAAGTCAAACGGCGCTCCTTCACTTCCAAGTTCTGCGGTGCGCCCAAACAGTGGTTTACCCCCACATATGGGGTATTGGCGTATTCAGGAGAAATTGCATAACAAAATTTATGGTTACATTTCTGTTTTTACACTTGTGAAAATAAAAAAAATGGTTCTGAATTAAAATGTTTGCAAAAAAAAGTTAAATGTTCATTTTTTCCTTCCACATTGTTTCAGTTCCTGTGAAGCACGTAAAGGGTTAATAAACTTCTTGAATGTGGTTTGGAGAACCTTGAGGGGTGTAGTTTTTAGAATGGTGTCACACTTCGTTATTTTCTATCATATAGACCCCTCAAAATGACTTCAAATGTGATGTGGTCCCTAAAAAAAAAGGTGTTGTAAAAATGAGAAATTGCTGGTCAACGTTTAACCCTTATAACTCCCTAACAAAAAAAATTTTGTTTCCAAAATTGTGCTGATGTAAAGTAGACATGTGGGAAATGTTATTTATTAACTATTTTTTGTGACATATCTCTCTAATTTAAGGGCATAAAAATACAAAGTTTGAAAATTGTAAAATTTTAAAAATTTTCGCCATATTTCCGTTTTTCATAAATAATCGCAAGTAATATCGAAGAAATGTTACCACTAACATGAAGTACAATATGTCACGAAAAAACAGTCTCAGAATCAGCGGGATCCGTTGAAGCGTTCCAGAGTTATAACCTCATAAAGTGACAGTGGTCAGAATTGCAAAAATTGGCTCGGTCATTAAGTACCAAATTGGCTCTGTCACTAAGGGGTTAACTACATATTTCCATATGTGTTATTTATGGTTTTGTTGCCTTTAGTCTGAATCTACAATGTAACAACCCAACCACCAAACTTATGGATGCAGACCAGACTGGATTATGTAAAATAATATCTTTATTAACTAGTAGTAGCGATACAGAAAGGTATAACAATATACAAAATCATAAGTAAACAAACTGTGTGCGAATCAGGACAGTATATATCATATATTTAAAAGGAGAATAAACCCATAAGCACAATTTGTATAGAAGTCGCTAAAGTACCTGTGCAAGGTAATTAATCCCCAAAATGGGGTATAAATAATTCCCTGAAATTATTGCAAAAGTGAAAAACATATAAATACGTGCCAAAGTGCAAAAATAAATAAAATTATTATATAAAGAATGTATATGGCAACAAGTGGAAGTCACACAAGAACTGTGCAATATTGCAAAAAAAATAAAGTGCTTAAGTGCAAAAAAATGAATTAAAAAAAAATGCAAAAAACTTGGCATATTCAGTATTAGCCAATGCTCTAGCTGTTCTTTCTTGGATTACTCGCTATTAGCCAATGCTCTAGCTGTTCTTTCTTGGATTACTCGCTATTAGCCAATGCTCTAGCTGTTCTTTCTTGGATTACTCGCTATTAGCCAATGCTCTAGCTGTTCTTTCTTGGATTACTCGCCTTTCCCCTGCAATGCCACTGAGAATGAAGAGAGCAGTGTTTCCCATGCGCCAACACTCGTTTCTGAAGAGTATTCTGGAGTCCTGTTTTTGGCTTCGTTCACTCCCACCGATTAGAATATTATCAGCTACCCTATGGATAGAAAGAGAGGCAGGAATTGTATGTACAATATATAAAGTGTTTATTCATCCAGGTATATGCAAGATTTCAGCTATTGTTGACCTTAAGGTACCTTCACACTAAGCGACGCTGCAGCGATACCGACAACGATGTCGATCGCTGCAGCATCGCTGTTTGGTCGCTGGAGAGCTGTCACACAGACAGCTCTCCAGCGACCAACGATGCCGAGGTCCCCGGTAACCAGGGTAAACATCGGGTTACTAAGCGCAGGGCCGTGCTTAGTAACCCAATGTTTACCATGGTTACCATCCTAAAAGTAAAAAAAACAAACACAACAAACACTACATACTTACCTACTGCTGTCTGTCCCCGGCGCTCTGCTTCCCGCACTGACTGTGAGAACAGCGGCCGGAAAGCAGAGCGGTGACGTCACCGCTCTGCTTTCCGGCTGACCGGGACAGACAGCTGAAGGTAAGTATGTAGTGTTTGTTTTTTTTACTTTTACGCTGGTAACCAGGGTAAACATCGGGTTACTAAGCGCGGCCCTGCGCTTAGTAACCCGATGTTTACCCTAGTTACCAGTGAAGACATCGCTGAATCGGTGTCACACACGCCGATTCAGCGATGTCTGCAGGGAGTCCAGCGACGAAAGAAAGTTCTAGCCTTCTAGCTCCGACCAACGACATCACAGCAGGATCCTGATCACTGCTGCGTGTCAAACACAACTATATCGCTATCCAGGACGCTGCAACGTCGCTATCATTATCATTGTGAAGTTGTTTAGTGCGAAGGTACCTTTAGTCAAGTATACAAACGATTTGTAGCCATTATCCTTCTTTACCGTCCCCCATGCTAATGAGTCAATTATCCAATTAATATAAATATCATACAAAAAAAATAACATTTCACAATTAATACTGTGCACAGGTCATTGCTTAAACAAAATGTTTTTACATTAAAGGGCCACTGTCACCCCCCTCCAGCCGTTATAAACTAAAAGAGCCACCTTGTGCAGCAGTAATGCTGCATTCTAACAAGGTGGCTCTTTTAGTTTTGTGTTCATGTATTACTAAAATAAAGCGCTTTGAAACTTTTCAAAAATACCTGTGTTTGTCCACGGAGGCGGGTCCTCAATCCCCAGCTTGAACGGTAATCTGCCGTCACTCACATCTTCAGGGGCATTCGGCGCTGCCCCCGCCGCGCTGTTTTCTCTTCAAAACTGGCGCCTGCGCTGTGTAAAACTTTGTGGGGCAGGCGCAGTAAGCTCTGGCGGCAGAGTACCGTTCAAGCTGGGGATTGAGAACCCGCCTCCGTGGACAAAGATAGGTTTTTTTGAAAAGTTTCAAAGTGCTTTATTTTAGTAATACATGAACACAAAACTAAAAGAGCCACCTTGTTAGAATGCAGCATTACTGCTGCACAAGGTGGCTCTTTTAGTTTATAACGGCTGGAGGGGGTGACAGTGGCACTTTAAATCATTCTTGTGGGGCTGAAATGAAACTTAAGACCGTGACAATGCGACCTCTCTATATGGGAATCTACACAATTAAATTAACCTCTCCTGGGCTTAAGGCCCTGTCACACTGGACGATATCGCTAGCGATCCGTGACGTTGCAGCGTCCTGGCTAGCGATATCGTCCAGTGTGACACGCAGCAGCGATCAGGCCCCTGCTGTGATATCGCTGGTCGGGGCAGAAAGGCCAGGACTTTATTTCGTCGCTGGCTCTCCCGCTGACATCGCTGAATCGGCGTGTGTGACGCCGATTCAGCGATGTCTTCGCTGGTAACCAGGGTAAACATCGGGTTACTAAGCGCAGGGCCGCGCTTAGTAACCCGATGTTTACCCTGGTTACCATCGTTAAGTAAAAAAAACAACTACTACATACTTACCTACCGCTGTCTGTCCCCGGCGCTCTGCTTCTCTGCTCTGGCTGTGAGCGCCGGGCAGCCGGAAAGCAGAGCGGTGACGTCACCGCTCTGCTTTCCGGCCGCTGTGATTACACAGGGCAGAGAAGCACAGCGCCGGGGACAGACAGCGGTAGGTAAGTATGTAGTGGTTGTTTTTTTTTACTTTAACGATGGTAACCAGGGTAAACATCGGGTTACTAAGCGCGGCCCTGCGCTTAGTAACCCGATGTTTACCCTGGTTACCGGCATTGTTGGTCGCTGGAGAGCTGTCTGTGTGACAGCTCTCCAGCGACCAAACAGCGACGCTGCAGCGATCCGGATCGTTGTCGGTATCGCTGCAGCGTCGCTTAGTGTGACGGTACCTTTAGGCTTACAAATGTAAATGGCAATTAGGATCCAGCTGTAATTAAAAAATAATGGCTCATTGTGTTGCTTCCAATATAGAGAGATAGCCTTGTTGCTGGAATACGGGCTCCCACAATTTGATCTGTGCTCTAAGTAACTTAAATGATTTGTCCCATCTTCATAGATGGATATAATTGGATAGGCCTTGTAAAAACAAGCACTTTTGCAATATACTGCTTGTTGAAATTTTCAACCATTCTTCCGATATTACCATCTTCCTTTTGTTCACAGCACATTGCCCAGGAGATCACCACCGAAATGAAGCTGGCCAGGATTAGGAGATAACAGCGCACTCCAGCAATCCTACCCAGGTTCCAAATAGTGCTTGCAATAGATAGAAAAGAGCTTGTAATCACTGCACATCTTCTGCTGTCTAGTAGTGTTGGTCAGTTTCCAAGGATACAATCTATAAAGGAAAGCGTTACCAAGAAAAATTGGGAAAGTATTCAAACCCCTTTAAATTTTTCACTCTTTACTTCATTGCAGCCGTTTGGTAAATTCAAAAAAGTTCATTTTTTTTCTCATTAATGTAGACTCTGAACCCAATCTTGACTGAAAAAAAAAAAACAGAAATGTAGAAATTTTTGCAAATTTATAAAAAAAAACCCTGAAATATCACATGGTCATAAGTATTCAGACCCTTTGCTCAGTAATGAGTAGAAGCACCTTTTGAGCTAGTACAGCCATGGGTCTTCTTGGGAATGATGCAACAAGTTTTTCACACCTGGATTTGGGGATCCTCTACCATTCTTCCTTGTAGATCCTCTCCAGTTCTGTCAGGTTAGATGGTGAACGTTGGTGGACAGCCATTTTCAGGTCTCTCCAGAGATGCTCAATTGGGTTTAGGTCAGGGCTCTGGCTGGACCAGTCAAGAATGGTCACAGAGTTGTTCTGAAGAAATTTCTTTGTTATTTTAGCTGTGTGTTTAGGGCCATTGTCTTGTTGGAAGGTGAACCTTCAGCCAAGTCTGAGCACTCTGGAAGAGGTTTTCATCCAGAATATCTCTGTACTTGGGCACACTCATGTTTCCTTCAAGGACAACCAAGTCGTTCTGTCCCTGCAGCTGAAAAACACGGACAAAAGGCAGGGAGCCAGCACACCGAGGAAATACAGGAAGCACGGATCTCCGTCCTGACGTGACGTGAAGAATATCCAAAAACCGAAAAGATGATCCCGCTTCCAAATAAAATATAAAAGTTTAATCCAACATATTAAAATAAGGAGACAACTCCTGGGACGGCATCATACACATAGTAAGGCGAGCGACGCGTTTCGACCAAGCGGTCTTTATCACAGCTGATCTGCTAAATGACATATCCGGTATATATACAATATAGCACCAATCAAATGCTAGAAAAATGTCATGTGATACATAGGTTTAAAAAAAAAAAAAAAAAATTCACAAATGTACCCAATAAATTCAAAACAATAATGTGCAGAAGGATATATACAATAGATAATGAACAATAAACAATGCACAATGAATAAGAATAAAGACATAAAGAAAATGAAAAAATACAGAGGGAGGGACATTGCTAGTAATGAAACATTAGTTCATTTTGTTTGTTCAAAACACCTGGAAACCTTGTACCTAGATTAACCCCTTTACCCCCAAGGGTGGTTTGCACGTTAATGACCAGGCCAATTTTTACAATTCTGACCACTGTCCCTTTATGAGGTTATAACTCCGAAACGCTTCAACGGATCCTGGTGATTCTGACATTGTTTTCTCGTGACATATTGTACTTCATGATAGTGGTAAAATTTCTTTGATAGTACCTGCGTTTATTTGTGAAAAAAACGGAAATTTGGCGAAAATTTTGAAAATTTCGCAATTTTCAAACTTTGAATTTTTATGCAATTAAATCACAGAGATATGTCACACAAAATACTTAATAAGTAACATTTCCCACATGTCTCCTTTACATCAGCATAATTTTGGAACCAATTTTTTTTTTTGTTAGGGAGTTATAAGGGTTAAAAGTTGACCAGCAATTTCTCATTTTTACAACACCATTTTTTTTTAGGGACCACGTCTCATTTGAAGTCATTTTGAGGGGTCTATATGATAGAAAATGCCCAAGTGTGACACCATTCTAAAAACTGCACCCCTCAAGGTGCTCAAAACCACATTCAAGAAGTTTATTAACCCTTCAGGTGTTTAATAGGAATTTTTGGAATGTTTAAATAAAAATGAACATTTAACTTTTTTACACAAAAAATTTACTTCAGCTCCAATTTGTTTTATTTTACCAAGGGTAACAGGAGAAATTGGACCCAAAAAGTTGTTGTCCAATTTGTCCTGAGTACGCTGATACCCCATATGTGGCAGTAAACCACTGTTTTGGCGCATGGGAGAGCTCGGAAGGGAAGGAGCGCTATTTGACTTTTCAATGCAAAATTGACAGGAATTGAGATGGGACGCCATGTTGCGTTTGGAGAGCCACTGATGTGCCTAAACATTGAAACCCCCCACAAGTGACACCATTTTGGAAAGTAGACCCCCTAAGGAACTTATCTGGATGTGTGGTGAGCACTTTGACCCACCAAGTGCTTCACAGAAGTTTATAATGCAGAACCGTAAAAATAAAAAATCATATTTTTTCACAAAAATTATATTTTTGCCCCCAATTTTTTATTTTTCCAAGGGTAAGAGAAGAAATTGGACCTCAAAAGTTGTTGTCCAATTTGTCCTGAGTACGCTGATACCCCATATGTGGCAGTAAACCACTGTTTGGGCGCATGGGAGAGCTCGGAAGGGAAGGAGCGCAGTTTGACTTTTCAATGCAAAATTGACAGAAATTGAGATGGGACGCCATGTTGCGTTTGGAGAGCCACTGATGTGCCTAAACATTGAAACCCCCCACAAGTGACACCATTTTGGAAAGTAGACCCCCTAAGGAACTTATCTGGATGTGTGGTGAGCACTTTGACCCACCAAGGGCTTCACAGAAGTTTATAATGCGGAGCCATAAAAATAAAACAAAATTTTTTTCCCACAAAAATTATATTTTAGCCCCCAGTTTTGTATTTTCCCTAGGGTAACAGGAGAAATTGGACCACAAAAGTTGTTGTCCAATTTGTCCTGAGTACGCTGATACCCCATATGTGGGGGGGAACCACCGTTTGGGCGCATGGGAGGGTTCGGAAGGGAAGGAGCGCCATTTGGAATGCAGACTTAGATGGAATGGTCTGCAGGCGTCACATTGCGTTTGCAGAGCCCCTAATGTACCTAAACAGTAGAAACCCCCCACAAGTGACACCATTTTGGAAAGTAGACCCCCTAAGGAACTCATCTTGATGTGTTGTGAGAGCTTTGAACCCCCAAGTATTTCACTACAGTTTATAACGCAGAGCCATGCAAATAAAAAATATTTTTTTTTCCACAAAAATTATATTTTAGCCCCCAGTTTTGTATTTTTCCAAGGTTAGCAGGAGAAATTGGACCCTAAATGTTGTTGTCCAATTTGTCCTGAGTACGCTGATACCCGATATGTGGGGGGGAACCACCGTTTGGGCGCATGGGAGGGCTCGGAAGGGAAGGAGCATCATTTGGAATGCAGACTTAGATGGATTGGTCTGCAGGCGTCACATTGCGTTTGCAGAGCCCCTAATGTACCTAAACAGTAGAAACCCCCCACAAGTGACCCCATATTGGAAACTAGACCCCTCAATGAACTTATCTAGATGTGTTGTGAGAACTTTGAACCCCCAAGTGTTTCACTACAGTTTATAACGCAGAGCCGTGAAAATAAAAAATCTTTTTGTTTTCCCACAAAAATTATTTTTTAGCCCCCAGTTTTGTATTTTCCCAAGGGTAACAGGAGAAATTGGTCCACAAAAGTTGTTGTCCAATTTGTCCTGAGTACGCTGATACCCCATATGTTGGGGTAAACCCCTGTTTGGGCACACAGGAGAGCTCGGAAGGGAAGGAGCACTGTTTTACTTTTTCAACGCAGAATTGGCTGGAATTGAGATCGGACGCCATGTCGTGTTTGGAGAGCCCCTGATGTGCCGAAACAGTGGAAACCCCCCAATTATAACTGAAACCCTAATCTAAACACACCCCTAACCCTAATTCCAACGGTAACCCTAACCACACCTCTAACCCTGACACACCCCTAACCCTAATCCCAACCCTATTCCCAACTGTAAATGTAATCTAAACCCTAACCCTAACTTTAGCCCCAACCCTAACTGTAGCCCCAACCCTAACCCTAACCCTAATCCTAGCCCTAACCCTAGCCCTAACCCTAACCCTAGCCCTAACCCTAGCCCTAACCCTAGCCCTAACCCTAGCCCTAACCCTAACCCTAGCCCTAGCCCTAACCCTAGCCCTAACCCTAGCCCTAACCCTAGCCCTAGCCCTAACCCTAGCCCTAACCCTAGCCCTAATGGGAAAATGGAAATAAATACATTTTTTTTTATTTTTCCCTAACTAAGGGGGTGATGAAGGGGGGTTTGATTTACTTTTATAGCGAGTTTTTTAGCGGATTTTTATGATTGGCAGCCGTCACACACTGAAAGACCCTTTTTATTGCAAAAAATATTTTTTGCAATACCACATTTTGAGAGCTATAATTTTTCCATATTTTGGTCCACAGAGTCATGTGAGGTCTTGTTTTTGCGGGACGAGTTGACGATTTTATTGAAAACATTTTTGGGCACGTGACATTTTTTTATCGCTTTTTATTCCGATTTTTGTGAGGAAGAATGACCAAAAGCCAGCTATTCATGAATTTCTATTGGGGGAGGCGTTTATACCGTTCCGCGTTTGGTAAAATTGATAAATCAGTTTTATTCTTCGCGTCAGTACGATTACAGCGATACCTCATTTATATCATTTTTTTATGGTTTGGTGCTTTTATACGATAAAAACTATTTTACAGAAAAAATAATTATTTTTGCATCGCTTTATTCTCAGGACTATAACTTTTTTATTTTTTTGCTGATGATGCTGTATGGCGGCTCTTTTTTTGCGGGACAATATGACGCTTTCAGCGGTACCATGTTTATTTATATCTGTCCTTTTGATCGCGTGTTATTCCACTTTTTGTTCGGGGGTATGATAATAAAGCGTTGTTTTTTGCCTCGTTTTTTTTTTTTTTTTCTTACGGTGTTTACTGAAGGGGTTAACTAGTGGGCCAGTTTTATAGGTCGGGCCGTTACGGACGCGGCAATACTAAATATGTGTACTTTTATTGTTTTGTTTTTTTTATTTAGATGAAGAAATGTATTTATGGGAATAATATTTTTTTTTTTTCATTATTTTGGAATATTTTTTTTTTATTTTTTTTACACATTTGGAAAATTTTTTTTTTACTTTTTTACTTTGTCCCAGGGGGGGACATCACAGATCAGTGATCTGACAGTTTGCACAGCACTCTGTCAGATCACTGATCTGATAGGAGTGCAGGCTGCTTCACAGTGCCTGCTCTGAGCAGGCTCTGTGAAGCCACCTCCCTCCCTGCAGGACCCGGATCCGCGGCCATCTTGGATCCGGGGCTCGAGCAGGGAGGGAGGTGAGGAGACCCTCGCAGCAACGCGATCACATCGCGTTGCTGCGGGGGGCTCAGGGAAGCCCGCAGGGAGCCCCCTCCCTGCGCGGTGCTTCCCTGCACCGCCGGCACATCGCGATCATCTTTGATCGCGGTGTGCCAGGGGTTAATGTGCCGGGGGCGGTCCGTGACCGCTCCTGGCACATAGTGCCGGATGTCAGCTGCGAGAAGCAGCTGACACCCGGCCGCGATCGGCCGCGCTCCCCCCGTGAGCGCGGCCGATCGGCTATGACGTACTATCCCGTCCAGGGTCAGATAAGCCCAGGGCACCTCGACGGGATAGTACGTCTAAGGTCACAGAGGGGTTAAAGATCCAGAACGCTTCTCTGGTAAGTAACGCTCTGTGAATATCCCCACCGCGCGGAGGTTTTTTAATTTTCTCAATACCTATTACTTTTAAAGAAGCTGTATTGCGGGAATGAAAATCTATAAAATGCCTCGCCACCGAGGAAATGGTGCGACTATTATTTGTAGTGCATTTGATGTCATACAAGTGTTCCGATATGCGGTTTTTTTAATTTCCGAGTAGTACACCCGATATATGATTTGTCACAAACCGTACAATCAATTTTGTAGACTACAAATCGTGTATTACAGTTTATAAATGTTTGAATTTTGTATTGATTTTTATTTCCTCCGGTACCAAAAAACTTAACAGTGGTAAGATGTCTGCACGTAGTGCAATTAGTTACATTACATTTGTAACAACCTATACAATGCAACCAAGTATTAGTTGAATGTTCAGAAGAAAAGTGATTAGGAGATATTATGTTGCCTAAGGTAGGCGCTTTTCTGGCTACTATATTGCATCCCTTAGACAGAATCTGAGCAAGAGTGGGATCTTCAAGTAAAATGGGCAAAGCTTTATTAATAATAGTTTTGATTTTATTAAACTGTGGACTAAATTGTAGACACACATATGGTTTATTGCCTATATTAGTTCTATTTATAATTTTCTTTTTTTTATTTTTATTATTATCGCTTGTTCCACTGTCTATCTCTGAGGGGATAAGACTTGATTGCTCTTTCTGATTTACTATATGTGCTGCTCTGTCTAGCATCCAATGCGGATATCCACGTTTTAAAAATTTGTTTCGTGATTGGATTAGATCTTTAAATAAATCATTATTATTGTTACAGTTTCGCTTCAATCTCGTGAATTCACCTACAGGAATTGCCTTAACTGTGTGCCTGGGATGACTACTTTTAGCGTGAAGTAAACCATTACCTGCCATTGGTTTTACAAAAGTTCGTGTGGAAATAAGTTCATTAGGGACACCTGTCAACTCCAGATCTAAAAAGGAAATCTTGGACACAGCCTGAACATATGTGAATTTTAAATTAAAATTGTTGTCGTTAATATAATTTACAAAGTCCTGTATGGCAGATACATCGCCACGCCAAATAAACAGCGTATCATCAATGTATCTGCCATACCAATGAATACATGCAGAAAACGGATTGGAAACTGCAAAGAGGTGTGAATACTCCCAATAAGACATGACCAGATTTGCTAGGGAAGGTGAAAATTTAGCCCCCATGGCCACACCTGTGCATTGCAAAAAATATTCAGAATCAAAAGAAAAGAAATTATGCGTCAAAAGAAAATAAGTTACCTGTAAAATAAAATTAATCAGATCACAGATCACAGATGGACTCCTCGCCAGAGACGGACTACACCTCAACAAACCTGGGAAACACACATTCGCCAGAAGACTCGCTACACTCATCAGGAGGGCGTTAAACTAGAAGAAGAGGGGACGGGAAGAAAAACATTAGACTTGAACAAAGAAGATCCAGGAAAACATACTCAGAAGGGAGGTAAGAACATTTCTAAAACAATCCACAGCGAGGAGATTGGAACAAAACAAAATCCTCTAAACTGCATGCTCGCAAACGCCAGAAGCCTGACAAACAAGATGGAAGAACTAGAAGCAGAAATATCTACAGGTAACTTTGACATAGTGGGAATAACCGAGACATGGTTAGATGAAAGCTATGACTGGGCAGTTAACTTACAGGGTTACAGTCTGATTAGAAAGGATCGTAAAAATCGGAGAGGAGGAGGGGTTTGTCTCTATGTAAAGTCTTGTCTAAAGTCCACTTTAAGGGAGGATATTAGCGAAGGAAATGAGGATGTCGAGTCCATATGGGTCGAAATTCATGGAGGGAAAAATGGTAACAAAATTATCATTGGGGTCTGTTACAAACCCCCAAATATAACAGAAACCATGGAAAGTCTACTTCTAAAGCAGATAGATGAAGCTGCAACCCATAATGAGGTCCTGGTTATGGGGGACTTTAACTACCCGGATATTAACTGGGAAACAGAAACCTGTGAAACCCATAAAGGCAACAGGTTTCTGCTAATAACCAAGAAAAATTATCTTTCACAATTGGTGCAGAATCCAACCAGAGGAGCAGCACTTTTAGACCTAATACTATCTAATAGACCTGACAGAATAACAAATCTGCAGGTGGTCGGGCATCTAGGAAATAGCGACCACAATATTGTACAGTTTCACCTGTCTTTCACTAGGGGGACTTGTCAGGGAGTCACAAAAACACTGAACTTTAGGAAGGCAAAGTTTGACCAGCTTAGAGATGCCCTTAATCTGGTAGACTGGGACAATATCCTCAGAAATAAGAATACAGATAATAAATGGGAAATGTTTAAGAACATCCTAAATAGGCACTGTAAGCGGTTTATACCTTGTGGGAATAAAAGGACTAGAAATAGGAAAAACCCAATGTGGCTAAACAAAGAAGTAAGACAGGCAATTAACAGTAAAAAGAAAGCATTTGCACTACTAAAGCAGGATGGCACCATTGAAGCTCTAAAAAACTATAGGGAGAAAAATACTTTATCTAAAAAACTAATTAAAGCTGCCAAAAAGGAAACAGAGAAGCACATTGCTAAGGAGAGTAAAACTAATCCCAAACTGTTCTTCAACTATATCAATAGTAAAAGAATAAAAACTGAAAATGTAGGCCCCTTAAAAAATAGTGAGGAAAGAATGGTTGTAGATGACGAGGAAAAAGCTAACATATTAAACACCTTCTTCTCCACGGTATTCACGGTGGAAAATGAAATGCTAGGTGAAATCCCAAGAAACAATGAAAACCCTATATTAAGGGTCACCAATCTAACCCAAGAAGAGGTGCGAAACCGGCTAAATAAGATTAAAATAGATAAATCTCCGGGTCCGGATGGCATACACCCAGGAGTACTAAGAGAACTAAGTAATGTAATAGATAAACCATTATTTCTTATTTTTAGGGACTCTATAGCGACAGGGTCTGTTCCGCAGGATTGGCGCATAGCAAATGTGGTGCCAATATTCAAAAAGGGCTCTAAAAGTGAACCTGGAAATTATAGGCCAGTAAGTCTAACCTCTATTGTTGGTAAAATATTTGAAGGGTTTCTGAGGGATGTTATTCTGGATTATCTCAATGAGAATAACTGTTTAACTCCATATCAGCATGGGTTTATGAGAAATCGCTCCTGTCAAACCAATCTAATCAGTTTTTATGAAGAGGTAAGCTATAGGCTGGACCACGGTGAGTCATTGGACGTGGTATATCTCGATTTTTCCAAAGCGTTTGATACCGTGCCGCACAAGAGGTTGGTACACAAAATGAGAATGCTTGGTCTGGGGGAAAATGTGTGTAAATGGGTTAGTAACTGGCTTAGTGATAGAAAGCAGAGGGTGGTTATAAATGGTATAGTCTCTAACTGGGTCGCTGTGACCAGTGGGGTACCGCAGGGGTCAGTATTGGGACCTGTTCTCTTCAACATATTCATTAATGATCTGGTAGAAGGTTTACACAGTAAAATATCGATATTTGCAGATGATACAAAACTATGTAAAGCAGTTAATACAAGAGAAGATAGTATTCTGCTACAGATGGATCTGGATAAGTTGGAAACTTGGGCTGAAAGGTGGCAGATGAGGTTTAACAATGATAAATGTAAGGTTATACACATGGGAAGAAGGAATCAATGTCACCATTACACACTGAACGGGAAACCACTGGGTAAATCTGACAGGGAGAAGGACTTGGGGATCCTAGTTAATGATAAACTTACCTGGAGCAGCCAGTGCCAGGCAGCAGCTGCCAAGGCAAACAGGATCATGGGGTGCATTAAAAGAGGTCTGGATACACATGATGAGAGCATTATACTGCCTCTGTACAAATCCCTAGTTAGACCGCACATGGAGTACTGTGTCCAGTTTTGGGCACCGGTGCTCAGGAAGGATATAATGGAACTAGAGAGAGTACAAAGGAGGGCAACAAAATTAATAAAGGGGATGGGAGAACTACAATACCCAGATAGATTAGCGAAATTAGGATTATTTAGTCTAGAAAAAAGACGACTGAGGGGCGATCTAATAACCTTGTATAAGTATATAAGGGGACAATACAAATATCTCGCTGAGGATCTGTTTATACCAAGGAAGGTGACGGGCACAAGGGGGCATTCTTTGCGTCTGGAGGAGAGAAGGTTTTTCCACCAACATAGAAGAGGATTCTTTACTGTTAGGGCGGTGAGAATCTGGAATTGCTTGCCTGAGGAGGTGGTGATGGCGAACTCAGTCGAGGGGTTCAAGAGAGGCCTGGATGTCTTCCTGGAGCAGAACAATATTGTATCATACAATTATTAGGTTCTGTAGAAGGACGTAGATCTGGGGATTTATTATGATGGAATATAGGCTGAACTGGATGGACAAATGTCTTTTTTCAGCCTTACTAACTATGTTACTATGTTACTATGTTACTTGAATATGAAGGGTTTCAGTCAAACACAATTTATCTATAAACCAGAAACGAGCTATTCAGGAGATAAAAGATATGAATGACATAGTTATAAAAACTAGTGATAAAGGAGGCATAATTGTCATCATGAATTCCTCTGACTACAAAAATGAAATTTTAAAATCTTTAGCGGACACTAATATTTACAAAAAATTGACTTCTGATCCTACCCCCTCATTTAAATCTGAAATTGACAAAATTATTGAAGAGGGAATATCTTTGGGGGTTCTGACCATTAAACAGGCTGATTTTTTACGAGTTTCTCATCCAGTGATGCCCATTTTATATGGGCTTCCTAAAATTCATAAACAAGCTGCTTTTCCACCTATGAGACCCATAGTCTCTACCGTAGGATCTCTAAATGAATTTCTTGGCCAGTGGCTTGATTCTTTACTACAGCCATTGGTATCCAGGACCCCAGGATATATTAAGGATACCAAAGATATACTGGGTATCATAACAAAAAAGAAATGGAAATTGGAATATACTTGGCTAAGTTGCGATGTCGTTTCTTTATATACTTGTATCCCTCACAATGTTGCAATACAAGCATTACAATTCCATCTGAACAAGTATAGTTCATATTCAAGTGATCTGATTAATTTTATTTTACAGGTAACTTATTTTCTTTTGACGCATAATTTCTTTTCTTTTGATTCTGAATATTTTTTGCAATGCACAGGTGTGGCCATGGGGGCTAAATTTTCACCTTCCCTAGCAAATCTGGTCATGTCTTATTGGGAGTATTCACACCTCTTTGCAGTTTCCAATCCGTTTTCTGCATGTATTCATTGGTATGGCAGATACATTGATGATACGCTGTTTATTTGGCGTGGCGATGTATCTGCCATACAGGACTTTGTAAATTATATTAACGACAACAATTTTAATTTAAAATTCACATATGTTCAGGCTGTGTCCAAGATTTCCTTTTTAGATCTGGAGTTGACAGGTGTCCCTAATGAACTTATTTCCACACGAACTTTTGTAAAACCAATGGCAGGTAATGGTTTACTTCACGCTAAAAGTAGTCATCCCAGGCACACAGTTAAGGCAATTCCTGTAGGTGAATTCACGAGATTGAAGCGAAACTGTAACAATAATAATGATTTATTTAAAGATCTAATCCAATCACGAAACAAATTTTTAAAACGTGGATATCCGCATTGGATGCTAGACAGAGCAGCACATATAGTAAATCAGAAAGAGCAATCAAGTCTTATCCCCTCAGAGATAGACAGTGGAACAAGCGATAATAATAAAAATAAAAAAAAGAAAATTATAAATAGAACTAATATAGGCAATAAACCATATGTGTGTCTACAATTTAGTCCACAGTTTAATAAAATCAAAACTATTATTAATAAAGCTTTGCCCATTTTACTTGAAGATCCCACTCTTGCTCAGATTCTGTCTAAGGGATGCAATATAGTAGCCAGAAAAGCGCCTACCTTAGGCAACATAATATCTCCTAATCACTTTTCTTCTGAACATTCAACTAATACTTGGTTGCATTGTATAGGTTGTTACAAATGTAATGTAACTAATTGCACTACGTGCAGACATCTTACCACTGTTAAGTTTTTTGGTACCGGAGGAAATAAAAATCAATACAAAATTCAAACATTTATAAACTGTAATACACGATTTGTAGTCTACAAAATTGATTGTACGGTTTGTGACAAATCATATATCGGGTGTACTACTCGGAAATTAAAAAAACGCATATCGGAACACTTGTATGACATCAAATGCACTACAAATAATAGTCGCACCATTTCCTCGGTGGCGAGGCATTTTATAGATTTTCATTCCCGCAATACAGCTTCTTTAAAAGTAATAGGTATTGAGAAAATTAAAAAACCTCCGCGCGGTGGGGATATTCACAGAGCGTTACTTACCAGAGAAGCGTTCTGGATCTTTAATCTAGGTACAAGGTTTCCAGGTGTTTTGAACAAACGAAATGAACTAATGTTTCATTACTAGCAATGTCCCTCCCTCTGTATTTTTTCATTTTCTTTATGTCTTTATTCTTATTCATTGTGCATTGTTTATTGTTCATTATCTATTGTATATATCCTTCTGCACATTATTGTTTTGAATTTATTGGGTACATTTGTGAATTTTTTTTTTTTTTTTTTAAACCTATGTATCACATGACATTTTTCTAGCATTTGATTGGTGCTATATTGTATATATACCGGATATGTCATTTAGCAGATCAGCTGTGATAAAGACCGCTTGGTCGAAACGCGTCGCTCGCCTTACTATGTGTATGATGCCGTCCCAGGAGTTGTCTCCTTATTTTAATATGTTGGATTAAACTTTTATCTTTTCGGTAGCTGAAAAACACCCCATAGTGCGATGGCCACCACCATGTTTCACTGTTGGGATTGTATTGGGCAGGTGATGAGTAGTGCCTGGTTTGCTCCACACATCCCGCATAGAATTATCACCAAAAAGGTCTATCTTCGTCTCATCAGACCAGAAAATCATATGTCTCATAGTCTTGGAGTCCTTCATGTGTTTTTTTTAGCAAACTCTATGTGGGTTTTCATATGTATTGCACTGAGGATAGGCTTCCGTCGGGCCACTCTGCCATAAAGGTCTGACTGGTAGAGGGCTGCAGTTCTCCTTTACCTTCCTCACCAAGGTTCTTCTCCCACGATTGCTCAGTTTGGCTGGATGGCCAGGTCTAGGAAGACTTCTGGTGGTCCCAAACTTCTTCCGTTTAAGGATTATGGAGGCCACCGTGCTCTAAAGAACCTTGAGTACTGCAGAAATTCTGTTGTAACCTTGGCATAAGTCTGTCTCTGAGCTCTTTGGCCAGTTCCTTTGAACTCATGATTCTCATTTAGTCTGACATGCACTGTAAGCTGTGAGTTCTTATATAGACAGGTGTGTGCCTTTCCAAATCAAGTCCTATCAGTTTAATTAAACACAGCTAGTCTCCAATGAAGGAGTAGAACCATCTCAAGGAGGGTCACAAGGAAATGGACAGCATGTGACTTAAATATGAGTGTCTGAGCAAAGGGTCTGAGTACTTATGACCATGTGATATTTCAGTTTTTCCTTTTTAATAAATATGCAAAAATGTCTACATTTCTGGGGGGTTTCAGTCAAGATGGAATGCAAAGTGTACATTAATGAGAGAAAAAAATCAACTTTTTTGAATTTACGAAATGGCTGCAATGAAACAAAGAGTGAAAAATTTAAAGGGGTCTTAATATTTTCGGTACCCACTGTATATACTAGGATGGGGGACATATTTATATACCAAGAAGTGGTACATATATACTAGGATGGGAGACATATATACCAAGATGAGGGACATATATACCTGGATCAGGGGAAGATATACCTGGCTGAGAGTCACATGTACCAGGATGAGGGACATATATACGTGGATATATACCCCAAAGGATGGGGGGTATATATTCCATATAGAGGCCCAGGATGGGGGGGACATATATGCCTTGAAGGGGCCCAGGATGGGGGATATTAGTACAGGATAGGGTACATTACTACATAATGGGGGAGAGGGAGCAAAATGTATATCCTTATAGGATTTAGAATGTTACTAGGGGCCATACATCTAACCAACATGTGGGGAGTGGTCCCAGGTTCAAATTTTGCATCGGGGGCCCATCAGATCTAGTTGTGCCACTGGTCAGACCCCTAATTATATTAACACTCCAGACCAGAATCCCAAGTTAATGCAGACCCTAGTCCAAAAACAGACCCATAAATGTTAAAATGTATTGAAGCCTCAGACTAGACCTAAAATTAAAGGGAACCTGTCACCCCGAAAATCGCGGGTGAGGTAAGCCCACCGGCATCAGGGGCTTATCTACAGCATTCTGTAATGCTGTAGATAAGCCCCCGATGTTACCTGAAAGAGGAGAAAAAGACGTTAGATTATACTCACCCAGGGGAGGTCACCCAGGGGCAGGTCCGGCGCAGGCGTACTTTGTTGAGGGCAGAACAAAGTAGTGCAGTGCGCAGGCGCCGGAAAGGTCAGAGAGGCCCGGCGCCTGCGCACTGCACTACTTTGCTCTGCCCTCAACAGGGCAGACAAAGTACGCCTGCGCCGGAGCCGTGGCTGAAGATCAGAAGAGGACATCTTGGAATGAAGATGGGAGGCGCCGCAGCGGACCAGAGACGCCCATCCGACCGGACCAGCAGCAGGACCGCCCCTGGGTGAGTATAATCGTCTTTTTCTCCTCTTTCAGGTAACATCGGGGGCTTATCTACAGCATTACAGAATGTTGTAGATAAGCCCCTGATGCCGGTGGGCTAACCTCACCCGCCATTTTCGGGGTGACAGGCTCCCTTTAACCCCTTAAGCCCCGAGGGTGGTTTGCACGTTAATGACCGGGCCAATTTTTACAATTCTGACCACTGTCCCTTTATGAGGTTATAACTCTGGAACGCTTCAATGGATCTTGGCGATTCTGACATTGTTTTCTCGTGACATATTGTACTTCATTTTAGTCATAACATTTATTCGATATAACTCGCGTTTATTTGTGAAAAAAACAGAAATTTGGCGAAAATTTAGAAAATTTCGCAATTTTCCAACTTTAAATTTTTATGCCCTTAAATCACAGAGATATGTCACGCAAAATACTTAATAAGTAACATTTCCCACATGTCTACTTTACATCAGCACAATTTTGGAACCAAAATTTTTTTTTGTTAGGGAGTTATAAGGGTTCAAAGTTGACCAGCAATTTCTCATTTTTACAACACCATTTTTTTTTAGGGACCACATCTCATTTGAAGTCATTTTGAGGGGTCTATATGATAGAAAATACCCAAGTGTGACACCATTCTAAAAACTGCACCCCTCAAGGTGCTCAAAACCACATTCAAGAAGTTTATTAACCCTTCAGGGGTTTCACAGGAATTTTTGGAATGTTTAAATAAAAATGAATATTTAACTTTTTTTCACACAAAATTTATTTCAGCTCCAATTTGTTTTATTTTACCAAGGGTAACAGGATAAAATGGATGCCAAACGTTGTTGTACAATCTGTACTGAGTACGCTGATACCCCATATGTGGGGGTAAACCACTGTTTGGGCGCATGGCAGAGCTCGGAAGGAAAGGAGCGCCATTTGACTTTTCAATGCAAAATTGACAGGAATTGAGATGGGACGCCATGTTGCGTTTGGAGAGCCCCTCATGTGCCTAAACATTGAAACCCCCCACAAGTGACACCATTTTGGAAAGTAGACACCCTAAGGAACTTATCTAGATGTGTGGTGACCACTTTGACCCACCAATTGCTTCACAGAAGTTTATAATGCAGAGCCGTAAAAATAAAAAATCATATTTTTTCACAAAAATGATCTTTTCGCCCCCAATTTTTTATTTTCCCAAGAGTAAGAGAAGAAATTGGACCTCAAAAATTGTTGTCCAATTTGTCCTGAGTACGCTGATACCCCATATATGGGTGTAAACCATTGTTTGGGCGTATGGCAGAGCTCGGAAGGGAAGGAGCGCCATTTTACTTTTCAATGCAAAATTGACTGGAATTGAGATGGGATGCCATGTTGCGTTTGGAGAGCCCCTGATGTGCCTAAACATTGAAATCCCCACAAGTGACACCATTTTGGAAAGTAGACCCCTTAAGGAACTTATCTAGAGGTGTGGTGAGCACTTTGACCCAACAAGTGCTTCACAGAAGTTTATAATGCAGAGCCGTAAAAATAAAAAATCTTATTTTTTCACAAAAATGATTTTTTGCCCCCAATTTTTTATTTTCCCAAGGGTAAGAGAAGAAATTAGACCAAAAAAGTTGTTGTGCAATTTGTCCTGAGTGCGATGATACCCCATATGTGGGGGTAAACCACTTTTTGGGCGCATAGCAGAGCTCGGAAGGGAAGGAGCGCCATTTGACTTTTCAATGCAAAATTGACTGGAATTAAGATGGGACGCCATGTTGGTTTGGAAAGCCCCTGATGTGCCTAAACATTAAAACCCCCCACAAGTGACACCATTTTGGAAACTAGACCCCCTAAGGAACTTATCTATATGTGTTTTGAGAGCTTTGAACCCCCAAGTGTTTCACTACAGTTTATAACGCAGAGCCGTTAAAATAATTTATTTTTTTTTCGCAAAAATTATTTTTTAGCCCCCAGTTTTGTATTTTCACAAGGGTAACAGAATAAATTGGACCCCAAAAGTTGTTGTACAATTTGTCCAGAGTACGCTGATACCCAATATGTGGGGGGGAACCACTGTTTGGGCGCATGGCAGAGCTCAGAAGGGAAGGAGCGCCATTTGGAATGCAGACTTAGATGGATTGGTCTGCAGGAGTCACGTTGCATTTGCAGAGCTCCTGATGTACCCAAACAGTACAAACCCCCCACAAGTGACCCCATATTAGAAACTAGACCTCCCAAGGAACTTATCTAGATGTGTTGTGAGAACTTTGAACCCCTAAGTGTTTCACTACAGTTTATAACGCAGAGCCGTGAAAATAAAAATTCTTTTTTTTTTCACAAAAATGATTTTTTAGCCCCCAGCTTTGTATTTTTACAAGGGTAACAGAATAAATTGGACCACTAAAGTTGTTGTCCAATTTGTCCTGAGTACGCTAATACCCCATATGTGGGGGGGAACCACTGTTTGGGCGCATGGCAGAGCTCGGAAGGGAAGGAGCGCCATTTGGAATGCAGACTTAGATGGATTGGTCTGCAGGAGTCACATTGCATTTGCAGAGCCCCTGATGTACCCAAACAGTACAAACCCCCCACAAGTGACCCCATATTAGAAACTAGACCTCCCAAGGAACTTATCTAGATGTGTTGTGAGAACTTTGAACCCCTAAGTGTTTCACTACAGTTTATAACGCAGAGCCGTGAAAATAAAAATTCTTTTTTTTCTCACAAAAATGATTTTTTAGCCCCCAGCTTTGTATTTTTACAAGGGTAACAGAATAAATTGGACCCCAAAAGTTGTTGTCCAATTTGTCTCGAGTACGATGATACCCCATATGTTGGGGTAAACCCCTGTTTGGGCGCACGGGAGAGCTCGGAAGTGAAGGAGCACTGTTTTACTTTTTCAATGCAGAATTGGCTGGAATTGAGATCGGACGCCATGTCGCGTTTGGAGAGCCCCTGATGTGCCTAAACAGTGGAAACCCCCGAATTATAAATGAAACCCTAATCCAAACGCACCCCTAACCCTAATCCCAACTGTAACCCTAACCACACACCTAACCCTGACACACCCCTAATTCTAATCCCAACCCTAATCCCAACCGTAAATGTAATCCAAACCCTAACCCTAGCCCTAACCCTAGCCCTAACCCTAACCCTAGCCCTAACCCTAATGGGAAAATGGAAATAAATACATTTTTTTTTATTTAATTATTTTTCCCTAAGGCTAGGTTCACATTGCGTTAGGGAAATCCGTTTAGCGCTAGCGGATTGCGCTAACGCAATGTCTTTTTAGGTGTCGTGTTTAGTGGTCGCGTTAATGTCCCCGCTCTGGAAGATCGGGGATCGGACCTCGGGTGCGCCGCAGACGCTGCAAGCAGCGTCCGAGGCGAGCCACAAAAGAACGGCACCTTGCTAGCGCGAGCCGAAAATGGCACGCTCTAGCGATGCGCTACACTCGAAAATCACATTGCTGTCAATGGGTGTGATAACGGACCCGTTGCACGGCGTTAATTGTGACATTTTCGCCGTGCAACGCTGTCCGTTAGCGTTAACCCATTAACGCAATGTGAACCTAGCCTAACTAAGGGGGTGATGAAGGGGGGTTTGATTTACTTTTATAGCGTTTTTTATATCGGATTTTTATGATTGGCAGCCGTCACACACGAAAAGACGCTTTTTATAGCAAAAAAGTTTTTGCGTCTCCACATTTTGAGACCTATAATTTTTCCATATTTTGGTCCACAGAGTCATTTGAGGTCTTGTTTTTTGCGGGACGAGTTGACGTTTTTATCGGTTACATTTTCGGACACGTGACAGTTTTTGATCGCTTTTTATTCCGATTTTTTTGTGAGGCAGAATGACCAAAAACCAGCTATTCATGAATTTCTTTTGGAGGAGGCGTTTATACCGTTCCGCGTTTGGTAAAATTGATGAAGCAGTTTTATTCTTCGGGTCAGTACGATTACAGCGATACCTCATTTATATCATTTTTTTTATGTTTTGGCGCTTTTATACGATAAAAGCTATTTTATAGAAAAAATAATTATTTTGGCATCGCTTTATTCTGAGGACTATAACTTTTTTATTTTTTTGGTTATGATGCTATATGGGGGCTCGTTTTTTGTGGGACAAGATGACGTTTTCAGAGGTACCATGGTTATTTATATCCGTCTTTTTGATCGCGTGTTATTCCACTTTTTGTTCAGCGTTATGATAATAAAGCGTTGTTTTTTGGCTCGTTTTTTGTTTTTTTTTCTTACGTGTTCACTGAAGGGGTTAACTAGTGGGCCAGTTTTATAGGTCGGGTCGTTACGGACGCGGCGATACTAAATATGTGTACTTTTATTGTTTTTTTGGGTTTTTTTTAGATAAAGAAATGTATTTATGGGAATAATATTTTTTTTTTCTTCTTTATTTAGGAATATTTTTTTTTTTTTTTTTTTTTTACACGTGTGGAAATTTTTTTTTTACTTTTTCACTTTGTCCCAGGGGGGGACATCACAGATCACCGATCTGACAGTGTGCACAGCACTCTGTTAGATCGGTGATCTGACATACAGCCGGGCAGGATTAGAGCTGCAGCTGCAGCCTGATCCTGACCCGGAAGTGCTCCCTGCAGGACCCGTATGCAGCCCGGCGGCCATTTTGGATCCGGGGACTGCAGGGAGAAGACGCTCGGTACACGGTGAGTACATCACCGTGTACCGATCGTCTCAGGGAAGCCCGCAGGGAGCCCCCTCCCTGCGCGATGCTTCCCTGCACTGCCGGCACACCGCGATCATCTTTGATCGCGGTGTGCCGGGGGTTAATGTGCCGGGAGCGGTCCGTGACCGCTCCTGGCACATAGTGCCGGATGTCAGCTGCGATAGGCAGCTGACACCCGGCCGCGATCGGCCGCGCTCCCCCCGTGAGCGCGGCCGATCGCATATGACGTATTATCCCGTCACTGGGAATTAAGTCCCAGGTCACCTGGACGGGATAGTACGTCATATGGGATTAAGGGGTTAAAGTCAGACCCACGACTAAAACCTTATATATAGTCTTGACTAGGCCCCTAAATAAATTTACATCCCAGACCAGACCCCTAAATAAATTCAAGCCCCAAACTAGACCCCTAAATAAATTCAATCCCCTAAAGCAGTCCCCTAGAGTAATTCAAACTCCCAGGTTAGATTCCTAAATTAATTCAGAACCATAAGCAGACCTTAAATTCAGGCCCATGTCCGGACCCTTAAATTAACTCAACTCCCAGGTAAGATTCCTAAACTAATTCAGACCAGACTGATATTTCCACACCAATGAATTTCAGAAGATGAAAGATATATAAAAAAAAAAAAAATTTCAAATTTCAGTAACTTCATTTGCAATTTTTGATGTAATGAAACATTGTGCAAGTTTTCAATGTACTTTCTCTGTGAACTCTTACTGACTTTCAAGATCTCTGTTCTGTTATTTAATATCAACTTAACATTGTTTATTCCCAGGAAATAAAATCTGTTCTGATCATATTGAAAAATTGAGTATCCCTTTTCATTTTGCTGTTTAACCCCTTAAAGACCAGAGGTCTTTCTGTTTTTGCGTTTACATTTTTTGCTCCCCTTTTTCCCAGAGCCATAACTTTTTTAGTTTTCCATCAATATGGCCATGTGAGGGCTTGTTTCTTTGGGGGATGAGTTTTACTTTTGAGCGACACCATTGGTTTTCAATATTTTTCAATATTTTTCAATATTGTGTAGTGGAAAACGAGAAGAAAATTTTAAGTGCAATACCACAATTGTTTTTTTGTTTTGCTTTCTTACCATGCTTACTAAATGCTAAAACTGACCTGCCATTATGATTCCCGGGTCATTACAAGTTCGTTGATACCAAACATGTCTAGGTTCTTTTTTGTTTAAGTGGTAAAAAAAGTCAAAATTTTGTAAAAAAAAAAAAAAAAGACCTGTAGCGTCTCCATTTTAAGGGGTGTGGGTGAGGGCTTATTTTTTTGTCTGCCAAGCCGACGTTTTTATTGATACCATTTTGGGATAGATACAATGTTTTGATCGTCCGTTGTTGCATTTCATCTCATAATGTTGCAACGACCCAAAAAATTTAATTCTTGCATATTGATCTTTTTTCTCGTTACACCGTTTACTGATTGGATCAATTATTTTCATATCTTGATAGATTGGGAGTTTCTGAACGCGGTGATACCAAATATGTGTATTTTCTTTTTAATTGTTTTATTTTGAATGGGGAAAAATGGGGGTGATTTGAACTTTCATTTTTTTTTTAATTTTTAAAATATTTTTAAAATATACATATATTTTTTTTTTACTTTTTACTTCCTTCATTAGTCTCCATGGGAGAC
Organism: Ranitomeya imitator; assembly: GCF_032444005.1. Classification (NCBI taxonomy): domain Eukaryota; kingdom Metazoa; phylum Chordata; class Amphibia; order Anura; family Dendrobatidae; genus Ranitomeya; species Ranitomeya imitator. The sequence goes on from NC_091286.1 coordinate 580,129,856, forward strand.
TAGAAGCTACGATCTACTGATCGCTTGTGTTACACAGCAGAGCTGCAGCCCTGCTACATGTAATAAAAATGCCCATCTGCTATGAGCGCCGTTTGGTAATGACAACCACAGGGGTCTCCTGTAGACCCTGGGTTGTCATGTCAGCCCATCGGCACCCCACGATCATGTGACAGGGGCGCTGATGGGTGGAGATAAGCTGCATATTCGGTTTGTGCAAGTTATATGCCACTGTCAGAGATTAACTAGTTAACAGCTGTGAATGGATCGTGATTCCACCCGCAGTTGTTAGGTGCACATGACAGCTGATCAGATCATCTGTCATGTGCCGTAAAAGGTGCGGACTCAGCACCAGAGCCCGTACCAAAGAGGGGGAGATGGCCTATGACAGATATACATGTCATAGGTCATTAAAGGGTTAATATCAATACTTATTCCATACTAGATGGTGGCCCTATTCTAACGCATCGGGTATTCTAGAATATGCATGTCCACGTAGTATATTGCACAGCCCGTGTAGTATATTGCCCAGCCACGTAGTATATTGCCAGTCACGTAGTATATTGCCCAGCCACGTAGTATATTGCCCAGTCACGTAGTATATTGCCCAGTCATGTAGTATATTGCCCAGTCACGTAGTATATATTGCCCAGTCATGTAGTATATTGCCCAGTCACGTAGTATATTGCCCAGTCATGTAGTATATTGCCCAGTCACGTAGTATATATTGCCCAGCCACGTAGTATATTGCCCAGTCACGTAGTATATTTCCCAGTCACGTAGTATATTGCCCAGTCACGTAGTATATTGCCCAGCGACGTAGTATATTGCCCAGTCACGTAGTATATTGCCCAGTCACGTAGTATATTGCCCAGTGACGTAGTATATTGCCCAGTCACGTAGTATATTGCTCTGTCACGTAGTATATTGCACAGCCACGTAGTATATTGCCCAGCCACGTAGTATATTGCCCAGCCACGTAGTATATTGCACAGCCACGTAGTATATTGCACAGCCACGTAGTATATTGCACCGCCACGTAGTATATTGCACAGCCACGTAATATATTGCCCAGCCACCTAGTTTATTGCACAGCCACGTAGTATATTGCCCAGTCACGTAGTATATTGCACAGCGACGTAGTATACAGCACAGAGCCACACGGTATCTAACACAGCCCACGTAGTATACAGCAGTGTGGGCAGATATGCCTGTTTAAAAAAATATTTAAAATAAAAAATAGTTATATACTCACCCCTGGGATCCAGCGAAGCTCCGGCGATACGCGTGCGGCAGCCATCTTCCGTTCCCAGGATGCATCGCCGGGAACGGAAGATGGCGGCAGGCGCGAGCGGATCATCGGACAACGGAGGGTGAGTATAGCAGGTTTGTTTTTTTAAAATTATTTTTAACATCACATTTTTTTTACTATTGATGCCACATAGGCAGCATCAATAGTAAAAAGTTTGGGACACACAGGGTTAATAGCAGCGGTAATGGAGTGCGTTACCCGTGGCATAACGCAGTCCGTTACCACTGGAATTAACCCTGTGTGACTGGAGGGCGCTGGGCACTGACTGCAGGGAGTAAGGAGCGGCCATTTTCTTCCGGACTGTGCCTGTCGCTGATTGGTCTTGGCTGTTTTGCCGCAACCAATCAGCGACTTGGATTTCCATGACAGACAGGGGCCGCGACCAATGAATATCCATGACAGACAGACAGAAAGACAGACAGATGGAAGTGACCCTTAGAAAATTTTATGGTAGATAAAAACATAAAATACACAATGGTTTTAACATTTTTTAATTCCTAGGCCGTTCTTTTCCTACATCCACATCTACAACCAGGGCCGGACTGGCCATCTGAAATTCTGGCAAATGCCAGAAGGGCCTGTCTGGTCGTAGGCTGCCTTATCTGCTACGTTGTTAACAGAATCGGTGTTCTCAAGACACCCATACTGTCAAAAGTTGTGACTGAGCACAAAGTCGCTGACTCCGTCACTTACCCCAGCAGCCTACGAGTATCATTAGAAGTATTGTTCTTGTAGTAAATCTTGCTTTCTTCCATCCAGGGTAATATTATTAGTAATATATCCCATCTGGTACTTGGGGACGGGGACACCGTGGGCCTGTGTGATTTCAAATGCCAGGGCTGAATTTCATCCCCAGTCCGTACCTGTCTACAACTAGCAGAGAATGGTCTGAGATGCTCTGGGATTCACAACTGACTTGAACAAGAGGATATCATATTTCTTCACACAACACTAGATCGATCCTTGACAATAATGAATGTGATTTATTAAAACAGCAATATATTTCTTCTGTCAATTTAATTTATTGCCCGACATTCGTCTGAGGGTACCCACTGATTGGTAGCAGAGTCCATGTGGTGTAACGATGCCATTTGAATACCAGCAGGCCCACTGAAACAGCACCAGGGCAGGAGGACTATCCATGGAGGACTACTTCATTGAAACAGGCGTTGTCCAGGTAATGGATAACCCCTCTAACTTCTAATAATATCTCTTCCAGGAAGGTCCTGAGTTAGTGCCCCTCTCTGCCACTAATAGTGTCAGAGACTAACATATCTCTATTTCTTTTTGTGCTTATATCATTGCTGTTTTAATGCTGGTCTAGTTTTATTGACTTTTTTGGGGTAGCTAGGGTATTTTTTCCATTATAGCAGTTAATTCTGATTTCTTGTCCAGATCTTTAAGAAATGGCAAGGCCCCTGATTTCTTTTTTTTTTTTCAGAGCATTTAGGTTTATCTTTAATAATACTTATATGCTTAGGCAAAGAAGGGGACAATATTATGTTTGAGTTACTAAGAAGCAGGGTTAATAGAAAGGCAAGACAATGGGACTGAAAATTAATCGTTTTATGCACCAGGAGATCAAGTCTGCTATTAACATTTAGTAGAAATCAGTAAATCTAAGATGTTATCCAAGTGTATTCCTAAATTAGTTACAGCCACAAAGAAGAACAAACCACGTGCTGTACATCCACCTATATCATCAGGTTTCCCCAATAAATATACTCATACATAGGGATCTTTGAGGCTCACCTCAAGGCTATTAGTGATCTTAATGTTAAGGTACCGTCACACTGAACGATATCGCTAGCGATCCGTGACGTTGCAGCGTCCTGGCTAGCGATATCGTTCAGTTTGACAGGCAGCAGCGATCAGGCCCCTGCTGTGCCATCGTTGGTTGGAGCAGAAAGTCCAGCACTTTATTTCGTCGCTGGACCTCCTGCAGACATCGCTGTGTGACGCCGATTCAGCGATGTCTTCACTGGTAACCAGGGTAAACATCGGGTTACTAAGCGCAGGGCCGCGCTTAGTAACCCGATGTTTACCCTGGTTACCAGCGTAAACGTAAAAAAAAAAAAAACACTACATACTTACCTTCTGCTGTCTGTCCTCCGGCGCTGTGCTCTCTGCACTGTGAGCGCCGGCCAGCCAGAAAGCAGAGCACAGCGGTGACGTCACCGCTGTGCTTTCCGGCTGGCGCTCACAGTCAGTGCAGAGAAGCAGAGCGCCGGGGGACAGACACCGGAAGGTAAGTATGTAGTGTTATTTTTTCTTAAGTTTACGCTGGTAATCAGGGTAAACATCAGGTTACTAAGCGCGGCCCTGCGCTTAGTAACCCGATGTTTACCCTGGTTACCAGGGGACCGGCATCGTTGGTCGCTGGAGAGCTGTCTGTGTGACAGCTCTCCAGCGACCAAACAGCGACGCTGCAGCGATCGGGATCGTTGTCGGTATCGTTGCAGCGTCGCTAAATGTGACGGTACCTTTAGTCTATTTGTTAATCGTGCTACTTGCCAGTAAATTGCTGGGATAAGGTGTTATCCAAGCATGTTCGGGTGCTATCCGAGTGTCTTCGGCGTGCTTGAATAATATGTATTCAAATCCCTGGTTAGACCGCACATGGAGTACTGTGTACAGTTTTGGGCACCGGTGCTCAGGAAGGATATAATGGAACTAGAGCGAGTGCAAAGGAGGGCCACAAAATTAATAAAGGGGATGGAGCAACTACAATACCCAGAGAGATTAGCAAAATTAGGATTATTTAGTCTAGAAAAATGACTGAGGGGCAATCTAATAACCATGTATAAGTATATAAGGGGACAATACAAATATCTCTCCGAGGATCTGTTTATACCAAGGAATGTGACGGTCACAAGGGGGCATTCTCTGATTCGGGAGGAGAGAAGGTTTTTCCAGCAAAGTGATTCACTCATAAACTTGCATTACCTTTAACTTGGGTTTGACCGAAAACAAGAACAATGCAAGCCTTGAGGCAATAGCCATCAAAACCTAACTAGACTTTTCCCACATTTAGAGAATTTCCCTTCAGATTTATTAAAACGATTGCATTGCCAAAGGTCACAAGGACATGAAGGGGAATTCAGGAGCGTAATGTAAAAACTGCACATCTTGGTCAGTTCTGAAATTTCTTGATAATGAAAGAATTAGAGGAATAGAATCATCTTCAATAAAGTTTAAAGTTATTTGAAATGTATTCCCTTCATACACTGGGCGCTATTATAGTGTAGTATTTTGCTTGGTGTAATTAATATATACAGTTAGGGCCAGAAATATTTGGACAGTGACACAATTTTCGCGAGTTGGGCTCTGCATGCCACCACATTGGATTTGAAATGAAACCTCTACAACAGAATTCAAGTGCAGATTGTAACGTTTAATTTGAAGGGTTGAACAAAAAATATCTGATAGAAAATGTAGGAATTGTACACATTTCTTTACAAACACTCCACATTTTAGGAGGTCAAAAGTAATTGGACAAATAAACATAACCCAAACAAAATATTTTTATTTTCAATATTTTGTTGCAAATCCTTTGGAGGCAATCACTGCCTTAAGTCTGGAACCCATGGACATCACCAAACGCTGGGTTTCCTCCTTCTTAATGCTTTGCCAGGCCTTTACAGCCGCAGCCTTCAGGTCTTGCTTGTTTGTGGGTCTTTCCGTCTTAAGTCTGGATTTGAGAAAGTGAAATGCATGCTCAATTGGGTTTAGATCTGGAGATTGACTTGGCCATTGCAGAATGTGCCACTTTTTGGCACTCATGAACTCCTGGGTAGCTTTGGATGTATGCTTGGGGTCATTGTCCATCTGTACTATGAAGCGCCATCCAATCAACTTTGCAGCATTTGGCTGAATCTGGGCTGAAAGTATATCCCGGTACACTTCAGAATTCATCCGGCTACTCTTGTCTGCTCTTATGTCATCAATAAACACTAGTGACCCAGTGCCATTGAAAGCCATGCATGCCCATGCCATCACGTTGCCTCCACCATGTTTTACAGAGGATGTGGTGTGCCTTGGATCATGTGCCGTTCCCTTTCTTCTCCAAACTTTTTTCTTCCCATCATTCTGGTACAGGTTGATCTTTGTCTCATCTGTCCATAGAATACTTTTCCAGAACTGAGCTGGCTTCTTGAGGTGTTTTTCTGCAACTTTAACTCTGGCCTGTCTATTTTTGGTATTGATGAATGGTTTGCATCTAGATGTGAACCCTTTGTATTTACTGTCATGGAGTCTTCTCTTTACTGTTGACTTAGAGACAGATACACCTACTTCACTGAGAGTGTTCTGGACTTCAGTTGATGTTGTGAACGGGTTCTTCTTCACCAAATTAAGTATGCGGCGATCATCCACCACTGTTGTCATCCGTGGACGCCCAGGCCTTTTTGAGTTCCCAAGCTCACCAGTCAATTCCTTTTTTCTCAGAATGTACCCAACTGTTGTTTTTGCTACTCCAAGCATGTCTGCTATCTCTCTGATGGATTTTTTCTTTTTTTTCAGCCTCAGGATGTTCTGCTTCACCTCAATTGAGAGTTCCTTTGACCGCATGTTGTCTGCTCACAGCAACAGCTTCCAAATGCAAAACCACACACCTGGAATCCACCCCTGACCTTTTAACTACTTCATTGATTACAGGTTAACGAGGGAGACGCCTTCAGAGTTAATTGCAGCCCTTAGAGTCCATTGTCCAATTACTTTTGGTCCCTTGAAAAAGAGGACGCTATGCATTACAGAGCTATGATTCCTAAACCCTTTCTCCGATTTGGATGTGGAAACTATCATATTGCAGCTGGGAGTGTGCACTTTCAGCCCATATTATATATATATAATTGTATTTCTGAACATGTTTTTGTAAACAGCTAAAATAACAAAACTTGTGTCACTGTCCAAATATTTCTGGCCCTAACTGTATATTCTAGATATATTAAACTATACACAGTGGCTTGCAAAAGTATTCACCCCCCATGGTATTTTTCATGTTTTGATCCCTCACAACCTGGAATTTAACTGTTTTTCTATGGTTGGCATCAGTTCATGTAAAGAACATGCCCACAACTGTGAACATTTGATTTTCTTTTTTTGTAAGGCAAACAAAATAACTGAAAACTTCAGTGTGCATAACTATTCACCCCTAAAGTCAGTACTTTGTAGAGCCTCCTTTTGCAGCAATTACAGCTGCAAGTCCCTTTGGAAATGTCTCTATGAGCTTTCCACATCTTGCCACTGGGATTTTTGCCTATTCCTCAAGGCAAAACTGCTCCAGCTCCTTCAAGTTAGATGGTTTCCTCTGGTGAACAGCAATCTTCAAGTCTGACCACAGATTATCAATTGGATTAAGGTCTGGGCACTGACTAGTCCACTCCAAAATATTTAAACGTTTCCCCTTAGGGTATGTTTCCACGTGCAGTAAACGCTGCGTGTTTGACGCTGCATAGAGATGCAGCGTCAAACACGCAGCGTCCAGATGTTACAGCATAGTAGAGGGGATTGAATTAAATCCTGTCTCCACTATGCGTGGTCACAAGCACGCGTCGGCCCTGCGACTCCGGACATTTGGCGTGTCTATTAAGATCGCAGCATGTCCGTATACCTTGCGGCGACGCTGCGTCGCCGCAAGGTATAACACAGGGCCCTATGTGTGGGGTGCGATGATCCCGGATGTATGCTATGAACACATCCGGCATCATCGCGTCCCAGAAGAGGGCGGAGCTAAACCGCCGGCCATCCTGAAGGTGGACACATAGCCGAAGAGAGCTAGAACTCAGAGGAGCATTGCGGCTTTAAGTCTCCCCATCTCGGCATGCTTAGCATGTCGATCTCCGCAAGGAGAAATTATACTTCTTGGATTACATTTTATTGCATGAAATAAGTATGTGATACAATAGAAAACAGAACTTAATATTTGGTACAGAAACCTTTGTGTTCGGTTACAGAGGTCAGACGTTTCCTGTAGTTCTTGACTAAGTTTGCACACTCTGCAGCAGGAATTTTTGCCCACTCCTTCATACAGATCTTCTCCAGATCTTCCAGGTTTTCGGGGCTGTCGCTGGACAACATGAGTTTCCGCTCCCTCCAAAAGATTTTCTATTGGGCTTAGGTCTGGAGATGGTTAAGCCACTCCAGGACCTTGAAATGCTTCTTACGGAGCCACTCTTAAGTTGCCTTGGGTGTGTATTGTTTGGTCATTGTCATGCTGGAATACCCAGCCACGACCCATCTTCAATGCACTTACTGAGGGAAGGAGGTTGTTGGCCAAAATCTTGCAATCCATCCCCCTTCAATATGCTGGAGTTGTCCTGTCCCCTTTGCAGAATAGCACCCCTAACATATGATGTTTCCCCCACCATGCTTCACAGTTGAGACTGTGTTCCTCCAAACATTACGAGTGAAGTTGATACCAAAAAATTCTATTTTGGTCTCATCTGACCACATTACCTTCTCCCATGCCTCCTCATCCAGGTGGTCATTTTGGTGAACTTCAAACAGGCCTGGACATGTGCTGGCGTGAGCAGGGGGACCTGGCATGCCCTGCAAGATTTTAAACCATGACTGCATAGTATGTTACCAATAGTAATATTTGAGACTGTGGTCCCAGCTCTCTTCAGGTCATTGACCAGGTCCTCCCGTGTAGATCTGGGCTGATTCCTGACCTTTCTCAGAATCATCCTTATCCCATACTGTGAGATCTTGCATGGTGCCCCAGACTGAGGAAGATTGACAGTCATCCTGTGTTTCTTCCATTTTCTAATAATTGAGCCAACACTTGATGCCTTCTCACCAAGCTGCTTGCCTATTGTCCTGTAGCCCACTCCAGCCTTGTGCAGGTCTACAATTTTGTCCCTAGTGTCATTAGACATCTCTTTGGTATTGGCCATGGTGGAGAGGCTGGAGTTGTGATCGATTGAGTGTGTGGACAGGTGTCTTTTATACAGGTAACGAGATCAAACAGGTGCAATTAATACAGGTAATGAGTGCAGAGTAGGAGGGCTTCTAAGGCTACTTTCACACTAGCGTCGGAATTCGGCCCGTTGCATTGCGTCGGGCCGAGATTCCGACGCTAGCGTTGTTAGCGCCGCACAACGGGTGCAGCGGATGCATTCTCCGGCGCATCCGCTGCCCCATTGTGAGGTGCGGGGAGGTGGGGGCAGAGTTACGGCCACGCATGCGCAGTCGGAAAAAGCGGTCCGTCAGGAGCAAAAAACGTTACATTTAACGTTTTTTGCTGCCGGCAATCTGCCACAACACGGCGCAACCGTCGCACGACGGTTGCGACGTGTGGCAAAGCTAACCCAAGAAAGAAAAGAACATGTCCACATGAACGGGAGCTCCTCAAACAATTACACAAAAGTTACAAAGTTTTTATTGAAAAAGTACCACAATGGTCAAAGATACATCACACAAAAAATAGGACTAAAAACATTTAAAAATGCAATGCACAGAACAAACGTGCACAACAGACATTTCCTAATATAGGGAAAATGCCTAACCACATCCCCTACCCCTCCCAAAAATTGAAATGGATATATTCAGCGCAATGGCCAATAATTTAGCCATATAGCAGTACATACAGTGCAGATAGTCTCTATACAATACTAATAATAACTGTGGAATACTGCTATATCCCCGCTATCAAAAGATGCAGTGCATACTTATATATGGACTCACTAATATCACAGTGCCATATGGTCCCACAGACAATTAAAGCCAAGGAACAATTGATGAAAGCAAACATGTAACAATCAATGCCTCAATGGCTGCTGGGACAAAAGCTCATGCCCAATTAATGCAGATACAAATATACAAGGTAATCAACATAATGGTCTGAGATTTGCCTGGATAGTGCATAATATACCTGTGCCTAGAAAGAGCCGCTGACACAAAATGGATCAGGACCCCAAGACAGCCTAGATAAAGGGGAAAGAGAAGCAAAAAAGGGGGAGGAGGGGATGTGGGGTGCGAACCCACGCGTATCGCCGCAACTATGGCGGCTTCCTCAGGGAAAGAATAGCAGCATCAGCATTGCTGCTATTCTTTCCCTTTATGGAGATGAAGATTTCATTTTTCAGCACGACCTGGCACCTGCTCACAGTGCCAAAACCACTGGTAAATGGTTTACTGACCATGGTATTACTGTGCTCAATTGGCCTGCCAACTCTCCTGACCTGAACCCCATAGAGAATCTGTGGGATATTGTGAAGAGAAAGTTGAGAGACGCAAGACCCAACACTCTGGATGAGCTTAAGGCCGCTATTGAAGCATCCTGGGCCTCCATAACATCTCAGCAGTGTCACAGGCTGATTGCCTCCATGCCACGCCGCATTGAAGCAGTCATTTCTGCCAAAGGATTCCCGACCAAGTATTGAGTGCATAACTGAACATTATTATTTGTTGGTTTTTTTGTTTGTTATTAAAAAACACTTTTATTTGATTGGATGGGTGAAATATGCTAATTTATTGAGACAGGTTTTTTGGGTTATCAGGAGTTGTATGCCAAAATCATCAGTATTAAAACAATAAAAGACCTGACAAATTTCAGTTGGTGGATAATAAATCTATAATATATGAAAGTTTAATTGTAATCATTACATTATGGTAAATAATGAAATTTAACACTATATGCTAATTTTTTGAGAAGGACCTGTATATCATGGGAGAAGCGAGTAGCAGCAAAAAAAATGGCACTGCAGGAATCAACCAACCCGGTAGTAGTAACATAGTAACATAGTTAGTAAGGCCGAAAAAAGACATTTGTCCATCCAGTTCAGCCTATATTCCATCATAATAAATACCCAGATCTACGTCCTTCTACAGAACCTAATAATTGTATGATACAATATTGTTCTGCTCCAGGAAGACATCCAGGCCTCTCTTGAACCCCTCGACTGAGTTCGCCATCACCACCTCCTCAGGCAAGCAATTCCAGATTCTCACTGCCCTAACAGTAAAGAATCCTCTTCTATGTTGGTGGAAAAACCTTCTCTCCTCCAGACGCAAAGAATGCCCCCTTGTGCCCGTCACCTTCCTTGGTATAAACAGATCCTCAGCGAGATATTTGTATTGTCCCCTTATATACTTATACATGGTTATTAGATCGCCCCTCAGTCGTCTTTTTTCTAGACTAAATAATCCTAATTTCGCTAATCTATCTGGGTATTGTAGTTCTCCCATCCCCTTTATTAATTTTGTTGCCCTCCTTTGTACTCTCTCTAGTTCCATTATATCCTTCCTGAGCACCGGTGCCCAAAACTGGACACAGTACTCCATGTGCGGTCTAACTAGGGATTTGTACAGAGGCAGTATAATGCTCTCATCATGTGTATCCAGACCTCTTTTAATGCACCCCATGATCCTGTTTGCCTTGGCAGCTGCTGCCTGGCACTGGCTGCTCCAGGTAAGTTTATCATTAACTAGGATCCCCAAGTCCTTCTCCCTGTCAGATTTACCCAGTGGTTTCCCATTCAGTGTGTAATAGTAATAGTAATAGTAGTACCAAACGCTGGACACACTTAGCCTTCTTTGCCTCTGGCAAGGGTATTTATGGGGAGGAAGCAGAGGGCATAATTAAATATCTGTCATACCATCTCAAAAATAACAGCATGATGTAGCTTCTGAAAGCGATAACAGCAAGGGTTAATAAAGGGGATGGGAGAACTACAATACCCAGATAGATTAGCGAAATTAGGATTATTTAGTCTAGAAAAAAGACTGAGGGGCGATCTAATAACCATGTATAAGTATATAAGGGGACAATACAAATATCTCGCTGAGGATCTGTTTATACCAAGGAAGGTGACGGGCACAAGGGGGCATTCTCTGCATCTGGGGGAGAGGAGGTTTTTCCACCAACATAGAAGAGGATTCTTTACTGTTAGGGCAGTGAGAATCTGGAATTGCTTGCCTAGGAGGTGGTGATGGCGAACTCAGTCGAGGGGTTCAAGAGAGGCCTGGATGTCTTCCTGGAGCAGAACAATATTGTATCATACAATTATTAGGTTCTGTAGAAGGACGTAGATCTGGGGATTTATTATGATGGAATATAGGCTGAACTGGATGGACAAATGTCTTTTTTCGGCCTTACTAACTATGTTACTATGTTACTAAGGGTCAGTGTTCTGCTCAGTCCATATCCTCAAGCAGCCATATTACTTAAGGTTGTTTAGAGCAGCATTTTAATTCCATCAGTGGCTCCTGTCTCTGTTTTACTCCTTATTTCCCCTTCCCACAGCTTTCCAGGGGCTAAGGAACATACTATATCAGAACAACAGTTGATTTACTGGAAGAGATGAACACTCAAGCTTTGTTCTCGAATGACATGATGACATGGTGCCAGATGAGATAGAAAACATGATTTTAATGCTAAGCTGTGTTGTTGGTTCTACGAGCCATGGTGGTAGGGGCACTGGCAGTCGTAGTTGCCTTGTGAGCCAGAGCAAACCTTGGGATGAAAATCAGGTGGGGGGCAAGCAGCTCAGGCCATTTTCCACACAGAGGTAACTATCAGCTGAATCAGAAATGATAATGATTCTGTGGAGAACCAGAGCTAGGAACCAGACTTGGCAGATGCCATTAGAGGAAGAAGGTGTTGGCACATGCGAACTGTAGCTAAAAGAGATCATCTGGTGCAAAATCAGATTTTTCTGTGGTCTGCTCTGGAACACGTGACGCAGCACATGCTGTTGCTTGAGGAGGGTCAACAGTGCCGGAAAGGTCTGGTCACAATAGGGGTTAGACATAATTGCAGGAATCTCGTATGTGGAAGTTCTTTTGCGTAACGATTCTTTGGCAGTCTTCAGGCTTTGCAAGAGACACCCCACCCTAGCTTGTATAGACAAGGATTATGTATCTTCATCAGCACATAAAACAACATCACCTGCTCATTTGGCAAAGTCCAGCCAGCTAGCAATCAGAGCAAGCCCCAAGATGTTCATCTCCTTCTTCTTTAAAACGCTTATCTTTTTGTCAGCCAGGCCACACCTTCAAGTAGTACCTAGTCAGTGTCATCATCACCACCATCACTGTCATCCGCCACCAATGTTTGTCGAACTCTCATGATGCCTCTTCCGCGTTTGTTGTAACGACTATATACCCATCCATGATTGTGTGTCGAAGAAACAAGCTTATGCTTACAGTCATCTGATGGTTTGCCAACTAAACTCTTGTCAAGCTACTGGTGTTGGAGTTGTTGTCATAACTGCTTGTGTAGTCTGCTGCCTTTTGAGAAATAGTGCGCACTTAGCCCTGCTGGAAAATACTCTATAACCATTATTTCTTGCAGAAAGGGGTGCCCATTCTCTGGTCTCATGTGCAGGAGATTGCAGACTGCTCTCTCGACTTGCCTTTGAGCTCTAAAATGCACTGCATTTTAGATACCTAGAGCAGCAACTATGGGTAGGGACAATACATGAGTTTCACAGCTCAATGGGTAAATGCTTTTAGCGGCAGCTATGTACCACAGTAACTGGGACAGGAGATGAGGTTTCCATTAATAGGAGCTACATCTTCTTTCCACTACCAGGTGGTGGTTATCTGTCTCCTTCTACACCTCTCCTGATTCTTCTCAACTGACATGACCACATTCCCTACAGGCAAAGGGCACATCTCTGATTCCACAAACTGTCCTAATGTTTTTGCTCAAGTGATTAACAGCTTGAAAATCTGTGGGAAAAAAGTCATACAGAAGAATGCAACTCACCCATTGGTTGGTCCCCCATAAACTGCAACTGGGAATAGTCATGAGCAACAATGCACACAGCCTTCTGCCTGCATTATAAGTGGGCAGAGCAAATAATTCTGTATGCATGAACACGTCCTGAACTTAATAATGCAACATTTATTTTACAAATATATCTGCTTGAGGAAGGCAATGACTATGGCCAGGAAAGTGTCCGCCCATTCCAAATGAACTAATGGAGCTAAGCACACTCTACTGGTTTTGCAAAATCAAAGCAGTCTACCAGAGCGCCACTTGGTTTGCGAAGACACTACCAACTGGAATTAGACTCTGTATATGTTGCAGTGTCTGCAAGAGCAGTGTAAAGTGATGATGGACTACATAATAAAGCAAGAAAACTGAAGTGTGTGTTATGCACATGTGGTAGTAAACAAGGTGATAAAGGATCTAACTAATAACTGCACAAACCCCACCCGCTTCATGTACAGACTATACTATCCAGTAACTCGAGCCTTAGCAGTGGCTTTACAGCGACCTGGATAAATTGTGAAGGTAAAATTAGAGAAGACAAGGGAGAAATGCCGGATTCTACATTTGAGAAAGAAAAATTAAAATTTCATCTATAGAATGGAAGAAATAGAACTAAGCAACAGCACGTATGAAAAAGGCTTGGGTATACTAATAGATCACCGACTGCATGACATGAGTCAACAGTGTGATGCAGCAGCAAAAAAGGCAAACACAGTGTTAAGATGTATTAAGAGAAGCATAGAGTCTAGATCACGTGAAATAATTATCTCCCTCTACTCCTCCTTGGTCAGGCCTCACCTGGAAAACTGTCCAGTTCTGGGCACCACATTTTTATAAAGACATTGAAAAACTGGAGCAAGTTCAGAGAAGAGCTATCAGGATGGTGAGCGAACTGCAAAGTATGTCCTGTTAAAGGATCTGGGTATGTTTAGCTTGCAAAAAAGAAGGCTTAATAGCTGTCTACAAATATCTGAAGGGATGTCACAGTGCAAGGGGATCATCATTATTCTCATTTGCACATGAAAACAAGAGCAATGGAATGAAACTGAAAGGGAGAAAATACAGATTAGATATGGAATAGTGGAACAGGCTGCCACGAGAGGTGGTGAGTTCTCCTTCAATGGAAGTCTTCAAACAGAGGCTGGACAGACATCTGTCTGAGATGGTGTAGTGAATCCTGCCATTGAGCAAGAGGTTGGACACAATGACCCTGAAGGTTCCTTCCAATTCTAACATTTTATGATTCTATCACATACCTCCTAAGGAATCAAGGGCTAGTGCAGCATAAGAAAGAAACTCTAGCAGTAAACTTATCTGAATGGCCTAGATACTCAGAAGTAGGTATAGAACGCCAAGCACAATCCTCTTGAAGACTCATCACCAGCAGAGAAGACCAGCAGGGGGTAGGTTTAAATAATAACACCAACAGTGTAATAGGACAGACTAGATAACAGATGAAAAATACCTGCTGTCTGAAAAAAATGGACAAAAGCAAAAGGTAATCAGCACCCGGACAGCGACAGAACCTGCTGAGGCTCAGCGGACATAGACATTCGATAGAAGACCACAGGTCCACCAGATCGAATACCGAGGCATGACAGTGTACTACTTTGAGATCTGAGAATAGCAGATAATGAAGGACACGTGTTGACTACTGAAGCTCTTTCAAGAGGCGACAGAGTTTGTTAATAGGAACAAATGTGGAATCAACAATATTATTTTCATCATATTTATCATGGAAAAAATATTTACAAAAATGCAAGAAGGGATGGATTAAGAATAGTAATTTGCACCTATGAGGGTATGGATAAAGAATAGTAATTTGCTTTTCTTCATCGACACCCAGCGTCTGTTGGAGACTGTTAAGGTCCTTGTTACAAGTTGTAGGATTTGGGAGAACGAGCATCAGAAGTAGTAGAAGCAGGTGGATGTGAAGGGGGAAGCAGACTTGGCACAAGGAGTGGATGAGGCTGACAGAATGAAAATAGTGATGAAAACAACGCTGGCCATGACAATCAACTGATGCAGTAGTATGAGTAAAATTAACCAATAGAGCTCCCAGTCTTGCTGGTACGTAGAATGGCAAGTTTATGCTGAAATGATTGTGAGATGACAGGCGTATTATTAACAATCAAGTAAAGGGATGACTATTGGATAACCACACTTTTAGACCCTCGCTATTAAAGTAAAGTGGGGGGAATTTACAGCTTCAGAAAGGGAGTCCAAATTGAGTTATTACCAAGACAAGCTATGTTACCTGCTCTGCAAAGCATTTACTAAGTGGAAGCTTACCCACCCACAACACTGACTAGCAGACCCCTCTGTGAGATTACTGCAAAAACAACGCTCCCTCACATGTGCTAGCATTACTGCTTCATCAAGTAGCCAAGAAATCAGCAGCTACACCTACCATATACTTGACTTGGCAGACCAGATGTTTTATCTTTCATTGCGACAACCAGATGCACTATAGCCAACAGAGACGCCCCAGCCAAACAACCAGGTCCAGTTGAACTTAGACTGTCAGTTCTCAGGCAGATAACCTGAGCCTTGATTCCATGGACTTTTGGGTCAACAGACTGGGTCAGTGGCAAGAAATGGCCCAGGTTGCTATGGGCATACTGTCATATAATTTTCAGCCTCCATTGTAATGTCAGAGAGGATATCAAGTGCGGCCGGTGGCTTTGTTATACAAAAAACACACCATCCACCATAAGTGTGGAATACCTAACATTTGTCAAAATGAATCAGGCAAGGATCAGCGCCGTCTTTCATTCATCTACGGCTAATGAAAATGTATAAATCGGCCATTTCCCTGTCTATATGTTGTCTGTCTTCTACACCATTCTGCTACAACCAGTGTCAATGGCCCATGTTCAGCCAAGCATCTACTCCCTGTCCATCTTCTCTTCTATATTGTAATACTGCTGCTGCCAGGGTGAAACTGCTACACATCTTGTTGCCTTCATGGTCTTTATTATCTACTGTGCAGCTACTGCAGTTGCTATTGCTACTGCAGAGCCATGCCAGTCACCCATCTTCTGACAGCCCAAGGTGTTTTATAGTACTATACCATATTGCTGTACACATTTTTGGAAAGGCTTGGTAACAAGCCAGTGCTTTTTGGCTTTGAAAACAACTAGCTTATTCATCATCCCTAAAATAGAGATAATAATAATAATCTTTATTTTTATATAGCGCTGACATATTCCACAGCGCTTTACAGTTTGCACACATTATCATCGCTGTCCCCGTTGGGGCTCACAATCTAAATTCCCTATCAGTATGTCTTTGGAATGTGGGAGGAAACCGGAGGAAACCCACGCAAACACGGAGAGAACATACAAACTCTTTTTTGGATGGCTTCATAAAGAGTCTTTGTAATTGCTTCATCATTTTGTGAACCTTTTTTGGATCCCAATAAAGAGATAATTTTTTCAGTCGTAGGTGAGAAATCAATACTTTTTTAGGTAGAGAACAGTGTTCTCTCTCCATAAAAACGGGGATTTTTTTTAACGAATTGTGAAATATCTGATTGATGATCATTTTGCATTACACATGTGAAATAGCTATGGCTTCTTCCATTTGCACTGCCTATGTATAAACATTAGCAAGGCAGGCATCTGCCCGCATAAAGAGATAGTTTTTGGACCATTTATACAATTTAAGTACAGTAGTTCACAATTTCTTAAACTGCTGTGTGTGTTTAAATAGGCTGCTAGTTAGCACCAATTATAATCTATTTACCCCTTTCCAGATAAGTTAAGGTTTTTTGCATTACAGAGCTCAACACGGAATCAATGCACACCTCAGAGACCTTAAAGTGTTATACATGTTTTTTTCCAGGCAAATAGATGCGTTTCAATATTGAGATTCACGACAGATAAATTTAAAACAAAATTTTGGTGGGAGAATTCGCTCATCTCTGTTTACTGTGCTTCCTAACATAGTCTCAAGAGCTAGAATCAGATTCCATGACATGGGCAGTTATACAAGGACTAGATGGTAGCCCAATTCTAACGCATTGGGTATTCTAGAATATGTATGCGTAGTGTATAGCACAGCCTACGTAGTATATTGCACAGCCCACGCAGTACATTGCGCAGCCCACGCAGTACATTGCGCAGCCCACGTAGTATATCGCGCAGCCCACGTAGTATATTGCGCAGCCCATGTAGTATATTGCAAAGCCCACGTAGTATATTGCGTAGCCCACATAGTATATTGCGCAGCCCACATAGCATATTGCGCAGCCCACATAGCATATTGCGCAGCCCACGTTGTACATTGCGCAGCCCACGTAGTATATTGCGCAGCCCACGTTGTATATTGCGCAGCCCATGTAGTATATTGCGCAGCCCACGTAGTATATTGCGCAGCCCACGTAGTATATTGCGCAGCCCACGTAGTGTATTTCGCAGCCCACGTTGTATATTGCACAGCCCACGTTGTATATTGCACAGCCCACGTTGTATATTGCACAGCCCACGTTGTATATTGCCCAGCCCGCGTAGTATATTGCGCAGCCCACGTTGTATACTGCCCAGCCCACGTAGTATATTGCTCAGCCCGCGTAGTATATTGCCCAGCCCGTGTTCTATATTGCCCAGCCTGCGTAGTATATTGCGCAGCCCACATTGTATATTGCGCAGCTCACGTTGTATATTGCGCAGCCCACGTTGTATATTGCTCAGCCCGCGTACTATATTGTCCAGCCCACGCTTGTCCGCTACGTCATCATCTCGCGAGATCGCAGCGTGGACTGGTTACTGGAGCGTCGCGAGCGGGAAAGGCCTGTTGTGGATCCGAGGGGCCGACGGACGGTGAGTATATAACGATTTTTTATTTTTTTATTATTATTAACATTACATCTTTATACTATTCATGCTGCATAGGCAGCATTAATAGTAAAAAGTTGGTCACACGGGGTTAATAGCAGCGTTAACCGAGTGTGTTACACCGCGATCAACGCTGCCATTAACGCTGTGTGAGCGCTGACTGCAGGGAGGAAGGAGTGGCCATTTTCTTCCGGACTGCACCCTTCGCTGATTGGTCGTGGCTGTTTTGCCGCGACCAATCAGCGACTTGGATTTCGATGACAGACAGAGGCCGCGACCAATGAATATCTGTGACAGACAGAAAGACAGACAGAAAGACAGACAAACGGAAGTGACCCTTAGACAATTATATTGTAGATAGCCAGATAGGGCAGTGGAAGAGCATCAACTCAGCAGCACGAATGTCTGCTGCTTCTTTGTTTGAGGGGAACATGAGGAGCCTTGTCCGAGTCCTACAAAATGAGCTTCAGTGGGAAGGTGTGAGCAGATGTGACAAATGTGAAAGAATCCGGAGAAGCCCTGTTCAACGTTACACTGCCTGCTACAAGAACAGTTTGGTGTTGGATCAGTGATATTCTGGGGAGGCATATGTTTGGAGGTTTACACAAATCCCCACATGATAACCATAAGTACCCTAACTGCTGTTATGTACCAGGATGAAATCCTTATAGCCATTGTAAGATCTTACACTGGTGCAGTGAGCCCTGTTTTTGGATGACCAAGACATTGATGCCCATAATTGGGCCTCACATTCCCCAAACCTGAAGCCAATTGAGGACCTCTGGGACATTGTGTATCAATGCATCAACATTATCAAATAGCACCACAGACTGGCCTGACTCAGGTCTGGGAGGAGACACTGAGGACACCATCTGCCATCTCATCAGGAGCATGCCTAGACATATTTGTAAGGGTGGGCCAGGCGGGTAGATGTGGCTGAGGACTTCTGCTCCATCACACCCTGGCCTCTCCTCACATACACTCCACGACTCACAGCCAGCATACCTGCTGCTCTTTGCTTTCGGGGCTTCCTATAAAGATCTGCATGTTTTCCTCAGCCGAAGCAGTATAAACAGAGTCACAGTCCCGTTGAAAGCTTGAACAATGAACTTTACTAGAAACGGGCACGTAATGGTTCTCTTCAGCATTGACAGCTGGCTTTACAATACACAATTCCTTCTCTATCCCTGTCTCCTCTCTTGTCAGCATTTGCCTCAGGCTTTGCATTACACAGCTTCTCCTTTTTATCTGCCTGTCCTTCATCTTTACTAAGCCCGCTTCCGGAACGGACCATGCTCACCGGTCCTCCAGCGTCCTGTGCCAGTCTTACTTTAGTAGGGATTCCTCTAAATCATTTTGCCCTGGTCCCAAGTACATCCATCCACTAAGGCTACGTTCACACTAGCGTTCGGCTAGTGTGTGTCGCGCTAGCGTCGGGCGACGCAGCAGCGACGCACGCGTCATGCGCCCCTATGTTTAACATGGGGGACGCATGCGTTTTTGCTTGTAGCGTTTTCCGACACGTGCGTCTTTTTTGACGCTAGCGTCGGACCAAGAAAACGCAACAAGTTGCATTTTTCTTGCGTCCGATTTTCGTCAAAAAACGACGCACGCGTCGAAAAACGCAGCGTTTTTGCGTGCGTTTGCACGCGTTTTTCGGTGCGTTGTGCGTCGCGTCGCCGACGCAGCGGCGCACAACGCTAGTGTGAACGTAGCCTTAGCAAGCCGCCACATTCTGAGTGACCTGTCTGTACTGCTTAGTTCTTTCCTCCCTGTCTGCCACAGTCCCACTTATACTGCCCTGCTAGTGACCCTTTCAATGCCTTCCTTCTTTCTCTCATTGCCTTCCTGGTCCTGATGCTCCCTGACTGGATCTTGGGCTGCTGCAGAGCTGACTGCCCTGACCGGGCGCTCCTGCCCAGCTGATGCAAATTTCCAGATGTTTCCCAGATTAACTGCCGTTAGCTCCTCCCACTTAACTATTTACAAGCTGCATAACTCTGCACCCCCATCTAATGGCCAATCTAGGGTACTATGCTTTCCCTACAACTATAACAGTAATCATACATAGCATTTACAAAACGGTGCCATAAATATGCACAACATGAATTATTTACAATAGCATAACAAGGAAGGCAAACATTCATATTTACGGACATCTCCTTGTGCCCCTTACATAGTCATGCGTGCATACAGGCAGATGAGGGCCATATAAACTACTGAGGCACATTGTCAGTTGCTACGATGAAATTCACGTAAATCGGTTCTGCTTGTGATTTCAATTTTTTTTATTTAATTTACAGGCTGATACTTTCCGTTCATTTTTCTGAGCAAATGTATGATTTGTGAGCAGACCCTTGGACTGTGATCCTGTCCGCAGTAGCCCTGTCCCTTTAGCTTGCAGTTTACTTACCATTGTTTTGCAAGTTTAGGATATACATTGGGAAATGCTTCCGTCGTACACTGTAAATCAATCCATAGAGTATGCTAGGCCTCGTATATGTCTAAAGTGAATCCCTTTATCACACATATGGGTAGTATGCAATTTACATCTTGGTCACCGGATCACTACTCGTAGGTTTCTCTTTCGCTTTTTTTCTAAAAACTTTTTTCTAAAAACTGACTAAATTATAAGCAAAGTTCACTTATGAGTAAGTGGATGACTAATATCATTGGGGAATGTGATACTGGTTGAATAAGGAACCAACTTCAGCATCTGTTATATCCATGGGCCATATTTTTTAAACTTGGAAAAAAAACAATGGCCACTTGTTTGTGAAAGACATTCTGTCATGTACTCAAATGCTTCTATTTATGCCTCAAGCACTTTAGTTATATGTTTACTTAGTATATGTCTGGATCTGATTGAGAAAAAAAATCCTGTTTAACAAAACTCTGTCCAAAGGACACATTCCAATTATACTAATTTAAAGATGTGCGTTACTCTACTGAAATAGTCAATACCAAAGTTACAAATGACCTGTTAGCTGCCAAAGCCAACAGACAGTACTCTGTACTCCTCCTCCTTGGCCTGTCCTTCACCTTTGACTTACTTGACCACTTCCTCCTACTGAAGATCCTGTCATCTTTTGGTAGCAAAGATCTTGTCACTAACCACACATTTGAAGTCTCCAATTCCCACTTTGTCTCTTCATCCTGCTCTCTCTTGGTTGGTGGTCCTTAAAGCACACGTCAAACTCTGGACCATGGGCCAAATTTGGCCTGCAGGGTGATTATATTTGGATTGCCATGCTGGCACTGCGGCATTGCACCTTTAACTGTATCGGCATCCTGGATGCGAATTCAGATGAAGCAATGAGGGAAGAGGGGGCCCGTCAACTGACATTCCCTCCTCTATCATTCTCCCTCTATGTGTGACGTCTCAGTGTAGCGGGCATGATGTTGCCACTATTTTGTGCCCACTATGTCAAGCAGTGCAGAGCTACAGAAGACACGCTGCAGAGACTGGAACAGCTTGGGTAGTTTTCCTTATTTTTTATGTGGGGCCAATTATTCTGTATGGAGGACTATTTGGGGCCATTATGCTGCATGGAGAAGTTTGTAGGGCCCAATATTCTGTATGGAGAACTATGTGGTGCCATTATTCTGTAAGGAATCACAAAGTGAAACTTCCTCAATTGTAGACATGTTTTTAATAATTATCAAGGTTGGCCGGCAACTTTGTGCAAGTTTTTAATTATGGCCCTCTTTGTACTTGAGTTTGACATCCCTGCTCTAAAGGCTTTGTTCTACTCAAGCTTATCATTTGGCCATGGAAAAACCATATAGTCAGTCCCATGTCTTTCAGTATCACCTATATGCTGAGATGTCACCTCTTAGCTGTGCAGAATACCAGAGTGTATCAGTCTTATGCTCCTTCTAACAGGATCATGGGTGCATTAAAAGAGGTCTGGATACACATGAGAGCATTAGACTACCTCTGTACAAATTCCTGGTTAAACCACACATGAAGTAGTGTGTACAGTTTTGGGCACCGGTGCTCAGGAAGGATATAATGGAGCTAGAGCAAGTACAAAGGAGGGCAACAAAATTAATAAAGGGGATGGTGGAACTACAATACCCAGAGAGATTAGCAAAATTAGGATTATTTAGTCTAGAAAAAGATGACTGAGGGGCGTGTATAAGTATATAAGGGGACAATACAAATATCTCTCAGATTATCTATTTATACCAAGAAATGTGATGGTCACAATGGGGCCTTAACGCTCATCAACTCTCCAGTCCATCCTTAAATCTGCTTCCTAAGTAATCCACCTCTCACCTTATTTATGCTCCGTCTTCGAATTCTGTGAATTCCTTAACTGGCTTCCAATTACTCAGAGAATCCAATTTAAATTACTAACAATTGCACACAAGGGCATTCATAATCTGTTACCCCCTACATCTCTGAACCAATCTCCCGATACCTCCTGCACATAATCTCCAGTCTTCAGGAGATATCCTTCTTACCACGACCTTTGTACATTCTTCACACAACCATCTCCAACATCCCCAATACTCTGCACATCAGAAAATCTTCTATGATCGAAATCTGATTAATTTTACTCAATTTTTGCATTGCGTGTCTGTGTGTTATGGACAACAGAAAGAGGAGAAGAGAACTGTCTGAGTACTTGAGAACCAAAATTGTTGAAAAATATCAATGATTTCAAGGTTACAAGTCCATATCTAGAGATCTTCATGTTCCTTTGTCCATGGTGCGCAACATAATCAAGAATTTTACAACCCATGGCACTGTAGATAATCTCCTTGGAGAACAATTGATGAAAGGGTGGTGCAATGCAGGACAGTCCAGATGGTGGATAAGCAGCCTCAATCAAGTTCTCAAGAAATTCAAGCTGTCCTGCAGATTCAGGGTACATCAGTGATAGCGCAAACTATCAGTCGACATTTGAAGTAAATGAAATGCTATTGCAGAAGACCTAGGAGGACCCTACTGTTAACACAGACATAAAAAGCTAGACTACAGTTTGCCAACAAGTACATGAGTAAGCCAAAATCCTTCTGGGAAAACATCTTATCAACAGATGAGACCAAGATGAAGCTGAAGCACATCATTCTACTGCTTACCAAGAATGGAATAAGACCTACAAGCACAGTACCTACAGTCAAATATGGTGGAGGTTCAAAGATGGTTTGGTGTCTTGACTGTATGCAAGGCACCAAGAAATCTGAAGATTATCAAAGTATTTTCGGCCGCACAGCATTTTTTCTTAATTAATCAGACATCTATGTTCAGTAAACCAGAAATCATTGACTTTTATCTATATGTTGACTTTTGAATTTATGCGTATGTTTTTCAGTTGGTCAAGAGTCTGAAATGTTGACTCTTCTTGTAGGTTAAATTGATATTTGTAAATGGATGAATGGCTAATGTTTGCCTCTTATATCAGTTCCTACAACTTATTGTCTGCTATCTTTGCAAGACTGTGATACAGAGTCATTGAACAATGGATGTTTGCTTTATATGTTAAATGGCCATTGCAGACATGAAGGAAAAACTATAAATAATCAAACAATGCAAGTTTACCTCATCACATCTTTCTCTTGTCCTCTGGATGCTGGCTTGAAGGACAGTTGTTAACTATAAAAAGAGGATATGCGCCTCTGTAACATATGCATCCAGACATCCAAGAGATCCAGAGACTTTACAAAACCACAGCAAGAAACACTCTACAGTATAGATGCCAGATCTCAGCTTCATCACAAGGGACACAGATTTGACATTCTACAGGATGCCAGCTTAGGGGGCCATGGCCCTGGCTGAAAGAATACAAATCTGCTCCACTGACCATCATTGAACCATGGACACGTTTGGGGTAGTCAGGATTTGAACCCACCGGTCACCTGAGCCCATGAATACGTATGGGAAAGCGAGGAAAGGGACCTACCGATCACCTGGCTCCATGGAGATGTTCGGAGAAGTCAGGTTGTGAACCTCCGGTCACCTGACCTTGTGCCTCAATGGACTGTCAGCTTCCTAAGCTTATAAAGGCACGGATGATTGACCTCGTGGAGACCAAAACATCCAACACCACGGAGACACCATCACGTGTTTCTCAACGCAGTGATCCAGAACACTGCCCCCAAATATGCAAATGCATGTAGAGGAGCTGCGGAGACACCATCACGTGTTTCTCAACGCAGGCAGTGAATAGCCAGGCCTTTCCCCGGGAAGGAACAACCAAGGGAAGGGCAGCATCCAATAAAGGAAAATGTCCAATAAAGGAAAACCACCTATGCCAAGCATGGTATCCATCCACAGACAAGCTTCCTAAGCTTGTTGTTACCTACTCTCTGTGCATGCCAGAGGTATGGTTGTCAGCCCTGGAAGCTCTGAAGTCACAGCTGCTCTTGTTGAGGAGAGCCATAAGATCAAATACTTAATTAACCTCAATACAAGAGGTTGAGAGAAGCGACCCATAACATGTATTGTTTGATCTTACATAAGCTTTTTTAGATGAAAGTAAGACACTAAATATGGCTGCCATTTCCTGTATCAGAGAGCCATGTGGCTGCCTGGCTGGTATCCAAGATGATGCCCACCCTGATGACCACATGGATCCGCCCACAGTGACGCCCACCTTGATGACCTCATGGACCAACCCACCCTGATGACCTCCCATGGACTTGCTCATTGCCCAACCCACTAACCAATGGAATGCATCCGATCACTCCCATTTTAAAGCTAACCGAGCCCCTTTACAGGGGATATGTAACCATGTGTTCTGACTGAATAAAGCCCATTTTTCCCTTGGAGCTGAGCCATAGATTGATCATGGAGAGTTTACATATGACTGTGTGTTGTTATATGTTTTTTCTTTGGTGCGCACCTGATCAATATCCATTAGGCCAGGAGTAGGCAACTTAAGTGAAGTGAACATTTTATTATTATTTGTTCAACTTAACAATTTGGTGCTCAACGTGGGGCCAGCAGAGGAAGAGCCCTGAACCCTGAGGACCGGCGACTGGAACGGCAAGACGCGCTGAATACCCCGAACCTGGAGACTGATCACCTCCTTATCAGAACACGGTAAGTCTGCTGATTTTTATAATCTGTAGTCTTTACCTTGTGTCCTTCGGGGTATCCTGTGCAGATTGCCTGACCGTGTCCGGTTTTCTTGGTATCTGTAAGACGGCAGAAGGGTCTCTCCGCTGCTGGTCATTTAATTGCAAGAACTGTCACATGTTTTAGTTGCCTACTGCCTGTTACGTGCTGTGAAGAGGGGAGATGACTGGTAGTTAAGAGAAGCAAGTTTTAGAGAAGGAGAAGTAAGTGTTAAAACAGGAAAAGCAAGTTTTTAGAAAAGAAAAGCAAGCAAGTGTAAGAGAAAAAAAATTTAATTTTTGTCTGTGGTACAGTACATGGTTGTCGCCTGTAATAAGATTTTCAGTTCTGTATAAGAGAGACTAGGACCTTGAGTGAATTGACTCGGCCTAGGGGGGGCCCGGTAAAACTTGGAGTGAGATGACTCAGTTCGAGCCAAATAAATAAATTTATAGGTTTTTGCCTCGTGACATCGAGTGAGTTGACTCTGCACGGGGACTGGTAAGTTAGGGAGCAATTTGACTAAGTATGGAATAATTGGTTTGTAAAGAACGGAACACGGAAGTCAGACAGGGACCACGTGACAAGAAGGAATAGGAACTGAATACTGCAGACTCAGTTCTCTTTAGAATCTCAGGTTTGAGTCATCTCCCCCGTCTTATTGTTTCTTTGGTGTTTGTTATCTTGATAGAGATATAGATATCTATAGAAAGATGGAGAAATTAATGCAGTTCTGCCGTATTGGCACTAAGCCAAATTCAGATGGCAAGATAGACCCGTGTACATTAGTAATGACTCGAGAAGGGAAGAGTCATGTTAAACAATGTAAAAAGCTTATGAAGTTGTGTGGAATGCCAGAAGGGGGGAGGTTACAGCCTCTGGAGTGGAAGATTGTCTTGAAAGAAAGAAAAGGTATCCTAGAAGATAATGGATTGTTGTCTACTGCTAGGGCATGGGAGAGAGTCTCTGAAAGTCTGTATAGAGAAAATTGGATAAATCGCCGACCAACACCAATACCACATATTGGGGGGGATAATAAATATTTCCCGTGTATCTACTGATTTAATTAATCATACCACCACCCCATGTGGAGACCTTATACCAAGGACACATCCATATACATAGAACCTGATTCCCATAGGGAAAAATGATGTACTAGTCCATAAAATTACCATAAATCTTTATTTAACACATTAAAATACATGAAAAAAAGACCTAAACCAGGTGCGTGTCAGTTAACAATTAGAAACAATAAACACCAAGGGCCCCACCCCCACCGGTACCCCACCATAAAGGAGCTAAACCATTGCACCCTTTACCAGAGTAACAATATAATGAACAGTGTCCCTATATCTATTGTGTATCACAACTATGGTCCGCTGCGCACAATCCCTCTAGCAGAACCTGTATAAACTACTCATGTGACTCCTAGTACTGGCCTAAAATATATATCATATCCGTACCGGCGCAGAGCACACGGTCACACTAGAATCCCCGGGGAGAATCCCCCGCAGGGAATAAGGTCCGGTACCAAATATAGGAGATGTCGACCTAACAGGCCTCTCAACCGGGAATAAAGATCTCTCTAATACTCACATAATTGCAAGGTGCACAGCAAGTGGGGAACCAGGGGGGGTGAGTGCCCGCTCCAACGCGCGTTTCGGTCTCGTCCTTCGTCAGGGAAGAGTCATGTTAAACAATGTAAAAAGCTTATGAAGTTGTGTGGAATGCCAGAAGGGGGGAGGTTACAGCCCCTGGAGTGGAAGATTGTCTTGAAAGAAAGAAAAGGTATCCTAGAAGATAATGGATTGTTGTCTACTGCTAGGGCATGGGAGAGAGTCTCTGAAAGTCTGTATAGAGAAAATTGGGTAGAAGAGGAAAGGAATAAAAAGGGCAGAGTTTTGAAATATGTGTATTACAAAAATATATCCTGTGAGCGGCCACCACCTTATAATGGTGGCCCAGAGCCATGTGCTAACCCTGGCAGCGGCCATTTTGTGGATGGTAAATTTGTTAATGCTGGTGGCAGCCATTTTGTGGATGGTAAATTTGTTAATGCTGGTAGCAGCCATTTTGTGGATGGTAAATTTGTTAATGCTGGTAGCAGCCATTTTGTGGATGGTAAATTTGTTAATGCTGGTAGCAGCCATATTGTGGATGGTAAATTTGTTAATGCTGGTAGCAGCCATTTTGTGGATGGTAAAATTTGTTAATGCTGGTAGCAGCCATTTTGTGGATGGTAAAATTTGTTAATGCTGGTGGTAGCTATTTTGTGGATGACAAAATTGTAATTCTAATGGTGGCCATTTTGTGGATGGCAAAAGTGTTAATTCTAATGGTGGCCATTTTGTGGACGGCAAATGTAATTCTGACGGCGGGCATTTTGTGGATGGCAAAAGTGTTAATTCTAATGGTGGCCATTTTGTGGATGGCAAATGTAATTCTGACGGTGGCCATTTTGTGGATGGCAAATGTAATTCTGACTGCGGCCATTTTGTGGATGGCAAATGTAATTCTGACGGTGGCCATTTTGTGGATGGCAAATGTAATTCTGACAGTGGCCATTTTGTGGATGGCAAATGTAATTCTGATGGCGGCCATTTTGTGGATGGCAAATGTAATTCTAATGGTGGCTATTTTGTGGATGGCAAAAGTGTTAATTCTAATGGTGGCCATTTTGTGGATGGCAAATGTAATTCTAATGGTGGCCATTTTGTGGATGGCAAATGTAATTCTAATGGTGGCCATTTTGTAGATGGCAAATGTAATTCTGACGGCGGCCATTTTGTGGATGGCAAAAGTGTTAATTCTAATGGTGGCCATTTTGTGGATAACAAATGTAATTCTGACGGTAGCCATTTTGTGGATGGCAAATGTGCTGCTCCTGGTGGTGAACATCTTAGACTAAGGCTACACACCACATCACCAAATCCTTGTTACCCAGTAATGACCACTAACGGCCAATACTATTTTCCTTTGGGAAGTGAACAAGCTTTACCCATGTTTCCTGTCTCAGTGGTTTCCAATGGGGCACCAAACCTTTCCCCTATCTAGCAATCCTCCCGCCTGGATCGTCCTCGGCACCGACCCTTTCTACTGTCACTTCCACTGCCAATTTAGCCGCACACCCACACAAGATGCTCCAAGCAACAGCCTCTCCTCCCAACGCTTCCACTACAATAGCACTCTCACACAGTCTACCTAACCCTATACTCGGTACCTCACAGGCTCTCTTGCAGCCAAGTGCACACCTGTATGGGACGGTGGCAACTGTATCAAGGGGGGCTCAATCTGGGAGGGGGATGTCAATAGCACAGGAAGCACAAAGGGGAGGGAATGTTGGCAACCTGTTTTTGAAAAAGAACTTCCTGAGGGACCCTTGTTAGTGGTGGGAAAGGGTGACATAACGACAATGGAAACAGACGCTATTGTTAATGCTACCAATTCTCGGTTAGAGCATAATGGAGGTGTAGCTAGAGCTATAGTGTAAGCAGGATGGGCGACAGTCAAATCATTGTTGAGTCACGAGGTCAGATAGCTGTTGGGGACATAGTGGTGACTAAAGCTGGCAATCTTCTGTGTAGAATGATCATACACGCTGTGACCCCTACTTTTGACCCTATTCATCCAGAAGTTAGTGCTCAACAACTTCATGCAGCAATAACTCGCATTTTAGAGTATGCGAATATTAGTGAGCAAATTGAGACCTTGACAATTCCGGTGCCATCTCTACTCCCGCCTCAGGTGTCACCACCAACAGTGCTAATGCTCATGTATGAGGAGCCCACCCTCTACGTCAAGTTTACACCCCAGCAAGCTGCTACTCTGTTGTACCAAGCTCCAGATCCAGAAAAACAGCCGATGCCTTTCTACAGAAGCATGCTTCAAATCGTAAGTACTTACCCAGCTACGTGGCAAGATCTAATTTCCCTGGCAAATCTTAAAGCAGTCGATGCATATTGGCCTGTTATGGATATCATGTTCAATGATGACTCACTTGCCAGTGACAAGACATGGGACTCTGGTGTTGAGTTCTGCCAAGAACCCAAGACATGGGCCTCGGATGAGCTGGCTGACCTATCACTTATTGTTGCCAAAGGATTCCAGATGCCTCAACGCTGATGCAGCCATTGTACAAAGACCTCAAGACGTCAGCATTTCCACTATGTACCAAATCCGTGGAAGCTTTCTACGCTCTTAAACAGGTCATACAGTCTGCACCAGCTTTTGGAATCCCAAATTCTGATATCATCTGAGGACATCCAGTTCTCTTAAATGGCTCCACACGACATAATTGCTATTCCTGCAACCCTAAACATCTGTTGGTGCAGCGTCATATGAGACTACAATATTCGCTGTTGGTTCCGGATAATGTCACTCTTGTCCGCTGCAGCATCCTCAAACTGTCCATGCTGCTTCCTCTTTCCAGGGGGGATGTGGATGATGATGCTGATGCTCTCGGAGAAGATGCCTCTACACACTCAAAGGAGGATCATGACTGTCTTGAACAAATGCAGGAAGAAGTAGCCTCCAAGAAAAACGTGTCTGAAGACCCATTCCCACATGCTGACCTGACGTTCTTCACTGATGGTTCCAGATTTGCAGATGAAACGGGAAGGTTCCATATGGGATATGCCGAGGTTACACATGACCAGGTCATCTCAGCTGGATCACTACCACCGCACATGTCTGCACAAGAAGCAGAACTTAAAGCTTTGACGTTGGCTTGTCAGGAAGCAACGGAGAAGGTGGTCAACCTCTACACAGATTCAAGATATGCTTTCAGAGTGGCTCATGACTTCGGCAGTATCTGGGCAGCCAGAGGATACCTAACGTCCAGTGGAACTCCTGTAAAACATGCTGCTACCATACAAGAACTTGTGGCCGCTCTTGATCTACTTTTGGAGGTTGCAGTGATCAAGATCAAAGCTCACGGAAGATTGGATTCTCCAGAAGCAAGGAGGAACTTCTTTGCTGACAAAACAGCAAAAATCTATGCTGCGGATCCATTTGAGAAAGAGAAAGCAGTGGTGTACGTGTCACAAAACACTGAAGAAGGGACTAAAGGCTCTCTTATGAGGATTATCCATCTACTTCAAGACAAGACATTGGATGATGAAAAGAAGCCATGGCAAGAAGGAGGAGCTAAAAAAGGATGAAGATGGAGTCTGGAGGGTGAACAAAAAGCTCTGTCTACCCCGTAATCTGTACTCCTCGGAGACAGAATGGGCACACGGTATCGCCCAGAGGCAGGAATCAGATGATTGACCTGATTTGCGAGACTTACATGGCACTTGGGATCTCTACTGTCACCCAAAAATACTGCAATTCCTGCCTTGTGTGTGCAACATGCAATCCAGCACCGCCCCAGAAAGTTACTCAGAAACATTGGCTAAACCACTCTATCCCTTTCGGAGGATTCAGATTGATCACATTGAAATGCCAAAAGTAGGGAAGTATGAGTATGTACTGGTAGTGACTGACATGTTATCAGGATGGCCTGAAGCCTATCCAGTAACAAACATGACTGCCAGAGTGACTGTTAAGAGACTGATGACTGAAGTAGTATGCAGATATGGGGTCCCAGAGGTAATTGAGAGTGACCAAGTACCCGCATTCATTGCAGCACTGACTAAGGAACTATGGACATTGGTGGGAGCTGATTTGGGTTTACATACTCCATATCACCCACAGAGCAGTGGGAAAGTAGAAACACTGGATGGCACCTTGAAAAATAAAATACTGAAAGCCAGTTAGGAGGTCAGACTTGGACAGACATTTTGCCCATTGCCTTATACTCAGTCAGAAACACTCCAAGGGGTCCCACCAAACTCACACCACACGAGATTCTTTTTTGGGGGGCCTCCAAGGTTGGGTCAATATTTTCCACAACAACTAGCCTTAGGAAGTGATACTCTTGTAAATTATGTAATTGTCCTTACTAAAAGAACTGTCAGTAACACATGTACAAGTTTTATCATCCATTCCAAATCCAGATTCCAGTGAAGGTACCCATGATTTCTAACCTGGTGACTACGTGCTGGTAAAGAAGTTCATCAGAAAGACATCCCTGGAGTCAAGATTTGAGGATTCCTACCAAGTGCTCCTGACTACTCCTACTTCAGTCAGGATTGCTGAGCGCCTCCTGGATCCATCACACACATTGTAAACCTGTTAGACAGTTAGGGACAGAGTAGGATCTGACCTGTTTGTCAAAGTCCAGCTACAAAGGGAGGTTTTCCACAAGGGAAAACTTGTCTCAAACTGGTGAAAACTCCAATTCCCCCCCCCCCTCCCAGGCGAGACAGTCAGATCTAGGATGTGTTACATCAGGGTGAGTCACATATGTATTTTATGTAACCATGGAGACGGGAGATTGGAGAGTAATAGATCCAGCAGGTAGGAAAGTCCCGAGGACATGGGTAGCGCTCCGATATACCTCCTGATATATAAATGATTGGTCACACATTCTCTGGTGTCTATAGCATCCGTATTGTCATGAAGCCTCTGATGTCATAGCGACTCTTAACACTGGTGGGTTAAGGAACCACGGTGGGATCAAGATAAAAAAAGGGTTAATAAAGTATTTAGGGGGGACTGTTGACGAGAGCCATAAGATCAAATACTTAATTAACCTCAAGACATAAGAGGTTGAGAGAAGCGACCCATAACATGTATTGTTTGATCTTACATAAGTTTTTTTAGATGAAAGTAAGACACTAATATGGCTGCCATTTCCTGTATCAGAGAGCCATGTGGCTGCCTGGCTGGTATCCAAGATGACGCCCACCCTGATGACCTCATGGATCCACCCACAGTGACGCCCCCACCTTGATGACCTCATGGACCAACCCACCCTGATGACCTCATGGATCCTCCCATGGACTTGCTCATTGCCCAACCCACTAACCAATGGAATGCATCCTATCACTCCCATTTTAAAGCTAACCGAGCCCCCCTTACAGGGGATATGTAACCATGTATTCTGACTGAATAAAGCCCCTTTTTCCCTTGGAGCTGAGCCATAGATTGATCATGGAGAGTTTACTTATGACTGTGTGTTGTTATATGTTTATTTCTTTGGTGCGCACCTGATCAATATCCATTAGGCCAGGAGTAGGCAACTTAAGTGAAGTGAACATTTTATTATTATTTGTTCAACTTAACAATTACCATCACGTGTTTCTCAACGCAGTGATCCAGAACACTGCCCCCAAATATGCAAATGCATGTAGAGGAGCTGCGGAGACACCATCACGTGTTTCTCAACGCAGGCAGTGAATAGCCAGGCCTTTCCCCGGGAAGGAACAACCAAGGGAAGGGCAGCATCCAATAAAGGAAAACATCCAATAAAGGAAAACCACCTATGCCAAGCATGGTATCCATCCACAGACAAGCTTCCTAAGCTTGTTGTTACCTACTCTCTGTGCATGCCACAGGTATGGTTGTCGGCCCTGGAAGCTCTGAAGTCACAGCTGCTCTTATCCCAGCGAGTTAGCGGAAGGGTAAGACACTGTAATATTGCACCATCTTGGGTATTGTGATGGGACTGTTCTACGTGTTATTTGCCTGTTTTGTGGTTCAATAAAGTATTGCAACACTGTTCTATCCTTACCCTATGTTGTCTGAGTAGTATTACGTCCATAGGGAAAGGAGAGTGGGCGTTCGGTGGGATGTTCCCTGGTCCATGAGGGTTAGGCTATCGGACCAGAACACCCGTTGACCCCCGTGTCTCCACAGAAGTGATTGGTTGCAGTTATTCATTTCAAAGCGTGTGCAATCAGATATTAAGTTGAGGGGGGCAACAATTTTGTCTGGCCCATTTTACGAGTTTTGTGTGAAATTATGTTCATTTTGCCTTTTTTTCACTGCATTTTTTTGTGTTCTAATACACCCAAAGGAAATAAATATGTATAACAAAACGTGTAATTAAAATAATTTTCTGGGAGACATACTTCATTTTCTGGAACAATTTCAAGGGTGCCAACATTATTTCCGTAAGGCTATGACTGTATACCTTATGGAAATAAACAAGCTAGATATAGCAGAAAATGGCTATGACTAAATAGAGCTGTAAAGGGCGCAATAAACAATAAAAATAAGTGTTCAGAGGAGAAAAGCAAGAGTGTAGTGATGACGCATTAAATAATTATAAAGAAAAAATAGATTGTGTTAAGAACAAATCAAGACAGCAAAGATTGAAACAGAGAGACCCATTGCAAAAGAATCCAAAAACATTTTTTTAACTACATAAACAGTAAGAAACTACAAAATTATAACCTGGGTGAAATGGAGGAAGAGGATGAGGGAAAGGCCAATATGTTAAACTCCTTTTTCTGTTTAGTATTTATACAAAAAAATCCCATGACAGATGACATGATTAGGGATACCATAAAATCTCCATTAAATGTCACCTGCTTAACCAGTGGGAAGTACAGAATCACCTGGCCTCGATGGCATACACCCCCCGTGTACTGCAGGAATTCAGTACATGTGATAGACAGACTGTTATTTTTCATATTCACAAATTCTATAATAACAGGGTCTGTACCACAGGACTGGCACATAACAAACGTGGTGCCAATATTCAAAAATGGAACAAAAACTGAGCTTAGAAATTATCGGCCAGTAAGTTTAACCTTTACTGTGGGATAATCTTTTAGGGTTTTCTAGGACATGCTATCTTGGAGTATACACATCAACATGGGTTTAAGACTGATTGGTCCTCTCAGAAAAATCTGATCAGCTTCTACGAGACTGAACCAGGGTAAGGCTGTTATTGTCTATCCTGACTTTTCAGAGATGTTTGATATGGGGGCCACATAAAAGGTTGGAACATAAAATGAGAGCAATGGGACTAGAAAATATGTGTGATTGGTGTGATACTGAGTCATTATTTAGGGGCAAGCCGTGAGACGGGGTAGTCAGGAGGTCCGTGGTCAGATACTAGGAGGGCTCATAGTACACAATGGTAAGACAAAAGCGCGGTCAAGTAACAGTCTGGGATCAAATGCCAGGAGGGTATGTCAAAACCAGGGAGTACAACAAACAGATAGGGGCCATGTCCGGGTTTAGATACCTGAAGTCAGGGAGCGTCAAAAGCAGAAGGGATAAGTCATATGGATAGTCTCAACAAATCCAAGGTCATCAGCAAGCTCAGAAGTCAAAAAGAGAGCAAGAAACACACCTAACAAAAGCAAAGCTACAACTGAGAACCTGCTGCTAATAATAATAATTTTTATTTATATAGCGCCAACATTTTACACAGCGCTTTACAATTCAGAGGTTCATATACAACAGTCATAAGTAACATAGTTTAAGATAATACAATAATTAAAGAGAAAAAAATGTAATAGGTACAGGTACTTATTTATAATGATGGTCCAGCCATCTTGAGGGAACGGGGGATAGATAAAGGCTACATGAGCTGGTCACCAGCCAATATTTGTAATGCTTTTGGATGCGGTGGAGTTTGATGTAAAATTATGTTCTGAGAGATAGTGAATGGGCTATATATTGAAAGGACTTCAATTAGGAAACGTGATAGGCCGCCCTAAGCAGATGTGGGGAGCGCCTAAAACTGTATAAGTTGTGCCCAGTCCTAATTTCTTGGGGTAGAGCATTTCAAAGAATTGCTGCAACTCAGGAGAAGTTTTGGACCCATGAGTGAGAGATACGGATTAGTGTGGATGTTAGTCAAAAGTCAATTGCGGTTTAACCCATAATCATAAATGAGGGAGGAGATGAAGGGGGGGGGGTGCTGCACTGTGGAGAGCCATGTGAGTGAGATCAAGCTGTTTAAATTGGATCCTATAATATGTGGGCAGCCAGTGCAATAACTGGCACAGAGCGGAAGTGTCTGAGTAATAATTGGCCAGATAGATGACCCTGGCTGCTGCATTAAGGACAGACTGGAGAGGGGAAAGTCGAGTGAGGGGAAGGCTAATTAATAGAAAATTACAGTAGTCAAGTCGGGAGTGGATCAGGGCAACAGTGATGGTTTTTGTTTTTTTCATGGTGAGATGGTTTTCAGATACAAGTGACAAGAGCGGGCAAGAGATTGCTGGGGCATTATTGTGGGGCCACAAACGAAGAGGGAGATGTCAGAATAAGGGAGGTTGGGAGTAAATGGCGGGAGCAGAAGCAGTTCCTTTTTCGAAAGGTTCAGTTTCAGATGGAGAACAAACATGATGCTGAAAACTGCTGATCAAAGCAAGCCATTTAAATATCTTGCAAATCATTAGAGGACAGGAGATATGTCCATAGACTAGACCAGATTGAACATGTGGTGTTTTCAGAAATACTGCCACGAGCGTCACTAGAAAGACAGTGGGAGCTTAGGGAGATAAATAAGTGACATTGAAATTCGTGTAGGAAGGAAGGGTTTCGGTGCAAGAAGAACTGGGATCACTTCTCTGCTGGCTACAGGCTCTAGGGTAGGGTCGGGCTGCACCTCAATAGGGAAAAATGGTCAGACAGATGGAGGAGCTTTTAAACTAGGATCTGAGGTGAGAGTAGTTGTACTAATAAGGGGCTATATAGACTAGACAGAAGGAGTGAGACACTAGGAGTTAATAAGGATTTAGGGGAGCTGAGATGCAAGGAAAGTAGGGAGCTGAGTAGGCGTAACAAAGGTGCTAATAATATTAAATGTCTGCTGGCAAATGCAAGAAGTCTCGCAAACAAAATGAATAACCTAGAGACTCTTATGTCAGCCACAGAATACGATGTGGTGGGCATCACGGAAACCTGGCTGGACGAAACCCATGACTGGGTGACAAATGTAGAGGGTTACACAACATTTTGAAAGGACAACTTAAAATCTGTGCTCAATGGTGACATTGGGGGGAGCTGCAACAATGTAGAGTCTGCGTGGGTAAATGTATATGGGGATGGCAATAATGGAGAGCTGCTGATTGGAGTTTGTTACAAGCCTCCTAATATAAAGGATGAAATGCTGCAACAATTTAAAAAGGTAGCATATAATGATAGGGTCCTTATTATGAGGGATTGTAATTATCCAGGCATTCACTGGGACATGGAATCTTCTGGTTGAGCTAAAAGCTTATCTGCTTCTCCCGGTACTTACCTACCCGCAACCTCCGATCTTCACAAGATCTCCTACTCTACTCCCCCCTTATCTCCTCTTCCCACAATCGTATACAAGATTTCTCTCGCGTATCACCCCTACTCTGGAACCCTCTACCACAACACATCAGACTCTCGCCTACCATCGAAACCTTCAAAAAGAACCTGAAGACCCACCTCTTCAGACAAGCCTACAACCTGCAGTTACCACCGATCGACCAAACCGCTGCATGACCAGCTCTACCCTCACCTACTGTATTCTCACCCATCCCTTTTAGATTGTGAGCCTTCGCGGGCAGGGTCCTCATTCCTCCTGTACCAGTTATGACTTGTATTGTTTAAGATTATTGTACTTGTTTTTATTATGTATACCCCTCCTCACATGTAAAGCGCCATGGAATAAATGGCGCTATAACAATAAATAATAATAATAATAATCTGCAGATCAGGACAATTACCTCTCTCAGCTGGTAGGTGAACCAACCAGGGGAGGTTATCTGCAGGATCTGGTTCTGTCAAGTAGACCAGATACAATTTCAGATCTACAGGTCAGGGAGCATTTGGGATGCAGTGATCCTAATATGGTAAGTTTCAATGTAATTTTCAATCAAACATTCAAAAGGGGACATACAAAAACCTAGAACTTTAGGAAATATTATTTCAACAAATTAAGATAAGAAATTAATTGATTAAACTGGGATCATGTCATGGTAACTGAGGATGCCGAACATAAATGGGGCATGTTTAAGGAAATACTAATATAATCCTGTAGAAAACTTATACCCTCTGGTAATAAAACACCCAGGAATAAAAAGAAACCAATCTAAATAAGAAATGTAAAAAAGAAATCAAGCTATCAAAGTTATCAACAGAGAGACAAATCACCAGCGACATTAAAATAAACCCCAAAAAATGTTATAAATACATCAATGCCAAAAAGAAAAAAACAGATGTATTGGCACCTTAAAAATTATAATAACAAGATAATTATAGAGAACAAAGAAAAGGCAAAGATATTAAACAGGCACTTTTCATCCGTGCTCACCAATGAATGGTCTGGTCCAGGGATCTTTCAACAAGGCAAAAATCAAAGTTCACCACCTGAAATAATTAGTTTAACACAAAAAGAAGTACGTCTGAATGAAAAATGAAACATTCCCCAGTCCAGATGGCATTCATCCATGGATACTGAGGGAATTGAGCGCAGTAACAATGTATATCATAATCTTAAGGTACCGTCACACATAACGATATCGTTAACGATATTGTTGCTTTTTGTGACATAGCAACGATATCGTTAACTAAATCGTTATGTGTGACAGCGACCAACGATCAGGCCACTGCTGGGAGATCGTTGGTCGCTGGGGAAAGTCCAGCACTTTATTTTGTCGCTGGATCTCCCGCTGACATCGCTGAATCGGCGTGTGTGACGCCGATTCAGCGATGTCGTCACTGGTAACCAGGGTAAATATCGGGTTACTGAGCGCAGGGCCGCACTTAGTAACCCGATGTTTACCCTGGTTACCGTTGTAAATGTAAAAAAACAAACACTACATACTTACATTCCCGGTGTCTGGTCATGTCCCTTGCCTTCAGCTTCCCGCACTGACTGGTGAGCGCCGGCCAGCCATAAAGCACAGTACAGCGGTGACGTCACCGCTGTACTTTACGGCCGGCGCTCAGTCAGTGCTGGAAGCTGAAGGCGAGGGACCTGACCAGACACCGGAAATGTAAGAATGTAGTGTTTGTTTTTATATATTTACAACGGTAACCAGGGTAAACATCGGGTTACTAAGCGCGGCCTTGCGCTTAGTAACCCGATGTGTACCCTGGTTACCCGGGGACTTCAGGATCGTTGGTCGCTGGAGAGCTGTCTGTGTGACAGCTCTCCAGCGACCAAACAGCGACGCTGCAGCGATCGACATCGTTGTTGGTATCGCTGCAGCGTCGCTTAGTGTGACGGTACCTTTAGACTCTCTTTTGTAACATGGTTGGTGCTACAGGATTGGAGGATGGCTGATGTGGTACCAATATTTAAAGGGACACTGTCACCTGAATTTGGAGGGAACAATCTTCAGCCATGGAGGCGGGGTTTTTGGGTGTTTGATTCACCATTTCCTTACCCGCTGGCTGCATGCTGGCTGCAATATTGGATTGAAGTTCATTCTCTGTCCTCCGTAGTACATGCCTGCACAAGGCAATCTTACCTTGTGCAGGCGTGTACTATGGAGGACAGAGAATGAACTTCAATCCAATATTGCAGCCAGCATGCAGCCAGCTGGTAAGGAAATGGTGAATCAAACACCCAAAAACCCCGCCTCCATGGCTGAAGATTATTCCCTCCAAATTCAGGTGGCAGTGTCCCTTTAAGAAAGGTAAGAAGGTGGATCCAGGAAACTACCGTCCGGTAAGTGACATCAGTAGTGTGCAAAGTTTTTGCGGGCATTATCAAGATAACCTGTAGAGATATATTGCACAGAATATTATAATAATTGACAACCAGCATGGATTCATGAAGGATAAGTCATATCTAACCAACATGTTGGGTTTCTTTGATGGGGATCTGAATGTCAGCAATGCAACTGATGTGATTTATCTGGACTTTGCAAAGCCATTTGATACTGTACCACATAACAGTCTTACACTGAAGCTATGACTGGGAGAAACTATGGAGATGGGTAAGGAATTGGCCAAATGACAGGAAACAAAGTTATCATAAATGGTACCTTCTCTAAATGGGATATAGTCAGCAGTGGGGACCACAGGGATCTGTACTAAGACTGATTCTTTTTCAACTCTTTATTAATAACCTAGTGGATGGGATTGAGAGTAATGTGTCAGTCTTTGCTAATGACACCGAACTATGTAGGATATTAAAATCTGACCTTGACATTAAAATATTGCAAAAC
This sequence comes from Ranitomeya imitator, assembly GCF_032444005.1. Classification (NCBI taxonomy): domain Eukaryota; kingdom Metazoa; phylum Chordata; class Amphibia; order Anura; family Dendrobatidae; genus Ranitomeya; species Ranitomeya imitator. The sequence continues at coordinate 580,168,791 of NC_091286.1, forward strand.
GTTCTGGATAAGATGATTGAATGGGATAACACTTGGCAAATTACATTTAATGTTGATACATCTAGAGTAGTGCAGTGCACCTAGGATGGAGCAATCCTATTGTTGCATATACATTCAAGCTCCTGTACGGGTGCCCTCTCCGGGGAGAACCTGCTTCCTATCCAGAGCCACAGGGGACCAGAATCCGACATGACAAGGCAGGACAGGAAGCAGAAACAAGCAGCAGCTCAGGTGGGAGCTGAGTCACAATGGCGGGCCCTGCCACAGGGTAAGCACCTTGACACTGCAGTGCACCTGGAGCAGTATGCCAGGATGCCCAAGACCAAGGAAGCCAACTGAATTCTTGGTTAACACCCTGTCCTGCTAGCGGGTCACGTATGGAGGGAGATCCGTCGCAGGACAAGAGTAGTGACATGCTGATGGATGCCCCCTCCCCTCCAACGCCTATCTTGCTTTGTCTGGGGAGAATGTATGTGAGGAGGCTCCTGTCACTGGAAGAGAGGCTGCAGATTCAACGTTTAAGGATGTGTTGAAGGCTGCATCACAGTGCTGTTCTGCTTTGACAGACTTGAATGGACATATGGGTTCTCTAAAGATAAATGTGTCTTGCATTAAGCAAGATATGCAAAAAATTAGCGTATGACCTCGTTTTCGGCGACTTCGGTAATGTATTTCTCAGCATAGGTGGGGAATCAGGGTACACTACATACACTATTGTAACGCACAGCGCAGACCCTATTTAACAGTATTAATATCTCAATCTGAAAAAACGGGGTGACAGGTTCCCTTTAATATAGATAAATGTAAAGTAATGCACCTAGGACGAAGTAATTCTATTGCTACATATTCAAAATGGGACCATACTCTGGACTACAGATCAAGAGAAGGACTTGGGTATTCTGGTTACAAGTAAGCTAAGCAGCAGTACTCAATGTCAAGCAGCAGCTGCAAAAGCAAACAAGATTTTAGAATGTATAAAAAGAGAGATAAAATCCCGCGATACAACGCATTATTACCCTTTTATAAATCACATATAGAATATGGTATCCAGTTTTGGGCTCCACATTTTAAAAAGTTAGAGATAGAATCAGTTCAATAACAGGCAACTAAATTATTACAAGAGATGGAAGGAGAGGTTGGAAAAATCAGAGGCTCTGTAAAAACAAAACCACGGTCAGGTAGACCAAGAAAAATGTTGTCCACAACTGCCAGGAAAATTGTTCAGTATATAAAGAAAAACCCACAAATAACATCATCTGAAATACAGGACTCTCTGAAAACTAGCAGCGTGGCTTTTTCATGATGCACAATAAAGAGGCACTTGAAGAAAAATGGGCCGCATGGTCGAGTCGCCAGAAGAAAGCTATTTCTGCGCAAATGCCACAAACTATCTCGCCTACAATATGCAAAACAGCACAAAGACAAGCCTCAAAACTTCTGGAACAAGGTAATTTGGAGTGATGAGACCAAAATTGAACTTTTAGAAACGTTACATTTGGAGATAGGTCAGCAAGGTTTATGATGAAAGGAACACCATTCCTACTGTAAAGCACGGAGGTGGATCGCTGATGTTTTGGGGATGTGTGAGCAACAAAGGCAAAGGAATCTTGGTTAATGTTGAAGGAAAGATGAATGCAGCACATTATCAGCAAATACTGGAGGCAAATTTGCACTCATCATCCCGGAAGCTGCTCATGAGACATACTTGGACTTCCAACATGGCAACGATCCAAACACGAGGCCAAGTCGACCTGTCATTGGCCACAGCAGAACAAAGTGAAGATTCTGGAGTGGCCATCTCAGTCTCCTGACCTCAGTATCATTGAGGCACTCTGGGGAGATCTCAAGCGCGCGGTTCATGCTAGACAGCCCAGGAATTTACAGGAACTGGAGGCTTTTTGCCAAGAAGAGTGGGCAGCTTTACCATCTGAGAAAGTAAAGAACCTCATCCACAACTATTACAAAAGACTTCAAGCTGTCATTGATGTTAGAGGGAGGAATACACAGTATTAAGAAATGGGGTATGTGAACTTTTGATCAGGGTCATTTGGATGTTTTAGGTTGTCATTATGATTTAAAAAGAGAAAACACAGTAGTTTGACAGTAAATAGTTTCACCCAACCACTAACCATGAGTGGAGAAAAAGTTTTGGTGTTATCATTCATATTCTCTGAAAAAAGGCCAAGAAAGCAAAATTCTTGTTTTGAGAACAACTGTATGTAGCAAACCGGCTGGGCCCGAACCGCATCTCGGGCACAAGTCATTCTCTCTTACCCCAATTTTATGCAGGAATTTGGTAGTCCTGTATACCCGATACAGCAGGTACATCTGTGACAGCCTTTGTGCCTCACTAGTGGACAGCTGTGGAATCGAGAATATGTCATCCCACTGCTCAATGTCATTTATCCCAACATCCTGCTCCCATTTGTCTTTAAGCTTCAATGGATGCTTAGTAGTGATGGGCGAGCACTAAAATGGTCGGGTGCTCATTGCTCGGGTAGAGCAAATTGGAATACTCGGGTACTCGGCCAGAACAACGAGCCCAATATAAGTCTATGGGAGATCTGAGTATTTTTACCGCGATCCCCCCCCCCCGGGGGTCCTTTTAAGGTCTAAAAACATCTGAAAATGATGGAAACACTGCTCAAATGACACAGGGACCTCATGGGGATCGCCCATGGAAGCATTCCTGACTCCTGGTTCACAGCCTTAATAATTTTTTTCCGAAATTCATGCCATTTTTCCCGATGCCACAAAAAACACATGAAAACGAAACCAAGACGGGTTTTGCTTGGAAATATGTTAAGGTACATCCTTTGCAGGTTAATGACTTGCCTGTAAGGCCAAATATTTCACCCCAGACCGAAAATGTCCTCTTCCACTTAGGCTTAGTTCAGACGCTGCGTTTTTGAAGCGTTTTTCAAATTTAACATTGCTTTTAACCACTACAAATGCATTCACTGGGAAATGTCATTGTAACATTTAACACCCCTAGCTGGCCATGTGGTGTGTGACACATAAGCAGACCCATCTTGTTTCATTTACGAAGGAGGGACTCTTAAAGTCACAGAGCCTACTTTTACTGGTGCATCAGGCAGCATTAATCTTCTTAAAGGGCCATTATGAAACAGTGGGTCTCCTAAGCTGTTGTAGCCTATGCTGTGAGTGGATGGGCTGTCAAGAATTACGACGCACTGCAATACCCCTGTCATAAGATGTTGCATTGAATTCAAGGCCTGCCATGCTACCAATTCATATGCACCCAAAAAAAACCTTTGAACACACATACTGGATGGGCCCTGGAAAATCCACTTCACAATATGCATTTTGTGCTCCATACTCCTTTGTTTTATACATTGGCAGGAAGGCCAGCCCTGCTGCATAGTCAGTCATATGCACCCCATTAGGCCTTGGAACCCACATACTGGATGGGCCCATGAAAATCCACTTCACAATATGCATTTTGTACTCCCGTACTCCTTGGTTTTACACATTGCCAGCAAGGCTTGCCCTGCTGCATAGTCAGTCATATGCACCCCATTAGGCCTTGGAACCCACATACTGGATGGGCCCATGAAAATCCACTTCACAATATGCATTTTGTACTCCCGTACTCCTTGGTTTTACACATTGACGGCAAGGCCAGCCCTGCTGCATAGTCAGTGATATGCACCCCATTAGGCCTTGGAACCCATATACTGGATGTGCCCATGAAAATCCACTTCACAATATGCATTTTGTGCCCCATACTCCTTTGTTTTATACATTGGCAGGAAGGCGAGCCCTGCTGCATAGTCATATGCACCCCATTAGGCCTTTGAACCCACACACTGGATGGGCCCAAGAAAATTCACTCGTATTTTTTAATGGTATGATGGTTTCCTCTTTGCACAATTATTTATAGGAGAATTTTGCAATTTTATTTGACATGTTTTTAACACAAAGGTACAGATACGGCTTTAAAAAAGGCAAATACTTGCAATACAAGGCAATATTATTGCAAACTACAAAATTAAAGGAATAGTATGATTGAATAGTGTGAGTGCATTCACTTTTGTATGTGTTAACATACACAGGTTAATAAGTACATATAAGGATTAAATAAATATAGTGATTACGTATATATGAAGATTAACTACATACAGTATAGTTAGATCATCACCAAGAGGCTTTTAAACATCATCCATCTGGAATATCAGAGAAGCAACACCAAGACAGAGAACACCTGGGAGATTACCAACACTGCATGGGCGTCCCCAATTATGCAGGTATCAGCACACTGTACATGTACAGGTACCCCAGTTTTGGCATCTGTCTTAGGCTAAGTTCACATTTGCGTTGTGCGGTGCTGCGTCGGGGACGCAACGCACAACGCAAATGTAAACGCATGCACAACGCAGCGTTTTGTGACACATGCGTTCACTTTTGCATGGTTTTTGGCGCAGAAAAAACTGCATCATGCAGCGCCCTCTGCGCCCTGACGCATGCACCACAGTGACGCATGCATCACAAAACGCAAGAGCAATGCATGTCCATGCGCCCCCCCATGTTAAATATAGGGGAACATGACGCATGCGTCGCCGCGGCTGCGCCCGACGAAACGCAAATGTGAACGTAGCCTTAGTCATGTTTCTCTGGTCTTATATAGTGAATAACACTATGTAGTAACTCTAGTTTCACCTACACCTTCAAGTGGCCACTTTTCAAGGGTGGATGAAACTCAGATATCATGGAGTCATCAGACAAGGGGCCATAAACCCCTAGAAAATAAAAGCCACAAGGATTTAGATCAAACCACCACCCGCATAGTTTCAGAAAACCTTAATATTTTACAATGACAAACAGCAAACATATAGAGGTTTAGAACTGTTTGTGAAGTGAATAAACAAACATTTATCAAGATTGTGTCATTATGAGCATTGTCTGTCACATCTCTAAATGTTTTACAAGAAATGCAGCTATGTGATTGTCTGAATGCATTCGGCATACAGTATTTCAATCTTGTTTACAAATCGCCATTTGTATATTCTCCATTTGTACATTTGAGGCAGACAAAGTTAAGGCTGGCAAGGAAAGAAACAAATATAGTGGACAAAGCTATATTTTTAATGAACTACTGAGGCAAAGTAACAGCATTGCTTTATCAAATTTATATGAAGTGTATTGTTTCCAATGTTAGCAACCAGGCAACACAAAAAGGAGCTTTTCAAGTGAACTCTTTAAGGTACACAAATGTTATGATTCTGAAGTGTTTTCCAACAAGGATGTGGTTTCACCAATGGGGGTACCTTTTGTAAAAATAGACTAGTGCCATCACATCCCCCCTTGACCAAATTCGCCGGCCTATAACAGTACAAAGCACGTTCACCCTGGTGATCTAGTGGCAGTTAAACAAGAGACATTGCAGGAGACAGAGTTAAGAAGTAGGCCCAATAGAATTCCATGCCCAATTCCTCAATGTGGGGTCCTTTTTGGACTGATTAAAATAGTGCCATCAAAGCCCCCCTAGACCTAAATGCTCCGTACAGACCACGTTCACCCTGGTCATCTAGTGGCAGTTAAAGAACACATTGCAGGAGACAGACTTAAGAAGTAGGCCCAATGTAATGTAATGCCCAATTCCCCAATGTGGGGTCCTGTTTTTACAAAATGAAATAGTGCCTTCACAGCCCCCGTGCCCAAAAATCACCGGCCTATGACAGTACTGAGCAAGTGCACCCTGGTCATGTCATCGGAGATAAGGAAGAGACATTGCAGGAGACAGAGTTAAGAATTAGGGCCAATGTAGTGGTGTGGGTCTCTGAGACTTTTAATGCAGTGCATGATCTGCCAAACAATTCCCCAATGGGGGTACCTTTTTTAAAAATACACTAGTGCCATTGCATGCCCCTTGCCCAAACTTCAATGGCCCATAACAGTACTGACCACGTTTACCCTGGTGATCTAGTGACAGGTACAGGACAGATTGCAGGAGACAGAGTTAAGAAGTCGGCCCAATGTAATGTCATGCCCAATTTCCCAATGTAAAATCCTTTTTTTAAAAAAGAAAAGAGTGCCATCACAGGCCCCTTGGCCAACATGCACCGTACAGAGCACGTTCACCCTGGTGATCTACTGGCAGGTCAAGGACAGATTGCAGGAGACAGAGTTAAGAAGTCGGCCCAATGTAATGTCATGCCCAATTCCCTAATGTAAAATCCTTTTTTTTTTAAAAAAGAAAAGAGTGCCCTCACAGTCCCCTTGGCAAACATGCACAATACAGAGCACGTTCACTCTGGTGATCTACTGGCAGGTACAGGACAGATTGCAGGAGACAGAGTTAAGAAGTAGGCCCAATGTAATATCATGCCCAATTCCCCAATGTAAAATCCTTTTTTTTTTTTTAAAGAAAAGAGTGCCATCACAGGCTCCTTGGCCAACATGCACCATACAGAGCAAGTTCACCCTGGTGATCTACTGGCAGGTACAGGACAGATTGCAGGAGAGTTAAGAAGTAGGCCCAAAGAAATGTCATGCCCAATTCCCCAGTGTGTTGTCCTTTTTTCAAAAAATAAAAGAGTGCCATCATAGCACCCTTGGCCAAAATGCACCGTACAGACCAAGTTCACCCTGGTGATATAGTAGTTATAAATGAGGAGGATGAGGATAAGGAGGATGATAAAAACAAACAGACCAAATCTGGAAGCGTATACCCATGTGTGGTTGTGAAGAGGTGCATGAGAATACACCTCCCCAAAAGAGAGAATGTATTTGAGGTTATGTTTCACTGTTTTCACTTGGTGGTGTACAGAAGTCTTTCCTAATCCAGGCCTTGTTCATTTTGATAAGAGTCAGCCTGTCAGCATCTTCAGTTAACAGGCGGATGCGCTTATCTGTTATAATTCCACCAGCGACACTAAAAACCCTCTCTGACAGGACGCTAGCAGCAGGGCAGGCCAGGACCTCCAAGGCGTAGAGAGCCAGTTCATGCCACGTGTCCAGCCTGGATACCCAATAATTAAAAGGCACAGAGGAATCACGGATGACGTTTGTACGATCTGCAAGGTGCTCCCTTACCATCTTCCCAAACATTGCACTTCTTGTGACAGCACCCCTTGCCTCTGTGCCGTCACGATGGGATGTTCTGAGAAAACTGTCCCAGAACTTGGCCATTGTTCCCCTGCCTGTGCTGGATTATACTTCTGTTTCTCTCGCTTGGAGTCCTCGGTTGTACAACAAACTCTGACGTCTACTGCCAGCGTTCTCACATGGGAATTTTCTAACTAATTCCGCTACAAGGGCCCTGTGGTACTGCAACATTTTTGCACACCTTTCTGCCTCAGGCAGAAGAGATTGAAAGTTCTCCTTGTAGCGTGGGTCTAGAAGTGTCACCAACCAGTAATGAGTGTCACCCAAAATTTTGATAATCCGAGGGTCACGTGAAATGCAGCGAAACATAAAGTCAGCCATGCGTGCCAGACTGCTAACAGGCAAGACTTCCGTGTCCTCACCAACAGGACGACTGACCATGCTGTCCTCCTGTCCTCCTCCTCATCCTCCTCCTCTCTTTCCTCAGGCCATCCCCGCTGAACAGAAGCTAATACAGATGTGTTTGTTGTACCATCTATAGCACATGAAAGTAGCTCCTGTTCTTCCTCCTCCTCCTCATTGCCTTCCAATCCACGTTGAGAAGACATAAGGCTGGGCTGAGTGTAACCCCCCTGTATGTTTCCTTGCTGCATGTCCTCGTGCTCTGCCTGCAATGCATCCTCTTTGATTGAGAGCAGAGAGTTTTTCAGAATGCTGAGAAGCGGGATGGTGATGCTAATTATGGCGTCATCGCCGCTCACCATCTTGGTGCAGTCCTCAATGTTTTGGAGGATGTTACATATGTCTGACATCGATGTCCACTCCTGAGGTCTTATGTGTGGAGTCTGACCTGAAATTCGACGGCCTTGTTGATGTTGGTAGTCAACAACGGCCCTCTTCTGCTCACAAATCCATTCCAACATATGCAGCGTAGATTTCCAGCGCGTGGGGACATCACACAACAGTCGGTGAGCTGGAAGCTGAAACCGCTGCTGTAGCACGGCAAGAGCGGCTGAAGCTGTAGCTGACTTTCAAAAATGGGCAGACAGATGGTGTACTTTCACTAGCAGATCCTGCAGCTCCAGGTAGTTTTTCAGAAAACGTTGAACCACGAAGTTATGCACATGGGCCAAGCAAGGTATGTGTGTGAGCTCACCTTGCCTCAGAGCCGCCACCAGGTTATGGCCATTGTCACACATGACCATGCCTGACTGTAGCTTCAACGGTGTCATCCAAACATCTGACTGCTTTTTCAGCACTGTCCACAACTCTTCTGCATTGTGCGGTTTGTCACCTATGCAGATTAGCTTCAGCACAGCCTGTTGCCGCTTGGCTGAGGCAGTGCTGCAGTGCTTCCACCTTCTAACTGATGTGTTGATTTCAGACATGGAGGATGAAGAGGAGGAGGTGCAGGAGCTGTAGACTGTGGGGGCAACCCTGATTGACGTAGCAGGAGCTGTAGACTGTGGGGGCAACCCTGATTGAAGTAGGGCCAGCAATCCTCAACGTGGGGAGGATGTGTTCCATCCCAAGGTCCGACTGGGTCCCGGCTTCCACTATGTTAACCCAGTGTGCCGTCATTGATATGTACTGTCCCTGCCCACAAGCACTTGTCCACGTGTCCGTGGTTAGGTGGACTTTCCCGGTAACAGCATTGTTGTCTCATCATGGTCCACCTTTTGTGACATTTTCCCACCATCGCCTTCGTGTGACCGGGGCTGGTCAAAACTTTGGGCAGCACTACATGCGATCTCATCTTTCCCCACTTTAAGTTGACCGGCAGAGATTTCTGAATTTTGAAATGGAAAACTGAACAGCTCTTCAAAGTGTCCAAGTGTGGGATCAGTTGTCTCAGGGTACTCGGCATGGTGGGAGGAAGGAGGATCAGGGTGAGGAATATCCTGGCCACACTCACAGCTACTCAGACTTGACCGTGTGGAAGACAAGGTGGTGGTGGTGGCTAAGTGACTGGAACCATTATCCGCTATCCAACCAACAACCGTTTCACACTCCTCTGGCTTCAATAGTGGTGTGTTGTGGTCCCCTAGAAACTGGGACAGGACGGTCGAGCGAGAAGATGTGGGTCTTTGTTGTCGCCCACTTTCACCTTGCCCACGGCCTCGTCCTCTGGATGCACCATCAGCATCACGTCCACTTCCCCGTCCCTTGCCCCTTGCCTTGCCCATTTTAAATGGACTACTGCACTATTTCAAATGCTCTGTTCTGCCCATCTTAATGTGCAGAAAGTTAATTATCATGTTATTCAAGTTGTGGCCACTTGAGGTCATCAGTTGCCTACTTTTCATGTTGTTTACCAATCTTTCCCTCCTAAGAGCAATGTCTTATGGGTTAGTTCCGCCCACATTCTTCTTGTGAAGACAAGCTTCAGTAGCCATTTTTCCTCAGATCTGAACAGAGGCACACGTGCTCCTGTCTCGCTTACTTCCTTACCTCTGTCCTAACGGATCTCGGTACGTTTATAAAGGTTTAATGCATCTTATGTTTTGTGTTAGAATTTAAGCCTTATGCAGCTCCTATAGTCAGATATAGTTAGGCAGATGTGCTTTGCAGCTTGCAGTTAGGTTCAGGTGTACTCTGCATGTAGATAGATGCATTCTTGTATAGAATAGGGCAGTGCTGTTAGAATTACTGTGTAATGCTCTCTGTATAATTCTTGCTGTAATGTCCCAGTTATTTATGTGATTGCACCCTGTATGTGCATATACTGAAATGCTGTTATTCTTTACAGTTTTTCACCAGTCATCCACTATGATCAGTCATCCACTATGATCAGTCATCCACTATGATCAGTCATCCACTATGATTATTCACTGAACATCCACCTTGTACATCAACATCATTCACTATTCGATCATCTACTATGAATACTGTCCACCATTGTTGTTCAACGTTATAGTTTTGGTTATCATCACCCTAATAAATAAGACTTAAGCATCAACACAGTCTGTTTACTGGGATGTGGATGAAGGTTTAGCCGTATGTTGGAATCCACACAGCATCCTACGTGGAGGAAGACAGAACATGCTCAACACAAATGTCTTTATTACTAGCGAATTAATATGTGATCAGTATGCCTGCAAATCTACGATTTTTCAAATCCAAACACCAGGCAGGCCTCAGCCTGACCTAACAGACTAACAGAGATATATGACGGCTGTAACATAAATACCACACTGGCAAATCTGTGGCCTTTCAATGTTTTTTTTGGCTGAATAGCGCTGTATAGAATGTGAGTATCACACAGCCAAGAAATAAGTACACCGACCTCCAATGCCAAAACTTGGAGCAGAGACATATGACGGCTGTAAGGCTACGTTCACATTAGCGTTGCGCGCCGGTGCGTCGGCGACGCAATGGCGACGCAACGCACGACGCACAAAAAACGCGCGCAAAAACGCTGCGTTTTGCGACGCGTGCGTCGTTTTTTGACGAAAATCGGACGCACGAAAAATGCAACTTGTTGCATTTTCTTGCGTCCGACGCTAGCGTCGGAAACGACGCACATGTCGAAAAACGCAACCAAAAAAACGCACGCATCCCCTATGTTAAACATAGGGGCGCGTCGCCGCTGCGTCGCCGACGCAACAGCGACGCACATTAGCGGAACGCTAATGTGAACGTAGCCTAACAGAAATACCACGCTGGCAAATCTGTGGCCTTTCAATTTTTTTTAGGTTAAATAGCGCTGTATAGAATTAGACTATCAGACAGCCCCCCCCCCAAAAAATACGGCGGCCTCCAATGACCCAACTTGGAGCACACAGATATGTGAGGCATTTTTCGGTGAATTTAAAACACCAAAAAAAAAGGGGGCACAAGGGTAGCACACACAACTATGCTACGTATGCCTGACAAACTATAATTTTTCAACAGGCCTCAGTCTTACAGAACAGACTGTATATTTTTTTTTTTGGGGGGGGGGGGAATTTTTTGGGAAAAAAAAGGTATATAGACAGTAAATAAGCTGCAGCAGCAGGCAGTTATGGAGCTTTAGGAAGGATGCAATATCGGGACCCACGAATTAGCCCTAAAAAGGACTGTTGGTTTCTCAGGAGTTGTTGATGTAAGAGTTGCAAACCTACACTACCTCTAAAAACCACGATTCTGACCCTATCTCGGCACCAGCTCTCCCTACTCTCGCTGAAACAGGAACAGAATGCGGCGAGCAGGGCGGCGCCAGGTCTCTTACACTCGGGATGATGCTGTGTGGCCCAGCCAATCACTGCACGACCACAACAAAGATGGCTGCGTCGTTTCATGGCAGACAATCCCTGCACCGTGATTGGGTCTCTAAAGTCCACCAAAACTGCTGGGTGGAGACTGCAGTTACCTCCGTATAATCTCAGAATTGCTCACTGCTCGCTGAGTACTCTGAGCATAGCGATACTTGGGCGACTAACGAGCAGTGGCGAGCACGTTCGCTCATCACTAATGCTTATCTATAACCTGGGCATAGAGTAGTTGATAAAATCTAGAAATTGCACCAGCAACATAATCCTGGTTAAATCGCAAGTTTTAAGATAAAAACAAAAAACAAATCTTTATTGTTATTATAACATTGTAAAAGAGAAAAAGTATTTAATACTGCTTCTTTGTAAGTAGTACATTTTAAGTTTAGCTAAACTTTATTTCCTTACTTACTCTTTGCTTAGTTTGCACGATGTTCTTCCCAGTGATCTGGACAAGTCACCTTTAATAATAATTCAACTCTGCTTATTTACTTTGGTGTTTACACTGGCAATCTAGTGGTCCACATTATTACATACGCACTTTGCACTTTATATTTATACTTTGGATCACTTCACGTCATACCTTTTAGATTTAAGCAGCATATAGACATCACATATTTTTTACATTTTGAGTGCAGTTTGAAATTTTTTCATTCATTTTTTTATTGTAAGCATCAGAATCATAATTGTGCATACAATCATAGTCATTCTCAGTCGTTTATATCCGTGCCAGCGTGCTTCCTCATGTTCCATAGCTTGAATTTTTAAATACTTTTTTCTTTTACAAAGTTATAACAATATATTTTTTTTAAATCTTAAAACTTGCGATTTATCCTCTTCACTCACTTCATTACGTAAGGTTGTGTATAGTCATATTGAAAAATAGATGCTTTTTTGACATGATAATTCTGTGAGACTCTGTTAATACACCATTATCTAATGAAGTTAAAAAAGCCTCAGCTAATATCAGAACAGCCTTCGGCGCAATAATATTCGCCTTGTTGGTGTCCCAGAAAGGAATGCTCCTGTCATGATCCAGGTCGGGTTTTGGTTTTGTCTTTCCTTCCCCGGTCTGATCATGTCAGGGGGTTAACTTTCCCTGCCTCGTTCCCATGTCCAATCTGCTATATCTTGGTGCTGCAACCTGTTTGCAGGGCCAGTTATATTGGTTGCCTTCGACATGCTAGCTGGCTCTGGTGAGTTCCTAATCTGTCCTGCTATGTTTTTCTGACGCGACCCGTGTCTGTTGACCTTCCACCTACCCGTCCCTGCTCCTTTATCCCCTGTGTGTTTGGATTCCTCGGTATTGACTTTAGCTTGGATCTGACCTGATTCTGTCTCTCCCTTCTTGTATCTCTGCTACTGACCTTTTGCTTGCATCTGACTTTGCTCTTTGGTTTTCCCTTGGATACTGCGTTATCTTCTGGTATTGACTCAGCTCTTTGACTACTCAACTGCCACCTAGTGGTAGCCCCGCTGTATTACTGTGGGTCTGCATCATAGCAGGATATTCATCCCACTCTCCACTCTGTTGCGATCTAGTGGAATTTGTGTTACTCTGAAATAACCCTCAGTACTACAGCGTGACTACTCTAGATTTTTTTTTGGTTGATTTCTACATTTGGCAAAGATAAACTGTCTGACCTCTTTGCTTACAGGGTCCCCTCTAGACCCTCGCCACCAGGGGCACCACCAAGATCGATCTTAATCAAACTCCTCCATTTCCGGATCTCCATATTGCTGGATCAAAGGTGTCAATCTTTCAAGACTTCTGGTCTGAGGTTCTGAAGTGACGTGCACAGTTTCAAGATATAAAGAGGAGATTATGCCAACAACAAGTTCAGTATGCCATGTTATACCCTCAAGATTGAGAGATGCCGCCCTCAATGAAACCCATTTTTTTGATGATCGAAAGAGGCATTGCGGTGGCTTGACCGTTATGAATGTCTCGCTGATGTTGGTGTATGCCTTAACTTTACTAGCTTTAGAAATATATTAGATCATATTGCTGCAGTTTAATTTCTCTCTGTAAGGCCGGGGTCACACTACAGCGTTATACGGACAAGTGCTAAACGATAACAAAATCGCATAGCACTCGGACCAATGTTAATCTAAGGGGCAGCTCCCATCATCCGTTTTTTTCTCGCCCGTATTTTATTGCGAGTGAAATTGATTGTCCGCGTATCTCAGCTGAGAAACGTCAATGCAAGTCTATGGGTGCGAAAAAAAAAAAATCGCACAGCACACAGACCATACGTGAGCCATTATTTGCTCATTTTGCAAGTGTGTGAGAAAATCTCACCATACGGATGACACACGGATGACACAGATACTTTTTTTTTTTTTAAAGCATCCTAGCATTGCACACGGATGACATACAGATCACCATACGGAGAACATTTGTGCGATTCTCGGCAGGCAAAATCGGACAGATTTTTTTATACATTGTGTGTGACTCCAGCCTAATAGTTATGTGTTCCATGTGTATTGATTTTGAATAGGATGTTGGGAGATAATATTATTATGGTTCAATATAATGCCCTCCCTAAGATTGGCCATTTTTGTCTTGGGGGAGATTGTTGAGGGACGTTTGTTATTTGTTAAATCGGAAACCTCTGGAATTGTATCTAAATGGCCATGCAGTACAAGATGGAGAATGTGATTTGAAATGTACAGTTGAAGGGTCGGGTTAATATGGTCCGTCCTTTCACACCACATATAGATCCCATGCTAGAGGCCTCAGCATATTTATACATCGGAACCTTCCCTTTACATGTGATAAATCCTGGATAGACTTGGACAGTAGATTTATCTGTTTAGTGTGCTTGCTGTTTTGGATTCGGGTGTGTATAGTGGCAGTCTATGTCCCACCACTATTCTCAATGAAGATTAAACAAATGATTCTTCCGTTTCTTATTGAGTTCCAATCTACTCCAATTGTTACTATGGGAAATTTCAATACTTCTCTTAATCCGACCTTAGATAACTATCATGGGGACTCTGGGTGAGGGGAGGGAGAGAGACTACACTTGCTAAGGTATTGGGAGAATTGCAATGGTATGACATTTGGCACACTGTATTTACATTGTCTAGCCAATATTCATGTTTTTCAGCTTCTCACTCCTCCGTGTCGAGGATAGACTTGGCTATAGGTAATCAGATCTTGCTGCATTTAGTGGATAAAGTAGAATTTCAGACGACTCTCCTTTATGGTTAGAACTTAATATTCTCCCTTTAGCTAATAACTCTAAAATAATGTGGAAGCTCATCCCTTATTGGTTAGCCTTGTTTAGAGATAAGGTAGGTCTACCAGAAAAACTAAACCACTTTTTTCAAGATAATATTGGCTCAGCTTCCCCACTGATAGTCTGGAACACGATGAAAGCTTTCCTAAGGGGTATTCATGTTAATGAAATTTCTAACATTAAATCAAAAAGTAAGGCCCTCACTGGTGAGTTACAGTGTGGAGCGCATGAGGCAGAAAAATGGTTTGTGGAACCTTCCACTCAGGCTCATAAAGATGATTTGGGTGGGGGCACAAAAATTATTGAACAATCATCTTCTTGAACAAGCGAAATATAAGAGGTTCTTCATTAAACAGGAATATTACATAGAAGGGGAAAGTGTGGGACATCATCCGGCTACAGTGGCTATGGCACAGCAGGGCTCCCCGGTTATATCTGCAATTAAAACAGCAGACGGATCTAGGGTAACTGCCTCGAGAGATATTGTGGGGGAAATTTTCCAATTTTAAAATTATCTGTAGTCCTCCAAGGTTTCTAAGACACCGAAGGCTATTGATAATTACCTTGGTCAATTGTCATTACCACAATTATCGGAGGAACAAAAGGTAGGCTTTGGCCCCCTATCAGTGGAGGGATTAGAAGAAGCTTTGGATACTTTTCAAGCAAATAAGGCTCCAGATACTGATGGTTTTCCAGTGGAGTAAAAAAAAAAATAAGTTCAGTGTTACTACCCCAACTGCTAGCGGATTTCCCGGTGTCCTTAGAGATGTCTAGATTACCTAGCTCAATGTGCAATATACTTGAGTATAAGCCGACCCGAGTATAAGCCGATCCCCCTAATTTTGCCACAAAAAACTGGGAAAACTTAATGACTCGAGTATAAGCCTAGGGTGGGAAATGCGCCAGCTACCGGTAAATGTCGAAAGTAAAAATAGATACCAATAAAAGTAAAATTAATTGAGACATCAGTAGGTTAAGTGTTTTTGAATATCCATATTGAATCAGGAGCCCCATATAATGCTCCATACAGTTCATGATGGCCCCATAAGATGTTCCATATTAAAATATGCCCCATATAATCCTGCATAAAGGTTAATAATGGCCCTATAAGATGCTCCATAGACATATTTGCCCCATTTAATGCTGCACAAATGCTGATTATGGCCCCATAAGATGCTCCATAAAGATAATTGCCCCATATAGTGCTGCACAAACGTTAATTATGGCCCCATACAGACACTTGCCCCATATAGTGCTGCACAAACGTTAATTATGGCCCCATACAGACACTTGCCCCATATAGTGCTGCACAAACGTTATGGCCCCATACAGACACTTGCCCCATATAGTGCTGCACAAACGTTATGGCCCCATAGATGCTCCATACAGACACTTGCCCCATTTGCTGTTGAGATAAAAAAAATCACATACTCACCTCTCGTTGCTCAGGTCCTCGACGCTTGTAATATTCACCTGCTCCTCGTTCCGGCGTCGGTCCATCTTCAGCATCTTCTGCACTGACGTTCAGGCAGAGGGCGCGCACTAACTACGTCACTGCGCCCTCTGACCTGAGCGTCACAGCAGAAGACGCTGAAGACGGAGTGGCGCTGGAACGGGGAGCAGGTGAATATCGCGCAGCGCTCCCCCTCTCCATTATACTCACCTGCTCCTGGCGCGGTCCCTGCAGGTCCCGGCGCCGCAGCTTCTTCCTGTACTGAGCGGTCACCGTTACCGCTCATTACAGTAATGAATATGCGGTTCCACCTCTATGGGAAGTGGAGCCGCATATTCATTACTGTAATGAGCGGTACCATGTGACCTGTTGTGAGTTCCGTTCTGGAGCTCCCTCCTGTGGTTGCTAATGGTATTTTTGCGAGTTCTGCCCTTGGGGTCCCTCTGGTGGTTTCAAGTGGAACTGCTGCTCCGTTAGGTAGCTGTGGCAGCTGCCTTCACTAATCGCCTTGCCTGGGTTTGTTATTTAAACCTGCTCTGGGCTTTAGTCCATGCCTGCTGTCAATGTTCTTGGTTGGATTTGATTCTTCCCTTGGATTTCTCATATGGGCAGTCCTTGTCTACAAAATATAAGTTTTGCTAGTTTTGTTTGTCCATTTGATTGGACTCTATTGCTTTGCATTTTGTCTCTTTTGTCCAGCTTGTCACTATGTCTTATTCAGGCTAGCTGGAAGCTCTGGGAAAGCAGATTTGCCCCTCCACACCGTGAGTCGGTGTGGAGTTCATTTTTGTAAACTCTGCGTGGATTTTGTAGTTTTTAATACTGACCGCACAGTATCCTTTGCTCTCTGTCTATCTAGTTTAGTTTTGGCCTCCCTTTGCTGAAATCTAATTTAATTTCTGTGTTTGTCATTTCCCTCTCCTTTCACAGTCAATATTTGTGGGGGGCTGTCTTTCCTTTTGGGGGTTTCTCTGAGGCAAGATAGCTTTCTATTTCCTTCTTTAGGGGTAGTTATATCTGAGGCTGTGACGAGGTGTCTAGGGAGTGTCAGGAACATCCCACGGCTATTTCTAGTTGTGTTGTTAGGATTAGGGACTGCGGTCAGTAGAGATACCACCTTCTCAGAGCTCGTTCCATGTTGCGTTTTAGCCACCAGGTCATTTCAGTGTGGCCTCTTAACCACCAGGTCATAACAGTGACCGCTCAGTACAGGAAGAAGCTGCCGGCGCCGGGGAAAAGACGTGCAGGGACCGCGCCAGGAGCAGGTGAGTATAATTAGACAGCCCCCGCTCCCCCTCCCCTGCCGACCCCTGGGTATGACTCGAGTATAAGCCGAGAGGGGGACTTTCAGCCCAAAAAAATGGGCTGAAAATCTCGGCTTATACTCGAGTATATACGGTAATTCCAAAACAGGAAAAAGACCCACTCTATACTGACTCCTATAGACCTATTTCATTGTTACAGGTTAATGTTAAGATTTTGGCTAAAGTACTGGTACGGCGGCTTATTAAAGTTATTACATCTTTGGTTCATGAGGATCAGATGGGCATTATGCTGGCCGAATCCACTTCTATAAATATAAGATGCCTTTTTCTTAATCTGCAGATGCAGTCGTTGAATGTTGGGGAGCGTGAGGTGCTCTCGCTTGATACGGAAAAGACATTCAACAGGGTTGAGTGGGAATACCTATGGTCAGTTATGAGGGGCATTAAGTTTGCAACAACTTTTCTGTCCTGGGCTAAATTATTATACGCCAGTTTGTGTGCTCAGATTAAAGCAAATAGGGCTGTGTCAGGATCATTTAATTTATGCAGGGGAACAAGGCAGGGTTGTCCTCTGTCCCATCTGTTATTGGCATTGGCCATAGAACCATTGGCTATTAAATTGCGTATTAGTGGAGATGTTGAGGGTTTTGTCTACAAGTCTGTGGAGGAAAAGGTTGCGCTGTATGCAGATGATCTTCTATTTCTCGATGATACAAAGGATTCATTAATACAGTTGTGCTCAAAAATTTACATAACCAGGTAATTTTTTTTGCTTTCTTGGCCTTTTTCAGAGAATATGAATGATAACACCAAAACTCTTTCTCCACTCATGGTTAGTGGTTGGGTGAAGCCATTTATTGTCAAACTACTGTATTTTCTCTTTTTAAATCATAATGACAATTCAAAACAACCAAATGACCCTGATCAAAAGTTCACATACCCCATTTCTTAATACCGTGTATTGCCCCCTCTAACATCAATGACAAGTCTTTTGTGGTAGTTGTGGATGAGGTTCTTTGTTTTCTCAGATGGTAAAGCTGCCCATTCTTCTTGATATTGAGGTCAGGATACTGAGATGGCCACTCAAAAACCTTCACTTTGTTCTGCTGTAGCCAATGACAGGTCAACTCGGCCTTGTGTTTTGGATCGTTCTCATGTTGGAACGTTCAAGTACGTCCCATACACAGCTTCCAGGCTTATGATTGTACAATTTGCCTCCAGTATTTGCTGATAACGTTCTGCATTCATCTTTCCTTCAACTTTGACCAAGTTTCATGTGCCTTTTTCACATCCCCAAAACATCAGAGATCCACCGCCGTGCTTTACACAATCTTGTAGAGAAGAATACAGCATTTTTAATTTGTTTTGTTTTTTCTGACAAACACAGCCAATCCTCGCATGTTTTGTGCCCATCTAACAGATGCAAAACATGTGGCTGCGGGGACGCAAACAAGTCACTCGAGCACCTGATATACTTGGTGCATACCTGAGCACCCTAGGCAAACTCGAGGAACAAGTACTTTCACTCATCACTAGTAAGGATTAAATAGCGTGATATTTTTATACATCGGGTCGTTCTGGAGTTGGCAATACCAAATGTGTACTTTTTATTTGTTTTTACATAAATTGCATTTTTATTGGGAAAACATTTTTCCGTGAATTTTTGTTCATTTTGCTATTTTTAACAGTTTTTCTCCTTATTTTTTACTTACTTTCTCTATTGAACTTGAACAAGTAGCACTATAATTGATTGCCCAACACCGTGCAATACCTATTGTGGGTTGACTCACTCGTCTTCTTAAAGAAGTAGACACAGGAACCATTTCTATTTAAAGTCCGACTGTTTTTTTGCAGTCCTCATAAACCTCATCACCAGAAAAGATAAGCACAGCCTTTCTCCGGCACACGGTAAAACAAAAAGTAACACGTCCATACAATAGTGCTGGTTTGCCCACCTGGCTTGGAGTCCAGCTTCTTAGTCATTTTAGCAAATGCATTCAATCCAGGAGATCAACAACCTCCACACACACAGGCCTGAGTGATACAAAACTGTTCTCAATTTTACAAAGTGAACCACACCCAGGGGTGGAAATATGGTGGAGCCTTCTCTCCCAACTCATCAGCTGCTGTCAATCAATCTGTCATGGCAGATTAACCCCTCTCAGTGTGCTGGAGCATTTTCCTATATGTACTAAAACATTACTTCAAGTTAATCTCCCAACCACTAGGTGTTCTCCTTACTCTATGTAGCCCCTTACTCTCACAACCATGTAAATGCCACAGTCACTACTGACTGTGGCATGTAGAGGGCTAAAAATCCAGGAATGGTAACTGCTGCAGGAGCTCGGCTGTGTGCCTGCACAATCAACTGGACGTAAAAGTACATCCATTTGCGGCAAAACTTTAGAAAAATTTTGATATCAAGAGCATAAAGGATTTCTTTGGGTGAAAATGGATACTCTGGTGTTTCCATGCCCACTTTTCAACATTCATCAAGTATGGTGCAAACAAAATGAATATTTTCTTCAATATATTACTTTTTTTTGCTGATTATGTGACTTTTTTGGGGCTTGGCTTTAGCTAATAACAATAATATAAATGTGGGCTATTGTTTTTTGCCTAGTGCTGATCCTGAACAGCCAGTATGACACAAGAATTCTAAAATAATCAGGGAATCTATGTGTTATACATTGCTCCTTTAGACCCTTTACTAGGCAAAAAACAGGGCATACATTTTCCCCAAATTGTTATTATAGGCCATGTTCATATTTTAGGATTTCTGCATATTTGTAGGATTCTGCACTGCCAATCTGCAGCAAGTAATGCGCCATTTCTTTTCGATGAGGCCTGTTACGCTGACCTCAACAACAGCCCTGGAGCATGTCACTCTCTTCTCTGGCACGAAATATGCCTGTGGTTTGGCGCACTGGGCTTTTATATCAAGGAAGTCTTTCCTGTGGGTCACCTGATCAGGTCCAGCAAACAAAGTTGCTCCCCCTGCAAATCTTCCAGCACAATTTGGTTCTGCTTGATTTCACCTAGCCAGCAGAAGTCTCTCCTCACTAATACCCCCTAGCATACCGGTTAGGGGTATCCCAGAATTAGCCCGCTCAGTCCTAACACACGGTCTCCTGGCTGAAGTTGCCCACCCAACATCGGGGATAGACTTGAATGTTCTGAGTTGCCCACCAGGGCAATGGGGATACTCGGTACCGGGTTCGATCGCTCTTAAAGGGGATGTCACGGTGTCTGCGACCCAGTCCATGGCCCTGGGCACTCACTTAAAGGGGAAAGGTCCTTTAAGGGAAATTGGTAATAAAGTCTATTCGTGATGCCACCTGTGGTTCTCGGTCAGAGGAGACCGACGCTGCTTAAAGGGGTCCTCTGGGCTGGTGTTGTTGCAGCAAGATGGTGACGCTTCCCACAGGTGAAGCGGGGTCCCCAGGGCACCCAAGGTGTATGGCAATGATGGTGTATGCCGGTAAATAAATGGAGGACGTAGAGTTTGTAAAGTCTTTACCTGGTTTACTGGCAGTAGCAGTCCACAGTCCAGAGTACCAGGCATAGGTGGTCCGGCAGGCTTGGAGGCAAAGGTTATCCCTTTCCCAGGTGAGGTCCGTAAGCCTTTCCTATTTGCGCTAGTTGGCGAGGTCCCTGCTGCTTGTAGCTTGCTGGCAAGGTCCCCTCTCTTCTGTCCTGGTACAGATGTCTGTACGATAGGCAGTGCAAGCCGTTTTATAGGGTCTCTATCATGACCCGGGCTCTCAGGCTACTGCTTCACCTCAGACTTGGTGTGGGCAATTAATATACAGTCCTATGCCCTTCCAGTTCTGCTAAGTGTCCTAGAGTCCCACTAAAGCCTCGGGCTCCCAGTGCCCGGTTTCTGCGCTCTGATTCTGAGGGTGTCCAGTCGCCGTTTCCCTCTGAGCCCCTTCTCTTCCACTGAGCTCCTTTCCTCTCAAGCTCCACTGCATTCCAACCCTTCAGGTTTACTTCCTTCCCTGGAGCTGCAGCTCAATCCTGGCTGCCAGCTCCACGGTCTGCTCTCTCAGACTTCCTTCTCTCTTCAGTGTCTCTGAACAACTGCCTAGCTCCTCCTCCAGACCAGAACACATATAGCTGGGGACGCTCCCCTGAATCCGGGTTCAGAGCTCCCCCTTCTGGCCTGGATTCGGAATGTGTTGCATGCAGGTGCTTACCTGGTAAAGAGAATCCTCCTTCCCTCCAAGCATGATATCGCCCTCTCCGAAAGGAAGGCAACATCACTGTAACAACCGGTTACCTGGGGTGCTACAGTTCCACTTCCCAAAACTTCTGTTCAACCAGCTTCCTTACCGTCTGAACCTCTGGCTGTACAGAGGTCCACCAAATGTAATTCCAGTTCAGTGACTTCTAGCCCGCTTTGCCCAAACAATAGCATGTAAGGAGTGTAGCTGGTAGTCGCATGATCTCGACTGTTGTAAAACCACACCAACTGGGACACACATTCACAAAAACAGATTCAAATTATATGACGGTTCAGTTTTCTGCATGAATTCCATTTTTGCATTTTTTCAGCCGTTTTCCGTGGAAAACACGCTAAAAGAGCATACATAAGCATCCCATAATTTTTAATGCATTCCGCAATTGTTTTGCACGTGCTGCGTCTTTTTCCGCAAAAAAAAACGCATCGTGGTAAAAAAAACGCAGCATGGTCATTAATTTTGTGGATTTTTCGAGTTTTTGACACTATATTATTGCATTGGGAAGCTCCGGGAAAAAAATGCGAAAAATCAGAAAAAAAAGTGCAAAAAAATGCGAAAAAAACGCATGCGGATTTCCTGTGGAAAAAGTCCGGTTTTCTTCAGGAAACTTCTGCAGACTTTCCTGAACGTGTGCACATAACCTTACTGTTCTTTTTTTCTGTAAAGGGAAACACAATTTTAGGTGTGAATCTGTCCCGACTTATCTAGTTTTATGCTACTTCCATTTCAGTGGTAGATGGGCCTCACAATTACTGCACAGTACACAAAGCTGTGCTGTTCTGGCATGGCGGTTACCTGTTTCAGCTGGCGTATGCTCACCCTTGACTAGTCCTATTCAATAAAATGCAATTTCAAAGCACAATAAATATCACCTTGACTCAGACAAGTTATAAAGCAATTAGGCAAACAAATGGTGTGCTTGAGGACTTCATGGTA
Organism: Ranitomeya imitator; assembly: GCF_032444005.1. Taxonomy (NCBI): domain Eukaryota; kingdom Metazoa; phylum Chordata; class Amphibia; order Anura; family Dendrobatidae; genus Ranitomeya; species Ranitomeya imitator. The sequence continues at coordinate 580,191,252 of NC_091286.1, forward strand.
ACCTTTTGCAATCAGTCACGATTACCACGGTCCTGGTCTGTTCAAGATGTAAGTTAAGTAAGGATTTCAGTGGCAATAACATTTGTAAGGCCGGTTTCACACATCAGTGTCTCCGGTACGTGAGGCAGGGCCGGCGTCAGCACCCGGAACAGCGGGCAAATGCCGGGGCCCTGGGGAGAGGGGGGGGCCCACTCATGCTGTCATAGATACAGCTGGGAGAGCAGAGCAGGAGATAACATGCTCTCTCCGCCCACAAAGTCACTGCTGGCTGCGTTCTCTTAACCCCTATGTGCCAGCTCTGACACAAGCATCTTCTCACTCAGTCAGTGCAGCCAGGCAGGCACACATAGGGGTTAACAGAAGGCAGCCAGTGTGACATTGTGGGCGGAGAGAGCACGTTCTCTGCTCTCCCCCCTGGGTGGCTGCAGACAGTGCTGAAGTTTATCAGGCAGATTCTGGAGGAGCTCCATCCTACCAGTGCCTGAGTGACTGCAAAGGTATCCAGCAGTGGTTGCAGTTGTGGCTCAGTCTGCTGCTGTCTCCGCTGCCTAAAAATGTGGGTGATGTCTGGAGGAGCAGCTGGTGGGGTGCAGCCTGTAGCCGCCCAGCTCACCCAGAATTCATGCATGCTGCACCAAACCTGCACCAGTGGGGTAGGAAGAAGCTTAACCCCTTCCCATCTGTATGAAGGTTATTGCTGAACCTTAAAGATAACAATCCGACCTGCATAAATGGGGTTAACCAGATGCCAGGAGGAAGGGGAGCTGCTGCCATGGATAATATTGAGCTGTGGGCTGTACGTTGGGGCCCCGTGGCCCCAGGCTGGTGACTGGAGGGACTCTGCCCAGTGCTGGCATGTGGGTGATTTCTGCTCCGGAGTCTCAGCTTCTCTCCTCCACATCACACTGTGCAGTCACAGCAACATTGGTTGTCTCTGTCCAGGTCCCAGCAGCTGCCACTGCACCCACCAAGGACATGGCATCACTTAACCCTTCCCCTGCAGCCACCGGCAACAAATCCTCATTATTCCTTGATTAAATCAGGTTCCAACCCAATAGAGGAGCAGACATTTCCTGCTGCCATTAGGGTCCGGGAGGGGGTGACATTGGCTGCCCTGCTACTCTGTAGTGGGGGGTGACAAGTGTAACATGGGGTAACGATGAAGGAGAAATGCACAGGATAATAGTGAGAGCGACAGAGGGCAGTGTATGGTATGGAGCAGTCAGGGGGTGGGCGGCAGGATCCCCCCATACTGTACATGACTGCTCGGGACGGAGGCGTTTAATGAGCTTCTAATGACAGGGCACTAATTGGGTCATTAGGGTTTGTGGAAAGGATTCAGCCTCAGGTCCCTCATTAATGCCCGAGCCGCCTGTTACTTTGTAGCACAGATCTGTTGGGGCCGCAAAACCAAACAACGTTGTTTATGTAGAAAAGTCTTTGTTTCATAGAAAAACTCAAAACAGAAAAGCACCTCTCCTGTATATATACACTGCACAGCACCTTTCCTCCTGTATATATACACTGCAGAATTTACAATAGCTGTCACTCATGTAAGAAGTGAAATCTGGCATTGTACTATACATTTCTCTGCCGTATCTGTGCATCATAAATCGGGGTATGTGTTAAAGGGGGGGGCCCACTGAGACTCTTTCGCCCGGGGCCCTCGAAAACCTGGAGCCGGCCCTGACGTGAGGTGACAGTTTCCTCACATACCGGAGACACTGACACACGTAGACACATAAAAATCAATGCATCTGTGCAGATGTCATTGATTTTTTGCGGACCGTGTCTCCGTGTGCCAAACACAGAGACATGTCAGTGTTCGTGGGAGCGCATGTATTACATGGACCCGTTAAAGTCAATGGGTCCGTGTAAAACACGTACCACACACGGACGTTGTCCGTGTGCAGTCCGTGTGCCGTGCAGGAGACAGCGCTACATTAAGCGCTGTCCCCCCGACTGGTGCTGAAGCCGCGATTCATATCTTCCCTGCAGCAACGTTTGCTGCAGAGAAGATATGAATAATAGTGTTTAAAATAAAGATCTATGTATATGCGGTCATGTGGAGCTGCTCATTTACAGTAATGAATATGCGGCTCCACCTCCCATAGGGGTGGAGCCGCATATTCATTACTGTAATCGGCGGCCCCACGTGACCGCATACAGGAGAAGATGCGGCCAGAACAGGAAGCAGCGACAGCCAACGAGGGAGCTGGGTGAGTATTTTCAGAACAGCGGTTTGGGGGAACGCACAGGCGGTGGGAGGGCGGGGGGCACATAGATCTTTATTTTAAACACTATTATTCATATCTTCTCTGCAGCAAACGCTGCTGCAGGGAAGATATGAATCGCGGCTTCAGCACCAGATGCTGGTACGTGTGGTACCCAGCACGGTGCACTGATGTGCCACAGAAACGTAGGGGCACACGGACACGGATAATTCCGGTACCGATTTTTTCCGGTACCGGAATTATCTGGACGTGTGAAACCGGCCTAAGAGGCTGGCTGTCACTTACAGGGCTTGTCTGGCCAAAACCAAGTCTGCAGTCACTCTGTGTGACTGCAGACTTATGAATCCCCCAGCTCGAGCACTATGTGTTGCGGGGATTCACCAGTTCCAGACCCAGGATTGGTGGGTATATATGAGTTATACATTCGCTCAATTGGATCAGACTCGCCTATTATAAATCAATGGGTTTGTAAAAAGTGGATTAAATACAGTTTACATGGATAAATTTTCATGGATAAATTACAATTATAAAGATAAAAAACTGTATTTGTCCCTCATGATTTATAAATTGTTAATGTAAAAATCAAATTGCATACAAATGTCAAAATCAAACACATTGATGGGATACGGATGACATTACGGATGAAAAAAAAATACAATTTTTTTCTAAATGTAATTTGGACAATTTTGCTTGTGTGATCCAACCCATAGGGCTTGCTCACACTTGCAAATAAATCGGGCAAATGCAATCCGACAAAAAAATCGGATTGCATTCAAACCAATGTTAATTTTATACTTTTGGTCTCAGTGGCATTTTTTTTTTTTAGCTCCAATTGGATCGAGATTGAACTGAAAAAAAGAAGCATGCTGCAATTGCATGCTTACACTGCTGGCCCTGAAAGGCCGTACATAGGACAAAGAGGCAGAAAAAATTAACAGTCACGCTACAGTGAGATACTGCCGAGTCTCGCAGGTTAAAACCAAGCTCTGGTGCCGGAGCAGAGCATGCATCTCGATGTATTGCTATGTGGCCGCACGCGGATCTGCAGCTGCGGGTCTGCAGCAGCTTTCCATGCGTTTACAGTACAATGTAAACCTATGGAAAACGCAATCTGCAGTGCCCATGCTGCGGAAAAAAACGCGTGGAAACTCTGCGGGTTACATTCCGCAGCATATCAATTCTTTGTGCAGATTCCGCAGCGGTTTACACCTGCTCCATAATAGGAAATACGGAGGTGTAAAACCGCAGGTGGAATCCGCACAAACCCTGCATAAAAACCGCGGTAAATCCGCAGGTAAAACGCAGTGCCTTTTACCTGCGGATTTCTAAAATCTTGAAAAAGAGGACGCTATGCATTACAGAGCTATGATTCCTAAACCCTTTCTCCGATTTGGATGTGGAAACTATCATATTGCAGCTGGGAGTGTGCACTTTCAGCCCATATTATATATATAATTGTATTTCTGAACATGTTTTTGTAAACAGCTAAAATAACAAAACTTGTGTCACTGTCCAAATATTTCTGGCCCTAACTGTAGGTAGTGATGAGGCATTAAATAAATACAGAAAATTAAATAAATTCTGTAAAAAGCAAATCAAGGCAGCAAAGATTGAGACAGAGAGACTCATTGCCAGAGAGAGTAAAAATAATCCTAAAATATTCTTTAACTGCATAAATAGTAAGAAACTAAAAAATGATAGTGTTGGCCCCCTTAAAAATAGTCTGGGTGAAATGGTGGACGAGGATGAGGAAAAAGCCAATATGCTAAATGACTTTTTTTCATCAGTATTTACACAAGAAAATCCCATGGCAGACAAAATGACTAGTGATAAAAATTCCCAATTAAATGCCACCTGCTTAACCCAGCAGGAAGTGCGGCGGCGTCTAAAAATCACTAAAATTGACAAATCTCCGTGCCCGGATGGGAAACACCCCCGAGTACTGCAGGAACTAAGTACAGTCATTGATAGACCATTATTTTTAATCTTTAAAGACTCCATAATAACAGGGTCTGTACCACAGGACTGGCGTATAGCAAATGTGGTGCCAATATTCAAAAAGGGAACAAAAACTGAACTCGGTAATTATAGGCCAGTAAGCTTAACCTCTACTGTGGGTAAAATCCTGGAGGGCATTCTAAGGGATGCTATACTGGAGTATCTGAAGAGGAATAACCTCATGACCAGGGCCGTATTTAGAGTTTCTGCTGCCCTAGGCACTTTTAGCGCTGCCTCCCCCTCTGGTGAGTATGACACTATCGGCAGTGACTTTGGGAAGAATCACTGATGTGAAAGTTGCCGTTTGCAGCAGATCAGGCAGTTTTTCTGCATCTGCCACGTAACGGATCACTTACGGCAACACTGCGTTTGGTTTCATTCATTCCTTATGGGATTTGCGGTACTTGATGTGATCTGGGAAATGCGGTGCCATACCTCCCAACTTTTGAAGGGAAAAAGGTGTAAAGGTTGCGGCGCACGTAGTGCGCCGCGGCAAATTTTAGGCCACGCCTCTGACCACACCCATTTCACAACTAATCACACCCATATCCAAGTCCCAACCACACCCATTTAGCACTGCTGATCACACTGTTTCATATACATTAAAACAAAAAAAATATATGGCCACGCAGTGCTTCATACTGTACAATGGCTATGCAGTGCTCCACATACTGTATAATGGCCCTACATGATGTTCCATACTGTATAATGGCCACACAGTGCTCCATACTGTATAATGGCCACGTCTGTCCTGTGTCCTTGTGTGTACCACATTGAGAATGGAGAAAAGAAAGAAGACCAAAGAACTGTCTGAGGACTTGAGAAACCAAATTGTGAGGAAGCATGAGCAATCTCAAGGCTACAAGTCCATCTCCAAAGACCTGAATGTTCCTGTGTCTACCGTGCGCAGTGTCATCAAGAAGTTTAAAGCCCATGGCACTGTGGCTAACCTCCCTAGATGTGGATGGAAAAGAAAAATTGACAAGAGATTTCAACGCAAGATTGTGCGGATGTTGGATAAAGAACCTCGACTAACATCCAAACAAGTTCTAGCTGCCCTGCAGTCCGAGGGTACAACAGTGTCAACCCGTACTATCCGTCGGCGTCTGAATGAAAAGGGACTGTATGGTAGGAGACCCAGGAAGACCCCACTTCTTACCCCGAGACATAAAAAAGCCAGGCTGGAGTTTGCCAAAACTTACCTAAAAAAGCCTAAAATGTTTTGGAAGAATGTTCTCTGGTCAGATGAGACAAAAGTAGAGCTTTTTGGGCAAAGGCATCAACATAGAGTTTACAGGAGAAAAAAAAGAGGCATTCAAAGAGAAGAACACGGTCCCTACAGTCAAACATGGCGGAAGTTCCCTGATGTTTTGGGGGTGCTTTGCTGCCTCTGGCACTGGACTGCTTGACCGTGTGCATGGCATTATGAAGTCTGAAGACTACCAACAAATTTTGCAGCATAATGTAGGGCCCAGTGTGAGAAAGCTGGGTCTCCCTCAAAGGTCATAGGTCTTCCAGCAGGACAATGACCCAAAACACACTTCAAAAAGCACTAGAAAATGGTTTGAGAGGAAGCACTGGAGACTTCTAAGGTGGCCAGCAATGAGTCCAGACCTGAATCCCATAGGACACCTGCGGAGAGATCTAAAAATGGCAGTTTGGAGAAGGCACCCTTCAAATATCAGGGACCTGGAGCAGTTTGCCAAAGAAGAATGGTCTAAAATTCCAGCAGAGCATTGGAAGCAACTCATTGATGATTACCGGAAGTGGTTGGTCGCAGTTATTTTGGCTAAAGGTTGTGCAACCAAGTATTAGGCTGAGGGTGCCAATACTTTTGTCTGGCCCAATTTTGGAGTTTTGTGTGAAATGATCAATGTTTTGCTTTTTGCTTCATTCTCTTTTGTGTTTCTTCATTTAAGACAAATTAAATGAAGATAATAATACCAAAGAATTTGTGTTTGCAATCATTTTCAGGAAGAAACTGAGTATTATCTGACAGAATTGCAGGGGTGTCAATACTTTTGACCATGACTGTACTGAGCCCGAGTGACGGGCGAGACACCACATGTACTGAGCCCGAGTGACGGGCGAGACACCACATGTACTGAGCCCGAGTGACGGGCGAGACACCCCATGTACTGAGCCCGGGTGACACTGTAATATGTAAGTAACTTCAGACTGTATTGTGGGGACCATTCACTTCTATGGGAGGGTGTTAAAGGGAACCTGTCACCCCCAAAATCGCGGGTGAGGTAAGCCCACCGGCATCAGGGGCTTATCTACAGCATTCTGGAATGCTGTAGATAAGCCCCCGATGTAACCTAAAAGATGAGAAAAAGACGTTATATTATACTCACCCAGGGGCGTTCCCGCTGTTGGTCCGGGTCCGGCGCCTCCCATCTTCATCAGATGACGTCCTCTTCTGGTCTTCACACCGCAGCTCCGGCGCAGGCGTACTTTGCCTGCCCTGTTGAGGGCAGAGCAAAGTACAGCATTGTGCAGGCGCCGGGCCTCTCTGACCTTTCCCGGCACCTGCGCAATGCAGTACTTTACTCTGCCCTCAACAGGGCAGGCAAAGTACGCCTGCGCCGGAGCTGCGGCGTGAAGACCAGAAGAGGACGTCATCTGATGAAGATGGGAGGCGCCAGACCCGGACCAACAGCGGGACCGCCCCTGGGTGAGTATAATATAACGTCTTTTTCTCATGTTTTAGGATACATCAGGGGCTTATCTACAGCATTCCAGAATGCTGTAGATAAGCCCCTGATGCCGATGTGCCTACCTCACCCGCGATTTTGGCGGTGACAGGTTCCCTTTAAGGAGGAGGAGGAGGTGAGCTGTGACATCTCCTATTGTGACTGTTGGATCTGGTTGCCGGGGTCTACCTTCCTGTGGTTGTTACAAGTATCCTCCGCTCACCTTTCGGGGTGTTGCGCTCCTCGTCCACTTGTCTCAGGAGATTCGGTTGAACGCTCGGTCCGGCGCTGACATCCTGCAATATAATGGAAATGGCGGCTGAAGCTGCAGCACAAGGAGACACCGGAGAACGGCGGGGACAGAGCGCTCTGTAGCCGTGGACACGTGCAGTATAGCACGCGGCTGCCGGTCATGTGACGCCTGCACTCACTTTCACCAGAGGAGCGGCGCTATAGGTCAGAATATCAGAGTAGAAGCCTCGCTGTCTGATCACCGGATATTTCCGCGGGAGGACGGCGCTGATCCGCGCGGGTGACACCGGCACAAGCGACTGCGGACGCGGGATCTCCCAGTGTGGACGGGACTCCGCGGAGGATGGGGGTCGTCTGCCGTTATCTGCTCCATCTGCGCCCAACAGAGAAGACAAACATGTCCAATAACTCTACAGGACCGTGACAGCTGCAGAACATCGCCCCCCCCCCTCCCTCCCTGCAGAGCTTCATCGCCCCCCCTCCCTCCCTCCCTGCAGAGCTTCATCGCCCCCCCTCCCTCCCTCCCTGCAGAGCTTCATCGCCCCCCCTCCCTCCCTGCAGAGCTTCATCGCCCCCCCCTCCCTCCCTGCAGAGCTTCATCGCCCCCCCTCCCTCCCTGCAGAGCTTCATCGCCCCCCCTCCCTCCCTGCAGAGCTTCATCGCCCCCCCTCCCTCCCTGCAGAGCTTCATCGCCCCCCCTCCCTCCCTGCAGAGCTTCATCGCCCCCCTCCCTCCCTGCAGAGCTTCATCATCGCCCCCCCTCCCTCCTTGCAGAGCTTCATCATCGCCCCCCCTCCCTCCCTGCAGAGCTTCATCATCGCCCCCCCTCCCTCCCTCCCTGCAGAGCTTCATCATCGCCCCCCCTCCCTCCCTGCAGAGCTTCATCATCGCCCCCCTCCCTCCCTGCAGAGCTTCATCATCGCCCCCCCCCTCCCTCCCTGCAGAGCTTCATCGCACCCCCTCCCTCCCTGCAGAGCTTCATCGCCCCCCCTCCCTCCCTGCAGAGCTTCATCGCCCCCCCTCCCTCCCTGCAGAGCTTCATCGCCCCCCCTCCCTCCCTGCAGAGCTTCATCGCCCCCCCTCCCTCCCTGCAGAGCTTCATCGCCCCCCCTCCCTCCCTGCAGAGCTTCATCGCCCCCCCTCCCTCCCTGCAGAGCTTCATCGCCCCCCCTCCCTGCAGAACATCGCCCCCGCCCGTCCTCATACTCACCTGTCACTCAGCTCAGCTGCCTGTCCCACACACTGCGCGCGCCGCAGCCGCCAACATCCCTCTGGCGCTCTGTCCCGCCGCAGCGCCTTCTTCCTGACTGAGTGAGCGGTCATGTGATACTGCTCAATAAGGTCATGAATATGCGCATATTCATGACCTTAATGACCGGTACCATGTGACCGCTCACTCAGGACGCGCTACAGACGGTGAGAACAGGCATCGCTGGAGGCTGGAGCAGGAGGTGAGTATCGTCTCTCTTCATGGAGGGTGGGTGGGATGCGGAGGCGGGGAGGGGCGCGGGGAGGCAGGCGGGGGGGCGGGGTTTTGCGTCGGTCACATTTGTGACTTAAAAAAAAAAAAAAAAATCCTTGCCCAGGTGCCGCCCCCCCGCAATGTCGCCGCGCTAGGCACGTGCCCTCGAGTGCCTAGTGGCAAATACGGCCCTGCTCATGACCCAGTATCAGCACGGGTTTACTAGGGACCGTTCATGTCAGACTAATTTGATCAGTTTCTATGAAGATGTAAGTTACGGATTGGACCAAGGGAACCCAGTGGATGTAGTGTATATGGACTTTTCAAAAGCTTTCGATACGGTGCCACACAAAAGGTTGATACATAAAATGAGAATAATCGGGATAGGGGAAAATATGTGCAAGTGGGTTGAGAGCTGGCTCAGGGATAGGAAACAAAGGGTGGTTATTAATGGAGCACACTCGGACTGGGTAGCGGTTAGCAGTGGGGTACCACAGGGGTCAGTATTGGGCCCTCTTCTTTTTAACATATTTATTAATGACCTTGTAGGGGGCATTCAGCTTAGAATTTCAATATTTGCAGATGACACTAAACTCTGCAGGGTAATCAATACAGAAGAGGACAATTTTATATTACAGGATCATTTATGTAAACTAGAAGCTTGGGCTGATAAATGGCAAATGAGCTTTAATGGAGATAAATGTAAGGTCATGCACTTGGGTAGAAGTAATAAGATGTATAATTATGTGCTTAATTCTAAAACTCTGGGCAAAACCGTCAATGAAAAAGACCTGGGTGTATGGGTGGATGACAAACTCATATTCAGTGGCCAGTGTCGGGCAGCTGCTACAAAGGCAAATAAAATAATGGGATGCATTAAAAGAGGCATAGATGCTCATGAAGAGAACATAATTTTACCTCTATACAAGTCACTAGTTCGACCACACTTAGAATACTGTGCACAGTTCTGGTCTCCGGTGTATAAGAAAGACATAGCTGAACTGGAGCGGGTGCAGAGAAGAGACACACCACTAAAGTCACTTAACAGTGTTTCTGCATATATCAAATGTAGCATAAAGACCAATCAAAGCCTTAATTAACAAGGATTAATATGTAGGATACGGTAAGAAAACAGCGTCGCTCTCCTCTGCTCTGCACTACTAGCGTTCAGGATCCAGCGCCGTTACTCCCTCCAGGCTTTGTGCCTCTCCTCTGGCGCTTCACCTTCCATTGTGATCCTGCAGCAGACTGCAGCTCCTATATCCCATGCTCTGGCTGACGCTCATTCAGGCTCATTAGCTTCCTCATTCAGTCAATGTCTAAGAAACGCTCTGACGAAGGTCCGGTGTGGACCGAAAACGTTTAGCGTTTTTTTTTGTCTGGATGCATCAATAAACTAACAAGCCTTTCTTCTCAAAAATTGAGTGCCAAGTTTCATTCATCTTTAAGGATTAATATGTAGTTACAATGTAGTTATTGGGCCTATATAGTTTATGTGATTACATACAGTTCACATGGATTATAACGTTGCTAACATGAAATTGTTGTGACCACAATATGGATAAACAGTATACACGATTTATCTACTATATAATTGTCTAAGGGTCACTTCCGTCTGTCCTTCTGTCTGTCACGGATATTCATTGGTCGCGGCCTCTGTCTGTCAAGGAAATCCAAGTCGCTGATTGGTCACGGAAAAACAGCCACGACCAATCAGCGACGGGCACAGTCCGGAAGAAAATGGCCGCTCAGTACTCCCCGCAGTCACTGCCCGACGCCCGCATACTCCCCTCCGGTCACCGCTAACACAGGGTTAATGCCGGCGGTAACGGACCATGTTATGCCGCAGTTAACGCACTCCGTTACCGCCGCTATTAACCCTGTGTGTCCTCAACTTTTTACTATTGATGCTGCCTATGCGGCATCAATAGTAAAAAAATCTAATGTTAAAAATAATAAAAAAACAAAAAACCTGCTATACTCACCCTCGGTTGTCCGCCGAGCCGCTCGCGGCTGCCGCCATCTTCCGTTCTCGGCGATGCATTGCAAAATTAAGGAAAACCAGAATAGAAATAACCGAGGTCCAGTATTATAACAGCAAAAACCAAAGAACTAACGCAAGACCTAAAACAGTAAATTTTAATGTAATAATTAAAAACTAGAAAGCAAAAATATCATAAAGACCAGTAGGAGGGATCCTACGGGAAAACAGGGTCTCTGGTATACAAAAAATATTTTTATGCCAGAAAAAAGTATATAGCAATACAAGTATACAGGAAAGGACTAGGGAAGATAGAAGTGCCTATCCCTATTGAATGCCCTTCCTGACAGCGGAGGTTGGCACCCTGGGATACGATATGGCGCCCCCGCTCAACGTAGACTGTCCCTGAAGTCCCTAAAAAGGAATCCCTCAATAAAAGCCACCACCAAAAAATACACCACAAACACAACAACAAAAAAACAAGTGAAATAAAATATTAGTGCTGTTAAATGCTGGCTTCAAGTGTATAGATAACTCAATTCAGCTGACATTTATGAACTCTGGCGTATAATGTGAGCTAGAATGTATATGAACAGTAGTATATCAGATATAGAAATATATCGTAGGCAATATTTGATACTGCAACACTTCTTATAGTCTATAGTGGTGCTGCAAAAGTATCAGTAAATTATAGGTACCCATAGTGTACTCAGAGAAGGGAAAAAGAGAAAAAAAAAATAAAAAAAATTCCAGAGTACACATATAGGAAATCTCTATTGCATGATACAGCCAAATAGCTTGAATATAGGGTATCATGCACAGAATACCATAGAGATCACCCAAGTAAAAATAGAAAATGCACAATACAGTAGCTCTTATCAGACTCAGATCAATCTGGGTACCTAGTTTCGATAACTGTACACATCAATGAGTTATAGATGCAGGTTTTAGTAGCTTAATGGCATCACCACCAGATAGAAATCTAAATATAGACAGGTTGATATTCTTGCACCTCACCATACACTGAGCATTATAGAATATTATGGGGCTCAGATACAAGTGCAGATTTGGTGACTTAATGGCATCACCACCAACCAAAAACGTGCATATAGAGCGATTTGTTATTATTGCCAAATTTTTGGAGCTCATATAGAACGCCCCTCAAAGTCTAGTAACTCTTCCCGAGCTCAGATCAATCATACTGAGCGATTAGGTGGATGCAAAAAAAATTCAGTGAGTTACAAATAAAGGTTTAATAACCTACTGGCATCACCGCCAGACAAAGACATAAATATAAAGAGGGGCGTCTTTGCCAGAGTAAGGAAATAGGACATGTATAAGGGCATCAACGCCAGAAAATATACGCACAGAATGTCAATCACTTGGTCACATAGGTTTTATAGGTTCACACTTCAAAGCATCCCCTCCAAAACAAGAAAAAAGAAAATGTTTGTTAACTAATAAATACTTGTATGGCATCCACGCCAGAGATAAAAGAAAAAAAAGGGGGATGTTAGAATAGTGACCTAGGCAAATGACCGATTGGCGTCTCGCCAGACAGAGACCATGTATCCTGCATTTAAAGATGCCCTTTGCAGAAAAAGCTCTAATAGGGGCGCCATATCGTATCCCAGGGTGCCAACCTCCGCTGTCAGGAAGGGCATTCAATAGGGATAGGCACTTCTATCTTCCCTAGTCCTTTCCTGTATACTTGTATTGCTATATACTTTTTTCTGGCATAAAAATATTTTTTGTATACCAGAGACCCTGTTTTCCCATAGGAGCCCTCCTACTGGTCTTTATGATATTTTTGCTTTCTAGTTTTTAATTATTACATTAAAATTTACTGTTTTAGATCTTGCGTTAGTTCTTTGGTTTTTGCATTGCAAAATTACCCAGAAGACTTAACGGCCTTGCGAGACCGCTAAGTCATCTGGGTAATTTCGCAATGCATCCTGGGAACGGAAGATGGCGGCAGCCACGCGCTCATCACCTGCACCAGATCCGAAGGTGAGTATGTTATAACTACAATGAGCCCTCGGATCCAAAGGTGAGTATGTTTATTTTTTAACCTGTGACATACATGGCTGGGCAATATACTACGTAGCTGTGCAATATACTACGTGGCTGGGCAATATACTACGTAGCTGGGCAATATACTACGTGGCTGGGCAATATACTACGTGGCTGGGCAATATACTATGTGGCTGGGCAATATACTACGTGGCTCTGTGCTGTATACTACGTAGCTGGGCAATATACTACGTGGCTGGGCAATATACTACGTGGCTGGGCAATATACTATGTGGCTCTGTGCTGTATACTACTTCGCTGTGCAAGATACTACGTCACTGGGCAATAAACTACGTAGCTAGGCAATATACTACGTGGCTGGTCAATATACTACGTCACTGGGCAATATACTACGTAGCTGGGCAATATACTACGTGGCTGGGCAATATACTACATGACTGGGCAATATACTACGTGACTGGGCAATATACTACGTAGCTGTGCAATATACTACATGGCTGCGCAATATACTACGTGGCTGGGCAATATACTATGTCACTGTGCAATATACTACGTGGCTGCGCAATATACTACGTCACTGGGCAATATACTACGTGGCTGCGCAATATCTTACGTAGCTCGGCAAAATACTACGTGGCTGGGCAATATACTACGTGATTGGGCAATATACTACGTGACTGGGCAATATACTATGTGACTGGGCAATATACTACGTGGCTGGCCAATATACTACGTGGCTGCGCAATATACTATGTGGCTGGGCAATATACTACGTCACTGTGCAATATACTACGTGGTTGGGCAATATACTACGTGGCTGCGCAATATACTACGTGGCTGGCCAATATACTATGTCAATGGGCAATATACTAAGTCAATGGGCAATATACTACGTGGCTGGGCAATATACTATGTGGCTCTGTGCTGTATACTACGTGGCTGGGCAATATACTATGTCACCGGGCAATATACTACGTGGCTGGGCAATATACTACGTGGCTCTGTGCTGTATACTACTTCGCTGTGCAATATACTACGTCACTGGGCAATATACTACGTGGCTGGCCAATATGCTACGTCACTGGGCAATATACTACGTGGCTGCGCAATATACTACGTAGCTGGACAATATACTACGTGGCTGGGCAATATACTACGTGACTGGGCAATATACTACGTGACTGGGCAATATACTACGTGGCTGGCCAATATACTACGTCACTGGGCAATATACTACATGGCTGCGCAATATACTACATGGCTGGGCAATATACTACGTCACTGTGCAATATACTACGTGGCTGCGCAATATACTACGTGGCTGCGCAATATACTACGTAGCTGGGCAATATACTACGTGGCTGGGCAATATACTACGTGACTGGGCCATATACTACGTGACTGGGCAATATACTACGTGACTGGGCAATATACTACGTGGCTGGCCAATATACTACGTCACTGGGCAATATACTACATGGCTGCGCAATATACTACGTGGCTGGGCAATATACTACGTCACTGTGCAATATACTACGTGGCTGCGCAATATACTACGTGGCTGCGCAATATACTACGTAGCTGGGCAATATACTACGTGACTGGGCCATATACTACGTGACTGGGCAATATACTACGTGACTGGGCAATATACTACGTGGCTGGCCAATATACTACGTCACTGGGCAATATACTACGTGGCTGCGCAATATACTACGTCACTGTGCAATATACTACGTGGCTGCGCAATATACTATGTAGCTGGGCAATATACTACGTGGCTGGGCAATATACTACGTAACTCGGCAATATACTACGTGGCTGTGCAATATACTACATCACTGGGCAATATACTACGTGGCTGCGCAATATACTACATCACTGGGCAATATACTACGTGGCTGGGCAATATACTACGTAACTGGGCAATATACTACGTGACTGGGCAATATACTACGTGACTGGGCAATATACTACGTGGCTGTGCAATATACTACATCACTGGGCAATATACTACGTGGCTGGGCAATATACTACGTGACTGGGCAATATACTACGTGGACATGCATATTCTAGAATACCCGATGCGTTAGAATCGTTCCACCATCTAGTTATTATATAGTTACAATATAAACAATAATAATTTATGCAAAAATAAAAAGACTCCAGCTCCACGAACTGTGATTCTTTATTTAAATAAGAAATTCGAAGGACATACACAGTCTGCGATACAAATTCACACGAACTGCATCAATGTATATGTGAATAAAGAATCACAGTTTGTGGAGCTAGGGCCTCTTCATTTATGCATGTTCCACGACTTGACACGGCGATTCAGGGCTCCGAACACCCTCAATCATGGTGAGCTGGACTTTATTTTAACAATAACTGATATATGGTACCCAGATGCTCATAATTAATTTATTTTGATTTTTAATGATATACCGGCGTGAATAGTGAAAAAGCAGAAGAAGAAAAAGAGAGTTATAAAGGAAAACAACCACAAGGGTAGGTTCACACTAGGCGTTTTTTTTCTGCAGCAAAATCTAATCTCTTCGCAGGAAAGAAGCTGCCGAAAAAAGGTTTTCCTTGTTTTTTGCTGTGTTTTTTTGTGCGTTTTCTGCTGCGGTTTTGGAAGGCTAGAATTGTCTCTTGTGCATGCTGATAAAGTTTAGTGTTGAAAAAAAGTCCTATTCTATTGAATCAGGTTTTGGCACAAAAAAAATGCAGCAAAACCTGATACCTGCGTTCTTTCACCACCTATTCATTTCAATGGGTGAAAAATGCTAAAAAAACACTGAAACAAGCGACGTGCTCCATTGTGCAAAAAAACATGCAAAGCACAAAATACTAATGACAGAAAAACAAAACTGTGTGCGTGAGAATTCTGAAATCTCATAGACTTGGCTGGTACTGTAAAATACAGCTGAAAATTTGCATTAAAAAAATGCTGCAAAAATGCCTAGTGTAAACTTATTAGATGGTACCCTCGGTGATGGTACGTCTCATCGCAGATCCCCTGCTTTGATGTGGGCTCCGGCGGTGATCTCGCATCAAAGCTGGGACATGTCAGCTGTTTTGTACAGCTGACATGTGCCCGCAATAGGTGCGGGCAGAATCGCGATCAACCTGACGCTATTAACTAGTTAAATGCCGCTGTCAAATGCTGACAGCGGCATTTAACAAGCGCTTCCAGCCATCGGGCTGAAAATGCAATCACCGGTGACCCCTGTCACATGATCGGGGGTCATCGGTGCGTTGGCATAACAACCAGCGGTCTTCTGAAGACCTCTATGATTGTTGATGCCAGATTGCTGTGAGCGCCACCCTGTGGTCAGCGCTCATAGCAATGCAGTAAATCTACTACATAGGAGCAATCTGAGCATCGCTCCTATGTAGCAGAGCCTATCGGGCTATGCCAACTTCTAGTCTCCCATGGAGGCTATTGAAGTATGGCAAAAGTAAAAAAAAAATGCTTTAAAAAATATGGAAAAAAAAGTTTAAAAAAAAGTTTAAATCACCCCCCTTTCAAAATAAAACAATAAAAAAAAATTCAAATATACACATTTTGTATTTCCGCATTCAGAATCACCCGATCTATCAATAAAAAAAGTATTAACCTGATCACTAAACGGCGTGGCGAGAAAAAAATTCAAAATGCCAGAATTACGTTTTTTGGTCGCCGCGACATTGCATTAAAATGCAATAATGGGCGATCAAAAGAACATATCTGCACCGCAATGGTATCATTAAAAACGTCAGTTCTGAGCACAAAAAATAAGACCTCACTCGACCCGAGATGCAAAAAAATGGAGACGCTTCGGGTCTTGGAAAATTGCGCAATTTTTTAAAGCAAATTTTGGAATTTTTTTTCGCCACTTACATAAAAAAGAACCTAGACATGTTTGGTGTCTATGAACTCGTAATGACCTGGAGAATTATAATGGCAGGTCAGTTTTAATATTTAGTGAATGTAGCAAAAAAGCCAAACAAAAAACAAGTGTGGGATTGCACTTTTTTTGCAATTTTACTGCACTCAGATAAAACTCTGTTGCTTGTATACCCATATTATGGGTATACTGCTATATAAAGCTTCTACAGTACATCAAATGAAGCTAAGAATGTGTCCCCGCTCATTAAAATCTTCTATTTTCAACAGTAGGTCCGATGTGTCACATATGTATGATGGTAAAGCTGTGAGAAACGGTCTTAGAATCCTGACAATGTATATGCTGCAATTCTGTAAGATGGAATCGTCTCCGGAAACTATGGGTCAACCTTTTAACGGAGGTAGTCCTTTGTGCACCTTAGGCGAAGCATAAAACACCAGTATAGTGGTTTTTTTTTGAAACATGTAATCCCTTTCATTTTTGGAGATTAATTTGGAATCTAAAGCCGAGGTGAGTATAGATTTTAATTCAACATTAAAATTATCAGTGGGATCCTTGCGTGGCACATTATAGGGTAGAATAATTAAACACATATCTTTATAAGTTGTGTGATTAGGGTGACCAAATTGCCTCCTTTGTCGGATGCCTTGAAGATTAGTTCTTTGTTCACAGATAAAGCATCCAAGTCTTCTCTCTCGAAATAAGATGAATTAATGAATTTTTCCTGTTTCAGAGAGCCCAATTTTTTCAAGTCAGCCGTGACTAATTTAGTAAAGATATCCACACTCGTATTGTCTGACACCAGACAGGCTTAGGCTGTCGGGCCGAGATTCCGACGCTAGCGTTTGTTGTGCTGCACAACGGGTGCAGCGGATGCATTTCTCCGGCGCATCCGCTGCCCCATTGTGAGGTGCAGGGAGGTGGGGGCGGAGTTCCGGTCCATCGGCTGCAAAAAACGTTACATTTAAAGTTTTTTGCTCCCGGCGGTCTGCCGCAAGACGGTTGCGACGTGTGTCAATACGTCGGTAATGTAACTCTATGGGACAAAAACGCATTGCAAACAACTTTGCAGGATGCGTTTTTTCCCCTAAACGACGCATTGCGACGTATTAAAAAAAACGCCAGTGTGAAAGTAGCCTAAGAATTCACCGGCAGGTATTTGCTAACTGCCTGCCTGCTCTGCCGTCTGATGATCTGTTCCGGCTCTGAGTGGTCAGGAGCGCTCCGGACAGCAATTCTCCTGCTCCCAGTGACATCACTTTGACAGACGAGTCTTGTCTTCCGGTCTGCTTCGTTGATGGGGTGTTACTGACCGCATCATGCTGATTGACAGCCGACTCCCCACTGCATTAGGCTATGCCGGCTGTCAATCACCATGATGCGATCAGTGATGCCGCGTTCACAGCGCAGAATGGAAGAGAAGCTGCTCTGTTGACATGGCATTGAATGAAGCTGTCGAAACGCAAACTCAGTCTGAACAGATCGTCACAGGGCACAATGGGTAGGACCACCCGCTGGTAACGTCTTGGCCCTGTAGCCAAAAAACTCTAAAGTTCCAGATAACCCCTGACGCACAATGTATGAGTCATCACTTTTTTATTTTTCTGCTGACATGAGAGCTTGTTTTTTGAGGGACAAGTCATAGTTTTGAATGACGCCGTTCATTTTACCATACACTATACCGTACTGAGAAAAGGGGAAAAATTCCAATTGTAGGGCAATGACAAAAACAACTCGATCCTGTCATTTATTTGCCGTTTTTTGTTTTTACAGTATTCTGCAGCACAAAATAATATGTCAACACGATTTTCTAGGCTCCTAGGCCATTACGATCATAGTGATACCAAAAGGTGGAGGAGGAAAGGTATATGAATTTTTATATTTTTTTTTCAAACTTTTCAGACAGAAAAGATGCAACAAATTTATGCAACACTGATAAATTCAGCACATATAATGGCAACACAAGGAAAGTGGCTGAGATTTATAGACATCTCATGCTCACTGTGCGTTAACCTGCGACGCGCGTTTCAAATCTGCATCATGTGAATTTCTCTTGCGGTGACGCCGAGTTTTCTGTGCGGACTTTACCCATAGACTTGCATCAGATGCAGAAAATCTGCACGTAAAAAACACATATGATCCGCACATGACAGTATCAATAACGTTTTGGTAACGCCAAATTCCAGGAAGTGTCAAAAACAATAAGATTTAATTAAAATATGTTACACCAACAAGAGACAAATACCGCAGCATGAAAAAGATGATAAAAACGCACGTAAAAAAACCCGCACGTAACTGAGTTTTACCTAAAAAAAATCATCAAAAATCTTACTAAAGCCTTGTTGGGGGAACATGGTCTTACAATGTGACAAATGATAAATTCAGCAAAACTGGTGACTCCGATGAACCCGTGACCGATTCCCAGACACAGCAGGGGGTCCCTCACATTGAAGTCGCGGTCCCTTGTGGCTGCGATGCCGCGATTTGTGGCAAACTTATCAAAGCGCAGCGCGCTGCCCGACTATACCAATGCATTCCTATCTAGAAACTGTTTCCCCGCTTTATACGCGACATATAACATGATGTGAATGTGATAAATGTTGGGAAAGCTTCGGGGGCCACATCTTCTGAGGGGCTCAGAGGAAGGGAGACGGACTACTAAGAAATGGCATAATATGGCGGCTGTTAGAAATGAGTCTGATGGAAAAATAACACCAAGTGCAGCAAAATTTAGGCACAAAGTAATTTTCCCAAAAAACGTCAGCACCCCTTCCCCCCCCTAAAAAAAAAGAAGCCAAAAACTGATTGAAACCCAAGGTGTGTAAACCAATAACTGGCGCAGTGTGAACGGTAACTCCAGGGCTCCATAATACAGAGCAGTAATGTGACCCTGTACAGTCATTGAGGAGAGCTGCCATTTATTCAGAGCCAGTGTGTGACACGTTATTGTACAGAACCGGCTGACACAACTGTGCGACATTGCACAGCACCAGGGCAGCAGGGACCACGGCCGGAGAGCCAGCCGGGGCAGCAAGGAGCGCGGCCTGAGCAGCAGCCTCAGCGCCGGGGCAGCAGGGAGCGCGCCCAGAGCACCGGGGCAGCAGGGAGCGCGCCCAGAGCGCCGGGGCAGCAGGGAGCACGGCCAGAGCGCCGGGGCAGCAGGGAGCACGGCCGGAGTGCCGGGGCAGCAGGGAGCGCGGCCGGAGCGCAGGGGCAGCAGGGAGCGTGGCCGGAGCGCAGGGGCAGCAAAGAGCGCGGCCGGAGCGCAGGGGCAGCAGGGAGCGCGGCCGGAGCGCAGGGAGCACGGCCGGAGCGCCGGGGCAGCAGAGAGCGCGGCCGGAGCGCAGGGGCAGCAGGGTGCGTGGCCGAAGCGCAGGGGCAGCAGGGTGCGTGGCCGGAGCGCAGGGGCAGCAGGGTGCGCGGCCGGAGCGCAGGGGCAGAAAGGAGCGTGGCCTGAGCAGCAGCCTCAGCGCCGGGCAGCAGGGAGCATGGCCGGAGCGCCGGGGCAGCAGGGAGCACGGCCGGAGCGCAGGGTGCGTGGCCGGAGCGCAGGGGCAGCAGGGTGCGCGGCCGGAGCGCAGGGGCAGCAAGGAGCGTGGCCTGAGCAGCAGCCTCAGCGCCGGAGCAGCAGGGAGTGCGGCCGGAGCAGCAAGGAGCGCGGCCTGAGCAGCAGCCTCAGCGTGGGGGCAGCAGGGAGTGCGGCCGGAGCGCAGGAGCAGCAGGGAGTGCGGCCGGAGCAGCAAGGAGCGCGGCCTGAGCAGCAGCCTCAGCGCCGGGGCAGCAGGGAGTGCGGCCGGAGCGCAGGGGCAGCGGGGTGCATGGCCGGAGAGCAGGGGCAGCAGGGAGTGCGGCCGGAGCGCAGGGGCAGCGGGGTGCATGGCCGGAGAGCAGGGGCAGCAGGGAGCGCGGCCGGAGAGCAGGGGCAGCAGGAAGTGCGGCCGGAGAGCAGGGGCAGCAGGGAGCGCGGCCGGAGCGCAGGGGCAGCAGGGTGCGCGGCCGGAGCGCAGGGGCAGCAAGGAGCGTGGCCTGAGCAGCAGCCTCAGCGCCGGGGCAGCAGGGAGTGCGGCCGGAGCAGCAAGGAGCGCGGCCTGAGCAGCAGCCTCAGCGCGGGGGCAGCAGGGAGCGCGGCCGGAGCAGCAAGGAGCGCGGCCGGAGCAGCAAGGAGCGCGGCCTGAGCAGCAGCCTCAGCGCCGGGGCAGCAGGGAGTGCGGCCGGAGCGCAGGGGCAGCAGGGAGCGCGGCCGGAGAGCAGGGGCAGCAGGAAGCGCGGCCGGAGCGCAGGAGCAGCAGGGAGCGCGGCCGGAGAGGAGGGGCAGCAGGGAGCGCGGCCTGAGCGCCACCTCGCACCCACACACTGACCGAGGACGCTGCTGCACTGCTGATCCCTGCTCCCGACACTGCCCCGCCCCCTGCAGTGACGTAGCTCGCTACTCTGTAGTCTCGGGCAGCCCCAGGTATTACTCCGCGGCGGTCTGCCTCTCTTGTCATACGAAGCTAAAGTAGTTCGGCTGGCGGAAGAGCACCGGCAGCAGAGACTGCCACTGCCGCCTGAGATGGCAGGGGAGCAGCGGGCAGCAGGGAGAGGAGAGGCCGGGGATCCGCCTGCGGCCCCTGTGCGGGTCCTGCAGAGCCTGAGAGTGAAGATCTGTGAGTATCTGTGCTCTGCATCCTCTCTGGACATCCAGTCAGTGCTGGGATCACTGAGCTGTGCTGGTCTGTGTGTGCACCATCTGGGGGGCACCGCTAGAGCAACTTCATACAGTGTGTGCCCACAGGGGGCCATGCCAGGGTGGGCTGCCACCACTCCGGTAGGCACGAGAGAGTATACAGGGATCAGATGTGTGTATATATAATAGATATATAGAGAGAGTATACAGGGATCAGACGTGTGTGTATAATATATATAGAGAGAGTATACAGGGATCAGACGTGTGTGTATAATATATATAGAGAGAGTATACAGGGATCAGACGTGTGTGTTCATAATATATATAGAGAGAGTATAAAGGGATCAGACGTGTGTATATATAATATATAGAGAGAATACAGGGATCAGACATGTGTGTATATAATATATATAGAGAGAGTATACAGAGATCAGACGTATGTGTGTATATATAATATAGAGAGAATACAGGGATCAGACGTGTGTGTATATATAATATATATAGAGAGAGTATACAGGGATCAGACGTATGTGTGTATATATAATATAGAGAGAATACAGGGATCAGACGTGTGTGTGTATATATAATATATATAGAGAGAGTATACAGGGATCAGACGTGTGTGTATAATATATATAGAGAGAGTATACAGGGATCAGACGTGTGTGTATAATATATATAGAGAGAGTATACAGGGATCAGACGTGTGTGTATACTATATATAGAGAGAGTGTACAGGGATCAGACGTGTGTGTGTATATATAATATATATAGAGAGAGTATACAGGGATCAGACGTGTGTGTATAATATATATAGAGAGAGTGTACAGGGATCAGACGTGTGTGTATATATAATATAGAGAGAATACAGGGATCAGACGTGTGTGTATATATAATATATATAGAGAGAGTATACAGGGATCAGACGTGTGTGTTCATAATATATATAGAGAGAGTATAAAGGGATCAGACATGTGTATATATAATATATATAGAGAGAGTATACAGGGATCAGACGTGTGTGTATAATATATATAGAGAGAGTATACAGGGATCAGACGTGTGTGTATATATAATATAGAGAGAATACAGGGATCAGACGTGTGTGTTCATAATATATATAGAGAGAGTATAAAGGGATCAGACGTGTGTATATATAATATATAGAGAGAATACAGGGATCAGACATGTGTGTATATAATATATATAGAGAGAGTATACAGAGATCAGACGTATGTGTGTATATATAATATAGAGAGAATACAGGGATCAGACGTGTGTGTTCATAATATATATAGAGAGAGTATACAGGGATCAGACATGTGTATATATAATATATATAGAGAGAGTATACAGGGATCAGACGTATGTGTGTATATATAATATAGAGAGAATACAGGGATCAGACGTGTGTGTGTATATATAATATAGAGAGAGTATACAGGGATCAGACGTGTGTGTGTATATATAATATAGAGAGAGTATACAGGGATCAGACGTGTGTGTGTATATATAATATAGAGAGAGTATACAGGGATCAGACGTGTGTGTGTATATATAATATAGAGAGAGTATACAGGGATCAGACGTGTGTGTATATATAATATAGAGAGAGTATACAGGGATCAGACGTATGTGTGTATATATAATATAGAGAGAGTATACAGGGATCAGACGTATGTGTGTATATATAATATAGAGAGAGTATACAGGGATCAGACGTGTGTGTGTGTATATATAATATAGAGAGAATACAGGGATCAGACGTGTGTGTATATATAATATATATAGAGAGAGTATACAGGGATCAGACGTATGTGTGTATATATAATATAGAGAGTATACAGGGATCAGACGTGTGTGTGTATATATAATATATATAGAGTATACAGGGATCAGACGTATGTGTGTATATATAATATATATAGAGAGAGTATACAGGGATCAGACGTATGTGTGTATATATAATATAGAGAGTATACAGGGATCAGACGTGTGTGTGTGTATATATAATATATATAGAGAGAGTATACAGGGATCAGACGTGTGTGTGTGTATATATAATATATATATATATATAGAGTATACAGGGATCAGACATGTGTGTATATAATATATATAGAGAGAGTATACTGGGATCAGACGTGTGTTTATAATATATATAGAGAGAGAGAGAGAGTATACAGGGATCAGACGTGTGTGTATATATAATATATATAGAGAGAGTATACAGGGATCAGACGTATGTGTGTATATATAATATAGAGAGTATACAGGGATCAGACGTGTGTGTGTGTATATATAATATATATATAGAGTATACAGGGATCAGACGTGTGTGTGTGTGTATATATAATATATATATATATATATATATATATAGAGTATACAGGGATCAGACGTGTGTGTATATAATATATATAGAGAGAGTACAGGGATCAGACGTGTGTTTATAATATATATAGAGAGAGTATACAGTGATCAGTTGTGTGTGTATATAATCTAGAAAGTATACAGGGATCAGACGTGTGTGTATAGATTCAAGATTCAAAGAAGCTTTATTGGCAGGACCAAATACACATCAGTTTTGCCAAAGCAAGTGTATAAAGGCAATAGGGATAGGGACTGTGGGGATGTTGGGTAGGAGCTGTAGGGAAGGTGGATGGGGGCAGATCCATTGTGGGGGCTATAGTCCATGGCATAGGGGAGGTGGATGGGGGCAGGTCCAGGGTGGGGTCTATAGTCCATGGCATAGGGGAGGTGGATGGGGCAGGTCCATTGTTGGGGCTATAGTCCATGGCATAGGGGAGGTGGATGGGGCAGATCCGGGGTGGGGGCTATAGTCCATGGCATAGGGGAGGTGGATGGGGCAGATCCAGGGTGGGGGCTATAGTCCATGGCATAGGGGAGGTGGATGGGGCAGGTCCATTGTGGGGGCTATAGTCCATGGCATAGGGGAGGTGGATGGGGCAGATCCAGGGTGGGGGCTATAGTCCATGGCATAGGGGAGGTGGATGGGGCAGGTCCATTGTGGGGGCTATAGTCCATGGCATAGGGGAGGTGGATGGGGCAGATCCAGGGTGGGGGCTATAGTCCATGGCATAGGGGAGGTGGATGGGGCAGGTCCATTGTGGGGGCTATAGTCCATGGCATAGGGGAGGTGGATGGGGCAGATCCATTGTGGGGGCTATAGTCCATGGCATAGGGGAGGTGGATAGGGCAGATCCATTGTGGGGGGCTATAGTCCATGGCATCATAGTTCTCTTTCTCGCAGTCTATGACATTCGCTCACATACCGCGCTGCTATCTCCACTGCTCTCTCTTCTTCTCCCAGCAAGATATATGTTTTCTCTTCCCCCTTCATGGTGATGAAGTCTGGGAAGAGATGTGAGAGTCTCCTGAAGTGAGTGTCCCTCACTGCTGAGTACTTGGAGCAGTGTAGTAGGAAGTGGGTTTCGTCCTCTATGGCCTCCTGATCACAGTGTTGGCACAGTCTTTCCTCCCTGGGCTTGTAGCTCTGCCTGTGTCGGCCACATTCGATGGCCAGACTGTGGGCACTGAGTCTATATCGGCTCAGGATCTGGCGATCTCTGGGGTCCGGGAGTTTCTCCAGATATGGGGCCAGTCTGTAGTCTCTCTGTAGGCTCCGGTACATGGTCAGTTTCTGTGAGCTGATGATATCATTCTTCCAGTCACTGACATACCTCTCCTGGCCTTCGTCTGCCATCTTCCTAATTCTGGCTTTTGTCAGGTTGTTGTGATTGGTGTTCTGGTCCGGTTGGGTTTGGCTGGGCTGTTCCGAGGGTTCTGGTTTTTCTGTTTCACCTACATGTATCAGGGCTTTATGGTGATGGGAGCTTGGATTGCTCCTATGCAGGTGAGCCCGGAATGACAGCGCCCTCTTTAGAACTGTTAGGTGTAGAGGGAATCTGCCCAGCTCGGCCCGACAAGCACTGTTTGAGGTGCTCCGATGGACCTGGAGAAGGTGCTTGCAGAATTCCAGGTGGAATATTTCTGTGGGACTGGAGTCCCACTTTGACCAGTCTGGGTAGGTGTGAGGACCCCAGACTTCGCTGCCATACAGGAGGATTGGGGCGATGATGGAGTCGAAGATTTTTAGCCAGACCCTCACTGGTGGCTTCAGATGGTAGAGTGTCCTTCGGATGGTATAGAAGGTTTTGCAGGCCTTGTCTTTCAGGGTCTCTATGGCTTGTTTGAAGCTCCCTGACCGGTGAATCTCTAGGCCCAGGTAGGTATATTTGTCTGTTCCTGTGAGGTCGCAGTTGTTGAGGACAAATGACGGGTGCTGGTCTGATCTTCTCTTTCTCCTCTGGAACACCATGGTGTTGGTTTTCTTTAGGTTGACCGGTAGAGCCCAGGTGGAGCTGAATTTCTCTAGGTTGTCCTGGAGGCCTTTCTCGGTTGGTGACAGCAGCAGCAGGTTATCTGCGTACAGCAGGAATTTCACC
The DNA here is from genome assembly GCF_032444005.1 of Ranitomeya imitator. Classification (NCBI taxonomy): domain Eukaryota; kingdom Metazoa; phylum Chordata; class Amphibia; order Anura; family Dendrobatidae; genus Ranitomeya; species Ranitomeya imitator. Next base: position 580,216,934 of record NC_091286.1, read on the forward strand.
TGAGCGTCGTGGAGGGTGAGACCTGGTGCTGAGGAGGATTCCAGGGCGGTAGCCAGCTCGTTGATGTAGATGTTGAAGAGCGTAGGACTTAGGCTGCAGCCTTGTCTGACTCCGCGGCTCTGCTGGAAATAAGCCGTTCTTTTGCCGTTCACACTCACGCTGCAGCGGTTCTCGGTGTAGGAGCTTTTGATGACATCGTAGGTCTTTCCTCCTATTCCACTCTCCAGCAGTTTCAGGAATAAGCCCGGGTGCCACACTGAATCAAAGGCCTTTTTAAAGTCCACAAAGCAGGCGTATATCTTCCCATTCTTTGTATTGTAGACGTGTCTCTGAATGAGGCTGTGCAGAGTATAGATGTGGTCAGTGGTTCGGCATGAACCCTGCTTGGCTCTTGCTGAGGACGTTGTGCCCGGTGAGGAAGGTGAGGATCCTCTTGTTCAGGATACTGTTGAACAGTTTTCCCAGGTTGCTGCTGACGCATATGCCTCTGTAGTTGGCTGGGTCATACCTGTCCCCACTCTTGTGGATGGGTGTGATGAGGCCTTGGTTCCAGGTACGATAATATACGATGTATATAATTTATATAGAAAGTATACAGTGATCAGGTGTGTGAGTGTGTGTATAATATATATAGGGTATTTAGGGATCAGAGGTGTGTGTATATAATATATATAGAGCTAGTACAGGGATCAGACGTGTGTGTTTATAATATATATAGAGAGTATACAGGGATCAGACGTGTTTGTATATAATATAGAGAGTATACAGGAATCAGATGTGTGTGTATATAATATATATATAGAGAGAGAGTATACAGGGATCAGATGTGTGTATATAATATAGAGAGTATACAGGGATCAGACGTGTGTGTATATAATATAATATATATATATATATATATATATATATATATATATATATATAGTATACAGGGATCAGACGTGTGTGTGTGTATATAATACATATAGAGAGACTATACAGAGATCAGATGTGTGTGTGTATATATATATATATATATATATATATATATATATATATGGTATATATAGTATACAGGGATCAGACGTGTGTGTATAATATAATATACAGTGGGGCAAAAAAGTATTTAGTCAGTCAGCAATAGTGCAAGTTCCACCACTTAAAAAGATGAGAGGCGTCTGTAATTTACATCATAGGTAGACCTCAACTATGGGAGACAAACTGAGAAAAAAAAATCCAGAAAATCACATTGTCTGTTTTTTTTAACATTTTATTTGCATATTATGGTGGAAAATAAGTATTTGGTCAGAAACAAAATTTCATCTCAATACTTTGTAATATATCCTTTGTTGGCAATGACAGAGGTCAAACGTTTTCTGTAAGTCTTCACAAGGTTGCCACACACTGTTGTTGGTATGTTGGCCCATTCCTCCATGCAGATCTCCTCTAGAGCAGTGATGTTTTTGGCTTTTCGCTTGGCAACACGGACTTTCAACTCCCTCCAAAGGTTTTCTATAGGGTTGACATCTGGAGACTGGCTAGGCCACTCCAGGACCTTGAAATGCTTCTTACGAAGCCACTCCTTCGTTGCCCTGGCGGTGTGCTTTGGATCATTGTCATGTTGAAAGACCCAGCCACGTTTCATCTTCAATGCCCTTGCTGATGGAAGGAGGTTTGCACTCAAAATCTCACGATACATGGCCCCATTCATTCTTTCATGTACCCGGATCAGTCGTCCTGGCCCCTTTGCAGAGAAACAGCCCCAAAGCATGATGTTTCCACCACCATGCTTTACAGTAGGTATGATGTTTGATGGATGCAACTCAGTATTCTTTTTCCTCCAAACACGACAAGTTGTGTTTCTACCAAACAGTTCCAGTTTGGTTTCATCAGACCATAGGACATTCTCCCAAAACGCCTCTGGATCATCCAAATGCTCTCTAGTAAACTTCAGACGGGCCCGGACATGTACTGGCTTAAGCATTAGGACACGTCTGGCACTGCAGGATCTGAGTCCATGGTGGCGTAGTGTGTTACTTATGGTAGGCCTTGTTACATTGGTCCCAGCCCTCTGCAGTTCACTCACTAGGTCCCCCCGCGTGGTTCTGGGATTTTTGTTCACCGTTCTTGTGATCATTCTGACCCCACGGGGTGGGATTTTGTGTGGAGCCCCAGATCGAGGGAGATTATCAGTGGTCTTGTATGTCTTCCATTTTCTAATTATTGCTCCCACTGTTGATTTCTTCACTCCAAGCTGGTTGGCTATTGCAGATTCAGTCTTCCCAACCTAGTGCAGGGCTACAATTTTGTTTCTGGTGTCCTTTGACAGCTCTTTGGTCTTCACCATAGTGGAGTTTGGAGTCAGACTGTTTGAGGGTGTGCACAGGTGTCTTTTTATACTGATAACAAGTTTAAACAGGTGCCATTACTACAGGTAATGAGTGGAGGAAAGAGGAGACTCTTAAAGAAGAAGTTACAGGTCTGTGAGAGCCAGAAATCTTGATTGTTTGTTTCTGACCAAATACTTATTTTCCACCATAATATGCAAATAAATTGTTAAAAAAACAGACAATGTGATTTTCTGGATTTTTATTTCTCAGTTTGTCTCCCATAGTTGAGGTCTACCTATGATGTAAATTACAGACGCCTCTCATCTTTTTAAGTGGTGGAACTTGCACTATTGCTGACTGACTAAATACTTTTTTGCCCCACTGTATATAGAGAGACTATACAGAGATCAGATGTGTGTGTGTATATATAATATAGAGAGAGTATACAGGGATCAGACGTGTGTATATAATATAGAGAGAGTATACTGGGATCAGGTTTGTGTGTATATAATATAGAGAGTATACAGGAATCAGACATGTGTGTATATAATATAGAGAGAGTATACAGGGACCAGACGTGTATATAATATAGGGAGTATACAGTGATCAGGTGTGTGTGTATATAATATATATAGAGAGAGAGAGTATACAGGGATCAGACGTGTGTATATAATATAGAGAGTATACAGAGATCAGATGTGTGTGTATATATAATATAGAGAGTATACAGGGATCAGACGTGTATATAATATAGAGGGTATACAGGGATCAGACGTGTGTGCATAAAATATAGAGAGAGTATACAGGGATCAGACGTGTGTGTATATAATATAGAGAGAGTATACAGGGATCAGGTGTGTGTGTATATAATATAGAGAGTATACAGAAATCAGACGTGTGTATAGAATATATATATATAGAGAGAGAGAGAGTATAAATTGATCAGGTGTGTGTGTATAATATATAGAGGAAGAGTATATAGGGGTCAGAAGTGTACTCAGTGTGTGTGTGTATATACACGTATAGAGAGAGATCAGAGATCTACTTGGGTGTATATATATATATATATATATATATATATATAATCAGTACAGACCAAAAGTTTGGACACACCTTCTCATTTGAAGATTTTTCTGTATTTTCACGACTATGAAAATTGTACGTTCACACTGAAGACATCAAAACTATGAATTAACACATGTGGAATTTTATCCTTAACACTAAAGTGTGAAAAAACTGAAAATATGTCTTATATTCTAGGTTCTTCAAAGTAGCCACCTTTTGCTTTGATGACTGCTTTGCACACTCTTGGCATTCTCTTGATGAGCTTCAAGAGGTAGTCACCGGGAATGGTTTTCACTTCACAGGTGTGCCCTGTCAGGTTTAATAAGTGGGATTTCTTGCCGTATAAATGAGGTTGGGCCATCAGTTGTGTTGTGCAGAAGTCTGGTGGATGCACAGCTGATAGTCCTACTGAATAGACTGTTAGAATTTGTATTATGGCAAGAAAAAAACAGCTACGTAAAGACAAACGAGTGGCCATCATTACTTTAAGAAATGATGGTCAGTCAGTCCGAAAAATTGGGAAAACTTTGAAAGTGTCCCCAAGTGCAGTGGCAAAAACCATGAAGCACTACAAGAAACTGGCTCACATGAGGACCGCCCCAGTAAAGGAAGACCAAGAGTCACCTCTGCTTCTGAGGATAAGTTTATCCAAGTCACCAGCCTCAGAAATCGCAGGTTAACAGCAGCTCAGATTAGAGACCAGGTCAGTGCCACACATCTCTAGCAGCAGACACATCTCTACAACAACTGTTAGGCCGGGATCACACATACGCGAGATACGGCCGAGGCTCACAGGTGAAAACCGATCTCTCGCCGACACTCCAGAGTGGAGCGTGCAGCTCCATGTATTGCTGTGCGGCTGCACTCTCCGCTACGGAGTGTCAACGCCAGAGCTGGGTTTTAACCTGCGAGACTCGGCCGTATTTCGCGTATGTGTGATCCCGGCCTTAAGAAGAGACTGCAGCAGGCCTTCATGGTAAAATAGCTACTAGGAAACCACTGATAAGGACAGGCAACAAGCAGAAGGGACTTGTTTGGGCTAAAGAACACAAGGAACGGACATTAGACAAGTGGAAATCTGTGCTTTGGTCTGATAAGTCCAAATTTGAGATCTTTGGTTACAACCACCGTGTCTTTGTGCGACACAGAAAAGGTGAACGGATGGACTCTACATGCCTCGTTCCCACCTTGAAGCATGGAGGAGGAGGTGTGATGGTGTGGGGGTGCTTTGCTTGTGACACTGTCGGGGATTTATTCAAAATTGAAGGCATACTGAACCAGCATGGCTACCACAGCATCTTGCAGCGGCATGCTATTCCATCCGGTTTGCGCTTAGTTGGACCATCATTTATTTTTCAACAGGACAATGACCCCAAACACACCTCCAGCCTGTGTAAGGGCTATTTGACCAAGAAGGAGAGTGATGGGGTGCTATGCCAGATGACCTGAACCCAATCGAGGTGGTTTGGGGTGAGCTGGACCACAGAGTGAAGGCAAAAGGGCCAACAAGTGCTAAGCCTCTCTGGGAACTCCTTCAAGAAGATCATTCACGGTGACTACCTCTTGAAGCTCATCAAGAGAAAGCCAAGAGTGTGCAAAGCAGTCATCAAAGCAAAAGGTGGCTACTTTGAAGAACCTAGAATATAAGACATATTTTCAGTTGTTTCACACTTAAAATACAACGTCTAACAACTAGAAAAAAACCCCCATTAAAAGATACATACTTTATTAAATAACCAAAAAGTAGAAAACATGGGTATAAAACCCACAAAAAAGTCCCTATCAAATATATACAGTCCTAAGAAAAGAGGACAAAAATCCCCCACAGATAACCTGAACGCACACTGGTAGAATAAAGATAGACTGAATAATGCAATCTGTGATATATCTAAAGCATCTGTAAGGGTGACTGATATAGGTGCAGCATATCCCTTACGGCTACACAGATAAACATAAATACCTATACGCTGATCCTGCCTAGATGCGGAGGTTGGCACCCTAAGAAATATCGAGAAAGGCGCCCCCGCTCGTACGATGACTCTCCCTGATCTCCTATCAACTCCCTATAAGGGATAGGAATAGAAACAGAAGGCCAGGTGGCTGTAATTAACTTGTATAGATATGTGATCCCCCACATACAACTCCCCCCCTCCAATGTGATGTGAGGTAAAGAGATAGAATCTATACATACATAAAGCACACGTACCATGTAAACCGAACCTACCAGTGCTAGTTACACATAAAACATAGCATATGCTACAATACCGGATATACATACACGTATCAGGACTGATGGAAATAATACATATAAACCAAATATATACAGAGGAGCCGCGCTACCACATACATCCGGATATATACAACACCTAGATATTATTAAACAGTGTGAACTCCACAATTGATGTATAACACAGCAATGAAACAGATTTTAGATATACTCATCTGCTGCACTCAGAAGTTCACAACTGAGGATTAGTTCCGATGTAGTGGTCAGACAAATGATAACCGCGCAGATGACATCTCCACACCACCTCTCGACGCGTTTCCCCCAAGCCAAATTGGGTTCATCAGGAGAGACCAGATATATGCATGGCAGAGATAAAAAGATAGGGCTGCACTTAAAATACACTTAAAATTCACTTAAAATACAGAAAAATCATTAAATGAGAAGGTGTGTCCAAACTTTTGGTCTGTGACTGTGTGTGTATATATATGTATATACTAGATGGTGGCCCGATTCTAACGCATTGGGTATTTTGAATATGCATGTCCACGTAGTATATTGCACAGCCCACGTAGTATATTGCCCAGCCACGTATTATATTGCCCAGCCAGGTACTATATTGTCCAGCCATGTAGTATATTGCCCAGACACGTAGTATATTGCCCAGTGATGTAGTATATTGCCCAGACATGTATATTGCCCAGCCCAGCGACGTAGTATATTGCCCAGTTAAGTAGTATATTGCGCAGCCACGTAGTATATTGCACAGCGACGTAGTATACATCACAGAGCCACGTAGTATATTGCACAGCGAAGTAGTATACAGCACAGAGTCATGTATATATTGGCCAGTCACGTAGTATATTGCCCAGCTACGTAGTATATTGCCCAGCCAGGTTTGTCACAGGTTAAAAAATAAACATATACTCACCTTTCCGAGGGATCCCTTGTAGTCCACGGCAGCTTCCGGTTCCAGGGTTGGTATCAGCGCAGGACCTGTGTTGACATCGCAGTCACATGACCGTGACGTCATGGCAGGTCTTTGTAGCGCAGGCGCGCAGGACCTGTGATGACGTCGCGGTCACATGACCGTGACGTCATGGCAGGTCTTTGTAGCGCAGGCGCGCAGGGCCTGTGACGTCGTGGTCACATGACCGTGACGTCATGGCAGGTCCTTGTCGCGCAGGCGCGCAGGGCCTGTGATGGCGTCGCGGTCACATGACCGTGACGTCATGGCAGGTCCTTCTGCCACCGGAACCTGCAACGGAGGATGGCGGCCGGCGCGAGCGGCAACGGAAGGTGAGTATAGCAGGTTTTTTTTTTTTTATTATTATTTTTAACATTACATTTTTTACTATTGATGCCGCATAAGCAGCGTCAATAGTAAAAAGTTGGGGACACACAGGGTTAATAGCGGCGGTAACGGAGTGCGTTACACGCGGCATAACGCGGTCCGTTACCGCCGGCATTAACTCTGTGTTAGCGGTGACCGGAGGGGAGTATGCGGGCGACAGGCACTGACTGCGGAGAGTAAGGAGCAGCCATTTTCTTCCGGACTGTGGCCGTCGCTGATTGGTCGCGGAAGCCATGACAGGCAGCTGGCGAGACCAATCAGCGAATGAATAACCGTGACAGACAGACAGAAGGACAGACGGAAGTGACCCTTAGACAATTATATAGTAGATATATAGTGATATATATATATATATATATATATATCATAGGTAGACCTCAACTATGGGAGACAAACTGAGAAAAAAAAATCCAGAAAATCACATTGTCTGTTTTTTTAACAATTTATTTGCATATTATGGTGGAAAATAAGTATTTGGTCAGAAACAAACAGTCAAGATTTCTGGCTCTCACAGACCTGTAACTTCTTCTTTAAGAGTCTCCTCTTTCCTCCACTCATTACCTGTAGTAATGGCACCTGTTTAAACTTGTTATCAGTATAAAAAGACACCTGTGCACACCCTCAAACAGTCTGACTCCAAACTCCACTATGGTGAAGACCAAAGAGCTGTCAAAGGACACCAGAAACAAAATTGTAGCCCTGCACCAGGCTGGGAAGACTGAATCTGCAATAGCCAACCAGCTTGGAGTGAAGAAATCAACAGTGGGAGCAATAATTAGAAAATGGAAGACATACAAGACCACTGATAATCTCCCTCGATCTGGGGCTCCACGCAAAATCCCACCCCGTGGGGTCAGAATGATCACAAGAACGGTGAGCAAAAATCCCAGAACCACGCGGGGGGACCTAGTGAATGAACTGCAGAGAGCTGGGACCAATGTAACAAGGCCTACCATAAGTAACACACTACGCCACCATGGACTCAGATCCTGCAGTGCCAGACGTGTCCCACTACTTAAGCCAGTACATGTCCGGGCCCGTCTGAAGTTTGCTAGAGAGCATTTGGATGATCCAGAGGAGTTTTGGGAGAATGTCCTATGGTCTGATGAAACCAAACTGGAACTGTTTGGTGGAAACACAACTTGTCGTGTTTGGAGGAAAAAGAATACTGAGTTGCATCCATCAAACACCATACCTACTGTAAAGCATGGTGGTGGAAACATCATGCTTTGGGGCTGTTTCTCTGCAAAGGGGCCAGGACAACTGATCCGGGTACATGAAAGAATGAATGGGGCCATGTATCGTGAGATTTTGAGTGCAAACCTCCTTCCATCAGCAAGGGCATTGAAGATGAAACGTGGCTGGGTCTTTCAACATGACAATGATCCAAAGCACACCGCCAGGGCAACGAAGGAGTGGCTTCGTAAGAAGCATTTCAAGGTCCTGGAGTGGCCTAGCCAGTCTCCAGATGTCAACCCTATAGAAAACCTTTGGAGGGAGTTGAAAGTCCGTGTTGCCAAGCGAAAAGCCAAAAACATCACTGCTCTAGAGGAGATCTGCATGGAGGAATGGGCCAACATACCAACAACAGTGTGTGGCAACCTTGTGAAGACTTACAGAAAACGTTTGACCTCTGTCATTGCCAACAAAGGATATATTACAAAGTATTGAGATGAAATTTTGTTTCTGACCAAATACTTATTTTCCACCATAATATGCAAATAAATTGTTAAGAAAACAGACAATGTGATTTTCTGTATTTTTTTTTCTCAGTTTGTCTCCCATAGTTGAGGTCTACCTATGATGTAAATTACAGACGCCTCTCATCTTTTTAAGTGGTGGAACTTGCACTATTGCTGACTGACTAAATACTTTTTTGCCCCACTGTATATATACACACACCCCCTTATGTCTATACACAATATATGTAAATGCACACACACCCTGATACACGCCAAGTACCTGTTTGATCGATTTACTCTGACAGACACCAGCATGTAAGTGACCTGTATACAGCTTATGCATACCTCCCAACTTTTGAAGCTGGGAAAGAGGGAGAAAGTTAGCGGCGCGCAACGCGCGCCGCGGCAAATTTTAGGCCACGCCTCTGACCACACCCATTCACTAGTCATACCCATATCCACGTCTCAACCACACCCATTTAGCACTGCTGATCACACTGTTCATAAAGAATAATTATAAACAAAAAAATATGGCCACACAGTGCTCCATACTGTATAATGGCCACACATGATGCTCAATACTGTATAATGGCCACACATGATGCTTAATACTGTATAATGGCCACACAGTGCTCCATACTGTATAACGGCCACACATGATGCTCAATACTGTATAATGGCCACACATGATGCTCCATACTGTATAACGGCCACACATGATGCTCAATACTGTATAATGGCCCCACATGATGCTCAATACTGTATAACGGCCACACAGTGCTCCATACTGTATAATGGCCGCACATGATGCTCCATACTGTATAATGGCCACACAGTGCTCCATACTGTATAATGGCCGCACATGATGCTCCATACTGTATAATGGCCGCACATGATGCTCCATACTGTATAATGGCCACACAGTGCTCCATACTGTATAATGACTGCACATGATGCTCCATACTGTATAATGGCCACACATGATGCTCAATACTGTATAATGGCCACACATGATGCTCCATACTGTATAATGGCCGCACATGATGCTCAATACTGTATAACGACCCCACATGATGCTCAATACTGTATAACGGCCACACATGATGCTCAATACTGTATAACGGCCACACATGATGCTCTATACTGTATAATTGCCGCACATGATGCTCAATACTGTATAATGACCCCACATGATGCTCAATACTGTATAACGGCCCCACATGATGCTCCATACAGTATAACAGCCACACATGATGCTACATACTGTATAATGGCCACACATGATGCTCCATACTGTATAATAGCCACACATGATGCTCCATACTGTATAACGGCCACACATGATGCTACATACTGTATAACTGCCACACATGATGCTCCATACTGTATAATAGCCACACATGATGCTCCATACTGTATAATGGCCCCACATGATGCTCAATACTGTATAATGGCCACACATGATGCTCAATACTGTATAACAGCCGCACATGATGCTCCATACTGTATATTGGCCGCACATGATACTTCGTACCGTATAATGGCCACACATAGCTACTCCTACACACGCGGCTGCGCTCCGTACACTTTGCATACACGGCTCCGCTCCATACACACGGCTCCACTCCATACATCTCAAACACACACGGCTCCGTTCCGTTCACCTCGTACACATTCAGCTCCGCTCCATACACCTCATACACACACCGCTCCGCTCCATACATCTCGTACACACGGTACTACGTACACCTCATACACACACCGCTCCGCTCCATACACATTGCAGAAGCTACTCCGCTCCGTATACCTTGCACACACACGGCTCCGCTGCGTACACCTCATACACATACGGCTCCTCTCCATACATCTCGTACACACACGGCACTACTCTGTACACCTCGTACACACACGGCTCCGCTCTATACACATTGCACACACTGCTCCGCTCCGTATACCTTGCACACACATGGCTCTGCTCCGCACACCTCGTACACACGTGGCTCTGCTCTGTACACCTCGTACACACGTGGCTCCACTCCATACACCTTTCACACTCTGCTCTCATCCGAACACCTCTTACACAACTCCGCTCCGTACACCTCGTACACACGCGGCTGTGCTCCGTACACCTCGTATACACGACTCCGCTCCGTACACCTTTCACATGCTGCTCCGCTCCGTACACCTTGTACACACGCGGCTGTGCTCCGTACACCTCGTACACATGGCTCCGTACACCTTTCACACGCTGCTCCGCTCCGCACACCTCGTACACACGCGGCTGTGCTCCGTACACCTCGTAAACACTCGGCTGCGCTCCGTACACCTCATGCACACGGCTCCGTACACCTCGTACACACTCGGCTGCGCTCCGTACACCTCATGCACACGGCTCCGTACACCCCTTACACACACGGCTCAGCTCCATACACCTCGTACACACATGGCTCTGCTACATCCACCCTGTAAACACCTCCTGACCTCACACATACGCTGCCTTACCCTCCTCCGGCGCCATGGCAACCAGCAAAGTCCTGTACACGGAGGTCCTCCTCCCGAATCCGATCATGTGACCCCTGACTCCTCCCATCCTGTGACCTCATCACAGGTCCTGTGCACAGAGCAGCCATTATGTGCTGCTGTGCTGGCCGGGTGTAGGGAGCTCTCAGCTGACCGACCGGGTGATTCACATACCTCCCAACCAGTGCGGGACAATTAATGTCCCGCCCGGGATCGCGGGGCTGACTGTCAAAATCAGGACAGTCCCGCTGGATCCGGGACGGTTGGGAGGTATGCTTATGTAGCGTATATGAATTCTATATATTATATACAGTGTGTGTGTATACTGTGTACAGCTTGTGTAGCATATATGAATTCTATATAGTATATACAGTGTGTGTATACTGTATACAGCTTGTGTAACATATATGAATTCTATATATTATATACTGTGTGTATACTGTATACAGCTTGTGTAGCATATATGAATTCTATATATTATATACTGTGTTTGTGTATACTGTATTCAGCTTGTGTAGTATATATGAATTCTATATATTATATACAGTGTGTGTGAATACTGTACAGCTTGTGTAGCATATATGAATTCTATTGTGTATACTGTATACAGCTTGTGTAGTATATATGAATTCTATATATTATATACAGTGTGTGTTTGTGTATACAGCTTGTGTAGCATATATGAATTATTTTGTGTATACTGTATACAGCTTGTTTAGTATATATGAATTCTATATATTATATAGTGTGTGTTTGTGTATACTGTATACAGCTTGTGTAGCATATACGAATTCTATATATTATATACAGTGTGTGTGTGTATACTGTATTCAGCTTGTGTAGTATATATGAATTTTATATATTCTATACAGTGTGTGTTTGTGTATACTGTATACAGCTTGTGTAGCATATATGAATTCTATTGTGTATACTGTATACAGCTTGTGTAGTTATGTGTAGCTTGTGTGTTATAATAATCTAACATATTCCGCAGCGCTTTACAGGTTGCACACATTGTCATCGCTGTCCCCGTTGGGGTCACAATCTAAATTCCCTATCAGTATGTCTTTGGAATGTGTGAGGAAACCAGAGTATCTGGAGGAAACCCACGCAAACACGGAGAGAACATACAAACTCTTTGCAGATGTCCATAGTGGGGCTTGAACTCCAGCGCTGCAAGGCTGCTGTGCTAACCACTGCGCCACCGTGCTGCCCAAGTTATAAGAACATGTTTCTGCAGATGAGGTTTTTAGTCTATGATGTGATATAAATTTATTGCAAAACCAGTTAAAATGGATAAAGGACCAATTTGCAGCTGGCACAAAAAATGGCTCTGGTGCCAAACATTCCCCCCTTTCCTGTTGAGCACAGGAGTCTTGTTCTGGGAGATCACCCTATAGTTTTGTGTCTGGCGGCATCGCTGAATGATCCTTATCCAGAGTGTCCTGAATATTCCTATTTACTCGCTTAATCACCCTGCATGTCTCAGTGTGAGCCGTGTCTGATGGCGGCCTGTGACCAGAGCTCAGGGAATGGCAGACGTGGCCCAGGCTCGGGGTCTTCGACCTCATGTACCCCTGTCGGGGGATGTTCTGAGATGTGTAGGGACATGTCGCTGATAGAGTAGAGCGGTCTGTAAAATGATTTACAAGTTTACCTGCTCCAGAGGATGGCACCCTGAGTGTAATATCCGCATGTCCCTGCACATAAGCTGCGGCCGAGGATGCCATTCTGTCTGCAGCCGATGTCCGGGACTTAGTAACTATTAGACAGTCATGCTGTGATGGGTTATTAAACGTTGATGTTTATTGATAGAATATCTACATTTATGTGTCTCCTTTTTAATCATGATAGCTTAAGGTGGTCTGCTTCTTGGAGGACCTCACAGTTTTATGGAAAGGTCTGAAAATTCAACGCTGTAAAAGCCATTTATTACCACACTATCAATGAAAGAATACATTGCTAATACACTCATCAGGGGTCTGTGTTCAGCAGGGGGCACACGTCTCCATGCTTCAACTGTGTATCTCCCCGCAACCCCAGAGATCCAATCTGTGCACATGTCCTGGTTAGGTCATTTACCTCAGTATACAGGTCCTGGTTAGGTCATTTACCTCAGTATACAGGTCCTTATTAGGTCATTTACCTCAGTATACAGGTCCTTGTTAGATCATTTACCTCAGTATACAGGTCTTGGTTACATCATTTACCTCAGTATACAGGTCCTTGTTAGATCATTTACCTCAGTATACAGGTCTTGGTTACATCATTTACCTCAGTATACAGGTCCTTGTTAGATCATTTACCTCAGTATACAGGTCCTTGTTAGATCATTTACCTCAGTATACAGGTCCTTGTTAGATCATTTACCTCAGTATACAGGTCCTTGTTAGATCATTTACCTCAGTATACAGGTCCTTGTTAGGTCATTTACCTCAGTATACAGGTCCTTGTTAGGTCATTTACCTCAGTATACAGGTCCTTGTTAGATCATTTACCTCAGTATACAGGTCTTGGTTAGATCATTTACCTCAGTATACAGGTCCTGGTTAGGTCATTTACCTCAGTATACAGGTCCTAGTTAGGTCATTTACCTCAGTATACAGGTCTTGGTTAGATCATTTACCTCAGTATACAGGTCCTTGTTAGATCATTTACCTCAGTATACAGGTCCTTGTTAGATCATTTACCTCAGTATACAGGTCCTTGTTAGGTCATTTACCTCAGTATACAGGTCTTGGTTAGATCATTTACCTCAGTATACAGGTCCTTGTTAGATCATTTACATCAGTATACAGGTCCTGGTTAGGTCATTTACCTCAGTATACAGGTCCTTGTTAGATCATTTACATCAGTATACAGGTCCTGGTTAGGTCATTTACCTCAGTATACAGGTCCTGGTTAGATCATTTACCTCAGTATTCAAATCCTTGTTAGGTCATTTACCTCAGTATACAGGTTCTGGTTAGATCATTTACCTCAGTATACAGGTCCTTGTTAGGTCATTTACCTCAGTATACAGGTCCTGGTTAGGTCATTTACCTCAGTATACAGCTGTATACATTGTAGCTGTATACATTGAGAGAGAGAATATCAAACATAAAATGCAGAAAATCACAGTGTATAAATTACATAAATTAATTTGCATTTTGCAGTGAGAAATAATTATTTGATCCCTCTGGCAAACAAGACTTAATACTTGGTGGCAAAACCCTTGTTGGCAAGCACAGCAGTCAGACGTTTTTGTAGTTGGTGATGAGGTTTGCCCACATGTCAGGAGGAATTTTGGTCCACTCCCCTTCGCAGACCATCTCTAACTCACTAAGATTTTGAGGCTGTCGCTTGGCAACTTGGAGATTCATCTCCTTCCATAAGTTTTCTGTGGGATTCAGGTCTGGAGACTGGCTAGGCCACTCCATGACCTTAATGTGCTTCTTTCTGAGCCTCTCCTTTGTTGCCTTGGATATTTGTTTTGGGTTATTGTCTTGCTGGAAGACTCAGCCACAAAACATTTTTAATGTCCTGGCGGAGGGAAGGAGGTTGTCACTCCGGATTTTACAGTTTTACAGTACATGGCTCCATGCATTCTCCCATTGATGCGGTGAAGTAGTCCTGTGCCCTTAGCAGAGAAACACCCCCAAAACATAATGTTTCCTCCTCCATGCTTGACAGTGGGTACGATGTTCTTTGGGTCATACGCAGCATTTCTCTTCCTCCAAACATGACGAGTTGAGTTAATGCCAAAGCCCTCAATTTGTGTCTCATCTGACCACAGCGCCTTCTCCCAATCACTCACAGAATCATCCAGGTGTTCACTGGCAAACTTCAGACAGGCCTGCACATGTGCCTTCTTGAGCAGGGGGACCTTGCGGGCACTTCAGGATTTTAAACCTTTACGACGTAATGTGTTACCAATGGTTTTCTTGGTGACTGTGGTCCCAGCTGCCTTGAGATCATTAACAAGTTCCCCTGTGTAGTTTTAGGCTGGTCTCTCATCTTCCTCATGATCAAGGATACAACACGAGGTGAGATTTGGCATGGTGCCCCAGATTAACCTTTTTACCCCCAAGGGTGGTTTGCACGTTAATGACCGGGCCAATTTTTACAATTCTGACCACTGTCCCTTTATGAGGTTATAACTCTGGAACGCTTCAACGAATCCCAGTGATTCTGACATTGTTTTCTCGTGACATATTGTACTTCATGATAGTGGTAAAAATTCTTTGATAGTACCTGCGTTTATTTGTGAAAAAAACGGAAATTTGGCGAAAATTATGAAAATTTCGCAATTTTCCAACTTTGAATTTTTATGCAATTAAATCACAGAGATATGTCACACAAAATACTTAATACGGTAAGTAATATTTCCCACATGTCTACTTTACATCAGCACAATTTTGGAACCAAAATTTTTTTTTGTTAGGGAGTTATAAGGGTTAAAAGTTGACCAGCAATTTCTCATTTTTACAACACCATTTTTTTTTAGGGACCACATCTCATTTGAAGTCATTTTTGGAATGTTTAAATAAAAATGAACATTTAACTTTTTTTCCCAAAAAATTTACTTCAGCTCCAATTTGTTTTATTTTACCAAGGGTAACAGGAGAAAATGGACCCCAAAAGTTGTTGTACAATTTGTCCTGAGTACGCTGA
This sequence comes from Ranitomeya imitator, assembly GCF_032444005.1. Classification (NCBI taxonomy): domain Eukaryota; kingdom Metazoa; phylum Chordata; class Amphibia; order Anura; family Dendrobatidae; genus Ranitomeya; species Ranitomeya imitator. Next base: position 580,232,741 of record NC_091286.1, read on the forward strand.
TACCCCATATGTGGGGGTAAACCACTGTTTGGGCGCATGGGAGAGCTCGGAAGGGAAGGAGCGCCGTTTTACTTTTCAATGCAAAATTGACAGGAATTGAGATGGGACGCCATGTTGCGTTTAGAGAGCCACTGATGTGCCTAAACATTGAAACCCCCCACAAGTGACACCATTTTGGAAAGTAGACCCCCTAAGGAACTTATCTAGATGTGTTTTGAGCGCTTTGACCCACCAAGGGCTTCACAGAAGTTTATAATGCAGAGCCGTAAAAATAAAACAAACATTTTTTCCCACAAAAATTATTTTTTTAGCCCCCAGTTTTGTATTTTCCCGAGGATAACAGGAGAAATTGGACCACAAAATTTGTTGCCCAATTTGTCCTGAGTGCGATTATACACAACTAGATTGTGGCCCGATTCTAACGCATCGGGTATTCTAGAATATGCATGTCCCCGTAGTATATGGACAATGATGATTCCAGAATTCGCGGCAGACTGTGCCCGTCACTGATTGGTCGAGGCAACCTTTATGACATCATTGTCGCCATGCTGTGGCCTGGCGGCCTCGACCAATCAGAGACTCGGGATTTCCAGGACAGACAGACAGAAAAACCCTTAGACAATTATATATATAGATATGTGGGGGGAACCACTGTTTGGGCACATGGGAGGGCTCAGAAGGGAAGGAGCGCCATTTGGAATGCAGACTTAGATGGAATGGTCTGCAGGTGTCACATTGCGTTTGCAGAGCCCCTAATGTACCTAAACAGTAGAAACCCCCCACAAGTGACACCATTTTGGAAACTAGACACCCTAAGGAACTCATCTAGATGTGTTGTTAGAGCTTTGAACCCCCAAGTGTTTCACTACAGTTTGTAACGCAGAGCCGTGAAAATAAAATAAAAACTTTCCCCAAAAAATTATTTTTTAGCCCCCAGTTTTGTATTTTCCCGAGGGTAAGAGGAGAAATTCGACCCTAAAAGTTGTTGTCCAATTTGTCCTGAGTACGCTGATACCACCATATGTGGGGGGAACCACCGTTTGGGCGCATGGGAGGGCTCGGAAGGGAAGGAGTGCCATTTGGAATGCAGACTTAGATGGAATAGTCTGCAGGCGTCACATTGCGTATGCAGAGCCCCTAATGTACCTAAACAGTAGAAACCCCCCACAAGTGACCCCATATTGGAAACTAGACCCCCCAGGGAACTCATCTAGATGTGTTGTGAGAACTTTGAACCCCCAAGTATTTCACTACAGTTTATAACGCAGAGCCGTGAAAATAAAAAATCTTTTTTTTCCCACAAAAATTATTTTTTAGCCCCCAGTTTTGTATTTTCCCAAAGGTAACAGGAGAAATTGGACCCCAAAAGTTGTTGTCCTATTTGTCCTGAGTACGCTGATACCCCATATGTTGGGGTAAACCCCTGTTTGGGCGCATGGGAGAGCTCGGAAGGGAAGAAGCACTGTTTTACTTTTTCAACGCAGAACTGGCTGGAATTGAGATCGGACGCCATGTCGTGTTTGGAGAGCCCCTGATGTGCCTAAACAGTGGAAACCCCCAAATTATAACTGAAACCCTAATCCAAACACACCCCTAACCCTAATTCCAACAGTAACCCTAACCACACCTCTAACCCTGACACACCCCTAACCCTAATCCCAACCCTATTCCCAACTGTAAATGTAATCTTAACCCTAACTTTAGCCCCAACCCTAACTGTAGCCCCAACCCTAACCCTAACCCTAGCCCTAACCCTAGCCCTAACCCTAGCCCTAGCCCTAACCCTAGCCCTAATGGGAAAATGGAAATAAATACATTTTTTTAATTTTTCCCTAACTAAGGGGGAGATGAAGGGGGGTTTGATTTACTTTTATAGCGAGTTTTTTAGCGGATTTTTATGATTGGCAGCCGTCACACACTGAAAGACGCTTTTTATTGCAAAAAATATTTTTTGCGTTATCACATTTTGAGTAGGGTTGAGCGAAACGGATCGTTCATTTTCAAAAGTCGCCGACTTTTGGCAAAGTCGGGTTTCATGAAACCCGACCCGATCCCTGTGTGGGGTCGGCCATGCAGTACGCGACTTTCGCGCCAAAGTCGCGTTTCGTATGACGCGCTTGGCGCCATTTTTTTCAGCCAATGAAGGGGCGTGGGCAGAGTGATGACATAGGTCTTAGGGGCGTGGACGCCTATCGCCATGTTGTCGCTTGTGCGCTGTAGCGATATGCACTGTGTAACACCAGCTTTTCAGTTCAGGGACGGACGGAGGGGAGAGAGAGAGGGAGGGAGGGAGGGAGAGAAGAAAAAAAAAAACGAGGCAAAAAACAACGCTTTATTATCATACCGTCGAACAAAAAGTGGAATAACACGCGATCAAAAAGACAGATATAAATAACCATGGTACCGCTGAAAACGTCATCTTGTCCCGCCAAAAACGAGCCGCCATACAGCATCATCAGCAAAAAATAAAAAAGTTATAGTCCTGAGAATAAAACGAAGCAAAAATAATTATTTTTTCTGTAAAATAGTTTTTATTGTTTAAAAGCGCCAAAACATAAAAAAAGATATAAATGAGGTGTCGCTGTAATCGTACTGACCCGAAGAATAAAACTGCTTTATCCATTTTACCAAACGCGGAACGGTATAAACGCCTCCCCCAAAAGAAATTCATGAATAGCTGGTTTTTGGTCATTCTTCCTCACAAAAATCGGAATAAAAAGCGATCAAAAAATGTCACGTGCCCGAAAATGTTACCAATAAAAACGTCAACTCGTCCCGCAAAAAACAAGACCTCACATGACTGTGGACCAAAATATGGAAAAATTATAGCTCTCAAAATTAGGGTTGAGCGACCTTGACTTTTTTAGGGTCGAGCCGGGTTTCGCGAAACCCGACTATCTCAAAAGTCGAGTCGAGTGAAATCGGCCGATTATGGCGAAAAGTCGAGGATCGACCGAAACACGAAACCCAATGCAAAGCCAATGGGATTTTTTTCTCTCTCTCTCTCTCTCTCTCTCTCTCTCTCTCTCTCTCTCTAAAATGGATAAAGCAGCTTTATTCTTCGGGTCAGTACGATTACAGCGACACCTCATTTATATCTTTTTTTTATGTTTTGGCGCTTTTAAACAATAAAAACTATTTTACAGAAAAAATAATTATTTTTGCTTCGTTTTATTCTCAGGACTATAACTTTTTTATTTTTTGCTGATGATGCTGTATGGCGGCTCGTTTGTTGCGGGACAAGATGACGTTTTCAGCGGTACCATGGTTATTTATATCTGTCTTTTTGATCGCGTGTTATTCCACTTTTTGTTCGACGGTATGATAATAAAGCGTTGTTTTTTGCCTCGTTTTTTTTTTTTTTTTTCTTTACTGAAGGGGTTAACTAGTGGGCCAGTTTTATGGGTTGGGTCGTTACGGACGCGGCGATACTAAATATGTGTACTTTTATAGTTTTTTTTTTATTTAGATGAAGAAATGTATTTATGGGAATAATACCGTATATACTCGAGTATAAGCCGAGATTTTCAGGACAAAATTTTGGGCTGAAAGTGCCCCTCTCGGCTTATACTCGAGTCAAGGTGGGTGGCAGGGTCGGCGGGTGAGGGGGTGAGGGCGCTGAGGCATACTTACCTAGTCCCAGCGATCCTCGCGCTGTCCCTGCCGTCCCACGGTCTTCTGTGCTGCAGCTTCTTCCCCTCTTCAGCAGTCACGTGGGACCGCTCATTACAGAAATGAATAAGCGGCTCCACCTTCCATAGGGGCGGAGCCGCTTATTCATTCCTCTAATCAGCGGTGCCGGTGACCGCTGACAGGAAGAGCTGCGGCACCGAAGACCAGGCAGAGGGACAGCGCGAGGATCGCCAGGACTAGGTAAGTATAGCATATTCACCTGTCCGCGTTCCAGCCGCCGAGCGTCGCTCCATCTTCCCGGCCGGCGCCTCCATCTTCCCGGCGTCTGCGCTCTGACTGTTCAGGCAGAGGGCGCGATGACGCATATAGTGTGCGCGGCGCCCTCTGCCTGATCAGTCAGAGCAGAGACGCCGGGAAGATGGAGGCGCCGGAACGAGACGCCGGGAGCTGCAATCAAGGGAGGTGAGTATGTGTTTTTTTTATTTTATTGCAGCAGCAGCGGCGGCGGCGGCAGAGATTTATGTGGAGCATCTATGGGGCACAGTGAACGGTGCAGAGCACCGTATATGGCACATCTATGGGGCACAGTGAACGGTGCAGGGCACCGTATATGGCACATCTATGGGGCACAGTGAACGGTGCAGGGTACCGTATATGGCACATCTATGGGGCACAGTGAACGGTGCAGGGCACTGTATATGGCACATCTATGGGGCACAGTGAACGGTGCAGAGCACCGTATATGGCACATCTATGGGGCACAGTGAACGGTGCAGGGCACCGTATATGGCACATCTATGGGGCACAGTGAACGGTGCAGAGCACCGTATATGGCACATCTATGGGGCACAGTGAACGGTGCAGAGCACCGTATATGGCACATCTATGGGGCACAGTGAACGGTGCAGAGCACCGTATATGGCACATCTATGGGGCACAGTGAACGGTGCAGAGCACCGTATATGGCACATCTATGGGGCACAGTGAACGGTGCAGAGCACCGTATATGGCACATCTATGGGGCACAATGAACGGTGCAGAGCACCGTATATGGCACAGCTATGGGGAAATATGAACGGTGCAGAGCACTGTATGGCACAGCTATGGGGAAATAATGATCTATTTTTATTTTTGAAATTCACCGGTAAATGCTGCATTTCCACCCTAGGCTTATACTCGAGTCAATAAGTTTTCCCAGTTTTTTGTGGCAAAATTAGGGGGGTCGGCTTATACTCGGGTCGGCTTATACTCGAATATATACGGTATATATATTTTTTTTCATTATTTAGGAATATTTTTTTTTTACACATTTGGAAATTTTTTTTTAAACTTTTTTATTTTTCCCCAGGGGAGAACATCACAGATCAATGATCTGACAGTTTGCATAGCACTCTGTCAGATCACTGATCTGACTTACAGTGCTGCAAGCTTCACAGTGCCTGCTCTGAGCAGGCTCTGTGAAGCCACTTCAGCGTTCCTAGGGATAATAAACATAAGAGCCACCTTCACAGAATGCAGCCTTCGTGCTGCTGAAGGTGGCTCTTTTACTTAAAAACGCCTTGGGGATGGGGGAAGGGGGGGGGTGCAGGTTCCCTTTAATGGTAGGTAAGGGATCAATTACTTATTTGTCACTGCAAAATGCAAATTTATATAATTTATACAGTGTGATTTTCTGGATTTTATTTTTGATATTCTATCTCTCAATGTTAAAATTAACCTACCCTTAAAATTATAGACTGTTCATGTCTTTGTCAGTGGGCAAACTTACAAAATCAGCAAGGGATCAAATATTTATTTCCCCCACTGTACATGTCCTGATGAGGTCAAAAGCCTCAGTATACAGTTGTATACAGGTTCTGGTTAGGTCACTAACCTCAGTATATAGCTGTATACAGGTCCTGGTTAGGTCTCTAGCCTGAGTATATAGCTGTATACAGGTCCTTGTTAGGTGACTGGCCTCAGTGTATACAGTGCCTTGCGAAAGTATTCGGCCCCCTTGAACTTTTCACCCTTTTCCCACATACCATGCTTCAAACATAAAGATACCAAATGTAAATTTTTGGTGAAGAGTCAACAACAAGTGGAACACAATTGTGAAGTTGAATGAAATTTATTGGTTATTTTACATTTTTGTGGAAATTCAAAAACTGAAAAGTGGGGCGTGCATTATTATTCGGCCCCTTTAACTTAATACTTTGTTGCGCCACCTTTCGCTGAGATTACAGCTGCAAGTCACTTGGGGTAGGTCTCTATCAGTTTTGTACATCGAGAGACTGAAATTCTTGCCCATTCTTCCTTGACAAACAGCTCGAGCTCAGTGAGGTTTGATGGAGATCGTTTGTGAACAGCAGTTTTCTGCTCTTTCCACAGATTCTTGATTGGATTGAGGTCTGGACTTTGACTTGGCCATTCTAACATCTGGATACGTTTATTTGTGAACCATTCCATTTTAGATTTTGCTTTATGTTTGGGATCATTGTCTTGTTGGAAGACAAATCTCCGTCCCAGTCTCAGGTCTTTTGCAGACTTCAACAGGTTTTCTTCAAGAATGGTCCTGTATTTGGCTCCATCCATCTTCCCATCAATTTTAACCATCTTCCCTGTCCCTGCTGAAGAAATGCAGGCCAAACCATGATGCTGCCACCACCATGTTTGACAGTGGGGATGGTGTGTTCAGGGTGATGAGCTGTGTTGCCTTTACGCCAAACATATCCTTTAGCATTGTTGCCAAAAAGTTTTGGTGTCATCTGACCAGAGCACCTTCTTCCACATGTTTAGTGTGTCTCCCAGGTGGCTTGTTGCAAACTTTAAACAACACTTTTTATGGATATCTTTGAGAAATGGCTTTCTTCTTGCCACGCTTCCATAAAGGCCAGATTTGTGCAGTGTATGACTGATTGTTGTCCTATGGACAGACTGTCCCACCTCAGCTGTAGATCTTCAGTTCATCCAGAGTGATCATGGGCCTCTTGGCTGCATCTCTGATCAGTCTTCTCCTTGTTTGAGATGAAAGTTTAGAGGGACGGCCGGATCTTGGTAGATTTGCAGTGGTACGATACTCCTTCCATTTCAATATGATCGCTTGCACAGTGCTCCTTGGGATGTTTAAAGGGAACCTGTCACCCCCAAAATGGAAGGTTAGCTAGGCTAAGCTGGAATGCTGTAGATAAGCCCCCGATGTATCCTAAAAGTTGAGAAAAAGAGGTTAGATTATACTCACCCAGGGGCGGTCCCGGTACGAAGGACGTTGCAGTCCGGTCCGGGGCCTCCCATCTTCTTACGATGACGTCCTCTTCTTGTCGTCACGCTCTGGCGCAGGCGCACTTTGTCCTGTTGAGGACAGAGCAATGTACTGCAGTGCGCAGGTGCCGGGAAAGGTCAGAGAGGCCCAGCACCTGCGCACTGCAGTACTTTGCTCTGCCCTCAAGAGGGCATACAAGGTACGCCTGCGCCGCAGACGCAGCATGAAGACAAGAAGAGGACGTCATCTGATGAAGATAGGAAGCGCCGGACCGCGACACCCATCGGACCGGGTGAGTATAATCTAACCTCTTTTTCTCATCTTTTAGGATACATCGGGGGCTTATCTACAGCATTACAGAATGCTGTAGATAAGCCCCTGATGCCGGTGGGCTTAGCTCACCTTCCATTTTGGGGGTGACAGGTTCCCTTTAAAGTTTTGGAAATCATTTTGTATCCAAATCCAGCTTTAAACTTCTCCACAACAGTATTATGGACCTGCCTGTTGTGTTCCTTGGTCTTCATGACGCTCTCTGTGCTTCAAACAGAACCCTGAGACTATCACAGAGCACGTGCATTTATACGGAGACTTGATTACACACAGGTGGATTATATTTATCATCATTAGGCATTTAGGACAACATTGGATCATTCAGAGATCCACAATGAACTTCTGGAGTGAGTTTGCTGCACTGAAAGTAAAGGGGCTGAATAACATTGCACGCCCCACTTTTCAGTTTTTGAATTTCCACAAAAATGTAAAATAACCAATAAATTTAATTCAACTTCACAATTGTGTTCCACTTGTTGTTGATTCTTCACCAAAAATTTACATTTGGTATCTTTATGTTTGAAGCATGATATGTGGGAAAAGGTTGAAAAGTTCCAGGGAGCCGAATACTTTCGCAAGGCACTGTAGCTGTATACAGGTCCTGGCTAGGTCACTAGCCTCAGTATACAGCTGTATACAGGTCCTGGTTAGGTCACTAGCCTCAATATATAGCTGTATGCAGATCCTGGCTAGGCCAGTAGCCTCAGTAAATAGCTGTATACAGGTCCTGACTAGGTCACTAACCTCAGTATATAGCTGTATAAAGGTCCTGGCTAGGTCACTAGCCTCAATATATAGCTGTATGCAGGTCCTGTCTAGGTCGCTAGCCTCAGTATGTAGGTACTGGTTAGGTCACTAGCCTCAATATATAGCTGTATGCAGGTCCTGGCTAGGCCACTAGCCTCAGTATACAGCTGTATACAGGTCCTGGCTAGGTCACTAGCCTCAATATACAGCTGTATGCAGGTCCTGGTTGGGTCTCTAGCCTCAGTATATAGCTGTATACAGGTACGGTTAGGTCACTAACCTCAGTATATAGCTGTATACAGGTCCTGGTTAGGTCACTAGCCTCAATATATAGCTGTATGCAGATCCTGGCTAGGCCAGTAGCCTCAGTATATAGCTGTATACAGGTCCTGGTTAGGTCACTAACCTCAGTATATAGCTGTATAAAGGTCCTGGCTAGGTCACTAGCCTCAATATATAGCTGTATGCAGGTCCTGTCTAGGTCGCTAGCCTCAGTATATAGGTACTGGTTAGGTCACTAGCCTCAATATATAGCTGTATGCAGGTCCTGGCTAGGCCACTAGCCTCAGTATACAGCTGTATACAGGTCCTGGCTAGGTCACTAGCCTCAATATACAGCTGTATGCAGGTCCTGGTTGGGTCTCTAGCCTCAGTATATAGCTGTATACAGGTACGGTTAGGTCACTAGCCTCAGTATATAGCTGTATACAGGTACGGTTAGGTCACTAGCATCAGTATATAGCTGTATACAGGTCCTGGTTAGGTCATTAGCCTCAGTATATAGCTGTATACAGGTATGGTTAGGTCACTATCCTCAGTATACAGCTGTATACAGGTCCTGGTTAGGTTACTAGTCTCAGTATATAGCTGTATACAAGTATGTTTAGATCTCTAGCCTCAGTATACAGCTGTATACAGATCCTGGTTAGGTCACTAGCCTCAGTATACAGCTGTATACAGGTCCTGGTTAGGTCATTAGCCTCAGTATATAGCTGTATACAGGTCCTGGTTAGGTTACTAGTCTCAGTATATAGCTGTATACAAGTATGTTTAGATCTCTAGCCTCAGTATACAGCTGTATACAGATCCTGGTTAGGTCACTAGCCTCAGTATACAGCTGTATACAGGTCCTGGTTAGGTCACTAGCCTCAGTATATAGCTGTATACAGGTACGGTTAGGTCACTAGCCTCAGTATACAGCTGTATACAGGTACGGTTCGATCACTAGTCTCAGTATATAGCTGTATACAGGTCCTGGTTAGGTTACTAGTCTCAGTATATAGCTGTATACAGGTACGGTTAGGTCACTAGCCTCAGTATATAGCTGTATGCAGATCCTGGTTAGGTCACTAGCCTCAGTATACAGCTGTATACAGGTACGGTTCGATCACTAGTCTCAGTATATAGCTGTATGCAGATCCTGGTTAGGTCACTAGTCTCAGTATATAGCTGTATGCAGATCCTGGTTAGGTCACTAGTCTCAGTATATAGCTGTATGCAGATCCTGGTTAGGTCACTAGCCTCAGTATATAGCTGTATACAGATCCTGGATCGGTGACTAGCCTCAGTATATAGCTGTATGCAGGTACGCTTAGGTCACTAGCCTCAGTATATAGCTGTATACAGGTACGGTTTGATCACTAGTCTCAGTATATAGCTGCATACAGGTTCTAGATAGGTCTCTAGCCTCAGTATATAGCTGTATGCAGATCCTGGTTAGGTCACTATCCTCAGTATATAGCTGTATGCAGATCCTGGTTAGGTCACTAGCCTCAGTATATAGCTGTATGCAGATCCTGGTTAGGTCACTAGTCTCAGTATATAGCTGTATACAGGTCCTGGTTAGGTCACTAGCCTCAGTATATAGCTGTATACAGGTCCTGGTTAGGTCACTAGCCTCAGTATATAGCTGTATACAGGTCCTGGTTAGGTCACTAGCCTCAGTATATAGCTGTATACAGGTCCTGGTTAGGTCACTAGCCTCAGTATATAGCTGTATACAGGTCCTGGTTAGGTCACTAGTCTCAGTATACAGGTTCTGGGTAGTACAGTTAGTTACCAGTTAGGTCAGTATACACCTATTTATTCTGTACTCGTCAAAAGTTTAGACACAGCTGTTCATGCAATGGTTTTCCATCTTCTTGATATGGATACCCAAAGTTTTGAGACTACAAATGTTGGTTTTCTCAAAGTTTGACTCTTCAGTGGTTTTAGATGTTGGGTGTTTCTGTGATTGCTGAGGTGCAATTATCAGCATTTCATAAGTTTTTATTTACAAATACATCAAGTTTATATAAAGACCCAATATTTACATTGTTGACCCTTATTTTCCAAGAACTCTGTCCTTTTCCTTGGCCACTGGATATCTGCTTCTGGGCCAAATTCTGACTGCTGACAGCACATTCTTTTCGAGTCGGTGCTAAGAGTTTATTACAATTTCTGTGTTTTTGTTTATCCATGTGATTTTTGAGGACTGACCACAGGTTCTCGATGGGATTTGAGATCTGGTGGAGTTTCCTGGTCAAGATTTCAATATTTTTTTGGTTAGTCACCAGCCACTTACGGTAGTTATTTTCCCTTGTGACATGGTCTCCATCATGCTGGTTTGTTCATTACAAAATTGCTCCTGGATCGTTGGGTGAAGTTGCTCTTTGAGGAGGTTTAGATGCCGTTCTTATTCATGGCAGTGATCAAAAGCAAAATTGTGAGTGAGCCTCCTTCATGGATGAACAGCGACTCCACACATGGATGTCTCCAGATGCTTTCCTGTTGGCACGACACAGGACTCGTAGTAGAGCTCGCCTTTTCTTTTCTGGACAATCATTCTCCCACCCGTTCGAAGGGGGCTTCTTCAGAGAAAATAACTTTACTCCAGTCCTCTGCAGTCTAATTCCAGTACTTCCTGCAAAGTTATTTTATTTAATAAAAATGTTTACTATGTTTTTGCTTTTTGGCGAATTTTCACTCTTAAGGGTTTTTTTTTTTCATTTTTTCATATGATAAAAGGGATTCTTCTTTTCTAATCATAAGGTCAATTATCGATAAGAGAGTAGTGTGGAGCCCCCTTAAATGTAGTGTGCTCCCATATTTTAACTCATCCAGAGCACCTTTCAGTTTGTTAAAAAAAAAATACAAATAAAATAAAAATATCTAAATAATAATATATGTGCAGATTATGTATGTGAAAGATATTTTGCGTAAATCACTGCTATTATGAATCCATGTTTAGATTTTTTTATATAAACATTAACTTAGTTTAAAGGATTTTCCAGAACATTGACATCTTCTGATAGATCATCAGTATGATATAGATGAGTCTGACTTAGGGCACCCCCAGCCATCAGCAGATTGGGTGAGTTGTGCCCTCTCATATATTGTTCCCAAGCTCAGCGCTATGGTGGTAGTAGTGGCGGTGCCTGGCATTGCAGCACAGCAATCGGCAACCATAGTTATAGTCATGGCCAAATGTAGGGAGCCGTGTAACAATGTAAGGGGCGCCCTGCCTGTGGGGAATGCTGCTGCCACTTCAGTCTGCGCACAAGTGGGGATGTCAATTGTCAGAAATCTATCAGTCTCATATGGATGGTCAATTCTAAGCGCAGGATCTTGCTTGGGGAACAGCTTACGGCCCCATTACAAATGAATGAAAGCTGCCCAATTCTGCTGATTTTAGATGATGTTGGGGGAGAGGGATCGATTAGGTGGAATTGTAACTCCCAATGTTCTCTTGTGTTTATGGGTGCGGCAGTGGCTCACTCCTCCCTCCCCGTGGAAAACACATGAACATTCGGGCGAGTGCTCATGTATATGGGGAAGTCGGTAACGATGGCTGTTGTCCAGGCAATCGTTCGCCCTGCGGCTTCCCCATGTGTATGGCTTTAGGCTGGCGTTACACTTGTCAGTCTGACATCCATAGACCAGGGGCACTGTGATTTGTCAGGTTAAGTGTCATCCTAAAGACTAAATTTGGCGTTCTTCACCCATAACCAACCATCACCGGGCAGATAGGAAGGAAATATTGTTTTGTTTGGTGCTTTGGATCCACACATGACGTCTGTGACAACCTCACTGGAATAAATAACCGTAGTCGTGTTGTCAGACTTTGATGACCTCCATACACCGTAAAGTCACCTGATCATTTAAAGAGAACTTTTCCCTTGATTTCTTATAATATGATCTGAGTGCCTGCTCCCATTCCCCAATGTCTGCATGCTTTCCTTCCAGAGTTATCCCCCCTCCCAGTAATAGAGGCAGATTAACCCTTTAACCAACTGGGCATTTGCTTTTGTTCTTCTGACGTTGGCCAATCACAGCATGGGAGAAGTTCTGGGGTGTACTCCCACATGGTACTGTATTACTAGAACGCATAACTTTCGAACAGAGGGGCACAGAAAAAAAAAGAACTGTTGCAGAATCAATGAGTCAATTGGAGGAGGTGTAATTAAAAAAAAATATATCCAATGAAAGGTCCTTTATTAATGTGTATGGGGTCCTCCTGATTCTCCCACTACAGATTATATCAGGGGAGTACGTGATTCTATACTTCCAGGTGATGGGACACAATGTAGATGCAGTGTGTGATAAATTATATATTTTGGAGTATTTACTTAGATTGTGTGCGGTATAGTCCAGGAATTGTGCTGTTTTTTTTAACTCTCTTCCATGTCCATCAGTTGTGTGTTTTGTAATATACAGTTAGGTCCATATATATTTGGACAGAGACAACATTTTTCTAATTTTGGTTATAGACATTACCACAATGAATTTTAAACAAAACAATTCAGATGCAGTTGAAGTTCAGACTTTCAGCTTTCATTTGAGGGTATCCACATTAACATTGGATGAAGGGTTTAGGAGTTTCAGCTCCTTAACATGTGCCATCCTGTTAATGTGGATACCCTCATATGAAAGCTGAAAGTCTGAACTTCAACTGCATCTGAATTGTTTTGTTTAAAATTCATTGTGGCAATGTCTATAACCAAAATTAGAAAAATGTTGTCTCTGTCCAAATATATATGGACTTAACTGTATTTATTAGTGTGAGGGGTTTTTTTTTCAGTGTGATTTTTGGGTATTTGATAAAGGAAAGTTAGTTTTGTATATTCGTGTGGTGCTTTATACAATTGTAGGGTTGGTTTGGAACTAACATATCAATGCTTTCTAGGGTGCATTCTGCAGCTCACTTGTAAGCTTTGTTTTGTAGGCTAGCAAAGGTGGGCAAGTCATCTTACCATACTTTACGTATAAGACCCGTACCTATATGTCAAATATGATCTTGAAGGGTTTGTCTGTGACTATCTTGTGGAACGGTCATCAATTTGAGATCGGTGGGGGTCCGACACTCCAAAAATCCCACTGATCAGCAAGTAATTTGTTCCAGCAGCAGTGTATGTATGCTATTGCTGAGCGCTGCAGTTTATTTCCCATTCACTAAGGTGCAATATTCGATAACGACCAAACAATATATGGAGCTGAGATGTACCGCCACGTACATTACTTGCATCCGAGCCACTGTTGGAGCTGATCAGTGGGCGCACCCCCAATCCCCCTCTAATCACACTTTGATGACCTTTCCTCAGAATAGTCCTAGACAACCCCTTCAAGGTTATTATATTTGACATATAGATATGTGGCTTATATGTAAAGTATAATGAGATGACTCTGCTTACTTGCCCCAGTCTACAGAGCAAAGCTGAAAAGTGAGCTGCAGGAAACAGGGACGGGCAGCCTATAAAATAGCCATTGAATGAAGCAGAAAACACCAGCAAGTATTTAAAACCTGGTCATTTTCTGATGGTAAAAGTTGGCCATGTGAATTAAATCTTCTTTTTTTTTGTTTAAACCCAAACAAGAATGAATTAAGAAGGAAATAGAAAATAGCGCAGTGTGAACAAGTGTTATGAGCTAGTCGGAGATGAGGCTGATTGTCCTGTGGGGATAATTCATTACTCTCTTGTTACCTAACAGTAACCACATAATGTATCCAGCTCAGTCTACAACAAACCCGATACATCATACATGTATTTAACAATATGCTGCCGCCATAAAGGGCTGGATGTTCTTCATTGAAGAAAAACGTCCTAGATTAATGAACACAACCGCAGTGCTGAGTGTGAGAAGCAGTTCCCCTGTGAGGAAGTGGCCATGAAAGGTTTAGTACATCGCCTCTTCATCGTGCAATATCGGTTTTGTTTCTTAAAAAAAAAGAAGCTGTTTAAACTTGTCATTGAGGTGGGGTTTTAGGCACAACAGAGATTGTGTGTAAGAAGACAATGGTGGAGGAAAGGAGATTGCGGTTTCCGTTCTGCACTGAAACTGCACAGATGTACAAAACACACCGCGCTCACTTCCTAATGGCGTGGAGACGTCTTACTGCAAAACCTTTGCACGTTACTTTTTCAGTTTTATATCTTGCCCGAAGTTGATTGTCAGGGGATCTTAACCTTAGATTAGGGGCGATTTCAACTTAAATAAGAAATGACATTTGCAAAAGTGATAAAATGACAATCCATAACTGGTCATCGTTAACCACAGAGATCACGGGGTAATCTGCAGAGTATCCCTGATCGATGACAATCACAGTTAATCCTTTGGCAGATCCGCGGCACATGCGGATCACAACAATTCGTCGGCCTCAGAACATTTTTGCCGATCCATTTAGTAAAATACACATTGGACAAATCTGTGATGAGTCCCCATAGCCTAATGGTCAGAAACTGTACACCTCCCGTATTTTATCTCCACACGCCTGAAAGGTTAGGGTTTAAAGGGGATTTCTTGTGTCTTTAAATGGTTAAAATTGCAAAATGCTTGGAAAAAATGAGCAACTTTGCAATTATTCAAATTCTTGTTTGTTTTCAACAAGATACGGAATTTTAATTCTACAGCCCATTGCCTATGTTACTGGCCATTTTGCCATCTTAGTGGCCGGTTATCAATGCTAGGGGGCTCTGTGCTTCAGGGTGACGATTGCAGTACGTATTCATGACATTTATTTCAAGAGGCCTGTTTGTGATACTAAGGCTATGTTCACACGTTGCTCTTTTGCTGTGTTTTTTTTTTATGCAAATTTTAATCTGCGTTTTACAGTACCAGCAAAAGCTATGAGATTTCAGAAATCTCATGCACACACCTTGGTTTTTTTTTTCTTGGCTGAATTGAAAAAATTTTAAAAAGGGAAGCATATCACTTCTTTCAGCATTTTTCACCCATAGAAAGCAATGCATAAGTGCAAAAATGCAGCAAAAAAAGGCAGGTCTCGGGCTTTGCTGCGTTTTTGGTTTAAAAAAAAAAATCATGAAGTTGCTTCGTGGTTTTTGGGGGGCACTAAACTTTATCAGCAGGAACAAGAGACAAATGTACCTGATAAAAACGCAGCAAAGCCTGCAGAAAAAAAATACGCAACGTGTGAACATACCGTAGTCTAAGACTGCACATAGATGCAGGATAACATGCTTGGTTGGCCTTAGCTTTCTATGGTGAAAAATGACTGTTTAATGGAAGTACTGAGAGTCACACCAGTAATAAGCAGGAGAAGCTTAGAGCAGACTTTCTCATAGACGAGAGTAGGGCTATGTGTTATTACATCATTTTCTGGGGGACGTTATTTATTTTTTCCCTGCATGACACCTTTTGCTTATAATTGGTCAACGTCATGCAGGGGAAGAAGTAACCACCCCCAGAGACAAATCTTTGCTAATTCCCCTTTGGTTGTAATTTAAATCTAAACTTTACTAGCTACTAATATCTCCACAACGAGAGAATTAGAAATAAGTTTTTATTATATTCTGCTTTATTCCGCTCTGCAGCCTCCATTCCATTACGTGACAGGTTGATCATGCTAACGCTGGTGACAGGTTCTCTTTAATGATAAAGTTGTGGCTGTCTCCTGCCACCACTAGGGGGAGCTTCTGCATACAGATTGCCAGTGTAGACACAAAGCCAATATTGACTATGGACTTATTGTCGTATTGCAGCTCAGTCCCATTCACTTGAACCGGACGCAGTCCACGGGCTAATTTGGTTCTGTCTATTAAAAAAAAAAAGTGCCTTTTTGTTAAACCCGGTCCACACCTCCAATATTGGCATACCCTACGTTCTACAGAATAGTATGATCTAATGTGAATAGGGAGGCCAAACCCTTTCAGGCATCCCATGGGAAATGAAATAAGCGTATTAATTTTCATTTTATTTTTTGCCTTATTCTCTTGCTTTTTTTGTGTTTTATTTCCGTTCAGTTGAGAAGTGGTGACAGACGTCTTATGTCAGTGAACAGCCCAAAAGGAAACTCGAGTAGATACAGAAGTTACCCATTGTGAATATTCATCAGGGAGTCCTTTAGACTCTATATAATGAATTCCTTTGTCAGGGGTTTTCCCAAAAGCAAGATATTGTTTTATTGTGATTCAGAAGGGTGTGTATTGATGGCTGCCATGAGGAAGAATAAGTTGGGCAGCGCTCCCCAACACTGGAGCATGGATTTCCAAAGTGTATCTCTTACATGGCTGATTTCGCTTTAAGGTCCTTTTACAAACAGCGTAAACAGCCGCCGACCCACAACATGTCTGCGATAGACAGTCACTTAGTAGCCAGCTTACACACAGGCTATCCTGTTATGATCCGGTGACCTTGGAGCCGCATGAATAACTTTCACTGGAGTAGGTGGTAACTGTACTGACCGCAATCCTGATCTGACACCGCAACTAGAAGTTGCCGTGGGGTGTACCTAACAAGCCCTAGACACCTTGTCACAGCCGGAGGACTAAATACCCCTATAGATGGAAATAGGAATACTATCTTGCCTCAGAGCAGAACCCCAAAGGATAGGCAGCCCCCCATGAATATTGACTGTGAGTAGGAGAGGAAAGACACACGTAGGCAGAAAACAGGATTTAGCAAAAGAGGCCACTCTAGCTAAAATAGGAAAGGATAGGACAGCGTACTATGCGGTCAGTATTAAAACCCTTCCAAAAACAACCACAGCAGATAATACAAAAAATTCCTCCATCTAACTAAAGACGTGGAACGTATATCTGCAACTCCAGAGAATCCTACACTCAGAGCAGGAATACAATCAAAAAACAAGCACACAGCTTGTGTGCCAAAGAAAAAGAAACAGACACTTATCTTTGCTGAAATGGCAGCTAAGCAGGAGAAGCCATACAGAGATCCAACACTTCCCAAGAAACATTGACAACTGGAAAGGACTAATGAATCCTGCAAACCTAAATACCCCAGTCAGAATTGCAATCAGCAGAAACACCTGACCATGACTGCAGCCCTGAGACAACTGCATTACCACCTACAACCACCGGAGGGAGCCCAAAAGCAGAATTCACAACACTATCCCCAGTTTAGATGTGCACTGAGCGATCAGTAATATTCTCTGTTCATACAGGCTGCCTTTGTTCTAGGCAGCACAGATCCTGTTTACACAGGACAGTGTGCTGCCGAGAGCGATGATCTTTTTAGTGCAAACGAAAAGAACATGTGATCTGAGAAGCGAGCGTAGTGCTCTTTTATTATGTGACCGGCGGCCTGTTTTGGTCTGCACAATAGCGCTGCTAGGGAAGCTCGTTCACAAGAATTCTGCTGTGTAAAATGAAGCTTAAGGGTCTTGTACATGGATCAGCCTATTGGTGAAACTGGCACCGGTTGACGATTGTGACAGATATGGCTTAAAAAGAAGAAAAGCAGACAATTGACACTGCAATAATGGGGAGCAAGCTTTCTGATGATCATTTGGGCAATTGCCACCCCAATTATCTCACATTTTTATATACTGGCTAATATTGACATTTATGTTAAAAATGTATGTATTGTAAAGAATCTATAGATTAATCATTTCCATTACAGTATCTTTGCACTGAGTTTTTCATGTAAATTTCTCTGCCACAAAAATGCTAATGCTAAAGTTTTTTGGGTGGAAAGGGGACTTTTTTCCCCCACTACTAATTGATTCAGTGGCCAAACTTGGGGTTCTTTCCATCCTTTGCGCCTCCTTCTCTGTGAGTGGCAGCCCAAGGTTTCTGTGATGGTGCGGGCTATGATTTCTAGTGCCAGTAGAACGCTGCGTGGATCGCTTACCTCGCTCTTGCGCTCTGAATTGCTCTATGAAGGGCATTGGCTTCAGCGGTGCACTGAGCCTTTGCCAACCAGCCACGCTGTAAACCCGAACAGGCCCAGCGTCGTCCCCATTGTTCTCCCTTCGGGGGTACAGCAGGCTGGTTGGCACAGGCTTGGCACAATGTTAAAGTCGTGCTCTTCGCAGGGCACCTAAAGCTGCATGTACCCTGAAAGGATATCGTGAGTGAGTGCTCTCATTACGCTCACTTCACCTTTATCTCACAGTGTGAACAGGCTGCGATCATCCGATGAATGGGCAAAATGCTCTTTCATTGGGTCAAATGATCTTTCCCGCATCTTTGTTTTTGGAGGTGCATCGTCCTTGGTAAAGACGACTCGCACTGCTGAGAGCCATGGCATTATGGATTTATTACAGATATCTCTGTGTGCATCGTTTACTCGGGTCTGCCTATGTAAACAGGGTGTTAACTGGTCATATTGTGCTTCCGGTAGGTCTGTGTAAAACAGGGCTGTGGAGTCGGTAAACGAAACCTTCGACTCCAACTCCTCAATTTCCATGACTCCAACTCCAACAAGATGGACTCCAACTCCGACTCCACAGCCCTGGTATAAAAGGACCCTTAGCGTGTATGAGTGAGGAGAACGCTGATCTATACAGGCACTAGGTTTCCTGTCTGCCACGTGATGTCGCACACATTCAACTATCACTGATGGGGAGGGAGGTGCAAAGGATGGAAATAACCTCAGGAGACAGAGTTTTGTTAAGTGCCCTGGGCGTGACAAAGCAAATAACACCTCGTTTGCATATTGCGAAAATAGATCATTTCTACAAATTAAGATCACAAATATAAAAGTACCAGCGCGTTGATCTCTCATTGACTTGCGTTCCCATAAAAGAGTTTAGAAGGGGTTGATCTTACTGACAGATTCCCTTAAACTGAACACTGGATATAAACCACAAATATTTTGAGGTGGGTTTATACCGCCGACTTGCATCACTGAGGCTAGGGCAACGCGTCATTTGTCACTCCAAACACATTCACTGCATTGCAGCATCGCAGCTTTCGTTTTCCTGGGGTGTATCATTGCAACCAACTGCGACACTGACTCCCATGTGTCCAGATGTGTTGGATTTTCTGTCCCAAGACGTATGCTACTCACTTGCCATCGCCTCCGGTGCAGCTCACTGATTTGCCATCGCCTCCGGTGCAGCTCACTGACTTGCAATAGCCTCCGATGCAGGTCACTGACTTGTCATAGCCTCCGGTGCAGCTCACTGACTTGTCATAGCCTCCGATGCAGCTCACTGACTTGTCATAGCCTCCGGTGCAGCTCACTGACTTGTCATAGCCTCCGGTGCAGCTCACTGACTTGTCATAGCCTCCGGTGCAGCTCACTGACTTGCGTTTGACTTACCATATCTAATTATATTTGGCCTTTTTGTTTTTTTTTGAACAGCAAAATAACCGCTCTAAAATGATCACGTAACATGGCAGACCAGTTACACGGATTTATTTGAACGCTGTAGTGCGACATGTGTCTCCGTGTAGCCCAGCCTAGATCACTGCTGATCCGCTACTTGTTTGCTGATCGGCGGTCGTTTCATGGCCTGCGTAGACCGACCCCCCCGCTATTCCGATGTGTGCAGATCATTCATTAATAGATCCTATAGGCGGCCATTGTTTACAGCAGCATGTCCGGTGAATAACAATAATTCTTTTAAAGCAAACAAAAAAATCTTTTTCCCCGACAGATGAATCTTTTGTTCATTTGTCGGGTGATTGTCAGCTGGCTTACATTGCACAATTATTGAGAAACTGGCGTTCCTAGGAGCACTTGCTCCTGGTAAGTGTGCAGGGTAAATGCACCTTTTATAAAGGATTTCCACCATATATATGTAAAGTTAGAGGTATAATTGTATTATAAAACCAATAGTTATGCTTTGAGATATATGGCCAGTTTTGGTTTTTTTTTTCAGTAGTGATTGCAAGAAACGCAGTTGTAGTGGCTGTCACTTAGGTCTTCCTGGGTACTAACAACAAATAGGCGTTTTATCAGCCTGTTCACACAAGAGAGTGCTGCTGTAGTCACAAAAAAGTGTATGCACTATGCACTAAACTGCTGCCGTGCTGGCACAAATACTGTTTTAATCAAGGCTGTGGAGTTGGTAAGCCAAACCTCCGACTCCTCATTTTCCATGACACTGACTCCACCAAAATGGGCTCCGACTCCACGACTCCGACTCCACAGCCCTGGTTCTAATTTCTGATTTACCAATACAAAGGTAATTTTTTGGGGTGGCCAAATAACGCTGGTGCTGACCCTTTAAACCGTACTTTCATCCACGTCCCTTTCTGTTAAGTAATATGTTCTTGCTTTGCCTCTTCCTCCCACGCACTTTACATCATCTCTGGTTGTAATGTTTTTCTAAGAATACTTCTCTACCGAGAGTTATGAAATCTTTTTGTTGTGCTGCCGCTCTTTTTAGTCGTCTATAAACAATCAAGTTGTAGTATATTTTTCATTATGTTTTTCCAATAGTATACACATATTATTCCTGTTACTGCTATTATTATTACTTTGGGCCTGATTCATCAAAGTGTCTACTCCCAAATTCTTGCATGCCCCAGATTTGCAAAATGTTGCAACTTCTGCCGTTCTTGCGTCCATTCTGGACAGTTTTGCCAAAGTGAACAGAGCTGGGGCAGGATTGGGCATGATGACCGAGCCTACCCTGCAAATTTGTGAAAATTTGATACTACTTTTGTGGCAGAAATGACACCAGAGGTGTACTGATTTCTGGCTGGGCTTATTGCCGGTGTATGTTACGCCAAATTAAATGTTTGCCTTTTAATGAATTTGGCGCATGTTTCTCCAGTGGTCCCTTAGGGTATGTGCACACGTCAGGTTTTTTTCCTGACAAAATCCTGAGAATTCTTCCAGAAATCCACGTCTTTTTTCGCGCGGATTTCTCGCGGAATTTGCGCGTTTTTTTCGTGGATTTTGCGCGGAATTTTTGCGTTTTTTTTTTTTCCGGAATGACCTTTTTGATAGGGAATCCGCAAAAAATCCGCAAAAAGAATGAGCATGTCCGTTCTTTTTGCGGAATGCGTTTTTTTGCGGAAAAAAACGCTAACATATGCACAAAAAATGCGGAATGCATTCTAAAAGATAGGATGCATAATGTTAGCGTTTTTTTTACCGGATTTATAGCGTTTTTATAGCGAAATTCCGCAAAAAAAAAAAAACGCTAAAAATCCAGACGTGTGCACATACCCTTACAGACTAGACTCCTATGCAGAACGCCAGTGTTAATAAATAGGGTCCTTTGTTCAGATGAACTGGAATGGGGTATGAGGCTTTACAATGAATTTCCAGTGTCCTGGACAGAAACCATTCCGGGTATGTATCATAACCATGATAATAATCATTCCATCGTTTTTACTATATTTTCCTGACTATATTTAAAAAAAAATCCTATTCCACTAAACTTGTAACCTCAACACCCCATTGTCTTATATGAAAAGTGGAGTCCAAGACCCGTGAATGAAGCACCCTGCTCCTTCACTGTCTAATAGGCTGCCAAGAATACCAGTATATAGAACTAGTCATAAGTTTACATACACCTTAGGTTATCTCCATAGGTGTTTCTTTGGTTGGAACCCCTCCAAAAACTGCTTCAAATTCTTGGAAAACTCTTCCTATTCTTTGCTATGAGAAATCCACTTTGCTGATCATATTAGGCTATGCGCACACTGTGCTTTTCAAGGAGTTGTTGGGGTAGAAACTGAGCGTAAGCTCCCCAAATCTTCCTATAAAACGCAAAACACCTCAATAACTTCAAGTTTCTCCACCGAAAGCACTGCCAAAAAGCTATATGTGTGGACATAGCCAGTTTCTGCTCCAAAAACTCAGCAAAAAACTTTTCTTTAGCCTGCTTTCACACATCAGGTTTTTGGTTTCAGGCTAAATCCTGCAAATTTGCAAAAAAAACGGATCCGGCGTAAATTGTGAAAAACTGATGCACCGGATCCGTTTTTTATCTGGATCCAGCTGTCTTTACTACGCATGGATTTTGAGAGAGGGAGAGGGATATGCCAGAATCAAAAACAAAGCTTCTGGGCATGCTCAATGTGTAAAAAACGGATTCGGTCGCTGGAAACGTTCATTCACACATCCGTTCCGTGCGTTTATTGCCGGAAACGGCCCTTCAGGCCTTTTCGCCGCACAGAAAAAACGTTGCAGTGAACTTTTTTGTGTCCGGCAAAAAAGCCTGAAGGGACGGATCCGGCACAAAACGGATGAAACGCATGTCCTTCAGGCACAATCTGGTGCTAATACAACTCTATGGGGAAAAAACGGATCTGGTGTAAGAAAAAAACGGATCCGTTTTTTTCAAAAACTGCCGGATTGTGCTTGAAACAAAAAACCTGATGTGGGAAAGCAGCCTTATTTCTTGAAGACTTTAAAAACTAAAAAGTGCCACGTAGGGTTTAAAAAGGGAAAGGTTTCCAAAGTAGTCACTATCCAGTCGAAAGGCTGGAAAAAAACATGCAAAAACTCTTCTAAAACCACTCCAGGAAAAACTTCAGGGAATGCAAAACTCCCCAAAACGTTAGTTTCCTGAAGAAGATTCTGTTTGAAAAAGCACCTCAAAAAAGCTTAATGTGGACATAGACCGGTTTAACACACCTGGACATTGTTCGCACTGCATTATCCAACCTTAATGGCGACTCTTTGGACCTGCGCTAACCGCCCCATATAAGCCCATGAGACTGCTCAGGACCTGTTGGTAGGCTCAGGTATTGCGATACTAACAGGTTATACTGAAAACTGTCCTAGCTACATTAATTATAACTCTCGATTTTCCCAATTCCTGACATTTAAACCAGGACAGTGGAGTCAGTAAGCCAAAACTCCTACTTCGACTCCTCGATTTCCAAGACTCCGACTCCTCCTAAAGTGGCTCCGACTCCACGGCTGTGGAGTCAGTAAGCCAAAACTCCTACTCCGACTCCTCGATTTCCAAGACTCAGACTCCGACTCCACCAATATGGACTCCGACTCCACAGCCCTGATTTTCACCACTGTCCATATTCGCTGTCTTAGGCCCCTTAGGATCACTACTATAGTTCATGGCGTAAATATTCTTGTCTTTGACCATTGTGACAGGTCTTAATACTCTTATTAAAGCAGGAGAGAGGTGCTTGGCGTGTCTGTGCAAGACCAAAGTCAGAAACTGAAAAATGTATAAATGTTTTGGGCCTAATGGATCTAATCTGCTGTGTACTGTTGCCCATGGCAACCCGTCAGAATTGAGCGTTTACCTTTGTTAAAATGAAAGTGGTGATCGGATTGGTTGCTCAGGCAACGCTGGCACTTTTTACACTTGGCATACGGGGCTCTTTGTGACTCAGTGTTTCTGTGGGAGGCAGATCAGTCGCTCACCCAGATCATTTAGAGGAACTTCTATCCCTTTTTATACTTTTTTAATTCACAATCCCACTAAAGAAATGCATCATTTGGGGGCAACTTAAATCCTTCCACTCACCACAATGGCTTTTTTTTCACTTATGGCTCAATCTCTCAGTACCTGTGTTTGCGTAGGAGCAGTGACCAAATCAACTCTGTAGACTTCCCCTGCTGTAGATCAGCAGGACAGTCACAAAATGGTAACCCCTTCCCCTCCATGACAGATCTCCAGCAGTGTGTGGGTGTATGGAGACACTGTGTAGGTGGCGGCTGTGCTATACAGCCAGCACCTGGTTCTAGCAGTAGTGACCACAGCGAGCTTCGATTGCTGCTGTTCTAATCGCGACGACCACGGTCAGTATTTGGTCAGTATTTTGCCTCAGTATTTATAACCCAAAACCAGGAGTGGAACAGTCAGAGGAAAAGTATAATAGAAACACGTCACCACTTCTGTATTTATCACCCACTCCTGGTTTTGGCTTACAAATACTCAGGTAAAATACTGAACAAATACTGAACATGTGAATGTGGCCTAGTAGTGACATTTAAGTGGTGTGATCTTGCTGTAGCATCTATCTCCTTTTACTCTACCCCCTGTGACCGACCAGATGTGAGGTGTCTGGGGAGGGGAATATCGATATACCTGCAGAATGGACGTCCCTTGATTTATACTTTCCAAGTAGATGGCCCCTCTAAGGATAGTGCCTGTAATAGAAAATGCATCTGTTTTTAAGAGCTGAGTTCTTAGCGCTTCAAGGCGGGCAGCGAAACGGTGCTTCAGTGGTATGGCATCATTATCCCTCATCCTCTACCCCCAGCTGGTGTGTGCCACAGTGTCCACTGCAGTCTAAATAATTAGGTGTTGTACCCCCACTGTTGGTCCATATATATAATTGCTTTAGTGTGTCATGGTCAGCACCTGGTGGCAGTATTTTGACTGACACATTATGTATATAACTAGATGGTAGCCCGATTCTAACGCATCGGGTATTCTAGAATATGTATGTAGTTTATTTATGAAGATTTTAGAATAATGCAATTTATACACAGGATTCGGCCGGCCGGACTGAGCCTGTCGCTGATTGTTCGCGGCGGGCCACGTAGTATATAACAGCCCACGTAGTATATAGCACAGCCACTTAGTATATAACAGCCCACGGAGTATATAGCACAGCCCACGGAGTATATGGCACAGCCACGTAGTATATAACACAGCCCATGGAGTATATAGCACAGCAGCGTAGTATATAGCACAGCCCACGGAGTGTATAACAGCCCAGATAGCATATAACAGCCACGTAGTTTCTAACAGCCCACGTAGCATATAACACAGCTCATGTAGTGTATAACACAGCCCACGTAGTGTATAACACAGCCCACGTAGTTTATAGCACAGCCCACGTAGTATATAGCACAGCCCACGTAGTATATAGCACAGCCACGTAGTATATAGCACAGCCATGTAGTATATAGCACGGCCACGTAGTATTTAACACAGCCCGTGTAGTACATTACACAGCCCACGTAGTATATTGCACAGCCACGTAGTACATTGCACAGCCCATGTAGTACATTGCACAGCCCACGTAGTATATTGCACAGCCCACGTAGTACATTGCACAGCCCACGTAGTATATTGCACAGCCACGTAGTACATTGCACAGCCCACGTAGTACATTGCACAGCCACGTAGTACATTGCACAGCCCACGTAGTATATAGCACAGCCCACGTAGTATATAGTACAGCCCACGTAGTACATTGCACAGCCCACGTAGTATATAGCAATGTGGGCATCATATCCCTGTTAAAAAAAAAATAAATAAAATTAAAAATAGTTATATACTCACCTTCCTTTGGCCCCCGGATCCAGGCGAAGCGTTTACCGATGCTCCTCGCGCGCTTCCGGGTCCCAAGAGTGCATTGCGGTCTCGTGAGATGATGACGTAGCGGTCACGCAAGACCGCTACGTCATCATCTCGCGAGATCGCAATGCATGGAGCGGTCACCGGGGCGTCGTGTGGAGCGGGAAAGGCCTGTTCTGGATCCGAGGGGCCGACGGACGGTGAGTATATAACTATTTTTTATTTTTTTTCTTATTTTTAACATTAGATCTTTTTACTATTGATGCTGCATAGGCAGCATCAATAGTAAAAAGTTGGTCACACAGGGCTAATAGCAGCATTAACGGAGTGCGTTACTCCACGGCATAACGCGGTCCGCTAATGCTGCCATTAACCCTGTGTGAGTGGGGAGTATGGAGCGGGCACTGACTGCGAGGAGTAAGGAGCGGCCATTTGCTGCCGAACTGTTCCCGTCGCTGATCGGAAGTGACCCTTAGACAATTATATAGTAGACTAGATGGTGGCCCGTTTCTAATGCATCGGGTATTCTAGAATATGCATGTCCACGTAGTATATTGCCTAACCACGTAATATATTGGCCAGCCACGTAGTATATTGCCCAGCCACGTAGTATATTGCCCAGCCACGTAGTATATTGCTCAGCCACGTAGTATATTGCCCAGCCACGTAGTATATTGCCCAGCCACGTAATATATAGCCCAGTCATGTAGTATATTGCCCAGTCACGTAGTATATTGCCCAGTCACGTAGTATATTGCCCGGCCACATAGTATATTGGCCAGCCACATAGTATATTGCCGTAGTATGCACCATATCCCTGTTAAAAAAAGAAAAAAAAGAATTAAAATAAACCGCACGTCATCATCTCGCGAGACCGCAATGCATGGAGCGGTCATCGGGGCGTCGCGAGGAACATCGGTAACCGGTCGCTTCGATCCAGGGACCAACCGAGGGTGAGTATGTAACTATTTTTTATTATTTTTAACATTAGATGTTTTTACTATTCATACTGCATAGGCAGCATGAACAGTAAAAAGTTGGTCACACAGGGTTAATAGCAGCGTTAACCGAGTGCGTTACACCGCGGTCAACGCTGCCATTAACCCTGTGTGAGCGCTGACTGGAGGGGAGTATGCGGGCGCCGGGCACTGACTGCGAGGAGGAAGGAGCGGCCATTTTCTTCCGGACTGTGCCCGTCGCTGATTGGTCGTGGCTGTTTTGTCGCGACCAATCAGCGACTTGGATTTCCATGACAGACAGAGGCCGCGACCAATGAATATCCGTGACAGACAGAAGGACAGACAGACAGAAAGACGGAAGTGACCCTTAGACAATTATATAGTAGATATATATATACAATTATATAGTGTATATATATATATATATATATATATATATATATATATATATATATATATAATCTATATACTCGTCTAAGGGTCACTTCCGTCTGTCTGTAACGGAAATCCAGCGATGGGCACAGTCCGGCCGCGAATTCGCCCTTTCCTACTCTCCGTCAGTGCCCCCTCCATACTCCCCTCCAGTCAGCACTCACACAGGGTTAATTGCTGCGTTACACCGCGTTAATGCTGCTATTAACCCTGTGTGACCAACTTTTTACTATTGATGCTGCCTATGCAGCATCAATAGTAAAAAGATCTAATGTTAAAAATAATTAAAAAAATTAAAAAATCATTATATACTCACCTACCGGCGCCTTTGCCACTCCTCGCGATGCTCCGGGCCATGCATTGCGGTCTCGCGAGATGATGACCGCAATGCATCGCTAAATGCCTCGCCTGGATTCGGGGGCTGCCTGAAGTTGAGTATATAACTATTTTTTATTTTAATTATTTTTTTTAGCAGAGATATGGTGCCCACATTGCTAAATACTACGTGGGCTGTGTTATATACTGTGTGGGCTGTGTTATATACTGTCTCTGCTATATACTACGTGGGCTGTGCTATATACTACGTGGCTGTGCTATATACTACGTGGCTGTGTAATATATTACGTGGCTGGGCAATATACTACATGGCTGTGTTATATACTGCATGAGCTGTGCTATATACTATGTTGGCTGTGCTATATACTATGTTGGCTGTGCCATATACTACGTGGGCTGTGCCATATACTACGTGGGCTGTGCCATATACTACGTGGGCTGTGTTATATACTATTTGGCTGTGCTATATACTACGTAGCTCTGCAATATACGTGGCTGGGCAATATACTACGTGACTGTTATATACTACGTGGGCTGTGTTATATACTACGTGGGCTGTGTTATACACTGCGTGGGCTGTGCTATACACTACGTGGGCTGTGTTATACACTGCGTAGGTTTTGTTATATACTATGTGGGCTGTTCTATATACTATGTGCACTGTGTTATACACTGCGTGGGCTGTGCTATATACTGCATGGGCTGTGCTATATACTACATGGGCTGCACTATATACTACGTGCACTTTGTTATACACTGCATGGGCTGTGCTATATACTGCGTAGGCTGTGCTATATACTGCGTGGGCTGTGCCATATACTACGTGGGCTGTGTTATATATTACTTGGCTGTGCTATATACTACGTAGCTCTGTGCAATATATGTGGCTGGGCAATATATTACGTGACTGATATATACTACGTGGGCTGTGTTATACACTGCGTGGGCTGTGCTATACACTACTTGGGCTGTGTTATACACTGTGTGGACTGTGCTATATACTGCGTAGGCTCTGCTATATACTGCATGGGCTGTGCTAAATACTACGTGGGCTGCGCTATATCCTACGTGGGCTGTGCTATATGCTACATGGGCTGTGTTAAATGCTACGTGGGCTGTTATATACTACATGGCTGTTTTATATGCTACGTGGCTGTGCTATATGCTACGTGGCTGTGCTATATGCTATGTGAGCTGAGCTATATGCTACGTGGACTGTGCTATATGCTACATGGGCTGTTATATACTACGTGGCCTGTGCTATATACTACGTGGCCTGTGCTATATGCTAAGTGGCTGTGTTATATGCTATGTGGGTTGTGTTATATGCTACGTGGGCTGTGTTATATGCTACGTGGGCTGTGGTATATTTCTCTGCTGTATCTGTGCATCATGAATCGTGGTATGTGTTAAAGAGGGGGGCCCACTGAGATTCTTTCGCCTGGGGCCCTCAAAAACCTGCAGCAGGCCCTGGTTTCACTGATTGTTCGTGGCCGGCCGGGCGTGACCAATCAGCGACAGGCGCCATCCGGCCGCGAATTGGTGCAGAATTTGAACCACGCTTCGCTAATTGGTCGCGCCCGGCCGGCCGAATCCTGTGTATAAATTGCATTATTCTGAAAACTTCATAAATAAACTACATACATATTCTAGAATACCCGATACGTTAGAATCGGGCCACCATCTAGTCTACTATATAATTGTCTAAGGGTCATGTCTGTCTGTCTTTCTGTCTGTCTGTTTGTCACGGATATTCATTGGTCGCGGCCTCTGTCTGTCATGGAAATCCAAGTCGCTGATTGGTCGCGGCAAAACAGCCACGACCAATCAGCGACCAGCACAGTCCGGCGGAAAAATAGCCGCTCCTTCTTCCCCACAGTCAGTGCCCGCTCCGTACTCCCCTCCAGTCAGCCCTCACACAGGGTTAATGCCAGCGTTAATGGACCGCGGTGTAGCGCACTCCATTAACGCAGCTATTAACCCTGTGTGACCAACTTTTTACTATTTTTGATGCGTATGCAGCATCAATAGTAAAAGATCTAATGTTACAAATAATAATAAAAAAAAGGTTATTCTCACCCTCCGCCGTCGCAGCAGTGCAAGCGGCAGGTTCCGGGGCCAAGGATGCTATGCGAGAAGGACCTTCCATGATGTCAGGGTCATGTGACCGCGATGTCATCACAGGTCCTGCGCTCATACCAACCTTGGGACCGGAAGCTGCCGCCTGCACCGCACACAGGCGACAGGACTACAAGGGCTCCCTCGGAAGGTGAGTATGTTTATTTTTTATTTTAACTCTTTTTTTAACCTGTTACATACTTGTCTGGGCAATATACTACGTGACTGGGCAGTATACTATGTGTCTGTGCTGTATACTACGTGGCTCTGTGCTGTATACTATGTCGCTGTGCAATATACTACGTCGCTGGGCAATATACTACGTGACTGGGCAATATACTACGTGACTAGGCAATATACTACATGGCTCTGTGCTGTATACTACGTGACTGGGCAATATACTACGTGACTGGGCAATATACTACGTGACTGGGCAATATACTACGTGACTGGGCAATATACTACGTGACTGGGCAATATACTACGTGACTGGGTAATATACCACGTGACTGAGCAATATACTATGTGTCTGAGCAATATACTGGGTGACTGGGCAATATACTAGGTGACTGAGCAATATACTAGGTGACTGGGCAATATACTACGTGACTGGGCAATATACTACGTAGCTGCGCAATATACTACGTGGCTGGGCAATATACTACATGGCTCTGTGCTGTATACTACGTGACTGGGCAATATACTACGTGACTGGGCAATATACTACGTGACTGGGCAATATACTACGTGACTGGGCAATATACTACGTGACTGGGCAATATACTACGTGACTGGGCAATATACTACGTAGCTGCGCAATATACTACGTGGCTGGGCAATATACTACGTAGCTGCGCAATATACTACGTGGCTGGGCAATATACTACATGGCTGGGCAATATACTACGTGGCTCTGTGCTGTATACTACGTTGCTGTGCAATATACTACGTGGCTGAGCAATATACTACGTGACTGAGCAATATACTACGTGATTGGGCAATATACTACGTAGCTATGCAATATACTACGTGGCTGGGCAATATACTACGTAGCTGCGCAATATACTACCTGGCTGGGCAATATACTACGTGGTTGGGCAATATACTACGTGGCTCTGTGCTGTGTACTACGTTGCTGTGCAATATACTACGTGGCTGGGCAATATACTACGTGGCTGGGCAATATACTACGTGACTGTACAATATACTACCTGACTGGGCAATATACTACGTAGCTGCGCAATATACTACGTGGCTGGGCAATATACTACGTGGCTGGGCAATATACTACGTGACTGGGCAATATACTACGTGGCTGGGCAATATACTACGTGACTGGGCAATATACTACGTGACTGGGCAATATACTACGTGACTGAGCAATATACTACGTGACTGGGCAATATACTACGTAACTGCGCAATATACTACGTGGCTGGGCAATATACTACGTGGCTGGGCAATATACTACGTGGCTGGGCAATATACTACGTGACTGGACAATATACTACAGGGCTGGGCAATATACTACAGGGCTGGGCAATATACTACGTGGACATGTATATTCTAGAATACCCGATGTGTTAGAATCGGGCCACCATCTACTGTATATATATAATCAGCTATCTCATTTATTTGAGTTCTGCTCTCCTTCAAGAGACTGAAGACGGACCCATAGATTTTCTATTGAACCTGTCATCAGTCTCCGACAGCAAGCACTTCTACCTTTCCATTTTGATGATTGTTGGGACTTTCAGGCCCCCAAACCCAACAAATCAAAACTGTTTTCTTGTCTCTCTGCAATCTTAAGGTTAGGCCTCATTCACACAACAGTTGGCTGGTACACTCATCCGTGTGCTGGACGTGGTTTTCACTGACCCATAGACTTGTATTGGCACTTTTCACCTGTGATACCAGGAAAAAAAAATGTCTCTGTAAGGGTACCGTCACACAGTGGCATTTTGATCGCTACGACGGCACGATCCGTGACGCTCCAGCATCGCTCCATTATCGCTCCAGCGTCGTAGACTGCTGTCACACTTTGCAATGTACGACGCTGGAGCGATAATTTCATGACGTATGTGCGATGTAGAAGCCGTTGGTTACTACGCGCACATCGTATACAATATCGAGCACACCTTTGTTACACCATGCGATCATGCCGCCACAGCGGGACACTAGACGACGAAAGAAAGTTTCAAACGATCTGCTACGACGTACGATTCTCAGCGGGGTCCCTGATCGCAGGAGCGTGTCAGACACTGCGAGATCGCTGGATTGTCACGGATATATCGCTGGAACGTCACAAATCGTGCCGTCGTAGCGATCAAAATGCCACTGTGTGATGGTACCCTAAGTTTTGCACAGTGACACGATCTGTGAAAAAAAGACAAGGACATGTGAATAGCAGCATAGATTATAATGGGTACATGTAGTATCTGTGGAAAAGGTGGATACAACAGACATGTGAATGAGGCCTTGGAGAAAGTCTGTCAGCACAAACTGACTGGCGCTGGCTGTGGCCAAACAGTGCAGAGCACCTTCACACCTATTGGTTTTCCCTCAATCTCCACCTCTTCTTTGATTGACAGCTCTGGCTTTATAGATGGATACAAGGCTGGAGATAAATGGGTAACAGGCAGGTGTGAACGTGCACTTCAATATTTGGCCTCGCCGTGATGCAGTCAGCGCCTGTGCTTGGTGTGAACAGTCATCCTATGCGGACCGTCCCTCTACCTCCTTCTCCACCACTAGCCCAGAGATCCACCTAGAACCCTCTGTTCATAGCTATGTCAGAGGTGTCCATTGCCAATTTTGTCTTTTTTTTTTTTTTTAGTAGAAGAAATGAGACAGTCGGTTGTGTCTTCTGGAGCTGTTTGTCTCCATCTCCTGATCTGCACGAGTTTGACTTTTTGTTTTTTAAACTATAGACCTAATAAAATAATGGAAATGCCAGTGCTGGCGTGAGCTGAGCCGCCTGTCATCGAGTGTAGCACGGCTGATTGGCTATCAGGGAGTTTATTATTTTACACCTATTTGTGACATGCGCCAAATGAATGAAAATAATGCACATGAAATGGTAATAATTTTTGATCTTTAGGGCTTATACTCCCCACTATTTGTCTGCTAAATTTTGTTTCTTAGATTTCACCTTAATTATAATCCTATATTATCTGAACCCACTGGAAATGAATTTTATCCAGATCCAGAGATGGTTTTATAGACCCATATTGCTTTAATTTATTTTTATTTATTATGCATTGTATTGTGACGCCCAAGAGACCGGGATACCCAGCACCGGACCAATGGGGTCTGTCTCTTGAGGGGGATGTCACGGGTGGCTTGACCCGGTGCTGTGGCCTCAGGCAATGCACAGTGTAAGGGGTATCGTGAGGGGACAGGCACTTACTTGATCAGCAGCAGGTTCTCCCAGCGGTGACGATCTCGATCCTGGATAGATGGCTATTGTCCAAATGAAAGACTGAGGCACTGAAACGTTTAACCAGTTTACTTTAACATAAAAGGATTTACAACCAGTCCTGTCACCGGAGTCTGTATGGGAACTCTGAGTTACTTTGACCCTGCCGGGGTCTTCGCCTCTTATTGTGCGCTATTTCTGTGTGGCCCTGCTGCTGTATGTGAACTGGCTGCCGGCCCAATCTGTCCCCTCCGGGTCCTGGTTCGACGGGCAACCCGAGTCCTTTTATCGGCTTACCCCCTCCGGGAGTACCGCTGAACTCTGTGTCTGTTGCTGCGTCCGACCCTAGTGAAGCTGATATCACCTCACGTTTTTCCGGTTGCTGTATTATATATAATGAATACAGCCACGGATCCGGTATCCGTCTTTGCGCCTGTTCTGGGTAGTGATTAATGCTACCCGGTTCTCACAATGTCCCTTTTCTCTATCCCTCTTCTCCTCAGGCCGGTGATTTGGGCCTGGAAACAGTCACAGGGCTGTTAGAGATTCAACTGTATGACCTCTCACTATCAGCTCCTTAGCCCAACTGCCATTTCTTCTCTCAGACCAGAATGGATCAAGGGGAGTCTCTGGAGCTCCCCCTTCTGGCCGGAGGTGGTAGTGCAGTCTTGCTATTTTAGTATTTGCATTTACTGTCAGTAACTATTTTTGTGGCAAATACCCCTAGGGGTGCCACACTTACATAGCGCTATCTTACTCCACAGCGCTTTACATACGTTCTCACTGTCCCCAGTGGGTCTCACAATCTTTATTTCCTGTCACTGTCTTTGGAGTGTGGGAGGAAACCCACGCAAAGACGGAGAGAACATACAAACTCTTTGCAGATGTTGTCCTTGGTGGGGTTTGAACTCAGGACCCCAGTGCTACAAGGCTGCAGTGCTAACCACTGGGCTGCCCATATTATGGATGAGCTTATTTTGAGTCTCACATTTATATGAATTTTAAGTATTTTCACTTAAAAATAAATCGGAGATCAATGTCTCTTTACGTGAATAATTTTGTTTGCAAATCTATATATATGATTGTCTAAGAGGTCACTTCCGTCTGTCTGTCTGCAACTTCTGTAATGGAAATCCTGCGTCGTTGATTGGTCTCGCCAGCTGCCTGTCATGACTGCCGCGACCAATCAGCGATGGCCACAGTCCAATGAGTCCCTCCCTACTCCTCTGCAGTCAGTGCCCGGCGCCCGCATACTCCCCTCCAGTCACCGCTCACACAGGGTTAATGCCAGTGGTAACGGACTGCGTTATGCCGCAGGTAAGGCACTCTGTTACCGCTGCTATTAACCCTGTGTGTCCCCAACTTTTTACTATTGATGCTGCGTATGCAGTAAAGTACTGCAGTGCGCAGGCGCTGGGCCTCTCTGACCTTTCCCGGCGCCTGCGCACTGCAGTACTTTGCTCTGCCCTCAACAGGACAGATATAGTACCCCAGCGCCGGAGCTGCAGCCTGAAGACAAGAAGAGGACGTCATCTGATGAAGATGGGAGGTGCCGGACCGCAGCGGGACCGCCACTGGGTGAGTATAATCTAACCTCTTTTTCTCTTCTTTCAGGATACATCGGGGGCATATGTACAACATTACAGAATGCTGTAGATAAGCCCCTGATGCCGGTGGGCTTACCTCACCCTCGATTTTGGGGGTGACAGATTCCCTTTAATAGTGAATTTTTATTTGATTTGGTTGCTTACTACGATGCGACATATCAGTGTGTTAAATGGATCACTACCGACGTTTTGCCTGAAGTTCTTCTTCTAATCATGGCAGAATAATTATGGAGAACCGAGCTACCCCACAACGTGTCTGGTATAACTTCTGGAGTGGGAAAGTTCTTTATCTGCTCTGGTATTGACAGATGACGCTTACGGTTAAGGATAGGAAACCCCATCAGAAGATGAGATTAGTAGTTCCTGTTGAGAAGCTTTACCCTCCTGACGTTCATTCTGTCAGTTTGCATCACAGGAAAGGGCTGTTTCCTTCTGTGCAATGAATTATCGCGTGTTGCGTAATTGTCCGCACAGGTCCCTAGTATGTAATATATCAGTATGGTAGATGATCCCTTCTGCATGCTTTTTGGAATTTACCGGAGGGGGCCTCATTGGAAAGATGGAAAAGGCCCAAAATGGACCAGTTCACATTTTACTATCTATTGGGATCCAGCGATTGATTCATGGAGGTCCATTGAGGGAGACTGAGCATCCCCTGCTCTTTGTCTTAGATCTTGGATGTCTTGGTCGCTCTATATCACAGTATCTGAGGAGTTAATAGCTGCTGTAATCAGAGCTAGTTTTACCCCATAAAAAATCTTCTTGACTACTGCAGGAGTTGGGATAAGTGAGTGGTCGCCTGGCGGGAGGCATAAGGTAAAGTCTTTTCTCCGAGACACCATGGAGGCCACATGGCCTGCCACCATTGGCAGTACATCGCTGATTGTCAATGTTCACATTAGTCCCTTCCTCCAAGAGAACTCACAACCTCTTGTCTGCCTATCGCACATACAGACAAGGGGCTGTGGGAGGAAAATGCATAAAAGGCTTTCTTCACGTCTTCATTTTCTTACGTAGACATCTGACGTGTCCACTGGCAAATGGTCTAAGCTGAGTGTCCTTTTATTCTTTTAGCATACACTGGGGCAATTTTTTAATTTTTTGCCTATTTTTTGTGTTAACAGAAAGCGTAGTCTGCTATGCTATCTAATGCAGGACGACACCAATAAATTGTGGGCTGCACATTTTGATTTGTTTTTTTTTTTTAATGGGAGTGGTTTGACGACACGTGTATGACTACAGAGACATGGGTCAGGGTCTTTCAGTGGAGGTGCACAAAAAACTGCAATGTGAACAATGCCTTAGTTGTAATTTTAAAAAACTATGTGGGGGACAAAAACACACACACACACACACACACACACATATACATGCACACATACATGATCACCTGGCAGTGTAACTGCTACTGCGGGCCCATGACTGTAAGAGAAAACCTTCTCTCCAGATCTTCCATATAATAGTAGAGGAGGACGATATCCCGTCATACAGACTCCGCTGCGGTGAATGAGAAGCCATTTGTGTTCCAAAATGATTCGTTATTCTCCCAACGCATTTCGGTGCCGTATTTCCTCAAGTTATTGAAAAAAAAAGACGTATGTTTCTTCATCTTTAGGGTATGTGCACCCGCTGCGGATTTTGCTGCAGGTCCGCAGCGGTTTCCCATGCGTTTACAGTATAATGTAAACCTATGGGAAACGAAATCCGCAGTGCACATGCTGTGGAAAAAACCGCGTGGAAACGCAGCGGTTTACATTCCGCAGCAGGTCAATTCTTTGTGCGGATTCCACTGCGGTTTTACACCTGCTCCAATAGAAATCTGCAGGTGTAAACCCGCAGTGGAATCCGCAATAGAAACCGCGATAAATCCGCAGGAAAAACCGCAGCGGTTTTGCACCGCGGATTTATCAAATCCGCTGCGGAAAAATCCGCAGTGGACCATTCTACGTGTGCACATACCCTAAAGGGCCATTTTGGAACACAAAAGGCTTCTCATTTACAGCAGGGCAGCCATATAACGTGATGCCATCATCCTCTACCAAGTGTAAGGTTGTGTCACTTGTTGTTGGCTTAAAATTAATGAAAAACAACTTTCACACTTCATAACCTTGCTATATTACTAATGTAATAAATAATAATAATAATAATAATAAAAAAAAAAAAATATATATATATATATATATATATATATATATATATATATAAAATGTGTGTTTGTGTAAAATATATAAATATATATTATGTATGCATTCATATAAATGTATATTTTTACAGGTGAGGCCAAAAATCTGCTGCCTTATCCAGGACCAAACAAGATGAGGGATTGCTTCTGCACTGTTAATCTGGACCAGGAAGAAATCTTTAGGACCAATGTCGTTGAGAAGTCACTAAAGTAAGAAAGGATGGGGATGTGATACCTGGCTGATCTGTATGTTACATATTGTTTAGCATTTTGGGCTTACAAAGCAATAGTAAGTTTGTGACGCCCTTTTTGCATACCGTGACCATTTCCTGGTGTCCACTATTTGTTGTGTGGTCAGAGGTAGCGGCGTGCCCACGTTTTCTCCCATAGCAGCGTCCAGGAATGTCCATCGTTAAGTTTCTGCCATTTTTTGCCATTGCAGTCTTGTTACGGAATACGAGGGTCCCATGATATACATGTCACAAGCCCCTGGTTGGAGAACACCATGTAGCCAGTGTGAGGGATGAGCACAAGTTTTTTGCAGGGTCAGACGTTTCACCCACAAGCGTGTTTCTACATACGTTCACCTAACCTGAAAGCCGTCTGTGAGCAGGAAACTGTGGGCTATGAATAAAGAAAAGAAAAACTGACACAAACCACACTAGTGTTCCTTTAACAATGAGTTCAGCATGTCTTACTAGTTTCCGCTTTATCCCTAATGAACTCGCTGAGCCAGGCAGGGCGACTGCCCGCACCGTCCGGGTGATCGGCGGCAAGTTTTAGTAAAGCTTTAAATTAACTTTCAATAAAATGTCACTTTTATTCTAGAACCGATCAGACGTTAATATGACATGAAACGGAGCCACAATTACATGGGAAGCTGCAACGTATGAACCACAGCAGTTAGTCTCAGGTTTTTGCATCATTTCCTCTCCTGGCTTCTTCAGTAGATGAATGTTGCACAAACCCTGAATCCGGTTGGTATTCTGCTGACGTGGGTTCTCAGTGTCATTTTCTTTCACTAATTACAGTTTTTTTTAGGAAGGCCATGAACGGGTTAAATTTCTTTACATTTAAGACCATAAGAATTATTAAATTGTTGTCAAATGTGGAGTAGTAACAGCGCTGTATGTGACCTCAACAATAGGGATTTCACGACATGCGCCGTACATGTACTGCGCATGCCGTGAATCCCCCTTTGATCTGGGCTCCGGCGGTGAGCCCGCATCAAAGTCGCGACATGTCAGCTGTTTTGTACAGCTGACATGTGCGCGCAATAGCGGCGGGTGAAATCGCGATTCACCCGCCGCTATTAACCTGTTAAATGCCGCTGTCAAACACAGACAGCGGCATTTAACTACCGCATCCGGCCGGGCGGCCGGAAATGACGTCATCGCCGACCCCTGTCACATGATCGGGGGTCGGCGATTCATCAGGAAGGTAACCATAGAGGTCCTTGAGACCTCTATGGTTACTGATGCCGGCCTGCTGTGAGCGCCCCCCTGTGGTCGGCGCTCACAGCACACCTGCATTTCAGCTACATAGCAGCGATCTGATGATCGCTGCTATGTAGCAGAGCCGATCAGGCTTTGCCAGCTTCTAGCCTCCCATGGAGGCTATTGAAGCATGGCACAAGTAAAAAAAAAAATGTTTTTAAAAATATGAAAAAAATATAAAAAATATAAAAGTTTAAATCACCCCCCTTTCACCCCATCCTAAATAAAATAATAAAAAAAAAATCAAACATACACATATTTGGTATCGCCGCATTCAGAATCGCCCGATCTATCAATTAAAAAAAAGCATTAACCTGATTGCTAAACAGCGTAGCGAGAAAAAAATCCGAAACGCCAGAATTACGTTTTTTTGGTCACCGCGACATTGCATTAAAATGCAATAACGGGCGATCAAAAGAACGTATCTGCGCAAAAATGGTATCATTAAAAACATCAGCTCGGCACGCAAAAAATAAGCCCTCACCCGACCCCAAATCACGAAAAGTGGAGACGCTACGGGTATTGGAAAATGGCACTTTTTTTTTTTTTTTTTTAAAGCAAAGTTTGGAATTTTTTTTCACCACTTGGATAAAAAATAAACTAGACATGTTAGGTGTCTATGAACTCGTAATGACCTAGAGAATCATAATGGCAGGTTAGTTTTAGCATTTAGTGAACCTAGCAAAAAAGCCAAACAAAAAACAAGTGTGGGATTGCACTTTTTTGCAATTTCACCGCACTTGGAATTTTTTTCCCGTTTTCTAGTAAAAGACATGGTAAAAGCAATGGTGTCGTTCAAAAGTGCAACTTGTCCCGCAAAAAATAAGCCCTCACATGGACAAATTGACGGAAAAATAAAAAAGTTATGGCTCAGGGAAGGAGGGAAGTGAAAAACGAAAACGCAAAAATGAAAAAGGGCCACGACTTGAAGAGGTTAAGGGGTAGTCTACTATTTTAACGTAGTTTTTAAATGGGCCCATAATGGTGGAAACATGAAAAAGAAAAACCTGACAGGGACATGGTCTGATCATACCACAGCAAAAGAGAGTATACAGGCAGGACAGTGTGGGAACACGGCTGATTCTTTTTGTGAGGTAAAATAATTGGCTGCCTGTTTTTAGGCAATGTTTTACCTCACAGAATCAGGGGTGATCCCATGGCGATGCCTGTATACTCCCTTGCGTGTCCTCCCTGCCCAGGAGCTGTGTTATGATCAGACCATGTTCCTGCACGGTCAGACACGGCCATTACACAGTACACATTTATAAGATTATCTCAGCACAGGAACATTATTTTTTTAACACATCAAGTTGTGGAACTTATTAATCCAAGAGCTACTAATTAAAATGTACTTTGTGGGGAAACCCCTTTTAATGAATTACGGTAATTGGTTGTAGTCGTCATCTGTTGTTTCACTTGTCCTCTTTCTGAAAACTTTTTTTTTTAGTTTTTTGTAATTTGGTCTTTGTTTCTTTTTCTGCAGTCCGTTTTATGGTGAAGATTTTTACTTTGAAATCCCAAGAACATTCCACAATTTGTCTTTTTACATCTATGATAAGGGTCTTTTACAACGAGATCTTCGAATAGGTGAGAAGTGACGGGCAATTGTCTCCAAGGTCAGCATAGGTTAAAGGGGTTGTCCAGGACCAAACAATCGATGGCCTCCCGACAAGATAGGTCGTCAGTATCAGATCGGTGGGTCTCCCAGCTGTTGGACCACCACCAATCGGCTGAAATCAGCTCCTGCGTCTTCTGGATGTAGAGCATCGCAGCTCCGCACATTTACTGACCGTATGTCTTATTCAAGTGATCAGCAATACTCTCCCATGCTCAGTTTACATCCGGCAGGAGCAGGTTTCAGCTGATCGGTAGGGGGGCAGGTTTGGACCCTGTAGATCTCGTATTGATGAATAGGTCATCAATTCCTTAGTCCCAGTCCATCCCTTTAAGGAAGATAGGCTTGTATGGAAAGTTAGGTAAATATGGCATATCTTCCAGCTCCTTAATAACTTGTCTTTTAAAACCTTACCTACTCTTTGGAGGCTGTCCTGCCCCTATGGCATGTAACGCTCTGTATCTTATAAGGGGGAGCACGGTGGCTCAGTGGTTAGGCTACGTTCACATTAGCGTTGTGCGCCGCTGCATCGGCGACGTAACGCACAATGCACGCAAAAACGCACCAAAACGCACGCAAAAACACTGCGTTTTGTGACGCATGCGTCGTTTTTTGCCGAAATTTGGACGCAAGAAAAATGCAACTTGTTGCGTTTTCTTGGTCCGACGCTTGCGGCAAAAAAGACGCATGCGTCGCACAACGCAACAAACAAAAACACATGCGACCCCCATGTTAAATATAGGGGCGCATGACGCATGCGTCGCCGCTGCGTCACCCGACGCAAACTAGCATAACGCTAGTGTGAACGTAGCCTTAGCACTGTTTTTCAGCACTAGAGTCCTGGATTCGAATCCCACTGAGGACAATGTCTGCCAGAAATGTTTATGTCCTCCCCGTGTTTGCGTGGATTTCCTCCAGGTTCTCCAGTTTCCTCCCACATCCAAAAACATACTGATAGGAAATGTAGATTGTGAGCTCCACTGGGGACAGCGATGATGTCTGTAAAGTGCTGCGGAATGAATGATACCGCTATATAAGCAATGAATAAATAATAATAATCACTAGCAGAGCCTCAGTCACTCTGTTTTCAGTATTGCAGTTACCCATGCTCTAATAATGCATGCATAGCCATAGCTGCAGGACAGCCTCCAAAAAGTAGGGAAAGTATTAAAAGGCAAGTTATTAAGGAGCTGGCAGATATGCCGTATTTACCTATATTACTTAAGGGGGCGGTCTGGGATTAAGGAATTGATGACCTATTCAATTTGAGATCTATGGGGGTCCGACACCTGGCCCCCCTACCGAGCAGCTGAAACCTGCCCCTGCCGGAGGTAAACAGTGTACATTGTTGTACACCCATGCGTGTTCTGGTAACACTTTCTCCGAGCGTCCGCTCATCACTAGTGGGGATGATCCCTGTCCACACAATACTACCGCCGATTGTTGGACTTTTACCGATACGCGCTGTTTTGATTAATACAGACCAAAGTAAGCAATGAGCACTGCTGATTCGGCAGCCTGTGAACACGGCCAGATAACCATGGAGCGAATGTTCTCACCAGCTCTCAGTTATGGTAAATGCCCCTATTATAATATGGACCTGTTGGACTGTCCATCCGGGACTCGCCACCTGCCGGGGGAAATCTCTATGATGGGCCAGTGTCAGTATAAGGCTCTAATGCCATGGTAATTTTGAATATGTCATCTGAACATTTGCCGGGACCACCCCGGATGTATCTTACAAAAAGTTCCTTTTTTGTGTTTGTTTAGCTTTTCCTATCGTAGTTATTGTAAGAATTGGCTGCATTTGTTTTCAGGGATAGAGAAATACAGATTTGCCATTCTGAATTACCATCTAAAAAATATTCTGTTGTATTAGACACATTTATAGCCGGGTACAGATAATGATCCAAAGCTCCTGCTCTGAAAAGCCGTCCGCGGGGATTTCCATTAAATGTCCATATTCTCATGTTCTTTTGGGGATTTGTGATAGATCTGATGGAAGTTGGAGTTGTATATACGCAGTAAAACTGGCCAAATCGTAATGTTAAGCATTGTCCTTTTTAAAGAGAATCTGTCGGTGTACAGTCGTTCAATCTAAGAACCTTGTAGGTGATGTAGCCCTAATTATAATTGCACCTAAAGGGACTAATTTATTAGCCGGAATCTCATCAGGGGGTTTTTGCGACCTCATCTGAGAGCATCTTGATGTAGGCAAAGAGAAGCTGAATCCTAAGATATATCACTTAGTTTACTGGGTGCAGCTGTTCTGCCACAGAATTCTTAGATTTATCATTGCAGCAGAGCTGAGAAAGCTGCCCCCGCCCACACCAGGCTTTGTATGTACAATGTCTATAGACGGTGAGCTGCTAATCTCACAAAGGGGCGGAGTCGGACCAAGAGGCATGCACTTCTGTGTGCGAGCAATGATAAGCCCCTGGTGCTAAAGCATTCATTGCAAGTAAACAACAGCACAGAGCCTGATAAGAGAGGCAGCACTGTAATGTGTGTTTTACCCTCTACCTCATGCTGTCTTTAGATTATATTGCATAAACCTGCTGACAGATTCCCTTTAAGACTGGAGTAAGGCTTAATGAAGGACTCGCTGCTTTAGGATGCTCTATATTCACACCACTTAATGATTTTGGTGCTTTTTTTCAGTGGCATGTGAAGCACCAGAAATACTACTCCAGTTTTTGACTGGAGTAGCATTTCTGCTGTAAGAAACGCTGTGACTTTTGCTGAATTTGACAGGCGGTCATAGCCACCCCTGACTCATGCCCACCTCAGTATTTACACAAAATGCTCCTTTATTCAAATATGCTAATGAAGTTCTAGGGGCACCCTTGCAGTGACCAAGCAGCTCCCTGATTTCATGTGGAAGCAGCTTCAGGTCTCTGTCTTCATTTTTGGAGGAGTTTTCCCTTTCCTGGAGCATTTCTTGAAGCATTTTTGATAAGTTACAGAGGGGATTTCTCACCTGTCTTTGCTGACTTTTGATTGGACAGTGCTTAATTTGGGGTAGATTCTATTTTATTTTGTTTTTCTGTCTTCCCTACAAGGGTTTTTCAAAACCTTTGAAGGGAAAAAAACACTCTAGAAAAATCCCCATATGATCAGCAAAAAAGGGTTCCTACATACATAATGATGTAGTTGTCCAAGTGTTTTTTAAGCAGTTTTTAAGGAGGATTTTGGACACGTATGTGCTCCAAAGAACTTCCCAAATAAACAGTGTGAACATAGCGGATCGTTCAGCACCGCAGGCTGCCACTGTTCTCGGAAGCCCAGATCCTGGTTACGCAGGATGATGGAAGTGATGATGATGTGTGCAGCACAATTGTTTCACCTGACAAATGAGCGTTTTGCTCGATCTTCGGGCAGTCGGCAGCTTGTTCACACCACAAGATTGTCAGAAACCAGGAAAGCTTGTTCACCATAATCTGTCCTTGTGAATGGACCCTCAGTT
Source organism: Ranitomeya imitator (assembly GCF_032444005.1). NCBI lineage: Eukaryota > Metazoa > Chordata > Amphibia > Anura > Dendrobatidae > Ranitomeya > Ranitomeya imitator. The sequence goes on from NC_091286.1 coordinate 580,275,743, forward strand.
TGCACACCATTTTTTTCCGACATACTCGTGTTAATTCCTTTCTGAATCTTATCTTGCAGGTATGTTCTGCGGTGGCATTGGCTAAAAGTAGATCTGAAGCTTTCATTTAAAGCGGATCTGTCACCAGATTTCACATTGGACACTTCATAGACTATTAAACAGATCTGTTAGACCGGATGAAGTTACTGCAAATCCACATCCAGCTATAGAGTGGGAAAGCTCAGGAGTCCAAGTGTGTTCAGTATCTGCCCACCCAGCCTAACTGACAGCTACAGCTTGTGCTGAGCAGTGTGAGACCTCAGCAGGGAGGAGGGACACTGAGGAGCTGTTAACAGGTGGTAGCCATTTTGACATGGCTTTTAAGAATAAGTACACCGGCCTCATCAGATCTAAGATATACCTAATAGTGTATGTATTGAGAAAGCTGGCGAGTTATCTCATGGAGATATTGTGACTTCAGATGAATGGCTGTATGTGGACAAGCGTGTCTCACCCCTGCTGACAGAAGGTCATGTGCGACATCCATATGTAGTAATAGGACATTTACCGGCCTTGTCTTCATCCAGATTGACATTTTTGGTTTGGATCTGAGGTGTGTTGCACTCCGGATTCCTTTAACTTTTCCCTGGATGCTGAACTAAGTTGGAAAAGGCAGTGATTACACGACGAACTTTCCTACTGTTACTACTGATTTTTTGGCATCAGCAGAGGCCCCTGACTGCCGGAGCTTTCTGTATTCCAGGCTGTGTGATGAGGAAGAGGAAAGGATTTGCGGGCTGCGCTCTATCTGCTCTTAAACCTGTGCAGTGGTTTTGTGGTGTAGACTTTCCCGTCAGGCTTGTTTGCAGCTGCCAGGAAGTTCAGGACTCCATCCCCATCAATGAATCCATCTCATAATGATTTCCGTGGCGTGTGGGCAATTCTTACATGAACCGTTTGTCCCAATTCTGTATTATGGCGTTAAGTCGCTGGTGCGCTGGGGGGATAGTTGTATAGGAAACGTTTGCTACATGAGCCTTAATAATCGCCCTCACGCCTTGCACTGCTGCGGTGTTACCTTCCCAACCTTGCACATGTGAAAACAGACATGTGCAATCGGTGGGCTGTGCGGCCCTCAGTGCTCATGTGCCGATAAATCTGGACATTGGTCCTGGGCTTATTTTGGGTCATTTCTCGCCCCTTTTTTTTTTTTTAACTGCCTAACACTGAAACCGCCAGCTTTAACATGATCACTTTTGGAAAACTTCACCCAGATGCCGGATAAACTTTGGTTTACTGGCCCCAAACCGAGTGGCGGGTTTCAAACATGATCTGTCCTGACGTGGTCTGTTGTGGTAAAGACTTATATTCCCGATCCTGGAGGATGTATTACTACAACCCTGTGTTGTGCTATTCCTCTGTTGTTCCTCCTGGAAATGTATGAATAAAGTTTCAATTTACTCACCGCATACCCCTAGCTGGTTACATTCAGTTGTTATTTTATTAATACATTGATAGAAGGAATATCAGAGGAACGACACTACTCAAACCTGTGAGAAAAAGATCCACAATTGTTTTTCATAGGAACTCTCAGCCGGCGGCTTATCTCTGAGAGAACAAAGGTGTGTGATCGGGGTGTGTGATCGTGGTGTGTGATCGTGGTGTGTGATCGGGGTGTGTGATCGGGGTGTGTGATCGGGGTGTGTGTGATCGGGGTGTGTGATCGTGGTGTGTGATCGGGGTGTGTGATCGGGGTGTGTGATCGGGGTGTGTGATCGGGGTGTGTGTGATCGGGGTGTGTGATCGGGGTGTGTGTGATCGGAATGTGATCGGGGTGTGTGATCGGGGTGTGTGTGATCGGGGTGTGTGTGATCGGGGTGTGTGTGATCGGGGTGTGAGATCGTGGTGTGTGATCGGGGTGTGTGATCGGGGTGTGTGATCGGGGGGTTTGATCGTGGTGTGTGATCGGGGTGTGTGATCGGGGTGTGTGTGATCGGAATGTGATCGGGGTGTGTGATCGGGGTGTGTGTGATCGGGGTGTGTGTGATCGGGGTGTGTGTGATCGGGGAGTGTGATCGGGGTGTGTGATCGTGGTGTGTGATCGGGGTGTGTGTGATCGGAATGTGATCGGGGTGTGTGTGATCGGGGTGTGTGTGATCGGGGTGTGTGTGATCGGGGAGTGTGATCGGGGAGTGTGATCGGGGTGTGTGATCGGGGTGTGTGATCGGGGTGTGTGTGATCGGGGTGTGAGATCGTGGTGTGTGATCGGGGTGTGTGATCGTGGTGTGTGATCGGGGTGTGTGATCGTGGTGTGTGATCGGGGTGTGTGTGATCGGGGTGTGAGATCGTGGTGTGTGATCGGGGTGTGTGATCGGGGTGTGTGATCGGGGTGTGTGTGATCGGGGTGTGAGATCGTGGTGTGTGATCGGGGTGTGTGATCGGGGTGTGTGATCGGGGTGTGTGTGATCGGGGTGTGTGATCGTGGTGTGTGATCGGGGTGTGTGGGATCGGAATGTGATCGGGGTGTGTGATCGGAATGTGATCGGGGTGTGTGTGATCGGAATGTGATCGGGGTGTGTGTGATCGGAATGTGATCGGGGTGTGTGTGATCGGGGTGTGAGATCGGGGTGTGAGATCGGGGAGTGTGATCGGGGGGTTTGATCGGGGTGTGTGATCGGACATGTGCACAGCCTCATGGAATAACATGGGTACAAGTGCTATACTTCAAAACCACAGATGACACTCGTCAATTTAAACGGTCCTGTGCGTGAGCCCTTTGAGTGTCAGCCAAACCCATCAACATCAGATGTGAAGGACATTAATCTAATGTGTATATAAGGATCATGTATCACAAGTATTTCGGAGAAAATATTACTGCTGGCCCCATCAGTCAAAGATCAGCTCTCATTTGACCTTTGTGTCCATTAATAGATTAGTATGAGCTGATCTGCAGTACCCAGTAACAGCCACTAAACAGTTGATGGCGCTGTGCAGCTCGATAATTGCTGACATGCGGCCACCAGCGGAGCTGAGAACAGCTGATCAGTGGGGGCGCCGATCTGTGACCCATCTCTGATCATCAATGTCCTAGAAGTGTAACCCCCCTGTAATGGATGTAGCTCTGATTCTGTGCCCAAGTTCAAGGGCCAGTAGATGGGTAACACTGCCCTATACAATGAATTATTCCTGCCTTTTATCATTTGTGGGAAAAGATTGCTAGCAAGTCATAGCAATGCCACAGTAAAAGCTGTAATTGCCGGGTTATTAGGGCCTTGCATTCACCGATGCGGCATTTCTCTACTACAGTGACCCTGCCATTGACCGACCCTTATTGTAATTCTAAATTCATTTTATTTATTTATTTTTTATCGTGAACCGTATATTTCACTATGGATATTTATTGAACTTTTTCATTTTGTTTTCCCACAGGAAAGGTCGCCATTAAAAAAGAGGATTTGTGCAGGTACTACGGCAAAGAGCCCTGGTTTCCTATCCAACCCATAGATTCTAATTCTGAAGTCCAGGTAACGTCACATAAAGTCACATTCTGTGCCGGAGTCATTTTATTTTTTATGGAAATATCATTCTGTTGTGTTCTTCAGCCGGAGATCTGCCTTCCCGCTTCTGCTGTTTGCAAGTGAAAGAAACAGAAGCATAAGGGACGTGGGATGTGCTCAGCAAGGAAGAACATTCACTTATTTAAACTAGAATAAATTTATTTTTATATATATATAGTTCAGCATAAAAAGAACACAGGTCGTGTAATGCTTCAGAACCCCCTCCCCCACAGCTAAACTTGAACCCTAAAGGTACAATTTGGCGTCTGTATAGTTAACGGGAAGGGATTGCGCTTTTTTTGTGGGCTATTTCTGGTATGTGACCTAATCCACATTTACGGTAATAGCACTGAGCTGCAATACCAGGTATGGCCCGTAGATAAGTCCTGCTGATTTTGGGAAGAGAGACGACCATTCTGTTATAATCCCGAGCATTCGCTTTAAATCACATGACATTCGGGAGGCCCCCATATATATGGTCAGACCTAATATTGGTGGGTTAAGGGTCCCATAATCATTTGATGTCTGTCAGATGAACAGTTCTTTTTGCCGGACCCTCCTATACATCGGGCCATTCATTGGTTCAAGCGCTCCTGTGCTCTCTATGAGACTCTGAGGTGCCGGCTTTCAGTTATAGAGGTGTGACCACTGCTGAGCCGGCTTTCAGTCATAGAGGTGTGACCACTGCTGAGCCGGCTTTCAGTCATAGAGGTGTGACCACTGCTGAGCCGGCTTTCAGTCATAGAGGTGTGACCACTGCTGAGACGGCTTTCAGTCATAGAGGTGTGACCACTGCTAATCAGGCTTTCAGTTATAGGGGTGTGACCACTGCTGAGCCGGCTTCAGTCATAGTGTGAGGGTGATCTCTTAAAGTGAGATCAATATGATTGCTTGTACAGTTAGGTCCATATATATTTGGACAGAGACAACATTTTTCTAATTTTTGTTATAGACATTACCACAATGAATTTTAAACAAAACCATTCTGGTGCAGTTGAAGTTCAGACTTTCAGCTTTCATTTGAGGGTATCCACATTAAAATTGGATGAAGGGTTTAGGAGTTTCAGCTTCTTAACATGTGCCACCCTGTTTTAAAAGGGACCGAATGTAATTGGACAGATTCAATAATTTTAAATAAAATGTTCATTTTTAGTACTTGGTTAAATACCCTTTGTTGGTAATGACTGCCTGAAGTCTTGAACTCATGGACATCACCAGACGCTGTGTTTCCTCCTTTTTGATGCTCTGCCAGGCCTTCACTGCGGTGGTTTTCAGTTGCTGTTTGTTTGTGGGCCTTTATGTCTGAAGTTTAGTCTTTAACAAGTGAAATGCATGCTCAATTGGGTTGAGATCGGGTGACTGACTTGACCATTCAAAAATATTCCACTTCTTTGCTTTAATAAACTCCTGGGTTGCTTTGGCTTTATGTTTTGGGTCATTGTCCATCTGTAGTATGAAACGACGACCAATCAGTTTGGCTGCATTTGGCTGGATCTGAGCACACAGTATGGCTCTGAATACCTCAGAATTCATTCGGCTGCTTCTGTTCTGTGTCACATCATCAATAAACACTAGTGACCCAGTGCCACTGGCAGCCATGCATGCCCAAGCCATCACACTGCCTCCGCCGTGTTTTACAGATGATGTGGTATGCTTTGGATCGTGAGCTGTACCACGCCTTAGTCATGCTTTTCTCTTTCCATCATTCTGGTAGAGGTTGATCTTGGCTTCATCTGTCCAAAGAATGTTCTTCTAGAACTCTGCTGGTTTTTTTAGATGCTTTTTAGCAAAGTCCAGTCTAGCCTTTTTATTCTTGATGCTTATGAGTGGCTTGCACCGTGCAGTGAACCCTCTGTATTTACTTTCATGCAGTCTTCTCTTTATGGTAGATTTGGATATTGATACGCCTACCTCCTGGAGAGTGTTGTTCACTTGGTTGGTTGTTGTGAAGGGGTTTCTCTTCACCATGGAGATAATTCTGCGATCATCCACCACTGTTGTCTTCCGTGGGCGCCCAGGTCTTTTTGCATTGATGAGTTCACCAGTGCTTTCTTTCTTTCTCAGCATGTACCAAACTATAGATTTTGCCACTCCTAATATTGTAGCAATATCTCGGATGGGTTTTTTCTGTTTTCGCAGAGTAAGGATGGCTTGTTTCACCTGCATGGAGAGCTCCTTTGACCGCATGTTTACTTCACAGCAAAACCTTCCAAATGCAAGCACCACACCTCAAATCAACTCCAGGCCTTTTATCTGCTTAATTGAGAATGATATAGCGAAGGGATTGCCCACACCTGTCCATGAAATAGCCTTGGAGTCAATTGTCCAATTACTTTTGGTCCCTTTAAAAACAGGGTGGCACATGTTAAGGAGCTGAAACTCCTAAACCCTTCATCCAATTTTAATGTGGATACCCTCAAATGAAAGCTGAAAGTCTGATCTTCAACTGCATCTGAATTGTTTTGTTTAAAATTCATTGTGGTAATGTCTATAACCAAAATTAGAAAAATGAGGTCTCTGTCCAAATATATATGGACCTAACTGTACCTGACCAAATATAAGCTGAGTGCTAGCTTAGAGGCCAAAGAATGTATCAGATACACAGAGACGGATACACACTCGTCTCTCAGTCAAAGTTGTTGCCCAACTGAACTTTATTCTCAAAACAAGAGAATATACTAAGAGCAGGAAATAGGGGGGGTTTCACAACTTCTGTACAGCTAGTTACTTTGTAATTGGTCCAGTCCAAGTTTCATTTCCAAATATGGTGTATTCCAGTGCCTTCACTCCTGCATTAGACAGATTCCTTCCAGGACAGTTTCAAGGATCTCCAAGACATCTTCAAAGACACAATCGCCATCTTGCTACACTATATCTGAACTGACTTACATAAGGTTTAATAATTGATTTTATTAGCCATTTTCCTCCTTCACAATAGAGGTTTGACCACTGCCGAGCCGGCTTTCAGTCATAGAGGTGTGACCACTGCTGAGCCGGCTTTCAGTCATAGAGGTGTGACCACTGCTGAGCCGACTTTCAGTCATAGAGGTGTGACCACTGCTGAGCCGACTTTCAGTCAGTGCCAGAGGCTTGGTTACAGCCTCCACTCACAATGTGTTGAACGGTGACTGAAGCCGCCCCTCTATGAATAAAAGCTCAAGGCCTACAGGAGCACTGAAGATCATTTCCTCCCGGCACCGGGGCTCTCTCAAAGCAGCTTTAAAACGGTAATAGCCTGTAGATTAACCCCGTATCTGCTGGTTAATAGCTTTTTATTTTTCACATGACCGGTGTCCTTTAACATCTTCCCCAACAATCAATTGACCAGTGCCCCCATATACATTAGAGTGTAGGCTGAACCCATCACTATTGACGAGTGCAGGCAATATTAGTGTACCGTGCATGGGCGCACCAGCCCACCTCCGTGTAATGTGTTTGGGCACCTTCAGTGAGATCACCAGCGAAGCTGCCCAGAAAATATCAGAATAGCGAGACATTGTGGTGATAAGTGTTATGTCCCTGCCATGGGAACTGCTACAATGCAGATTATTCGGCAGCCGATCCATTGCCCTGTCGGCTTGTATTTCACTAAGTAGACAGATAATATGGACGCTTGTACCAGGAAACGTCCAATGGTGTTTGCTCCCATCTCACAGACATGCCCGGGCTTGTATCTGGCTCTGTCCTGTCTTTGTGCCATGGCTTGTTGGGCGCTTCAGTTCTGTCTCCTCTTACTATGGGTTACTGTAGCTATGTCTGACCTTACACCTGGCTCAATATTCCACCCCCTGCAGACTGAACTTGGTCACAATCTATTCTAACTCTCCTTACTGATTACTTAGGGGTTCACACATCTTCTTTCTTACTTAAATGCTTGTATTTGGGGGCTAAAATTAATTTCTGCAGTTCAGTTTCACTAAAAAATTTTTTACATTCAACGTTTGATGTGGTCTGTGGTCATAAATCAGCTGAGAGGATCTAAGAAAAGAGGAAAAACGCTTACAAATCCTCCCATTTAAGCAGAAGGAGCTCACTGATGGATTTTCAGTTAACCCATTGTGCAGCCAGCAATAGACAGTGCAGCTCAGAGGGTGGAGAAGCCAAAGCAGGCGACATTTTTAATGAAACCAAAGCTACATGCATTTAAGTAAGAGTAATAATTGTCACCATAGGTGGAATCACCTTTAACTCTACCCTGTAAGGCTGGGTCGACAGTCGCTATATACTTTGTTCAATCTGACCATAAAAATGAAGATAATCCTTAATAATACGAGCAATTTCTTGTGTATTATCTCTGCACCTTATAAAAGTAACAATCAGTGCTGAACGATATATTGGTTATTCTTGCTATTTCCAAACTTTCATTTTTCTTGGTGATACAGGTATTGTAGAGTTTACTTCACTATTAGACATGCAGAACTGTATGGTGGGGAAAATATGGCCATCTCTCTGAGCTTTACATGGCTGTCAGTCACACTCGCTCTACGCCGACAGCTGCCGCTCCCGACCACCTCCTCCCAGCGTGCGTTTTCATGGCGGCATAGCTCTTCCAATAAATGAAGAAATTGATCAGGAGTTGAAATACAATTAGAGCAAATTTGGCTGAAGCCCTTGGAGGCCCCTTTACACCTCAGATGGGTGACCGCTTCTGCCGAAAGTAAGGATTTCGGCCAACTTTTATCTAATATCTAGGAGGACCTTTAGTCTAACAGCCCTTGTACGTGCAGAGATAAGTCAAGAATGACCTCGCAAATACTTTTCTCACAAGTTTAGATAATCCTATGATAATAACAGACAGTACATCACATAGCGGCACAAGTGTATTCATCGGTGTGCGGCGCACATGACTTATTGAGGCAACCAATATGAATTTCCAGCATAAGACCACAGTTTGATGAGCATAGATCCAGTTACAGCACCATCTGTGTTCATGTAGATCGATCACTTCCATCCCTTCTGGTTTTTAGGAATCCCCTTTGGATGACAAGTTTCTTAAATTGGAAGCTTTTTAAAAAAAAAAATGGAGTATTTTTTTATGTAGTTTATTGCTCATTGCCTAGTTTGCCCATCAGAGTGGCCTTTTTTTAGGTAAGAATTGCGCACATACAAGCTGTTTTCTATACAGCTTGCAAATGCCTCTCTAAAGCTTGGGGGATCAGGCCTGCTTCAGTGTCCCAACACTACTGTGCTGAAGGGGCAAAAACGACCTGTGCTGACGGTATTGGAGAGCACCCGGTTCAGACCAATGGTGTGACCATGCCGCTAGTCTATAGTATCAGTCTGCAGGAGCGCATCACCCCGAATAAACAGGAAGCCGGGAGGTGGAGGAGCAGCGTGCTCTAGAAGAATTAACAAAACCTAACACAGAAGCAAAATGAGCAACTACCCTGCTGTAAGTAAAAAAAAAAGTAAAAGAAATAGTGCATACAAATAAATGGGGTACATAGTAAACACCGGTTTTGATAAAAAAAAAAAAAAAGTGTAAAAGTGATCCCACCAGCGTCAAGGTGTACCCAAATTCGGGATGGTCCCAACCTCTAGAATTAAAACCTTACCATGCGTCATGGTGGCGACAGTGTGAAAAAGGGCTGAGCAAGACTGGGTCCTGAACATGGACAGACAGCAAATGGGAAGCTATATAAATTTAATGTCCAGCTCAAAAAAAGGAAGGCCGCACCATTACCTGCACTAAGTGCGGAAACCTGAAACTAAACCCCCAAAAATGAGCTGGAGTATAAGTTGGTATGCATGCAAAATAGGAGCATGCTCACACTGGACATTAAACAGACAAAACCTGAGACAAAAGTAAAAAATGATCATCTGACCTGCTGTAAATAAAAGCAGTAGTGCACATAAATAGAGTACATCGTAAACACCATTATTTTTTTTATTTATTTATTTTTTTACAAAGCATAAAAGCCATCCCATCAGCGTCAAGGTGTACCCAAATTCACCATGGCCTTGACTTCTAGTATTAAAGCCTTACCATGCCTCTTGAAGAATGAAGATGAGCTCATCCATTTAAAGATTGTTTTCTCAGGGGCCAGCTGATTTCTGAAGAACTTACTGCTGGGACATCCAGTGATCCTACAACCATACAATGGTTCCTTTTCTGTCAATTTGGGAAACAATTTGGTAAAAGTGAGAGTCGATCAGTGATATGGACATGTATTAATATGTAGCAATCATAATCTGCTTTTTCATCCTCTTTTGAGCTGCTCCTCTTTCTGTCCTCATGTCTAGTCTGCAAATGTCTATTTTACACAAGGAGTTTTACCTACAACTAACATACATTTGTAGGTCATCCAAAATAAGTTTTCATGTATCCTATTAGGGTATATAGTTGTAAAGGTTCCCCCCGGTTGGTGACCTTTTACATGGGGTGTAGAGTATAAAACATTGGAGTAAAATTTCACCAACATTTTGCCATAAAAACACATGCAGCAACTGCGGTCTGCTTCTTTGTTGTTGATCAATTATTTTTTTTTATTTTTTTTTTACTGCTGTCACTGTGGCTCGAGATTGAGCCAAAGACAATAAAAAAAACCCCCAAACATTTGATCTGCAACAAAGAAACAAGTTAGAGCTGCTGTTGCCGCGCTTGCTGCTGCCGCGCTTGCTGCTGCCGCGCTTGCTGTTGCCGCGCTTGCTGTTGCCCTGCCCAATACTGGTGAACTTTTACATGACAGTCTAATATTTTTTACTCTACTCCCCCATGTTACCAACTGGGGGTCCTTTACCACTACATTTCCTTGGATACACGATAAAGGGTGGTCTGTGGTCATCATAAGCTCATTGCGATCAGTAGGCTTGGTAACGATTAATGCACAATGGATGGATGAGGAACAGGAATTTTTTATATCACTAAATTGAATGATCTTGACATGTGGTTGGTACAGCTGCTAGTATGTGATCAGACGCGTACACGTATTCATCATTTTGTCATGAATATACAGTGGTTGTTTTACTGGTGTTCTTTGTGGTGCGATGGTTTATCCTTCTTATATGAGTCTCCTCCAGGTTACAGCACTACATAAAATGTCCTTAGGACGTAATTGTCTTCCTTCGAATTTGGAACCAATTTGTATCTGAGAGGGGGAATCACATTGTGAGCCTATTTTAGTATAGGGGTTTTTAGAAAAAAAATCTGCAAAATACCTAGAAAAGCATAAAAGAGTAAAGTCGGAACATGGTGCATGTTTATCTGTAAAATGATCCTTACCCTAATAGGATTTTATTGCGTAGTCATAGTTCCCATACACCGCTTTAGGTCTTTTATGTAAAATTATTAAAAGGTGGAATCACAAATATGATAATTCCATTGAAAGTATGGTATACCCGTGCGGGAAAGCAGTGCTAAAATATGATGGTAAAGCAAAAGGAATAATGTAACAAGTTATCCAGATAAATCTATGTTAAATACATAGAGTACCAGGCAAAAGTGTGAACACCGCGGTTTATACAATGGTTTACTTTGCTTTTATTGGAATGTGCACATTGTAGATTAAGTCTGAAAGTATAATATAATATTATATAATATAATATATAATATGGTAAACCTCAAAGTACCCCCTTTTACTTTGATGAGAGCATTACACCCACTTGCCATCCTCTCAAGCATCTTCATCAAGTCATCGCCTGGAATGGCTTTCCAACAATCTTGAAGGACGTCCCTGAGACGTTGAGCATTTTATGGATGATTTACCTTCACTGTGTGGTTCGAGTCATCCCAAACATTTCAAATTAGGCAGAAGTCAGGTGATTGTGATTGCCATGTCATCAGACGGACACTCCAATCCTCTTCTCCTTGGTCATATAGCTTTCATACACAACCTGTGGTGCTGTAAGTTATTCTCCTGTTGCAACACAAATGATGATCCCACTATGTGCAAACCAGAGAAGATGGCATGTCATTGCAGAATGCTGCGGTAGTCATTCTGGGCAAAGGTGCCTAGAACTTGTAATAAATTGCCAGCACTGTCACCAGAGAAGAACCTCCACACTAACACTCTTCCCCTCCATGCTTCACGTTGGGCATCGCACATGAAGAGGATACTCACCTTTTCTGCGTCACACAAAGATATGGTGGTTGGTACCAATATTCTCAGTGTGACCCCTCAGACCACAATTCAGATTACCACTGGTCTAATGTCCAGTCCTTGTGTTACTTCGCCCCAATAAGTCTCCTCTTCTTGTTTGTGGTCCTCAGGGACTTCTTTACAGCAATTTAACCATAAAAGCCTGATTCAGGCAGTTTGCCTTGGATAGTTGATGTTGAGGTGCGTCCACTTCTTCATGTCTGTGCATCATTGACTGTATAAGGTCTGTTTTCTGAAGTGCTGTCAATTTAGTGTTTCTGAGGCAGAAGTAGTCATTTTTCATCTTCCATTCCTGTGGCGGTCTCCAGTTTCACCTTCGCGATTGATGGTTCCTATAATTGCAGTTGAAGCCTTCAAGGTTCTAGCAATGTTTGGGATTTACTAAGCTTTATGTCTTAAAGCAATGGTGGGCTGTTGTTTCTCTTTACTTAGTTGAGTGGTTGTCGCCATATTCTGGCTTAGAAGAGTTGTGGAATAGGGCTCAGTACTGTATGGAGCTGTGTGCCAACACTAGCTCTGCAAACCACAGCAGATTGTCTCAGACACTTTCTGAAGGCCGGCGATTCTTCAAATGTACTCTTGATGAGGCATACCTGTTCTTAGGAAGCCATTCCAGGGGATGACCCGATGAAGCTACTTGAGACAACCCCAAGGGTGTGTAGAGCTGTTATCTGAGTTAAAGGGGGTTACTTTTGAGGAATATAAAATGTAACACATACTGTTTTGTTTCGACCATGTTTCTTTACTCCTTTTTTCCATATGTGGTTCTTTATGGTTTTGCTGCCTTCAGTCTGAATCTTCAATGTGCACATTCCAATAAGAACAAGAAAAACCATTGCGTTGAGAAATGTGTCCAGACTTTTGACTGGTCCTGTATAGGTCAGAACCTTAGTAAACTTGGCTGATGATGGGTCCATTGTGCTCTGGAAGCCTGCAGATACTCTTAGTAATGAACCAGAACAGTTGTATCACTCGTATACTAATTTTGCTTTTTTGCGATGCAATGAAAGGGTTGAAATGTGAAATCTCTGCTCTTAGTTTGTTCCCCCGGCCGTGCAGTTGTGCCCTCGGTCCTTTCCCGTTAATGCATTCTCCTTCTCCCCTCTGTCCCCATCACGTGTCCTTTCCCTGTGACTCATGAGCTGTAAGATGCCGGTGTTCGCAGCCTCCCTAACGTGTAATTGTTCTGTCTCGCAGGGAAAAGTCCACCTGGAGCTGAAGCTAAACGAGCTGATTACTGACAATGGCTCGGTGCAGCAGCTTATGGTACAGTAAGTATATCTGGGCGGACGGTGCACGTGTGCAGTGAGCAATGCTCCGTGGTCAGTATGACCAGCTCTCAAAGCCACCAGGACACTTCCTTTTTTCCGTCCCGCGCACAGAGAGGAAGCGTAGGCGGCTGTACAGAGGCTTTGAATAAATACAAATTACAGTTAACCTCTTCTGCCCGTCTGCCAGGGACAAAGAATGCCATGAATTCACCGGCTTTATAAACCTTATGCAAACCGCAAAGCTGCGCCTCCAAATCGGCAGCCATTGTGCTCCTCTATATTTCACATCTTGCTGCTTGAGATCATCTTGTACTAGGTTTCTGGACAAGTTCGTTAATAATTTGTATCTTACTGGTGCTGAAATGGCAGCGTTTTACATATTTTTCTACCCTCTGAAATGCCCCAAAGGGTCACACAATGTGATTTCAGGAGTCCAGACTTTAAAGCTCTCCCCTTTACTGCCAGGATTGCCCCTCAGGGCACTTACGCTATGAATAAATGGCCATTATTTTACTCTCCATTGACCCTGATGCCATTATTCGATCCGCCTGCGTTATATTATTTTAGACAGCAAGATTGGCACATAGTGGGATAACTGCTCTTAGTTTGGACCTGTATAAAGCATTCTTACTGGCCCACCTGCAACGTTGGCGGAGCTGCTGGCGTGCATCCTCTTAAAAATATTTTTGAAGGGAACCTGTTGCCCAATTCTTGTTGCTCAATCTACTAGCAGCAAGAATCAAATTTTTCCTGCATGATTGCAGCCACATATATTTTTATACTTATTTATAGGGAGAAACGACACTAGTCCAGTGCCATCTCTGGCCGGCTCCTCCCAGCACCGCTGCCTGTGACTGACTGGTCTGTTACATAGTAATACACCTGCGCTGGGAATAGACGGCCGGGGGCAGACCCGCACTTTAAAGTATATTTTTTTCTTGCTGAAGGATGAGCCTAGCTGCCATCGTGCAGTCAGGACCTTTCAAAGTTTAGCTGTTGTGTCAGGTGAACTTGCAGCAGAATATCTGCCTTTCTCTAGCTTCCCCCTATTCCCTTCTCCATAGACTTTTATGAGCAGCAAATGATTCTTTCTTTGAAATAAAATAATTGTTTCAAAACAGGCACAGAAATGTTTTACCTTACAAAACGCTGTGATTCCCTGTCTGTATTCTCTCTTTTGCATCCTCCCATGCCCAGGAGCTGTGGAATGATCAGACCATGTTCCTGTACGGTCAGACACGGCCATTACACAGTACACAGCAGGGGAACATTTATAAGATTATCTCAGCACAGGGACATTTTATATAAATAAACACATCCAATTGTGGAACGTATTATCTATTAATTAAAATGTACTTTTGTTTATGGGAAAACCTGTTTAAAGCAATTGTTTTTTAATTGTGGCAAAAGCCCTTTAAATGCATTTTTTTTTTTAATTATTTTTTTTTATCTTGCATATATACAGCATATATACACTTGAAAAGAGACTAATTTATTCCTCTGTATGTGAATACCAGAATAAAGTAATTTTTAGGAACCATCCAAAGGCATGAACATATTTCTTCTTTTTTTTTCCAGTATTGTAGAATGTGAGGGGCTGCCGCTAGTGAACGGGCAGAGCTGCGATCCATATGCCTCGGTGTCTCTTGTTGGCCCTTCTAGGTAAATGCCATTCTAAGGAGGAGCAGACCTGTGTTTTTTGTACTGTATGAGGCCACGTCCAGATGAACTTCTTTCCAGTTAATGTGCTGTCTGTATGTATAACACCTGACACTGCGGTGCACACGGTGACTGCACTGCGCACCGACACCGCACTCACCTATATTATCTCACACTCAGCGTGACCAATAAATAGAATGATCTCCACTATGGTACTTGTATAAAAACCAGTATTTTATTAAAAAAGTTCAGATTAAAAATCTTAAAAAACAACCAATTACTACGTAACATGAAGGGTACATAATCCAAAGACAAGGGACTATACTGTCATAGGATTTTTCAAAAAGCCAGGCTGACCAATCGCAAGTGTGTTTAACCATTTACCACTTATGAGAAGCCTACATTACAGTAAGTCAGCATGTGGTTTCTATCTCAGGGCATGCATGTTTGTAAAGTATAGATGTTACTCCATAGTAATATAAGGGTAAGTTAATGCTTATTCCCGTGTTGATCTAACAAACAGCACACCTACAGAAGATGGCATACATAAAGCGGATATTGAAAACAATTAATAGTATACCTTGGAGTCAGCCACGTGAAAAAATTCCTCGGCGTCCCTCTGCCCCGACGCGCGTTTCGCAATGCTTTTGCTGGAGGCGTCCCACAGACTCACCTCGAGATCAGGGCTCTGCAGCACACTCGCCCTCCTCTCCCTTCATTGTCTGTGGTGCTTCTGGAGAAAGCTGAATGCTCGACTCTTTCCAGTAGTTACAAAGACAATGAAAGCAATGGAGGTGGAGCATGATCATCGCGGCTCTAGTCTAGACTGGGATCTACAGAGCTTTGTTCTTGGAAGTCCCAGCAATCGTTAATATGTGTAGGGGAGAACGTTTAATTCTGGGAGTACCCCTTTAAGTTTATATGCTTTCCTTGTGTTTAGCTGACATTTCCCCAGTTCTCTGGGGTTTCTACTGCACTTGAAAAAAAAATACTCCTGTGTTCATTGGCTTCCTGTAGAACTGGCCATAGTGTGTGTGTCTATGGGTATGACAAATAAATGGTCCAGAAATGTTGACGTATTAGGCTGCGTGTCCACGTTCAGGATGGCCGGCGGTATCGTCGGAGCGGCTTAGCCGCGTCAAACACGCAGCGTTTACTGCACGTGGACACATACGGTATGTGTCCACGTGCAGTAAACGCTGCGTGTTTGACGCTGCATAGGGACGCAGCGTCAGACATGCAGCGTCCAGATGTTACAGCATAGTGGAGGGGATTTAATGAAATCCCGTCTCCACTATGCGTGGTAACACGCACGCGGCGGCCCTGCGACTCCGGACATGCTGCGCGTCTTTTCAGATCGCAGCATGTCCGTATATCTTGCGGCGACGCTCCGTCGCCGCAAGATATAGCACAGGGCCCTATGGTGGAGAGCGATGATCCCGGATGTGTGCTGTGAACACATCCGGCATCATCGCGTCCCAGAAAGGGGGCAGGGCTTACCGCAGAGCGGCTAAGCCGCTCCGACGATACCGCCGGCCATCCTGAACGTGGACACGCAGCCTTAGGAAAAAAAAGCAAAACCAGGCTTTGTACACATACAGTTTGTATTGGAGACTTGTTGGGGGTCTTGGTCAAAGTTTCGGTCATTTTTGCCAGAAAAAAAAAAGTAGTGATAAAATAAGTCACCATGATGGAAGCCTATAAATTTCCATCTTTGTGATTGTTTTGTCAAGCCTATTTCCTTTGTATCTTGATGAGCTTTGTCACTCCTTGATTTTCAGAAATGATCAAAAGAAAACGAAAGTGAAGAAGAAGACGAGTAATCCGCAATTTAATGAGAAATTCTACTTTGAGGTGAATGAAGATTGCAGATTTTTTTATATTAATTAATCTTGTGTATCAGGGGAGTGTCTATTTTTTTTGTTGCTTTAGTTGTTTTTATAGCATTTGTTTCAACTAGTTGGCAGTGTGCACACAAGTTTATTATGGAGTAAATCCCTGTCATGGCATATTTTCTTGATTATACAAGAATGACCAATAAAGGTCACTCTGTATTTTATAGGATCTTTGCTTTCATACTCTTTTTTTCGTCTCCTTCTCCCTTCCCTTTCTCTCTAGGACATTGCTGAAACTTCGGTATAGACCATTTACAGTAATAAACTTTATTCTGTTTTTTTTCTAGGTGACAAGGTCAAGCAGTTACACTAAGAAATCCCAGTTTCAAGTAGAGGAAGAAGATATTGAGAAACTTGAAGTAAGGTTTGTAGTCCACAATTTTTTTTTTTTACTTTTACCCCAAATCTGGACTGACCTCCTGTTTCAGGATCAGAAATCTGCACTGTAGCATCAGCTTCTCCCTGTAAAGCTCCCAACATTTGTTTTGTTACTGACTGTTCCCATTGCTGATAAGTTGTTAGTAGTACGGCCCTTCTGACCTCTCGTTTCTGGTCTCTGCCTGTTGTATGTGAATATCCAAAGGTATTCAAATATATTCCTGTGTGTATCCATTTACTTTAAAGAAACTTGTCAATATAGATAAGCAAAAAGAAAAATGATATTTCCCTGCAGCCATACTATCTGAATCTGATTTTAAATATGTGGCATCCTAATTGAAATTGTGGCTGCTGGGAGAAAAAAAAGTCAAAATCCCCCTACACTTGCTTGCTTACATTTATCGGGATGACACCAGTGCAGTGTGATCACACTCCCTGCTCCATGACTGACATCCTGCTCCATGTCTGACATCCTGCTCCATGACTGACATCCTGCTCCATGACTGACATCCTGCTCCATGGCTGACATCCTGCTCCATGGCTGACATCCTGCTCCATGGCTGACATCCTGCTCCATGACTGACATCCTGCTCCATGACTGACATCCTGCTCCATGTCTGACATCCTGCTCCATGACTGACATCCTGCTCCATGGCTGACATCCTGCTCCATGACTGACATCCTGCTCCATGACTGAAATCCTGCTCCATTGCTGACATCCTGCTCCATGACTGACATCCTGCTCCATGACTGACATCCTGCTCCATGGCTGACATCCTGCTCCATGACTGACATCCTGCTCCATGACTGACATCCTGCTCCATGACTGACATCCTGCTCCATGACTGACATCCTGCTCCATGTCCCTTTCGCCACATGGGCTGTAACGGGCGTGTACTATTTACACCTCTGTGACGCTGGCCAATCATAACTACAAGGCGTTTCAGAGGTGAAGCACTCAGAAACCACCCCCAGAGGACATTAGGCCAAGGATTCTCGGCGTGAGTAACCCTCACTGCCTACAGGTTCATACAGTGTGGAGAGCAGGAGCTGCAGATGATGATGCTCTTTGCAGCACTTTTTGATGAGCTTGTTTCCTCCGATCACCAAAAAGAACCTATAATCAAACAATGGCATCTTGGGTGGGCTTGGCTTTGGTAATTTTATTCCCAATGAGAGCATCTAGGAGTAAAGAGGATTTAGGAAAGAGAGGCACATTGGAAGGAGGGATGGGACAATGGCTGTCTCTTTGCATTGCCAAGCCCATAGTAAAAAGATTTTTGACCAAGTTCTGTAATTTCTTGGTTATTTTACAACAGTCTTTGTCCTCCTTATATCCTCTCCTTGCACAGTGTTTTCCTTCCAACAAGATATGTGATTGGTATCCACTGTGAGTGGGCATGGTGTCCACTGTGAGTGGGCATGGTATCCAGTGTGAGTGGGCATGGTATCCACTGTGAGTGGGCATGGTATTGACGGTAAGTGGGCATGGTATTGACGGTGAGTGGGCATGGTATCCACGGTGAGTGGGCATGGTATCCACGGTGAGTGGGCATGGTATCCACGGTGAGTGGGCATGGTATCCACGGTGAGTGGGCATGGTATCCACGGTGAGTGGGCATGGTATCCACTGAGTGGGCATGGTATCCACGGTGAGTGGGCATGGTATCCACGGTGAGTGGGCATGGTATCCACGGTGAGTGGGCATGGTATCCACGGTGAGTGGGCATGGTATCCACGGTGAGTGGGCATGGTATCCACGGTGAGTGGGCATGGTATCCACGGTGAGTGGGCATGGTATCCACGGTGAGTGGGCATGGTATCCACGGTGAGTGGGCATGGTATCCACGGTGAGTGGGCATGGTATCCACGGTGAGTGGGCATGGTATCCACGGTGAGTGGGTATGGTATCCACGGTGAGTGGGCATGGTATCCACGGTGAGTGGGCATGGTATCCATCGTGAGTGGGCATGGTATCCATCGTGAGTGGGCATGGTATCCACCGTGAGTGGGCATGGTTTTGGCTTCCCTGATTTTATGTCAGATATGTTCTCACCTGTGTTAACTGATAAGGACCCATTTGGGATCCTCTTTTTGTTGAGTGGAGCAAGTGATGCTGCTTGCCAAAAAGAGTGTGACTGCCCTTCACTAGCTCCCATGATGACCTGCAGCTCCTGCTTTCCTCCTGTCTTCGCGATGTATGAACCAGGAGGTATCGGCAGCGAGGATTACTCACGCTGAGATTCCCTGGCCCGACCACCTCTGGGGGTGTGTTCCACCTTTACAGCGCCTTCTGACAGAGGTGGAGATTGCTCACGCACCCGAGAAGAATCTGATACCACCTACGTGTGACAAGTGTTTTGAGTGATCGATCAGGATCTAAATCCCCACCGATCTGCCGGGTATTTTAGGCCCTGTCACATATTAGAAAAGCAAAAATGCTAGGTACTCCTTCAATTCCCAGAGTGATCCTAAGAATGATAATAATTAAAGAGAACCTGTCATCAGGATTTATCACTATAAAGTAAAGTTATGGCCACAACGGCGCTATTACACGGATTACACTGATACCTTTGTTAGAGGAATCCAGTCAGTGGTTCTTTTTTAATTTCCTTCTGATGACGTCTTCTGTGCATCGGGGCGGGCCTGGGGGGCCGGGTCTTTTTCTGCTTCTGTCCTCCGCCTGCCTTCTGTGTTTCTACAGGTCACACTAATTATTTGTGATGCACAGAAGACGTAATCAGTAGAAAATTTAAAACCATGATTTAAAAAAAATCACTGATCTAATTTCTTCCAAAAAAAGGTATCCGTTTAATCAGCGTAACGGCGCCATTATGTCCATACCTTTACTTTATAGTGATAAATCCTGCTGGCAGGTTCCCTTTAATTTGTATTTCTCTACAAACACTAGATAATTGGTTTGTGCTCATGAAATGTTAAAGTGGATCAGTATTCAGATGTCACAATACAAGGTGCTTAGATCTTAGACCTTAAGAGGCTGTTGAATTTACTTTGAAAATCAATTTCAAAATGGCTGTGTAGTCGATTTTGAAACTTTTCTAGCCCAATATTGAAATAAGCGTTTTAGCCAGACTCCTAAAAATGTCACTTTGTAATTTGATGATTACATGGGCAATTTGAAAGGGATTTTAAAGGTAAGTACACCAGTCTCAACCAGATAAGTGTTTAGTACGGAGTTTGTGTTGTGAAGTCTAGTGACAGATCCCATGTTTGGATGTCCCATCATATAATGTGTACTGATTTCCTTGTCTCCATGCTGCTTTCTTACTTTCAGTTTTTTTGTCACCATTACAGTCCAGTCATGGGACGGTAAGCGGCATGTGTCTGCAGTTTTCTTGAGTGCCTCTACCTCAGCTATTATTGGTTTCAGGTTTTACATTACATAGGAAAACCTAATCTAGAAATTAAAGAGCAGTAAAGTCAGTTGTGTGATGGAAAAATCAGAGCATTTCCTATAAGGCTCTGTTCCCATTGGGTGTGCGGAGTACGTTTACTGCATGAGCCAGGAAAGAAATGTAGAACAAATCCATAGGCTCCATTCATTTGGCTTTTACTAATATTTCTTTAAAAAAAAGTCTAATCCGAACGAGTGCACTGATATTGGCGTGATCTGCTAATAGGAGTCACCACTGCTGTAAAAAATAAGTTAATTTCCTTTCTTCCTTCCTAAATATTCAACCATCATATATGAGTGAAATTATTAGAAGGTGGTAGGGACCACAGCAACTCCGCCACAAAGTGGAGACCACTTAAGCTTACAGAACCAGGGTCTGTTAAGTGCTCAGGAGCAGAAAAGTCATCAAAATTCCTCCTCTGGCAGTAACATCGGCACAAAAACTATATACTTGCTGGGAGACTCATGGCCTGGACTTCCATGGTGGAGGAGCTCTATTCAAGCCTTACATCACCAAGCACAATATTAGGTGTAAAGCTGCCACCACTAGAGCAGTGAAAATGTGTTCTGTGGAGTGACAGATCTCGCTTGTCAGTTTGATAGACTGGTCTGGGTTTGGTGAATGTCAGGAGAACATTATGTGCCTGATTACATTGTGCTTCCGGTACATTTTGGTGGAAGAGGGATAATGCTATGGGGGTGTTTTTCACGGGTCGGCCTCATCCCCTTAGTTCTAGTGAATTGAAATCCTAATTCTTCAGCATAGAAGACCTTTTGGACAATTATAGCTTCCATCTCTATGGGAACAGTTTGGTGAAGGCCCTTTTCTGTTCCACCATAACTGTGCCAACGAGCACAAAGCAAGATCCTCAAAGTCACGATGGATGAGATTGGTCTGGAAAAACTTGACCCAACGCACAGAGCCCTGACCTCAACCTCCGCTTCTCAACCTGTAAGCTTCTCGTTCAACATCAGTGTTTGACCTCACAAATGCTCTTCTGGATAAACGGACAAAAATTCCTGTAGACACCTCCAAAATTCTGTAGAAAACCTTCCCAGAAGAGTGGGATCTGCAAAGGGAACCCGTCCTCCACATTAATGTCTACGGCTCTAGAATGGGAGGTCATAGAAGCTCTTGTAGGTGTCCCCAATCCTCAGGTCCATGTAGTGTATGTGGGACACTTTCCTGTCGTACGGTCCAACAGTGCACATGTAGGTGACATCCAGGGCCTGTCTGCTCCTTCCTGCAGCTCTCACTAACAGGTAATGCATGGGTTTGTGGTTTATTTCTCGCTGCCGAGCTCATCGGTATCCTCACTGTCATACCCGGCATTCCTCCGCTCCCGTGTGTAGGATACTGTCATACCCGGCATTCCTCCGCTCCCGTGTGTAGGATACTGTCATACCCGGCATTCCCCCGCTCCCGTGTGTAGGATACTGTCATACCCGGTATTTCCCCGCTCCCGTGTGTAGGATACTGTCATACCTGGCATTCCCCCGCTCCCGTGTGTAGGATACTGTCATACCCGGCATTCCCCCGCTCCCGTGTGTAGGATACTGTCATACCCGGCATTCCCCCGCTCCCGTGTGTAGGATACTGTCATACCCGGCATTCCCCCGCTCCCGTGTGTAGGATATTGTCATACCCGGCATTCCCCCGCTCCCGTGTGTAGGATACTGTCATACTCGGCATTCCCCCGCTCCCGTGTGTAGGATACTGTCATACCCGGCATTCCCCCGCTCCCGTGTGTAGGATACTGTCATACCCGGCATTCCCCCGCTCCCGTGTGTAGGATACTGTCATACTCGGCATTCCCCCGCTCCCGTGTGTAGGATACTGTCATACCCGGCATTCCCCCGCTCCCGCGTGTAGGATACTGTCATACCCGGCATTCCCCCGCTCCCGCGTGTAGGATACTGTCATACTCGGCATTCCCCCGCTCCCGTGTGTAGGATACTGTCATACCCGGCATTCCCCCGCTCCCGTGTGTAGGATACTGTCATACCCGGCATTCCCCCGCTCCCGTGTGTAGGATACTGTCATACCCGGAATTCCCCCGCTCCCGTGTGTAGGATACTGTCATACCCGGCATTCCTCTGCTCCCGTGTGTAGGATACTGTCATACCCGGCATTCCTCCGCTCCCGTGTGTAGGATACTGTCATACCCGGCATTCCCCCGCTCCCGTGTGTAGGATACTGTCATACCCGGCATTCCCCCGCTCCCGTGTGTAGGATACTGTCATACCCGGCATTCCCCCGCTCCCGTGTGTAGGATACTGTCATACTCGGCATTCCCCCGCTCCCGTGTGTAGGATACTGTCATACCCGGCATTCCCCCGCTCCCGTGTGTAGGATACTGTCATACCCGGCATTCCCCCGCTCCCGTGTGTAGGATACTGTCATACCCGGCATTCCCCCGCTCCCGTGTGTAGGATACTGTCATACCCGGCATTCCTCCGCTCCCGTGTGTAGGATACTGTCATACCCGGCATTCCTCCGCTCCCGTGTGTAGGATACTGTCATACCCGGCATTCCCCCGCTCCCGTGTGTAGGATACTGTCATACCTGGCATTCCCCCGCTCCCGTGTGTAGGATACTGTCATACCTGGCATTCCCCCGCTCCCGTGTGTAGGATACTGTCATACCCGGCATTCCCCCGCTCCCGTGTGTAGGATACTGTCATACCCGGCATTCCTCCGCTCCCGTGTGTAGGATACTGTCATACCCGGCATTCCTCCGCTCCCGTGTGTAGGATACTGTCATACCCGGCATTCCTCTGCTCCCGTGTGTAGGATACTGTCATACCCGGCATTGCCCCGCTCCCGTGTGTAGGATACTGTCATACCCTGTATTGCCCCGCTCCCGTGTGTAGGATACTGTCATACTCGGCATTCCCCCGCTCCCGTGTGTAGGATACTGTCATACCCGGCATTCCCCCGCTCCCGTGTGTAGGATACTGTCATACCCGGCATTCCCCCGCTCCCGTGTGTAGGATACTGTCATACCCGGCATTCCCCCGCTCCCGTGTGTAGGATACTGTCATACTCGGCATTCCCCCGCTCCCGTGTGTAGGATACTGTCATACCCGGCATTCCCCCGCTCCCGTGTGTAGGATACTGTCATACCCGGCATTCCCCCGCTCCCGTGTGTAGGATACTGTCATACCCGGCATTCCTCCGCTCCCGTGTGTAGGATACTGTCATACCCGGCATTCCCCCGCTCCCGTGTGTAGGATACTGTCATACCCGGCATTCCCCCGCTCCCGTGTGTAGGATACTGTCATACTCGGCATTCCCCCGCTCCCGTGTGTAGGATACTGTCATACTCGGCATTCCCCCGCTCCCGTGTGTAGGATACTGTCATACCCGGCATTCCCCCGCTCCCGTGTGTAGGATACTGTCATACCCGGCATTCCCCCGCTCCCGTGTGTAGGATACTGTCATACCCGGCATTCCCCCGCTCCCGTGTGTAGGATACTGTCATACCCGGCATTCCCCCGCTCCCGTGTGTAGGATACTGTCATACCCGGCATTCCCCCGCTCCCGTGTGTAGGATACTGTCATACTCGGCATTCCCCCGCTCCCGTGTGTAGGATACTGTCATACTCGGCATTCCCCCGCTCCCGTGTGTAGGATACTGTCATACCCGGCATTCCCCCGCTCCCGTGTGTAGGATACTGTCATACCCGGCATTCCCCCGCTCCCGTGTGTAGGATACTGTCATACTCGGCATTCCCCTGCTCCCGTGTGTAGGATACTGTCATACCCGGCATTCCCCCGCTCCCGTGTGTAGGATACTGTCATACCCGGCATTCCCCCGCTCCCGTGTGTAGGATACTGTCATACCCGGCATTCCCCCGCTCCCGTGTGTAGGATACTGTCATACCCGGCATTCCTCCGCTCCCGTGTGTAGGATACTGTCATACCCGGCATTCCCCCGCTCCCGTGTGTAGGATACTGTCATACCCGGCATTCCCCCGCTCCCGTGTGTAGGATACTGTCATACCCGGCATTCCCTCGCTCCCGTGTGTAGGATACTGTCATACCCGGCATTCCCCCGCTCCCGTGTGTAGGATACTGTCATATCCGGCATTCCCCCGCTCCCGTGTGTAGGATACTGTCATACTCGGCATTCCCCCGCTCCCGTGTGTAGGATACTGTCATACCCGGCATTCCCCCGCTCCCGTGTGTAGGATACTGTCATACCCGGCATTCCCCCGCTCCCGTGTGTAGGATACTGTCATACCCGGCATTCCCCTGCTCCCGTGTGTAGGATACTGTCATACTCGGCATTCCCCCGCTCCCGTGTGTAGGATACTGTCATACTCGGCATTCCCCCGCTCCCGTGTGTAGGATACTGTCATACCCGGCATTCCCCCGCTCCCGTGTGTAGGATACTGTCATACCCGGCATTCCCCCGCTCCCGTGTGTAGGATACTGTCATACCCGGCATTCCCCCGCTCCCGTGTGTAGGATACTGTCATACCCGGCATTCCCCTGCTCCCGTGTGTAGGATACTGTCATACTCGGCATTCCCCCGCTCCCGTGTGTAGGATACTGTCATACCCGGCATTCCCCTGCTCCCGTGTGTAGGATACTGTCATACCCGGCATTCCCCCGCTCCCGTGTGTAGGATACTGTCATATCCGGCATTCCCCCGCTCCCGTGTGTAGGATACTGTCATACCCGGCATTCCCCCGCTCCCGTGTGTAGGATACTGTCATACCCGGCATTCCCCCGCTCCCGTGTGTAGGATACTGTCATACCCTGTATTGCCCCGCTCCCGTGTGTAGGATACTGTCATACCCGGCATTCCCCCGCTCCCGTGTGTAGGATACTGTCATACCCTGTATTGCCCCGCTCCCGCGTGTAGGATACTGTCATACCCGGCATTCCCCCGCTCCCGTGTGTAGGATACTGTCATACCCGGCATTCCTCCGCTCCCGTGTGTAGGATACTGTCATACCCGGCATTCCCCCGCTCCCGTGTGTAGGATACTGTCATACTCGGCAGCTCACTGATAACACTGTTGTGACTGAATGTTATTGCCAGTCTGTGTGGAAACTGCTTTGTAACCTGATCATAGGCGCTTGACAAGCCCCACTTCTGCTATTGAGCAACTTCTTTTCTGAGGGATGCGTGGGCGCTTGTCACATGCAGCCTTTGTCTTACATGCTAATTTACACCAACAAGATCCTCACAGTAGATTTCTTTGTTTCATTAGCCATACCTGTTTCCTGCTTGTCTTGTGCATCGCTTTCTTCTCTATACTGTGATTTTACGTTACTGGAGCTCTGCATTGTGGTGGGATTTTCTTATGTCGTTTCAAAGCGTTTCATACAGACATACTGTACGAAAATATTTATCGTAAATCCTTGCTGACGACTTTTTGCAAAATAATAATATAATGTATTGTCAATTTTTTAAGGGGCGATTCTGGACTTTTGTATTTTTTTTCTTAAATGTTTAAGCACTTACAGGCAAGCAGTTGCTAATTGTTCTGCCTTGCGCTGATCTGTGAACAGGTTCGGCGTGGTCATGGACCCCTTGTACAGACTCGGCGTGGTAACGGACTGCTTGTACAGGCTTGGTGTGGTCACGGACCCCTTGTACAAGCTCAGTGTGGTCATGCACCCCTTCTACAGGCTCAGCGTGGTCACGGACCCCCTTTACAGGCCCAGCGTGGTCACGGACGCCTTGTACACGCTAAGCGTGGTCACGGACCCCCTTTACAGGCTTAGCGTGGTCACGGACCCCTTGTGCAGGCTAAGCGTGGTCCCGGACCCCTTGTGCAGGCTCAGCGTGGTCACGGACCCCTTGTACAGGCTCAGAGTGGTCACGGACCCCTTGTACAGGCTCAGCGTGGTCACGGATCCCTTGTGCAGGCTCAGCGTGGTCACAGACCCCTTGTACAGGCTCAACGTGGTCACGGACCCCCTTTACAGGCTCAGCGTGGTCACGGACCCATCTTGCCGGCGATTCTCTTACTTCTTTTGACTTTACGTCAACAGAGCAGCTCTTCCACTCCACAATGCTCTGCTGATGGGACATCACTGCCGGTGTCATGCCAATTGGCTGCCGACTCCCTGTAGGTAGGCAGCAGGGAGCCAGCTGTCAATCAGCATGACCTCAGCAGTCACACCCCATCAGCAGAGTGGAAGAGATGAAGCTGCTTTCATGATATGATGTCAACAGAAGATTGGCCTTTAACTGTATAACTCCTTCACGACATTTGATGTTGTGTTCCTGACTTTAATGCAGGCTCTGGCGCTGATCCTGCATGTTTCCTCTCACATGATGTGCCTTTAACCCCTTTGCAAAAGCGGGTGTAATAGTACGTCGATGTTGGACTCTCTACCTTTGATGTGGGCTCCGGCGGTGAGTCCACATCTTTCCGGCACATGTCAGCTGTTTTCAACAGCTGAGATGTGCCTGGAACATCCGCGGGTGGAAGCACGATCCACCCTCGGCTATTAACCCATTAAATGCCGCCCATCAGTGACCTCTGTCACGTGATCGCGGGTCACCAATGGGTTGGCATGACAACCAGAGGTCTCCTGCAGACCTCTATGGTTGGCACTGCAGGATTGCTATGAGCACCGCCTGGTGGTTGACGCTCATAGCAAGTGAGGTATTCTGCTTCATGCAAGCGATGTGATCATCACCTGTATGTAGCAGAGCCGATCGGGTGGTGGCAGCTTCTAGTTTCCCATGGAGACTATTGAAGCATGCAAAAAGTTTTTAAAAAAAAAGCTAAAAGTTCAAATCACCTCCCTTTCGCCCCATTCAAAGTAAAACAAAAAATAAATCAAACGTACACATCTATAGAATAACCGCATTCAGAATTGCCCGATCTATCAATAAAAAAAGGATTAACCTGATCGCTAAACGGCATAGCGAGAAAAAAAAGTAAAAACACCAGAATTATGGTTTTTGGTCGCTGCAACATTGCATTAAAATGCAATAACGGCCAATCAAAAGAACGTATCTGCACAAAAATGGTATCATTTAAAAATTTCAGCTTGGCGCACAAAAAATAAGCCCTCACCCAACCCCAGATCATGAAAAATGGAGACGATTCGGGTATCGCAAAATGGTGCAATTTTTTTTTAACCAAGTTTGGATTGTCTTTCACCACTTAGATAAAAAAGAACCAAAAGAACCTAGACATGTTTGGTGTCTAATGACCTGGAGAATTGTGAAATTGTATTTTTTTTTTTTGCAATTTCACCGCACTTGGATTTTTTTCCCCTGTTTTTTTTTACACTATGTTAAAATCAATAGTGTCATTCAAAAGTACAGCTTGTCCAGCCAAATAACAAGCCCTCATACGGCCGTATTGGGGCCAGTCATTAACATCCACCTTCCCACCTGCTTGGTTCCCATCTATTTCTGCCCTTCTCTGACTCAATGAAGCCTGAGCTGTCAATCAAGGAAGAGGAGGGGGAGGGGATAAAGGGAAAACAGGAAGAAGGGAAGGTGTCTATGAAGGACTGGCCCCACCATGATACTCCGAGTGACTGTACTTGGTTTGAACAGTCATTTTCAACCAACAGTCTACTGGGGTAGAGGATTATTAAAATTAAACCATAAATGGGTTGCCCATAAATAACATACATGACTTATACACAGGGCAGATAATGATAAATATATGATCTCTTGTGGTCCAACCACTGGAGCACCCTCCAATCATGATTTAGGGGCTCCCACTGTCCTTTATGTAAATGTAGCATGTCCAGCCACTACTGCCTCCTGTCTCTATAGGAGCGGTGGTGGAAGAACATGCTCCTTGCTGCCTCCACTCTATAGGAGCGGTGGTGGAAGATCATGCTCCATGCTGCCTCCACTCTATAGGAGCGGTGGTGGAAGATCATGCTCCATGCTGCCTCCACTCTATAGGAGCGGTGGAAGAACATGCTCCATGCTGCCTCCACTCTATAGGAGCGGTGGTGGAAGATCATGCTCCATGCTGCCTCCACTCTATAGGAGCGGTGGAAGAACATGCTCCATGCTGCCTCCACTCTATAGGAGCGGTGGTGGAAGATCATGCTCCATGCTGCCTCCACTCTATAGGAGCGGTGGAAGAACATGCTCCATGCTGCCTCCACTCTATAGGAGCGGTGGTGGAAGATCATGCTCCATGCTGCCTCCACTCTATAGGAGCGGTGGTGGAAGATCATGCTCCATGCTGCCTCCACTCTATAGGAGCGGTGGAAGAACATGCTCCATGCTGCCTCCACTCTATAGGAGCGGTGGAAGAACATGCTCCATGCTGCCTCCACTCTATAGGAGCGGTGGTGGAAGATCATGCTCCATGCTGCCTCCACTCTATAGGAGCGGTGGTGGAAGATCATGCTCCATGCTGCCTCCACTCTATAGGAGCGGTGGTGGAAGAACATGCTCCATGCTGCCTCCATTGTCTATAGGAGCGGTGGTGGAAGAACATGCTCCATGCTGCCTCCACTCTATAGGAGCGGTGGTGGAAGAACATGCTCCATGCTGCCTCCATTGTCTATAGGAGCGGTGGTGGAAGAACATGCTCCATGCTGCCTCCATTGTCTATAGGAGCGGTGGTGGAAGAACATGCTCCATGCTGCCTCCATTGTCTATAGGAGCGGTGGTGGGAGAACATGCTCCATGCTGCCTCCATTGTCTATAGGAGCGGTGGAAGAACATGCTCCATGCTGCCTCCACTCTATAGGAGCGGTGGTGGAAGAACATGCTCCATGCTGCCTCCATTGTCTATAGGAGCGGTGGTGGAAGAACATGCTCCATGCTGCCTCCATTGTCTATAGCAGCGGTGGTGGAAGAACATGCTCCATGCTGCCTCCATTGTCTATAGGAGCGGTGGAAGAACATGCTCCATGCTGCATCCATTGTCTATAGAAGCGGTGGAAGAACATGCTCCATGCTGCCTCCATTGTCTAAATGAGCGGTGGAAGAACATGCTCCATGCTGCCTCCATTGTCTATAGGAGCAGTGGTGGAAGAACATGCTCCATGCTGCCTCCATTGTCTATAGCAGTGGTGGTGGAAGAACATGCTCCATGCTGCCTCCATTGTCTATAGGAGCGGTGGAAGAACATGCTCCATGCTGCCTCCATTGTCTATAGAAGCGGTGGAAGAACATGCTCCATGCTGCCTCCACTGTCTAAATGAGCGGTGGAAGAACATGCTCCATCCTGCCTCCGTTGTCTATTGGAGCGGTGGAAGAACATGCTCCATGCTGCCTACGTTGTCTATAGGAGCGGTGGAAGAACATGCTCTATGCTGCCTCCATTGTCTATAGGAGCGGTGGAAGAACATGCTCCATGCTGCCTCCATTTTCTATAGGAGCGGTGGAAGAACATGCTCCATGCTGCCTCCATTGTCTATAGGAGCGGTAGTGGAAGAACATGCTCCATGCTGCCTCCATTGTCCATAGGAGCGGTGGAAGAACATGCTCCATGCTGCCTCCATTTTCTATAGGAGCGGTGGAAGAACATGCTCCATGCTGCCTCCATTGTCTATAGGAGCGGTGGAAGAACATGCTCCATGCTGCCTCCATTGTCTATAGGAGCGGTGGAAGAACATGCTCTATGCTGCCTCCATTGTCTATAGGAGCGGTGGAAGAACATGCTCCATGCTGCCTCCATTGTCTATAGGAGCGGTGGAAGAACATGCTCCATGCTGCCTCCATTGTCTATAGGAGTGGTGGAAGAACATGCTCCATGCTGCCTCCATTTTCTATAGGAGCGGTGGAAGAACATGCTCTATGCTGCCTCCATTGTCTATAGGAGCGGTGGAAGAACATGCTCCATGCTGCCTCCATTGTCTATAGGAGCGGTGGAAGAACATGCTCCATGCTGCCTCCATTGTCTATAGGAGCGGTGGAAGAACATGCTCCATGCTGCCTCCATTGTCTATAGGAGCGGTGGAAGAACATGCTCTATGCTGCCTCCATTGTCTATAGGAGCGGTGGTGGAAGAACATGCTCCATGCTGCCTCCATTGTCTATAGCAGCGGTGGTGGAAGAACATGCTCCATGCTGCCTCCATTGTCTATAGGAGTGGTGGAAGAACATGCTCTATGCTGCCTCCATTGTCTATAGGAGCGGTGGAAGAACATGCTCCATGCTGCCTCCATTGTCTATAGGAGCGGTGGAAGAACATGCTCCATGCTGCCTCTATTGTCTATAGGAGCGGTGGAAGAACATGCTCCATGCTGCCTCCATTGTCTATAGGAGTGGTGGAAGAACATGTTCCATGCTGCCTCCATTGTCTATAGGAGCGGTGGAAGAACATGCTCCATGCTGCCTCCATTGTCTATAGGAGCGGTGGAAGAACATGCTCCATGCTGCCTCCATTGTCTATAGGAGCGGTGGAAGAACATGCTCCATGCTGCCTCCATTTTCTATAGGAGCGGTGGAAGAACATGCTCCATGCTGCCTCCATTGTCTATAGGAGCGGTGGAAGAACATGCTCCATGCTGTCTGGTTCACATAAGAATTTAGGCCCCCTGTTCTCAGGATCATTGGGGGCTTGGTAGCTGGATCACTCGTGGTCATATGTTTATCACATAACCTATGGTAAATGATATTTGTCTATAGGAGCGGTGGAAGAACATGCTCCATGCTGCATCCATTGTCTATAGAAGCGGTGGAAGAACATGCTCCATGCTGCCTCCATTGTCTAAATGAGCGGTGGAAGAACATGCTCCATGCTGCCTCCATTGTCTATAGGAGCGGTGGTGGAAGAACATGCTCCATGCTGCCTCCATTGTCTATAGGAGCGGTGGAAGAACATGCTCCATGCTGCCTCCATTGTCTATAGAAGCGGTGGAAGAACATGCTCCATGCTGCCTCCATTGTCTAAATGAGCGGTGGAAGAACATGCTCCATCTTGCCTCCGTTGTCTATTGGAGCGGTGGAAGAACATGCTCCATGCTGCCTACGTTGTCTATAGGAGCGGTGGAAGAACATGCTCTATGTTGCCTCCATTGTCTATAGGAGCGGTGGAAGAACATGCCCCTTGCTGCCTCCATTTTCTATAGGAGCGGTGGAAGAACATGCTCCATGCTGCCTCCATTGTCTATAGGAGGGGTGGAAGAACATGCTCCATGCTGCCTCCATTGTCTATAGAAGCGGTAGTGGAAGAACATGCTCCATGCTGCCTCCATTGTCCATAGGAGCAGTGGAAGATCATGCTCCATGCTGCCTCCATTGTCTATAGGAGCGGTGGTGGAAGAACATGCTCCATGCTGCCTCCATTGTCTATAGCAGCGGTGGTGGAAGAACATGCTCCATGCTGCCTCCATTGTCTATAGGAGCGGTGGAAGAACATGCTCCATGCTGCCTCCATTGTCTATAGAAGCGGTGGAAGAACATGCTCCATGCTGCCTCCATTGTCTAAATGAGCGGTGGAAGAACATGCTCCATCTTGCCTCCGTTGTCTATTGGAGCGGTGGAAGAACATGCTCCATGCTGCCTACGTTGTCTATAGGAGCGGTGGAAGAACATGCTCTATGTTGCCTCCATTGTCTATAGGAGCGGTGGAAGAACATGCCCCTTGCTGCCTCCATTTTCTATAGGAGCGGTGGAAGAACATGCTCCATGCTGCCTCCATTGTCTATAGGAGGGGTGGAAGAACATGCTCCATGCTGCCTCCATTGTCTATAGAAGCGGTAGTGGAAGAACATGCTCCATGCTGCCTCCATTGTCCATAGGAGCAGTGGAAGATCATGCTCCATGCTGCCTCCATTGTCTATAGGAGCGGTGGTGGAAGAACATGCTCCATGCTGCCTCCATTGTCTATAGGAGAGGAGGAAGAACATGCTCCATGCTGCCTCCATTGTCTATAGGAGCGGTGGAAGAACATGCTCCATGCTGCCTCCATTGTCTATAGGAGAGGAGGAAGAACATGCTCCATGCTGCCTCCATTGTCTATAGGAGCGGTGGAAGAACATGCTCTATGCTGCCTCCATTGTCTATAGGAGCGGTGGAAGAACATGCTCCATGCTGCCTCCATTGTCTATAGGAGCAGTGGAAGAACATGCTCTATGCTGCCTCCATTGTCTATAGGAGCGGTGGAAGAACATGCTCCATGCTGCCTCCATTGTCTATAGGAGCGGTGGAAGAACATGCTCCATGCTGCCTCCATTGTCTATAGGAGTGGTGGAAGAACATGCTCCATGCTGCCTCCATTTTCTATAGGAGCGGTGGAAGAACATGCTCCATGCTGCCTCCATTGTCTATAGGAGCGGTGGAAGAACATGCTCCATGCTGCCTCTATTGTCTATAGGAGCGGTGGAAGAACATGCTCCATGCTGCCTCTATTGTCTATAGGAGTGGTGGAAGAACATGCTCCATGCTGCCTCCATTTTCTATAGGAGCGGTGGAAGAACATGCTCCATGCTGCCTCCATTGTCTATAGGAGCGGTGGAAGAAAATGCTCCATGCTGCCTCCATTGTCCATAGGAGCAGTGGAAGATCATGCTCCATGCTGCCTCCATTGTCTATAGGAGCGGTGGTGGAAGAACATGCTCCATGCTGCCTCCATTGTTTATAGGAGAGGAGGAAGAACATGCTCCATGCTGCCTCCATTGTCTATAGGAGCGGTGGAAGAACATGCTCCATGCTGCCTCCATTGTCTATAGGAGAGGAGGAAGAACATGCTCCATGCTGCCTCCATTGTCTATAGCAGCGG
This sequence comes from Ranitomeya imitator, assembly GCF_032444005.1. Taxonomy (NCBI): domain Eukaryota; kingdom Metazoa; phylum Chordata; class Amphibia; order Anura; family Dendrobatidae; genus Ranitomeya; species Ranitomeya imitator. Next base: position 580,308,678 of record NC_091286.1, read on the forward strand.
TGGTGGATGAACATGCTCCATGCTGCCTACATTGTCTATAGGAGTGGTGGAAGAACATGCTCCATGCTGCCTCCATTTTCTATAGGAGCGGTGGAAGAACATGCTCCATGCTGCCTCTATTGTCTATAGGAGCGGTGGAAGAACATGCTCCATGCTGCCTCCATTGTCTATAGGAGTGGTGGAAGAACATGCTCCATGCTGCCTCCATTTTCTATAGGAGCGGTGGAAGAACATGCTCCATGCTGCCTCCATTGTCTATAGGAGCGGTGGAAGAACATGCTCCATGCTGCCTCCATTGTCTATAGGAGCGGTGGAAGAACATGCTCCATGCTGCCTCTATTGTCTATAGGAGCGGTGGAAGAACATGCTCCATGCTGCCTCCATTGTCTATAGGAGCGGTGGAAGAACATGCTCCATGCTGCCTCTATTGTCTATAGGAGCGGTGGAAGAACATGCTCCATGCTGCCTCCATTGTCTATAGGAGCGGTGGAAGAACATGCTCCATGCTGCCTCCATTGTCTATAGGAGCGGTGGAAGAACATGCTCCATGCTGCCTCCATTGTCTATAGGAGCCGTGGAAGAACATGCTTCATGCTGCCTGGTTCACATAAGAATTTAGGCCCCCTGTTCTCGGGATCATTGGGGGCTTGGTAGCTGGATCACTAGTGGTCATATGTTTATCATATAACCTATGGTAAATGATATTTGTGGGACAATCACTTGACATCTCGCCATGAAGTGATGGCCATCTTGCTCCTACTTATCATGGTGCTCTGCCAGCTCCATCTGGATGTGGGCGCTGCATCCTGATCACCTCATTTTTCACAAGATCTGAATGTCTCACAGTCAGCTACAAGCTGTGTTGCTAAGGAACAATCCAGACGCTTTCTGGCTGCTGCTTCCCAAAAAAGCAGAGAAAAATAATTTATTTTGGATTCTGCAAGACTTCCTTTTGAGTATTCCTGATTTTAGCTGGAAATTCCTTTTGCATGTTCATGTTTCCATTCATAATTATTAGCGCATTGGGTGCTAATATTTTATTAGTATGTCTCATTAACTGTCGGAGGTTTTTTTTTTATCTTGAATCTTTCCTAATCTCTTGTAATCGAATTTGTTAAAAAAAACAACTATTTGTTTTTCCTGCAGTCACCACTAGAGGGAGTACACATGCCTCCTGCACACAACATTGAGCTGAAAGGGAACCTGTCACCAGTTTTGTCATAGATCGACTAAACTATAACTTTATTCAGCATCCGCTGCACTCTACAGTGAGGAAAATAAGTATTTGATAAACTGCTGAATTTGCAAGTTTTCCCACCTACAAAGAATGGAGAGGTCTGTAATTTGTAGGGTAGTTAGTTACACTTCAACTGTGAGAGACAGAATCTAAAAATAAAAACCAGAAAATCCCTTTGTATGATTTTTTCCATAATTAATTTGCCCTTTCTTGCATGAAATAAGTATTTGATACAATAGAAAACCAGAACTTATTATTTGGTACAAAAATCTTTGTTTGCAATTACATAGGTGTTATGATCCGGTGACCTTGGAGCCGCATGAATAACTTTCACTGGAGTAGGTGGTAACTGTACTGACCGCAAATCCTGATCTGACACCGCAACTAGAAGTAGCCGTGGGGTGTGCCTAACAAACCCTAGACACCTCGTCACAGCCGGAGAACTAAATACCCCTATAGATGGAAATAGGAATACTATCTTGCCTCAGAACAGAACCCCAAAGGATAGGCAGCCCCCCACGAATATTGACTGTGAGTAGGAGAGGAAAGACACACGTAGGCAGAAAACAGGATTTAGCAAAAGAGGCCACTCTAGCTAAAATAGGAAAGGATAGGACAGAGTTCTGTGCGGTCAGTATTAAAACCCTTCCAAAAATATCCACAGCAGATTATACAAAAAATTCCTCCATCTAACTAAAGTCGTGGAACGTATATCTGCAACTCCAGAGAATCCTACACACAGAGCAGAAATTGTTATGAAAGGCAATTCAGTACCACAATGGACATAGCGGTCAGAGCACATACAGTGATCTGACAATAACCCAAAATAATAGAACGAGCTCTGAGACGTGGGAACTCTGCAGACCGCAATCCCTAATCCTCTCCAAACAACACTAGAGGCAGCCGTGGATTGCGCCTAACTCTGCCTATGCAACTCGGCACAGCCTGAGAAACTGACTAGCCTGAAGATAGAAAATAAGCCTACCTTGCCTCAGAGAAATACCCCAAAGGAAAAGGCAGCCCCCCACATATAATGACTGTGAGTTAAGATGAAAAGACAAACGTAGAGATGAAATAGATTCAGCAAAGTGAGGCCCGACTTTCTTAACAGAGCGAGGACAGAAAAGGTAACTTTGCGGTCTACACAAAACCCTAAAGAAAACCACGCAAAGGGGGCAAAAAGACCCTCCGTACCGAACTAACGGCACGGAGGTACACCCTTTGCGTCCCAGAGCTTCCAGCAACAAAATAGACAAGCTGGACAGAAAAAATAGCAAACAAATAGCAAAGAAGAACTTAGCTATGCAGAGCAGCAGGCCACAGGAATGATCCAGGGAAAAGCAAGTCCAACACTGGAACATTGACAGGAAGCCAGGATAAAAGCATTAGGTGGAGTTAAGTAGAGAAGCACCTAACGACCTCACCAGATCACCTGAGGGAGGAAACTCAGAAGCCGCAGTACCACTTCCCTCCACCAACAGAAGCTCACAGAGAGAATCAGCCGAAGTACCACTTGTGACCACAGGAGGGAGCTCTGCCACAGAATTCACAACAAGAAATACAATCAAAAATCCAGCACACAGCATGTGTGCCATAGAAAAAAAAACAGACACTTATCTTAGCTGAATTGGCAGCTAAGCAGGAGAAACCAGACAGAGGTCCAACACCTCCCAAGAACCATTGACAACTGGCAAGGACTAATGAATCCTGCAAACCTAAATACCCCAGTCAGAATTGCAATCAGCAGAAACACGTGACCATGACTGCAGCCCTGGGACAACTGCATTACCACCTACAACTACCGGAGGGAGCCCAAAAGCAGAATTCACAACACATAGGACAGACGTTTCCTGTAGTTCTTGACCAAGTTTGCACACACTGCAGAAGGGATTTTGGCCCACTCCTCCATTCAGATCTTTCAGGTTTCAGGGCTGATGCTGGGCAACATTGAGTTTCAGCTCCCTCCAAAGATTTTGTATTGTGTTGAGGTCTGGAGACTGTCTAGGCCACTCCAGGACCTTGAAATGCTTCTTATGGAGCCACTCCTTAGTTGCCCTGGCTGAGTGTTTTGGGTGATTGTCATGCTGGAAGACCCAACCACGACCCATCTTCAATGATCTTACTGAGGGAAGGAGGAAGTTTGCCAAAATCTCGCAATACATGACCCCATCCATCCATCCTCCCTTCAGTAGGGTGCAGTCGTCCTGTCCCCTTTGCAGAAAAGCACTCCCAAAGTATGATGTTTCCCCCACCATGCTTCATGGTTGGGACTGTTTTTGGGTTGTACTTTTCCTTCTTTTTCCTCCAAATACGGCAAGTGGAGTTGATACCAGAAAGTTCTATTTTGTTCCCATCTGACCACATGACCTTCTCCAGTGCCTCCTCTGGATCATCCAGATGGTCATTGACGAACGTCAGATGGGCCAGGATGTGTGCAGGCGTGAGCAGGTGGACCTTGCGTGCCTTGCAGGATTTTAATCCGTGACTGTGTAGTGTGTTACTAACGGTAATGTTTGAGACTGGGACCACAGTTCTCTTCAGGTCATTGACCAGGTTCTCCCGTGTAGTTCTGGGCTGATTCCTGAATCATCCTTACCCCACGAGATGAGATCTTGCATGGAACCCCATACAGAGGAAGTCATCTTGTTTTTCTTCCACTTTCTAATAATTGAGCCAACAGTTGTTGTCTTCTCACCAAGCTGCTTGCCTATTGTCATGTAGCTCACTCCAGCCTTGTGCAGGTCTACAATTTTGTCCCTGGTGTCCTTCGATAGCTCTTTGGTCTTGGCCATGGTGGAGAGGTTTTATACAGATAACGAGATCAGACAGGTGCAATTACTACAGGTAATGAGCGTACAGTAGGAGGACTTCATAGCGAAAGACTCAGGTTGGTGAGAGTCCGAATTCTTGCTGGTTGATAGGTGACCAAATACTTATTTCATGCAATAAAATGCAGCTTAATTATGTGAAAATCATACAATGTGATTTTCGGGTTTCTATTTTTACATTCTGTCTCACACAGATGAAGTGTATCTACAATAAAAATTACAGACCTCTCTATTCCTTGTAGGTTGGAAAAACTTGCAAAATCATCAGTTTATCAAATACTTATTTTCCCCACTGTATATGACCTCCTGACTCCCCCTCTTTCCCTCAAAACCTTTTTGAAGTTCTCCCGCACTGTATGTTAATCCTGTGAGTCCGTTCCGATAGGCGTCCTGTCTCTTTTGTTGGGTGACCCGGGACCAGGGGCTCCTTCCCTATCCCTAAGGTTTGGGGAGGCCCTAGCTCGCCCTGTTCTCTGGGTTGGGTGAAGATGCCAAGGCCACATACCTTGCCTTACCTATTAAATCTACCCTCTGTCTGTACTTTTCCCCCTCCCAGGGAAAAGGGAGAGTAGTTCTGCACCGTAGTACACCAACCAGATGAACAAGGTAACATGAACATGGGAAACAGAAAATGCCAGACATACAAATGTTCACTCACATATAACAGAGGAGTGCATCGGATAGTGGAGGATGGGGTAAAACCAAAGTAGGAGAAGGAAAGGGAATTATCACACTTACTAAAGCAAGCAATAGTCACAGAAAAACCCACCCAACACCTTCTCATATAACCACCAACTACTATCCTCCCAGCCATGCAGCATAAGCTAGCTCTGAGGATGCCTGATTATATAGGGGGTAGGAGTGGCTAACCGTGCTCAGCTGAGAGCCCTAGCTTCCAATATGGCTGATTAACCCCTGTACTGCCAAAAGAAATTTACATAGTTTTAAAAATAAGGTGAATTGCTTCTATTCAGCGTAGGAGCAATCGGACGCTGTGGTCTTCTGGCTCCTCTCTGTCGCGGTCACCCCGTGACACGTCCTTTCTGTGCTCTGTATCCTTCCTCCCAGTTGCTGCTCGCCATCTTCCTTCCTTCCTTCCTTCCTTCCTTCCTGCGTCATCCACGTTGCCAGGGAAAATTTTGCGCAGAGAAATTGCTTCTTGCGCCTGCGCACTTTGCTTTACCGTACTGTGGGCAGAGCTGAAAACATAAGTGCGCTTGCGTGCAATAGGGCAAAGCATAGTGCGCAGGCGCAATCTGGCGGTTTCTCTGCACATGCCCAAGACTTCACCCAGCAATGTGGAGTTATCCATGTGAATCAAAGAAGGAGGACGGTGAGAAGCAGCTGGGATGAGGGATGGGGAGCAGAGGATGGACACCTCTCCGACCGGGCCCACAGAATTACCATACAGCGCTAGAGACCTTCAAAAGATTTTTGGGGATTTTACAGGGGGAGTCGGGGGTTATATAACCATTTATAGTGAGCAGCACTGGCGCTGAATAAGATGATTGTTTTAGTTGATAATGACAAACTGGTGACAGATTACCTTTAAGGGAATCTCCACAGGTTTTTGCTATGTAATCCAAGAGCAGCATAAAGTAGGGGCAGAAGCAGTGTTGACACCTACTGTGCTGCTTGCTGCAGTTTTAGTAAAAGCACTGTTTTTTTTTCTCCTGCAGAGCTAGCAATTCTCTTGATGAGCTTTACATGACCCCGCTCACACCACGGATTTCCAACTTTCTGCCTATGCACAGTGTACACAGAAAGCTGCCAATCAGTGGTGGAGGCAGAGTTACATAGAACAGGAGAATTTGGCACCAGATCTAGTCTTCTAATGATAATCTCCTGCTGATGAAACCCTGATTTTATTGAAACAGCAAGCAGCCCAATAGGTGATTAGTCGCTGGAATCAGGATTTCTGCCCCTACATCATGCTGCTCTCTGATTACATAGCAAAAAATCTTTTGACAAAATCCCTTTAAAGGGGATGTTCACTATTTTTTTTTTTAATTCGTTTATTAACAACAAAATAAGTTGAGTTACAAACAGTATACATTGGACACATTGAACATGACTTATAGTACTATCAAGTGTACAGTGTTAAACATGAAATAAAAGGTACTTATTACTCTCAACCAACGTTATGATGTATTTGTTAGCCGTCTGTAACATATGTATTACATATGTATAACATAGGTAAGGAAAGAGAAAACCTGTAAAACTAAAACTCTCAAATTAAGACTGCTTCTACTCTAATTACTAACTAATTCGCCACATATCCTTGTGCCCAACCCCCACGTGCTGCCTTTGACCACTACCAAGAGAACCCATCATAATATTTCTATAGGGTAAGATGGGAAGAGTTCCATCGACCCCAAATTTTATCAAATTTTCCCGGACAGCCCCTGTTCCGATATAGCGTACATTCATATGGGATAACGGAATTAACCAGGTCAATCCAAGCTCTTACAGAAGGACAGGAGTTTCCCATCCACCTCAGCGCTTGTACCTTACGTGCCAAAAAGAGCGCCTCCCGCAAGAAAGTACCAGTATAGTGGTCCCAGGTGTTCTCCTCCCACACTCCAAATATACAGACTAATGGGTCAAGGGGAATAGGGATCAGCAGCAGTGATGTTAATAATGATGTCACCTCTTTCCAATAATGAAGGATAATAGGACATCTCCATATCATATGGATAAAGTCCGCGTCTAGTGAGTGACACCGCATACATTCTGTCGTTTGGAACCGACCCATTCTACAAAGTCGCATCGGAGTTAGATATGATTGATGTATAATATACAACTGAGTCATCCTGTTATTAACTGATGGAGATACTTTAATCGGAGACTCGAGGATGTCTCCCCATTCCTCCTCATGCATATTAGAAAGCAGTTCACTCCATTTTTCTTTAACCCCTTTCTGACATGGGACGTACTATCCCGTCGAGGTGGGGTGGGCCCCCATGATCACGGACGGGATAGTACGTCCAGCGCGATCGGCGGCACTCACGGGGGGAGCGCCGCCGATCGCGGCCGGGTGTCAGCTGTTTATCGCAGCTGACATCCGGCACTATGTGCCAGGAGCGGTCACGGACCGCCCCCGGCACATTAACCCCTGGCACACCGCGATCAAAGATGATCGCGATGTGCCGGCGGTATAGGGAAGCTTCCCGCAGGGAGGGAGCTCCCTGCGGGCTTCCCTGAGCCCCCCGCAGCAACACGATGTGATCGCGTTGCTGCGAGGGTCTCACCTCCCTCCCTGCTTCCTCCAGCCCCGGATCCAAGATGGCCGCGGATCCGGGTCCTGCAGGGAGGGAGGTGGCTTCACAGAGCCTGCTCAGAGCAAGCACTGTGAAGGCTGCAGCGCTGCATGTCAGATCAGTGATCTGACAGAGTGCTGTGCACACTGTCAGATCACTGATCTGTGATGTCCCCCCCTGGGACAATGTAAAAAAGTAAAAAAAAAAATTTCAAAATGTGTAAAAAAAAAAAAAATATATATATTCCGAAATAATGAAAAAAAAAATATATATATATTACTCCCCTAAATACATTTCTTTATCTAAATAAAAAAAAAAACAATAAAAGTACACATATTTAGTATCGCCGCGTCCGTAACGGCCCGACCTATAAAACTGGCCCACTAGTTAACCCCTTCAGTAAACACCGTAAGGAAAAAAAAAAAATACGAGGCAAAAAACAACGCTTTATTATCATACCGCCGAACAAAAAGTGGAATAACACGCGATCAAAAAGACAGATATAAATAGCCATGATACCGCTGAAAGCGTCATCTTGTCCCGCAAAAAACGAGCCGCCATACAGCATCATCAGCAAAAAAAAAAGTTATAGTCCTGAGAATAAAGCGATGCAAAAATAATTTTTTCTATAAAATAGTTTTTATCGTATAAAAGCGCCAAAACATAAAAAAATGATATAAATGAGGTGTCACTGTAATCGTACTGACCCGAAGAATAAAACTGCTTTATCAATTTTACCAAACGCGGAACGGTATAAACGCCTCCCCCAAAAGAAATTCATGAATAGCTGGTTTTTGGTCATTCTGCCTCGCAAAAATCGGAATAAAAAGCGATCAAAAAATGTAACATGCCCGAAAATGTTACCAATAAAAACGTCAACTCGTCCCGCAAAAAACAAGACCTCACATGACTCTGTGAACCAAAATATGGAAAAATTATAGCTCTCAAAATGTGGTAACGCAAAAAATATTTTTTGCAATAAAAAGCGTCTTTCAGTGTGTGACGGCTGCCAATCATAAAAATCCGCTAAAAAACCCGCTATAAAAGTAAATCAAACCCCCCTTCATCACCCCCTTAGTTAGGGAAAAATTAAAAAAATGTATTTATTTCCATTTTTCCATTAGGGCTAGGGTTAGGGCTAGGGTTAGGGTTTGGGCTAGGGTTAGGGCTAGGGTTAGGGCTAGGGTTAAGGCTACAGTTAGGGTTGGGGCTAAAGTTAGGGTTAGGGCTAGGGTTGGGGCTACAGTTTGGGTTGGGGCTAAAGTTAGGGTTGGGGCTAGGGTTAAGGCTACAGTTAGGGTTGGGGCTAAAGTTACGGTTAGGGTTGGGGCTAAAGTTAGGGTTAGGGTTTAGATTACATTTACTGTTGGGAATAGGGTTGGGATTAGGGTTAGGTGTGTGTCAGGGTTAGAGGTGTGGTTAGGGTTACTGTTGGGATTAGGGTTAGGGGTGTGTTTGGATTAGGGTTTCAGTTATAATTGGGGGGTTTCCACTGTTTAGGCACATCAGGGGCTCTCCAAACGCGACATGGCGTCCGATCTCAATTCCAGCCAATTCTGCGTTGAAAAAGTAAAACAGTGCTCCTTCCCTTCCGAGCTCTCCCGTGTGCCCAAACAGGGGTTTACCCCAACATATGGGGTATCAGCGTACTCAGGACAAATAGGACAACAACTTTTGGGGTCCAATTTCTCCTGTTACCCTTGGGAAAATACAAAACTGGGGGCTAAAAAATAATTTTTGTGGGAAAAAAAAAGATTTTTTATTTTCACGGCTCTGCGTTATAAACTGTAGTGAAACACTTGGGGGTTCAAAGTTCTCACAACACATCTAGATAAGTTCCATGGGGGTCTAGTTTCCAATATGGGGTCACTTGTGGGGGATTTCTACTGTTTAGGTACATTAGGGGTTCTGCAAACGCAATGTGACGCCTGCAGACCATTCCATCTAAGTCTGCATTCCAAATGGCACTCCTTCCCTTCCGAGCCCTCCCATGCGCCCAAACGGTGGTTCCCCCCAACATATGGGGTATCAGCGTACTCAGGACAAATTGGGCAACAACTTTTGGGGTCAAATTTCTCCTCTTACCCTCGGGAAAATACAAAACTGGGGGCTAAAAAATAATTTTGGGGGGAAAGATTTTTTTTTTCAATTTTCACGGCTCTGCGTTACAAACTGTAGTGAAACACTTGGGGGTTCAAAGCTCTCACAACACATCTAGATGAGTTCCTTAGGGGGTCTAGTTTCCAAAATGGTGTCACTTGTGGGGGGTTTCTACTGTTTCGGTACATTAGGGGCTCTGCAAATGCAATGTGACACCTGCAGATCATTCCATCTAAGCCTGCATTACAAATGGAGCTCCTTCCCTTCCGAGCCCTCCCATGCGCCCAAACAGTGGTTCCCCCCCACATATGGGGTATCAGCGCACTCAGAACAAATTGGACAACAAATTTTGGGGTCCAATTTCTCCTGTTACTCTCGGGAAAATACAAAACTGGGGGCTAAAAAATAATTTTTGTGGGAAAAAATTTTTGTTTTATTTTTACGGCTCTCCATTATAAACTTCTGTGAAGCCCTTGGTGGGTCAAAGTGCTCACCACACATGTAGATAAGTTCCTTAGGGGGTCTACTTTCCAAAATGGTGTCACTTGTGGGGGGTTTCTACTGTTTAGGCACATCAGGGGCTCTCCAAACGCAACATGGCGTCCCATCTCAATTCCTGTCAATTTTGCATTGAAAAGTCAAACGGCGCTCCTTCCCTTCCGAGCTCTCCCATCCGCCCAAACAGTGGTTTACCCCCACATATGGGGTATCAGCGTACTCAGGACAAATTGTATAACAGCTTTTGGGGTCCAATTTCTTCTCTTACCCTTGGGAAAATAAAAAATTGGGGGCGGAAAGTTAATTTTTGTGAAAAAATATGATTTTTTATTTTTACGGTTCTACATTCTAAACTTCTGTGAAGCACTTGGTGGGTCAAAGTGCTCACCACACATCTAGATAAGTTCCTTAAGGGGTCTACTTTCCAAAATGGTGTCACTTGTTGGGCGTTTCAATGTTTAGGCACATCAGGGGCTCTCCAAACGAAACATGGCGTCCCATGTCAATTCCAGTTAATTTTGCATTGAAAAGTCAAATGGCGCTCCTTCGCTTCTGAGCTCTGCCATGCGCCCAAACAGTGGTTTACCCCCACATGTGGGGTATTGTCGTGCTCAGGACAAATTGTACAACAATGTTTGGGGTCTATTTTCTCCTGTTACCCTTGGTAAAATTAAACAAATTGGAGCTGAATTAAATTTTTTGTGAAAAAAAGTTAAATGTTCATTTTTATTTAAACATTCAAAAAATTCCTGTGAAGCACCGGAAGGGTTAATAAACTTCTGGAATATGGTTTTGAGCACCTTGAGGGGTGTAGTTTTTAGAAGGGTGTCACACTTGGGTATTTTCTATCATATAGACCCCTCAAAATGACTTCAAATGAGATGTGGTCCCTAAAATAAAATGGTGTTGTAGAAATGAGAAATTGCTGGTCAACTTTTAACCCTTATAACTCCCTAACAAAAAAAAATTTTGGTTCCAAAATTGTGCTGATGTAAAGTAGACATGTGGGAAATGTTACTTATTAAGTATTTTGTGTGACATATCTCTGTGATTTAATTGCATAAAAATTCAAAGTTGGAAAATTGCAAAATTTTCAAAATTTTCGCCATATTTCCATTTTTTTCACAAATAAACGCAGGTAATATCAAAGAAATTTTACCATTGTCATGAAGTACAATATGTCACGAGAAAACAATGTCAGAATCACTGAGATCCGTTGAAGCATTCCAGAGTTATAACCTCACAAAGGGACAGTGGTCAGAATTGTAAAAATTGGTCCGGTCATTAACGTGCAAATCACCCTTGGGGGTAAAGGGGTTAATAGAATTGACGGTGACTGTAGACCCCGAAGATAGCAAATATGTGTATAGGGAGGAGATAAGACCTTGGGGGCCCTGCGATTTAAGGATCCCTATCAAAGGCAAAGAAGATATAGCGCGACCTGTACCCATATGTCTCAAATATGATTGAATAGCCGACCTTAGCTGTAGGTAGCGAAAAAATTGAGACCGCGGTATCTCATATTTATTTTGCAATTGCTCAAAAGACGCGAAGCCCCCCCCCCCCATCATACAGATCACCTATTGAGGAGACCCCACGTTCTATCCAAAAACCAGTTGACGGGTGATTCAATAGAGTGGAGAAATAGCTATTATTCCACAAGGGCATCTCTGCTATAATATCTACAAATCCCATAATTTTTTTAAGTTGTCTCCAGATTGAACGCGCCAGACGGAGCAAGGGTAGCCATCTAGGGGCACCAGTTTTTTCCGCCTCCAAAAAATTTAGTGGGCAGTCAGCCTGGACCGAGTGAAGTAGGTGGTTTTCCGAGTTGGGAAAGCAGTTATTGGGCATCCACCGATTGAGAGCTCTGACCTGCCCGGCCAGGTAGTACAAATAAAAATCTGGAAGCGCCGCTCCTCCCCCTTGCTTGGGTCCCTGTAGTGTGGATATCTTAAGTTTGGGCCTAGATTTCCCCCATATAAATGTAGTAAGTTGGGAATTCAGCGTTGCAAAAAAGGACCTGGGTATTAACACATCACTATGTTGGAGGCAGTAATTGAACTTGGGAAGCAAAATCATTTTAATTAAATTAATGCGCCCAGCCACGGATAATGGGAGTTTGCTCCAAGTCGCAAATTTGGATTTAACTAATTCTAACAGTGGGAGTATATTGAGTTGCAAGTCAAATCTACTACACTGAGAGATGTATATACCTAAATGTTTAAAACTGGGTACGACAGGAAGGGGGGAGAGAGCCCCAAGACCAAGTATTGGAGAATGGGAAAGGGGCATTAACGCGGATTTGTCCCAGTTTATATATAGGCCTGAATATCTACTAAAAATATCTATGGTAGCGATTACCCGCGGCAGTGTTTCTTCCACTTGATCCATGAATATCACCATGTCATCAGCGTATAAGCCAATGGTGTCCACACGACCAGCTATATGAATACCTTTAATGACAGATGAGGACCTTATTCGTATCGCCAATGCTTCTATTGCCAGGGCAAAGAGGGCCGGGGAAAGGAGGCATCCTTGTCGTGTCCCTCTGTATAAAGAAAAGGGTTTAGAAATGGAACCATTTATAATTATACGGGCTCTAGGCTTCATATACAGCAGTCCAACCCACTTTAAGAATTTATCGCCAAAGCCATATTTCCTCAAACATGCTATTAAAAAGGGCCATTCAAGAGAATCAAAGGCCTTGGCCGCATCAAGCGATGCCAGTGCCCAAGAGTTATTCAGTCTATCTAGGCCACCATCCATAACTAGATAAAAATCTCCCATACATATAACATTCGCGTCCGGGAAGCCCAGGGCAAAGCTCATCGCCTTTCTAAGTATAGATATATTAGCTGGGGGAGGATTATAAAGACACAGTATGACGTACTCTCTAGAGTTAATTAATGCATGTACAAAAACGAACCGGCCCTCAGAGTCTCTCCTGGCCTCTTTCACCTCCCACCTGACGTCTCTATGGATCAAGAGTGAGACTCCCCTTGAGTAGCTAGTGTGAAACGCGTGTATGGACCATTGTACCCATGGCTTTTGCATATACCGAGCCGTGTCTCTAGTCAGTTGTGTCTCCACCAGTGCCACTACATGTGGACGGTAGCGTTTGATCAGAGAAAATACCTTAATTTTTTTCCGGGGAGACTTAATACCACGCACATTCCAGGTCATACATATCATTTCAGACCCCATGTTCACATATCAAAATATAACAAAACACGAAAAAGAGGATTGCTGTCCGGGCAAGGCCCATGGATGGGGAAGAGGACCATTGGTGGCGAATTCTACCTATAGAGCAGATTAAACAAACATAAAAAACATGGAAAAAAGAACAATGCAAAAAACAAACAGTGTAGGAGAATAGTCTCATACTCCTGTTAGTAAGCAAATTCGGGGATACTCTCGCTAAACTCAGCGTCCAGTATCGTTGTTACGTCAGACATCCACATAGAGAGCTCTATTATGCATATACCCACACCAATACATTAGGAGTTCTTTGCATTGGACGTCTTGTGGACCCGTAGCCATTCAGTCGCCTCTTCCGGATCAGTGAAGAATATAGAAGATCCCTCATGAACAACCCGCAAACGAGCTGGGTAGATCATGGAGTATATGATATTCCGGTCTCTCAGTTGTTTCTTCATTTCCATGAAGCGTGCTCGTTGTTTCTGAAGCTCCATTGAGAAATCCGGAAAGATCGAGATCGTAGCATTATGAAATTTGATAGGGCTCCTCTGCCGCGCCAATCGTAGAATGGTATCTCTATTCTTGCAATTAAGAAGGCGAGCCAGAAAGGGCCTCGGCGGAGCCCCGGGAGGGAGTGGCCTCACGGGGACCCTATGAGCCCTCTCCACGGAGAAGGTTGAGGAGAATTCACCTCCCAAGGAAGTTTTAAGCCAGTCCTCCAGAAATTCCTCCGGTTGTTGACCCTCTGATCGTTCTGGTAGACCAATAATTCGGATATTATTCCAACGCAGTCTATTCTCTAGGTCATCCGCTTTCTCTTTCCAAGCATTTATAGAGCCAGTCACTTTTGACAATTTAGTCTCCATGGGAGCAATGGTGTCTTCCACCTGTGACACTCTCGTTTCCACCTCCGTGATGCGTCCTCCCATAGTTTGCATGTCGTGCCTCAGGCGGCCCACCTCGGTGTGTACATCTTCAATTTTTTCAGTGAGGGAAGATCTAGTTAAAGATATGGCTTGCACTAGTTGTTCAGAGGCCTGTTTGAGGGTTAACTCCTCTTGTTCCCCTTCTTGTATCTGTGAGGCATTGCCCCGAAGGGTCCGACCACCATCCGGTGGGTCCTCCCTGGCGTATTTTTTAAGTTTGTCAGCTACTCCTGACCCCTTGGTGTGCTGCATAGTTGACAAGGGTGAGGGGGGTAGGAGAACAGCCCAGGTTGCGCTGTGGAGTGGCACCAAGATCTCGTTACAAGGTGAGAAATAGCAGAGCCCGCGGAGAGCTATACACATATGAGGCTAGGCCGTCCCAGAAATATGAAATATGTCCAGTATGCCCAAAGAAGGGAGAACCCACAGCACCGACAGAAGCAGCAAAGAGGAGGGGTGCCAAACCCTCCAAATCACTTGCACCAGTGAGACAGATGTTTCTCAAACAGGGGAGTGCAGGGCCCAGTCTTTCAGGGCACTCACTGCTTGCCCCCTCAATAAAAAAGAACCAGGATATGTGCTCACCTCCCCAGTGGCGCTGCAAATGTGGCTCTTCGCGCCGCTTCTCCTCTGTCAGAGAGCGCGCTTATAAGTGGGACGCCGTTAATGCCAGTGCCGCCTCACAGGTCCCCCCATCCGGCACACAGAGGTTCAGCCGTTTACAGTGCGCTCCCCGGGGGATCTCTAAAGCGCAGGGGGAAGTCCCGGTGTTGATGGAAGCCGGCGCTGCTCTGTATCCTCAGAGCGTGCGCTTGGAAGATGGCCGCCGCCTCATTCCGGTCCTCGTGCTCACGCCGGCTCCGCCGAACGTAGCTCTCCTCCGTACCTCTCCACAACGCTCTCAGCAACCAAGCACCCTCCTAGGTCCAGAGGGACCTTGAATCAGTCCAATGCCGGTGTTTAAAAGGGGTTCGGATAACAGGATCACTACAGGATATCAGGAGCTCTCATATGGTGCGTCTGCACCCTTCGGCTACATAGCCGTGCTCCATGTTCACTATTTTTACACGGGGGAGAATAGTTAGTTTACAGTAAAGCTGATCTGTCTAGGTAGTTGGCGACCTGTCAGCAGATCCAGCTCTGATATTTCCGCCTGGTATGGCTGCAGTGTTTCAACAATCATGCTTTGATAAGCCAAGCATGGACTGTTCACTAGGAGGACTAGTCTGAGGCTTCCTTAGACTGAATGGTCCATCTGTATACGCACATAGGGAGAGGCCTGTCCGTCAGGGCGAGTGCGGGAGAAGCTTCCCCTGATACTAGGTGTTCTCCGCCCGCAGCGCTTCGGAGGAAAACCTACATAGCTGTGATTCCAGAGCTGGGCATTGACTCACGCTGCCCGTGGTTGGGGCAGCACGGATCTACTGTCAGGTTACAATTAATGCCCTTTGACATTAGATGTGTCTCGTGGGTCTGTATATATTATATCCATCCAGATGGACTTGCGTTTGCAAACCAGTAATCCCCCGCCTCCACGTAGGGGAGAGAATTAGGGAGTCTTTCACCAGGTTTTGCAACCTAATCTGAGAACAGCATAATATAGGAATACAGACCCTTACTGGGCTGCATGCTGTAGTTTTGATAATACACCTTGTTTTATCAGCTGGAAATTCACTACAGGACTAGTAAACCTGCTACCATGTAGTCCTCCATATACATGAGCTCTGTATAACCCCACCTTCACCACTGACAGGGAGCTTTCTGCCTATGCACAGTGTACACAGAAAGCTCCCAATCAGCGGGGTTATACAGAATTCCACATTCAGAGAACCGCTACATCTGCAGCAGATAAAACAGTGATATTATCAAAACTACAGCAATCAGCCCATAAAGTGACACATTGCTGGATTCAGGGTCTCTGCCCCTACATTATGCTGCTCTCATATTTGGTAGCAAAAACCTAGTGTCCGATTCTCTCTGAATCCTGTAATACTTTATGTAGTATGAGTGCTACATGGACTAAATTTCTAAAAATATATTGAATCTTCTAGTGCTTTGTGATTTTGTCTTACTGTAGTGTCCCCATTACTTTTCCAGAGTTGACCTGTGGAATAATGGTAATCTTGCCCAAGATGTGTTTCTAGGAGAGCTCAGAATCCCAGTGAGAGTGCTGAGGAACGACTCGTCCCACCAGGCATGGTAAGTATCGGACGATTGATCACTGCTTAGTGCCAGCTTATAGGCTTTGTCCCATCACGACCTTTACTGGTAGGAGACCTGGGCAGGAATTGGAAATCCGGATGCCAGTGGCTGCCGCACATCCTCCATCAGCAGCATACGGCCCGATCATCCGCCAAGGCTGGAGTACAAACCACTGTGACCTTCTCTCCACTTATGTAGGGGTCATGTTTGCTGCACAGAGAAGGGAGAAGCAGCCAATCATACCTGTGAAATCTAAATATGGCAGCGATTGGCTGATGATTGAGCAATTGCATTCTATATGCAGCCTAAAAATGCTCCTAATTCCCACAACTCCATCGCCCATCTCCATCCTGTCATTCACCGTAGACGTCGTTAAGAAAGACCACTATGGAGGTCTAAACGTTGCACCACATCTGCTGGACCTTACTAAACAAAACCACGTGAGCATTATCCATTATTGCTATGTCTGTGCTGAGGTTTCTGGGTTGATGATATGAGGACTACAGTTGACGGCTAAGAGAGGACTACATGGCCCTTACATCCCCCCACCCAACACAGTGATGGCCCCCACAGCACCCTCAACACAGTATGATCCCCCCACAGTGTGATCGATAATAGCTCCCACAGTCCGTCAAACTCTGAAAGATGATCCCCTGATCACCCACACACAGTATGGTGGCCCCCAACACAAAATGTGGACCTCAACAGTATGACCCCCACAGACCCCAACACAAAATGAAGATCTCCACTGCACCCCAACACGGAATGAGGACCATCCACAGCCACACGAATGCCTCCCACAGTCCCCAAACACATAAAGATGGCTGCACATTATCCCTGTAGAAGAGAATTTTCCAAAAAAATAAACAAATACTATTGACGCCTTCCCATTCCCCCGGCGTGCTGCTCGGCTCCAGTCTTGCCTCTGCACCCTGAGGCTCCATAGTAGGTGCGATCTACTTACTCCATCCCACCGGCTGCACGGAGACACCGAAGAGCTCAGGCAGAATGGTGGGAGACGGAGCGACGGCTCCCCCCAGACCTGTGAACAGTTGAGACATTGAGGAGGACGGCTGCGATAGATGACCTGTAAGCCACTGCCTAAAGCCCCTTTCAGGTCCCCTTCGAGACAGCAAAAGGGTTGGCAGCAGTGGCTCACGGGTTGCATGCCGCAGTCGCCCACCTCCGTCCAATGTCTCACTTTTCCCAGCTCTGGTTTAGAGAGGCATGGAGAAGGAAACATCAATCAGATCCGCAGCAGCAATATGTCACCCATCCAGTTCCTACAGTCTGCCTGTCTACACTGGTTATTAGGTGACCACGAGGTGGTTTGTGTGGATGGACCCGTGGGCCACGAGTGCCTCCTTAGGAATGGAAGGTATTGGATGTTTAGCCTAGCAGATTTTACATTTACTTTCCTTCTTCAGGTATCTGCTCCAGCCAAAAGATAATGGAAGCAAATCCTCCAAGTATGATGATCTGGGGTCGCTGAGGCTAAGCATCTGTTATACAGAAGACTATGTGCTGCCCTCAGAATACTATATCCCACTTAAAACCCTGCTGATGAAATCGCCTGATATTCAGGTACATATATTGTGGCTTTGTGGAGAATGAAGTCTTCATGTGACAACGATTGACTTGTTTTGCTTTTTCCCCGGACGGAGGTTTTGCACACATTGCAGCAATAACCGTTTATCACATCATTTATGTGTAATTATGGCTCTGTTCACACCAGCGCTATACTGGAACCTTATGTAAATTGCCTCTTCAGAGAAGAAGAGAACTTGAACTCTCTAGCGTCACCTTGTGGGAAGCAGCGATCCTACAAGTCATTATCGATTCTTGCAATAAGACTTAGGATGAAAGCTAAATCAGAATCTCAATTTGCAGACACGGTGTTTCGGGTATTTCACCTCGTCAGTGCAAAGTATGAGTTCAAGTACTCTTCCTCTCTCTGAAGAGGCAATTTGCATATTACATTTCTCAGAGGAGCATTGCACGGCGAATAAGCCTCCTTACCTTGACAGTCCAGGGCTGGTATGTCACTCTCCACAAGGAGAAATGTTACCCCTTAGGCCTTAGTCCAGAGCCTCTCACCTAGCTAAATCAAGTCTCATACTTTGTACTGACAAGGGGCAATACCCCGAAACACTGTGTCTGCAAATTGAGATTCTGATTTGGCTTGTATCCTAAGTCATATTGCAAGACTCATTTAAAGGGTCGATAGTGACTTGTAGGATTGATGCTTCCAACAGGTGGCGCTATAGAGTTCAAGTTCTCCTCCTCTCTGAAGAGGCAATTTCCATATTACATTTCCCAGGAGAACATTGCACGGCAATAAGCCTCTTTACATTGGCATGCCAGAACCGGTATGTCACTCTCCACAAGGAGAAACCTTACCCCCAGACCTCAAATAATGGAACCATGGCAGCTTTCCACTGGTTAGCTGGTCAAAACCCAGACAAACAATAGCATAACCAATACTCGCCCTTTTAGTCCATCACTCCTCTGGTCTCCGCTACTCTGTTTTCTCCTGGAACCTTACTCTTTTGGTTATTCTCTGGCCCCTGAGGGGGTTTGATCATGTGCCATCTATGCCTGCAAACACTCTGGCAAATCTCTGATTCATACTGCCCTTCTTGTAGATCATCATTAACTCTCATGACAACTCCTACTGCCATGAGCGTCACTGGAAGTGTTGTCAGTAGGATGAAAAGATGAGAACCTGCATTTTCAAACCATGATTTCTTGTGAAATAAGAAGTCCCAATATCTCTAAAATGTATCTTTGCATTGGTAAGGATGGTAGTTGCAGTTATTCTCATGGTCATGTGAATTCAGGACATGTTTATGATCCAATATCATTGGACACCTACACGTAGACCATCACCGTTATTTCACGTGACCAGTGATGAAAGATGTGGAGAAGTTGTAGATAAATTGCACTAACTGCTCAGGTTTATCCTTATTCTATGGCATGTAAAGACATGTTTGATGAAGCACTGTCATCCAGTGTACATAATGGCAGCATTAATCATTGATACCAGAGATGGCATAAGATTCTTTGACTGGAGGAACTAACAGAGGGAAAATAGATTTTAATGATTGATTTGTCCCTTGGAATAAATACTTCAATTTTTTGTATGGTTTAATATTAGACCTTCCTCAGCATTGAAATTGCAACAGGAAAGAAAAGTCGTGGAGTTCTGAAAATCACAGGATGGATAGACCTCGTAATGATGTGTAAATGATGGAAAAATGGAAGCAAGATTATCAAAACATCTCTATTTATTCAGTATTGACTATGTGCGCCATGTGCAGAAATCCCTGCACTTACATGTCTTGGCTTCCATCAATGATGATATTAATGGTCGTCTGATGAATGTTCTGTCACACTGAATGCGCATGGGAAAATCATCAAGATCCGCTACGGGCAGCTCCTTTTGCAGTTACTGTTTAATGACGTCTTAGATGTGGGTCAATTCCGGAGATGCCGCAGGCCATGGCAAGTTAAGACCGCGTAGGCTGCTCACAGTGAGCAAAATGCAGCCCTGCGTTGTCTTGCTGAAAAATGACTTCTGGGACACTTAGAAGGAATGGCTGTACCACTGATTTCCCCAAATCACTATAACATTAAGCTGATAGTGCACCTGGAATGAAGAGTAGAGGGGCCTAGTCAAGCAGATCTGGGGCGTTGGTCAACAATTACAAAGGGAGCTGCCAGCAGTGGATCTTGATGATTTGTGTTCCCAAGTGCATTCAGTGTGGTAGAACATTGCTCAGACAACTATTAATAATCTCATTGATAGCAGATGAGGCTGTAAGTGCAGGGATTTTTGTACGTGGTGATCATACTCGATACTTTTTCATCATTTACATATCACTACAGACTCTATCCATCCAGCAATTTCCATGTTGGTGTTGCAGCTTCAATGTTGAGGAGGGTTTAATATACTATTTCCATAGATGATAGAATTCTGGTGATAGCCTTTGGTTTGCCTTCTTTCAGCCCATCACTGCCTCAGCTGCCTTCATCCTGGGAGAGATCTGTAGAGACAAGAACGACGCCATCCTCCCTCTCGTCCGGCTCCTTCTTCACCATCAGAAATTAGTTCAGTTTGTGACGACTATTGCGCAGTTGGACCTGAATGACACCCAGTGCGTGCCCATATAAACACACAGACTACTCTGTAGTAACGCCTTCCATGATAATCATCCGTGTAATTATTTGCTTTACAGAGAAGCCAATACTATCTTTCGGGGGAACTCCTTGGCCACTCGGTGTATGGACGAGACCATGAAGATTGTCGGAGACCATTATCTGAAAGTAACATTGAAGAATGTTATAGATGAGGTAACACATGAAATTTTCAGGGATTCAAGCTTCTATACCCTTTCATAGAGTTTTATTAAAATGGTGCTCAACCCCCAAAAATCTATATTTAAAAGTTTATTCCTATGTGTGAAAGTTACCACCTTTAACCTTTTCCAGACATAGGACGTACTGGTACGTCCTATATGGGTTCGGGTTTATGTAGCGGGATCAGGAGCTGAGCAAGCTGTCAATCTCCGACAGCGGAATTTAAATGGCCCGGTTACACAGCATTTGGGTTTTGTTTGTTTTTACAAATTTTTGAATAGTTTAATCACTACAATATATATATATATATTTTTTTTTTTTAAAAAGCCTTATAATTTGGGGATCATTCGTTTTATGACATAATGAACTCTATAAGATCAAAACTCGAAGCGCAATGAGCAATTTGCAATTTTTTTTCACAATAACACCCCCCTTTTTTTAAATATACATTTTCTTGGTAAATTATATGTTGAACTGAATGGTGTCATTCAAGACTGCGACTCGTTCCACAGTAAAGAAGCTGTCATGGGATATGTTGATGGGGGGAAAAAATGAGTTACGGCTCTTGGAAGGAAAGGAGGGGGGAAAAATACAAAAAAATGAGCTATGAAATTTTGGTTGAATTTCGAGCCATTGCTCCTCATTGTTTTCAGAGTGTCTAGTATAGCTTTGCATGGTGATCACAGACTTATGAGCATCCTATGAGGATGAGGAGCAGCGCTGAAAAGCAGCTCCTCTACATATTTGACTGGGTGACAATTTAATGCGATCCCCATCAGATGATGATGTGAGAAGATTAGATTATGTTGAATCAGTCTTTTAGTTTCTGGAGGATATAAGCCATCGCCAGAGGTGAGTGGCAGCAGATTACTCCCCTCTCCCCGACAGAACACATGCATGGCCAATAATGCATATCCTCGCCCCAACATATTTGTATAGAGAAGCCAGGCGAGCTGTGGGCTGACCACTATGAAGGGTGTACAGGTATAATCGGTGTTAACGCAACAGCCATGTAAAATCATGCTTATAGAACAGTAAGATCATCAAAAAGCCACATGTGCCATACAGGCCTAATGTAATGGGTAAGGTATTTTTTAGTTGCATCCCGTGGCACTTTTGTGCCAAATTTGTTTTTAGGTTACAAAAAATAGTGTGCTATGTTGACATGCATTCTCACCCTTTACTCTGTTCTAGATATGTGACTCTCCCAAACCCTGTGAGATCGACCCCAACCGACTAAGGGAAGGTGACAATGTCGACAATCACAAGGTGCGTGTTCAGCTTTCCTTGTAGTCTTGTTCCTTTCATGCCCCGACCATTAGCTTTGGGAAAATCAATTAGCTGAACTCTGGTCCAACATCCTTGTCCTTATACCTGACCCCCGGACGAGAGCTCTGACAATCTCATAATCTCCAGGTATCCCCTCCTTTTCTGTTATCTTAACCTCCAGGGATCCCCGCCTCTTCTGTTATCCTAACCTCCATTCATCCCCGTCTCTTCTATTCTCCTAACCTCCAGGGATCCCCGTCTCTTCTATTCTCCTAACCTCCAGGGATCCCTGTCTCTTCTATCCTCTTAACCTCCAGGGATCCCCGCCTCTTGTATCCTATTAACCTCCAGGGATCCCGCCTCTTCTATTCTCCTAACCTCCAGGGATCCCGCCTCTTCTATTCTCCTAACCTCCAGGGATCTCGCCTCTTCTATTCTCCTAACCTCCAGGGATCACTGCCTCTTCTGTTTTCCTAATCTCCAGGGATCCCGCCTCTTCTATTCTCCTAACCTCCAGGGATCCCGCCTCTTCTACTCTCCTAACCTCCAGGGATCCCACCTCTTCTGTTATCCTAACCTCTAGGGATTACCACCTCTTCTGTTATCCTAATCTCCAGGGATCCCGCCTCTTCTGTTATCCTAATCTCCAGGGATCCCTGCCTCTTCTGTTATCCTAACTTCCAGGGATCCCCGCCTCTTCTATTCTCCTAACCTCCAGGGATCCCCGCCTCTTCTATTCTCCTAACCTCCAGGTATCCCGCCTCTTCTATTCTCCTAACCTCCAGGGATCCCCGCCTCTTCTATTCTCCTAACCTCCAGGGATCCCCGCCTCTTCTATTCTCCTAACCTCCAGGGATCCCCGCCTCTTCTATTCTCCTAACCTCCAGGGATCCCCGCCTCTTCTATTCTCCTAACCTCCAGGGATCCCCGCCTCTTCTATTCTCCTAACCTCCAGGGATCCCCGCCTTTTCTGTTATCCTAACCTCCAGGGATCCCCGCCTCTTCTATTCTCCTAACCTCCAGGGATCCCCGCCTCTTCTATTCTCCTAACCTCCAGGGATCCCCGCCTCTTCTGTTATCCTAACCTCCAGGGATCCCCGCCTCTTATATTCTCCTAAACTCCAGGGATCACCGCCTCTTCTGTTATCCTAATCTCCAGGGATCCCGCCTCTTCTGTTATCCTAACCTCCAGGGATCCCCGCCTCTGCTATTCTCCTAACCTCCAGAGATCACCGCCTTTTCTGTTATCCTAATCTCCAGGGATCCCCGCGTCTTCTGTTATCCTAACCTCCCTCCAGGGATCCCCGCCTCTTCTACTCTCCTAACCTCCAGGGATCCCACCTCTTCTATTCTCCTAACCTCCAGGGATCCCCGCCTCTTCTATTCTCCTAACCTCCAGGGATCCCTGCCTCTTCTGTTATCCTAACCTCCAGGGATCCCCGCCTCTTCTATTCTCTTAACCTCCAGGGATCCCGCCTCTTCTATTCTCCTAACCTCCAGAGATCACCGCCTCTTCTGTTATCCTAATCTCCAGGGATCCCGCCTCTTCTGTTATCCTAACCTCCAGGGATCCCCGCCTCTTCTGTTATCCTAACCTCCTTCCAGGGATCCCCGCCTCTTCTACTCTCCTAACCTCCAGGGATCCCGCCTCTTCTATTCTCCTAACATCCAGGGATCCCCGCCTCTTCTGTTATCCTAACCTCCAGGGATCCCCGCCTCTTCTGTTATCCTAACCTCCAGGGATCCCCGCCTCTTCTATTCTCCTAACCTCCAGGGATCCCCGCCTCTTCTGTTATGCTACCCTCCAGGGATCCCCGCCTCTTCTATTCTCCTAACCTCCAGGGATCCCCGCCTCTTCTGTTATGCTACCCTCCAGGGATCCCCACCTCTTCTGTTTTCCTAACCTCCAGGGATCCCACCTCTTCTATTCTCCTAACCTCCAGGGATCCCCACCTCTTCTATTTTCCTAACCTCCAGGGATCCCCGCCTCTTCTATTCTCCTAACCTCCAGGGATCCCCGCCTCTTCTATTTTCCTAACCTCCAGGGATCCCCGCCTCTTCTATTCTCCTAACCTCCAGGGATCACTGCCTCTTCTGTTATCCTAATCTCCAGGGATCCCGCCTCTTCTATTCTCCTAACCTCCAGGGATCCCGCCTCTTCTACTCTCCTAACCTCCAGGGATCCCACCTCTTCTGTTATCCTAACCTCTAGGGATTACCACCTCTTCTGTTATCCTAATCTCCAGGGATCCCGCCTTTTCTGTTATCCTAATCTCCAGGGATCCCTGCCTCTTCTGTTATCCTAACTTCCAGGGATCCCCGCCTCTTCTATTCTCCTAACCTCCAGGGATCCCCGCCTCTTCTATTCTCCTAACCTCCAGGTATCCCGCCTCTTCTATTCTCCTAACCTCCAGGGATCCCCGCCTCTTCTATTCTCCTAACCTCCAGGTATCCCGCCTCTTCTATTCTCCTAACCTCCAGGGATCCCCGCCTCTTCTATTCTCCTAACCTCCAGGGATCCCCGCCTCTTCTATTCTCCTAACCTCCAGGGATCCCCGCCTCTTCTATTCTCCTAACCTCCAGGGATCCCGCCTCTTCTATTCTCCTAACCTCCAGAGATCACCTCTTCTTCTGTTATCCTAATCTCCAGGGATCCCGCCTCTTCTGTTATCCTAACCTCCAGGGATCCCCGCCTCTTCTGTTATCCTAACCTCCTTCCAGGGATCCCGCCTCTTCTGTTATCCTAACCTCCAGGGATCCCCGCCTCTTCTGTTATCCTAACCTCCAGGGATCCCCGCCTCTTCTATTCTCCTAACCTCCAGGGATCACCGCCTATTCTGTTATCCTAATCTCCAGGGATCCCGCCTCTTCTGTTATCCTAACCTCCAGGGATCCCCGCCTCTGCTATTCTCCTAACCTCCAGAGATCACCGCCTTTTCTGTTATCCTAATCTCCAGGGATCCCGCCTCTTCTGTTATCCTAATCTCCAGGGATCCCCGCCTCTTCTGTTATCCTAACCTCCCTCCAGGGATCCCCGCCTCTTCTACTCTCCTAACCTCCAGGGATCCCACCTCTTCTATTCTCCTAACCTCCAGGGATCCCCGCCTCTTCTATTCTCCTAACCTCCAGGGATCCCTGCCTCTTCTGTTATCCTAACCTCCAGGGATCCCCGCCTCTTCTATTCTCCTAACCTCCAGGGATCCCCGCCTCTTCTATTCTCTTAACCTCCAGGGATCCCCGCCTCTTCTGTTATCCTAACCTCCAGGGATCCCCGCCTCTTCTATTCTCCTAACCTCCAGGGATCCCCGCCTCTTCTATTCTCTTAACCTCCAGGGATCCCGCCTCTTCTATTCTCCTAACCTCCAGAGATCACCGCCTCTTCTGTTATCCTAATCTCCAGGGATCCCGCCTCTTCTGTTATCCTAACCTCCAGGGATCCCCGCCTCTTCTGTTATCCTAACCTCTTTCCAGGGATCCCCGCCTCTTCTACTCTCCTAACCTCCAGGGATCCCGCCTCCTCTATTCTCCTAACATCCAGGGATCCCCGCCTCTTCTGTTATCCTAACCTCCAGGGATCCCCGCCTCTTCTGTTATCCTAACCTCCAGGGATCCCCGCCTCTTCTATTCTCCTAACCTCCAGGGATCCCCGCCTCTTCTGTTATGCTACCCTCCAGGGATCCCCGCCTCTTCTATTCTCCTAACCTCCAGGGATCCCCGCCTCTTCTGTTATGCTACCCTCCAGGGATCCCCACCTCTTCTGTTTTCCTAACCTCCAGGGATCCCACCTCTTCTATTCTCCTAACCTCCAGGGATCCCCACCTCTTCTATTTTCCTAACCTCCAGGGATCCCCGCCTCTTCTATTCTCCTAACCTCCAGGGATCCCCGCCTCTTCTATTCTCTTAACCTCCAGGGATCCCGCCTCTTCTATTCTCCTAACCTGCAGGGATCCCCACCTCTTCTATTCTCTTAACCTCCAGGGATTCCCGCCTCTTCTATTCTCTTAACCTCCAGGGATCCCCGCCTCTTCTATTCTCCTAACCTCCAGAGATCACCGCCTCTTCTGTTATGCTAATCTCCAGGAATCCCGCCTCTTCTGTTATCCTAACCTCCAGGGATCCCCGCCTCTTCTGTTATCCTAACCTCCTTTCAGGGATCCCCGCCTGTTCTACTCTCCTAACCTCCAGGGATCCCGCCTCTTCTTTTATGCTACCCTCCAGGGATCCCCTCCTCTTCTATTCTCCTAACCTCCAGGGATCCCCGCCTCTTCTGTTATGCTACCCTCCAGGGATCCCCACCTCTTCTATTCTCCTAACCTCCAGGGATCCCCGCCTCTTCTATTCTCCTAACCTCCAGGGATCCCCGCCTCTTCTATTCTCCTAACCTCCAGGGATCCCGCCTCTTCTGTTCTCCTAACCTCCAGGGATCCCCGCCTCTTCTGTTATCCTAACCTCCAGGGATCCCCGCCTCTTCTGTCATCCTAATCTCCAGGGATCCTGCCTCTTCTGTTATCCTAATCTCCAGGGATCCTGCCTCTTCTGTTCTCCTAACCTCCAGGGATCCCCGCCTCTTCTGTTATCCTAACCTCCAGGGATCCCCGCCTCTTCTGTCATCCTAATCTCCAGGGATCCTGCCTCTTCTGTTATCCTAATCTCCAGGGATCACCGCCTCTTCTGTCATCCTAATCTCCAGGTATCCCCGCCTCTTCTGTTCTGTTCTGTTCTATTGATGAGCCAGGCTGGTGCGGCATCATCATTGTGCTCTGACACATTTATAACATCACACCGGATCTGCTAATAGAAGAGTCAGGATTCAGGAAGGTGATATTTGCAGAGCTTCCGTCCAGCACTCAGAGTAATGACCTGGTCTATGCAGCGGAGTCCTGCCAATGGATTCTCAAAATTCTAACTCTATTGCATCCTAATAAGAAAACAATGGTACTCAGTCTCATCATTACATCTCGGACAATGTATTTCTGAGAGTTCGGGTAATAATGTAATAAAACAAAGCAATGTTATTTTTACTTTGTTAGTTTGTTTTTTTTATTTTGCTTAATAAACCAATATCTAGGTTGCCTTCACCAAAAATGATGCTGTAAAAACATCTCGAAATTTAAAAGGAAAAAAGGACACATGAAATGCAGTGATGCAAAGAATGGAAAAGGGAATTTTGTCTTGATGGGCAAAATGTACCACATCCTTAAGGGAGTTTGCCAAGAAATGTCAAGAAAAGGCCATAAAACCACAAAAGTGATACAGACCCTGCCGCCCTGGATATTTTGCTCGGTTTTCTGTGCTGCATCGATGACTTGCCGACCTACATAACTGCTAGCGCCAATCACTGGCATCAGTCGTCTCATGTTGTGTCCCACCAATTGTCCCCTTATTTTATTAATACATGGATCTCTTGTTTGTATGAAGTGCTGCATCCTTTAGTCAGCCATTAATTTGGCCCTTTTTTGTTCAGGACACTGATTGTGCAGACTGATGCTCGTTCCTGGCCACTATTCCATATAAATGTGTACGGCAGTCATGTAGCCAATCTCTCGCTTGATGTTTATTCACACCTTTTTTCACGGATGATATATTTGTCGGCAGCTTATCATCCTGTGTAAACATGGAGGCGCTGTTGGATTGTCTACACATATAGTGTCAGTGCTTGCATTGTGTAAATGAAGCTAAACAAGCCCCCGTAGACTTGCTGTGCTGCTGGTCCGCAGCCATTTCCTTAAATCTGCAGATGTAAAGTGGCTATTACTAACCAGTGAAGTGCGGCTGCCAATATCCACCAGGCTTTCCAGTTAGAAGTTGCTGCTACTTGTGCGATGGAGCTGAAGATAAGCAGGTGCAATGATGATGTCAGGCAGCAGAGGGCGATGTGTCTCTACAAGGAGTTTCCATTGCTGTCGTAGTGATGGACGCCGTTCATTGATGGCTCATCGCTCGATTTGCCTTGGTGGAAGTATTATAATTATTAGGGATTTCTGAGAAGTATGTGAATTGGAGAATGCCTAGATTTCATTTCTTTCCTGCATCCATTTATGGCATTGGGTAAAAAAAAACTGCCCTGTGCTGTAATCTGACAGTCCGCAGATGATCGGCGCTGCCCCAGGACCACATGTAAATGTCTGCTTTCGCTGTGGAGGGTAGGGAGAGTTTCCGTTATCTTGCCCCCAGCAGTGACCACCACACAGGAAATGTAGTTTTACATGTGACCTGTGTAATGCAGGTATGGTCGAGATGTTACAGCTCTAGTTTCTGGGTTATTAATGGGGATTACAAGCTGCACCCCCCATTTATGACATCCCTGTATGCGGACAGGGGGCGGCCTGGTGGGACAACCCCCTTTTAGGCAGCCTTTTATCTGTGTGATCAATGTATAATGTGTGGTTGTTTGTTTTTTTTCTCTACAGGACAATCTGAGACATTATGTGGACAAGGTGTTCTCTTGTATAGTGAAATCCAGCATGAGCTGCCCGACCGTGATGTGCGACCTGTTCTCATCACTGCGACACATGGCTGTTAGACATTTCCCTAGTAAGGATCCCTGCTGGGTTATTCTAAGAAGCTGTGAAAGGACAAGAGCAAGTGAATACCTAATGTAGGCAGTAGTGATGAGCGAACGTGCTGGGATAAGGTGTTATCTGAGCATGCTCAGGTGCTAACCCAGTGTCTTCAGCGTGCTCGAATAATATGTTGGGAGTCCCGCGGCTGCATGTCTCATGGCTGTTAAACAGACACAACTCATGCAGGGATTGCCTGTTTGTTAGGCATGTGTTGTAGCTGTCGAACAGCCGATGGAAATGCAGGCACAGGGTCTTGATTATATTATTCCAGCACGCCAGGTTAGCACTTGAGCATGCTCAGATAACACCTTATCAGAGCACGTGCTCTCATCACTAATAGGCAGTAAACCTATTGGGGATGGTTAAAGGGGTTGTCCGGTGAAAGCAAGTTTTCATTCTTCTGCTGAGTAGGTGATGACTGGTGGGTGTCCCAACACTAGGACCGACCCTGATCGGCAGAATGGGGAACTTTATCCCCATTACAAGGTGGCGCGGAGTGCTGACCACAGCTACATTGACTCTCTGTGTGACTGCCAAAAATAACAGAGCAGAGCTCCGGCAACCCAATAGGGAGTGAATAGAGCAGTGGTCGAGCATGCGCGCTATGCCGCTCCATCCGCTCCAGTCTAATATGGATACCAGTCCCCCATTTTGACAATGGGTGCGGGTCCCAGCACTCTGCCCCCATCAATACCCAACAGCAAGTTATTACCCATCTGATTACCGGATAACTTGTTTTCACTGGACAACTCATTGCAGCTTCTGTTTTCAGAACAATCGTCAGAAGATGATATATACATGTCTATGTATGATATGTGCATTTATACAGATAGCTATAAAGATTGGAAGGGGCTGTCCAGGGTTGACATATCTTCTGTGCAATGAACATTTTCTCCTGCTGTCACCATTATGATTGCCGTGCAGGCTGCTGCGGTGGCGAAGGCTGCCGTCCGATACAACAGGACCACTGAAGTTTGGGATAGTTTGCAGCGGTCCAGTGGTTGGAACAGCAAGTCATCAAAAAAAAAGCAGTGTTCCAGTTGCGTGACCTGTGCAGCTGATCTCAGGCGTCAGTGGTCATATGGATGGCACAGTCATCACTACTGGATCCAGAGTCAACCACCAGAGCCGCTGCTCTGGATATACAGGGGCGACGGGAGGTATGCCTCCATTCATGTATGGCAACCCATGCCCCAAAAAACCCATGGGTCAGACCCCCCATTGATCCATGGCAACAAGGAATATCTTGTGATTCGGGGAATAACCCTTGATTGGGGTTGCCCAGTACTTAAATATGACCTATCCCCAGATAATTTCAGATTGGGGGGCTGCTGGGACCCTCTGTGCCCAGATGTACTTGGTGTACAGTGCTGCAAAAGCTCCGCACACAGTGTAGTGGCCACTATACATTGTGCAGAACTGTGTTTTCCCGTTGTTACTGATCCTGGAGGTGCTTTGTGTCTGACCCCACGAATCTGATATGGATGGCTTATCCTAAGGATCACAGTGCTGGACACTTCCATTAAATACTGCAGCTCTCACTATTGTATAAGCATCACTCCGTCTTCAGTGGTATCTGACATGATATCTGTATTTGTTAGACGTTTCGCTATCTTGCTTGTTTTTTTTCCTTGTGTTCAGTGTTCAGAGTAGATGTCACATTGCAGGGTATGTAAGAAGCTTATGGGCTAGAACTAGGATCCGGTGGGTTAACGATGTCTGATCTACTGAAGTGCCATTGTGACTGTTGTTTTCCTTGTCTTCTCCCTGCAGATGACCGCCATGTTCAGTACTCTGCTGTCAGCAGCTTCGTCTTCTTGCGATTCTTTGCTGTCGCTGTCGTGTCTCCTCACATCTTCCATTTAAGATCCCACCATCCAGTAAGTTCCTGCATCCGCAGTACTGCACAGAAGTTTTAGGCTGATGTGGCAAAAATGGAAATTGTTTGCATTTTGTTCATTGATAAAAATAAAGTGAATGAACAGAAGGCAAATATATTTGGTATGACCGCCCTTTTCCTTCAAAACAGCATGAATTCCTCAAGATACATTTGTGTTCAGATTTTGAAGGATCTCGGCAGGGAGGTTGCTGCAAACATTGTGGAGGACTGTCCTCAGATCTGTGGATGTCGCTGTGTTTCTTCATGTAATCCCAGACAGACTCGATGATGCTGAGATCAGGGCCCTGTGGGGCCATATCTTCTGTTCCAGGTTTCCTTGTTCTTCTTTACTCTCAAGATATTTTTGTATGACATTCGCTGTATATTTGGTGTCATTATCTTCCTCCAATATAAACTTGGTGACAGTCAGACACCTCCCCGATGGTATTACATGATAAATAAGGATCTGCCTTTATTTCTCAGCATTGAAAACATCGTTAATCCTGGCTAAATCCCAAACTCCATTTGTTGAAGTGCAGCCCCAAACTTGCAATCATCCTCCACAATGCTTCCATGTTGCCTGCAGACACTCAGTATTGTACCGCTCTCCAGACCTTCAGTGACAAACTTCCTTCTGTTACAGCCAAATATTTCACATTTTGACTCCTTAGGCTATGTGCACACGAAGCGGATTTTGCTGCGGGTCCGCAGCAATTTCCCAAGAGTTTGCAGTACAATGTAAACCTATGGGAAACAGAAAACGCTGTGTCCATGCTGCGGAAAAAAACGTGCGGAAACGCAGCGGTTTACATTCCACAGCATGTCAATTCTTTGTGCGGAATCCGCAGCGGTTTTACACCTGCTCCATAATAGAAAACCGCAGGTGTAAAACCGCAGTGGAATCCGCACAAAAACTGCGGTAAATCCGTAGGAAAAACGCAGTGGTTTTGCCCTGCAGATTTATCAAATCCACTGCGGAAAAATCCGTAGTGGACCATTCTACGTGTGCACATAACGTCAGTCTGGAACACATGCCACCATGTTTCTGCAGCCCAGTTTCTATGTTTTGGAGCATAGATGAGTGGCTTGGCCTTGCTTCCATGACGAAGATATTTTTTTGGCTGCTATTCTTCCAAGAAGACCAGTTTTGGCAAGAGTTCTCTGAACAATAACCCCAATGGTTGCTGCCAGTTCTGAGCCGACGGCAATTCTAGACATCGTACGATTTTCGAACGAAAGTAAACATGATGTGTCTTTCATTTGCTGCTCTAAGTTTTCTTGGCCAACCACTGCATCTACGGGCCACAATACTGCCCATTTCTTGGTGTCCTCAGTGCTGAGAAATACAGACAAATATGTGACCATGTAGCTCCCACAGAGCCATGATTACATATCATCATTGAGTCTGTTTAGGATGAGCCAGAAGGATTTGCACAAGCCTAAACCCACTGAAGATCTGTGGTTGGTTCTCCAGGATGTTTGGAACAACCTCCCTGCTGAGTTTCTTCAAAAGAATTGCTGTTGTTTTGAAGACAAAAATAGATCACACCAAATTTTGGGTTAGATTTCTCTTTTGCTCATTCATTTTGCATTTCTTTAATTTACCGAAATACCGCTAACACTTCTATTTGTGGAAGCATTCTTTGCCATATTTTTTCCCACACCTGCGTAAAGCGTTTACCAATCCGCTACAATAATAATCATCACGTTAGCAGAGCATACTCAAGGTCAGTCATGACCACATGCATGTTATTCTCGGGTCTAACAAAGGCCCCCAGATCAGTCATGACTACATGCATGTTAGGCTGGGGTCTAACAAAGGCCCCAAGCAGTCATGACTACATGCATGTTATTCTCGGGTCTAACAAAGGCCCGCAGGTTAGTCATGACTACATGCATGTTAGGGTCAGGTCTTAGCAAAGGCCCCCAGGTCAGTCATGACTACATGCATGTTAGGCTGGGGTCTAACAAAGGCTACAAGGTCACTCATGACTACATGCATGCTATGCTCGGGTCTTAACAAAGGCCACAAGGTCACTTGTGACTATATGCATGTTAGACTCAGGTCGATCAAAGGCCCCAAGTTCGGTCATGACTACATGCATGCTAGGCTCGGGTCTTAAAAAAGGCCCCCAGGTCAGTCATGACTACATGCATGTTACGCTGGAGTCTAACAAAGGCCCCAAGGTCGCTCATTACTATATGCATGCTATGCTTGGGTCTTAACAAAGGCCCCAAGGTTACTCATGACTACATGCATGTTAGGCTCGGGTCTAAAAAAGGTCCCAAGGTCAGTCATGACTACATGCATGTTAGGCTGGGGTCTACCAAAGGCCCCAAGGTCAGTCATGACTACATGCATGTTAGGCTCAGGTCGATCAAAGTCTCCATGGTCAGTCATGACTACATGCATGTTTCTGGGGTCTACCAAAGGCCCCCAAGGTCAGTCATGACTACATGCATGTTAGGCTGGGGTCTACCAAAGGCCCCCAGGTCAGTCATGACTACATGCATGCTAGGCTGTTGCAGAGGCTTACTAGGTTATCTCCTAGCTCCCACGTAGGGTTGCACTTGTGTATAAAGCATATGAGGATGCGAGATGACCCATATGGACAGTTCTTGGTTCAGCATAAATATTTTAGCTTTTTCTGTAATCTGTTTCTCCTGCACAGGACGCACAGACCTCCCGCGTGTTAACACTCATATCAAAAACCATTCAGACTCTAGGAAGCGTTGGCAGTTTGTCCAAAAGCAAAACTGTAAGTTTCATCAGGATGGATTTTTTTTTTTTTTTGCCTTTTATCTATATCTTAATTTCTGCAACGTGTCCTGTCCTCTCCACAGTCCAGCTTCAAAGAACCATTCATGTGTGAATTCTATAAGATGTTCGAGGAAGAGACCTACACGGCAGATGTTAAAAAGGTTAGATACCAGCCGTGCCCTGCACAAAGACACATCGCAGATAGGACTAGTAATGGTGGAGCGTGATGTGAGACACATTCTGTTTATTCACAGTACATGGATGATACTGATGAATGCAGTCAGCCTGTGTTACATAATGTAGTGCCCATTACAAGAGGGCTGAATTACAGCGGTAGGGTCATTTATCTATTGCTCTGTATCCTAATGTTAATTCCTATCACACAGTTTATAGAAGAAATTTCATCCACTGAAAGTAAAGAACCAAGTGGAATGAGTGAATCAGTGATCCTGAAAGAAGG
The DNA here is from genome assembly GCF_032444005.1 of Ranitomeya imitator. NCBI lineage: Eukaryota > Metazoa > Chordata > Amphibia > Anura > Dendrobatidae > Ranitomeya > Ranitomeya imitator. The sequence continues at coordinate 580,342,221 of NC_091286.1, forward strand.
GTAAGTGCATGGCTGTAATTAATAATAGTCACTTCTTTAAGCTATGGATGGGAGCCCTCAGAACTACCTACTGGCAATCCTCTTTTGATTAGCTGGCCTGATGATACTTGCCAGGAGGTAGGAGGTGGTTCTCAGGACTCCCGTTCATCAACCACAGATTACTGACACGGCCGATGGATCAGGTCCTGCAGTTCAAATCACATCTACTCTTTTTAATGTCAGTTGATTACTAACCAACATATGGGAGTAAGCATCGCCACCCATTGGAGCTGCTTCCCTATAAGTCCAAGCTCCAAGCCTGAAACTGCAGTCTTCAGATCAGGGTCTTTCATGTGGAGAAAACTCTGGTTTGCCTAAATATCCTTAGTCTTGATAGGGGATGAGCACACAATGTCTTTTTCAGGCAGGTATGTTCCTTAACCAGCCTGAAAAAGCTCTAAATAAACTTTAAAAAATTAACATATGCACAGCAATGTAGAAACGACTTGCTGTCCATAGGTTCAGTCTTTTGAGCTTCTTTCAGCTGCTTCTCATTTGCAAAGACACCAAAAACGGGTATACTGTGTCCAGTTCTGGGCACCACGTTTTAAAAAGACATTGAAAAACTGGAGAAGGTTCAGAGAAGAGCTACCGGGATGGTGAGCGGACTGCAAAGTATGTCCTACGAGGAACGGTTAAAGGATCTGGGAATGTTTAGCTTGCAAAAAAGGAGGAGAGGAGACTTACTAGCTGTCTACAAATATCTGAAGGGATGTCACAGTGTAGAGGGATCATCCTTATTCTCATTTGCACATTGAAACATGAGAAGCAATGGAATGAAACTGAAAGGGAGAAGATACAGATTAGAAAAAAACTTTTTGACAGTGAGGGTGATGAATGAGTGGAACAGGCTGCCACAAGAGGTGGTGAGTTCTCCTTCAATGGAAGTCTTCAAACAGAGGCTGTGCAGACATCTGTCTGAGATGGTTTAGTGAATCCTGCACTGAGCAGGGGGTTGGACACGATGACCCTGGAGGTCCCTTCTAACTCTAACATTCTATGATTCTATGAAAAAGTTAAAATAAGTGAGCTAACCATTTTCTACGTGGCTACTGCCTCATACATGTAAGAAGAAAGACATTGATGGCACAGCCGTCGCACAAGACGACTGGAGAGACGTTATGGAAAAACAATGGCAGCATTTTCATGAAGTATCTTCTGTTTTGCAAGAATCGGAGGGTATACCGGCATCGAAAAGACTTTGTGTGCACGTACCCTTATATGACCTGTTATAGGGTCAGACATCGACTCACAGGGAAGCTACCTCCAATGGGTGGCACTAGTGAGCCGCTTTGTTTCTTCTGTGATAGTGTTAATATACATTCCTTTTCCCCAGAGAGCATTGCCTATAAGTCTCCTAACCTGCTGACAGTATCCATAAGGCTAAAGAATGCCCCCCTTAGCTGAGACCTGTCAAGTCTGTAGTTGTGCATAAAAACATTATGGGTACATCCACTTGGATCCAATTTATGTTGTCTGTTTACGCTGTATACTCACTTTCCCTAATGCTTCCCTGGTCCACCGTCATGCTTTGTACACTTACTTACTGTAGGGTGGGTGTGAAGAGATTGGTGGGGGAGAGTTTGGTCAGCATTTTACCTCAGTATTTGGTGATTTTTTTTTACCTCAGGATTTATAAGCCAAAACCAGGAGTGGGTGATAAATCCAGAAGTGGTGACGTGTTTCTATTATACAGGTCCTTCTCAAAAAATTAGCATATAGTGTTAAATTTCATTATTTACCATAATGTAATGATTACAATTAAACTTTCATATATTATAGATTCATTATCCACCAACTGAAATTTGTCAGGTCTTTTATTGTTTTAATACTGATGATTTTGGCATACAACTCCTGATAACCCAAAAAACCTGTCTCAATAAATTAGCATATCAAGAAAAGGTTCTCTAAACGACCTATTACCCTAATCTTCTGAATCAACTAATTAACTCTAAACACATGCAAAAGATACCTGAGGCTTTTATAAACTCCCTGCCTGGTTCATTACTCAAAACCCCCATCATGGGTAAGACTAGCGACCTGACAGATGTCAAGAAGGCCATCATTGACACCCTCAAGCAAGAGGGTAAGACCCAGAAAGAAATTTCTCAACAAATAGGCTGTTCCCAGAGTGCTGTATCAAGGCACCTCAATGGTAAGTCTGTTGGAAAGAAACAATGTGGCAGAAAACGCTGTACAACGAGAAGAGGAGACCGGACCCTGAGGAAGATTGTGGAGAAGGACCGATTCCAGACCTTGGGGAACCTGAGGAAGCAGTGGACTGAGTCTGGTGTGGAAACATCCAGAGCCACCGTGCACAGGCGTGTGCAGGAAATGGGCTACAGGTGCCGCATTCCCCAGGTAAAGCCACTTTTGAACCATAAACAGCGGCAGAGGCGCCTGACCTGGGCTACAGAGAAGCAGCACTGGACTGTTGCTAAGTGGTCCCAAGTACTTTTTTCTGATGAAAGCAAATTTTTCATGTCATTCGGAAATCAAGGTGCGGGAGTCTGGAGGAAGACTGGGGAGAAGGAAATGCCAAAATGCCTGAAGTCCAGTGTCAAGTACCCACAGTCAGTGATGGTGTGGGGTGCCATGTCAGCTGCTGGTGTTGGTCCACTGTGTTTCATCAAGGGCAGGGTCAATGCAGCTAGCTATCAGGAGATTTTGGAGCACTTCATGCTTCCATCGGCTGAAATGCTTTATGGAGATGAAGATTTCATTTTTCAGCACGACCTGGCACCTGCTCACAGTGCCAAAACCACTGGTAAATGGTTTACTGACCATGGTATTACTGTGCTCAATTGGCCTGCCAACTCTCCTGACCTGAGCCCCATAGAGAATCTGTGGGATATTGTGAAGAGAAAGTTGAGAGACGCAAGACCCAACACTCTGGATGAGCTTAAGGCCGCTATTGAAGCATCCTGGGCCTCCATAACATCTCAGCAGTGTCACAGGCTGATTGCCTCCATGCCACGCCGCATTGAAGCAGTCATTTCTGCCAAAGGATTCCCGACCAAGTATTGAGTGCATAACTGAACATTATTATTTGATGGTTTTTTTGTTTGTTATTAAAAAACACTTTTATTTGATTGGATGGGTGAAATATGCTAATTTATTGAGACAGGTTTTTTGGGTTATCAGGAGTTGTATGCCAAAATCATCAGTATTAAAACAATAAAAGACCTGACAAATTTCAGTTGGTGGATAATGAATCTATAATATATGAAAGTTTAATTGTAATCATTACATTATGGTAAATAATGAAATTTAACACTATATGCTAATTTTTTGAGAAGGACCTGTACTTTTCCTCTCATTGTTCCTCTCCTGGTTTTGGCTTACAAATACTGAGGTAAAATACTGACCAAATACTCAATGTGGCCTTAGACTGATTTCTGCGCAACTTTCTGTTTGCTATGGAAATGTTCTGCACCTTTACACCATCCACATCCCCTCCTTTTAGATCAGCTGATCACATTTCTAGGAAAACACATTCCTTAATAATAATTCATAACTATTCATCTTTTACTTCAGAGAGATGTGCAAACGAGCACAGGGCCGCAGACTTGGAAAGAAGAGCTTTAATAAGAGATATTTTTCGCTAACGAGTCGAGAATTTGCCTACCACAAGCAAAAAGGTGAATATTGTGTCTAAAGTTAAGAAAAGTTTATTGGCACTGAATAGTTGCATGGGTTAATACAAGCGAAATATTACTGGATGTAACACCTCACTCTCCATATTCGTTGATATATGATAACATTTTATTGTCTTAAAGGGAACCTGTCACCCCCAAAATCGAAGGTGAGCTAAGCCCACCGGAATCTGGGGCTTATCTACAGCATTCTGTAATACTGTAGATAAGCCCCTGATGTATCCTGAAAGAGGAGAAAAAGAGGTTAGATTATACTCACCTGGGCAGGCGGTCCGATCTGATGGGCGTAGTGGTCCGGTCCAGGGCCTCCCATCTTCTTACGATGACGTCCTCTTCTTGTCTTCAGGCTCCGGCGCAGGCATACTATATCTGTCCTGTTGAGGGCAGAGCAAAGTACTGCAGTGTGCAGGTGCTGGAAAGGTCAGAGAGGTCCGGCGCCTGCGCACTGCAGTACTTTGCTCTGCCCTCAACAGGGCAGATATAGTACGCCTGCGCCGCAGCCTGAAGACAAGAAGAGGACGTCATCATAAGAAGATGGGAGGCCCCGGACCGGACCACGACGCTCATCGGACCGAAACGCAGCAGGACCGCCCCTGGGTGAGTATAATCTAACCTATTTTTCTCATCTTTCAGGATACATCCGGAGTTTACCGCATTACAGAATGCTGTAAATAAGCCCCTGATGCCGGTGGGCTTAGCTCATCTTCCATTTTGGGGGTGACCGGTTCCCTTTAACTCTTCTGTCATTCGAAAGTTAGCTCTTCTGTCCACTATCACAGCTGGGGCTGCTGAATTTAGACATTCACTAGTTGTTAGAGGAGATACAGCCCATGGGGGACATGTGGGTGCGGGACCTTTTTGGCTTAGTGTTATATTTCCAGTAGACTTCTATTGCATTTTAAAGGGAATCCGTCAGCAGGTTTTTGCTATGTAATCCGATAGCATTATAATCTAAGACAAAAGAGACTGGTTCCAGTGATGTATCACTTATTGAACTGCTTGGTGTAGTTTTGATAGAATCCTTATTTTCTCTGCTGTAGATGTGGCAGTGGTTAGAATGCTGAGCTCTGTATAACCCCGCCCACATCACTGATTGGCAGCTTCCTGTGTACATTGTAAGCAAGTTGCAAATCAATGGTGGGGGTGGGGTTACACAGATTACCCTGACTAATCTGCACATGACATCTAGTCCTGGAGTGATAACCTCCTGTTGATAAACACTGATTGTATTGAAACTGCAATAACAAGCAGACATATCTCCTGTAATTCTACTCACTGACCCTACATTATGCTGCTCGCAGATTAAATTGCAAAAACTTGCTGACAGAATCACTTTAACAGTGAAATGTTAGCAAGAGGAAACTAGTTTTTCTGGGTATCAGAACTCAAAGGGCAGGGTCATTTTATTCTGTGGATTATTGTTCCTACTTCAGCTGGTATACGCCTTGTTACGTCCTTGAGACTCTAGTCTAGTTGTCCCTGGCATCATCCTAGTCCAGGGGCGGGCAATTAATTTTCCCAAGCGACATGAGAAACAATGACATCATATGGCGTGAAGGTTAAAGTGAGTTTATCATAAAATTGTCTGTTCTTTTTTTTTTCAAACTTTTTTGGGGATCTTGGAGCTTTTTTCACATCACAATCTGTATTAAAAATAAAAGAGAGAGAGAAATATTACATTGGGACAGTTTTAGATTCCTACTTCCTGTTCTTTACAGAAAACTTTTCAGAAGTCTCATTATCCTCACAGACAGGATTATGACAGGTAACTCCTCTATACACATCTGATAAAATGGGAGCCACCATTCACAGTACATGATGCACTATACAGTACATGATACTACACATTCCCTGCACTTTTGCACACGCTCATTAGATGCATCAATACAAAAGATTCGGCCTGAGTCAGTCTATAAGTCGATTTCCTGAAAGAACAGTGAAGTATTGGTCTAGAATACTCCCAATGATTAGTGTGAAAACTAATTGTTTTTTATTGTTTTTTATTCAGATTGTGAAATGAAAGATCCAAAAAAAATAAAATAAAAAAAATACATTTGACCTAAATACTTGATTTAAACAGGAATTCATGTTGGGATGCCACATAACCTTTAATCCCTTTTGCTGACAGCGGTTTCTTGACATTTTGCATCCCTAGGAGCCATTTTGCTGCTAATTTTTTTTTTACAGGCCGATTCAGTTCTCAAGCACCTGTTGAGGTGAAAAATAAAAAAAGCACAAATTGTACCATTTGCAAAAAAAAAGCCACCTTATAGTATTCAATATAATGTTTAGTAATCTAATGCAAAGTGTAATGACTAAATAAAAAAATCATTTTTTCCACTACAATGTAGTTTTACCTCCCATATTTTTCATTTTCAAAAAAGAGTAATGGGAAGAAAAAAAACACAAAACCTTACATAATTTTTTTTCTGAGTATGGCAATAACCCTGCATGTGGTAGTACACTGTTTGGGCAGAAAACTGAAACTTCTCCCTTAGCAGCGATCCAGACTGAGTTATGACTATTAATAGAAAGGACGTATCTCGTATGTCCTCTCCTACTCAATTGCCCCCCTTCAAGAAAGTATGAGATTGATCATCGGCAGTAAAAAGGTTAAAGGGGTATCTCCATCTCCAAGATCCTATCCCAATATGTAATAGCTGTAATAATAATATTAGCAAATATCGCCAGTTAGGCATGTCGTATAGTTCTCCTTATTAGCTATGTTGGTTACCCCATGTTCAGGGTATTGCAGTAGCTTAGGTATCCATGGTTACAACCACTAACAACTAACTTTCACTATAAGAGTGGTTGTAACCATGGATACCTAAGCTACTTCCATGCCCTTCACATAGGGTAAGCGACATAGCTAATCAGAAGAATTATACTGCATATCTAATTGGAGGTATATCCTAATATTATTATTACACCTATTACGTACTGGGATGGGATCTTGGAGATGGGAATACCCCTTTAAGTTGAAAATAGTCCCTAGGCATTTGAATTGGCTGAAAAACACCTTTAATAATTTTCTGATGGCCATCGGTACCTTTTTGTGACGGACGGCAGATATTTGATCTTCCCTTTTTTTTTCTTTCTCTTTTGTTTGGGGCTGTAGTGGGAACACCATTTATGCCAAACGTCTGATCTGCACTTCATTACTGGAAAGCAGACCAGGCTGCAAATATGCAATGGTTTTCTAGTCCAAAATGACAACCTACAAAGCCCGACCGTGGCTGACCAGTCAATCAGAAATCGGCTGACTCTTATCGGCCAGCTGTAGAGGGCAGGAGGAGAAACTTGATGAGCTTTACCTACTGACCCCCATAGCGGTTCCTATTAATCCTCATGTATCTCATGCAGATTTTACACTGCTGTATGAATAGTTCTCTACATATCCTGTAGTGGTTTTATCTTTCCAAGTATCTATCTATATATATATATCTATATATATATATATATATATCTATATATATATATATATCTATATCTATATATCTATATATATAGATATAGATATATATATATATATATATATATATATATATGAGGCATCGTGATTACACGCTAATCCCGCCCCCTGCACAGAAGCTCTGCCTCCCACCACATCACCACACATAATACCGCCCCCAAAACATCACCACAGACAATCCCGCCCCCCACCCCATTACCACACACAATCCCGCCCCCCACCCCATTACCACACACAATCCCACCCCCCACCCCATTACCACACACAATCCCGCCCCCACCCCATTACCACACATAATCTTGCCCCCCACCCCATTACCACACACAATCCCGCCCCCCACCCCATAGCCACACATAATCCCACCCCCCACCACATCACCACACACAATCCCGCCCCCACCCCATTACCACACACAATCCCGCCCCCCCACCCCATTACCACACACAATCCCGCCCCCCCACCCCATTACCACACACAATCCCGCCCCCCCACCCCATTACCACACACAATCCCGCCCCCCCACCCCATTACCACACACAATCCCGCCCCCCCACCCCATTACCACACACAATCCCGCCCCCCCCACCCCATTACCACACACAATCCCGCCCCCCCACCCCATTACCACACACAATCCCGCCCCCCCACCCCATTACCACACACAATCCCGCCCCCCCCACCCCATTACCACACACAATCCCGCCCCCCCCACCCCATTACCACACACAATCCCGCCCCCCCACCCCATTACCACACACAATCCCGCCCCCCCACCCCATTACCACACACAATCCCGCCCCCCCACCCCACTACCACACACAATCCCGCCCCCCCACCCCATTACCACACACAATCCCGCCCCCCCACCCCATTACCACACACAATCCCGTCCCCCACCCCATACCACACACAATCCCGTCCCCCACCCCATTACCACACACAATCCCGCCCCATCACCACCCATTATCCCGCCCCCCACCACCCATAATCCCGCCCCATCACCACCCATAATCCTGCCCCCCCACCACCACCACATTACCACATAATCCCGTCCCCACACATTAAATTGTACCTGGTAGAAGTCAAGGAAAGATCTTTGAAAATGACGAAAATGACTATACATTTAATTGTGTTTACAGAGAAATTTTAACTTATGTTTCGTTATGAAATTTGTTTAGATGCAGGAATGAATAAAAAACGCACATCTTACTGAATCCAGTTTGTTTTTGATTTTACACTGAATAAAATGTATTTTTAGTATTATTCAGATTTTTAATGATTATTATTGTTATTAACTTCATTTTAAGTTAATTTACCACCTGCGTAAGCGCTATTGAATGTTGTCATTATTTACTTTAGTGTAATCACCAGCAGCGTTAATTAGACAGCAATGAGCGTGCCGAGCGTTAGCTGGCTGGAAACAGCTAGTGTTATGTGACTCTCTTGTATCTCGGGCAGATAAAGAGCCGGTCTTCCGCATCCCTATTAAGAATATCCTGGCTGTTGAGAAGCTGGATGAAAGTGCCTTCAGTAAGAATAATGTAAGTGCCTCCGCCTGGCATGACGTAGCATTTCTCACTACCTGGTATAGGCACCCAACCTGTACAGATAATGTGGAGGGTATGGCCTAACAGTATGTATTCTATGTACACATTACAGATGTTCCAGGTGATTTATGGTGAAAAGCCCCTGTACATCCAGGCCAGTAACTGTGTGGAGGCCAGTGAGTGGATCGAGGTGTTGAGCAGAGTGAGCAGGCGAAATCATAGGAGGCTCAGCAAATATCACCCGTCTGCGTTCATAAATGGGACCTGGCTGTGCTGCAAGGCGTCTTCTGAGAATACTGAAGGCTGCAGCCCCTGCACTGTGTAAGTATTGGCGATGCTGTAGGGAATGGCACTCACACAGGCCGATGTGCTGCTGAGAATGATGGTCCTTTTCACTCATTTGTAGGGTGAGCGCCGATCTGTTTATGGCCCTGATACACATTAGACTAAACATTGGCCAAACTTGCCGATATAGACTGGAATGGGCGACAGTCTATTGTGAAAAGATGATGTTTGGGGGAGATCAGGATTCAGTATGTCCGAATTTCAGACTGACGATCGTTTTGTTTTGTATGACATAAGCCACCAGAGAAGTCTGGCAGCGGCTCTATCATAGAGAACACCGGGGCACACCCTCGGCTGAGCTAGCGCTCGTGTATGAGACACGCCGTCATGCCGACAACTATGTAAATTGTGACCTTGAATTCTAGTCTGAGATGAGCATAATTCTCAGGCTGTTGTAAATGAGCCCGTCCTGGCTTGAAAGGGTGAGATTGATACCAAATCTATAGGTAAGAGACGTAATGTTCATTGCTGGTATTCTGATGACTCCCATTTAACCACTTGGCAAAGACTTACAACCTAGGAGCACGTTATATCCTTATTCACTAATAAATATGTAAGTCGCCCAGCGTAATACTTTCCACAACTTTTATCTGGGGAGCAAACAACTTGGAGGGGACAATGTGATATCTTCTGGCTTCCATTACATTCATTACCCTTGAATCAGTGTCCCAGCAGTTGTGGAATCGGAGCGTCCTGTGCCGGTACATTGTGTTATCAGCTCACTAACGCTTCGTGTCTTCACAGAGGTGTTCCAGCTGATGTGGCGCTAGATATAGACGGAGACCGCGAATGTGAAAAGATCTATTCTCTGTTTAGCACAAACATGCCAAAACTGCAGAAAATGGAAGGTAACTTGTTCTAAATGTAACTTTCTGCCTGTGACGCAGATAACGTTGTACTTGTCGTGTTATACAGTGTTTACCTTTATACAGTATTTTCTTCTTATGAGTGTGTTTTGCTCATATGAGACGTTAGGACACCTTCTGAAGGGCTCTTCTCTTTTTGGGAAGGCCCCATTGCATCTTATGTTTGATGTATAAATCATGAAAAGTTCCTGGAGTTACATCAGACATATACTTAAAGTGGTTGACAGGGTTCGGAATGAAAGTTTCCAGTCACTCCATGTGACTGCAGACTTCTGCATGCCGACAGGAGGCGGATCGCATACATGCAGTCACATCCCGACTAGACTTGTTGTCATTGCTCAATAAAAGTGCACTGAGAGAGGCCAAGCACGTCTAGTCGAGTTCTCTCATGGGCAAGAATGGAGAATCCTGACAGCGTGCGATGCTCACCATTCGCTGTGAGGATTCGGAAGTCTATAGTCACAAAGTGTCTGCAGCCTTGGACAACCCCTTTAACACCTTAGGGTCCTTTCACATTGCGACTAATACTGTATATTTAGGAAGAGGACTTCAAAATCGAGTACCATAAATTCCCCTAAAAAATCTATTTTTAATATTAAATCCTAAAAATACCCATATTCACAGAAAACAAAAAGCACAATACACATAAAGATCCAATCAGAGGGATGGTAAGACTGACTCAGTTGTGTCTGTAGGATCTTACCCTAGTGTCGATCCCTGCCTGAGCCGTAGAGCTCGGCACCCCAGGGTCGCAACAGTGGCGCCCCCGCTAATTGACGGCTCCCCCTAGTACCGCAATCTCTTACCTGTCCGCTAATGGGAAATAGGATTTTCAAATATAGGAAGTGATGATAACATAGTAAAGAAAAAATAAAATACAGGTCTACTCCAAATCTGACCGGCTAGAGTTAGATAATTGGAGAACTTAGCTAAACTCTCTAGATAGGCACAGTCTCACAAGTTGTCATCAAATGGATCACTTTATCACACCATAATCGGTCATTTCTGGTAGTCACTGTCCGTATACTGTGCTTCTCACAAAATGGTCATGATGTATGTAATAGATTAATTTTAGGGGTCTTGCCTTATTACCTATTGCTGACCCTCCCTACCAATGGAGGTTGGCCCCATGAGGTCCCGATAATGGCGCCCTCGCTCCTCGTCAACTCTCCCTGGTAATCCCTTCCCTGTCTAATAGCAAAATTAAGCAAAAATGCAAATGCTAAACAGATTGTTAGAAATGCCCGTCACATATGTCAGACGATTCCTTAGTTGTGTTACTCCTTCGTGTGCTATAGGGAGCTTATCTGAATATTTGCATCAAAACAGTAACACCATAAATAGAGCACCAAATACCAAAGCGGTGCGCTATAGACATAAAGAAATCTACCTATGTAGGCTTAAATAAGCTATCCTTCCTATAATTCAGCCAACATGCAGAAAGTATCCACACATTATTATGATTATTTATTTATATAGCACCATTAATTCCATGGTGCTGTACATTAGACGGGGTTACATCACATGGAGGATATTCTCCTTAGTATAATCCTGCTGCAGATACATCTGCATATACTAGTCCATGGGAGAATATAATTTACTAGATGGTGGCCCGATTCTAACGCATCGGGTATTCTAGAATATGCATGTCCATGTAGTATATTGCCCAGCCACCTAGTATATTGCGCAGCCACGTAGTATATTGCACAGCCACGTAGTATATTGCACAGCCACGTACTATATTGCCCAGTGATGTAGTATATTGCCCAGCCACGTAGTATATTGCCCAGCCACGTAGTATATTGCCCAGTCACGTAGTATATTGCCCAGTGACGTAGTATATCGCACAACAACGTAGTATACAGCACAGAGGCACGTAGTATATTGGCCAGTCACGTACTATATTGCCCAGCTACGTAGTATATTGCCCAGCCAGGTTTGTCACAGGTGAAAAAATAAAAAATAAACATATACTCACCTTTCTGAAGGCCCCTTGTAGTCCACGGCAGCTTCCGGTCCCAGCATTGGTATGGGCGCAGGACCTGTGATGACGTCGCGGTCACATGACCGTGACGTCATGGCAGGTCCTTCTGCCATACCATCTTTGCCACCGGAAACTGCAGCGGAAGATGGCGGCCGGCGCGAGCGACTACGGAGGGTGAGTATAGCAGGTTTGTTTGTTTTTTAAATTACTTTTAGCATTACATTTTTTACTATTGATGCCGCATAGGCAGCGTCAATAGTAAAAAGTTGGGGACACACAGGGTTAATAGCGGCGGTAACGGAGTGCGTTACCCGCGGCATAACACGGTCCGTTACCGCCGGCATTAACCCTGTGTTAGCGGTGACCAGAGGGGAGTATGCGGGCGACAGGCACTGACTGCAGGGAGTAAGGAGCGGCCATTTTCTTCAGGACTGTGCCCGTCGCTGATTGGTCCCGGCAGCCATGACAGGCAGCTGGCGAGACCAATCAGCGAATAAATAACCGTGACAGAAAGACAGACAGAAGGACAGACGGAAGTGACCCTTAGACAATTATATATATAGATGCATGTTGGTTGAATTATAGGATGCGGCCATTAGGGTAAATCGTGTGGGACCTATAGGAAATGGTGGTCTGTTAACATACTGTACTCAGGGGTTACACCATGATTGCTGATGCGGTTTAGCGCTTTATTCATTACTGCCGCACTCCCCTACTGTGCTGCGCTGAAAGGTGGCTCAGTGGTTAGCACTGAAGCTTTGCAGCACTTGGGTCCTGGGTTCTCATCCCACTAAGGACAACACCTGCAATGAGTTTGTATGTTCTCCCTTGGTTTCCTTCAGGTTCCTCCCACACTCCAAATACATATGGATAGAGAATATAGATTGGAGCTCCAATGTGGACAGTGATGATAATGTCTGTAAAGCGCTGTGGAATTAATGGCGCTATATAAGATCAAGGATAACAGGACATAGTTGAAAACGCGGTCACTTTGGTAAATGCCATCATCATGGGAGCTATGGACACAGTAATCTATGCAGATCTCATACTCTGACACCAGGGGTATGGCATTTACACATGCCATATTACATTACACGTCGGTATATGGCATTTCTGAAATTTCGTCAGAAAGCGAGCGACCCCTTGCAATGGCCCCTTTTGGTAAATAAACTTTACCTTTCTTTTCAGAGGCTTGTGCGAGCATGGCGGTGTACCAGGGCCCACAAGAACACAGCGACTACCACTTCACAATAGACGATTCTGTGGAAACCTTTAAGACCCTCCAGCAAATTAAAGCCATTGTCGAGAAATTGAATGAACCCCATGAGAAACACAAGAAAGGTTCCACCAGTGCAAAATATGGCAGCCAGTGAGTATCCTGATAATGTTGGATAAGGCACAAACTAAGCAAAAAAAAAATATTCTAAAAGAGAATACAAGAAACAATAAGCTCCATATGTATATATTTTATGACCACTGTTTTGGGAAAAGCTTGTTGCTGTCCTGGATTCCCTGGCGTGGTTTTGAAGGCCTCGGTGTGGTCTCAGTAGAGTATCTCCAGCTAGCATTGCTTAAGACAAAGCAGTATGGCAAAGAACGATGTGATAACCCAAACACAGCCTAAAATATCCCAATAATGCTGAAGCCCATTGTGCACCCCTCTTGTACACAGCAGTGTTATGGGAAATGAGAGCGTCTTATCAGCAGTGTTGTTTTCCTAGCAGACATGGCAGCCAGTTCACATAGTCTAGGTCAGCGTAACATTCGCCGACAACACCTGGCGGCTGATAATAATACTCATAATAATTGAGACTTCTTTATATCCTTTTACCTTAGGAATAAGATTTTAGTTTCTAGCAAATGTCTGATGTTGTCTTCCAACGGGGCGGTGTGTGGGTATAACTGGTTTTCTGTTTTGCCTTTCAGAGAGAATCCAATTGTGGGAAAAGGTTCATAGCACCCACAAGATTGTGAGCATCTAAGAACTGGGAAAGACGACTACACATTGTCCTGAAGAAGGCTGGAGTTGTGTGATGCCCTGGCGGGACCCTCATACATTTTCATTATAGGAAAAACTTTCAATGACATTTGAATGTCTTGTTTGGATGCCAGGAAGAGGCGCGAGGTGCCAGTATCTTACAGCTGCCGAGGATGATGACGGGACGTGTCGCTTTGTCATGCCCTGACCACTGTAGGCGGTACTTTGTGGAGTACAGATACTGCTAACAACTTCACATTCCCTGGGGGTCCATCTTCTAGGCCTGGCTGCGGTGACCTAGCGGTGTTAGGACACACCACTCGGAGGACAAGGGGATGTCTATCAAGTGTGCTCAGCACTGTGCAATCATACAGGGTTCAGGAGAAACCTCAGGCCAGTTTAAGAAGAAACTTGGCTGAGTTAAAAAGGAGGAACCCTTGAAGGAACCACACTAGACTTTACCACCTGTCCCAGAATGAATCAAGTCAGGGCCTGGTTTTCTTTTTAGATGGTACACATAGTTTGTATTGTTTTACGTTTCTCTTTTTTTTTTTATTTGATTTTGTTTTTACTTTTATATTATTTTTGTTATTTTGTGGGTTCCCTGAAAACATTTGGAAAAGTCCCAGTAGAACAGAACCAGACAATGTCACCAAGTTTACTCCTCACCACCACGTGACCTTACAGATTAAGGCCTTATTCAGACACCAGTGTTTGTCGTCCATGTGCTGTCCTTTGGGACCCATTTTAAGCAGTGAGGCTATTCTCACATCCCGAAAACAAAAAATCTAAGATCTATGCTTCTCTGTTCAGATCTGCAGCCTGAACTTGCCCATTAATGAGTCTGTGAAAACATCGGACAGCACACGGACCAGATCTGAGGAGATACTTGGAAAGATCTGACAAACTAAGCTCTCTACACTAAAAGCAATAACAAAAAAAAACAAAATGTTGTCTGTGTGGTTAGGGGACTTTACTGAGGACTTTTTTTAGTTTATTGGGACAAAATAGGCCACCTTCCTACAAACACATGGATAAAATGTATGAATAAGGCCTAATTTACTATTGCTATTGATTTGTAGAAGTTGTTGACCAATGCTAGTTTTTGGATATACATGATTGGTAGGGCCCCCATCAATCACAAGAACGGGGGTCCTGTGTCACCAGGTTGAGTAGCATGCACATGTGGGGTCCTGCCAAGCTCTGTGCTATCTGTGAGTGCCATAGTCGGTGAAAGGAGCAATCCTGAACATGTTTGACCTCCTTGCCATTTAATGAGGTGATGTTTCTCCTGTTCTTGTGATTGGTGGGAAACCTAACAATGGGACCCTCAGCGATCATGCATTTATCACATATCCCGAGGATAGGAGACAAATGTTTGTGGGCCAACCCATCTAAATGGGACCCTCAGCGATCATGCATTTATCACATAGCCCGAGGATAGGAGACAAATGTTTGTGGGCCAACCCATCTAAAGCTGTGCAGAGACCACTGCTGGCAAATAAAGATCTACTACTCACTTGCACAGAAGCCGGTCTGCCGTACCAAGGATGTCCTGCTCTAGGCGCCGTTGACATCCCGGTAACAGCTGATCGGGGCGGGTGCTGAGTGTCAACCCCCAACCAATCTTAAGGATAGGTCATCAATGTCATTGGTCAACTCCTTTAAGGCTGGAGACACATTTTGAGCAAAAACCAGAAGCAGATTCCAAAGGAATAGGAAATATGAATGAAGGACTTATATTTCCAATCCTACTGGATTCACTTTTGGCTTTAGCTCAAAAGTTGCATCAAAAACAGTGTGTTTTCAGACTTAGGAATACGAGGGGCCACTCTAATGTTCACTGAGGGTCCATGTTGTACCTGTCCTTCTGAAGGAACCCCCATTGTCCATGTGTGGTGGAGATGTTTATCCAATATATGATGTAACAGGTGGGTTGTGCAGAGGGCTGATCTGCTTAGCAAGAGATTTAAGCACTTAATACATACACCGTCCTATTGGAAGACCATGCCCTGCACCTAGGACATCTGGAATGTACAAGTTCATTTTTTATGTCTAGTTTTGCATGGCACTTCACACCAGTCATACTTTGGGGTAATCTTCATGATTTGCCTCGTACAGTAGGCACCACGTGCTTGGGAGCAAATGTTTGTGCCACCAACAGGACAAATCTACAAAGCACCATAGACCTCCCCAAAACGTGAAACTGACCAGATAAAGCATGATGGGGAAATGTACAGGACGGCTCAGTCAGACACAAAAAATGAGCAGCGAATGTAACCGTGTCCCAAGTTAATACTGCGTGAGCGAAGTGTAGCCCTGTGAGGCCACGTTCACGTGACCATGAGAAAACGGACATCAGGTGGACAGCGCTAGGACCAATGCTACTCAACTAGGGTGTTTATATGAGCGGGGGTTTATTCTCACGGACCGAATCTGCACTTGAGACTCACCTATTCATGTCTATGCATGCCCCACAAAAAAGGAAATCTGATACATTGCAATTGTCTAACATAGGAAACTGTATCTGGACTTGTACGTTTTAATAACTGCGGATGTATAAAATCTGATGCCATGTGGATTGCATACAGATGACAACGGAGATGAGAATAGCTCATTTTTTCTAAATGAAATTCAGGCTATTTTATTATTTTTTTGTACAACACATATATATATTTTCTGAGTGTGTGTGTGTGTGTGTGTGTATAGCGGGTGCCAGGCCTCCAAGCAAACAGTATAATACTTGCCGAACTAAAGAGAAGAAAAAAATGAAGGCAGCACTCCAGTTGTTTCAGGTGGAAAAGAAAGTGAAAACACTTTATTCTGCCCCACTCATCCTAGCCCATGTTGAGTGGGGCAGAATAAAGTTTTTTCTCTATCGCCTTTCATTGGGGGACACAGGAACCATGGGTGTATGCTGCTGCCACTAGGAGGCTGACACTATGCAAATAAAAAGTTAGCTCCTCCTCTGCAGTATACACCCTACCGACAGGAAGTAGGATATTCAGTTTAGCTTAGTGTCAGTAGGAGGTGGACACGGGTCTTTCATTAGACCCTTATCTACCTCAATGTGCGTCGTTTCCTTTCAGGTTTTTCCGGAGGGATACAGGGTGAACAGTCACACCTGTAGTCCCACAATGTGGACTATGAGTACGGCGTGTACTGCCACCCCGTATCCTCATAGATCCCTCACCAGGACCAAGATCCTAGCACACAAGCGTGCTTAGAAGTCCGGTCCTGGCTCCGTCCCCCACCCACTCGCCCACCAGAGCCTGTCGGTCGGAGGAGACGAGGACGTCCATCAGCTCCGTGGACGTCTCATTCCTTCCAGGTTAGTACCGGCGGGGGATGTTTAGGTGAGTATTTTCCCTCCCCACCCTGTGGCTTCCCTGGATCCTAAAAAGGGGGTTCCTATTTAGGGGTTTTCTGATGCGAATCGCATCTCTTTTCAGCCGCGCCACTTCCGTGGATGCGGCCTCCCTGTCCCCTGTTCCGGCGCGGCTGCCTTTACGGAACACCGCGCCGCTTCTTGTCCGGGCACGCTATCTGCGTGGCCGTGCTCAGGGGGGGACATTCCCGCCTCGGGTCCTGCAGGCTTCCCACCCCCCCCCCCCACCCCCCCGCCCTCTATCCAGCCCCAGCTTTAGCGCGGCCCTCAGTGGCTCCCCTGCTCCGGCCGCTGTATGCGGCCGTTCATTTCCTTTCAGCGCGGCGGCTTACCAGCCGCCGCATCGCTGCGGCTTCCCTGCTCCGGCCGCTGTATGCGGCTGTTCATTTCTTTTCAGCACGGCCGCCGCATCGCTAATCGGGCCCCCTGCAGCTGCGTCCCTCTGGCCGCTTACAGCGCCGCGCATCCTCCCTCAGCGTGGCGGCTTGCCAGACCGCCTCACCGCTTTGGACCGGCGGCTGCGCTACTCCCGCCGCTGTAGGCGGCCGCTCACCTATCGCTTTCTGCGGCGCACTGTTCACCGCTGCGGCCCTTCCATGCCGGCACCGATCGCTAATTTAGGCCCCGGCTTCTGCCTGGGCCTACTTCCGGTGCCGGACTCCGCCCCCTTTCTTCTCTCATCGGGCGGGCTTTTCTCCCGCCCGACATTTTCACTGCGGCCCGCCTTCTCTCCGCCCACTGGCGCCATCTTGGGACTCCTTTACATGCACCTCTCATCCGTCGCCACATCTCAGGAGCCCATACCGCGGTCACATCCGCAGATCGGTCCAATTTGCGGCAGGAGCTCATATCACCCTCCTGCCTAAAAGACGACTTCTTACCGGAGGCCCATCCTATCAAGCCGAACAGCGTCCTCCGGATCCCGTTTTTCGTCTACCGTGAGTAGTTCTGCTCTGCAGACCGACACTCCCCTCTGCCCCCACCCCCCCTGCCCTCTATCCACTCGGGCAAAAAAGGGGGCCATTTTCGTCTTCCTACTCCTGCAGCAACCCGATTGTGCCCACCGCCCAGGATCCCCCAGCCGATCCGCCCGAGAGTGATTCCCCAGTCCCAGGCTGGGCCTCCTCTCCGTCTCAATCGGTGGCCAATCTAACACGGGTGTCTCAACCCTGGTGTCCGTGCTGGATCGGTTACCCCTGCAGACCCCCGCAGTAGCCACCGGGTCGCTGAAAGCTCCGTCCGAGCCCTCCAAGGCTAGCTGAAAAAGGTCCAGACAGGAATGCCAGTCTGAGTCCTCTTCTCGCTCCATCTCGACACTCGGTCCTCCTCTGCAGTCGGCGTCCTCCCGATCCTCCTCCCCTGAGTCAGGCGAGGCATTCTCTGATACGCCTTCGGAGGATAATTTGCGGCCGGATTCGAACCAAATCGCTAACATGAGGGATATGGTTCAAAGCCTCATTGGAGCGACCAATCAGACCTGTGGCATCAAAGATTCCTCTACGAAACCCGCAGATCAGGCGGTTTCGTTTAGACGGTCCAAGCTACCTCCCAAGGTATTTGCTCCTCATCCTGAATTCAAGGAGCTTCTGTCCAGAGAAAGAGCGAATTCGACCAGACGTTCTCAAAGAGACAGTCTTGGAGTCTCATATCTCTTTCCTCCGGATCTCATTGCCAACCGGAATGAGAGGCGTTAGAGAACGACCTCTCCCCCTGTGGATCCGTCGGCTGCTAAACTTGCCACCAACACAGTCCTTACGCTGTCCGGTGGGCGGCTCTGAAAGATTCCATCGATAGGATCATGGAATCCTTCGTGAAGTCGGCTCTCAAAACTGCCGAATCATCCCAATGCCCAGCTTGGGCTTCCACTTGGGTTTCGAAGTCTGTATCCGAGGGGCTAAACAACTCCGTTGGGGCATTCAAGCTGGAGCTCCATCAGGTCGGCTGGCGGAACTTGCCTCCCAGATTTCTCACGCCGGGGAATAATTTGTGCCCTGGACGTCGCGTCTTCTGCCGCACAGGCGTCCAGTAATGTTGTTGCCAGCTGTCGCACTGTTTGGCTCAAGAGTCATCAAAGAAGTCCCTTACGAGCCTGCCTTTTCAGGGTTCACGTCCTTTTCGGTTCCAAGCTGGACCAAATTTATTAAGGACGACACTGGCGGCACCAGTCCCCTTCTCCAGACCTCGCCTACTTCCCCTTAGGCGGCTACTTCGGTCTTTTTGACCTTTTTCGTAGTTTTGCGGCATCAGATTCCTCTTTCGCAACAGCAGAGGCCTCTGGCACGTTAGATAGAAGAAGGTATTCTTCGACTCACTCTTTCCTG
This sequence comes from Ranitomeya imitator, assembly GCF_032444005.1. NCBI lineage: Eukaryota > Metazoa > Chordata > Amphibia > Anura > Dendrobatidae > Ranitomeya > Ranitomeya imitator. Next base: position 580,361,817 of record NC_091286.1, read on the forward strand.
GCGTGCCTGCTACTCCTAAGGTGGATTCTCCAGGTCCAGGACTGGAAGTTCCACCTAGGCATGACCCACGACTAGGCCCCAGCCCGTTTCTCAGACCGGGCAACCGTCTCCTGTTCCTCAGGGACGTCTGGGTCTCCTCAGTAGAGGGCGCATGGGCCAGGGCACTTGTATCCTCTAGATACAAAATCTTCATTTCACGGTCCTGGGATCGTTTTCTTCAAATCCCAACCTCCAAGAGACCCCGCTCTAGTCCCGGGTTTCTTTACAGCCATTGTTTCCCTCCTTAAATCTGGGGTAAACGTTCCCGTCCCAGAACAGGAATGGTTCATCGGTTCACAGGCTTCTCTTCGAATCTTTCTGTACTGACAGAGGACAGCAAGGTTCGTCCCAGTCCGGATCTCCATTTGCTGTACAGGAAGTTTCGTCGGAGACACTTCAGGATGATATTCCCTCGTTCAGTAATCACTTTCATGGAGGCTCAGGAATTTCGGTTTCAGGCTCCCGAAAGTCTATCCATCTTTTCCGACATTCTAACCGTTGCGGGTGGCTCATCAACAGGAAGAAGTTCCGTCTTGTTCAGCGTCTCGTATCTCTGGGCATGTTCTTCGACACTTGTCGGACCAGAGTCTTCCTTCCCGAGGACAGGATATCCCTCCTTTGTCAGGAAGTTCGCTTGCTCCAGGGTTCTCGGCCCTAAGGAGGTTTGGTTGCAACATCGGAAGCAGTTTGCCCTTCGCCCGTTTCTTTCAAGACTTCTTCAGCAGGCTATTTTATCGCAGGGTACAGGTCTGTCTTCTCCCTGCATCGTCCGATCCGGCTTTCTCCCAGGTCAAATGGTTCCTCGACTGGTGGCCGAGGTCACTTCTCTTATCCCAGAGTAGATCCTTCACAGCATATCCTTCCTTCCAGTTCCCTGGCAGGTGGTGACGACGGACGCCCGTCCGCTCGCGGAGGCGCGGGGCTTTGTCTCCTGTTCTTTCAGGGTTGTTGATCGGTGCAGGAGCCTCCTTTGCCGATCAATGTCCTCGAGTCCCGGATCATCTTTTCTGTCTTTCCTTCACTGGGTAAGGATTCTCAGCAGCCTGCCAATTCGAATCCAGACAGACAATGACACAGCAGTGCATATGTCTACCACCAGGGGTGGACTCGGCGTTCGCTGGCCTCGGCCGAGATTCCAGGACCCTCCTTTGGACAGAGGCAACGGTCCTGGTGAGCTCCGCAGTGCATGTCCCCGGCGTGGACATTTAGGCCGCCAACTTCCTCGGCCGCGAGGGCCTCGCGGCAGGGGAATGGTACTTCAGGAGGTTTCCTATCGGATTGCTCTTCGATGGGGGACTCCAGAGGTGGACCTCATGGCGTCCCCATTGAACAGGAGGTCCCTCGGGTCGGCCCAGGGTCCCGTGATCCTCTCAGTGGTGTTGTCTCTCTGGCCATTCCTCGGTCGCAGTTCGGGCTCCCCTATCGGTTCCCACGCCTTCCCTTGCTTTCCAAGCTGTCGAAAAAGATCAAGGCTGGATGGGTGCCGGTCATTCTAATCGTCCCGGATTGGCCAAGGAGGTCTTAGTTTGCAGACATCGCCAATCTTCCGCGGACACCCCTGGTGTCTTCCGGGCGGACCCGATCTGCTGTCTCAGGGTCCGATCTGCCACCCGAATTATCGGTCGCTCAGTTTAACGGCGTGGCTGTGGACTCCACAGTTCTAAGAGCGTCCGGCCTTTCGGCCCAGATGAGTCACTCTATAATCCAGGCTGGGAAGCCTTTGTCTTCTTCCAGGATCTACTATCGTACCTGGAAGGCTTACTTTCGTCGATGCGAGTCCAACCACTTTTCACCTATGTCCTTTTTCCCTGCCTTCCATTTGGTTTTCCTTCAGGCAGGGCTGGATTCGGGCTTCGCTCTTAGTTCCCTAAAGGACCAGGTTCCTGCGCTCTTCTTCCCTTTCAGAAGACGTTATCTTCTCAGCCACAGGTTAAGACCTCCCTTGAAGGAGTAGCCCACGCTGTCCCTCCGTACAGGGCCTCTGTGGATTCATGGGATTTATAGGTTGGATTGGTTGTGCTTAGGGGTTCCCCCCTTTGAGCCTCTCAGGGAGTTTTCCCTGTCAGTTCTATCTCGGAAGGTGACTTTTCTCAGGTCCATCTTTTTGATCCGCCGCGTTTTTGAGTTGGCGGCCGCTTCTTGCCGACCTCCTTTTTTGATTTTAAACCAGGACAAGGTGGTCCCAGGCCTCTGCCTTCCTTCCTTTCTCGAGGTGGTTTTTCATCTTTCCACCTCAACGAGGACATCGTTATACCTTTCCTTTTGTCCAGCTCCGATTCATCCTCTGGAGTGATCGTTGAACAGGCTGGGCCTCGTCAGGGCAGTGAGGATCTCCCTGGCTAGCACAGCCGTTTTCCGAAAGATGGATTCTCTTTTCGCCATCCCTGATGGCGTGCGTGGAGGCCTGCCGACTTCCAAGGCGACTATTGCTCGCTCTATCAGATCGGCAATGGCGACTATTGCTCGCTCTATCAGATCGGCAATTTTGGAAGCTTTACCGGGTCAAGAACAAGAGTGCCCCCTCCTGAGATAAAGGCTCACTCTACCCGGGCAGTCGGCGCTTCCAGTGCGGTACGTCACAGGGTTATCGCTGACGGCTTTGCAAGCGGCACCTGGTCTTCCATCCACACGTTTCGCCGAACTACGGCGGACTCCAGCCTGGGCAGAAGGATCCTGCAGGCGGCAGTGGTGAGTCCTCGGACCTGATGGAAGTCGGTTTTTCCCACCCCAGGGACTGCTTTGGGACGTCCCATGGTTCCTGTGTCCCCCAATGAAAGGCGATAGAGAAAACAGGATTTTTGGTTGCTTACCGTAAAATCTGTTTCTCGGAGCCTTCATTGGGGGACACAGCACCCTCCCAAGTTGAACAGCTCTGTTTACTGTATACGTTTGAGTTCTTTGAACACTCTTCGAGTGTTTGAAACTGTTAATCTATGGAGCGCCGTAGAATTTGTTGGCGCTATGTGAATAAAGTTTATTATTATTATTCCTCTTTTACACGTTGCTTCTCCTACTGCTTTCTCACTAACTGAATATCCTACTTCCTGTCGGTAGGGTGTATACTGCAGAGGAGGAGCTAACTTTTTATTTGCATAGTGTCAGCCTCCTAGTGGCAGCAGCATACACCCATGGTTCCTGTGTCCCCCAATGAAGGCTCCGAGAAACAGATTTTACGGTAAGCAACCAAAAATCCTGTTTTTCACATTTTTCCACCTGAAACAATTGGAGTGCTGCCTTCATTATATATATATATATATATATATATATATATATATATATATATATATATATATATAATGTGTGTGTGTGTGTGTGTGTACACACGTGGTCAAAATTGTTGGTGCCCCTCGTTTAATGACAGAAAAACCCACAATGGTCACAGGAATAACTTGAATCTGACAAAGGTAATAATAATCTATGAAATTAAACAAATAAAAGTCAGACATTGCTTTTCAGCCATGCTTCCACAAAATTTAGAAAAAAATAAAACTCTTGAAATCTGCCTGGACAGAAATGATGGTACCTTTAACTTAATATTTTGTTGCACAACCTTTTGAGGCAATCACTGCAATCAAACGATTCCTGTAACTGTCAGTGAGACTTCTGCACCTCTCCACAGGTATTTTGGCCACTCCTCAAGAGTAAACTGCTCCAGTTGTCTCGTGTTTGAAGGTTGCCTTTTCCACACGGCATGTTTCAGCTCTTTCCAAAGATGCTCAATAGGATTTAGGTCAGGGCTCATAGAAGGCCACTTCAGAACAGTCCAATCTTTTCCTCTTAGCCATTCCTTGTTGTTTTTAGCTGTGTGTTTTGGGTGAATATCCTGTTGCAAGACCCATGACCTGTGACTGAGACCAAGCTTTCTGACACTTGGCATCACATTTCTCTCTAGAATCCCTTGATAGTTTTGAGATTTCATTGTACCTTGCACCCTGTGCCAAATGCAGCAAAACAGCTCCAGGACATAACAGAGCCTCCTCCATGTTTCACAGTAGGGACAGTGTTCTTTTCTTGATACGCTTCATTTTTCAGTCTGTGAACATAGAGCTGATGATGTGCCTTGCCAAAAAGTTCCATTTATGTCTTCTCCCAGAAGCTTTGCGGCTTGTCAGCATTTAGTTTGGCAAATTCCAGTCTGGCTTTTTATGATTTTTTTTTTCAACAATGGTGTCCTTCTTGGTCATCTCCCATGACGTCCACTTTGGCTCATGCAATGACGGATGGTGGGATCTGATACTGATGTTCCTTGAGCTTGAAGTTCACCTTTAATCTGTTTAGAAGTTTTTCTGGGCTCTTTTGTTACCATTCGTATTATCCATCTCTTTGATTTGTTATCAATTTTCCTCCAGCGGCCACGTTCAGGGAAGTTGGCTGCAGTCCCATGGATCTTAAATTTCGGAATAATATGCGCAACTGTAGTCACAGGAACATCAAGCTGCTTGGAGATGGTCTAATAACTTTTTCCTTTAACATGTTTGTCTATAATTTTCTTTCTAATCTCCTGAGACAGCTCTTTCCTTCGCTTCCTCTGGTCCAGGTTGAGTGTGATACACACCATGTCACTAAACAGCACAGCGAGTATCTGCAGCCCTATATACAGGCCCACTCACTGATTCCAACATTGTAGATACCTGTGATTGTAGTGGACACACCTTGATTTAACATGTCCCTTTTGTCACATTATTTTCAGAGGTACCAACATTTCTGTCCAGGCCTATTTCATGAGTTTTATTTTTTTTTTAATTCTGTGGAAGCATGGCTGAAAAGCAATGTATGAATTTCATTTTCATAGATCTTTTATTTATTATTACTTTTGTCAGATTCAAGTTTTCTCTGACCATTGTGGGTTTTTCTGTCATTAAACGAAGGGTACCAACAATTTTGACCACATGTGTATGTATGTGAGTATGTGTATGTGAGTGTGTGTGTATATATATATATATATACATATATATATATATATAATGTGGGTATATACATATTTGTGTGTTTGTATATATTCGTATGCATGTGTGTGTGTGTATATATATATATGTGTGTGTGTATATATATATGTATATAATGTGTGTGTGTGTGTATATATATATATGTGTGTGTATATAATGTGTGTGTACATATATGTGTATGTATATGTGTGTGTGTATATGTATATATAATGTAAGTATATGTATGTAATGTGTATATATGTATATAATGTGTCTGTACATACATATATATGTGTGTGTATATATATATATATATACATCTATATGTGTGAACTTAGCTTGGCTGTGATGAACAGACATGTTAGTGGTCTGTAAGTAGTAAGATCACTTGAAGTGGGGAAGAAAAGAAGTGGGATATGAGGGACTGTGACAAGGTTCTTACTACTTCTCCAGATTGCTGAGCGGTCGGTTCACTCCAGGGCTACCCTTCGTTGTTGAGTTAATACTATGCGCACGGTCATGTCAGCCGATCCTGTCCTGTGTCTGACTCTGAGCCCGTCTTGTTTATTGCTCCTTCATGCGTTTTCTGTTCCTTTTTTGTTTAGATGTTTATGGTCCTGTCCGGGCGCTTTATCATCTCAGTTTGTGCAATTTTAAAACTATTACCATGACTAAAGGATATGTTCACAGAGCTGGATGTGCTGAAGATTCTAGATTTTCTGAGTACTGACCATTGCAAAGTGAGTGATATTTTTGACCAAATTTCTTTGTCAAAAATTAGCAAATGACGTGCATGGAAATGGACTTGTGGCAGATGTTAAAGCCACGGCACGTCCATTTATGCTTCATTCTTTGCAGGGGGTGAAATCTGCCACAAATTTATATGTAACTCGGAGTTGTAGGGTATGTTGTGGCAAATCCCTAATCTTCAGAAAATGTAAATTCTGTCCAATCTGCTTTCCCTATGGACACATCTGAAAGCGGTGTTGAATTCTCAAGTTCTTTCAGTTTCTGGTGTTTGTGGCTCCAGATTGCCCCCAGGTTATTAGGACGGGTGCATTGGTGCTTAGTGTATGGCGTGTATTTCATGAGATGGCCGTGGGCCATTACAAGGAGGATGTGTTCGGTGGCTGAATGGTTGAGGATCCTTGCGTAAGGCTCAGTTTCTTCTCATTCACAAATGTATCGCATGGAAGGTGTCCAGAAATCACGTGTCACCTTTCTGATTGCCACTAGGTGCCACAGCCAGAAGAAGCAGCACCATGAATTACCGGGATCCCTAAAGGGCAGGTGGCATTTTATATCCTGGCCGCATCTGTGATGATTACGGGCAGCAGCGGTGTAAGAAATGTCAGCTTTGCACATTCTCATAGCACAAGGCATCCATGCTTGGCTTGGTCGGCATGTAGTATTCCCCCTTCCCCCCTTTTTAATTTATTTTTATTATTATTTTAAGCCTCCAAATCTTTTTGGAGATTGCAGAACAATCTGATCCCGCACCCATTGCCTTCCCAATAGGCACGGCCTACTCGAGGCAGCCACTTTCCTTACCACTCGAAGCACTTTAATAATCCGCTGTGGCCGGATTACATGTGTCTTTTTGTTTTGTTTTTGTTTTTTAATATAAGATGCATAATGTATCAAGTTGTTTTCTTCTTTAAGATCAGTTCCATGATCAATGCTGTAATTTCTTTAATGATAAAAAGAAGAAAAAATATGTTGGAGGAAAAAAAAAAAAAAAAAGTTTATGAAATGTTTAGAAGACCAAAGATGATTTATAATCTTTCTGTATATATTTATTTTTAAGCCTTGCTTTCATTGTGGAAAATATATGAGGTTTGGTTTTGTCAGTATTACAATACAGGTACGGCTTTTCTCTGCCATAACTCGGTATTGAGGAGTTCCACTTTCTTTTTGTTTTTTTTGTCCCACCCTGGACTACAGGTCTTTGTACAGACTTTCTGGAACCCCCAAGCGTTGCACTGTTTTTGGTGGGGAATTGTTTTTTTTTTATTTCATTTTTAACTGGTCCTCAAAAACTCAAAAATATTTCCATGGTCAGATATTAAATCATTCATATGGGTTTGTCCTAACTATCACGAAGAGGAATGTATGTGCACAAATGAGAAAAATTAATTTCAATTATTGTGCTCAGTCTGTATCCCGATTGCAGAAGAGCAAACCTAAATTTACAAAATTGGGGTCCGTGCAAAGTGAAATAAAAAATAACATTCGGATTTTTATTTCTTTCTACAGCTTGCAAACTTTTGTATCCGTGGTTGCAGACTGTAAACAAACCCTATATATTTTCATCCTGCACCCATGTGTTAAGCTGGTGAGATCACTGTTGGCCAAATTTTGGTTTTGCAGAGCGCTATCTCCCCCCACTCCCCTGTACACCTGGCTCAGCCCGAGAGGAGGAGAAAGCTGCCGCCAGACTCCTGTGCCAGCAGCGCACCTCGCCTAGAACCAAAAGGATTGGGGGCTGAAATGCTTATGGAAGCCTTAATTCCCGTGCATTTACCTCCCACTCCCAACTGTAGGTTAGGGCGGAAGAGAGATATAGCTGCATACTCGGAGTATAAATTGGATTTGTTTGTAGCCTGCTTCTATGAAGACACATAGGTGTGCATAGGAGCTGTGGACGCAGAACGGAAATATTTAGTTTTAGTTCAATTTGAGCAAAAACTATCCATAGTTATTTACATTGCTGGTTTACGCTTAAAGGGTTACTCCCATAATATAAAGTGATGGCATATTACTAGTATATACCATGACCTTAAGGGTCTGAGCTATAGGACCCCCACTGATCCTGAGGCTTAAAGGGCTGTTTGACTGCACTCCCGACCACCCAGCTGCGCAGGGCGAGGCACCAGGCTTTGCAGTTCCCCTGCACAGGGGCTGATATGGTTATATCCTTTGTAAACTGTACAGCCTTCTGTAATCCCAATTGTCAGCTCACACAGACTGTCACATAAATGCTCGGGTTTGTTTCCAAGATACCAACATCTAAAGTCCAACCTACACTGTCCCTGCTGATGGGAGAATCCACGGGATAATTTGGGCCGGCCAATTCAGCAATACAATGTAGGCCGCAGTCATATTGGCTGAGTTATCCACCTAGAAACCATGAATATATATATATATATATCAGCTGGTGTTACCTTATTTAGTGGTCTATCGGGAAATCTTCCCCAGTTTAGCTATGTGATGGCATGAGGACCCGCTCAGAATCGCATGACTCGTGTTCTATGACAGGGTTTCCTCACCAAGTTGGTCAATAGAAGTTCCTGTGTGATGCAATTGCATGGACTGTACCCCTGAGGTTCTTTACAGAGAGAACTCAAGCTCATATCACATATAATGATGATGACTGCACAGTGCCAGTCACAGAATTATAATACAGAAGCTCACAGTTCAGTTTCCCTGACTGTACACTGATAATCCATATAGAGTGAAGGATAATCTGTGTCATCCCAGCAAGCAGAGATGGTGTTGCCTCCAACCGCTCTGGTGATGCTTTACTGTTCCAACATGTGATTTATAGCATAGAAAATTAACATGCAGGATAAAAGCTAGGAATCAAAATGATGGCTGGCGAAATGAAAACAGGAGTCTGAATTACATGTAAGTGCAGAGTGTGACAGACAATCAGCTGAGGATGCAGTTACAAAAACAAAATTGGAGTGCTACTTTAAAGCCACCATAGAATTTAGATGTGGTGGCTTGCAAAAGCATTCCCTTGGGATTTTTTGAGGGATTGCATCAGTTCATGTAAAGAACATGTCTACAACTGTGAATTTTTATTTTTATTGTAAAGCAAGCAATAAATAGGACAAAATAACTAAAAACTTCAGTGTGCATAAATATTCACTCCCCTAAAGTCAATACTTTGTAGAGCCTCCTTTTGTGGAAATTACAGCTGCAAGTCGCTTTGGATGAATCTCTGAGATTTCCACATCTTCCCACTGGGATTATTGCCCATTCTTCAAGGCAAAACGGCTCCAGCCCCTTTGTTAGATGGTTTCCTCTTGTGAACAGCAATCTTTAACTCTGACCACAGATTCTCATTTGGATTAAGCTCTGGTCTTTGACTAAGCCACGCCAAAACATTTACACATTTCCCCTTAAACCACTTGAGTGTTGCTTTAAAGGGACACTGTCACCTGAATTTGGAGGGAACAATCTTCAGCCATGGAGGCGGGGTTTTGGGGTTTTTGATTCACCCTTTCCTTACCCGCTGGCTGTATGCTGGCCGCAATATTGGATTGAAGTTCATTCTCTGTCCTCCATAGTACATGCCTGCACAAGGTGCAATATTGCCTTGCGCAGGCGTGTACTATGGAGGACAGAGAATGAACTTCAATCCAATATTGCAGCCAGCATGCAGCCAGCGGGTAAGGAAAGGGTGAATCAAAAACCCCCAAACCCCGCCTCCATGGCTGAAGATTGTTCCCTCCAAATTCAGGTGACAGTGTCCCTTTAACTCTGTGCATTCCAGTTTCAACTCACTAAAAGACTGAAACAGGTTTTGTTCAAGAATATCCCTGTATTTCACACCATTTATCTTCCCCTCGACTTACCATTTTCCCTGTCCATGTTGACCCACAGTATGATGCTGCCACCACCATGTTTCACTGTGGGGATGGTGTTCTTGGGGTGATGAGCTGTGTTGGTTTGGCACCAGGCATAGCATTTACATTGGTGTCCAAAAAGTTAAATTTTGGTCTCAAATCTATTTGGCAAACTCAAAAAGAGCCTTACAATTTTTGTGTGTAAGTAAAGACTTTTCTACCCACTCTTTCATAAAGGCCATCTCTATGGAGTGTACGGCTTATTGTCATCATGTGGACACATAGTTCAGTCTCTGCTTGGGAACTCTGCAGCTCCTTTCACTTTCACTCCTTTCACTAAGCATGTGACTTATGAAGGTAATTGCTTGCACCAACAATTTTTAGGGGCTTCATAGGAAAAGGGGTGAATACATATGCACATGCCAATTTTTAGCTATTTGGTCCTGTAAATTTAATTAATGCCTATATATTTCTTACTTCACCAACTTAGACTACCGTATTTTTCGGACTATAAGACGCACCGTACCATAAGACGCACCCCAAATTTGGGGTGAAAATTGCAGAAAAAAAGATTTTTTATAAGATAGGGGTCCGTCTTCTTGTCCGATTTTAAGATCTCTTACCTGAGGGCAGGCAGTGGCAGAGCAGGGTCACAGAAGGCATGGTGGTGGCAGAGGTGAGGTGATGCTGAGGTGCGGTGGGCGGAACGGCGTGCACCTGAGCAGGGTCCCATCTTGATTAGGTGGGCAACACCATGGCCTGGTGTCCATGGGGAGGTTGCGGCAGTGCTGTGGCGGCGGCAGATGTGCGGTGACATCCTCAGGTGGCGGCAGCCAGGGTCCCTTCCACATTTGAGGTGACGCCACGGCAGTATTGAAGGAGAGCAGCAGAGCTGGGTGAGTCACGGTTTTCCCGGTGGCGGCGGGCTTACCAGCATTGTGGCGGCGACAGAGGTGCAGGGATGATGTGGCGCGGTGACCGGTATGGCGTGAGCAGGGTCCCGTCCACATTTGAGGTGAATCCGCGGCCCGGTATTGAAGGAGAGCAGCAGAGCTGGGTGAGTTACGGTTTTCCCGGTGGCGGCGGCCATCTTCCTGAGGCCGCGCGTGTGCAGATTGAGTTTTCTGCTTCCTGGGGCTTCAGGAAAATGGCCGCGGGAGGCCGCGCGTGCGCAGATGGAGATCGCGGCGGCCATTTTCCTGAAGCCGAGATCTCAATCTGTTAACTCGGCTTCAGGAAAATGGCCGCCGCGATCTCCATCTGCGCACGCGCGGCCTCCCGCGGCCATTTTCCTAAAGCCCCAGGAAGCAGAAAACTCAATCTGCACACGCGCGGCCTCAGGAAGATGGCCGCCGCCACCGGGAAAACCGTAACTCACCCAGCTCTGCTGCTCTCCTTCAATAGCGGGCCACGGATTCACCTCAAATGTGGACGGGACCCTGCTCACGCCATACCGGTCACCGCGCCACATCATCCCCGCACCTCTGTCGCAGCCACAATGCCGGTAAGCCTACGTTCCAATTATAAGATGCACCCCCCATTTTCCTCACAATTTTTTTGGGGAAAAAGTGCGTCTTATAGTCGGAAAAATACGGTATTTAGTTCTGATGCATGACACACAAATCGGATTATAAAAATATTTAAACATGTAATGTAACAAAATAGGTAAAAAGCCAAGGTGGGGGTGGGTGAATACTTTCGCAAGCCACTGTAAGTCAGACAAACCAGAGATTTTGAAATTGACCATCTAATGTGTATAAGACCCTCCTGACTGTCCCACCGCAGGTGGGAGTTGGGGAACGATAGTTGTCGGCTGTCCATTAGACAGCTATATAATGTGTAAGGGGGACTTTTTTATCGATTGCCAAGCAGGTCATGACGATCACTAGTCGGGACTGAACGTAGGCGGCCTGCCAAAATGTTCGCGTGCATCCGACAACTCATGAGGACCACATAGGTGAGAATTTAGGGCTGGAGTGGACACTTGCAATGTGGGCTACAGCTGTATTTTTAGCTTTAGTGATCATTTTAAATATACATTCGGAATTATTTCTGTAGGTTTTGTTTGTAGTCCTATTATGATTCAGAATTCCTAACTATTGCTCCAAACTTCCCTTACAAAATACTACTTGTACCAAATTTCTTCAGCATTTTTCCTTCACGTCTGACAGACTAGTAATTATAATCGGGCACCAATTTTTTGGTGACCTACACATGCTTCATAAGACTATTTGTCCAGCTGCTGAAATCCGGCATATGGTAGAACATCATTCCAAAACTGATGGAGAAGCCGTTCTACCTGCAGGGCAGGTGTAGACCATAAACCTATGTGTGTGCACGGTCCACATCCCAGTTTTATTGATATAATATAAAGCAAACCTAAGCATTAGAACAATCACTTTCTTATATGCGCGCGAACAGGGTATTTTTTATTGGCATTACACACTATGATTCCTACCATTTGTTTTGTAGTGTTTCCATTTTAGCTTTCCATCACTTAGAGTTAGCAGAAAGCTCGTCACGCCCGTTAGAAAGGCAGGCCCAGAAGCACGGATGCTGTTTCCTTCTGCGATGGTATCACGTATGGGCACTGCCAGTTCCTGGGACCGAGAGCTATTAATTTTCCCACATGGCTTTTTTGTAAAGATTCTTCTCATCTCGCTGTGAAGTCTAGCTCTGTCTTAACCTTGAGAAGTCGTGGAAATGTTTATTTGAATATAAAATGGTTTTATTTTCTCATCAGACATATTTCATGTTTTGCTCATTTTTTTATGTTTCTTTTTGTAAACTACTGGTTGGAAAAGAACCTCTACTGAATAAAATTTCAGAAATTAGATATCAACTGTCTTATTTACTGCGCCTGCAATCTTCAGTAAAACGTCTATCGATACACAGTACTGTGCAACAGTTTAAGCAGGCGTGGAAGAAATGCTGCAAAATAAGAATGCTTTCCAAAAATAGAAGGTTTTTTTATTTTAAGTGCAAAGGGAATGAGCAAAATAGAAACTTAAAATCAATTTTTTCCTCAAATTGGAGAATTTGTTCCTCAAACCATACCTGAAACGCAGGGGGAATAACAATTGTGGTCGCAAAGGTTGCCACCAAACCTATGGGGGTGGGAGGGGGGGCCGCCAGCGCAAATTTCAACTTAATGTGCGTCCTCGGACACCCATACAGCTAAAGTGTATTGCGGCGCAGAGACCAGTCGGTCCGTGCACTGCAATACACACTGGCATCTGAGGCCAGAAGCTGACAGCGTGCACATGACTGGGGGTGCATGGCAGTGATGTCATGCACTACCATTGCTTGCATGCTGAAGTCAGCTGCAGAAGAGGGCGCCACGCAGCAGGGGAGCGGAGGGAGGGTGAGTAAAGTATCGGCACCCTTTAAATTGTTGCAGAAAATTAAAGAGAACCTGTAACCCCCCCAGCGCCTATTAAGGTAAAAGAGCCACCTTCTGCAGCACTAAGGTTGCATTCTGTGAAGGTGGCTCTTATGTTTTTGATCCCTAATAACGCTGAAATATTATTTTTTATAAATTTTGCGCCGTACCTAATTGAGTCGGGGGGGGGGGGTATGTTTTCTCCCCCTGACGCAGCTGCCTTGCAGCCATCCATCATCCCACCGGGCGCCGCCTCTGTTTCCTCACATCACCGGCGCCTGCGCTCTCCAATTATGTCTCGGGCATGCGCCGTGCGCGCTGCCCTGGAACTTACATCAAGTGATGTAAGTAGAGTGCGCCTGCGCACAGTGCCAGATTCCCAGCCCCGCAGTGTGAATAAATCATAACACACTGCGGGGCGGGATCTCAGGCATCCGCTACACGCAGGCGCGATATCAGTACATCAGCTGATGTGAGTTCCAGGGCAGCACGCACGGCGCATGCCTGAAAAGTGAGAGCACAGCGCAGGCGCCGCTGACGTGAGGAAGCAGAGGAGGCGGCGCCCGGTGGGATGATGGACGGCTGCAAGTCAGGGGGAGAACACGTACCCCCTGGACTCAATACAGGTATGGCGTGCAATTTATAAAAGTTAATATTTTCCTATCGCCACGACAGCACCCACGGAGAGAGGGGATCCACCCACCATCAGGACCGGAACCTACAGAATAAAAAGGGGGGTGGTTCCCCTCACCTCCTCAGTTGGGTTCTTGTCCTGAATGGGAACCGGCAGAAATCTTACCCGGGTCTTGGAGCCTCTGTGCAGCATTCACAGAGAGCGGCAGAGATGGGGGCACCGGAAGCAGCATCAGGGGTGTTCTCTCGTAGACCCCCCCTCATCTGGCCAGGATGTCGCGATCCCCAGGGTTCGTGTGAGGTCGCGCGAGTGCAGCACAGGGGAATGAGTCCCTGTGTCCATCCAGAAGAAACGGCTGGTTCCGCATATGGAGCTGTAGGTGGCGGCAGCATGGGGAGGAAGAAGTGTCCGTGACCTGGAAGTGATGATGACAGCTTCCGGGAGGGGTCGGGGAGGCATGTTACAGGAGGCAGGGCCGGGCCTCCTTATGTCGGCGTTGTGCAGCAGGAAGTGTACTACAAAGATGTCGTCTGTGGACACTGGAGGAGCAATTGCCACCACTGGTGGTAGCGGCGCTGGAGCAGAAGAAAAGCAAGGGCGGCAGTGGTCTCTCCGGAGGGAGCAGAATCACTGACAGCTGCAGTGGACGGGGGCATCGGCTATCAAGGACACCTACGTCACATCACCGCCTCCGGAGCTGGTTTCCTGCTAGGGCAGCTACATTGGGGAGTGCTGATATGGTCACCTAAATAGCTGAATCTCCCCTTTTGTGCTCTGTTCCCAGGTTAAGAGGTTAATAAAAGCTAAGCACAGGCAGTGTGCCATATGCACAGTATCCCTCCTCGACAGTTACTCTAAGAGGCTATATCAGTCATGTGTCTGCCATACCCTGGAAAAAGAGGCCCCTGTAAGTCGGGCGCATCTGAGATCTTTAATCAGGGAATAAATTAGGAACTCCCTTAGAGGGAAGACCCGGCAAAGGAAAGCTAATATTATTGAGTCTAGCTCAGACTTTAGTACGTCGGCAAGAAGGCAGAGGTTTGAGTCCTCAGAATCCCCCTCGTCATCATCATCTTCAGATGAGGAAGGAAGGCCTTGCTTCCCAATTGAGAATGTGGATTCCTTAGTAAGGTCGGTGCGAGCCACTATTGGGGTCGCAGGCAACAAGGAGCACAGGACCTAATGTTTGAAGGCTTGTGCCAGAAGAGTCGTAAATCCTTCCGAGTGAATGACTCTTTGAAAGACCTGGTTAAAAGGGAATGGGATAGACAGGATAACCGAGCATTTCTACCATCCACTTCAAAACGGAGATACCCGTTTGATGAGGTTCTCATGGAATCGGTTAAAATCCCTAATGTAGATGCAGCCATAGCCTCCGTAACCCGGTGCGTATTGCTAGATTGCCTCCATGGGACTTAAACCTAGTACTAGATGCCTTAACGGGGCCCCCTTTTGAACCCCTGGCTTCGGCCTCTGCTAAAGTACTGACCCTTAAGACTGCCTTGTTAATAGCCTTAACTTCAGTAAGGTGAGAAAGTGACATTCAGCCATTATCAGTAGATGCTCCTTTTTTGAAGATCTATCAGGATAAAATCGTTTTAAAGCCTGACCCAACGTATTTACCTAAAGTCGCTTCAAAATTTCATAGGAGCCAGGAGATCTATTTACCATCCTTCTATGATAACCCTACAACACTAGATGAGAAAAGATTCCACACTCTAGATGCTAAAAGAGTGTGCTAGAGTACTTGGGAAGGATGCAGGTGTGGAGACAGAGTAGGGCGCTGTTTGTCTCTTTTCAAGGTCAAAGAAAGGGGTTCAGTGTCACAAGAACACTATCGCCCATAGGATGCGATCAACCTGGTGTATTCAACCAAAGGGGAGTCTCCACCAGTGGAAGTGAAGGAGCACTCAGCGCGAGCCATGGCGTCATCATGGGCTGAAAAGGAGAAAGGAGGATGTGTCCATTGAATCGATTTGTAAGGCGGCAACATGGTCATCACCTTCCACCTTTTATAGACATTACCGTCTTGATCTTTCATCCACATCCAGCTTACAGTTTGGGCGATCAGTGTGTAGTGCTGTGGTCCCTCCCTGTGATAGTCTCTGAAAGTCTCTCCGTGGGTGCTGTTGTGGCGATAGGAAAACTAGTTATTACGTACTGGTAATAGGATTTTACGGCGTCCACAACAGCACCCGCGCGTTCCCCCCCGTACTTAATTACTAAATTTCCTGCACACTTTGTGGAAGTGTGATTAAACTTTCACTGTATAGTGGTGGTGGTATTATAGTATGAACAAGATATTTTTTGTGTACTAATCCTTGGGCGGTTCCTCGCATACTCTAAAACACAACTGAAGAGGCGAGGGGGAGCACCCCCCTTTTTATTCTGTAGGTTCCTGTCCTGATGGTGGGCGGATCCCCTCTCTCAGTGGGTGCTGTCGTGGACTCCGTAAAATCCTATTAACCGGTACGTAATAGCCGGTTTCAGCGTTATTAGGGATCAAAAACATAAGAGCCACCTTCACAGAATGCAGCCTTAGTCCTGCAGAAGGTGGCTCTTTTACTTTAATAGGCCCTGGGGGGTTGATAGGTTCCCTTTAGGTTTTTCTTGCAATTACACATGTTCTATTATAAACATGTTCATTTCCTTTGTGTGTATTGGAATAACGCAATAAAAGAAATAAAAGGCAAACTGGACAGAATTTCACACAAAACTCCCAAAATGGGTGAAACAAATTGCTGGCACCTTTCCAAAAATGTGAGTAAACAACTTTGTTTCAAACATGTGATGCTCGTGCAAACACACCTGTGGCAAGTAACAGGTGTGGGCAATATGAAAATCAAAAATCATACCTGAAACCAGATAAAAAGGGGAGAAGGTGACTCAATCTTTGCATTTTGTGTCTGTGTGTGTCACACTAAGCATGGAGAACAGAAAGAGGAAAATAGAACTGACTGAGGAGTCAAGAACCAAAATTGTTGAAAAATATGAACAATCTCAAGGTCACAAGTCCATCTCCAGAAATTTAAATGTTCCTTTGTCCCCAGTGTGCAACATAATTAAGAAGTTTACAACACATGGCACTATAATCTCCCTGGACATGGACGGCAGCGAAAAGTTGATGAAAGGTTGCAAGGCAGGATAGTCAAGATGGTGGATAAACAGCCCCAATCAAGTTCCAAAGAACTTCCAAGTTGTCCTGCAGGCTCAGGGTGCATCAGTGTCAGCACGAATTATCCATAGACATTTGAATTCAATGAAACGTTATGGCAGGAGACCCAGGAGGACCCCACTGCTGACACAGAGACATAGAAAAGCTAGACTGCAGTTTGCCAAAATGTGAGTAAGCCAAAATTCTGGGTAAAAGTCTTGTGGACAGTTGAGACCAAGATAGAGCTTTTGGAAACGGACATCATTCTACTGTTTACAGAAATCTGAATGAGGCCTACAAAGAAAAGAACACAGTACTTACTGGTAGAGGTTCAAAGATGTTTTGTGGTTGTTTTGCTACCTCTTGCATTGGGTGCCTTGACTGTATGCAATGCATCATGAAATCTGAAGATTATGTAAAATGCTGCTGAGCAGTAGTTGCGACCGAGCTGCTGTCCGGTGGCGTTCTGGCACTTTACAGACAATGAGTGTCCCAGTCCTAGTGTGCTGTAAGGTGTGGGATGCATTACACTCACTTGTAGGCAGCAGGCCTCCGCTGCCTCCAGTTCATCAAGTGGAATAGGACACAGCAATCCAGATGTCCTTTCTCCTTAGTACAATTCCTCTTCAGTTCTGCCCTAGGCTCAAGCCAATGTTGGAATGTCCATCAGTGATCTCCATTTGGCCGCCGATTGCCCTGAACATTTGTTTCATGCTGCATTTAGCAACCCACCACCCCACCTGAAATTGAACCCACTCCACACCTCACTGGCTGACACTAAACTCCCTCAGGAAGTGTCACCCTTCTTATTAGCACTAGTGCCCACCCACTGGACTAATCCTACCCTTAATCATTTCCTATGTTCATGCTAACCTGTTCTATATCCTATGCTGTCCTTAGCCTGTCCTTATGCTATATTCACATTATGCTCTAACACTTTATATACTGAACATCGTAATAATACATGGCATTACACAGCATATCAATATTTTATTATTTTTCCTTTAAATTTAAACTCAAATAACTAATAATGACACACATAACATGTTGATTTGGTGGATTAAACTTGGCCACGACCTTTAACAACATCTTCTTATATATACAAATATTACCAAACTCTTATAACCTTTCTTTAGTTTTTCTCTAAACCAACACTCAGCTTAGCCAATGCTCAAGAATGTTAGGAGTTGAATTGACACTGCGACAGGGCACACTAGATCGGTGTAACAACAGTTTTTAGTGGCTTACCGATCGCAAGATTAAGTACTTTTTAAGTAAGCAAACAGGACAAATATCATCTTCAGATAAACCCATCAACTTTAACCAATTACAGTACCTTTGCTAGCTTGGTCTGTCTTAGATCTGGCTATTAATAAAGTAATACGATAAGTCCTTAACATATTATGTTCAAAATTCTGTCCTCCTTTTCCTGTTTTACTCCTGGGCAGCAGCTCCCCTATACGTAGCGCTCCAAAAAATTACAAAGCTGCGGCTGTGTGAAATAATAATGCTTCAAAATTATCAAAACAGTAACTACTATATATAATACCATGCATAAATCCTCTAGTATAGATGGCATGATAGGGCATCTGCTGTCCCTTCAACATCTGTTTCACCCAAAAAAATAGCAATTTAAAGAGCATTCTCCCCTTATTTTAAGCAAAAGAGACACACTCCAAATTCCTTACCACTGTAGAAATATGCAAGCCCTCTAAAAAGAATAAAAATAAAAAAAGACATCACATTCAATAAAGCAGCCTGCTCTGAGCTTTGCCCACCTCCCAGTTTCTGGCGTTACAAAAGCTAGTCCACATTTCCCATGATAACCCATCCATGTCGTACTTGCTACCAATCTCTGCAATAGTTCCATAGCGAAGACCAAATTAATCCCCAAAGGTAATCCGGGCACTTCTCTCCCTTTTGGTGGGCGTTTGGCCCGAGACTGAAGAATTTGCTGAACTAAATGAGAGTGTGGATAAACTATGGAAAAACTCATTTTCACTAAACACTGCCTTCACCATATATTCCACTTTAAGCACAGCAACACCAGAGGTCTCAGCAGCTTCGCTATCGGACCACATTTTACCGACAAGCAGCTTTACTGTTAGACCTCAATAAAATATTTCTATTAGCCAGATTCTTTCCCCCGATAACTACCGCTATCGATAATGAGAACAATTCTAACACAACCAAGTTTTTTGTGACTCCACGCTCCACCCAGGCCCTACACCATTGCCCAGCACACCAATACCCATTCCAGTAAACTCCCAAACCATTCAAAGATGCATTTGTAGCTAAACCTAACTCCCCAGCTGGAAGAAAACTATCACGCCATAACATCCGACCATTAAAATATTTTAGAAATTCCAGCCAAATTTCCAGATCTCCTTCTTTATTTCCTTAGTTATCCTAACATGAAAGCAAGGATTTGTTATACCAGCAATATGCAGAGCTAAACGCCTACAAAAAACTCTAACCGTTGGCATTATTCTTGAAGCAAATGCTAATAAAGCCGCAGCGACTCGATCTCTTGGACAGTAGCTTTTTTCCTTCTGTAATAAGCAGTAAGGCTGTCCTGCATTTCTCTATATTATTCTAGCGGCAGCCTGAATTCACCTCTAACCGTGTCTATTATTATACACACTACAAACAGGCCCGCCGCTATACCAGTCTGTTTTTTTGATAATTTTATTTTTTACAACCTCTGGGTGTTGGTCTGCAGATTTCAAATTACCCACTCATGTACATCCGACCCTAGCAAATTGAGGAATTGTGAAACCCTCAGAAAAACTATTAATTAGTTTGGCCATCCTGCAATTTGGGTACCGCTCTAGCCAGGTTCACATTCTCTCCAATCTTAGAGACGTCGATGCCCTTGCTAAGATATTTCCTCGTGGAGGGCTGGCATGACATGCTCGCTTTTTTTAAACACCTGGCCATAGGGTCCATTCCTCCACAAAAGGAACATTCATGTTTGTACTTACATGTATCAGGCCATTTACACTACAGTAATTCTTTAAAAGCAAAGCACGTACCTGTCTTAAATATGGTCTGAGCTGGTGATTGATGTGCAGTGACTGATTTGCTAGGCAACATTAAATTCAACCAAAGACCCACATCCTTTACTCCCCAATTAAGGGATGGGTAAACTGACATTTTCTGACAGAAATTTTCATCATAAATGTACCAGCTTAGCCCTCCAAAGTTTTTATAGGCCTCCAACACTATCTCTACTTGTTGTAAAAGCCCTGAGCTTTTCTCCCATATTACTAGCAAAATTACAAAAAGCTTGTAACCATTTATTGAAAGAACTAGATATAGGCCTGCGCCTATCCTCGTCCTTTTTCTTTTCCAGTTTTGCCAAAAATTTCTTTGAGGCTGGCAACAATGACCGTAAATCAGTATATTCGTTATGCCATATTTTTCTTTTATTGCAACCGCTAAATGGTAACCCAGGGGTGAGACCAGGCGTACTAATGCCTCCTTATAACACTCTTCTCCCACCCCTTTAACTCGTGCTGTTACTGGGGAAATTACAGACTCCTGCTCCTCCCTTTTGCAAAGAAGTCTAAGAGGAGGCTTAATAGCTGTCTACCAATATCTGAAGGGATGTCACAGTGTTGAGGGATCATCCTTATTCTCATTTGCACATGGAAACATGAGAAGCAATGGAATGAAACTGAAAGGGAGAAGATACAGATTGGATATTAGAAAAAACTTTTTGATAGGGTGATCAATGAGTGGAACAGGCTGCCCGAGAGGTGGTGACGAGTTCTCCTTCAATGGAAGTCTTCAAACAGAGGCTGGACAGACATCCATCTGAGATAGTTTAGTGAATCCTGCATTGAGCAGGTGGTTGGACACGATGACACTGGAGGTCTCTTCCAACTCACCACTTTATGATTCCATGATTTGTCACACGGTGCTTGAAGCTGCAACATCCTAAGGTGGACAGGACAGCTGAGGCAGCGCTGTAGGCAGGCAAGGCCTCACTCATCCCCCAACTTCTTCCAGAGATCCTCCAGTGTGGTTTCCACAGCAGCAGGTATGACAGCTACTCCCAACAGTAGCGACGGGGAGTAACAGATCACACCGGCGCTGACATATTCTATCCCCTTGCTGTCACTATTTACACAAAAACTGCCCTATCGCTAAGCGTCGCTGGGGGGGGGACACAGATTCTCCTGCAACGCACAGCTGACAGGCTGCCTTCTCCCACCAATCTTAACTGCTTCACAACTACGTGCCAAAACCCACTTGGCGGGAAAACTTAATTTTCCCACCAAATAACCCCTTGAAGAGAGGAATAAATTGTGCATGGTAATGCCATGTATTCCCCTCCTGAAGTTCCGGGTTAGCCACTACATTAGACGCACGTTACTTTCACACATAAAACCGCACAACCGTATTTACATAGTGCATCTGTTGTCTTCAGGGGCAGGACCAGGGTAAGACCGTTCACATCCCTACAGTTACAAAAGGGTTTTGAGTCGCAATATAGTGCCCAGTGTCAGAAAGCTGGGTTTGCTCCTAGGTCACGGGTATAAGAAGAAGCTTGTTAACGGTTATAGGAAGTGATTTATTGCAGTTATTTATTCCAAAGGGTGTGCAACCAAATGTTAAGTTGAGGGTGCTAATAATTTTGCCCGGCCCCTTTTGGGGGGTTTTGTGTGAAATGATGTCAAATTTGCCTTTTTCTCTCTGTGTTTTTGTGCTGTTCAAATTACAGAGGAAATAAAAATGTATATAACAAAATGTGTAATTGCAATAATTTTGTGGGAGAAATACTTTATTTTCTGGAACAATTTGAAGGCTACAGTAAGATGCACAACATTCATTAAGAAGCGCACGTATCTTGAATTTGGCGCATCTTACAATTGGTGTGTGCCTTCACCAGTAATGTTATCCAGAGGGGCTGGCATACATTTTTGAAGTAATTTCTGACACTTGTGTGATGAGCTTGACCCCAGTCCATCTCCACACATGTATGCAGAGCTGTCTGGGACTGTCTTTAACCCCTTCCCAATGTTGGGCGTAATAGTACGCCCATGTCGGACTCCCTTTCCTTCCGCTCTGGCTGTGAGCCCACATCTTTCCCAGCATGTCAGCTATTTTGAACAGCTGACATGTGCCCGGAACAGTCGCGGGTGGATCCACCGGCGGCATTTAACCTATTAAATGCCGCTGTCAAACCCTGACAGCCGCATTTAACATGCATTTCCGGCAATCGCGCCGAAAATCCGCCCATCGGTGACCTTTGTCACGTGATCGTGGCTCACTGATGCGCTGGCATGACAACCAGAGGTCTCCTGCAGACCTCTATGGTTGTCACTGCCAGATTGCTATGAGAGCCACTCGGTGGTCGGCGCTCATATATAGCAAGTGAGGTATTCTGCTACATGCCATGCAGGGTATCTGATCATTGCCTGCATGTAGCAGAGCCGATCGGGTTATGGCAGCTTCTAATCTCCCATGGAGACTATTGAAGCATGCCAAGAGTGAAAAAAATGTTTTTAAAAATATAAAAAAAAATATATAAAAGTTAAAATCACCCCCCTTTCGCCCCATTCAAAATAAAACAATAAAAAAAAAGAAACAAACATACACATGATCGTATTCAGAATCGCCCGATCTAGCAATAAACAAAGGATTAACCTGATCGCTAAACGGCGTAGTGAGAAAAAAAGTCAAAACGCCAGAATTAAGGTTTTTTGGTCGCCGCTACATTGCATTAAGATGCAATAACGGGCGATCAAAAGATTGTTTCTGCACCAAAATGGTATCATTGGTCACAAAAAATGGAGACACTGCATGCTGGCCGCAATATTGGATTGAAGTTCATTCTCAGCATGCAGCCAGCGGGTAAGGAAAGGGTGAATCAAACACCCGAAAACTCCGCCCGTATGACCCAAAACCGGTCCCGCCAAATTCAGGTGATAGGTTCCCTTTAAAATGCAATGAAAAAAAGTAATTAAATGAGCATCCTGAAGATGCCATGTCATTGAATCCTTAACAATGAATGTTTTCATCTGCCAAAGTACACTGGCAGGAAGAACTTATGAGGTTGTGACTAGGGTTGAGCGACTTTTACTTTTTTAGGGTCGAGTTGGGTTTCGCGAAACCCGACTATCTCAAAAGTCGAGTCGAGTGAAATCGGCCGATTATGGCGAAAAGTCGGGGATCGACCGAAACACGAAACCCAATGCAAAGTCAATGGTTTTTTTTTTCTCTCTCTCTCTCCCTCTCCCTCTCTCCTCCGTCCCTGAACAGAAAAGCTGGTGTTACACATTGCAAATCGCTACAGCGCACAAGCGACAAGATGGCGATAGGCGTCCACGCCCCTAAGACCTATGTCATCACTCTGCCCACGCTCCTTCATTGGCTGAAAAAATGGCGCCAAGCGCGTCATACGAAATGCGACTTTGGCGCGAAGATCGCCGACCGCATGGCCGATCCCACACTAGGATCGGGTCGGGTTTCATGAAACCCGACTTTGCCAAAAGTCGGCGACTTTTGAATTTGTCCGATCCGTTTCGCTCAAGCCTAGTTGTGACATTGGGGTCTTCCAACGTCCGCTTGTGATCATACTAATGGCAGTGCCCCTGCACGGCGGTAGGGAACAAGCATAGGTTGCAACTTTACAAACATGTTTTAAATATACACCGGGGAACCTTATTTTTCAGCCAATTATTATGAAAATGGGATTATTTTTAGGAATCGGATAGAAGCACAGATGGTCATGGTCACACATCGGTGAAGGGTTAAACATACGTCTCCTGAGTTCCTGAAAAACATCTGCAGAAGGCAGATACTGGAACGTGTTGTGGTTGGAGCCAAAGTTGGCAATTGAATAAGGAACACAAGAAGAACAAGTCCCCTCCTATTGATATATAAAGGTCAGTGAACGTGCGACAACCATCATTCACAGCACTGAGAAAATGAAGCTTCTCATCAGTGTGTCCATGCTGGTCATTGTAGTCCTGCTTTCCTATGGAGGTCTTACTTTGGGAACTATATTACCAGAGCCTTACCATGATCACCCAGCAAAGGTAACACAAATAATAATTAGCAGTTATATTTCTAAAAGCAACAAAACAAAAAGAAACCTTGGCACATTCGTCATTTAGTAATCTGCAGATGTAGCAGAGCTGGGTTTGGCATAGCTGTGGTTTTATACAGAGCTACGCAGTAAACTCACTGCACTATTGTAACTCAGAAAAAGCAGACAGAAAGTTTAATAATCAGGATTAATTTAGATCGTCTTCATTTATACATTTAGGGCTTTATTGTGCTTCATTCAGCTTGTGCAGTATGAAAATGAAAAGTAATGCATTGTGAGGCTGGAATCGTACATAGGGGTTCTTTAAGGCAATATTTAGTGCTGTCTTTTTATGCCAAAGCCAATATAGGATTCAAAAGGAGTGAAAAATATAAAAGACAAACTTCTACTTCTTCCTGCTGCATCCATTTTTAGATTTGGCTCAAAAAACTGAATCTGAAACTACACGTTGTTTCCAGCCTAAGGCCACGTGCACACGTTTAATATTTGGTGAGTCTTACCTCAGGATTTGTAAGACAAAACCAGGAGTGGGATAGTCATTAGTAATGAGCGTGTATACATGTGGCTCGGGTTTCCCCAAGAACGCTAGGGTGGTCTCCGAGTATTTGTTTGTGTTCGGAGATTGTTTTCATCGCCGCAGCTGAATGATTTACAGCTATTAGCCTGCTTGAATACATGTGGGGATTCCCTAGCAACCAGGCAACCCCCATATGTACTCAGGCTGGGTAGTAGCTGTAAATCATTCAGCTGCGGTGATGAAAACTGAATCTCCGAGCACTAACAAATACTCGGAGACCACCCTAGCGTTCTCAGGAAACCTGAGCAATGAGTATACTCGATTATCACTCATAGCCATATTAAAAGTAGAATAGAAACACGTCACCCACTCCTGATCTTTAGCCTTAGGCCATGTTCACACTATCAGTATTTGGTCAGTATTTTACCTCAGTATTTGTTAGCCAAAACCAGGATTGGAACAATCAGAGGAAAAGTATATTAGAAACATGTGCAGCAATTCTGCAATAATCACCCACTCCTGTTTTTTAGCCTTAGGCTACGGTCACACGTTCAGTATTTGGTCAGTATTTTCTGTCAGTATTTGTAAGCCAAAACAGGAGTGGGTGATAAATACAGAAGTGGTGAATTGTTTCTATTAGGGCTCATACTCACTTGCGCGAGACTCTGATGAGTCTCACACGGCAATACCCGGCACTGCACCTGGCACAGAGGAGCGGAGCGTGTGGCTGCATGTATTACTATGCGGCCGCACACTCCGATCTGAGTGCCAGCAGCAGCACCGGGTATTGCCGTGCAAGACTCATTCGAGTCTCGCGCAAGTGAGTATGAGCCCTTATACTTTTCCTCTTTTTGTTCCACTACTGGTTTTGGCTTACAAATACTGAGGTAAAAAACTGACCAAATACTGATAGTGTAACCGTAGCCTTAAGGTAAGTTCCGACAATGAGTATTTGGTGCATTTTTAGGGTATGTGCACACAATCCGGATTATTCGCGGATTTTTCACACATTTTTTAGGCGGCTTTCCGCAGCAAAAACGCTTTAAAAACTGCATACATTAAGCATCCCATCATTTTTCATGATTTCTGCAATTTTTGTGCACGTTTCCTTTTTTTTCCGCAAAAAAAAGCATGCAGAAAAATACGCAGCATGTTCATTAATTTTTGCGGATTTTAAGTGGATTTCTCACTATATTATTGCATTGGAAACCTCCGGGAAAAAACGTGCAAAATCTGCACAAAATACGCGATAAAAATGCGTGCAGAATTCCTGGGGAAAACCTCAGGATTTTCTCAGGAAATTTCTGCATACTTTCCGGACGTGTGCACATAGCCTGTTACAGATTTTCTGCAGCATTTCTGCATCTATTAGCTAATTTAGGCCACGCTCACACGTTCCGTATTTGGTCAGTTTTTTACATCAGTATTTGTAATTGTAAGACAAAATCAGGAGTGGAACAATCAGGGGAAAAGTATAACAGAAACATGTCACCACTTCTGTATTTATCACCCACTCCTGGTTTTGGCTTACAAATACTGAGATAAAAAACTCACTAAATAGTCACTATGTGCACGTGGACTTAGGTTACTCGAAAATCTTTTTTTTATGTGTTTTTATTGTGTTTTTGATGCTGCTGTCTTAAAGAAGCAGTCCCACTAATTTTTTATTCATTAAATGTGTATGTAATGTAGTGTGAGTGTATTAATATATTAATATACTCACCTACTGCTGCTCTCTCTGATGTCCAGCTTCGTTCTTCTCAGCTTCTCTGTGACCTCACCGCTCTGCAGACTGGCTGCGTGACCCAGAAGTCTCTTTTACAATGAAGGCCTATTGAGCATCAGAACGATGTCCTGTAGGCTTTCAATGAAACAGCGACTTCTGGCTCCTGCATAGCGCATAGAATGAGGCGGCTAGTCAGAATTGCGGTAATGTCACAGAGAAGCTGAGAAGAACGACACTGGACACTGAAGAATCTGTTGGTAAGTATGCTAATACACTCACACTACATAACATGCCTGTACACACACATGTAATGAATTAAAAAAAGTTAGCGGGAGTCCTACTTTAAAGGGAACCTGTCACCCCCAAAATCGATGGTGAGATAAGCTCACCATCATCAGGGGCTTATCTACAGCATTCTGTAATGCTGTAGATAAGCCCCCGACGTAACCTGAAAGAGGAGAAAAAGAGGTTAGATTATACTCACCCGGGGCGGTCCTGCTGCGGTCTGGTCAAATGGGTGTATAAAGGTTTGCTCCGGCACCTCCTATCTTCATTCCATGACGTCCTCTTCTGGTCTTCACACCGCGGCTCCAGCGCAGGCGTGCTTTGTCTGCCCTGTTGAGGGCAGAGCAAAGTACTGCAGTGCGCAGGTGCCGGGCCTCTCTGACCTTTCCGGCCCCTGCGCACTGCAGTACTTTGCTCTGCCCTCAACAGGGCAAAGTACGCCTGCTCCGGAGCCGCGGCGTGAAGACCAGAAGAGGACGTCATGGAATGAAGATGGGAGGCCCTGTTCCAGACCTGAGACACCCATCGGAGCAGGGTGAGTATAATCTAACCTCTTTTTCTCCTCTTTCAGGTAACATCGGCGGCTTATCTACAGCATTGCAGAATGCTGTAGATAAGCCGCCTGATGATGGAGAGCTTACCTCACCATCGATTTTGGGGGTGACAAGTTCCCTTTAAATAAAGTTGCTTTGATTTTGATACTTTTTGGTATTTGGCTTTGAAAAAAACTTTATTGATACAGTCAGGTGTGGATTATTTATGTTTATAGTGCGTTTCCACAGCAAATGCATGTGGGTTTTTTCTGCATTTCTTCCTGTTCTCGACAATTGGTGCATGTTCCAGATATGGGATACACATCTATCAGACATCTTGTTGTAACATATTAGGAGATGTTCTAATGCTCTCAGTTCTGCTTAATTTGTAAGGATATTTTTCCCACCTGACTTTATGGGGGTTGATATTGGACTGAGACAAACTGATGAAAGTTTTAAGTTATATCGAAGTATGTTTTCCAGGTGTCTTGTCCTGTTGAGAAGCCGGTGAGATCCTCAGAGAGTCTGTATATAGGTAATGGAAATCCGCAGAGTGTTCTGCACCTGGAATTCCAACTTTCCGATTTGACAAGGTATTCCCCATCTCATAATGTCTTTTGCAATCCAACGGCTGCTATGTAGATAGACTTCCATCAGGAATATTGCTTATAAGAACTGAGCATATGAGGATTTCTATGAATTAAAGTGAATCTGTAACCAGGTTTTTGCCACCTAACCCAAGAGCATTATAATGTCCAGAATTATTAGGCAACTTGGATTTTTGATGATTCATTTTATTATTGAACAACTACAAAGCTGTCATCCAATCCAAAAGGTTAATAAACCTGAATATTTAAGAAGGCTAAAATTAGGGTTTGTCTTTCTCAGGCCGGTGTCACAGTACCGTAAAATACGGCTGAGTACTATGTGAGAAAACATTGCTTAGTACTCGGATCAGTGTTAATCTATGAGGCAGCTCACATCACGTTTATTTTCTCAGCCGTATTCAGCGTGTGTATGTAAAATCACAGCATGCTGCGATTGTCACTGAGACAAGACTCGAGACTCAAGCCTATGGGCGTGAGAAAAAAATCGCATAGCACACGGACCATGCGAGTGCTGCCTGATTTTTGCGCATCGGTGTCCTTTGAGAAGCCGGCAATTCATCTGCCGCATACAGTAAAATCACAGCGTAATAGATAGAATAGATATATACACATAGAACATATAAATATATAGATGTCAGTGACACATATATATATATATATATATATATATATATATATATATATATATATATATATATATTACATACATAGAAGAAAAGCCAGGAATTCATCTGCCGTATATGGTAAAATCACTGCAGGAGCCAACAGGATAGAAGAGATGGATTACATACAGTAAATACAAATAGAATAGGTAGATATACAGATGTCTGTGACAAATACAATTAGTACAGTGTGTGCAGCTTACTGTACATGTATTTAATTAATAAAAGATAATTTTTCTGAAAAAAATGGCGTGGACTCATGCATAATTTTCGTAACCAGCAGAGGGAAAGCTGACGATTGGGGCAGATGTTTATAGCCTGGGAAGGGTGTCATACCCATGGAGATTCCCAGGCAATTAATATCAGCTCACAATTGTATACTTAACCTTTACTAGCTATTAAAATGGTGGCACCCTAAAAAAATGATGCAGGGTCCCCCTATAATTAATAACGAGCAAAGGCTATGCAGACAGTTGCAGGCTGATATTTATAGCCTATGAAGGGGCCATGGATACTGGTTCCTCACAGGCTAAAAACATCAGCTCTCAGCCGCCCCCCAAAAAGGCGTATCTCTAAGATGCACTGATTCTGGCACTTAGCCTCGCTTTTCCCACTTGTCCTGTAGCGGAGGCAAGTGGGGTGATAGTGGGGGGGTTGGTGTCACCTTTGTATTGTCAGGTGACATCAAGCCCCGAGGTTGGTAATGGAGAGGCGTCAATAAGACACCCCATCACTAACCCCATAGTCACATTGCATGAAAACATACACACCCAGAATAAAGTCTTTTAATTGAAAGAATGACAGACTCCTTTAAATCTTCATTAAACCAAACTTACAACCTTGCCCATTCCACCAACGCCACCAACGCCCTTGTCATCTGCAAAAGAGATAAAAAACAACAACAATATTCCTCACCTTTCCGCAGAGATGCTGAAAAATCTATTTGTCCCATGACGGGTCTAGCTCTGCTATATCTAGATGGCAAGCTGCGTGGTTGCATGATGTGACCATACAGTCTGTCATCCAGTAGAGACACTGAGCACCGTGTTCCCAGTGTCTCCCTGTGAACTCCTATTCTTTGTCTGAGGGCACCGTGTGCGTGAGAAAGTTCTCCTGCTCGCAGTGCCATCAGACAGATCCTGCGAGTTCACAGCCAATGAACTCACTTCACCTTTCTGACATCAACGCGAGCGTGGTGGGACAATTTCCCACCGCTCTCATGCTTAGGTCCATAGGTAACTGCATGCTTTTTTTTTTAAATCACAGAAATCCTCTTTAATGCTTTTACTTGCAGCCAAGCAGTGGAGACTTCAATGCTGCGATGGAGCATTGTCCTGCATATAATCATGGTTTTCTTGAAAGAAGCAGACTGTTTCATGTACCAATAATTTAAGAAAGTGTCTTCTAAAGACTGGCAATAGGTTTTGGAGCTGATTTTAAGTACATCTTCAACCCAAAAATGTTAAACTATGTGTCTTGTTCAGTGGTGGTTGGGTTTCAGCCTTCCTTACCTTGGCCATGTCTCTGAGAACTGGAACCCTTGTATTTCTGGGCCCGTGACGTCTCTAGTTGAAGTCCTTCATCTTCGTTTTCCTTCTTCATCCAGTGCAGACCGCGATCACTTCTTCCAGCCAGGACTCGATTCTGCAGAAAATAGCACACCGTTAACTAGGTCACCGCTTTCAGAGCACATTCCCCACTTTTCCCCAACTTCTACACTACGCAGCTCAATACAGACGTGCACCCACCATTAATACATAATTATTTATTATACAATAGCCACTTTCCCCACCCAATAAATATATAAATGAATTAGCACCTGTACTTTACCCCAGTTCATTACCAGTCACACTCCGTCATCCTCAATGCCCCCACTCTGTTCCTCCTTCTCCCCGATTCATTATATTTACGTGTCCCCCTCTGCCCTAATTCATTATGTCATGTCCTCTCTCTCCCACCCCACTCTCTATTCACTATCAACTGCTTTTCCCACCCTCGAATTCATCATTTGGTTCCCCCCTACCTCAAAGCAGCGTCATTTGTTCTCCACCAACCTAAATTTATCATTATTTGCTTCTGCATCCTCCAGTCTCAATCCATCATAATTTACTCCCCTCACCTCAATTCATCATCATTTGCTCTTCCTACCAACCACCTTCAATTCATCATGTGCTGTCCCCCACCCCCAATTCATCATTATTTACGCTCCCCTACCTCAATACATCATCATCCACTATCCCCAGTCCCACATCCTCAATTCATCGTCATTTGCTCCCCCACCACACCCCACACCCATTTAATTAATTGTATATAAAAAAAAAAGCTTTTCATACTTATCTCTCATTCAATCCCCTGCAGGCGCATCTTCACCTCTGGTATCCTGGTGAGTGGCATACGTACATGCCAGCATGATGACATCATTGCGCATCGCCATCACCAGCACTTCACAGAATAGGTGGAGGGACCTCCACAGGAGCTGCTCTGCCATTCTATTTTGGTGGCCGTGCAGCACCAGGAAAGCTCCCCGCGCCGAGATATGCCCGCCGATGACTGTGTGCTGACACACAGTACATTATTGTACTCTGGGTCCAGGACCAGGACCCCACTCTCTGCTTCTACTCACCGGGTTTTTTTGCAATTGGGTTTCATTAAAAATGTTGCATCATTTGCCTTCGATAGCCTCTGTGCTGTACCATTATTCCTTGTAGCAGAACTGAGTTAACTGAGAATCCATCAGTCAGCCCGCTATGATGGTCTAATGGGACGTCATTAACTCTTTTATCTGTGTTTTTCTGAGCTTCTCTCACACGATTTAAGACCAGAGACCACATCAAAGTTAAACGTGCAGAGAAACAAAACGCTTGTAAAAGTGCAACGTTTTTAATTAAGCCAAATTGCAAAAATTATTTTTAGCCTTAAATACATGCATTTAAGTACAAAAAAAGTCTCCACAGGTGGACATCCTCTTTGACTGTATATACAAATAAGGCTTATGCAAAAAATATAAGCAAAAATATATACATCTGCACTGCTAGATGAGTTGGACCCTAGTGCTTTCCTTACGCTGTGAACATATACCGCATAGAACCTAAAGAAGCCAGATTCTACCACCCGGGGTGCCGCTGTTGCCACAGTTCAATGAAAGTCCAAATAATAGAAAAAAGAAAAAAAGAACAGCGCACTCACCGGTGATGCTTTGGTAGCTTTATTCAGACATCATAACAAACGTTGCAGGGAGGGTAGTGAAACACACAGGCAGGCTACAACAGTCGAAAAAGGAAACAGGTCTCTTGGAGACCATTACAATAGACGATACATGCAATACGGTGGTTAATTTAACTGACTTCGTTCTAAATGAGGTGCATTTATCTGTTTTATCTAAGGGCCTCAATTATTGTTTGCCTGAGGAATTTAACATTGTCGATTTCAAGGTGGATTTATATAAGGCAGTCAGGAAGATCCATCTGTGTAAATCATTTGCGGTATCTGCACGTTTAAATAAAACGCAAGAAGACAGGTTGGTAGATTATCCAGGAGAAAAACCATGTAAAATTGGCCCTTTGGGCTTTACCTTGTCAAAAGATCCTTCGGATGACATACAGAAGGATGTAGAATTGTTGTTGAGTCTTACAGATACTCCCTTGTCTATTAACGTTGAGAATACTGCCCCCTCTGCACCCTTTATGAGAGGTGTAAAATCTACATATGTCCCCCCTGTGTCCCCAGGCAACCTCGTAGACATCTTTGAGGCTCAAGTCATAAAAGATGTAGAAGCCTTAATATACAAAAAACCCTTGAGTAATTTGAAACCGGTCGAGTTTATAGCTTTGAAAGAGTTACAGGCACGCTCAGACATAATAGTGCGTGGGGCTGACAAGGGTGGAAATATAGTGTTACTCACCAGGGATTATTATATACAAGAGGCTAAGAGACAATTATTAGACACCAGTACGTATGAAATGTTAACAGAAGATCCCACATTTAAGATTCAGACCTCGTTACGCTCCTTTTTAAGGGGCTATGTTGAAAGAGGTACATTGTCTTCGAAACAAGCGGAAAAATTGTATCCAGAATTTCCCAGAAAACCTCATTGGTATCACATACCAAAAATACATAAATCCCTGGTAGAGCCCCCGGGACGCCCTATTGTGTCCGGGGTTGGCTCTATCACAGAACCCTTGTCAGCATATTTAGACTGGCTGCTACGGCCCCTCCTGCGGGATGTACCTTCTTATATAAAAGATACGAAGGATTTCTTAAAGGCTCTAAGGGGATTTGATTGGCAGGAGAACTTCTCCTTGGCTTCGATCGACATTGAAAGCCTGTATACCAGGATACCACAGGATTTAGGCACAGAATCAATTAAAGAGGTACTTAGTAATACTCCTACAGACGTGAATACCATTTCTTTCATATGTGAGGGTTTGTCATTTATTTTAAAAAACAATACATTTAAATTTGATAATATGTGGTACAGACAGATAGAGGGTACAGCCATGGGTACTCCGGTCGCATGTACCCTGGCTAACCTCTATCTGTCTGTATTTGAGGATCGGTATATCTACTCCTCTAACAACCCCTTTTTAAAGCACATCAAGTTCTATGTTAGGTTCGTTGATGATATGTTCATGGTGTGGGACGGGGACCGGGAGTCTTTCACAAAGTTTGTGGGGCACCTGGGGCTGTCCAACACCATGAACATGAAATTTACTTCTTGTTTTGGAGAATCTAAATTAGTTTTTTTGGATGTGAGCTTAAGGGTTAATGCTGGTGAATTGATAACAGAAGTATACCGTAAGCCATCCGCGTCCAATTCCCTCCTTCACTTTAATAGTGCCCATCCCCCATATACCAAATTGGCTTTACCATATAGCCAGTTTTTGAGGGTTAGAAGAATTAATAACAGTGCTACTGGTTTCCTTGAGCAATCACAGGATTTATACAGCAGATTTGAAAGGAGAGGTTACCCCCGGTCTTTATTAAATACAGCTCTTGAAAGAGCAACTAACACGGTCCCATACAAAGCGAACAAAGAGAAAAAAGGAAAAAAATTTATATTCAGTTTCAAGTATGGTCCAATGGACACTACGATTAGGTCTGCGGTCAGAAAAAATTGGCAAATATTAGCCCAAGACCCCGACTTAAAAGATATCATTGAGAGAGGACCACTATTCGCCTGTCGGCGTAGCAGGAACATCAGGGATTGTTTGGTCCGTAATAGGATCGTGTCTCCATCAGGCAATTGGTTACAGACAGGGGTACCTAAAGGCAATCACAAGTGTGGTCATTGCAACTTCTGTATTTACCACTTAACAGGTAATTCCATTAGAGTGGGCCCAATTTCTCATACAGTTCGGCACTTCATCTCCTGTAGGACTAAAAACGTTGTCTATGTGTTGTTTTGCCCGTGTGGGTTCTTCTATATTGGCAAGACAGTGCGTCCTTTGTTTGTTCGTGTTAGAGAGTACTTTAATTCCATACGTACGGGGAAAGGGGTGCCCCGTTTAATTCAACATCTGAGAGAAGTACATGCGGGTAATGCGCAGGTTTTACGCTTTGCTGGTTTGGAGAGAGTTTTCTTACCTCAACAAGGGGGGAACCTTGATCGTCTTTTGCTTAGACATGAGGCTAGATGGATTCTGCGCGCTGGTGCCTCGGGACCAATTGGTTTCAATGAGAAAATTGACATGTCGGTCTTTCTGTAACAATTTATGACATTGCTCCTTTGTACAAACTAGTTAGGTATTTTGTGGCTTTGTAATTGTTTTTAAATTTCTGTTTTTATTACAAATAAGGCTACTTTCACACTAGCGTCGTTTGGCCTCCGTCGCAATGCGTCGTTTTGGAGAAAAAACGCATCCTGCAAAGTTGCCCGCAGGATGCGTTTTTTCTCCATAGACTTTCATTAGCGACGCATTGCGACGGATTGCCACACGGATGTGTCGTGTTTTGGCGGACCGTTGGCACAAAAAATCGCTACATGTAACTTTTTTTGTGCGTCATGTCCGCCATTTCCAACCGCGCATACGCGGCCGGAACTCCGCCCCCTCCTCCCCGGACCTTACAATGGGGCAGCGGATGCGTTGAAAAACTGCATCCGCGGCCCCCGTTGTGCTTTTACTTCACAGCATGCGTCGGTATGTCGGCCCGGCGCACTGCGACGCCCCGTACCAACGCTAGTGTGAAAGTAGCCTAAGGGGTATCTGAACAAAGCCAAACACATATGCCATTTCTTTCTGTGACACTAATACTTGATATTATGGTCAGAAACAACCCGAGCAGGTGTTACTTATGTCACTAGTATCTGTCACTGACTGATATCTTTTTTGCCCAAGAATCCTTTTTTGCCCAAGGGATGTAGGATAATCGGACTGTAAATGATAATGACTACTAGGAATTCAGGGATAATATAAATACTCATTTACAAGAGGCACAAACACTTCTGACAATTTACAGTTAGGGGGCAGTATTCCTTACAATTTTCTTGACTCGTGACTATGATGTAATAGACTGGCAGCTGTATTTTTGTATATAGAGGTTTATGCATTTCTGGTCCCCATAATGTCTCGCCTGTCCTCTCCTCCACAGTAACCTCTCCTCCTTTGATTTCCGGACATTTGATCCAGAAGGCATCATCTTTTATGGAGATGTTGGACAAGATAATTGGTTTGTACTTGGGGTCCGGGATCGTCGTCTGGAAGTACAGATGAGTAATGGAAATGGACAGATGGTTCTCTCCAAGTGGGGGCCAGATATGAGCGATGGAAAATGGAGGAGGGTAAGATGAAGCACAGCTTAGGATCCTTGATGGCTCTGATAAGCTTCTCTGTTGACCATGTTGATAATGTATTATAAAGCCTCTATATGGTTATAATGGTATGTAACAGATGAACCATATTGTTGAGATCTCAAAGAGGTATTCTCAAGTTTGGAAGTTATCCCCTATTGGGTAGGTGATGACTTCTCGACACCTACCCATCCCAAGAACCAGAGTTTTGAAGAGACCCATGTGAATGGCGCTGAACTTGATCATGGGCACTGCCACTCCATTCATACTCAATAGGACTGCCATACATAGACAGATAGCCAACTGTTGTGCTCAGTCGGTCTCTGGCACTTTCATAAGTATGAATTGCAAATGATCGTCTAGTTCTCAGGATCAGCAGTCAGACTCCTGCCATCATGAAGTTTTCCCCTATCTGATGGATAGGAG
Organism: Ranitomeya imitator; assembly: GCF_032444005.1. Taxonomy (NCBI): domain Eukaryota; kingdom Metazoa; phylum Chordata; class Amphibia; order Anura; family Dendrobatidae; genus Ranitomeya; species Ranitomeya imitator. The sequence goes on from NC_091286.1 coordinate 580,397,129, forward strand.
ACAGGGCCGGCGTCAGCACTCGGCGTACCTGGGGCCCTGACGAGACAGGGGGGCCCATTCAGGGCTGGCATTAGGGGCAGGCAGCTTCCTAGGGCCCCCGTTCCCCCAGGGGCCCTCAGCTAGCGGCACATCACGCAGCTGCAATCGGGCCTCTGTGAGGCAGGGGGGCCCGACTGTCGCCAGCGCCAACTCCCCAGCACCGCATTGAACTATACCGGCGTCTGCCGGTAAAGTTCAAAGCAAATGATGGAGGAGAGAGCGTCACTTGACGCTCCCTCTCCCATCATTCCCCACTCTGCCTCTGAAATGCCGCTGCGGGTGCGCGATGATGTCATCGCGCACTCGCTGTGTGTCAGGCAGTGCAGCGGCAGCCGCCGAGACCAGAGCAGGGAGCAGCGCGGGCACGTTGAGAGGTGTGGAGTGTTTTTTTTTTAACTATAACAGTGAGTACTGGACTATGGGGCCATTCTTGGGGGGAGGGGGGCTTTGCTGTATACCACATGTCTGTGCTATATACTACATGGCTGTGTTATATACTACATGGGCTGTGCTATATACTACATGGCTGTTCTATATACCCACATGGACCGTGTTATATACTATGTGGCTGTGCTATATACTATATGGGCTGTTATATGCTACTTGCGCTGTTCTATATACTACATGGCTTTTCTATATACTACGTGGGCCATGTTATATACTATGTAGCTGTGCTATATACTATATGGGCTATTATATGCTACGTGGGCTGTGCTACATGGCTCTTCTATATACTACGTGGGCCGTGTTATATACTATGTGGGCTGTTATATGCTATGTGGGCTGTGCTATATACTACATGGCTGTGTTATATGCTACGTGGGCTGTTATAAACTACATGGCTGTGATATATGCTACGTGGCTGTGTTATATACTACGTGGGCTGTGTTATATACTACATGGCTGTGTTATATGCGATCATGAATCGTGGTATGTGTTAAAGGGGAGGGGCACCAAGACTCTTTCGCCCCGGGCCCTCAAAAACCTGGAGCCGGCCCTGATAGGAGATAACTTCCAAACTTGAGAATACTTCTCTAAGTGTTAAAATGATATATCACACTATAACACCGGACTTGTTATGGTGCTTGTCAGTACTGCCTATATTGCTTTCTGTGTTGTCTTGCAGGTGACGGTGGACAGTACCATTGACACTATTGATGTGAAAGTGAATGGAGAGGTTGTGGTGATGTTGACGTTCCAGGTGAACAATGAGCTGATGCCTCGGAGTTCCTCCACACTTGGCATCATCCTGGGTGACCTTCCTGCAAACAGTGATGTGCAGCTTCTCAGGCCGGTACTATGTCATTATGTGGCACAGAGATGATGTTCCATAACTAACAGATTAAGCTATAACATGTACAGAAATCCATATTAACCTATGACGTACAACCTACACTACACATTCGTAATAACACATTAATCTAGAGGAGTAAAAGGCCATGTCCACACGTTCAGTATTTGGTCAGTTTTTTTACACCGGTATTTGTGGGCCGAAACCAGGAGTGGAACTGAGGAGGAAAAGTGTAAGGCCAGGGTCACACTTGCGAGAAACTCGCACCGGAGCGTTCAGCTGCATAGAAATACATGTAGCCTCCAACTCCGGTCCCGGGTGCCGGCGGCAGTCTCGGGGAATTGAGACGCGAGACTCGTGCGATGCGAGTTTCTCACAAGTGTTACCCCGGTCTAATAGAAACACGTCACCGCTTCTGTATTTATTCCCACTCCTGGTTTTCGCTTACAAATACTGAGGTAAAATACTGAAAGTGTGAACATAACTTTGCTGATGGCACCATGTGCTCCCTCCATCTAGCTGGTTCCTGCTTTGGACGGGTGTTTACGTAACTGGGCCTGGGTGAAAAAAAATACAGAAACCCTGGACAATGCAATGGAGACGGATGAGAACCGACGCTGCTTTGAAAATGAGGAACCTGGAGCTTTCTTTCCTGCTCATGGCTATGCTACCTTCAAATCTGCTCGTGAGTTGTCCTCTTATACACATATTTAAAGGGATTGTTGACCTTTGGGGACATTTTTTATATTTACATCTATGTGAGGATAAAAATACTTTTTTTCAATTGGATTTCATTAAAAATGTTATTTCGCATTGTTCGGTTTTTACAGGCTTTGTTTCCCTACACGTTCTACTTTGATATTTTCTGCAGTCATAAATTGCTGAATGGAGCTCAGAAAAAGACTAAGGGTATGTGCACACGTTGCGGATTATGCTGTGGATCCGCAGCGGATTGGCCGCTGCGGATTCGCAGCAGTTTTCCATGAGTTTACAGTACCATGTAAACCTATGGAAAACAAAATCCGCAGTGCACATGCTGGGGAAAAAAACACACGGAAACACTGCGCTATTTATTCCGCAGCATGTCAATTCTTTGTGCGAATTCCGCAGCAGTTTACACCTGCTCCATAATAGGAATCCACAGGGGTAAAACCGCAGGTGGAATCCGCACAAAAATCGCGAAAAATATGCAGTAAATCCGGGGTAATTCCGCAGTAAATCCACAGTGCGGATTTCCTGCAGATTTACTAAAATCAGTGCGGAAAAATCCGCACACCTTTCCGCAACGTATGCACGTGGCCTCATAACAGAGTTACTAACTCTCCTGTCAGAGAAAGCTCACTAACCAATTTCTGGCTAACTCTTTCTGCAGCCAGCAATAGCTAGTGCAACACAAAGGGTATAAAATGCAAATGGTGCAAAATTTTCAATTAAACCCTAATGCAACAAAACAATTATTAAGTCCTAAATATACTAGTTAGTAAAAAGTTTCCCTTGTGCACACGACCGATTGCTATCTATGGCTTTCACGGATAGTGCTAGTACCCATGTTATTATATAGGGTTGTGCACAAGTCCATTTTTTTTCCTGGGATAATTCGGTGCCAGGTCCGATTTTGAGTGTTGGAACCAAATTGGTAATGCAAAACATGGGTGGATCCATGGAAAACATCGGACCGAACTCTGATGACATGCTGATGACACCTCTGAGAAAAATTGATCCCACTAATCAAATTCGGATCAGAGTCTGACAAGCACAATAGGATTGTTTTTCATGGATGGAGAGAAAGCGGTCGTGTGCATCTACTTTAAAGCCTATTTAGCAGTGAAAGTCTTGTTCAGCCAGATGGCTGATCCTGAGAATGGCACCCAAGTCTGTGACATCGATTTGACCTATTAGGGCCTACAGACAGGGGGTGCCTACATGCGATAATCTCTTTAAGCATTATTGGCAGGCAGGGCTTTTTATTTTATTTTAAATCAAACATTTTTTAAGTATCCTTTGGTTATATCATAAAAATCTATTTGGCGGGAGTCCAATTTCCCACATTGCTCCTTAGAACATGGTTCTAAAAGACAAGTGCTCTTACGCAGCTACATCTATGGAGGCTAGTATAGTAACAAGTGCCATACTAGGCCCCCACTGCTTTACTCCTTTACAATGAATATCTATTGTTAGAATACCCATTTAATATCTTTAATTATTGATTTTAGTTTTTCCAACAAAGCACAAAGACTCCTGGAAACTGACTCTCCAGCTCTCCTTCCGAGTAATAGAAGATGGCGGGGTCCTTCTCAGACTGTCCGGAGCAGGAAACGTTTCTGCACTGACAATAACTTTGGATCTGGAAAAGCGGGTAACGATCATTAATGTCATTATAGTATTTTTTTCTAGCGCCTCTCTGTTATCTGTATATTATATTATGTAATTGTCTTCAGGTTCTGGAAGTTTCCTTACTGGGAAAATTGGCACATTCATTGAAGTTCCCACCTGGTGAATGTCTAAAAGTCTGGCATACCGTTAACGTTGTTATCCAGTCCAATCAAGTTGTCCTGAGTACCAGTGAGGTCTCATCGTCCATGGAAATTTTGCCAGCGGACTTCAAGGCTTTTGAAAACATATGGCTTGATCATGATTCTCAACTTTCTATCGGAGGCACTTCAGGTAACTGTCAACTTCTAGGGCTCAGTACCACATGTTCTTTATAAACTACACATTGTTGGACTGGGGCTTGTAGTCTAGGTCTGCAGTGAAAAGGCACCTTCAAACAGCCTGGAGGACCCTCACATTTAAGAACTGGATAACCATTTAAGCCCCTCCTGGACCAACCATTTATTCATTGCGAAATAAAAAAAAGCACAAAAAGGCACACACAAAAAACGCATGTTTGTTATTGTTTTTTTGGGGTTTCATTTTTATGCAGTTTGTTGTGCCATAAAATTGACCCCGGCAACATGATTCTTCAGGTTCGCTTGATTACAGCCATACTAAAATTCTAAGTCCTTCTTTTTTTAATTATGTTTGTGAATAAGGAGTAACAAAACCTTTCATATAATTTTTTCATATCGTCCTATTCAGGTCCTTAGCTGCCACAATTGCTAAAAAATACCCTGTGAAAGTCTATGATTATGATTGCATCAGTAGTCCGCCCTGTGCACTCACTCAGGCAGGATATGTGCCCTGTTGTATCCTGAGCTGCGCAGTTCACTGAGGTTTTTGAGTTATCACTAAGGGCTCAGCCAGGGGCGTTTCATAGAAATCATGGGACCCCTTAGCTGAAGTTCTAATTAGGCCCCCCTCCAACAAAACAAAAATAATATTCAACAGGGTCACAGAATAGCATATCTCACAACTTTGCAGTCCTTAGTTACAAAGTAATTTTCCTCCTACTGAAGCCCTAGATTCCCTTTTACATTGCACCCATAACGTATAATGCCAACAAAGGTGCCACACAAAACACTGTATGATACCTCCACAGCTAATTCCTCCACAGTACCCTGCACATGCACAGTATGATGAACCTACTGTATCCCTCTTCAACTCCCCCGACAAAGTATGGTGACCATAACATAGTATGATCCTCAAACTGTGACCCCCACAAAGCACTCCATGCAGTATAATTGACCTATATACAGTATAATGGCACCACACCTCACCACACTGTATAATGGACAACAGCAGCCTAAAAACAGTATAATGGCCCCACACAAGCCTTCACACTGTATAATTGCGTGCATACAGTATAATGGACCCCACATAGCCCTGTATAAAGGCTCCCACATAGCCCTTCAAATATTATAATGGCCCCCACATAGTCCTCCATATAGTATACTGCACCCCATAATCCTCCATATAGTATACTACACCCCAAAGTCTTCTATATAGTATAATGCACTCCCCATAGCCTTCCATATAGTATAATGCACTCTCCATAGTCCTCAATATAGTATAATGCGCACTCATAGTCCTCCATACAATATAATGCAACCCCCATAGTCCTCCATATAATATAATGCACTCCTCATAGTCCTCCATATAGTATAATGCAATCCCCATAGTCCTCCATATAATATAATGCACTCTCCATAATTCTCCATACAGTATAATGCACTCCCCATTGTCCTCTATGTAGTAAAATGTACGCCCATAGTCTTCCATACAATATATTGCACTCCCCATAGTACTCCATATAGTATAATGCACCCCATAATCCTCCATTCAATATAATACACTTCTCATAGTCCTTCATACAGGATAATGCAATCTCCATAGTCCTCCATATAATACAATGCACTCCCCATAGTCCTCCATATAATATAATGCAATCCCTATAGTCCTTCATATAATATAATGCACTCCCCATAGTCCTCCATATAGTATAATGCACTTCCCATAGTTCATATAGTATAATACACTCCTCATAGTTCTCCATATAGTATAATGCACTTCCCATAGTTCATATAGTATAATGCACTCCTCATAGTTCTCTGTATAGTATAATGCACCCCCATAGTCCTGCACACAGTATAAAGCACCCCTATAGTCCTCCATACAGTATTATGGCCACCACAATGTACTCACTGATTTAAAATTAAAAACAAATACTCACCTTTCCTCCTTATTCCCACTTGTGTGTATTCATTTGTGCATGTGAGTAAGTGTTCTGAAACACTGGACATCTCAACATAGTGGGCACCATGTAGTGACATCATTGTGCCCGCTGCGCTGAGATGTCAGGTGCTGAGGACGAATTATGGAGGAGGAAGTGTCAGCTGACGCTCCATCATTCCTTTCAACTGTATTCATATCATAATGCAGATACGGTTGAACGTGCCATGACCAATGAGGGTGCCCAATACTGGCGCTGACACCGGACTTCCCTGGCTTACGTGCCCAGTAGCAGCTAAATGGCCTGCCACCATTGGCGGTAGGCCACTGGACTCAGCATTTGAACCGTCACTGATCTGCTTGCAATTAAGAGAACGAAAAAGAGATAAAAAAAAATATTTATAACATATTTAGTTATTTTAGAAAAAAAAAACACGTCAGAGCTTTGTAACAAACAATTGGTTTGTCCAGCCCCGTTCAGAAACTTATAGCATTTCTTCTTTTGTGTCGACAGAGCTGTGAGAGAGCATTCCGAGTTCTTTTTTTCTTTATGTGGTTTACTGGTTTGATTAATTTTATATTTTAGTAGTACAGACCACCAAATATGTTTTTTTTTTTGGTTTTACATTTTTATTTTTGGAAAAGGCATTGATTTCAACAAACTTTTTTATATATTTAAAGGGAATCTGTCACCCCATTTTTCGCCTATAAGCTGTGGCCACCACCATCAGGGGCTTATCTACAGCATTCTGCATTGCTGCAGATAAGCCCCCGATGTAACCTGAAAGATAAGAAAAACAAGTTAGATTATACTCACCCAGGGGCGGTCCGGTGCAGTCCGGTCCGGTGGGCGTCGCGGTCCGGCGCCTCCTATCTTCATGTGATGATGTCCTCTTCCTTGCTTCCTGTTGCGGCTCCTGCGCAGGCGTACTTTATCTGCTCTGTAGAGGGCAGAGCAAAGTACTGCAGTGCGCAGGCGCCGGGAAAGGTCAGAGAGGCCTGCACACTGCAGTACTCTGCTCTGCCCTCAACAGAGCAGATAAAGTACGCCTGCGCCGGAGCCGCGACAGGAAGCAAGGAAGAGGACGTCATAGCATGAAAATGGAAGGCGCTGGACCCGGACCGCGACGCCCATCGGACCAGACCACATTGGGACAGCCCCTGGGTGAGTATAATCTAACTTGTTTTTCTTATCTTTCAGGTTACATCGGGGGCTTATCTACAGCAGCTTACAGGCGAAAAATAGGGTGACAGATTCTCTTTAAACTTTGTAAAATATTTTTTAGATTATTTTTTAGTCCTAAGGAACTTGAAGAGGCTGCTGATCTGATAAAGTTTATCGGATCGCACTCAGACCAATAATACGGTCATCTGCACGAGCACTAATAGAAGGTAATGGGAAGGCTTAAAACAATCCAAGACATTTTAATAGTATCTTTGCCTCAAACTGCTAATGTCTTCTTTATTGTAAAATGAAAACGTCAAAAAAGTGCTCAGTTGTTAAAAAAAAAAAAGAAACACAAAAAAGTTGCTTCAAGAAAAAAAAAGCGTTTTCTGAAGTGTCTTCATCTTGAAGAACATACTGCTATAGGGCTACTGATATGGTCTGTGAAAACCTTTTTGGGCACCCAGATTGATGACAATTTTCATCCTAATCATATTCTCTTGTGTTTGCAGAACAAGCTGAGCCTGGGGTGAGTTTCTCAGGTTGTCTGAAGATAACTCTACAAGGAACAGCGATTGACTTTGACTCGGCCCAGTACAAACACCCTCATGTCCACAGTCACAGCTGCCCACTGGCAATATAGGGAATAACGTGACATCTTCATTGGAGGTTTTTTTTTTTTTTTTACTTGTTGGTAATTACGATTAGGATGATTATTCTTGTTTTAGGACTTTTTAATATCATGTAATTTTCTGAGTTTAAATATTAATTGGTCTTTTTAATAAGGCTTTATATTTTCTGGGGCTTTAATAATGTTTATATTTGATTTAGTTAGAACCCCAATGAATGTATGATCCTTGGCTATATCGATGTGTATGGAAAACATATCATTCTAACATGATCTAATGTATGGATTTTAGAAATTGTTTTATAGCCCCAAGTTTACCAGATCAATCTTTTTGGGGTCCAGAAAATAGAGCAAAGTCCACCATTATATAAGGGGAAGTGCCATGCTTATTAGTTATACACATTCCGGGTACACGCTTTATATACTCAGCTGCTCTGATTTTGCGACTTCCATATTGATCACTACTGAGACATATATTTTCATGTATCAGCCTAATATTGTGGTTTCACCTTCACATGAAGTCTACATGAGAAATAAATCCTTTTTACACATGGATTAATATTTGTCTTTATTTCTACATTGATGACGCAATCCGTAATGAGGTCCAGATGGAGTACAAATCTGGAAATGACAGAACGAGTTTCATCAGTGTTTGGTCAGTGGCCCTGATTCGTAAAAATAATTTCACCTGAATTTTGGCAAAAATGGCTATGGAAAGTCGCAACTTGGAATAGTGCAAACATTTTCCAACTTCTGAATTTTTTACGCCAGTTTCTCCCGGCTTCGGGTGCATGATACCACAGCTTGTCTAATTCATGATGAGCTGTACAGTTCTCTGTGCTGGGAATCTTACTCCAGTTGGCGACTGGAGTAAGATTTGTGATGTGGTGCATGGAGGCACAAGTCAATTGTCAGATATGCCGGAATCATTATAAGACGAGCCAAAATAATTAGGAGGAGCCTCTTAATGAATCAGTAGCTTCTGACTCCAACACGCCCCATCATCAAGATCGGCAAGAAATTACATCAGAGCTCAGTGATTTTCCCATATGCCAAAAACAAAAATACTGCAAAGCTTCTCCCACCCATGAGGGATGTACACATTATTGGTGCAGCGTGTGCTGCCGCACAGGGGACCAACAGGTAAGGGGGCCCATTTATGCCTTCATATCAGCAAGCAGGATTTGTCAGAGACCCAAAGAGGGGCACCTGTGTTCTTGAACAGGGGCCCTTTTGCATCTGTGTCTGCCACTACCACCCATTGCAATATTGCAATTTTAAAATCAGACAGCACATGGGTGACAATGTGTGTCGTCAGTGATAAACTTGTATTGCTGATTTTGACCCGTGACTCACATGAAAAAGAACATGTCTCTGTGATATTTTTGCGGATACATGGTCCACAAAAAATACATGTGCATAGTACCATAGATTGTAATGGAAACATTTTCAGTTACATGAAAAACATGGATACAATGCATACTTAAAAAGCTAACGTCTGAATGAGGCCTAAGTTTTAACCCCTCACTTTAACAAAGTTTTCTATTCTTTGTGTAATGAAAATGTTACACAGTTTTTCATATAGAAATACCTTCCATAAAAGTTTATTGCTGTTTTCAAGACCAGGATAGATTTTTCTATCTGCAGGTTCCTGCAGAGATCTTAAAAACTGTAAGAAATTCTTCCTAAAGTACAGTTGTGTGAAAATGTGTTTTCCCCCTTCGTGATTTCCTATTCTTTTGCATGATGTCTAGGATCTTTTGGTCTAGCTCACTTTGTAAGGCAGGTCCTATTTAAGTGACTTCTTGATCGAGAACCGGTGTGGCAGTAACTCGGCTTCCCAAAGATGTGATAAACCACAGTTAATTTGTGTTTTAAGGGGCGGGCAATAACTTTTTCACGCAGGGCCCTGTGGGTTTGGATTTCTTTTTCCCTTAATATTAAAGGCATGTATTTAAATATTGCATTTTGTGTTATCTTTGTCTAATATTTAAATTTGTTTGGTGATCTGAAACATTTAAGTGTGACAAATATGCAAAAAAATAAGAAAAAAAGAAAGGGGCAAACACTTTTTCACACAACTGTTTCTTAGGCGATTGAAACAGCTTTGGAAAAATGGTCATAATTAAAAATTCTTGCATTATTATATCTACAGCTGAGAATACAGAACTATACATCTCCATGGTAACAGACAACAAACTGTTGCAGTCGTATCCTGCAGTCACTCACTTCTCTCTGTCCGTATCTTCATAATACTGTACGTAAAGCCAAGTGATAAAAGAGAATAGATGCAGGATCATACTATGCAGAGTTAGTTCACATACATATCCCGGAAGATGTTAGGGACATTAATAAAAGCACTCTTCAAAATATCTTCCAAAAGAATTTAGTGAACACAATTAGAAAAAAACATTTAGGCTGTGTGCCCACGTTGCATTTTTTATGCTTTTCTGCAACGTTTTTTGCCGCAGCGGAAACGCTTAACAACGCTTTAAAAACACATCCCCATGCAATCCTATGGGATTCCGCAGTTGCTGTGCCCAAGCTGCGGATTTTCCCGCTGCGGAATCGCATAGCGGGAAAATCCGCAGCATGTTCATTATTTATGCGGAATGGCGGCAATTCTGCAGCCATAGGATTGCATTGAAACGCTCACTTTATGCATGTGGCTATGCCCACCATGAGTAAAGTGGGCGCTTCATGTGCAGATGGTACCCGGGTCTGGAGGACAGGAGACTCTCCTCCAGGCCCTTGGTACAATATTCCTGTAAAAAAAAAAAAAAATTAAAATAAAAAATAGGGATATACTTACCTTCCGATGGCCCCCGGAGTCCTCCCGCCTCTCAGCGGTGCACTCAGCGGTTTCCTTTCCCAGGGATGCTGTGTGCCAATCACCTGGGATGACGTCGCGGTCACGTGACCGTGACATCACAAAAGGTCCTTCGCGCAAAGCATCCCTGGGAACGGAACGTACCGGAAGCGCCGCTGAGATCGGGGCCGTTGGAAGGTGAGAATAACCATATATTTTTATTTTTTTTTAATATGTTTAACATTCTATCTTTTACTATTGATGCTGCATAGGCAGCATCAATAGTAAAAAGTTGGTCACACTTGTCAAGCACTATGCAAGCTAAAAACGCTTGTGTTTTGTGAGAAAACGCATGCGAATTTCGCATGCGTTTTACCCGTGGCAGGGAGTTGCGGAAATGCTGCGGACATTTCTGCAGCATTTCTGCAACGTGGGCACATAGCCTTAACCCCTTCATGACCTTGGGATTTTTCGCTTTTCCGTGTTCGTTTTTCACTCCCCTCCTTCTCAGAGCCATAACTTTTTTATTTTTCCGTCAATTTGGCCATGTGAGGGCTTATTTTTTGCGGGACGAGTTGTACTTTTGAACGACATCATTGGTTTTACCATGTCGTGTACTAGAAAACGGGAAAAAAATTCCAAGTGCGGTGAAATTGCAAAAAAGTGCAATCCCACACTTGTTTTTTGTTTGGCTTTTTTGCTAGGTTCACTAAATGCTAAAACTGACCTGCCATTATGATTCTCCAGGTCAGTACAAGTTCATAGACACCTAACATGACTAGGTTATTTTTTATCTAAGTGGTGAAAAAAAATTCCAAACTTTGCTAAAAAATAAAAAATAAAAATTGCGCCATTTTCCGATACTCGTAGCGTCTCCATTTTTCGTGATCTGGGGTCGGTTGAGGGCTTATTTTTTGCGTGCCGAGATGACGTTTTTAATGATAGCATTTTGGTGCAGATACGTTCTTTTGATCGCCCGTTATTGCATTTTAATGCAATGTCGCGGCGACCTAAAAAACGTTATTCTGGCGTTTCAAATTTTTTTCTCGCTACGCCGTTTAGCGATCAGGTTAATGCTTTTTTTTAATTGATAGATCGGGCGATTCTGAGCGCGGCGATACCAAATATGTGTAGATTTGATTTTTTTTTTATTGATTTATTTTGATTGGGGCGAAAGGGGGGTGATTTAAACTTTCATATTTTTTTTATTTTTTTCACATTTTTCTTAACTTTTTTTTTTTTTACTTTTGCCATGCTCCATGGGAGGCTAGAAGCAGGCACAATGCGATCGGCTCTGCTACATAGCAGCGATCTGCTGATCGCTGCTATGTAGCAGAAATGGAGGTGTGCTGTGAGCGCCGACCACAGGGTGGCGCTCACAGCCACCGGTCATCAGTAACCATAGAGGTCTCAAGGACCTCTATGGTTACAATGGAGACGCATCGCCGACCCCCGATCATGTGACGGGGGTCGGCGATTACGTCATTTCTGGCCGCCCGGCCGGATGCGGTAGTTAAATGCCGCTGTGTGCGATTGACAGCAGCGTTTAACTAGTTAATAGGTGCGGGCAGATCGCGATTCTGCCCGCACCTATTGCGGGCACATGTCAGCTGTTCAAAACAGCTGACATGTCCCGGCTTTGATGCGGGCTCACCGCGGAGCCCTGCATCAAAGCAGGGGATCTGACCTCGGACGTACTATCCCGTCCGAGGTCAGATAGGGGTTAAAGGGAATCTGGCACTAAAATTTTGCCACCTAATCTGAGATTAGCATAATGTAGACATAGAGACCCTGATTCCAGCGATGTGTCACTTACTGGGCTGCTTGCTATATTTTTGATAAAATTACTGTTTTATCAGCAGGAGATTATCACTAGAGGACTAGTAAACCTGCTGCCATGTAGTTCTCCATATTCATGAGCTTTGTATAACTCCGCCTCCACCACTGATTGGTAGCTTTCTGCCTATGCACAGTGTACACAGAAATCTGCCAATCAGTGTTGTGGGTGGGGCTATACGAAGTTCAGAATTCAGAGAACTGCTAGAGCTGCTGCAGATAAAACATTTTAAAAACTATACTGATCAATTGAATATATTGTTTGTGTATACTATTTGTGCTCATGTGATTATATAAACCCTATGCTTAAAGATGAAAAGGTAAGATTATCTTAAGAAGAGACAAAATAATTAGAAAGTAGGGAGTGATGGAGTTTGAACAACCAACCTGATTACCTTGCCCTACGTAGTAGTTTGGGGAAGGTTCAATGGTAGCAGTCAGTCAGTATCTGTACAGATAGTGGGCAGCTGGAGTACGTAATCCTCTGGCAAGTCCTGTGTGATGAAATCCCCGGCCAGTAGCGCTCACATAAATTAATTTGTGTATAAAACTTGCATTTCACACTGGAGTAGCCAGCTCCGCCGTTGCATGACATCACTGTGTAACTACAGGTAGCAGCATGGACCAAAAGATCCTAAGCATTAAGGATACCATAGTTTATGAAACACCAAGGGTCTACTGGCCGCTACTGCCGATACCTGTAGGGTTATAGCTCTATAGCCCAATGAAAATATATCTTTTAGTAAAGATCAAACCAGCCAGTCATGAGTAATCCAGTGTTCAAGCCGTATGTACTGAATATGTGTCAATGCCTTTGAGGTTTTTGCTCGAAATACATAGACACTACCATCCTGATTTTGCATACAAAAAAGTTATTTGTTTGCTGGAGTAAGAGAGCCTAGATAGTCATACAGCTACTTCCATATCTAAAAAAAACAACATATTGACACGTTTGGTTACATTCCTTCTGGACCCATCAGAGATGTGAAACTTCTGTTGGTCCGTGTTCTACTCTGCAATGACGTCACTGCAGAGTACACCATGTTCCAAATTATTATGCAAAGTAGAATTTCTAAACATTTTATATGTTATAAAGAATTGAAAATGCTCATTTGTGGAATTTTCAGCATTAGGAGGTCACATTCACTGAACAAAAAAGCTATTTAGCTCCAAAACATCCTAACAGGCCAAGTTACATGTTAACATAGGAACCCTTCTTTGATATCACCTTCACAATTCTTGCATCCATTGAACTTGTGAGTTTTTGGAGAGGTTCTGCTTGTATTTCTTGGCATGAAGTCAGAATCGCCTCCCAGAGCTGCTGTTTAATAATAATAATAATCTTTATTTATATAGCGCCAACATATTCCGCAGCGCTTTACAGTTTGACAGTTTCAAACACAAAAGTCATAAGTAACAACGTTAACAATACAATAATTAAAGCAAAATAAGACGACCCTGCTCGTGAGAGCTTACAATCTACAATGAGGTGGGGGAGATGCAAAGTACAGGTGTGTATTTACAATGATGTATTTACAATTATGGTCCAGCCATCTTCAGGGGTGGGGGATAGATGGAGATAGTGAATGGGCTACACACACACACAAACATAAAATGACTTTGATTAGTGAACGTGATAGGCCGCTCTGAACAAATCTGTTTTAAGCGAGCGCCTAAAACTATGCAAATTATGGATGGTCCTAATATCTTGGGGTAGAGCATTCCAGAGGATTGGCACAGCACGGGAGAAGTCTTGGAGTCGGGAGTGGGAGGTACGGATTAGTGCAGAGGTTAATCGAAAGTCATTTGCAGAGCGCAGTGGTCTGTTAGGCTGATAGACAGAAATGAGGGAGGAGATGTAAGGGGGTGCCGCACTGTGGAGAGCTTTGTGGGTGAGAACAAGTACTTTGAATTGTATCCTGTAATGAATGGGTAGCGAGTGTAACGACTGGCGAAGAGCGGACGCGTCCGAGTAACGATTAGCCAGATGGACGACCCTGGCTGCTGCATTAAGGATGGACTGGAGAGGGGAAAGTCGAGTGAGGGGGAGGCCAATTAATAGAGTGTTACAGTAGTCCAGGCGGGAGTGGATCAGGGCGACAGTGAGGGTTTTAGCTGTCTCCGTGGTGAGAAAAGGGCGGATTCTAGAGATGTTCTTTAGGTGTAAGCAGCACGAGCGGGCAAGAGATTGTATATGGGAGGTGAAGGTGAGATCGGAGTCAAACATAACACCCAGACAGCGCGCCTGCTGCCGGGATGTTATTATGGTGCCACCCACGGAGAGGGAAATGTAAGATTTCGGGAGGTTAGTAGATGGTGGGAGCAGAAGAAGTTCAGTTTTGGAGAGGTTGAGTTTCAGATAGAGAGCGGACATGATGTTGGAGACTGCGGACAGACAGTCAGTGGCGTTCTGTAGTACAGCGGGGGTAAGGTCAGGGGATGACGTATATAGTTGTGTGTCGTCGGCATAAAGGTGTCAAAAGCTGCAGAAAGGTCAAGAAGAATGAGCAGAGAGTGGTCACCATTACGTTTTGCTGTCAGAAGGTCATTGGTCTCTTTGATGAGTGCAGTTTCTGTCGAATGTAGGGGGCGGAAACCGGACTGTGAAGGGTCTAGGAGGGAGTGAGTGGAGAGGTAACGGGTAAGGCGGGAGTATATCAGGCGCTCCAAGAGTTTAGAGATGAAGGGGAGATTGGAGACCGGTCTGTAGTTGTTTGTGCAGGATGGGTCGAGGGTGGGTTTCTTTAGTAATGAAGTAATTATAGAGTGTTTGAAGGAGGAGGGGAAAATGCCAGAGGAGAGGGAGAGATTAAAGATTGTAGTTAGGTGACTTGTGACAACTGGAGAGAGAGACTGGAGGAGATGTGAGGGAATGGGGTCGGTAGTGCATGTAGTCGGACGAGAAGAGGAGAGGAGCTTGGAGACTTCTTCTTCTGTGATGGGATCGAATGTGGAGAGTGAGCCAGGGGCAATGAGGGGAGGGATGGGAGTCACTGAACTTAGTTGTTGGGAGCGGATTTGTTGGGAGCTGTTTAGATGTGAACTGCCTCCCACCCTCATAGATCTTTTGCTTGATGATACTCCAAAGGTTCTCTATAGGGTTGAGGTCAGGGGAAGATGGTGGCCACACCATGAGTTTATCTCCTTTTATGCCCATAGCAGCCAATGACTCAGAAATATTCTTTGCAGCATGAGATGGTGCATTGTCATGCATGAAGATGATTTTGCTCCTGAAGGCACGTTTCTGCTTTTTAGACCATGGAAGAAAGTTGTCAGTCAGAAACTCTATTGACTTTGCAGAGGTCATTTCCACACCTTCAGGAACCTTAAAGGGCCCTACCAGCTGTTTTCCCATGATTCCGGCCCAAAACATGACTCCTCCACCTCCTTTCTGACATTGCAGCCTTGTTGGGACATGGTGGCCATCCACCAACCATCCACTACTCCATCCATCTGGACCATCCAGGGTTGCTCGACACTCATCAGTAAACAAGACTGTTTGGAAATTAGCCTTCATGTATGTCTGGGCCCACCGCAACCGTTTCTGCTTGTGAACACTGTTTAGGGGTGGCCGAATAGTAGGTTTATGAACCAAAGCAAGCTTTTGAAGGATCCTACACCTTGAGGTTCGAGGGACTCCAGAGGTACCAGCAGCTTCAAATAACTGTTTGCTGCTTTGTAAAGGTATTTTGGCAGCTGCTCTCTTAATCCAATGAATTTGTCTGTTAGAAACCTTCCTCATTATGCCTTTATCTGCATGAACTCTGCCTGTGCTCTGTCTCAGTCACAAATCTCTTCACAGTATGATGATCACTCTTAAGTTTTCGTGAAATATCTAATTTTTCCACACCTTGTCCAAGGCATTGGACACATTATCAAATTTAATGCTTTTCAGCAGCAGAGAGATCCTTTTTATTTCCCATATTGCTTGAAACCTGTGGCCTGCTTAATAATATGGAACATCATTATTAAGTAGTTTTCCTTTAATTAGAATCACCTGGAAAACTAATTATCACATGTATTGAAGATTGATTTCAGTGATCTATTGAGCCCTGAGACACAATACCATCCACAAGTTTATTTGAAAAACAAAACAATTAAATCTTTATGACACTTAAATCCTATTTGCATAATAATTTGCAACACAGTGTAGAGCAGCCTCATGCAATTGAGCAACTGCAGGAGCAGGATTCCAGCTGTCAAGACACAGATGGACTCCCTGCAGCAATGGCAGATATGGTGTATTAACTTCTCTGCCATCTCGATCGCTGTGTAATCAGGGCTGAAGTGCTGTATATACAGTAATATGGAAGGCTAACTGTGGTTCCTCCCCTAGATTCAGCAGTCGTGATTGCAAAGTGTAGGGAATGGGAACATTAACTACTACATTCCCACTATAACTAGGGTTAATATATCCACCCCAGCTATAGGGGAAATCAGGTAAAACATAAATAAATATTGCATTGCCCCCCAAAAGGTATTTTATGACCTCATGGGGAGGGAGGGTGGTGACAATATATGAAAATAGTTAAACGTAGGTCAAAATACCATTTAAAATAAACATGTCTGATATAGAACAATAATTGTTACAGAAAAGGGAACACTTTTTAAGCATATTTTAGTGGTCCTTTGTGTACATGGGAAAAAAAATTAGACGAATACAAACACGTATTCCCATTATTTTCACACGAATATTTTCAACAACAACAACAAAAAAAAGAGTATTACAATGAAAACAAAATGAAGCACCATTCATGAGGTAAAAAAGCCTAATTTTATTTATGCAAATATCTGAACAAGAAACATTTTTACAGATCTTTAAAGGGAACCTGTCACCTCCGAAATCGAAGGTGAGCTAAGCCCACCAGCATCAGGGGCTTATCTACAGCATTCTGTAATGCTGTAGATAAGCCCCGATGTATCCTGAAAGATGAGAAAAAGAGTTAGATTATACTCACCCAAGGGCGGTCCCGGTACAATGGTCATTCCGATCCAGGGCCTCCCATCTTCTTACGATGACGTCCTCTTCTTGTAGTCACGCTGCGGCTCCGGCGCAGTCGTACTTTATCTGCCCTGTTGAGGGCAGAGCAAAGTACTGCAGTGCGCAGGTGCTGGGCCTCTCTGACCTTTCCGGCGCCTGCGCACTGAAGTATTTTACTCTGCCCTCAACAGGACAGACAATGCTGTAGATAAGCCCCTGATGCCGGTGGGCTTAGCGCACCTTCGATTTTGGGGGTGACAGGTTCCCTTTAAACCGCATGTACGAAAAGAAAAGAAGCAAGCAGAAAATGTACCTGGACAGGAACGGGGAAAAAATCTTTGTCTTGAACTGGTTAAACGCTAGCTAAAATAACGCCATTTTTCATAAAGGTGAAACTCTAAATATACTTCAAGAAATTCCTCTGAAAAGACTGTATATTACATCTTGTGATCTGTATTGTCACACCATACATGTCAGGCATGCCTCTGCTGTACTATCACTGCTGGTCTGGGAGTGGCTGTGCTAGGAACACACAAGACTGTGCTGAAAGGAGGTTTGTTGGTACCATAGAAACTGCAGCTCAATGCCAAACTTTGTCTGTGCTCCCTGGACCTCCTTCTGTACCAGGTATTTTATGTGGGGACACAATCTTACTAAATCCCTCTAGCCTGCTATCTATAGAATGAGCATGTAACTTTTTTATTGACATGAGATTTGTTACGTATTATCCCGCACAGTATAAATGGATAGATCAGTGCATTCTGTGCATTCCTGAGACCTGTAGTGTTGATACTGGAGCTGAAGCTGAGCCATCATACTAACAGCCCTTCTAAGGGCTAATTGTTTGCAGAATATATGTGATACAAACAGCAAAACATTTAGAATTTAAATTTCATGCCCATACAGTATTGCGTTGTCGGGAGTACATAACTGTGATATCTGTCACTCCAAAAAAGCGTTGAAAGATTTATCTTGGTTAAATTTCTCACCCTTTCACTATTCCATGGTCTGGGGTACATTTTTATGATATATAACACTCCCAAAAATTGTTAAAAAATGTTGTCGGGTTAAATGTCTCACCCATACAGAATTCTGTAGTCTGGGGTACATTTTTGTGATATCTAACCCTCCAAAAAAGATTGAAAAATGTATCTAGATTGAATTACACATCCATAGGATATTATATGTTCTAGGATACATTTCAATGGTACAGTTAGGTCCATATATCTTTGGACAGAGACAACATTTTTCTAATTTTAAAGACCAATAAACAAATAAAAAGTACCGCGCTACAAGTGGTTGCTATGGCTGGATACCGTCAGTGATTGCAGCGTTACGACTCAAAACTACCTATGAGCATATATGGCCACAAATACTAACAGATCAATTAGACAATTTGCATAAACTTGGACAAAGAAAAGTACGCTGACCTTCTGTATGCGTGGTGTAACTAATTGTGGCTTTCCTGCTAAGCCGGTACTACTATACTGGTACACCGCATAAGTAGATGGTAACCAGTAATATTGACGTTACCTGCTGTGTGCCGCCGTGAGAGGATCCCGGAGCTGCTCGGCTACTTGCGTCAGATCCAGCTGGCTAATCAATGCATCTAGGGGTCCGCTCTGTCGGAGGGCTGATTCCGTCTCCCTAGAGCGTAAGTATGCGGGTGCTGGCCTCGGTAGATCTCGGCGGCTTCGGGTACTGCAGGTGGGGACTGTGGTAGCTACGTGTAGCGCCAGAGACGTCCCGGCCGGAGGCGTCCCTGGATACACGTGCAGAAATGGCCGACACTGCGAAGCAGTGAGTGACGTCACTGGCCTATGGAGCCTCAATGGGGTCAAACCTAACCTACGCGTTTCAAAGTGACACGCACTCCTTCATCAGGGTACCCTGACGTGTAGCGCCAGAGACGTCCCGGCCGGAGGCGTCCCTGGATACACGTGCAGAAATGGCCGACACTGCGAAGCAGTGAGTGACGTCACTGGCCTATGGAGCCTCAATGGGGTCAAACCTAACCCTGATGAAGGAGTGCGTGTCACTTTGAAACGCGTAGGTTAGGTTTGACCCCATTGAGGCTCCATAGGCCAGTGACGTCACTCACTGCTTCGCAGTGTCGGCCATTTCTGCACGTGTATCCAGGGACGCCTCCGGCCGGGACGTCTCTGGCGCTACACGTAGCTACCACAGTCCCCACCTGCAGTACCCGAAGCCGCCGAGATCTACCGAGGCCAGCACCCGCATACTTACGCTCTAGGGAGACGGAATCAGCCCTCCGACAGAGCGGACCCCTAGATGCATTGATTAGCCAGCTGGATCTGACGCAAGTAGCCGAGCAGCTCCGGGATCCTCTCACGGCGGCACACAGCAGGTAACGTCAATATTACTGGTTACCATCTACTTATGCGGTGTACCAGTATAGTAGTACCGGCTTAGCAGGAAAGCCACAATTAGTTACACCACGCATACAGAAGGTCAGCGTACTTTTCTTTGTCCAAGTTTATGCAAATTGTCTAATTGATCTGTTAGTATTTGTGGCCATATATGCTCATAGGTAGTTTTGAGTCGTAACGCTGCAATCACTGACGGTATCCAGCCATAGCAACCACTTGTAGCGCGGTACTTTTTATTTGTTTATTGGTCTTTAATCCTTGTTTGTCAGATTGGGCACATCATCTGACAGGAGTACCAGCGACACTTGTGTAGCCCACATCTACAGTTATAGCGCCAGTGTATATTCTTTTATTTATATTTTTCTAATTTTGGTTATAGACATTATCACAATGAATTTTAAACAAAACAATTCAGATGCAGTTGAAGTTCAGACTTTCAGCTTTCATTTGAGGGTATCCATATTAAAACTGGATGAAGGGTTTAGGAGTTTCAGCTCCTTAACATGTGCCACCCTGTTTTTTAAAGGGACCAAAAGTAATTGGACAATTGACTCCAAGGCTATTTCATGAACAGGTGTGGGCAATCCCTTCGTTATGTCATTCTCAATTAAGCAGATAAAAGGTCTGGAGTTGATTTGAGGTGTGGTGCTTGCATTTGGAAGGTTTTGCTGTGAACTAAACATGCTGTCAAAGGAGCTCTCCATGCAGGTGAAACAAGCCATCCTTAAGCTGCAAAAAAAGAAAAAACCCATCCGAGAAATTGCTACAATATTAGGAGTGGCAAAATCTACAGTTTGGTACATCCTGAGAAAGAAAGAAAGCACTGGTGAACTCATCAATGCAAAAAGACTTGGGCGCCCACAGAAGACAACAGTGGTGGATGATCGCAGAATAATCTCCATGGTGAAGAGAAACCCTTTCACAACAGCCAACCAAGTGACCAACACTCTCCAGGAGGTCGGCGTATCAATATCCAAATCTACCATAAAGAGAAGACTGCATGAAGGTAAATACAGAGGGTTCACTGCACGGTGCAAGCCACTCATAAGCATCAAGAATAAAAAGGCTAGACTGGACTTTGCTGAAAAACATCTAAAAAAGCCAGCCCAGTTCTGGAAGAACATTCTTTGGACAGATGAAATCAAGATCACCTTCTACCAGAATGATGGACAGAGAAAAGTATGGCGAAGGCGTGGTACAGCTCATGATCCAAAGCATACCACATCATCTGTAAAACACGGCGGAGGCAGTGTGATGGCTTGGGCATGCATGGCTGCCAGTGGCACTGGGTCACTAGTGTTTATTGATGATGTGACACAGGACAGAAGCAGCCGAATGAATTCTGAGGTATTCAGAGCCATACTGTGTGCTCAGATCCAGCCAAATTCAGCAAAACTGATTGGTCGTCGTTTCATACTACAGATAAACAATGACCCAAAACATAAAGCCAAAGCAACCCAGGAGTTTATTAAAGCAAAGAAGTGGAATATTCTTGAATGGCCAAGTCAGTCACCTGATCTCAACCCAATGGAGCATGCTTTTCACTTGTTAAAGACTAAACTTCAGACAGAAAGGCCCACAAACAAACAGCAACTGAAAACCACCGCAGTGAAGGCCTGGCAGAGCATCAAAAAGGAGGAAACACAGTGTCTGGTGATGACCATGAGTTCAAGACTTCAGGCAGTCATTGCCAACAAAGGGTTTTCAACCAAGTACTAAAAATGAACATTTTATTTAAAATTATTTAATCTGTCCAATTACTTTTGGTCCCTTTAAAAACAGGGTGGCACATGTTAAGGAGCTGAAACTACTAAACCCTTCATCCAATTTTAATGTGGATACCCTCAAATGAAAGCTGAAAGTCTGAACTTCAACTGTATCTGAATTGTTTTGTTTTAAATTCATTGTGGTAATCTCTATAACCAAAATTAAAAAAATGTTATCTCTGTCCAAATATATATGGACTTAACTGTATATAACGCTCCAAAAGAACTTAAACATTTTTTGCTGGATTAAATTTTTCACCCATACACTATTCTGTGGCCTGGGGTATATTTCTGTGATATATATATAACACTTCCAAAAAGTGTTAAAAATGTCGCTGGCTTAAATTTCGCACCCATACAATATAACTGTATAACAATGTATAACAATTGAAGAGTGGGCATGGATGTCTGAGATTTGTGAAGTTCTCCAAGACTTTGAGGATTCCACAAATATGGTGAGTGGCAACGATGCCATAGTCAGTGCAATGATCCTGCTTCTGTGTGTTCTAAAATAGTCGCTGCTCACAATTAAACAAAAAGCTATGCATGCAGACCAGGTGAGATGGAGGAAGACATGATACAGAAAGATGCTACCCACACCACCTCATCTCATCTGATCAGCGTGGATAGGGTAACAGTGAGGAGGTGGACACTGAGGAGATGGAGGAGTAACAGTAGCTGTTGGCTAGTGCAACAGAGGCTAGTAGCCACACAACCTTCGTCCCGTCTCCTTCGTTCCGGAGGAGTTGGAAAGTCGTCATCATGGTGGGGACCGGAAAATGTTGGCTGTAGAGAACCTGGCACATATGGCCGATATTATGTACCGATGCCTTTCCTGTGACCCTTGCTTTATATTTATCTTGGCCAAAAAAGAGTACTGGTTATTCACCCTGCTAGACCCACACTACAAGGAGAACTTTGTATCTCTCCTTCCTGAGGCGGAGAGGTCTTCTAAAATGTTGCTATTAGAGTTGAGCGACCTTGACCTTTTTAGAGTCGAGCCGGGTTTCGCGAAACCCGACTATCTCAAAAGTCGGGTCGAGTGAAATCGCCCGATTATGACGTAAAGTCGGGATCGACCGAAACACGAAACCCAATGCAAGTCAATGGGGCAGCATAGTCGGCAGTGAGTGGGGGCCAGGAAAACACCTAGAGTGCCCATTTTAATGTCAAAACCATCCATTCTTCTTAATGAAGCTTGTCAAGCGTAATTTACCTTATAATAATTGGAAGGCATTTGAAATTGGGGGTTATTTGGCTAAAGTTGTGGTGGGTAGGGCTGGTTCAAGTAATTAGTGGGCCCAGGAAATCTGGACCACGTCACGGCAGTGGAGCAGGGAGAGGTAAGTATTTCAACTTTGCAAGTGCTGTGAACCTGAGCAAGCAGGGGGGGCCCACTCGTTGGCATTGGCACTGGCACAGGGCCCCTCAAAGTACAGCGGTGTGTTTGCACGGCGGGGGCGCCTCCCACCGGCAGCAACACTTTTGCGTACCATGAAAGGCCCTGTGCCAGTGACGTCGCCAACTAGTATTCCTCCCCCCACCTGATGAAGGAACCTGCACTTTCATCTGCACCTTCCTGTTTGTCCCCGTGTAAGGTGGTATGGTATGCGGGAAGGGGGACCTGACTTTCAGCAGGGTCACAATCTTGCAGTGTAGCGTGCACGGGAAATGTTGCGTTATGGGTCAATGTACCAGCAGACTCATCTATCACTGGCTGGGCAATGGGCAGGATGAGGAGGAAACACAGATATAGGCCCAAAGAATAAAGTGGGCTAAATGCAGTTCAAAATTGGTAACACAGGACTAATCAGGGGGCATTGCAGTGGAGGACAACTGGAATGAGAGGCTGACACAGAGAGTAGGCCCAAATCAGTAAGTAGTCGAAATGCAGTTCAAAATTGGCAACAGTAGTAAACAGGCGGCACAGCTTTGTTCAGTGGAGGAGAACAGCAAGGAGTGGCAGACACCGATAGTAGGCCCCAACCCAACTAGTAGGCCAAATGCAGTCTAACATTAACAACTACTTAACGAGCGCCTGAAAACGGAATTTCAGGACAGGAAACCAGGAGAACAGCAAGGAGCGGCAGACACCGATAGTAGGCCCCAAACCAACTAGTACGCCAAATGCAGTTGTTCCGTTTAACCACAATTTAATGAGAGCCTGAAGATAGAAGTTCAGGAAAGGCAACCTGGAGAACACCTTGGAGTGGAACACACCATCTCTCTACACCCCATACCCAATTTGTAGGCCTAATGCAGCGTAGTTTCCAACAACTACTAAACGAGAGCATGATGATCGAAGCATTGGCGAGGAAACCTGGGGAACACCTTGGAGTGGAACACACCATCTCTCTACAGTGGAACACACCATCTCTCTACACCCCATACCCAATTTGTAGGCCTAATGCAGCGTAGTTTCCAACAACTACTAAACGAGAGCCGGAAGATCGAAGCAATGGAGAGGAAACCTGGGGAACACCTTGGAGTGTAACACACCATCTCTCTACACCCCATACCCAATTTGTAGGCCTAATGCAGCGTAGTTTCCAACAACTACTAAACGAGAGCCGGAAGATCGAAGCTCAGGAAAGGCAACCTGGAGAACACCTTGGAGTGGAACACACCATCTCTCTACACCCCATACCCAATTTGTAGGCCCAATGCAGCGTAGTTTCCAACAACTACTAAACGAGAGCCGGAAGATCGAAGCAATGGAGAGGAAACCTGGGGAACACCTTGGAGTGCAACACACCATCTCTCTACACCCCATACCCAATTTGTAGGCCTAATGCAGCGTAGTTTCCAACAACTACTAAACGAGAGCCGGAAGATCGAAGCAATGGAGAGGAAACCTGGGGAACACCTTGGAGTGTAACACACCATCTCTCTACACCCCATACCCAATTTGTAGGCCTAATGCAGCGTAGTTTCCAACAACTACTAAACGAGAGCCGGAAGATCGAAGCAATGGAGAGGAAACCTGGGGAACACCTTGGAGTGGAACACACCATCTCTCTACAGTGGAACACACCATCTCTCTACACCCCATACCCAATTTGTAGGCCCAATGCAGCGTAGTTTCCAACAACTACTAAACGAGAGCCGGAAGATCGAAGCTCAGGAAAGGCAACCTGGGGAACACCTTGGAGTGGAACACACCATCTCTCTACACCCCATACCCAATTTGTAGGCCCAATGCAGCGTAGTTTCCAACAACTACTAAACGAGAGCCGGAAGATCGAAGCTCAGGAAAGGCAACCTGGGGAACACCTTGGAGTGTAACAAACCCTCTCTCTACACCACGGAAGGGCTGATTCTTAGGAAGGAAGGCTGTCGGAAAGAAGCAGGGCGCGTCCGAGGGTGATTATATTCTTATTAGGTATATACTCACCCTCGGACGCGCCCTGCTTCTTTATTTGTAATGAATGTTTATTTGCAATGTGGTTTTGACTTACTCTATTTTTTTGGTAAATAATGATTTTATTATTTTCATTGTTTTGCATCTTCTTGGCAATAATATAAAGAAGACGCGACAGGACAACACTCGGTGGATGCCATATCTGTGTTTGAAATTGAAAAAACCTTTCAGTTAACTACTTGCAGGAGAAAGTTATTGTAGCTGGTGGCCATTTTTAGTACTGTACCAGATTTTTGTTGTATGTGTTTGTTTTTAATGTTAAAATGTCTGCATTTGATATCTCTCCAGTATTTTCTTTATTATAAGCAAAATACTTATTTTTATATTTTCTGATGTTGGTTCCAGGGGTACACGGGCAGCAGTGGTGTGGTCAGTGGAGGCCTAGTGGAAGGAGTGACCGCAGACAGGCATCGAAGGCCTAAAATAATAACACATGGCTGTAGGCAATTTTAAATTGGTTCCAGGGGTACATGGGCAGCAGTGGTGTGGTCAGTGGAGGCCTAGTGGAAGGAGTCACCGCAGACAGGCATCGAAGGCCTAAAATAATAACACATGGCTGTAGGCAATTTTAAATTGGTTTCAGGGGTACACGGGCAGCAGTGGTGTGGTCAGTGGAGGCCTAGTGGAAGGAGTAACCGCAGACAGGCATCGAAGGCCTAAAATAATAACACATGGCTGTAGGCAATTTTAAATTGGTTCCAGGGGTACACGGGCAGCAGTGGTGTGGTCAGTGGAGGCCTAGTGGAAGGAGTCACCGCAGACAGGCATCGAAGGCCTAAAATAATAACACATGGCTGTAGGCAATTTTAAATTGGTTACAGGGGTACACGGGCAGCAGTGGTGTGGTCAGTGGAGGCCTAGTGGAAGGAGTAACCGCAGACAGGCATCGAAGGCCTAAAATAATAACACATGGCTGTAGGCAATTTTAAATTGGTTCCAGGGGTACACGGGCAGCAGTGGTGTGGTCAGTGGAGGCCTAGTGGAAGGAGTGACCGCAGACAGGCATCGAAGGCCTAAAATAATAACACATGGCTGTATGCAATTTTAAATTGGTTCCAGGGGTACACGGGCAGCAGTGGTGTGGTCAGTGGAGGCCTAGTGGAAGGAGTGACCGCAGACAGGCATCGAAGGCCTAAAATAATAACACATGGCTGTAGGCAATTTTAAATTGGTTCCAGGGGTACACGGGCAGCAGTGGTGTGGTCAGTGGAGGCCTAGTGGAAGGAGTCACCGCAGACAGGCATCGAAGGCCTAAAATTATAACACATGGCTGTAGGCAATTTTAAATTGGTTACAGGGGTACACGGGCAGCAGTGGTGTGGTCAGTGGAGGCCTAGTGGAAGGAGTGACCGCAGACAGGCATCGAAGGCCTAAAATAATAACACATGGCTGTAGGCAATTTTAAATTGGTTCCAGGGGTACACGGGCAGCAGTGGTGTGGTCAGTGGAGGCCTAGTGGAAGGAGTCACCGCAGACAGGCATCGAAGGCCTAAAATAATAACACATGGCTGTAGGCAATTTTAAATTGGTTCCAGGGGTACACGGGCAGCAGTGGTGTGGTCAGTGGAGGCCTAGTGGAAGGAGTCACCGCAGACAGGCATCGAAGGCCTAAAATAATAACACATGGCTGTAGGCAATTTTAAATTGGTTACAGGGGTACACGGGCAGCAGTGGTGTGGTCAGTGGAGGCCTAGTGGAAGGAGTAACCGCAGAAAGGCATCGAAGGCCTAAAATAATAACACATGGCTGTAGGCAATTTTAAATTGGTTCCAGGGGTACACGGGCAGCAGTGGTGTGGTCAGTGGAGGCCTAGTGGAAGGAGTCACCGCAGACAGGCATCGAAGGCCTAAAATAATAACACATGGCTGTAGGCAATTTTAAATTGGTTACAGGGGTACACGGGCAGCAGTGGTGTGGTCAGTGGAGGCCTAGTGGAAGGAGTAACCGCAGACAGGCATCGAAGGCCTAAAATAATAACACATGGCTGAAGGCAATTTTAAATTGGTTCCAGGGGTACACGGGCAGCAGTGGTGTGGTCAGTGGAGGCCTAGTGGAAGGAGTCACCGCAGACAGGCATCGAAGGCCTAAAATAATAACACATGGCTGTAGGCAATTTTAAATTGGTTACAGGGGTACACGGGCAGCAGTGGTGTGGTCAGTGGAGGCCTAGTGGAAGGAGTAACCGCAGACAGGCATCGAAGGCCTAAAATAATAACACATGGCTGTAGGCAATTTTAAATTGGTTCCAGGGGTACACGGGCAGCAGTGGTGTGGTCAGTGGAGGCCTAGTGGAAGGAGTGACCGCAGACAGGCATCGAAGGCCTAAAATAATAACACATGGCTGTAGGCAATTTTAAATTGGTTCCAGGGGTACACGGGCAGCAGTGGTGTGGTCAGTGGAGGCCTAGTGGAAGGAGTGACCACAGACAGGCAACGAAGGCCTAAAATAATAACACATGGCTGTAGGCAATTTTAAATTGGTTACAGGGGTACACGGGCAGCAGTGGTGTGGTCAGTGGAGGCCTAGTGGAAGGAGTGACCGCAGACAGGCATCGAAGGCCTAAAATAATAACACATGGCTGTAGGCAATTTTAAATTGGTTCCAGGGGTACACGGGCAGCAGTGGTGTGGTCAGTGGAGGCCTAGTGGAAGGAGTCACCGCAGACAGGCATCGAAGGCCTAAAATAATAACACATGGCTGTAGGCAATTTTAAATTGGTTACAGGGGTACACGGGCAGCAGTGGTGTGGTCAGTGGAGGCCTAGTGGAAGGAGTAACCGCAGACAGGCATCGAAGGCCTAAAATAATAACACATGGCTGTAGGCAATTTTAAATTGGTTCCAGGGGTACACGGGCAGCAGTGGTGTGGTCAGTGGAGGCCTAGTGGAAGGAGTCACCGCAGACAGGCATCGAAGGCCTAAAATAATAACACATGGCTGTAGGCAATTTTAAATTGGTTACAGGGGTACACGGGCAGCAGTGGTGTGGTCAGTGGAGGCCTAGTGGAAGGAGTAACCGCAGACAGGCATCGAAGGCCTAAAATAATAACACATGGCTGTAGGCAATTTTAAATTGGTTCCAGGGGTACACGGGCAGCAGTGGTGTGGTCAGTGGAGGCCTAGTGGAAGGAGTCACCGCAGACAGGCATCGAAGGCCTAAAATAATAACACATGGCTGTAGGCAATTTTAAATTGGTTACAGGGGTACACGGGCAGCAGTGGTGTGGTCAGTGGAGGCCTAGTGGAAGGAGTAACCGCAGACAGGCATCGAAGGCCTAAAATAATAACACATGGCTGTAGGCAATTTTAAATTGGTTCCAGGGGTACACGGGCAGCAGTGGTGTGGTCAGTGGAGGCCTAGTGGAAGGAGTCACCGCAGACAGGCATCGAAGGCCTAAAATAATAACACATGGCTGTAGGCAATTTTAAATTGGTTCCAGGGGTACACGGGCAGCAGTGGTGTGGTCAGTGGAGGCCTAGTGGAAGGAGTGACCACAGACAGGCATCGAAGGCCTAAAATAATAACACATGGCTGTAGGCAATTTTAAATTGGTTACAGGGGTACACGGGCAGCAGTGGTGTGGTCAGTGGATGCCTAGTGGAAGGAGTGACCGCAGACAGGCATCGAAGGCCTAAAATAATAACACATGGCTGTAGGCAATTTTAAATTGGTTCCAGGGGTACACGGGCAGCAGTGGTGTGGTCAGTGGAGGCCTAGTGGAAGGAGTGACCGCAGACAGGCATCGAAGGCCTAAAATAATAACACATGGCTGTAGGCAATTTTAAATTGGTTCCAGGGGTACACGGGCAGCAGTGGTGTGGTCAGTGGAGGCCTAGTGGAAGGAGTCACCGCAGACAGGCATCGAAGGCCTAAAATAATAACACATGGCTGTAGGCAATTTTAAATTGGTTCCAGGGGTACACGGGCAGCAGTGGTGTGGTCAGTGGAGGCCTAGTGGAAGGAGTGACCGCAGACAGGCATCGAAGGCCTAAAATAATAACACATGGCTGTAGGCAATTTTAAATTGGTTCCAGGGGTACACGGGCAGCAGTGGTGTGGTCAGTGGAGGCCTAGTGGAAGGAGTCACCGCAGACAGGCATCGAAGGCCTAAAATAATAACACATGGCTGTAGGCAATTTTAAATTGGTTCCAGGGGTACACGGGCAGCAGTGGTGTGGTCAGTGGAGGCCTAGTGGAAGGAGTCACCGCAGACAGGCATCGAAGGCCTAAAATAATAACACATGGCTGTAGGCAATATTAAATTGGTTCCAGGGGTACACGGGCAGCAGTGGTGTGGTCAGTGGAGGCCTAGTGGAAGGAGTAACCGCAGACAGGCATCGAAGGCCTAAAATAATAACACATGGCTGTAGGCAATTTTAAATTGGTTCCAGGGGTACACGGGCAGCAGTGGTGTGGTCAGTGGAGGCCTAGTGGAAGGAGTGACCGCAGACAGGCATCGAAGGCCTAAAATAATAACACATGGCTGTAGGCAATTTTAAATTGGTTCCAGGGGTACACGGGCAGCAGTGGTGTGGTCAGTGGAGGCCTAGTGGAAGGAGTGACCACAGACAGGCATCGAAGGCCTAAAATAATAACACATGGCTGTAGGCAATTTTAAATTGGTTACAGGGGTACACGGGCAGCAGTGGTGTGGTCAGTGGAGGCCTAGTGGAAGGAGTGACCGCAGACAGGCATCGAAGGCCTAAAATAATAACACACGGCTGTAGGCAATTTTAAATTGGTTACAGGGGTACACGGGCAGCAGTGGTGTGGTCAGTGGAGGCCTAGTGGAAGGAGTCACCGCAGACAGGCATCGAAGGCCTAAAATAATAACACATGGCTGTAGGCAATTTTAAATTAGTTACAGGGGTACACGGGCAGCAGTGGTGTGGTCAGTGGAGGCCTAGTGGAAGGAGTCACCGCAGACAGGCATCGAAGGCCTAAAATAATAACACATGGCTGTAGGCAATTTTAAATTGGTTCCAGGGGTACACGGGCAGCAGTGGTGTGGTCAGTGGAGGCCTAGTGGAAGGAGTGACCACAGACAGGCATCGAAGGCCTAAAATAATAACACATGGCTGTAGGCAATTTTAAATTGGTTCCAGGGGTACACGGGCAGCAGTGGTGTGGTCAGTGGAGGCCTAGTGGAAGGAGTGACCACAGACAGGCATCGAAGGCCTAAAATAATAACACATGGCTGTAGGCAATTTTAAATTGGTTACAGGGGTACACGGGCAGCAGTGGTGTGGTCAGTGGAGGCCTAGTGGAAGGAGTCACCGCAGACAGGCATCGAAGGCCTAAAATAATAACACATGGCTGTAGGCAATTTTAAATTGGTTCCAGGGGTACACGGGCAGCAGTGGTGTGGTCAGTGGAGGCCTAGTGGAAGGAGTGACCGCAGACAGGCATCGAAGGCCTAAAATAATAACACATGGCTGTAGGCAATTTTAAATTGGTTACAGGGGTACACGGGCAGCAGTGGTGTGGTCAGTGGAGGCCTAGTGGAAGGAGTGACCACAGACAGGCATCGAAGGCCTAACATAACAAAAATGTCAATGCAATGGCATTGTCAGTGGCAGGCATTGAAGGATGTCAGCGCATAGACTAAACATTGGTGGAGCTGTGAGATAATTTTGCAAGTGGTAGAGCACTGTTTGAGCTGGGGTGGGGGGAAACTGTCTTGTGGCCGGCGGTACAGGCCCAGGGCCCCTCATATTACAACGGTGTGTCTGACGTTGGGTGCGCACCACCACCGCCAGAGACACTTTATTGTACTAGGAGGGACCCAGTGGCAGTGCCGTCGACCAAAAGCGGGCTCACCCACCTCTTCAGACAAACTGCACTCTCACGGGTGCTGTCGCCAAGTGTCGATACCACGGCCCCGTGTGGGGAGTTTGGCCATTTAGTGAGGTGTAAACATGTCGTATGCTGGACAATCAGGTGCAGAAAATTACGAGATTGGAAAAGGCATTCAGAATAGTCCACAGGCAAGACCTTTTCATAGGAAAGCTAGGTGTCAGCCGGGCAAGGTGGGGCAAAAGATTTCGAAATCCAGTTGTGGTTCATTTTAATGAAGGTTAGATCATCTACATTTTGGGTAGCCAGACGAGTCCTTTTTTCTGTTAGTATTGAACCTGCAGCACTGAATACTCTTTCTGATAGGACACTAGCTGCCGGGCAAGCAAGCTCCTGCAATGCATATTCTGCCAATTCTGGCCAGGTGTCTAATTTTGATGCCCAGTAATCAAATGGGAATGACGGTTGAGGGAGAACATCGATAAGGGATGAAAAATAGTTTGTAACCTTACTGGACAAATGTTGTCTCCTGTCACTTTGAATTGATGCTGCAGTACCTGTCCTGTCTGCGGTCATAGCAAAATCACTCCACAACCTGGTCAGAAAACCCCTCTGGCCAACGCCACTTCTGATTTCTGCCCCTCTAACTCCTCTGGTCTGCTGGCCCCTGCAGCTCGTGTGAGAACGATCACGGGCGCTGTGTGCAGGGAAAGCCAGAAGCAAACGGTCAACAAGAGTTGATTGTTTGGTTGCTAATATTAGTTCCAAGTTCTCATGTGGCATTATATTTTGCAATTTGCCTTTATAGCGAGGATCAAGGAGGCAGGCCAACCAGTAATCGTCATCATTCATCATTTTAGTTATGCGTGTGTCCCTTTTGAGGATACGTAAGGCATAATCCGCCATGTGGGCCAAAGTTCCAGTTCTCAAATCTGCGGTTGTGCTTGGTTGAGGGGCACTTTCAGGCAAATCCACGTCACTTGTGTCCCTCAAAAAACCAGAACCCGGCCTTGCCGCGCCACCAATTTCCAGTGGCCCCGGAAAAGCTTCCTCATTAAAAATATAATCATCCCCATCATCCTCCTCGTCCTCCTCCTCCTCTTCGCCCGCTACCTCGTCCTGTACACTGCCCTGGCCAGACAATGGCTGACTGTCATCAAGGCTTTCCTCTTCCTCAGCTGCAGACGCCTGATCCTTTATGTGCGTCAAACTTTGCATCAGCAGACGCATTAGGGGGATGCTCATGCTTATTATGGCGTTGTCTGCACTAACCAGCCGTGTGCATTCCTCAAAACACTGAAGGACTTGACACATGTCTTGAATCTTCGACCACTGCACACCTGACAACTCCATGTCTGCCATCCTACTGCCTGCCCGTGTATGTGTATCCTCCCACAAAAACATAACAGCCCGCCTCTGTTCACACAGTCTCTGAAGCATGTGCAGTGTTGAGTTCCACCTTGTTGCAACGTCTATGATTAGGCGATGCTGGGGAAGGTTCAAAGAACGCTGATAGGTCTGCATACGGCTGGAGTGTACGGGCGAACGGCGGATATGTGAGCAAAGTCCACGCACTTTGAGGAGCAGGTCGGATAACCCCGGATAACTTTTCAGGAAGCACTGCACCACCAGGTTTAAGGTGTGAGCCAGGCAAGGAATGTGTTTCAGTTGGGAAAGGGAGATGGCAGCCATGAAATTCCTTCCGTTATCACTCACTTCCTTGCCTGCCTCAAGATCTACAGTGCCCAGCCACGACTGCGTTTCTTTCTGCAAGAACTCGGACAGAACTTCCGCGGTGTGTCTGTTGTCGCCCAAACACTTCATAGCCAATACAGCCTGCTGACGTTTGCCAGTAGCTGCCCCATAATGGGAGACCTGGTGTGCAACAGTGGCAGCTGCGGATGGAGTGGTTGTGCGACTGCGGTCTGTGGACGAGCTCTCGCTTCTGCAGGAGGACGAAGAGGAGGAGGAGGGGGTGCGAACGGCTACAGCCAATTGTTTCCTAGACCGTGGGCTAGGCAGAACTGTCCCAAACTTGCTGTCCCCTGTGGACCCTGCATCCACCACATTTACCCAGTGTGCCGTGATGGACACGTAACGTCCCTGGCCATGCCTACTGGTCCATGCATCTGTTGTCAGGTGCACCTTTGTGCTCACAGATGGACGATGCGCTCTTTAACATGCTGGTGGAGGGCTGGGATGGCTTTTCTGGAAAAAAAGTGTCGACTGGGTAGCTCGTAGCGTGGTACAGCGTAGTCCATCAGGGCTTTGAAAGCTTCGCTTTCAACTAACCGGTAGGGCATCATCTCTAACGAGATTAGTCTAGCTATGTGTGCGTTCAAACCCTGTGTACGCGGATGCGAGGCTAAGTACTTCCTTTTTCTAACCATAGTCTCATGTAGGGTGAGCTGGACTGGAGAGCTGGAGATCGTGGAACTAGCGGGGGTGCCGGTGGACATGGCAGACTGAGAGACGGTGGGAGATGGTATTGTTGCCACCGGTGCCCTAGATGCAGTGTTTCCTACTACGAAACTGGTGATTCCCTGACCCTGACGGCTTTGGCCTGGCAAAGAAACCTGCACAGATACTGCAGGTGGTGCGGAAAATGGTGGCCCTACACTGCCGGAAGGGATGTTGCGTTGCTGACTAGCTTCATTGGCCGAGGGTGCTACAACCTTAAGGGACGTTTGGTAGTTAGTCCAGGCTTGCAAATGCATGGTGGTTAAATGTCTATGCATGCAACTTGTATTGAGACTTTTCAGATTCTGTCCTCTGCTTAAGGTAGTTGAACATTTTTGACAGATGACTTTGCGCTGATCAATTGGATGGTGTTTAAAAAAATGCCAGACTGCACTCTTTCTAGCATCGGATACCTTTTCAGGCATTGCAGACTGAGCTTTAACCGGATGGCCACGCTGTCCTCCAACAGGTTTTAGCTTTGCCACGCGTTTTGGGCAAGATACGGGCCCGACAGATGGAACCTGTTGCGATGTTGATGCCTGCTGCGGCCCCTCCTCCTCCGCTTCAGAACTGCTGCCGCCTGCACCCTGTTCCCCCAATGGCTGCCAATCGGGGTCAAGAACTGGGTCATCTATTACCTCTTCTTGTAGCTCGTGTGCAACTTCGTCTGTGTCACCGTGTCGGTCGGTGGTATAGCGTTCGTGATGGGGCAACATAGTCTCATCAGGGTCTGATTCTTGATCAGCACCCTGCGAGGGCAATGTTGTGGTCTGAGTCAAAGGACCAGCATAGTAGTCTGGCTGTGGCTGTGCATCAGTGCACTCCATGTCAGATTCAACTTGTAATGGGCATGGACTGTTAACTGCTTCACTTTCTAAGCCAGGGACGGTATGTGTAAAGAGCTCCATGGAGTAACCCGTTGTGTCGCCTGCTGCATTCTTCTCTGTTGTTGTTTTTGCTGAAGAGGACAAGGAAGCGACTTGTCCCTGACCGTGAACATCCACTAACGACGCGCTGCTTTGACATTTACCAGTTTCACGAGAGGAGGCAAAAGAGCTAGAGGCCGAGTCAGCAAGATAAGCCAAAACTTGCTCTTGCTGCTCCGGCTTTAAAAGCGGTTTTCCTACTCCCAGAAAAGGGAGCGTTCGAGGCCTTGTGTAGCCAGACGACGAACCTGGCTCCACAGCTCCAGACTTAGGTGCAATATTTTTTTTCCCACGACCAGCTGATGCTCCACCACTACCACTACCCTCATTACCAGCTGACAATGAACGCCCCCGGCCACGACCTCTTCCACCATACTTCCTCATTGTTTTAAAAACGTAAACAAACTAACGGTATTTGTTGCTGTCACACAAATTACACGGTGAGCTATAACTTCAGTATGATTTAGCTACCCCTTTACAGGTGAGTGAGACCACAACGAAAATCAGGCACAATGTTACACACTCTGTTGTTGGTGGCAACAAATGAGAGAGATGCCACACACGCAGGACTGTCACTGAAGCACAAATGTAAATATTAATCTCCCACTGATTTGATTTTTTTTTTTTTTTTTCAGGGAGACTTTAGGAAAAAAAAAAAATAGAATAAAATGATTTTTTCAGGAAGAATTTAGAAACCAAATAAAATAAAATGATTTTTTCAGGGAGAATTTAGAAAACAAATAAAACAAAAAAAGGCTTTCTATGGCCCACTGAGTGAGAGATGACGCACACAGGAGTCAGGAGTGGCACACAAGCCCAGAGGCCAATATTTATCTCCCACTGATTGATGTAGTGATTTTTTCAGGTAGATTTTGGAACCCAAATCAAGCTAAAAAAAATAATAGGCTTTCTATGGCCCACAATTGGAGAGAGAGAGAGATGGCACACCCAGGAGTCAAGACTGGCACACAAGCAGAAAGGGCAATATTAATCTCCCACTGATTTGTTTTTTTTTGTATTTTTTCAGGGAGACTTTAGGAAAAAAAAAATAGAATAAAATGATTTTTTCAGGAAGAATTTAGAAACCAAATAAAATAAAATGATTTTTTCAGGGAGAATTTAGAAAACAAATAAAACAAAAAAAGGCTTTCTATGGCCCACTGAGTGAGAGATGACGCACACAGGAGTCAGGAGTGGCACACAAGCCCAGAGGCCAATATTTATCTCCCACTGATTGATGTAGTGATTTTTTCAGGTAGATTTTGGAACCCAAATCAAGCTAAAAAAATAATAGGCTTTCTATGGCCCACAATTGGAGAGAGAGAGAGAGATGGCACACCCAGGAGTCAAGACTGGCACACAAGCAGAAAGGGCAATATTAATCTCCCACTGATTTGTTTTTGTTTGTTTTTTTTTCAGGGAGACTTTAGGAAAAAAAAAATAGAATAAAATGATTTTTTCAGGAAGAATTTAGAAACCAAATAAAATAAAATGATTTTTTCAGGGAGAATTTAGAAAACAAATAAAACAAAAAAAGGCTTTCTATGGCCCACTGAGTGAGAGATGACGCACACAGGAGTCAGGAGTGGCACACAAGCCCAGAGGCCAATATTTATCTCCCACTGATTGATGTAGTGATTTTTTCAGGTAGATTTTGGAACCCAAATCAAGCTAAAAAAATAATAGGCTTTCTATGGCCCACAATTGGAGAGAGAGAGAGAGATGGCACACCCAGGAGTCAAGACTGGCACACAAGCAGAAAGGGCAATATTAATCTCCCACTGATTTGTTTTTTTTTTTTTTTTTTCAGGGAGACTTTAGGAAAAAAAATAGAATAAAATGATTTTTTCAGGAAGAATTTAGAAACCAAATAAAATAAAATGATTTTTTCAGGGAGAATTTAGAAAACAAATAAAACAAAAAAAGGCTTTCTATGGCCCACTGAGTGAGAGATGACGCACACAGGAGTCAGGAGTGGCACACAAGCCCAGAGGCCAATATTTATCTCCCACTGATTGATGTAGTGATTTTTTCAGGTAGATTTTGGAACCCAAATCAAGCTAAAAAAATAATAGGCTTTCTATGGCCCACAATTGGAGAGAGAGAGAGAGATGGCACACCCAGGAGTCAAGACTGGCACACAAGCAGAAAGGGCAATATTAATCTCCCACTGATTTGTTTTTTTTTGTTTTTTTCAGGGAGACTTTAGGAAAAAAAAAAATAGAATAAAATGATTTTTTCAGGAAGAATTTAGAAACCAAATAAAATAAAATTATTTTTTCAGGGAGAATTTAGAAAACAAATAAAACAAAAAAAGGCTTTCTATGGCCCACTGAGTGAGAGATGACGCACACAGGAGTCAGGAGTGGCACACAAGCCCAGAGGCCAATATTTATCTCCCACTTTTTTTTTTTTGTTCCAGGGAAAATTTATAAACCCAATAAAAAAAATAATAAATAGGCTTTCTATGGCCCACTATCTGAGAGACAGAGAGAGATGGCACGCTTAGGACTGGCACACAAGCCCAAAGGCCAATATTAATCTCCCTTTTTTTTTTAAGGGAGAATTTATAAAACCAAAAAAAAATAAATAAATAGGCTTTCTATGGCCCACTATTTGTGAGAGAGATGGCACGCTCAGGACTGGCACACAAGCCCAGAGGCCAATATTAATCTCCCACTTTTTTTTTTTTTTCCAGGGAAAATTTATAAACCCAATAAAAAAAAAAAAAAAAAAAAGGCTTTCTATGGCCCACTATCTGAGAGAGAGAGATGGCACGCTTAGGACTGGCACACAAGCCCAAAGGCCAATATTAATCTCCCACTGATTGATTTATTGATTTTTTCAGGTAGAATTTAGAACCCAAATAAAGCAACAAAAAAAAAAAAGGCCTTTCCATGGCCCACTGAGTGAGTGATGATGCACACAGGAGTCAGGAGTGGCACACAAGCCCTGAGG
Organism: Ranitomeya imitator; assembly: GCF_032444005.1. Taxonomy (NCBI): domain Eukaryota; kingdom Metazoa; phylum Chordata; class Amphibia; order Anura; family Dendrobatidae; genus Ranitomeya; species Ranitomeya imitator. Next base: position 580,434,203 of record NC_091286.1, read on the forward strand.
CCAATATTTTTCTCCCACTTATTGATGTAGTGATTTTTTCAGGTAGATTTTATAACCCAAATCAAGCAAAAAAATAAATAGGCTTTCTATGGCCCACTGAGTGAGAGATGACACAGACAGGGATGGCACTCTAGCAGAAATGTCAATCTTAATCTCCCACAAAAAAAAAAAAAAAAACAGGGAGTGTCCTTCAATTACTATCTCCCTGCAGTAATCTCAGCCAGGTATGGCAGGCAGCAATAAGGAGTGGACTGATGCACAAATTAAATAAAAAGTGTGTACAAACCAAAAAGATAGCTGCGCAGAAAGGAAGGAACAAGAGGATTTGTGCTTTGAAAAAAGCAGTTGGTTTGCACAGCGGCGTACACACAGCAATGCAGCTATCAGGGAGCCTTCTAGGGCAGCCCAATGAGCTACAGCGCTGAGGGGGAAAAAAAAAAAAATGTAGCTTCCACTGTCCCTGCACACCGAAGGTGGTGTTGGGCAGTGGAAATCACTACAGCACAAGCGGTTTGGTGGTTAATGGACCCTGCCTAACGCTATCCCTGCTTCTGACAAAGCGGCAGCAACCTCTCCCTAAGCTCAGATCAGCAGCAGTAACATGGCGGTCGGCGGGAACTCCCCTTTATAGCCCCTGTGACGCCGCAGACAGCAAGCCAATCACTGCAATGCCCTTCTCTAAGATGGTGGGGACCAGGACCTATGTCATCACGCTGCCCACACTCTGCGTTTACCTTCATTGGCTGAGAAATGGCGCTTTTTGCGTCATTGAAACGCGACTTTGGCGCGAAAGTCGCGTACCGCATGGCCGACCCCGCACAGGGGTCGGATTGGGTTTCATGAAACCCGACTTTGCCAAAAGTCGGCGACTTTTGAAAATGAACGACCCGTTTCGCTCAACCCTAGTTGCTATATCAGGTTATTGTTGAAAATATGTTGAAAAAAATCAAATCAGACAATGCTAGCAGCAGGGGAGACGCTTCCTCCTTGCCCAAACAAGGAGGAGAGGTGAGGGAGACACTCAGCAGAGGCAGGAGAACACTGTCAAAGGCCTGGGCCAATTTCATGACACCATTCCAGCATCCAGGGCCTGCAGACCAAATATTTTTTACAAGGAGGGAAAAGTTTTTAAAGATGGTCAAGCAATACCTGGCCAACCAAACCAGCGTACTCCCTAATTCCTTTGCAACCTTCAACTATTGGTTCTCAGAGCTGGACACCTGGCAGGAGCTGTCCCTTTATGCCTTGGAGGTGTTGTGCTGCCCAGCCTCTACCATCTTGTCTGAGCGTGTTTTTAGCACTGCCAGGAGGGGTCATAAAAGACAGGCGCTTTCATTTTTCAACAGAGAATGCTGACAGGCTCACTCTGATAAAAATTAACAAAGCCTGGATTAGCCCCACTTTTCCACACCACCAGATGATAGCAGCACATAAAATGTTTTTTAATGTTCAATATTTGAATGAGGCCTTCCAGTTGTTTACTTCAACGGTGTATGAATGACCCTCCTTATAATGTTTTCCTGGCTGTGCATTTTGAGCCAAGCCTTTATGAGTGTAGGAGTACATAAACTACACTAAATTGTTAACGTTTTTTATGAGGCATGGCACTTGGTGCTTTCAAGATTATATGGATGACCCTCCTTATAATTGTTTCCTGGCTTTGTACTTTGTGCAATACCTTTATGAGTGTATGAGTACAGCAACTACACTTTAAAAATATTTGAATGAGACCTGTCAGTTGTTGCCTTTCAGAGGTCTATGGATGATCCTCTTTATAATTTTTTCCTAGCTTTTCACTTTCTGCAAAGCCTTTGAGTGTAGAAGTACATCAGCTAGACATTCAAAATATTTACATTAAATAAATTTTTCTGGATTCAATTAGTTATTCCTACAGTTGAATGCGGTTATTAATGTATTACGGTGGTATGTAAAACTACAAAAAAGTGAAGAAAAATATTTCTGGATTCAATTAAACATCTATAGAGTATTACGTGCTTTGGGGAAAATTTCAGTGATATATAACTATCTAAAAAAGAATATAAAAAATTATCTGGATTCAATTACACATCCATATACTATTACGTGCTATGGGGTACATTGCGGTGTTATCTAACCCTACAAAAAATAGTTAAAAAATGTATCTGTAATAAATTGTTCATCCATAAATTGTTACGTGTTCTTGGGTACATTTAGGTGGTATCTACCCCCCCCCAAGAAAATTCAACATTTTTTGGTATTATATTGCTCATTCATGGAGTATTACATTTTCTTGGGTACATTTCGGTGGTATCTAACCCTCCCAAAAAAAATTTCAAAAATTTTCAGCATTATATTGCTCTTCCTTAAAGTATTACATGTTATTGGGTAGGTTTCGATGGTGTATAACCTTCAAAACAAGTTGTCAAATTTTTCTTCTTGTCACATTTCGCTGGTATGTTAAACTTTAAAAAATACCTTCCAAAACTTGTTATGGATTCAAGCATTCATCCGTACACTTTAAAGTTGTTCTTGTTACATTTCACTGGTATATTAAAGACTCAAAAACCCTTCCAAAACTTTTTAGGGATTCAATTAGTTATCCATACACTGTAACACAGTTCTTGTTAGATTTTGCAGGTAAAGTAAACTCTCAAAAAAACCTTCCAAAACTTTTAGTGGATTCCAGGATTCATCCATACACTGTAAAGCGGTTGCTGTTATGTTTCGCTGGTATATTAAACTCACAAAAAAACTTCCAAAAATTTTTATGGATTCAATGATTCAGCCATAAACTGTAACACAGTTCTTATTACATTTGGCTGGTATATTAAATTCTAAAAAAAAAGCTTTCAAAATTTTTTGGATTCAATGATTCGTGCATACAGTTTAACGTGCATTGTGTAAAATTACGACGGATTGAAAATTAAAAAAAATGCTTGGCCTGGTACAGTTCACAAAATAGTGATGCCAAAAAAATTGATTATTGTCATATATACTATACAACCTAAAAAACACCAAAATTAGCCTGCTACAAGTGTACACCTTCTTAATATTTTAATGAGACCATTCAGTTGTTGCCTTCAAGGTGACCCTGCTTGTAATTTGTGGAAGGCTTTGCACTCTGCATAACTTTTAGTAGTGTAGGAGTACCAGAACTTTTCTTTGCTCACAATATTTAAATGAGACACTATATTTGGTGCCTTGAAGGGTGTATGCATGACTCCTCAGCCCTATCCTGGTATGCATGGCTCATTATACCCATCCTGGTCTGCATGGTCCCCTCATCCCTATCCCGGTCTGTATGGCTCCTCATCCCTGTCCTGGTCTGCATGGCTCCTCATCCCTGTCCTGGTCTGCATGGCTCCTCATCCCTATCCTGGTCTGCATGGCTCCTGATTTCTATCCTGGCCTGCATGGCTCCTCATCCTTATCCTTGAATGCATGGCTCTTCATCCCCATCCTGGTATGCATGGCTCCACATCCCCATCCTGGTATGCGTATGCATGGCTCTTCATCCCTATTTTTGTATGTATGACGCTTCATCCCCATCCTGGTCTGCATGTCTCCTTATCCCTATCCTTGTATGCATGGCCTCCTCATCACTATCCTTGTATGCATGGCGCTTCATCCCCATCCTGGTCATCATGGCTCTTCGTCCCCATCCTGGTCTGCATGGCTCCTCATCCCTATCCTGGTATGCATACCTCTTCATCCCTATCCTGGTCTGCATGGCTCCTCTTCCCTATCCTTGTATGCATGGCTCCTCATTAAAAACAAAACAAAACCATCCTACTTACCATCCCTGCGCTCCCTCGAAGTGTCTTGTTCCGGTGCAAGCAGTTAATTTATGCTTGTAAGCAGCACATGGCAGGGACATCATGGGAGTGAAGAAAAGTGAATATTCATTTCTCTTAAGTAGCGGGCACGAGTGACTGCCTGGTTGCTGCAGGAAGACGGCCGCTGCGACTACTGTGCCACCGCAGTGAATATTCATTTCTCTTTAGTAGCGGGCACAGGCTTTAGCTGCAGAAGGCACCCCCTCCATCTTCTGGGACCCTCACTCAAGTATAAGCCAAGGGGGGTGTTTTCAGCACAAAAAAATGTGCTGAAAAACTCGGTTTATACTCAAGTATGTACGGTGCACTGCAATTTCAAATTTTTTACTACAAATTTCAATTTTGATTTACTTAACATTTTTTTTCATTTTTTTTTTAAAATCTTTTTAAATTTTGCCTTATATAAAAGCCATTATACAGGAAAGAATGTTAACATTTTTTTTTTCATGTAAACTCCATGAAACTCCAATGTTTTTTTGTCAGTCCTTAAAGTGGACTAAAAGTGTGACACCATTGTTCTCAGCAGTGATCTGGGAGTCAGAGATGCTTCCAGGGGTTTTCCTCATCCTGTTCTCCTTCCATTCAGCACTTTTTCCATCCATTTCAACATTTTCACTGCTCCCAGACCTCTTTATAGGGTCTGCTGGAAGAATGTTCAGATTTCCAATTGACTCCCAATATACTCGTTACTTGATATGAGCATTGGAGCATTAGGAAGTGTGCGGTTCGAGCAAGGAGCACCAGAGCATTTTAGTGTTCGCTCATCTCTAATAATAATGGGTACATGTTGTATCCGTTAAAAAAACGGACATGTGAATGAGACCTAAGGCAGACTACATTGCCTATAAAATAAGAGTTGCTTTGCAAAGGGAGTAGAATCTCATCACAATGTTCTTACTCCTATGTAATAGAAAAACGTAATAAATCAGTGACATAGAGCTGCTATCTAACTACACTGCAAAATCCCCAGTGCATCTAATGTGATGCAGTTTCAGCCTGTCTCCTCTGCCTCCTGCTTGTGATTTTTCCCTTTCAACTTTTAGCTGTACAAAGTTCCATAAGAATTTACTGTATTTATTGTTTTGTTATTTATTGTTTTGTTATTTTATTTTATTCTATTTTTACTTTTATGCTACATGAATGTTTCATGCCATTGCATTTATGTTAACCTTGCTCTCTCTATGTCTTGTTTTGGTTGAAAATGTTAATAAAATTGTTTGGAAAAACAAAGTTGCAGCTCATCGAAATATACAATATATCAATTTTTGAGGGACATCCAGTTTTAGGTAATGTCATTGTTGTGCCAACTTTAAGCCACTTCTTGATGACTGTCTTCACAGTTTTGCATGATATAGCTAATGCCTTGAAAAAAATGTTGTACTCTTCTACTGACTGCTAACTTCCAGCAATGAGATCCCTTTGCTGTATTGTAAGCCGATTATGGACCATGGCTTTTGCTGTCAAAGGAAACTAAAAAAATGTCTGGAAAATCCTACTAGAGCAGTTAAACATTAATCAGAATAACTGTAAATGATGGCAGCTGAGTACAAATACTATTTATTATGAGTTCAGATAGGATTGGCTAATTCCAAACATAAAGTAAAAGGCAGTTAGTAGACATTTTGTACATAGCTTCTATGTCACAAGCGGCGTCGGACTGGAGCACTTTGGGCCCACCAGAGAAAATCATTCTTGGGGCCCACTATGTAGCTACATAGAAATAAATACAAGACCACCAATTGTGTGGCAAAACATGCTAATATCAGGGTATAATATAAGGTAGTACTCATCTTAATTATGTAGCAGGAGTTGGGGTAGGCCCCTCATAGAATATAACACCTCCATCATTGCCTTCACTTCATCAACACCTCCATCATTGCCTTCTCACCCACTACCCCTCATTGCCCTTTCCACCACCTCAATCAATGCTTTCTCACCCACCACCTCCATCATTGTCTATTCCACCACCTCTATCATTGCCTCCTCCCCATTACCATCTTTGTCCTTTCCACCACTACCATAATTGTCCTTTCCACCACAACCATCATTGCCATCTCCCCCACCACCCCATCATTGCCTTCTCCCCTACCACCTCCATCATTGCCCTTTCCACCACCTCTATCATTACTTTCTCCCCCACCACTCCCATCATTGCCCTCTCCATCTTCTCCATCATTGCCTTCTCCCCCACCACCACTTCATTGCCCATACCAACACCGCCATCATTGCCTCTCCCCACCACCATCATTGTCGTTTCCACCACAACTATCATTGCCTTCTCCCCCACCACCCATCACTACCAATGCCACCACCTCCATCATTGCCTCCTCCCCCACCACCCCATCATCTTTTCCACCACCACCAACATTGCTTCCTCCCCCACCACCCCATCTTTTCCACCACCACCAACATTGCCTTCTCCCCCACCACCCCATCACTGCTCTCTCCATCACCCACATCACTGCCCTCTCCAATACACACACACACAGCCCCACTCTCACCTACACACACCACCACACACACACACACAAAGCACCGCACCACTCACACACACACACACACACACACACACAGAACCGCACCACTCTCACACACACGCACACAGACACACAACACCTCTCACCTCTGCGCATGTTTCCCGCAGCCACAGCACATCCTGGCAGCATCTTTGTCGCCGGCAGCTTTCTCTCTGAAACAGCTGCGCACTGAATGATGTCATCCAGCTGCGCTGCTGTGTCAGACAGGAAGCGCTGGGCAGGAAGCAATACGGCATGGGATTCCTGCAGCTACTTTCCGCTGCCATTTTCTCCTGTAGGCAGCGGAGCTGCAGGGATCGCTCCCTGCCTGCCAATTTCCCTCAGTGTTAGCCACCTTGCAGGGGCCCATCTCCGGGGCCCCGATGCAGCCGCACCAGCTTTACATGCAGTATGTCTTCCCCTGCAGGAAGTGTTAGCCTCAGCCTGTGGCTAACACTGCCTGCTATTAAAGTGAAATGAATATTCACTCCTCTCCACGCCCATAAGGGCGTGGGGAAGCGTGAATATTCATTTCTGTTTAGCAGCAGGGACAGGCTTCTGACTCCAGCTGCTGTTCCGCCGCTAGCACCAGCATGCCCCCCTGAATCACTGGCCCCATAGCAGCTGGGTGTGCCGCTATTAGCGACACACCATTGGCTGGGGCCCCTAGCGCAGCGGGGGACCTAGGCAGCTGCAGGCCCTGTATGCCAGCAGGTGTAAGTGCCTGGGCCCCTGTGGGCCAGTCCAACCCTGGTCACAAGTATAATACTGTATAGACTTATAATCTAATTAATCTTTAAGTGAAACCTAGAGCTGTTGACATGTCGCTCAAAACCAGAAACATTCATGTTTTATTTGTTATTCATACTTGCCAACTCTTTTGGAACATCCCCCAAGAAAAAGGAAAATCTTCCAGACTCTCTGAAGAGTTTGCAAATTCAGTGGCCCTGCTGAATGTGCCTGGAAACTCATAGAAATCAAGAGAGTCCAAGAGAGTCTAGAAGGTGCCTTGTGCCCTAAATATCTGGAGGTAGGACCCAGAGAGGACAATGGTTGTGACATGTAAAAGAGATGTAATTATTCTCCAGCCCTTCCAGATGCCAACCATCAAAAAATGTACACCCATGTTATAAAATTTCCAATTTTGGTCAGTCTTAGGGCATGATACAGTCACAATGTCTTCAAAAACCAAGAAGAAGGGGAAAGGGGCTGCAGTTAAAGCAGTAGATTCATCAGCTCTGAAGAAATTCCTGAAGAGATACGAGCATCATTGTGGGCAATATCAATCATTTGTCAGCCCCACCATCACTCATACCCTCAAAAAATGTATCCAAGATGGATCCAAATATGTCAAGGTAAGCCTGGAACAATGAGACATTGATAATGAAGAATAAAAGAATACAGTAGATCATCTACTTTTGCAATTTTCAGATGTAATCGACAACATCCAACCATGCCTATTAGTCTTATCGCTGTAGAACTATTTACATTAATTACATTTTCAACTGAAAATCAAACAATCATATATTTGGAATGATAATGAAAATTTCTTCATAAAAACCCTAAAACTGCGATGCAATAGTGTTTAAAGATATAATAAAAAAATTTCACTAACAAAGTAAAATTCTGTCTGCCAACACTAGACAATCCAATAATTTCAAACGTATGCTTTTTAGATATTTGTTATTAAATTGGCTAAATTAATTTTAAATTGTGAAGACTGATATTTGACATTGGTAATGGGGCTTTCTTGTGGTTTATTTTCCTGCAGATCATCTTGTCGTGTCCTGAGACCTCCCCCAATGGTTCCTCCCCAGTTTTATTAAGACCACTACTGATGACTATACGGGATGAGCGATATATGCTTGCCACAGACTTGTGCTTATGGGGAGTTCCTCTCAGTAACCAGGATGTCGCCAGTCTTGTGCGTTTGTAGGTTACATGTATTTGGGGAAAATCAAACATTTCCGGTATATTATAATCTTGTATTTTCCATTGCCGTGACTTCATGGAATTGTCCGACATGGGTAGAATTGTCAATGGGTTTCTTTTATATTTTCTTTTCAATAGTGGCTAGTTTTGATCTTTTTAACAACCTATGAGATATGATTTCTCTTCTTTATTCAGGCTATACTACTGGAATTAAGAGGGAGAACGTCATATCCATTTATAAAACTGGAAGCTATAGACTGTGGGATTGACGTGTGGTCAATGGAGAGGTTGGGGAAAGCAGTTCAGTACACCAAGTTAACATCCATAACACTGGATCACAATGAGTAAGATGATGATCATGTCCTGCGGTTCATACAGGATCCATGAACACATTTCTGCGTAACAACACATTATATTATTTATTTAGATTTCAAGATGAAGGGATTCGGAGTCTTATCCGAGGTCTTGAAGGTAACGTGAAGCTGGTGTCTCTGAGCCTATGTTATTGCAAACTTGGTCCTCCTAGCGGAGCAGTACTGGGGAACCTTTTGGCAGAATCGGCCATCAGGTAATTTTTATGGAAGATTTGCTGATGTATTGTGTCATGTATCAATCTTATTGTTTATTTCAGATTATTTATTAGCAATTTATTTATCCAGCACTTTACAGCAGCACTTTACAGCTTTTAGAGGGTCCAAAAGGTTCCTCTAGCCCATATGTAGGTGGCGGACATACCTTTGGTGCAACCTGTTCAGCCACACAGGAACACAAGTGGTAAGGGAGCCACTACCACCTCCAAATCAGGTGGAATTGAGCATTAGGATGATGAACTGCAAAGGGACAATATATCATTCTCGCCCAGAGGCCCTCATCTGTCTGTATTGGCTCCTGACCATAAGAAAATACTAATATTATTACAGACCCATGGTAGCTCGGAATCCTGTTGGAAATTTTGCATCGAGACTCTAGAGTTTTAAATTATTCCATTGGATCTATGCCATGTTGACTCTATGTTTTGTCATGCAGTGAACTGTATCTCACTGGAAACTACTTGCAGTGCTCTGGGGCAGTGGATCTAATAACTGCCATTGCAGAATATGTCCAGAAAAAAGCAATAGAAAAGTCACCTGAAGAGGCATCCAGCCTGGCGCATCAGATTCTAGAAGGTAAAATGGAAGTTTTCTTTATCTATTACGAGTCGAGTCATCTTGAGTTTTAACATCAGAATGATTCAGTTAATAATGAAAATTGGCCAGTATTTTATTGCAAATAGCGGCCCCTAACGCACCACGTTTATTATATGTTTTGGATCATATTTCCACCTTACTTTGAAGTTTTGACCAAAGCATAGCTAAGAGGACTACGAAAATTAGCAACATGTATTAATGGCACGTGCGTAAAATGTCTAATATGTGCCAAGATGTTCCAAAAATATAGCACAGCATTAGCCAATCTGATTAGTAAACGTAGAAGTGGGAAACAGAGCGCACAATAGGGGGATCTCCTATGGAGGGAGAGTAGGAGAGTGCTGGTAACACATACCTGGTGAAGATGTGACAGACACAACTCCTATGTAGTCAAGAAGAAAAACATCTGCTGCTGCCCCATGGCTGGTGGAGATATTGGATCCAGTTGGAGGAACATGTAGGTGGGCTGCGCTGCTGGAGTAAATCAATTCTTCAGGAATGATGATGAGAAAAAGTTTTTTTTTATTGACAACGCGTTTCAAAGCGATACCGGCGTCTTTATCAAGTGAAAAATGTAAAATGTGTAACTCTGGTTAGTAAGTCATAAATTTTGGTATAAATTATATTTGAAGAGTATCTACCACCCATTTAATGGATTGTCCTCATCAAAAAAAACTTTCTGCTTTGAGCTGCCATTGTTATAAAAAAAATAAACTTAACCTCCTTGGGGCTACGTGATGTCTACGCTGCAAGCAAGGACCATCGGAAAGGAAGAGCTTTGACTCCGGACCAAGAGTGTGGGGTGGGAGGATGAGTACCTTATATTCAGTGTGTTTGTTTTTTATAACTACTGTAGTTTATAGCAGAGATTTTTCTGAAAGGGAACTATCCCCATAAGATACAAGTGGGCCACCAAAGAAAGTTGATTTTTTACTAAGTAACTTTAAATTGAAAAAGTGCCCAGAAGTGCTCCTAATGCTATCCCAGAGGACCTAACTTTCTAGCAAAAATCTGACAAAAACTTCCAAGTTGTGGGGTCCCAGCATTCAGCTAACATAGAGAAACTCAAAAAAACACATCATAAAAAGCAGACTCACCAAAAGCTTGTCAGATAACAAATGCACTAGCAGGGTGCAGCAGGCCCCCACTGATAAAGGCTGGAGCAGCACAGGTGCAAGCTACTGATGAGAACAACCACCCACTTACCTAAATAATGGAGGGGTGGCTGCCTAGTAGCAAAAATGCACACAGATAAGGCTTGCATAAGACCCTGTTCACACAGATAGGTGTGGTGCATAGTGTCTGGACAACCTATTGATCACGCTCATAGTATTAGCAGGCGGGTCGTTCAGTACTATATATAAATGCACCACACAAAAACCAAGCTAACATAAAGGGGCCCTGCGGCACCCTGCAAAAATGATAAAAAGTGCAATAAAAAGATGAAAAAATTAATGCATATAATATATTAAATGAGGTATTGGTTACAATTTTGGCCAAAATGGATAAGCTCGCAACCCAACGTCAAGGGTCCTCATAAACTTGTGAGTCCTACGCTAATATCCAAACAGCTGACATAGAGAAACTCAAAAAAACACATCATAAAAAGCAGACTCACCAAAACCTAGAGGATTTGTCATCTGACAAGGTTTTGGTGAGTCTGCTTTTTATGATGTGTTTTTTTGTCCCAGCATTCAGAGCGGGATCCCATTATCCTCCACAGCGTGCCCCATTGGCAAAGCACGGTATCTCGCGCATTTTTCTGAAATCTTGTGCTTTTAACTACAACAGGGATGCTGCTTAGCTAAAAGCATGAGATCCTGTGATAAGTGAAATTTTGAGCTTTTCCAGTGAGGGGGCTACAGAGGGTGATGAGGTCCTGCTCCTAATGCTGGGATGTCACAATCCAGAAGTTTGGAATTTTTCTAGAAAATCGTGTTTTTTAGGCTTGCATTGGGGACACTTCTGGGCATTTTTTTTAATCAATATAATTTAGTAAAATGACTTGCTCGCTGTTGTCCATTGTTTTCTTGAATAAAACGTGCAGCCACAGACAATAAGTTCTTTTTAAGCCACAATATGTGACTTTTTGCAGTTTTGTATGTGCTCTTTCCATTCAAGTCTATAAACAGCCGAGCAAGGGGCTACCTCACTTGGCAGAACTTTTCGCACAATAGATGGGGTTTCCAGAAAAGAACTGTCCCCTCTATAAAACATTGATAACATCTGTCATCTATAGTATTAGTAATCAGTATTTAGAACACGTTGAAAACAAACCACAAAGTGAATTGTGTATTTTAATGTAATACAACCTTCTGTTCTGGGCTTCATGAACAGCACAAGACCAATCTGGTGTTCATACAATGATCTCAGGAGAGCCAGCAGCTATGGAAAACTCCGTAACATCACCCGACAGACGTTCTGACAAGAGGAAACGCAAGAAAAGGGGTAAATATGTCTACAATCACCATAAAACTGATTATGGACAAAATCCACATAAGCACAGGGAGAACATGGAGGACAGGAACATGGAGATGCTAGACCAGATGGACATGGACTACTAGCTGTGATATGACTGAGCCTCCATGTTTTTCTCTAAGGGCAGATGCAGAAGACCGTATAACTTGGACGAGTGCTATCCATTATTTTGATGGGATAGCACTCGTCCTCATGTTATTCTATGGGGCCGTAAACATGTCAGTCACGGGAAAAAAATGCAGCATGGACGTTTTGCCTCTGAGAATCGTATGGCACTCGCCCATTCAACTCTATGGGTCTGATTTTCATGGACTGACAGAATGGAGAGGATGGAGAAACCTTTTTTATCTCCAAATTTGAGAATATCAGGTCACACTCTGATCATATCATGATTAGCAAAATTGGATCGATGTTCTCGGATGTGGAGAAAACAGTTGTCTGCTTCTGCCATAACCTAGAGAGTCTGAAGCTGCTCCATTTTCATTAAGTTCTTGCTTTCATCATTCATGAATGTGTTTGTCAGAAATTTTTTTTATAGACCATAGGGTGATTTCAGCTTTTGAGCTGCCTGTGGTACAAAAAAAAATCATGTCTCTACATTAGAGATATTAAAGAGGGATGGTTTCATGCACTTTCATTCAGGGTTTTCCAGTTTCTCCTGACTGTAGCTAGCAGCACTGAGTCTCTGCTGTTGGTCCCGGTTTCTCTGTTATTGTTCTGTTATTGTCTGCAACGCTGATGGTACATCAACAGGTCTGCTGCCGAAAAGTGAGCTCAGTGGCTCGTGATGTCTACTCGGGCAGCTTGCAGCTGGGAAAAAGACATGTTCCGAAACCGGAAAGCCCCTCTAATACCCTCTGACAAGTATCTTTACATGTAAAATACAACAATGGATACTTACACTCCAAAAAACCCTTTCTGATCAAACTTTTATGGAAAAAAAACAATACTTATGGTAGCACTCAAGGGGCTAGCCTCATAGAAGTCCTCATTATGCTAGACTCGCTGTAGTGCCCATCACTGTAGTGCCAGCCTTATTATAGCGCATCTATCTATGTTCCATGTATCTCTCATCTCCATTGTCGTCAGTCATACGGCTAACTTTAGCGCAAATGTGATTGATGCAGCTGGTAAAATGTTCCCATGCGGAGGCCATGGAAAGGCTACTCAATTTTTTTTCTTCATTCTTCACATGTATACATCTTTAAACTTATTAGTAATAATGTGAATGCATAAGTTATTTATATGTGATCAGGAAGAAAGAAAAAGGACAAACCAGTACCACTTCCGGGGCCCTGGGTTAGTAAACTGAACCTGGCTAACAATGGTATCGATGCAAGAGGCAAGGAAGGAGAGACTGGGGTGCTGGAGTTTTCTCAGTTACTGAGTAGGTAAGTGAGGAACCTATTACTGAACACTTCTAAATAAATACCATTCATCTGATCATTATCAGTGTGCGCGTCACAAGCACTACTCAACCATATGGCAAGCATTCGTTGACTTTCTTGTAAATGTGGCCATGATTGTGAGTTTTTCCATACAATGGTCATTCTGTTTTCTACCCCTCTTATACAGTTTGCATTACAGCACATCTCCTATGGGCATGAGGGGATCTGCTGTTGACAAAGTTTGATTTCTATATCATCATAAAAGACTTTATTAGCAAATAACGATCAAATTATCGATCATTCGACATTTGATCAACATGTTTACATTGCCCAATTATAGGGAGCGCATGTTTATACCAAATATTGGGTGATTATCACAGTTGAAAAGGCCTTGATACGACATGGATTTGTCCATTAATTATATTAATTATGATGCCTTATGGTGGGTCACCATGAACATAACCTCAGATGCTCGGTGGACCTTTAACCAAGACTTGGAGGATTACATGTTATTTTGAGAAAGGAAACTCAACTGTCATTCTGAACTCATTCTGTTATCACTTACCCCACTGCCTTTCATTTGTTTTTAGTATTTTCAGGTTATATTGCACAATGCACTATGAGCCACTTTCTTTAGTTTGAGACACTCTTTATTGAACTGTTCATACTATCTTGAATGGCAGCGTTACACACCTATCTCAAATCCAAGGCAGGGGTTCCTCTCCCTTCCTCTATGACTGCCACATGTTGGGTTTCAAGCTTGGCATACCTCACTGACATCATCATCCAAAGTATTTTAAAAGGAACCTGTCACCTGAATTTGGCGGGACAGGTTTTCGGTCATATGGGCGGAGTTTTCGGGTGTTTGATTCACCCTTTCCTTACCCGCTGGTTGCATGCTGGCTGCAATATTGGATTGAAGTTCATTCTCTGTCCTCCGTAGTACACGCCTGCACAAGGCAAGATTGCCTTGTTCAGTTACTGTTAATTTGCAGTTTGCCAATAACCATTTTTTTCTGCTGCAATATTCTCTACAAGCTCCTATGTCTCTGCAGTTTGCATCTTATGATTCTCAGGCCTGCTGATTTACCTATCATCTGCTGTAAGCATAACGATCTATCTAGAGACTGTTCATATTCAACTGAAATCATCTCTGAGAATTCCTGTAGTTTATACAATCTGCATTTACTGCTCCTCAGACCTGTTGTTAATTCATTAACTGCTGTAAGCATTATGGAATGCTATTTATGTTGCAATCATCTCTGCGAATTACTGTGGTTTTTGTAATCTGCATCTACTGCTACCTGCTGTTTAACCCTTTGCCTGCTGTAAGCTTTACAAACTGCTATCTTTTCACATTATGCTGTAATTATCCCTGAAAAGTCCTGAAGTTTATACAACCTTCATTTACATCCTGGTTCAGACCTGCCTTTTAATTTTTCACTAACTCTTTACTACACTCCTGACTCCATGACTTCTGTTGTTTCCTACTCTGCTTGTTTGCTTACTTGCTATCCAGAATAGCCCGTTGCCCTCACACTTGGTTCATGTGACCTGTGGCGTGGCAACTCCACTTCACCAGGTGTGTCCTAACATGACAATGGTATTGTCGAGACCCTAGGTATACCGGGTGACCCCCTTACCTTGGATCACCTCGCTTTTTCTCCGATACCTTCCCCCAAACCCATTCCCACAAAACACAAGACAAGAATTATCTTTTGGAATAATTTGGCCACACCAGCCTTTTATTTAACACATAAATAAATAACAATTAACCACAATGTAAATATTATCTTGAACTAGAGGAGTCCTTGAAGCTACAAAGGATCTGGCGAATATCCCAAACATAACTGTGAACATAACCGTAAACACATAATTACTCCCAGCCGTTCCCACCCTGGCTCAGGAGCACCAATAAACCCCAAGGGTTTCACTGTTCACGAAAACTTCACGGGGATTCGGCCACCCCAGCCGAAAGTCCCCACCACAATTTACCAGATCCAAAACCTGTTAAACTCTGAAAACAGGGGACCCATATGCCGATGGATCCCCAGAACCAATTTCCACCAACTCCAAGGACTCCCCCCAGCCGCCACAACGAGGGCCGATGACCACCTCAAAGGCCCGAGACCCCCCCAAAACGAAAAGCCATGGCCCTTTCGATACCTTCCTGCAGGCCTAAAGCCCACAGATCACTACCAACCGCATTCAAATGCACGCCATCCGCCAACCAATAACCACCTTCACCCTTTTCTAACTCGAAATGTCGCACCGCCACACCCCCATTCCGCGACACAAACGCCGATACCGCCCTGTTCACCTTCACCCTGGCCTTGTTCATTTTAACACAAGATCGCATGTTCCGCCAACGAGAACACGGCACGATTTCCGACCAAACAACAGTAAGGCCGGGATACAACACCCACAATCGCAGCAAATCCTGCTTAATGTCCTTATTAATTCCCTGAACGAGCGGACCCCGAGGTCATTCCCCCCGGTGTGCAGCCAGTTTGAAAATGTTTGCGGTATCAGACGCCATCTCTGTTTCTCCTCATCCTCTTTCTTATTTTCTTCTTTTTTGCTCTTATGCAAATTAAACTTCTCTAGTGGAAGCAACGAGAAAATTTCAACATATTCATCTTTACCTATTTTCTCTTTCACTTCCTTCTTAAGATTGGCCCCCAAAGGGCCTTCAAAACAAACGTAGACTTCCCCGTGAGCCCTATCATCAAGATGCACCCTGCATTCCTTTTCCTCTTCCGTCTGCACCGACACCGAAACAGGCGACACCTGCACTTGAGTTGTCGCCACAACACCAACCGGTGGCCCGCAAGGGGCTACCCAAGCAGCTAACTGCCTCTGCTCCACTAAACCCCTATCCAACCTAGACCACAACGCCTGTACGCTATGTAGCAACTGCTGTACCCCTGCCCCCCCCCGAAATGGCAGCACCATTCGCCCCCTCCGCCCCAGCCATACTACCCAGCGTACCACCAGCCACCGGTACTAAAACATTTTGCATAAATGGAGTAGACATGGACATGTACTCACCAGGCTGCGAGGAGGCTGTGACTCCTCCAGCCGATCCGCCGGTCTCCAGACGTCCCTGCTGCCCGACCTCCTGACTCGACACCTGCTGCAATCGCTGTGCCTCCTGCGAGTAATCCAATGCCGCCGCTGGGGACTGAGGTGTAATGCTGCCTCCGGAAGATCCTGAGCCTCCGGCCGAGGCCCACTGTGCTCCAGCCACCCGAACAGGCACTGCTGCTGAGCCGCCGCAATTGTCCAGCTGGGCCGGATAATGCCCAGCTCCCGGCGACAGAACCGGCGCGTCTCTGGGCTGACACAGGCAGTCCGCCCCCCGCTGGCTCCGTCGCTGCTGTACTGCATAGGGACAGGCTGTGCGACAGGAGCATCGCCGCTGCGGCCCCCCGCACTGCTGCGCCTCCCACGCTGCCCGGCGCGTGCTGGCTCTGCCCCCTACTAGCGCGAGGCTGAGGCCCCGTCACCGCCGAAGGGACCCGCCCGGCAATAGGATTCCTCCCAGGCCGGGGCCTGCTGGCACCGCTACTCACCGGCGCCCGGCCTGGAGGGTCCCGGGAGGGGCTCCTGCGCCTGCGGGGGCCACTGGGAGCCATATCTGGGGACAGTCTCTCTGGGGGCCTACATCTCCGGGCCGGCAGCTCAAGCGGAGACGCTACTGCCGCCGCTTGACTCCCGCCGATAATCGCCGCCACCTGCGCCTCCAGCTAGCCATCAGGGTGCGAAGCAGCTACAGCCCTGAGGCTCTCCAAGACACGGTCCACCGCCGACATGGTGAGGGATGTCTGTTCCTGAGTCTTGAAGAGCGGGAACTGACAGGCTCCACCCCCACCTATCCCATATTACCCCCCATACCTAGGCCCTCCTCCCAATCACCCTAAAACCCACCTCCAACCCCTTGTCATGCTGGCCTCCGCTCAGGCCTTGCTGTGGGGGTTGGGCGGCCCGGCTCCAGCCATTACTGATACCTCCACTACCACTGTAATTTACTAGGAATGATCCTGAAATATTTTCCAATCTTGAATCGTTGAGGTGACATTACATAAAATCTGTATGCAACAGCCCTATTTTAAAACCTTTCATTCAGAAATGCCTCTGAGATTTAGCAAAGTATCTGAGAGAAATGATTAACCCCTTAGTGACCGAGCCAAATTTTTGAAATCTGACCAGGGTCACTTTATGTGGTAATAACTCTGCAACGCTTCAACAAATCCCAGTGATTTTGAGATTGTTTTTTCGTGACACATTATACTTTATGATAATGGTAAATTTTGTTCAACATTTTTTGTGTTTATTTATAAAAAATATCAAAAATTTTAGAAAAATGTAAAAAAATTAGCAATTTTCTAAATTTGAATGATTATCCCTTTAATCCGGATAGTCATACAACAGCAAACCATTAATAAATAACATTTCCCACATGTCGGCTTTACATCAGCACCATTTGTAAAATGTTGCTTTATTTCGTTAGCATTTTAGGAGGTTTAAAAATGTAGCAACAATTTTTCATTTTTTCAAAGAAATTTACAAAATTTATTTTTTTAGGGACTTATCCATGTTTGAAGTCACTTTAGGGGTCTCATATATTGGGAAACTCACAAACGTGATACCATTTTAAAAACAGCACCCCTAAACATATTGAAAACTGCTGTCAGGTAGTTTATTAACCCTTCAGGTGCTTTACAGGAATTAATGCAAAGTGGTATGACAGAAATGAAAATGTGTATTTTTACCACCTAAATGCCGCTAACTTCTAAACAGATTACTACAGCCGTCAGACTCTAAGGCCACTATTTGGTCATGAATTGCCATGGCAAACATCAGGACAACAAAATCATGATCTGAGGGCACCAATTGTGACAAAGAAGAAGCCCCCACACACTGTTAACCATTTATAATGATGTAGTCACTATTGACAGCAGCATCTAAGGGGTTAAACAGATTTAGATGGTGCAAATACTGATCGTGGCTGGTACAGCAAGTTGTCAGCTATAGTGTACAACCGACAGATGCTGGATTGTCATCTGTATGGGGAGGCTATTCTCTTATATCTCAGGTCAGTTAAAAGGCGTATTGGCGGTCATTAAGGGAAATATCTCTAATGTCAGTCGTCAGTCAACAGGTTCACAAAATCAGTGAATCCATGGAAAACTTTGCAGAGACAAAACTGTCCTTTCACAACTAAAATGTAAAAGTTTATGTATGGGATGATATTAGTGAATTCCATGTATATTGGCTCTGATTTAAGATATATTAGAGTAATCACAGTCTCTAAACAAAGTTCATTTATATTTTCTAGTCTCATTCGCTATTCTGAGCAGCTTTCTGAACTTGACATTGATGACAACTGCCTTGGAGAACTACCAGCCACGGACATCCTGGAGGCTCTAACAGACAGAAATCAAGGTAAGGCTTCCATAGTAAAGGGACCTCCAGGGTCATTGTGTCCAAACTCCTGATCAATGCAGGATTCATCATTAAGCATTAGATGTTCCAAGCATATGGGTACAGTCCTACATCCTCCCAGCTTGACACTAGCGCTCAAGTATGGGGAGCTAGAATTACGTGATGATTCACTTAACTCCACTTCCCCTAGCAACCCAAGAACGGGTTCTGAATCCAGAGAAAAGGATATACCATAAATGATAAATGGCTGCAGGTCCTACTTATGACAGCTTGTGAACTAGAAGGTTACATTCACTATATAAAAAGACACATATGCATGTTTTTCTCAATATCTGACATGAAATCAGAATAAACCCTTACCGTTTAAGGTCAATTAGGATTACCATAATTATTAATATTTGTCCAATGCCAGGATAATGAGAGAGACAGAGAATGTTTTAAGGCATTTTATTACTTACGGCAAAGTCAAAAGTTTACATACATTTCATTAGTATTTGGTAAAATTGCCCTTAAACTGAATAACTTGGGTCAAACGTTTGGGATATCCTTGAACAAGATTGTCACAATAGTTGGTTGGAATTTGGTCCCTTTCCTCCTGAGAAAACTGGAGTAACTGATCCAGGTTTGTAGGTCGCCTTGCTCGCACCGGCCTTTTCAGCTTTGCTCATAAATTTTCAATAGGATTGAGATAAGGGGTTTGTGATGGCCACTCCAAAACATTAACTTTGTTATCCTTCAGCCACATTATTATTGTTATCATTTTGGCTGTATGCTTCGGGTCATTGTCCATTTGTAAGACCCATTTCTGTCCAAGCTTTAACTTCCTGGCTGATGTCTTGAGATGTTGCTTCAGTATTGCCACATAATCTTCTTTTCTCATAATGACATCTATTTTGTGAAGTGCACCAGTCTCTCGTGCAGCAAAACAACCTCACAACATGTGTGTTTCACAGTTGGGATGATGTTCTAAAGGTACCTGCACACTGAGCGACTTTAGAACGATAACGATAGCGATCCGTGACATTGCAGCGTCCTGGATAGTGATATCGTTGTGTTTGACACACAGCAGCGATCAGGATCCTGCTGTGAGATTGCTGGTCGGAGCTAGAAGGCCAGAACTTTATTTCGTCGCTGGATCACCCGCTGTCATCGCTGGATCGGCGTGTGTGACGCCAATTCAGCGATGTCTTCACTTGTAACCAGGGTAAACATCGGGTTACTAAGCGCAGGGCTGCGCTTACTAACCCGATATTTACCCTGGTTACCTAAAAAAAAAACACTAACAGTACATACTTACATTCCGGTGTCTGTCACATCCCTCGCAGTCAGCTTCCCGCACTGACTGTGAGCGCCAGCCGTAAAGCACAGCGGTGACGTCCCCTGGTTACCCGGGGACCTCGGCATCGTTGGTCGCTGGAGAGCTGTCTGTGTGACAGCTCTCCAGCGACCACACAGCGACGCTGCAGCGATCGGCATCGTTGTCTATATCGCTGCAGCGTCGCTTAATGTGACGGTACCCTTAGGCTTGTAAGTTTCTCCATTTTTCCTCCAAACATAATGACGTTCATTATGCCCAAAAAGTTCAAGTTTCATTAGACCCCAGGACATTTCTCCAAACATTAAGGTATTTGTTCCTGTGTGCATTTGCAAACATTAATCTGGCTTTTGATGTTTCTTTTGGAGTAATTGTGTCTTCCTGGCAGAGTGGTCTTTCACCTTATGTTGATACAGTACTCTTTTCACTGTGGATATTGGCACAATCTTACCAGCTTCCGCCATCATCTTCACAAGGTCTTTTGATTTTGTCCTTGGGGTGACATACACATGTCGGACCAAAGCACGTTCATTTCTACGACACAGAACCTGATTTCTTCCTGGGCGTTCTGATGGCTGGACATTCCCATCTTGTTTGTTCTTGCGTATAATTGTACAGATTATCGAGGCACCTTCAGGTATCTTGAAAATGCAGGTTCACAATTCTCTTTCTGATATATTGGCTGATTTCTTTAGACTTTCCCATGATATTACACAAAGCAGTGTGTTTCAGGTGTGCATTAAAATACATCCACAGGTGTTTCTCTAATTAACTCAGATGTTGCCAAAAAAACAGAAGCTTCCAAACACATGACATCATCATATAGGCAGTCCAGAATTGTTTTAAGGCATAGTAATGTTAGTGTATGTAAAGTTTTCACTTTGCAGCATGTAATAAAAATGCCTTAAACATTCTCTCTCTCATTATTCTGGCATTTGGAAAATATTAATAATGATGGTAATTCTAATTGACTTTAAACGGGAAAGGTTTATTCTGATTTCATGTCAGATATTGAGAAAAACATGCAGATGTATCTTTTTATATAGTGTATGTAAACTTCAAGTTTCAACTGTATATATTTTTTAGACCATGTTGGGCCCTTTTTGAAGACAGAAAAAAGGCGAATAATCCATGTAATGTCTTCCATAAACTGCAGTTTAATGACACAAACCAGAAGTGACACATAAAGGTTTCTGTTCCACCATCCCATCAGGAAAACTACCACGCTTGAAAATTAAAGTAACAGCTCAGATATCACCAGTTACATTTAAAGCCATCCTAAAACAGAGCGGGAAGATGAAGACCTCAAAGAAGAAAAGAAGAAGAAAGGTAACTGTATAATTTTCTAATAATAAAGCTGAAATAATTAATAGAGTTTACTTATCATTATGTAGTAGGACATATTTTACGTATCTCATATCAGAACTATTAAATCCCAGATTGTTACGGTATCTGATCAGGTTTAATTTTGGCTTCAGTGATTTAAAACCCAGAAGTTTTGCTACAGCACGCTAAGTGTTAAGAGGAGTTAAGCAGCCAATTTGTTTAAGGGCTGGGTTTTTGTAGACAACCATGGAGCGGGTGGGAGGTTGTCGACCTTATCTCCACGCCACGGTGTGGTCTGGGGCTTAAATAGTCGGCCTCCAGAGGCATTCAGGATTCGGTAGGTCTGGAGAGTGGAGCTCCAGTGCGTTGTGTCCAGTGAAGGAAAACTGAACCTTTGGATGGTGATTTCTCCGGAGTGGGCGGATTTCCCGCAGATGTATGGAGTGTGTTATACCATTTTGTTTTGTTTTCCTATTTTGCCCTAAGAGCTGTGTTTATTTTTACATCACCGTGGTTTATGCCGCATGTATATAATAAACCAGTAAAGGACTGAAAAGAGACAGCGTTCCGATGCTTGCCTCCGTGTCAGCCGAGTGAACCGCTCCACCACAATTGGTAACATTACACATGTCTCAGATTACACTGTGGATTTTCTCTGTAACATTTGGATCAGACGTTACCAAATCTCATCCACAACGCTTGTAAGTGTAAAACAATGGATTTCTGGAATGAAAATCCACTGTGTATTGAACCTGTGTGACCATACTCTAAAATTTACCCGACTCCTGAGCAATCTTTTTTTTTCTGCACAAGTTGCAATAACAGGACTATTAAAGAGGTTTTTCAGGATAATCCCAAATTTCTGCAGTTGGAGGTAGCTGAATCCTATGCAAAATCCTATGCTATGTGCACATGGTCAGGATTCTTTTTTCGCTCACTGTCTCTTTTGGTCTCACTCAATGGTCATCTGAAGCCACCCATAAAGATGGCCACACACTGGACCTCATCTTCACCCGCCTTTGTTCCCTTACTAATCTCACCAACTCACCCCTCCCTCTGTCTGACCACAACCTACTGACATTTTCTTCTCTCTCCCCTCCTAGCGCACAACCTCCACTCCACAAACTCACTCACCCTCGCAGAAATCTCAAACACCTCAATTTACAATCACTGTCTGAGTCCCTTCTCCCTCTTACAAACATAGCTTCCTTCCATGGCACAGACGCTGCTGCCTCTTTTTATAACACCACAATAACAGCAACACTTGATTCGGCCGCCCCACTCATGCATAGCAAAACTCGTAGAATCAACAGGCAGCCCTGGCTAACCAGCCTGGCCAAAGAACTGAGACGGGCTTCCAGCATCGCTGAACGGCGATGGAAGAGATCTTGTTCTGCTGAGCACTTCACTGCATACAAGCAGTCCCTCGCCAGCTTCAAGTCCGCGCTCACTGCCGCAAAACAAACTTACTTCTCATCTCTCATATCCTCCCTGTCGCACAACCCTAAACAGCTCTTCAACACTTTCAATTCTCTACTCCATCCCCCAGCATCTCCTCCCTCCCCTATCATTTCAGCTGAAGAATTTGCCTCTTTCTTTAAGCAGAAGATAGATAACATCAGACAAAGCTTTGGCCCGCAGCCCCCAATGCCCCTCCTCTTGACTACTCAGCCCTGTTCCAAAGCCAGCTTCTCCACCATGACAGCAGATCAGCTCTCCCTCCTTCTATCAAGATCACATCTCACCACTTGCACTCTTGACCCGCTCCCATCCCACCTCATCCCTAACCTCACAAAAGTCTTCATCCCAACCTTAACACAACTCTTCAACCTCTCACTTACAAACGGTGTCTTCCCCTCATCCTTCAAACATGCATCAATCACACCTATCCTCAAAAAACCCTCCCTCGACCCATCCTCCATGTCCAGCTATCGCCCGATATCCCTTCTCCCTTTTGCCTCAAAACTACTGGAACAGCATGTCCATCTTGAACTGTCCTCCCACCTCTCCTCCTGCTCCCTCTTTGACCAGTTACAATCTGGCTTCCGAACACATCACTCAACAGAAACTGCCCTAACTAAAGTGACCAACGACCTACTAACCGCCAAGAGCAAGCGACACTACTCTGTCCTCCTCCTCCTGGACTTGTCTTCAGCCTTCGACACTGTGGACCACTCCCTTCTGCTACAGATCCTCTCATCTCTTGGCATCACAGACTTGGCCCTATCCTGGATCTCATCATATCTAACAGATCGGACATTCAGTGTCTCCCTCTCCCACACCACCTCCTCATCTCACCCCCTGTCTATCGGTGTTCCCCAAGGTTCAGTTCTAGGACCCCTACTCTTCTCCATCTACACCTTCGGCCTGGGACAGCTCATAGAATCCCACGGTTTACAATATCATCTCTATGCTGATGACACGCAGATCTCTGGACCCGACCTCACTTCCTTACTGACCAAAATCCCGCAATGTCTGTCTGCTATTTCATCCTTCTTTTCTGCTCATTTTCTAAAACTGAACATGGACAAAACAGAATTTATCATCTTTCCCCCACCTCACTCTACCCCTCCACCCGACCTATCCATCAATGTCAATCGCTGCTCACTTTCCCCGGTCCCGCACGCTCGGTGCCTCGGGTGATCCTTGACTCTACCCTCTCTTTCAAGCCACATATCCAAGCCCTTGCCTCCTCTTGCCGATTCCAACTCAAAAACATTTCCCGGATCCGTACATTCCTTGACCATGAAACCACAAAAACACTAGTAACATAGTAACATAGTTAGTAAGGCCGAAAAAAGACATTTGTCCATCCAGTTCAGCCTATATTCCATCATAATAAATCCCCAGATCTACGTCCTTCTACAGAACCTAATTGTATGATACAATATTGTTCTGCTCCAGGAAGACATCCAGGCCTCTCTTGAACCCCTCGACTGAGTTCGCCATCACCACCTCCTCAGGCAAGCAATTCCAGATTCTCACTGCCCTAACAGTAAGGAATCCTCTTCTATGTTGGTGGAAAAACCTTCTCTCCTCCAGACGCAAAGAATGCCCCCTTGTGCCCGTCACCTTCCTTGGTATAAACAGATCCTCAGCGAGATATTTGTATTGTCCCCTTATATACTTATACATGGTTATTAGATCGCCCCTCAGTCGTCTTTTTTCTAGACTAAATAATCCTAATTTCGCTAATCTATCTGGGTATTGTAGTTCTCCCATCCCCTTTATTAATTTTGTTGCACTCCTTTGTACTCTCTCTAGTTCCATTATATCCTTCCTGAGCACCGGTGCCCAAAACTGGACACAGTACTCCATGTGCGGTCTAACTAGGGATTTGTACAGAGGCAGTATAATGCTCTCATCATGTGTATCCAGACCTCTTTTAATGCACCCCATGATCCTGTTTGCCTTGGCAGCTGCTGCCTGGCACTGGCTGCTCCAGGTAAGTTTATCATTAACTAGGATCCCCAAGTCCTTCTCCCTGTCAGATTTACCCAGTGGTTTCCCGTTCAGTGTGTAATGGTGATATTGATTCCCTCTTCCCATGTGTATAACCTTACATTTATCATTGTTAAACCTCATCTGCCACCTTTCAGCCCAAGTTTCCAACTTATCCAGATCCATCTGTAGCAGAATACTATCTTCTCTTGTATTAACTGCTTTACATAGTTTTGTATCATCTGCAAATATCGATATTTTACTGTGTAAACCTTCTACCAGATCATTAATGAATATGTTGAAGAGAACAGGTCCCAATACTGACCCCTGCGGTACCCCACTGGTCACAGCGACCCAGTTAGAGACTATACCATTTATAACCACCCTCTGCTTTCTATCACTAAGCCAGTTACTAACCCATTTACACACATTTTCCCCCAGACCAAGCATTCTCATTTTGTGTACCAACCTCTTGTGCGGCACGGTATCAAACGCTTTGGAAAAATCGAGATATACCACGTCCAATGACTCACCGTGGTCCAGTCTATAGCTTACCTCTTCATAAAAACTGATTAGATTGGTTTGACAGGAGCGATTTCTCATAAACCCATGCTGATATGGAGTTAAACAGTTATTCTCATTGAGATAATCCAGAATAACATCCCTCAGAAACCCTTCAAATATTTTACCAACAATAGAGGTTAGACTTACTGGCCTATAATTTCCAGGTTCACTTTTAGAGCCCTTTTTGAATATTGGCACCACATTTGCTATGCGCCAGTCCTGCGGAACAGACCCTGTCGCTATAGAGTCACTAAAAATAAGAAATAATGGTTTATCTATTACATTACTTAGTTCTCTTAGTACTCGTGGGTGTATGCCATCCGGACCCGGAGATTTATCTATTTTAATCTTATTTAGCCGGTTTCGCACCTCTTCTTGGGTTAGAATGGTGACCCTTAATATAGGGTTTTCATTGTTTCTTGGGATTTCACCTAGCATTTCATTTTCCACCGTGAATACCGTGGAGAAGAAGGTGTTTAATATGTTAGCTTTTTCCTCGTCATCTACAACCATTCTTTCCTCACTATTTTTTAAGGGGCCTACATTTTCAGTTTTTATTCTTTTACTATTGATATAGTTGAAGAACAGTTTGGGATTAGTTTTACTCTCCTTAGCAATGTGCTTCTCTGTTTCCTTTTTGGCAGCTTTAATTAGTTTTTTAGGTAAAGTATTTTTCTCCCTATAGTTTTTTAGAGCTTCAATGGTGCCATCCTGCTTTAGTAGTGCAAATGCTTTCTTTTTACTGTTAATTGCCTGTCTTACTTCTTTGTTTAGCCACATTGGGTTTTTCCTATTTCTAGTCCTTTTATTCCCACAAGGTATAAACCGCTTACACTGCCTATTTAGGATGTTCTTAAACATTTCCCATTTATTATCTGTATTCTCATTTCTTAGGATATTGTCCCAGTCTACCAGATTAAGGGCATCTCTAAGCTGTTCAAACTTTGCCTTCCTAAAGTTCAATGTTTTTGTGACTCCCTGACAAGTCCCCCTAGTGAAAGACAGGTGAAACTGCACAATATTGTGGTCGCTATTTCCTAAATGCCCAACCACCTGCAGATTTGTTATTCTGTCAGGTCTATTAGATAGTATTAGGTCTAAAAGTGCTGCTCCTCTGGTTGGATTCTGCACCAATTGTGAAAGATAATTTTTCTTGGTTATTAGCAGAAACCTGTTGCCTTTATGGGTTTCACAGGTTTCTGTTTCCCAGTTAATATCCGGGTAGTTAAAGTCCCCCATAACCAGGACCTCATTATGGGTTGCAGCTTCATCTATCTGCTTTAGAAGTAGACTTTCCATGCTTTCTGTTATATTTGGGGGTTTGTAACAGACCCCAATGAGAATTTTGTTACCATTTTTCCCTCCATGAATTTCAACCCATATGGACTCGACATCCTCATTCCCTTGGCTAATATCCTCCCTTAAAGTGGACTTTAGACAAGACTTTACATAGAGACAAACCCCTCCTCCTCTCCGATTTTTACGATCCTTTCTAAACAGACTGTAACCCTGTAAGTTAACTGCCCAGTCATAGCTTTCATCTAACCATGTCTCGGTTATTCCCACTATGTCAAAGTTACCTGTAGATATTTCTGCTTCTAGTTCTTCCATCTTGTTTGTCAGGCTTCTGGCGTTTGCGAGCATGCAGTTTAGAGGATTTTGTTTTGTTCCAATCTCCTCGCTGTGGATTGTTTTAGAAATGTTCTTACCTCCCTTCTGAGTATGTTTTCCTGGGTCGTCTTTGTTCGAGTCTAATGTTTTTCTTCCCGTCCCCTCTTCTTCTAGTTTAACGCCCTCCTGATGAGTGTAGCGAGTCTTCTGGCGAATGTGTGTTTCCCAGGTTTGTTGAGGTGTAGTCCGTCTCTGGCGAGGAGTCCATCATACCAGTAATTCACACCGTGGTCCAGGAATCCAAATCCTTGTTGTCTGCACCATCGTCTTAGCCAGTTGTTTGCATCAAGGATCCTGTTCCATCTCCTGGTGCCATGCCCGTCTACTGGAAGGATAGAAGAAAAAACTACCTGTGCATCCAGTTCCTTTACTTTCTTCCCCAACTCTTCAAAGTCCTTGCAGATTGTCGGTAGGTCCTTCCTTGCCGTGTCATTGGTGCCAACATGTATCAGAAGAAATGGGTGGACGTCCTTGGAGCTGAAGAGCTTTGGTATCCTATCGGTCACATCCTTGATCATCGCACCTGGAAGGCAGCATACTTCTCTTGCAGTTATGTCCGGTCTGCAGATGGCTGCTTCGGTGCCTCTCAGTAGTGAGTCTCCCACCACCACCACTCTTCGTTGCTTCTTGGCTGTACTTTTTGCTGTCACTTGTTGCTGTGTGCCCTTTTCTTTTTTGCTTGCTGGTATTGCTTCATTCTTAGGTGTGCCATCTTCATCCTCTACAAAGATTTGATATCGGTTCTTCAGTTGTGTGGTTGGTGATTTCTCCATGGTCTTCTTGCTTCTTTTGGTCACATGCTTCCACTCATCTGCTTTTGGAGGTTCTCTGACACTTTTTGCACCTTCTGTGACCAGTAGAGATGCTTCTGTTCTGTCTAGAAAGTCTTCATTCTCTTTGATGAGTTTCAAAGTTGCTATTCTTTCTTCCAGACCCCGCACCTTTTCTTCTAAAAGGGCCACTAGTCTACACTTCTGACAGGTGAAATTGGATTCTTCTTCTGGTCGATCTGTGAACATGTAGCACATGCTGCAGCTCACCATGTAGGTTGTCACATCTGCCATGTTGCTCCTAGATCCTGCTGACTTGCTGTGTGTTTTCCTTGTTGTGTAATCTACTCAGCCAAGCTCTCTTGCGATAATGTCCTACAGGCAAAAATTACGGCGCGCGGTTTGGTGATGCTTTCGAAGCAGCTGGTCCCGGCTGTACCCAACGATCTTCTAGCTTAGGGAGACTTCGCTTCTCCCAGAAGGCACCTGGAATATGCAAATTAGCCTCCTGAAGCTTGAATCCCTGGTTTGGTGATGCTTTCGAAGCAGCTGGTCCCGGCTGTACCCAACGATCTTCTAGCTTAGGGAGACTTCGCTTCTCCCAGAAGGCACCTGGAATATGCAAATTAGCCTCCTGAAGCTTGAATCCCTGGTTTGGTGATGCTTTCGAAGCAGCTGGTCCCGGCTGTACCCAACGATCTTCTAGCTTAGGGAGACTTCGCTTCTCCCAGAAGGCACCTGGAATATGCAAATTAGCCTCCTGAAGCTTGAATCCCTGGTTTGGTGATGCTTTCGAAGCAGCTGGTCCCGGCTGTACCCAACGATCTTCTAGCTTAGGGAGACTTCGCTTCTCCCAGAAGGCACCTGGAATATGCAAATTAGCCTCCTGAAGCTTGAATCCCTGGTTTGGTGATGCTTTCGAAGCAGCTGGTCCCGGCTGTACCCAACGATCTTCTAGCTTAGGGAGACTTCGCTTCTCCCAGAAGGCACCTGGAATATGCAAATTAGCCTCCTGAAGCTTGAATCCCTGGTTTGGTGATGCTTTCGAAGCAGCTGGTCCCGGCTGTACCCAACGATCTTCTAGCTTAGGGAGACTTCGCTTCTCCCAGAAGGCACCTGGAATATGCAAATTAGCCTCCTGAAGCTTGAATCCCTGGTTTGGTGATGCTTTCGAAGCAGCTGGTCCCGGCTGTACCCAACGATCTTCTAGCTTAGGGAGACTTCGCTTCTCCCAGAAGGCACCTGGAATATGCAAATTAGCCTCCTGAAGCTTGAATCCCTGGTTTGGTGATGCTTTCGAAGCAGCTGGTCCCGGCTGTACCCAACGATCTTCTAGCTTAGGGAGACTTCGCTTCTCCCAGAAGGCACCTGGAATATGCAAATTAGCCTCCTGAAGCTTGAATCCCTGGTTTGGTGATGCTTTCGAAGCAGCTGGTCCCGGCTGTACCCAACGATCTTCTAGCTTAGGGAGACTTCGCTTCTCCCAGAAGGCACCTGGAATATGCAAATTAGCCTCCTGAAGCTTGAATCCCTGGTTTGGTGATGCTTTCGAAGCAGCTGGTCCCGGCTGTACCCAACGATCTTCTAGCTTAGGGAGACTTCGCTTCTCCCAGAAGGCACCTGGAATATGCAAATTAGCCTCCTGAAGCTTGAATCCCTGGTTTGGTGATGCTTTCGAAGCAGCTGGTCCCGGCTGTACCCAACGATCTTCTAGCTTAGGGAGACTTCGCTTCTCCCAGAAGGCACCTGGAATATGCAAATTAGCCTCCTGAAGCTTGAATCCCTGGTTTGGTGATGCTTTCGAAGCAGCTGGTCCCGGCTGTACCCAACGATCTTCTAGCTTAGGGAGACTTCGCTTCTCCCAGAAGGCACCTGGAATATGCAAATTAGCCTCCTGAAGCTTGAATCCCTGGTTTGGTGATGCTTTCGAAGCAGCTGGTCCCGGCTGTACCCAACGATCTTCTAGCTTAGGGAGACTTCGCTTCTCCCAGAAGGCACCTGGAATATGCAAATTAGCCTCCTGAAGCTTGAATCCCTGGTTTGGTGATGCTTTCGAAGCAGCTGGTCCCGGCTGTACCCAACGATCTTCTAGCTTAGGGAGACTTCGCTTCTCCCAGAAGGCACCTGGAATATGCAAATTAGCCTCCTGAAGCTTGAATCCCTGGTTTGGTGATGCTTTCGAAGCAGCTGGTCCCGGCTGTACCCAACGATCTTCTAGCTTAGGGAGACTTCGCTTCTCCCAGAAGGCACCTGGAATATGCAAATTAGCCTCCTGAAGCTTGAATCCCTGGTTTGGTGATGCTTTCGAAGCAGCTGGTCCCGGCTGTACCCAACGATCTTCTAGCTTAGGGAGACTTCGCTTCTCCCAGAAGGCACCTGGAATATGCAAATTAGCCTCCTGAAGCTTGAATCCCTGGTTTGGTGATGCTTTCGAAGCAGCTGGTCCCGGCTGTACCCAACGATCTTCTAGCTTAGGGAGACTTCGCTTCTCCCAGAAGGCACCTGGAATATGCAAATTAGCCTCCTGAAGCTTGAATCCCTGGTTTGGTGATGCTTTCGAAGCAGCTGGTCCCGGCTGTACCCAACGATCTTCTAGCTTAGGGAGACTTCGCTTCTCCCAGAAGGCACCTGGAATATGCAAATTAGCCTCCTGAAGCTTGAATCCCTGGTTTGGTGATGCTTTCGAAGCAGCTGGTCCCGGCTGTACCCAACGATCTTCTAGCTTAGGGAGACTTCGCTTCTCCCAGAAGGCACCTGGAATATGCAAATTAGCCTCCTGAAGCTTGAATCCCTGGTTTGGTGATGCTTTCGAAGCAGCTGGTCCCGGCTGTACCCAACGATCTTCTAGCTTAGGGAGACTTCGCTTCTCCCAGAAGGCACCTGGAATATGCAAATTAGCCTCCTGAAGCTTGAATCCCTGGTTTGGTGATGCTTTCGAAGCAGCTGGTCCCGGCTGTACCCAACGATCTTCTAGCTTAGGGAGACTTCGCTTCTCCCAGAAGGCACCTGGAATATGCAAATTAGCCTCCTGAAGCTTGAATCCCTGGTTTGGTGATGCTTTCGAAGCAGCTGGTCCCGGCTGTACCCAACGATCTTCTAGCTTAGGGAGACTTCGCTTCTCCCAGAAGGCACCTGGAATATGCAAATTAGCCTCCTGAAGCTTGAATCCCTGGTTTGGTGATGCTTTCGAAGCAGCTGGTCCCGGCTGTACCCAACGATCTTCTAGCTTAGGGAGACTTCGCTTCTCCCAGAAGGCACCTGGAATATGCAAATTAGCCTCCTGAAGCTTGAATCCCTGGTTTGGTGATGCTTTCGAAGCAGCTGGTCCCGGCTGTACCCAACGATCTTCTAGCTTAGGGAGACTTCGCTTCTCCCAGAAGGCACCTGGAATATGCAAATTAGCCTCCTGAAGCTTGAATCCCTGGTTTGGTGATGCTTTCGAAGCAGCTGGTCCCGGCTGTACCCAACGATCTTCTAGCTTAGGGAGACTTCGCTTCTCCCAGAAGGCACCTGGAATATGCAAATTAGCCTCCTGAAGCTTGAATCCCTGGTTTGGTGATGCTTTCGAAGCAGCTGGTCCCGGCTGTACCCAACGATCTTCTAGCTTAGGGAGACTTCGCTTCTCCCAGAAGGCACCTGGAATATGCAAATTAGCCTCCTGAAGCTTGAATCCCTGGTTTGGTGATGCTTTCGAAGCAGCTGGTCCCGGCTGTACCCAACGATCTTCTAGCTTAGGG
Source organism: Ranitomeya imitator (assembly GCF_032444005.1). Taxonomy (NCBI): domain Eukaryota; kingdom Metazoa; phylum Chordata; class Amphibia; order Anura; family Dendrobatidae; genus Ranitomeya; species Ranitomeya imitator. The sequence continues at coordinate 580,465,791 of NC_091286.1, forward strand.
AGACTTCGCTTCTCCCAGAAGGCACCTGGAATATGCAAATTAGCCTCCTGAAGCTTGAATCCCTGGTTTGGTGATGCTTTCGAAGCAGCTGGTCCCGGCTGTACCCAACGATGTTCTAGCTTAGGGAGACTTCGCTTCTCCCAGAAGGCACCTGGAATATGCAAATTAGCCTCCTGAAGCTTGAATCCCTGGTTTGGTGATGCTTTCGAAGCAGCTGGTCCCGGCTGTACCCAACGATGTTCTAGCTTAGGGAGACTTCGCTTCTCCCAGAAGGCACCTGGAATATGCAAATTAGCCTCCTGAAGCTTGAATCCCTGGTTTGGTGATGCTTTCGAAGCAGCTGGTCCCGGCTGTACCCAACGATGTTCTAGCTTAGGGAGACTTCGCTTCTCCCAGAAGGCACCTGGAATATGCAAATTAGCCTCCTGAAGCTTGAATCCCTGGTTTGGTGATGCTTTCGAAGCAGCTGGTCCCGGCTGTACCCAACGATGTTCTAGCTTAGGGAGACTTCGCTTCTCCCAGAAGGCACCTGGAATATGCAAATTAGCCTCCTGAAGCTTGAATCCCTGGTTTGGTGATGCTTTCGAAGCAGCTGGTCCCGGCTGTACCCAACGATGTTCTAGCTTAGGGAGACTTCGCTTCTCCCAGAAGGCACCTGGAATATGCAAATTAGCCTCCTGAAGCTTGAATCCCTGGTTTGGTGATGCTTTCGAAGCAGCTGGTCCCGGCTGTACCCAACGATGTTCTAGCTTAGGGAGACTTCGCTTCTCCCAGAAGGCACCTGGAATATGCAAATTAGCCTCCTGAAGCTTGAATCCCTGGTTTGGTGATGCTTTCGAAGCAGCTGGTCCCGGCTGTACCCAACGATGTTCTAGCTTAGGGAGACTTCGCTTCTCCCAGAAGGCACCTGGAATATGCAAATTAGCCTCCTGAAGCTTGAATCCCTGGTTTGGTGATGCTTTCGAAGCAGCTGGTCCCGGCTGTACCCAACGATGTTCTAGCTTAGGGAGACTTCGCTTCTCCCAGAAGGCACCTGGAATATGCAAATTAGCCTCCTGAAGCTTGAATCCCTGGTTTGGTGATGCTTTCGAAGCAGCTGGTCCCGGCTGTACCCAACGATGTTCTAGCTTAGGGAGACTTCGCTTCTCCTAGAAGGCACCTGGAATATGCAAATTAGCCTCCTGAAGCTTGAATCCCTGGTTTGGTGATGCTTTCGAAGCAGCTGGTCCCGGCTGTACCCAACGATGTTCTAGCTTAGGGAGACTTCGCTTCTCCCAGAAGGCACCTGGAATATGCAAATTAGCCTCCTGAAGCTTGAATCCCTGGTTTGGTGATGCTTTCGAAGCAGCTGGTCCCGGCTGTACCCAACGATCTTCTAGCTTAGGGAGACTTCGCTTCTCCCAGAAGGCACCTGGAATATGCAAATTAGCCTCCTGAAGCTTGAATCCCTGGTTTGGTGATGCTTTCGAAGCAGCTGGTCCCGGCTGTACCCAACGATCTTCTAGCTTAGGGAGACTTCGCTTCTCCCAGAAGGCACCTGGAATATGCAAATTAGCCTCCTGAAGCTTGAATCCCTGGTTTGGTGATGCTTTCGAAGCAGCTGGTCCCGGCTGTACCCAACGATCTTCTAGCTTAGGGAGACTTCGCTTCTCCCAGAAGGCACCTGGAATATGCAAATTAGCCTCCTGAAGCTTGAATCCCTGGTTTGGTGATGCTTTCGAAGCAGCTGGTCCCGGCTGTACCCAACGATCTTCTAGCTTAGGGAGACTTCGCTTCTCCCAGAAGGCACCTGGAATATGCAAATTAGCCTCCTGAAGCTTGAATCCCTGGTTTGGTGATGCTTTCGAAGCAGCTGGTCCCGGCTGTACCCAACGATGTTCTAGCTTAGGGAGACTTCGCTTCTCCCAGAAGGCACCTGGAATATGCAAATTAGCCTCCTGAAGCTTGAATCCCTGGTTTGGTGATGCTTTCGAAGCAGCTGGTCCCGGCTGTACCCAACGATGTTCTAGCTTAGGGAGACTTCGCTTCTCCCAGAAGGCACCTGGAATATGCAAATTAGCCTCCTGAAGCTTGAATCCCTGGTTTGGTGATGCTTTCGAAGCAGCTGGTCCCGGCTGTACCCAACGATCTTCTAGCTTAGGGAGACTTCGCTTCTCCCAGAAGGCACCTGGAATATGCAAATTAGCCTCCTGAAGCTTGAATCCCTGGTTTGGTGATGCTTTCGAAGCAGCTGGTCCCGGCTGTACCCAACGATCTTCTAGCTTAGGGAGACTTCGCTTCTCCCAGAAGGCACCTGGAATATGCAAATTAGCCTCCTGAAGCTTGAATCCCTGGTTTGGTGATGCTTTCGAAGCAGCTGGTCCCGGCTGTACCCAACGATCTTCTAGCTTAGGGAGACTTCGCTTCTCCCAGAAGGCACCTGGAATATGCAAATTAGCCTCCTGAAGCTTGAATCCCTGGTTTGGTGATGCTTTCGAAGCAGCTGGTCCCGGCTGTACCCAACGATCTTCTAGCTTAGGGAGACTTCGCTTCTCCCAGAAGGCACCTGGAATATGCAAATTAGCCTCCTGAAGCTTGAATCCCTGGTTTGGTGATGCTTTCGAAGCAGCTGGTCCCGGCTGTACCCAACGATCTTCTAGCTTAGGGAGACTTCGCTTCTCCCAGAAGGCACCTGGAATATGCAAATTAGCCTCCTGAAGCTTGAATCCCTGGTTTGGTGATGCTTTCGAAGCAGCTGGTCCCGGCTGTACCCAACGATCTTCTAGCTTAGGGAGACTTCGCTTCTCCCAGAAGGCACCTGGAATATGCAAATTAGCCTCCTGAAGCTTGAATCCCTGGTTTGGTGATGCTTTCGAAGCAGCTGGTCCCGGCTGTACCCAACGATCTTCTAGCTTAGGGAGACTTCGCTTCTCCCAGAAGGCACCTGGAATATGCAAATTAGCCTCCTGAAGCTTGAATCCCTGGTTTGGTGATGCTTTCGAAGCAGCTGGTCCCGGCTGTACCCAACGATCTTCTAGCTTAGGGAGACTTCGCTTCTCCCAGAAGGCACCTGGAATATGCAAATTAGCCTCCTGAAGCTTGAATCCCTGGTTTGGTGATGCTTTCGAAGCAGCTGGTCCCGGCTGTACCCAACGATCTTCTAGCTTAGGGAGACTTCGCTTCTCCCAGAAGGCACCTGGAATATGCAAATTAGCCTCCTGAAGCTTGAATCCCTGGTTTGGTGATGCTTTCGAAGCAGCTGGTCCCGGCTGTACCCAACGATCTTCTAGCTTAGGGAGACTTCGCTTCTCCCAGAAGGCACCTGGAATATGCAAATTAGCCTCCTGAAGCTTGAATCCCTGGTTTGGTGATGCTTTCGAAGCAGCTGGTCCCGGCTGTACCCAACGATCTTCTAGCTTAGGGAGACTTCGCTTCTCCCAGAAGGCACCTGGAATATGCAAATTAGCCTCCTGAAGCTTGAATCCCTGGTTTGGTGATGCTTTCGAAGCAGCTGGTCCCGGCTGTACCCAACGATCTTCTAGCTTAGGGAGACTTCGCTTCTCCCAGAAGGCACCTGGAATATGCAAATTAGCCTCCTGAAGCTTGAATCCCTGGTTTGGTGATGCTTTCGAAGCAGCTGGTCCCGGCTGTACCCAACGATCTTCTAGCTTAGGGAGACTTCGCTTCTCCCAGAAGGCACCTGGAATATGCAAATTAGCCTCCTGAAGCTTGAATCCCTGGTTTGGTGATGCTTTCGAAGCAGCTGGTCCCGGCTGTACCCAACGATCTTCTAGCTTAGGGAGACTTCGCTTCTCCCAGAAGGCACCTGGAATATGCAAATTAGCCTCCTGAAGCTTGAATCCCTGGTTTGGTGATGCTTTCGAAGCAGCTGGTCCCGGCTGTACCCAACGATCTTCTAGCTTAGGGAGACTTCGCTTCTCCCAGAAGGCACCTGGAATATGCAAATTAGCCTCCTGAAGCTTGAATCCCTGGTTTGGTGATGCTTTCGAAGCAGCTGGTCCCGGCTGTACCCAACGATCTTCTAGCTTAGGGAGACTTCGCTTCTCCCAGAAGGCACCTGGAATATGCAAATTAGCCTCCTGAAGCTTGAATCCCTGGTTTGGTGATGCTTTCGAAGCAGCTGGTCCCGGCTGTACCCAACGATCTTCTAGCTTAGGGAGACTTCGCTTCTCCCAGAAGGCACCTGGAATATGCAAATTAGCCTCCTGAAGCTTGAATCCCTGGTTTGGTGATGCTTTCGAAGCAGCTGGTCCCGGCTGTACCCAACGATCTTCTAGCTTAGGGAGACTTCGCTTCTCCCAGAAGGCACCTGGAATATGCAAATTAGCCTCCTGAAGCTTGAATCCCTGGTTTGGTGATGCTTTCGAAGCAGCTGGTCCCGGCTGTACCCAACGATCTTCTAGCTTAGGGAGACTTCGCTTCTCCCAGAAGGCACCTGGAATATGCAAATTAGCCTCCTGAAGCTTGAATCCCTGGTTTGGTGATGCTTTCGAAGCAGCTGGTCCCGGCTGTACCCAACGATCTTCTAGCTTAGGGAGACTTCGCTTCTCCCAGAAGGCACCTGGAATATGCAAATTAGCCTCCTGAAGCTTGAATCCCTGGTTTGGTGATGCTTTCGAAGCAGCTGGTCCCGGCTGTACCCAACGATCTTCTAGCTTAGGGAGACTTCGCTTCTCCCAGAAGGCACCTGGAATATGCAAATTAGCCTCCTGAAGCTTGAATCCCTGGTTGTGCATGCCCTTATCATCTCCCGCCTTGACTACTGCAACCTCCTACTCTCTGGCCTCCCTTCTAGCACTCTGGCACCACTCCAATCCATCTTAAACTCTGCTGCCCGACTAATCCACCTGTCTCCCCGTTATTTCCCAGCCTCCCCTCTCTGCCAGGCCCTTCACTGGCTTCCTATTGCCCAGAGGCTACAGTTCAAAACACTAACAATGACATACAAAGCCATTCACAATCTGACTCCTCCATACATCTGTGACATGGTCTCCCGCTACCTACCTACACGCAACCTTCGATCATCTCATGATCTCCTACTCTACTCCTCTCTCATCTCTTCCTCCAACAACCGCATCCAAGACTTTTCCCGTGCTTCCCCCATACTCTGGAACTCTCTACCCCAACACATCAGGCTCTCACCTACCACGGAAACCTTCAAAAGGAACCTGAAGACCCACCTCTTCCGACAAGCCTACAACCTGCAGTGATCCCCAGTCTACTGAAGCGCCACATGGCCAGCTCTACCCTCACCTAGTGTATCCTCACCCATCCCCTGTAGACTGTGAGCCCTCGCGGGCAGGGTCCTCTCTCCTCCTGTACTTGTGTGTGCCTTGTTTTACTCATGTTTATTGTACTTGTCTATATTTGCCCCATTCACATGTAAAGCGCCATGGAATAAATGGCGCTATAAAAATGAATAATAATAATAATAATTCTGCTGACCAGGCAACAAGCGGTCTTCACGTGACTGCATGCGCGCTATTTACAGATTGGCAAATACAAGCCAGCTAGCAACAATTCCTGCTTCTCTCAATATACTATTGGTACAAGTGAATGAGAATGAAATAACAAACGTGATCGGATGATGGTCGCTCGTTACCTGCTCGAGCGGAATCCTGACAGTGTGCACAGGATTCATCAGATAGATACAGTAGATAAAGGTGGTAAATATATGGTAGGTTAGTCCTGAAAACCTCTTCAATGAGTTAACTGTACACAAACTAATTTCCAGCAAGATAATTGCTTCTCCTAAGTTTGCTAATTTCATATTTTTAACCCCTTCCCGACCCATGACGCCACGTAGGCGTCATGAAAGTCGGTGCCATTCCGACCCATGACGCCTATGCGGCGTCATGGAAAGATCGCGTCCCTGCAGATCGGGTGAAAGGGTTAACTCCCATTTCACCCAATCTGCAGGGACAGGGGGAGTGGTAGTTTAGCCCAGGGGGGGTGGCTTCACCCCCTCGTGGCTACGATCGCTCTGATTGGCTGTTGAAAGTGAAACTGCCAATCAGAGCGATTTGTAATATTTCACCCATTATAACGGGTGAAATATTACAATCCAGCCATGGCCGATGCTGAAATATCATCGGCCATGGCTGGAAATACTAGTGTACCCCCACCCCACCCCTCCGATCGCCCCCCCACCCCCTCGATCTGGCCGGTACACTGCTCCGGCTCCCCTCCGCCCTGTGCTCCGCTCCCCCCCGTGCTCGTGTCCGCTCCCCCCGTGCTCCAATCACCCCCCCGTGCTCCGTTCCACGCCCCCCGCGCTCCGTTCCACCCCTCCCGCGCTCCGATTCCCCCCCCGTGCTCCGATCCCCCCCCCCCGTGGTCCCCCCCCACCCTATCATACTTACCGATCCAGCCGTGGTCCCGTCCGTCTTCTCCCGGGCGCCGCCATCTTCCAAAATGGCGGGCGCATGCGCAGTGCGCCCGCCGAATCTGCCGGCCGGCAGATTCGTTCCAAAGTGCATTTTGATCACTGAGATATAATCTATCTCAGTGATCAAAATAAAAAAAATAATAAATGACCCCCCCCCCCTTTGTCACCCCCATAGGTAGGGACAATAAAAAAATAAAGAAATTTTTTTTTTTCCACTAATGTTAGAATAGGGTTAGGGTTAGGGGTAGGGTTAGGGGTAGGGTTAGGGGTAGGGTTAGGGGTAGGGTTAGGGGTAGGGTTAGGGCTAGGGCTAGGGGTAGGGTTAGGGTTAGGGGTAGGGTTAGGGCTAGGGTTAGGGTTAGGAATGTGCACACGTATTCTGGTCCTCTGCGGATTTTTCCGCTGCGGATTTGATAAATCCGCAGTGCTAAACCGCTGCGGATTTATGGCGGATTTACCGCGTTTTTATGCGCATTTCACTGCGGTTTTACAATTGCGATTTTCTATTGGAGCAGTTGTAAAACCGCTGCGGAATCCGCACAAAGAAGTGACATGCTGCGGAATGTAAACCGCTGCGTTTCCGTGCAGTTTTTCCGCAGCATGTGTACAGCAATTTTTGTTTCCCATAGGTTTACATTGAACTGTACACTCATGGGAAACTGCTGCGGATCCGCAGCGTTTTCCGCAGCGTGTGCACATACCTTTAGAATTAGGCTATGTGCACACGGTGCGGATTTGGCTGCGGATTCGCAGCAGTGTTCCATCAGGTTTACAGTACCATGTAAACATATGAAAAACCAAATCCGCTGTGCCCATGGTGCGGAAAATACCGCGCGGGAACGCTGCGTTGTATTTTCCGCAGCATGTCAATTCTTTGTGCGGATTCCGCAGCGTTTTACACCTGTTCCTCAATAGGAATCCGCAGGTGAAATCCGCACAAAAAACACTGGAAATCCGCGGAAAATCCGCAGGTAAAACACAGTGCCTTTTACCCGCAGATTTTTCAAAAATGGTGCGGAAATATCTCACACGAATCCGCAACGTGGGCACATAGCCTTAGGGTTAGGGTTGGAATTAGGGTTGTGGTTAGGGTTAGGGGTGTGTTGGGGTTAGTGTTGTGGTTAGGGGTGTGTTGGGGTTAGGGTTGTGATTAGGATTATGGCTACAGTTGGGATTAGGGTTAGGGGTGTGTTGGGGTTAGTGTTGGAGTTAGAATTGAGGGGTTACCACTGTTTAGGCACATCAGGGGTCTCCAAACGCAACATGGCGCCACCATTGATTCCAGCCAATCTCGTATTCAAAAAGTCAAATGGTGCTCCCTGACTTCCGAGCCCTGACGTGTGCCCAAACAGTGGTTTACCCCCACATATGGGGTACCAGCATACTCAGGACAAACTGCGCAACAATTACTGGGGTCCAATTTCTCCTGTTACCCTTGTGAATCTAAAAAAATGCTTGCTAAAACATAATTTTTGAGGAAAGAAAAATGATTTTTTATTTTCACGGCTCTGCGTTGTAAACGTCTGTGAAGCACTTGGGGGTTCAAAGTGCTCACCACATATCTAGATAAGTTCCTTGGGGGGTCTAGTTTCTAAAATGGGGTCACTTGTGGGGGGTTTCTACTGTTTAGGCACACCAGGGGCTCTGCAAACGCAACGTGACACCCGCAGACCATTCCATCAAAGTCTGCATTTCAAAAGTCACTACTTCCCTTCTGAGCCCCGACGTGTGCCCAAACAGTGGTTTACCCCCACATATGGGGTATCAGCGTACTCAGGAGAAACTGGACAACAACTTTTGGGGTCCAATTTCTCCTGTAACCCTTGGGAAAATAAAAAATTCTGGGCTAAATAATTATTTTTGAGGAAAGAAAACGTATTTATTATTTTCACGGCTCTGCATTATAAACTTCTATGAAGCACTTGGGGGTTCAAAGTGCTCACCACACATCTAGATAAGTTCCTTTGGGGGTCTAGTTTCCAAAATGGGGTCACTTGTGGGGGGTTTCTACTGTTTAGGCACATCAGGGGCTCTGCAAACGCAACGTGACGCCCGCAGAGCATTCCATCAAAGTCTGCATTTCAAAACGTCACTACTTCAATTCCAAGCCCCGGCATGTGCCCAAACAGTAGTTTACCCCCACATATGGGGTATCACCGTACTCAGGAGAAACTGGACAACAAATATTGGGGTCAAATTTCTCCTGTTACCCTTGGGAAAATTAAAAAATTCTGGGCTAAATAATTATTTTTGAGGAAAGAAAACGTATTTATTATTTTCACGGCTCTGCATTATAAACTTCTATGAAGCACTTGGGGGTTCAAAGTGCTCACCACACATCTAGATAAGTTCCTTTGGGGGTCTAGTTTCCAAAATGGGGTCACTTGTGGGGGGTTTCTACTGTTAAGCCACATCAGGGGCTCTGCAAACGCAACGTGACGCCCACAGAGCATTCCATCAAAGTCTGCATTTCAAAACGTCACTACTTCACTTCCGAGCCCCGGCATGTGCCCAAACAGTGATTTACCCCCACATATGGGGTATCAGCGTACTCAGGAGAAACTGGACAACAACTTTTGGGGTCAAATTTCTCCTGTTACCCTTGGGAAAATAAAAAATTGCAGGCTAAAAGATCATTTTTGAGAAAATAATTTTTTTTTTTATTTTCATGGCTCTGCGTTATAAACTTCTGTGAAGCACTTGGGGGTTCAAAGTCCTCACCACACATCTAGATTAGTTCCTTTGGGGGTCTAGTTTCTAAAATGGTGTCATTTCTGGGGGATCTCCAATGTTTAGGCACACAGGGGCTCTCCAAACGTGACATGGTGTCCGCTAATGATTGGAGCTAATTTTCCATTTAAAAAGCCAAATGGCGTGCCATCCCTTCCGAGCCCTGCCGTGCGCCCAAACAGTGGTTTACCCCCACATATGGGGTATCAGCGTACTCAGGACAAACTGGACAACAATATTTGGGGTCCAATTTCTCCTATTATCCTTGGCAAAATAGGAAATTCCAGGCTAAAAAATCATTTTTGAGGAAAGAAAAATTATTTTTTATTTTCATGGCTCTGCGTTATAAACTTCTGTGAAGCACCTGGGGGTTTAAAGTGCTCAATATGCATCTAGATAAGTTCCTTGGGGGGTCTAGTTTCCAAAATGGGGTCACTTGTGCGGGAGCTCCAATGTTTAGGCACACAGGGGCTCTCCAAACGCGACATGGTGTCCGCTAACAATTGGAGCTAATTTTCCATTCAAAAAGTCAAATGGCGCGCCTTCTCTTCCGAGCCCTGCCGAGTGCCCAAACAGTGGTTTACCCCCACATATGAGGTATCGGCGTACTCGGGAGAAATTGCCCAACAAATTTTATGATCCATTTTATCCTACTGCCCATGTGAAAATGAAAAAATTGAGGCGAAAAGAATTTTTTTGTGAAAAAAAATTACTTTTTCATTTTTACAGATCAATTTGTGAAGCACCTGAGGGTTTAAAGTGCTCACTAGGCATCTAAATTAGTTCCTTGGGGGGTCTAGTTTCCAAAATGGGGTCACTTGTGGGGGAGCGCCAATGTTTAGGCACACAGGAGCTATCCAAACGCGACATGGTGTCCGCTAACGATGGAAATAATTTTTCATTCAAAAAGTCAAATGGCGCTCCTTCCCTTCCGAGCCTTACCATGTGCCCAAACAGTGGTTTACCTCCACATGTGAGGTATTGGTGTACTCAGGAGAAATTGCCCAACACATTTTAGGATCCATTTTATCCTGTTGCCCATGTGAAAATGAAAAAATTGAGGCTAAAAGAATTTTTTTGTGAAAAAAAAGTACTTTTTCATTTTTACGGATCAATTTGTGAAGCACCTGGGGGTTCAAAGTGCTCACTATGCATCTAGATAAGTTCCTTGGGGCGTCTAGTTTCCAAAATGGGGTCACTTGTGGGGGAGCTCCAATTTTTAGGCACACGGGGGCTCTCCAAACGTGACATGGTGTCCGCTAAAGAGTGGAGCCAATTTTTGATTCAAAAAGTCAAATGGCGCTCCTTCCCTTCCAAGCCCTGCCGTGCGCCAAAACAGTGGTTTACCCCCACATATGAGGTATCAGCGTACTCAGGACAAATTGGACAACAACTTTCGTGGTTCAGTTTCTCCTTTTACCATTGGGAAAATAAAAAAATTGTTGCTAAAAGATAATTTTTGTGACTAAAAAGTTAAATGTTCATTTTTTCCTTCCATGTTGCTTCTGCTGCTGTGAAGCACCTGAAGGGTTAATAAACTTCTTGAATGTGGTTTTGAGTACCTTGAGGGGTGCAGTTTTTAGAATGGTGTCACTTTTGGGTATTTTCAGCCATATAGACCCCTCAAACTGACTTCAAATGTGAGGTGGTCCCTAAAAAAAATGGTTTTGTAAATTTCGTTGTAAAAATGACAAATCGCTGGTCGAATTTTAACCCTTATAACTTCCTAACAAAAAAAAATTTTGTTTCCAAAATTGTGCTGATGTAAAGTTAACATGTGGGAAATGTTATTTATTAACTATTTTGTGTCACATATCTCTCTGGTTTAACAGAATAAAAATTCAAAATGTGAAAATTGCGAAATTTTCAAAATTTTCGCCAAATTTCCGTGTTTATCACAAATAAATGCAGAATTTATTGACCTAAATTTACCACTAACATGAAGCCCAATATGTCACGAAAAAACAATCTCAGAACCGCTAGGATCCGTTGAAGCGTTCCTGAGTTATTACCTCATAAAGGGACACTGGTCAGAATTGCAAAAAACGGCAAGGTCTTTAAGGTCAAAATAGGCTGGGTCTTGAAGGGGTTAAGGTAAATCAGAGATACTGTGTCATCATTTACTCTCCACTGTGTAATAAAGTGGAGAACAGTTTGTGCCCAACAAGGGACCATAAGACGTGAGCAAAAACTCTACAGGGACTAGCAAGACATCTGGATGCCCTGGATGACCAAACTGGGGCAAAGGAGGACACCCCAGCAACTCCAATCACATTCTACGTGTTTTGGCGCTTACAAATATAGCTGTTTAGCTTCTTTCCAACTGGTAAACATCCAGAAATAATAATTTATCTTGTCTCCTATCACATTTTATCATTTCTACAGAAAAACTGAGAGAAGTAAATGTCATGAACATCATTACCCAGAGTGAAATAAAAAAAACATGGAGCTAAATTACTGGTCTAGAAATGAGGCCTATCAACATGAGACAAGCAACAGGACCAGCATCGGAAGCATGAGCCCCGGGTATACCAACAGACAGATACCCAGCCCTGTAACACTGGGGTAATCGACGTCCCTTCCAGAAGTATTTGTGAGGCTAAGGCTGGACACACGTGACCAAAAATCCATCCACTATTGTCGCCAATAACCAACTCGCTTTGAGAGAAAGTCAGGTGACCATTGGCCAATGTGGGTGGTCGAAGGTTTTAGCCACACAATGTGGTCTTACCCAAGCACCCATTTTTTAATTATTTACTATTTTTACTTGGCTATAAGAAGTTATATGTAATGATACCGTATTGTCCAAACCTAACTAGTCTACTTTACCATCATGACTCACGTCCGGTGGCCCTCATAGCCAGCATGGAGTGATGATGACGTTGTAGTTCCACCCAATCTTTTTTGTTATGCAGCTCATTCTTGCAGTCTGAAGTGGAGCCCACTGGGAATCTTTCATCAGAACATGTCCCATTCATTAAATTAAGTTAAATGACAAATATATATTTTAAGTATTGGTTGTTCTGGGTTTTTTTATGCGTGTCATTTCATATATTAAAGAAAATCTTGAAATATTGCAGTTTTCACTCTGACTGCTGACCCCTCATTATAGACCTCACACTTACTTTTCTGTAAAGATCTCAGTAGTCGGGTCATTACTATATGAGGAAGACAACAATGATGTGTAACACCAATATATTGATAACACAGGATCCATAGCTAATATATCAGTATCAGTACGGCACGTGGAAGCAAAATAGGCAAACACACAGAACCGGGGCACAAAATGTTTTAGGCACAGTGGTTTGCGCAAGTATTCACACCCCATCCTTGGCATTTCTTGCATTTTACTACCTCACAACTTGGAATCACACTGTTTTTTAAGGGTTTGCATCAGTTCATGTAAAGAACATGCCTATAGCTGTGAACATTTGTTTTTCTTTTTATTATGAAACAAACAACAAACAGGACAAAATATCTGAAAACTTTAGTGTGCCTAACTTTCCGACCCCCCTCCCCCCCCCAAAGTCAGGACTTTGTAAAGCCTCCTTTTGTGAAAATTAATGAAGCAAGTCGCTTTGGATGAGTCTCTATGAGCTTCCCACGTCTTGCCGCTGGGATTTTTGCCCATTCCTCAAGGAAAAACTGCTCAAGCTCCTTCAAGTTAGATGGTTTCCTTTGGTGAACAGAAATCTTTCAAGTCTGACCACAGATTCTCAATTTGATTAAGGTCTGGGCTTTGACTAGGCCACTCCAAAATATTTACACGTTTCCTCTTAAACCACTCGAGTGTTGTTTTAGCAGTATGCTTTGGGCCATTGTCTTCTTGGAAGGTGAAACTCCGTACCAGTCTCAAATCATTGACAGATTGCAATAGGTTTTACTAAAAAATATCCCTGTATTTCGCACTTTTCATCTTCCCCTCGACTTGGACCATTTTCCCTGCCCCTGCTGCTGAAAAACATCCCCACAGTATGATGCTGCCATCATTTTTCACTGTGGGTATGGTATTCTTGAGTTGATGAGCTGTGTTGGTTTGGTGACAGACATAGCGTTTAACTTGGTGGCCAAAAAGTTCAATTCTGACCACAGCACCTTCCTCCATACATTTGGGGTGTCTCCCACATGTCTTTTGGCAAACACAAAACAAGCCTTACAATTTTTGTATAACATAATTCAATTAAATAATTATTTAAAAAAGCATTTATTACCCTTGCTTTTCCTATGCTAATGAGGGCTTTGAGTAGTCGATGGGGCGTTAGTTCCTCAGACTAGTCAGCCCTCTTTTCATGTTATCACGCCCCTGTGGGCATGATAACATAATTTGCAATGACTGGCCACATCGCCAGCTCATGCAAATTTATGCATGTGGGCTGCTCATTCCAGCAGTGTCACTGCGTTTCTGAAGCCAATTGTACGCTTCCCAGCTTCAGAGATGTGCACTACGCGTGACCGGAAGCCATCTTCTGAACTCCTGAGGTGTGATGACATGGAAAGAGGTCACGCTAGTCTGTGGAAAAAATGCCCCATCGACTAGTCAAAGACCTCATTAGCATAGGAAAAGTAGAGGTTAAAAATTCTTTTTTACATAATTATTTAACTGAATTACCGTATATACTCGAGTATAAGCCGAGATTTTCACCCCACTTTTTTGGGCTGAAAGTCCCCCTCTCGGCTTATACTCGAGTCATATACCCGGGGGTCGGCAGGTGAGGGGGAGCGGGGGCTGTGTAGTTATACTTACCTGCTGCGGCGCGGTCCCTGCAGTCCCTGGCTTCCCTGGCGCTGCAGATTCTTCCTGTACTGAGTGGTCACATGGCACCGCTCATTACAGAAATGAATAGGCGGCTCCACCTCCCATAGGGGAGGAGCCGCATATTCATTGCTGTAAATGATCGGTAACTGTGACCGCTCAATTACAGGAAGAAGCTGCAGCGCCGCGGAAGCCAGGGACTGCAGGGACCGCGCCAGGAGCAGGTAAGGGGAGCGCAGCGCTGCGCGATATTTTCCTGCTCCTCGCTCTGGTGCGGCTCCGTCTGCAGCGTCCTCTAGCAGTGACGCTCAGGTTAGAGGGCGCGGTGACGTAGTCAGTGCGCGCCCTCTGCTGAGCGTCAGTGCTGGAGACGGAGCCGCACGAGGAGCAGGTAAATATTGAAAGCGCCGGCACCCTGAGCAAGAGAGATGAGTATGTGATTTTTTTTTTTATGGCAGCACCAGCAGCATTCTATATGGCACAGCTTTACAAGGAGCATCTATGGGGCCATAAAGAACGGTGTAGAGCATTATATATGGCACAGCATTATATAAGGAGCATCTATGGGGCCAAAAAGTACGGTGCAGAGCATTATATATGGCACAGCTTTATAAGGAGCATCTATGGGGCCATAATCAATGGTGCAGAGCAATATACCGTATATGGGGCACAGCTTTATAAGCAGCATCTATGGGGCCATAATCAACGGTGCAGAGCAATATATATGGGGCACAGCTTTATATGGAGCATCTATGGGGCCATAATCAACAGTGCAGAGCAATATATATATGGCACAGCTTTATAAGGAGCATCTATGAGGCCATAGTGAACGGTGCAGAGTATTATATGTGGCACAGCTTTATATGGAGCATCTATGGGGCCATAATGAACGGTATAGAGCATTCTATATAGCACAGTTGTATATGGAGCATCTATGGGGCAATAATGAACGGTATGGAGCATCTATTTTTATTTTTGAAATTTACGAGTAGCTGCTGCATTTTCCACCCTAGGCTTATACTCGAGTCAATAAGTTTTCCCAGTTTTTTGTGGCAAAATTAGGGGGGTCGGCTTATACTCGGGTCGGCTTATACTCGAGTATATACGGGTATGTTATACAGGGATTGTTAGGGAGGGAGTTTAATCACACATAGCTGAATGCTGCTGGATTGGAGGGCAGGTGGACCTGACAGGTTCCCTTTAAAGATGACACAATTCCTTTGTATTTTTTGGCAGAACCAATTTTAAAAATTACACTTTTGGAGATTTGTGTGCTCAGATAACTTTGACCAAGGTTTCAGAACTTAATTATCCTGTTAGGGTTATGGCTTGTTCACTATCATTGTTAGGGAAGGCCAGGTGATGCAAATTTCCCAGCCTCCTCTAACCTTGTGCCAAAAACAGCAGCCATGGGTTCTTCTAAGCAGCTGCCTAGCACTCTGAAAATGAAAATGGTGGAGGCCCACAAAGCAGGAGCAGGGCATAAGAAGATAGCAAAGCGTTTTCAAGTTGACCTTTCCTCAGTTTGAAGTGTACTTAAGGAAAAGCAGCTAACAGGAATAGTGAAGGTCAAGATAAGGTCTGGAAGACCAAGCAAAAGTTCAGTGAGAGCTACTTGTAGGATTGCTAGAGAGTCAAATCAGAACCCCCGCTTGACTGCAAAAGACCTTCAGAAAGATTTAGCACTCTGGAGTTGTGGTACATTGTTTTACTGTTCAGAGACACCTGCACAAATATGGCATTCATCAGGGCCGTATTTAGAGTTTTTGCTGCCCTAGGCACTTTTCGTGCTGCCTCCCCCATTGGTAACTAAGACTAATGCAGACACTGTCAGCAGTGTCTTCGGCTACTTTCACATCAGCGATTTTTACCATTCGCGGCAGATCGGGCAGTTTTTCTGCATCTGCCATGTAACGCATCACTTACGGCAACACTGCGTTCGGCCTCATTCATTCCCTGTGGGACTTGCAGACATGTGCCACACTTGCGGTTTTGCCGCGATCCGGTAAATGCGGTACTTGCAGCAACGGAAAAAAAACGCTGCTAGCAGTGTTTTTTTGTCTCATCTTAAAGGGAACCTGTCACCCCGATAAAAATACTGTTAAATAGGGCCTGAGCTGTGCGTTACAATATTTATTTTGTGTACCCCGAACTCGGCTTCAGGAAAATGGCCACCGCGATCTCCATCTGCGCACGCGTGGCATCCTGCGGCCATTTTCCTGGAGCCCCGGGCAGCAGAGGACTCCATCTGCGCACGCGCGGCCTCAGGAAGATGGCCGCCCCCACCGATCACCAGGGAAATAGATCCGATCGCGCGTTTTTTCTTCACCTGCGCAGTGGATTCAGCAGTTGGGCATGCGCAAACCACTACGCCACCAACGGAAAGATATGCAAGATCTGGGGGAAGAAACAGCGATGTCACCATGCCCATATGACCAGACCAGCCTGATTGACAGGCGAAAACGGCGACTTTGGTAAGGTATTTCGGCAGCATAGGTGGGGAATCAGGGTACACAAAATACACTATTGTAACACACAGCTCAGGCCCTATTTAACAGTATTTTTATCTCATACTGAAAAAACGGGGTGACAGGTTTCCGTAAAACCGCAAGTGCTGCACATGTTCGCAAGTCCCATAGGGAACCAGTAAGGGGTCCAAATCTATGTATATGCCCATGTAGCTCTTTCAAAGACAATTCCAGCAATATTTTTACATGTTCAGTCAATTCATCTGAAATCGATTTGCATACAAATGAGGGAGTAGATCTGTTACTCCAGCTCTAAGCTCTATACCCCCTCAGTACCATATTATATAGTATATAACACAGCCACATAGTACATAGCACAGCCACGTAGTATATAGCAGCCACGTAGTATATAACTCAGCCCACGCAGTATATAACTCAGCCCACGCAGTATATAACACAGCCCACGCAGTATATAACAGCCCACATAGTATATAGCAGCCAGGCAGTATATAACACAGCCCACGTAGAATACAACACAGCCCACGTAGTATATAGCAGTGTGGGCACCATATCCCTGTTAAAAAAAGAATTCAAATAAAAAATAGTTATATACTCGCCCCCCGGCGTCCACCAAAGCTGTACCGATGCGCGTGATGCTGCCGCCAGATTCCGTTCCCAGTGATGCATTGCAAAATTACGCACACACACACACACAGCTCCGCTGCCCGTGCACACACACACATACAGCTCTGCTGCCCACACACACACATACAGCACCGCACAGACACACGCATACATACAGCTCCACGCGCACACACACACACATATACAGTGCCTACAGGTAGTATTCAACCCCCTGCAGATTTAGCAGGTTTAATAAGATGCAAATAAGTTAGAGCCTTCAAACTTCAAACAAGAGCAGGATTTATTAACAGATGCATAAATCTTACAAACCAAAAAGTTTTGTTGCTCAGTTAAATTTTTATAAATTTTAAACATAAAAGTGTGGGTCAATTATTATTCAACCCCTAGGTTTAATATTTTGTGGAATAGCCTTTGTTTGCAATTACAGCTAATAATCGTCTTTTATAAGACCTGATCAGGCCGGCACAGGTCTCTGGAGTTATCTTGGCCCACTCCTCCATGCAGATCTTCTCCAAGTTATCTAGGTTCTTTGGGTGTCTCATGTGGACTTAATCTTGAGCTCCTTCCACAAGTTTTCAATTGGGTTAAGGTCAGGAGACTGACTAGGCCACTGCAACACCTTGATTTTTTGCCTCTTGAACCAGGCCCTGGTTTTCTTGGCTGTGTGCTTTGGGTCGTTGTCTTGTTGGAAGATGAAATGACGACCCATCTTAAGATCCTTGATGGAGGAGCGGAGGTTCTTGGCCAAAATCTCCAGGTAGGCCGTGCTATCCATCTTCCCATGGATGCGGACCAGATGGCCAGGCCCCTTGGCTGAGAAACAGCCCCACAGCATGATGCTGCCACCACCATGCTTGACTGTAGGGATGGTATTCTTGGGGTCGTATGCAGTGCCATCCAGTCTCCAAACGTCACGTGTGTGGTTGGCACTAAAGATCTCGATCTTGGTCTCATCAGACCAGAGAACCTTGAACCAGTCAGTCTCAGAGTCCTCCAAGTGATCATGAGCAAACTGTAGACGAGCCTTGACATGACGCTTTGAAAGTAAAGGTACCTTACGGGCTCGTCTGGAACGGAGACCATTGCGGTGGAGTACGTTACTTATGGTATTGACTGAAACCAATGTCCCCACCGCCATGAGATCTTCCCGGAGCTCCTTCCTTGTTGTCCTTGGGTTAGCCTTGACTCTTCGGACAAGCCTGGCCTCGGCACGGGAGGAAACTTTCAAAGGCTGTCCAGGCCGTGGAAGGCTAACAGTAGTTCCATAAGCCTTCCACTTCCGGATGATGCTCCCAACAGTGGAGACAGGTAGGCCCAACTCCTTGGAAAGGGTTTTGTACCCCTTGCCAGCCTTGTGACCCTCCACAATCTTATCTCTGATGGCCTTGGAATGCTCCTTTGTCTTTCCCATGTTGACCATGTATGAGTGCTGTTCACAAGTTTGGGAAGGGTCTTAAATAGTCAGAAAAGGCTGGAAAAAGGGATAATTAATCCAAACATGTGAAGCTCATTGTTCTTTGTGCCTGAACTACTTCTTAATACTTTAGGGGAACCAAACAGAATTCTGGGGGGTTGAGGGGTTGAATAATAAATGACCCTCTGAAAAGACTTTTCACAATTAAAAAAAAAATAAACAAAGAAATAACATTCTTTTTTGCTGCAGTGCATTTCACACTTCCAGGCTGATCTACAGTCCAAATGTCACAATGCCAAGTTAATTCCAAATGTGTAAACCTGCTACATCTGCAGGGGGTTGAATACTACTTGTAGGCACTGTAGCTCCGCTGTCCGTGCACGCAGACATACAGCTCTGCTGCCCGCACACACATACAGCTCTGCTGCCCGCACACACACACACATACAGCACTGCACAGATACACACATACATACAGCTCCGCGCGCACACACACAGCTCCGCTGCCCGTGCACGCACACACATACAGCTCCGCTGTCCGTGCACACACACACATACAGCTCTGCTGCCCGCACACACACACACATACAGCACCGCACAGACTCACGCATACATACAGCTCTGCTGCCCGCACACTCACACATACGGCTCTGCTGCCCGCACACTCATACGGCTCTGCTGCCCGCACACTCACACATACGGCTCTGCTGCCCGCACACTCACACATACGGCTCTGCTGTCCGCACACTCACACATACGGCTCTGCTGCCCGCACACTCACACATACGGCTCTGCTGTCCGCACACTCACACATACGGCTCTGCTGCCCGCACACTCACACATACGGCTCTGCTGCCCGCACACTCACACATACGGCTCTGCTGCCCGCACACTTACACATACGGCTCTGCTGCCCGCACACTCACACGGCTCTGCTGCCCGCACACATACGGCTCTGCTGCCCGCACACACATACGGCTCTGCTGCCCGCACACTCATACGGCTCTGCTGCCCGCACACTCACACATACGGCTCTGCTGCCCGCACTCTCACACATACGGCTCTGCTGCCCGCACACTCACACATACGGCTCTGCTGTCCGCACACTCACACATACGGCTCTGCTGCCCGCACACTCACACATACGGCTCTGCTGCCCGCACACTCACACATACGGCTCTGCTGCCCGCACACTCACACATACGGCTCTGCTGCCCGCACACTCACACGGCTCTGCTGCCCGCACACTCACACGGCTCTGCTGCCCGCACACATACGGCTCTGCTGCCCGCACACACATACGGCTCTGCTGCCCGCACACACATACGGCTCTGCTGCCCGCACACACATACGGCTCTGCTGCCCGCACACACACATACATACAGGCACACACACACCAGCACTGGCAATGTTTGCTCCTAGGACCCAGATAGAGTGAGTGGGGGTGTATTACACCCCACCCCCACCACTCACTCTCTGGATCCGTCTGCTGGGAGCAAAGATCAAACATTCAAGGGCTGCTGTGTTTTCACGGCTCCTCCAGCCTCAGGCACTAGTACAGTCAGAAATGAGGCTGTCGGAATGTTAGGGAAGGGGTGAGGACTGTGAGGTGAGTCACAGACAGAGCCGTGCATTGCAGCAGGCAGGGCACGGGCAGGAGCCAGGAGGGACATCATTACAGAGACAGTACACTACTTACTGTGTATGTACTGCTCTACTGCGAGTTCTCCAGGCAGGCAATGTGAGTCCATGACAGGACCCAGGGTCTGGACACAGGGCGCCGCTGCTCCACCTCAGCAGTCACATTCTGCCGGGCACCAGTGAGGCTGACTGTGAGCAGGGGGTCACTGTGTCTCAGTAGGGGAAGTAGGGAGAGTCGGCACCAGCACCACGTGTTCTGGGTGCCGCTCTGCCGCCCCCTGTCTACTCTTCAGGAAGGGACGCACAGGGCTAGTATTTAAAAAAAAAAAGGAAAAAAAAGAAAAAACCTTGCTGAGGTGCCGCCCCCTCGCCTGTCCCCGCCCTAGGCACGTGCCCTCAAGTGCCTAGTGGCAAACACGGCCCTGGCATTCATGGAAGAATCATCAGGAGAAAACCTCTCCTGCATCCTCACCATAAAATTCAATGCCAGAAATATGCAAAAGAAAATCTAAATAAGCCTGAAGCATTTTGAAAACAAGTCATGTGGACCAATGATGTTAAAGTAGAACTCTTTGGCCACAATGATCAAAGATATGTGTGCAGAAAAAAATGCACAGAATTTCAGGAAAAGAACATCTCCATAACCATTAAGCATGGGGGAGGATCAATCACGCTTTGGGGTTGTATTGCAGTCAATGGCACAGGGAACATTTCATAGGTAGAGGGAAGAATGGATTTAATGAAATTTCAACTAATTCTTGATGCAAACATAACACCATCTGTAAAAAAGTTGAAGTTGAAAAGAGGATGGCTTCTACAAATGGATAATGATCCTAAACACACATCAAAATCCACACTAGACTACCTCAAAAGGCGAAAGCTGAAGGTTTTACAATAGCCTTCACTGTCCCCTAATCTGAACATCATTGAAAATCTGTGGCTAGACCTCAATAGTGCAGTGCATGCAAGACGACCCAGGAATCTCACAGAACTGGAAGAGTTTTTCAAGGAAGACTGGATGAAACTCCCTCAAATAAGAACTGAAAAACTCTTGTCTGGCTGCAAAAAGCGTTTACAAGCTGGGATACTTTAAAAAGAGTGAGCTACTAGGTAATAACCTTGCAGGGTGCCCAAACTTTTGCATCGGTCCATTTTCCTTTTTGTAATTTTTAAAATGTAAAAGATGAAAATATATTTTTTGTTTTTGCATAAAATACAAAGGAGGGTAACTTTAGGCCTTTTAGAGATAATTTAATCTTCAACTTACTTAAGTGTTCACAATAATAGCAATTGAGATTTTGGTTTGGCTATTATCCTAAGTCATGTGACAAGGCTCGTTAAAGGGTCGACATTGACTGTTAGGATAGCTACTTCCAATAGGTGGCTCTAGAGTTCTAGTTCTCTTCCTCTCTGAAGAGACAATTTGCATATTTCCCAGAGGAGCATTGCGGCTTTAAGTCTCCTCACCTCGACATGCTTATCATGTCACTCTCTGCGAGGAGAAACAATACTTCTTGGATCCTGACCAGGAGTGCTCAAACTTTTACATGCCACCGTACTGACAGAGCATGTGACACTTAGCACACAGGAGGGCTTCCTTTCACTAAGGACTTATGAAGGTAATTAGTTGCATCAGAATTTTTTTGTGGCTTCATAGCAAAAGGGGTGAATACATATGCACTTCCCAATTTTCAGTTATTTGATCCCATAAATTTAATTTATGCCTATATTTTTCACGCTTCACTTCACCAACTTAGACTATTTATTGCTGATGCATCACACACAAATCGGATTACAAAAATATTTAAACACAGGTTGTAGTGTAACAAAATAGGTAAAAAGCCAAGGGGTGAATACATTTGCAAGCCACTATATATATATATGTAAAATGATGTGTGATGTGCTGAATACAGTGGGGAAAAAAGTATTTATTCAGCCACCAATTGTGCAAGTTCTCCCACTTAAAGGGAACCTGTCACCCCCAAAATGGAAGATGAGCTAAGCCCACCGGCATCAGGGGCTTATCTACAGCATTCTGTAATGTTGCAGATAAGCCCCCGATGTATCCTGAATGATGAGAAAAAGAGGTTAGATTATACTCACCTGGGCAGGCGGTCCGATCCGATGGGCGTCGCGGTCCTGTCCAGGGCCTCCTATCTTCATAGGATGACGTCTAGTTATGAACGAATATACTCTTTACTCGAGATTTCCCGAGCACGCTTGGGTGACCTCCGAGTATTTTTTAGTGCTCGGAGATTTAGTTTTTATTGCCTCAGCTGAATGATTTACATCTGTTAGCCAGCATAAGTACATGTGGGGGTTGCCAGGTTGCTAGGGAATCCCCACATGTAATCAAGCTGGCTAAGAGATGTAAATCATTCAGCTGAGGTGAGGAAAACTAAATCTCCGAGCACTAACAAATACTCAGAGGTAACCTGAGCGTGCTCGGGAAATCTCGAGTAACGAGTATATTCGATCATCACTTCTTGTCTTCACGCTGCGGCTCCGGCGTACTTTGTCTGCCCTGTTGAGGGCAGAGTAAAGTACTGCAGTGCGCAGGCGCTGGGCCTCTCTGACCTTTCCCGCAGCGTGAAGACATGAAGAGGACGTCATCGTAGGAAGATGGGAGACCCCAGACCGCAACACCCATCGGACCAGAACCGGACCGCCCGCCCGCCCAGATGTGTATAATCTAACCTCTTTTTCTCATCTTTCAGGATACATCGGGGGCTTATCTGCAGCATTACAGAATACTGTAGATAAGCCCCTGATGTTGGTGGGCTTAGCTCATCTTCGATTTTGGGGGTGACAGGTTCCCTTTAAAAAACATGAGAGGCCTGTAATTGACATCATAGGGAGACCACAACTATGAGCGTCAAAATGAGAAAACAAATCCAGAAAATCCCTTTTCTGACTTGGCAAGATTTATTTAGCAAATTATGGTTGAAAATAAGTATATGGTCATTAATAAAAGTTCATCTCAATATTTTGTAATATATCCTTTGTTGGCAATGACAAAGGTCAAACGTTTTCTGTAAGTCTTCGCAAGGTTGGCATATGGTGGTATGTTGGCGCATGTCTGCTGCGTCCAATGTGCTGCCGTCTATTGAACGTAGGTGAATCCACATGTTTTCACTGAACCGTGCGGATTCACCGCACCGTGCGGATTCACCGCGTCCAACTCACAGCGTTTACTGATCGTGGGCACAAACCCTTACAGAGAACACAACGGCTTCAGGGTGGAAGCTCGCCAAGGACGGTCGGCTCGCTTTCTTTTTACTGTTTGTCATCTTTGTACACCCAAAGTGTTAAACGACACTCAAAAAACTGAAAATGTGCACATAGCCTAAGGAATCCGGAAAGTTTGCGCCTCTGAAACCTGCAGAACTGCGAATGGTGCTCTGGACTATCAAGCCACCATCAGTATTCGGTCAGTATTTTACCTCAGTATTTGTAAACCAAAACCAGGAGAGGAACAATCAGAGGAAAAGTATAATAGAAACATCTGCACCACTTCTGTATTTATCACCCACTGCTGGTTTTGTCTTACAGACACTGAGGTAAAATACTGAATGTGTGAACCCGGCCTAATACTGATGAGAAAACATTTCCCCACCAGATACGTTATATAGTCTGTGTTAATCATGTGACCAAACCCTGAAGCCAGAAAATGCCTGCACAGTCCCAACAATGCAACGCACATAAAAAGTGACGAATATTCAATATTAAGATGAATCTGTATGGCCGGTGGACGTCACAGTGTAGAGATCGGATGACTGAGCGGTCGTGTTTATTCGCTGCAGTGACATATATTAATACATGGCATTACAAGAGTTATCACAGCCTTACAGCCGTGATGACGATTTCCATAAAAGTTGGAAGTTTACAAATATTTACAGACTGAGATGCTGGTAAACGACAAAACTAGTCAGATCAAGCACGGGGTATGGAAAAAAAAAAAGAAAAGGTAAATAGAAAAATAAAAAAAAATGTTATGGCTCTTGTAAAAAAAAAGATAATTGCTGCACCCCAAAAATGCTAATTTATAAAACATCTGATACATCACCAGAAAATGAGCTGATGCTATAATAATAATAATCTTTATTTTTATATAGCACTAACATATTCCGCAGCGTTTTACATTTTGTACACATTATCACTATGAAGTTACAGCAGGTGACACAGATCCCATTTATAAGACATAGTGTATAACAACTGCCCCTCCCCCATCCGCCCCTGGGGACACACACAAGACAATGAAGTTTTTAGAAGTTTTCCTGCATCTTCAGTTTCTTATCTTGCGCTCCCCCTGCTGGTCAGACCCTGCAATCACATCCCTCAGCTCTCCTCTGACGTCACGTCACCAGCTCCCGCCGTCATTGGACCTTTAAGGCAATGCCGCACGCTCCAGTTCCCTGATTGGTCGTTCTCTCCGTTATAGTTTCCGGTTCTTGCCATTCCTCATCGCTGATTGGTCATCATCTATGACCTCGCCGTTCAATAGGGCAGATCCCTCTACGCCTCTTACCGGTATGGCCGATCGGCGGGCGGAGCTCACCCGGCCGAGTGTCAAGATGTTTTCTCTGAAGAAATGGAACGCGGTGGCGATGTGGAGCTGGGACGTGGAGTGCGACACGTGCGCCATCTGCAGGGTGCAGGTCATGGGTGAGCGCCAGGGGATCCGGCCCTGCGGTAACGCGGCGGTGGGGTGTCGGGTGTGATGCGGCAGATGTGCGCCTGTGCTGCCGGCCCTGGGACACATGTGCTTTGTGGGCACAGGTCACACGGTGCGGATCTGCCATGTCATCCCTGGTAATGCAGCTCTGAGCACAGTGCCAGGCCATGGTGCCCACCTGTGCCCCTCCTCATACCAGCCCCCCACATTATCATATGTGTGCTGCTCCTTACTGGTCCATAGTATGGGGGGCACAGACCCTGATCAGTGACCCCCCCTTTCCCCCCCACTGATCACGAGGGTTCAGCCCCATTATCCCCCCCCCACTATCTGGTCACGCCACCTCGGACCGTCCATTAGGAATAAGTGATCCGTTGTGGAAATGGAAGCAGAAGGGTCCCGCCATTATTATGGGGTCTAGTTTGTTTAAAAAAGAAAAAATTGGATTTCATGAAGGTTTTTTTTTTCCCCCTAAATAACAGACCTCGCTATAACCATTGGCCCCTTCTGCTTCTCTCCCGCACCTGATACAACGGATCTTATTCCTAAAATACACTGCCCGGGACCTGTGAGCGGCGGCTGTATAACCGAGCACTTCTGAAGTGCTACTTGGAGCCTTAAAGGGGTCGTCCACTAGTCAGACAGCGCCTTCTCAGTTGCCGTATTCCTTATTCCCTCCTGAAAGCTGTGCATCCGGGCTCACGTGTACGGCAGTCGGCGGCCCGTCACACTCTGCCTTCAGCAGACGTCAGAGAGCAGCGCCCATCACTTCTTCCCGGTGTTAATATCATCCAAAGGAAGAGTGAGTGATTGGCTGCAGGGCTTACGTGACAGAACAACGTCATGTGAGACCTGACGGAGCTGGAACAAGGGGAGGACGGGCTGTTATAACTTAACATGGGGGATTCTGTAGCAATTGTGAAGGGGCTGTCCGAGTAATGGATAATACCTCTGAGGCCGGGGTCCCACTGGCGTATTGCATCGGATGCGAGATCATCAGATACGATATGCTAATGACACTCAGCTCCTGCTCGCCATGCGTGTCATGCGTCTGTGCTCCGATTCTCTCGCACAGGGAGGATCGGAGGAGGCGGAGAAACTAATTTCTCCATCTCCTCCATTGCTGGGGTCCGCTTATAACGCACATCACTCGGATGATATCCGAGTGGTGTGCGTTGTCTCACTCGCACCCATAGAAGTATGAGTGCGAGTGAGCCGAGAGTTTTCCTCAGGCCGAGACAATCGCAGCATGCTGTGATTGTCTCGGACTGAGGAAAACGGCCGACAAAGTCGGCTGGTGGGAGCTGCCCCATAGCTTAACATTGGTCCGAGTGCAATGCGATTATTTATTTATTTATTTTTTCTCCTCCTTATACCACACTGCACTCAGCCGTATTATGGTCCAGTGTGACCCTGGCCTTAAAAGGAGCCTGTCATGTGGGTTGGGGGGGAATTAGACTGTCATGTGGGGTGGGGGCCCCGCTGCCAGGAGGAAATGAACTTTATCTCTCCCTTGAGCGTTCAGTCACAGATCCGTGGCTTCAGTCACTTCCCAGTACATAGAGCAGCGGCTGTAACTAATCACTGACCGACAGCACTGCACTGATGAGCCGGCTGTCAGTCAGTGCTGGGGTGTAGTTACAGCTGCCTCTTACTGTATACTAGTCGGTGACTGAAAGCCGGATGCTGCAGGGAGGAATCGAGGTAATTTCCTCCCAGTATCTGAGCTTTCAGTGCAGCAGCTAGGTAGCTTCAGAACACTGTTAACTTGCTGATTAACACTCTATCTGCAGGTTAATACCTTTTTTTTTTTTTTCTTTCCATGACCGATTCCCTTCAAAGGCTTTGTGTCAAGTTCTTAAATGGGTAGAATTGAAAATGATTTTGAAAATAAGCAACTTTGTCATTCACCGCTTATTAAAAACTAGATGGAGGCCTTATACTATCGCATCGGGTGAGCGGTAATGTCACGATGGGGGTAGACATGCGGCGCTATTGTTGCCTAATAGCATCCTGTGATAATTTAATGACTTTTGCATCAGGGGACTCATGTGCTTGACGCCTACGCTTACATGCATTGTTTTTGTCCCAGCGATCCTGTTGCTCTTCAAGAGTCTCATTTGCCCTTTGTTGTTTTCGACATTGTGCCTTTGCTGCTGTACTTTCATTGTCATTGGCGTACTTTTTATGAGGAGCCATGTTGGCGTTAATATTTGCTTTTTAAAAGGTTTTTTCCAACAAACAAAATTTCATTTTAAAAATTGCCTGTGACCGTGTACAGAGCATACATGAGCTCCTGGGCAGGGGAGGAAGCAAAAGACAATACTGACATTACAGCAGGAGATCGCAGAGGATTAATTTTGTGAGAAAAAAATGTTTTAACCCCTTCGTGACCCAGCCTATTTTGAACTTAATGACCTGGCCATTTTTTACAATTCTGACCAGTGTCCCTTTATGAGGTAATAACGCAGGAACGCTTCAACGGATCCTAGCGATTCTGAGACTTTTTTTTTTCGTGTCATATTGGGCTTCATGTTAGTGGTAAATTTAGGTCGATAAAATTTGCGTTTATTTGTGAAAAATCTGGAAATTTGGCGAAAATTTTGAAAACTTCGCAATTTTCAAATTTTGAATTTTTTATTCTGTTAAACCAGAGAGTTATGTGACACAAAATAGTTAATAAATAACATTTCCCACATGTCTACTTTACATCAGCACAATTTTGGAAACATTTTTTTTTTTTTTTTGCTAGGAAGTTATAAGGGTTAAAATTTGACCAGTGATTTCTCATTTTTACAACAAAATTTACAAAAACAATTTTTTTAGGGACCACCTCACATTTGAAGTCAGTTTGGGGGGGTCTATATGGCTAAAAATACCCAAAAGTGACAACATTCTAAAAACTGCACCCCTGAAGGTGCTCAAAACCACTTTAAGAAGTTTATTAACCCTTCAGGTGCTTCACAGCAGCAGAAGCAACATGGAAGGAAAAAATGAACATTCAACTTTTTAGTCACAAAAATGATCTTTTAGCAACAATCTTTTTATTTTCCCAATGGTTAAAGGAGAAACTGAACCACGAAAGTTGGCCAATTTCTCCTGAGTACGCTGATACCCAATATGTGGGGGGGAACCACTGTTTGGGCGTACGACAGGGCTCGGAAGGGAAGGAGCGCCGTTTGACTTTTTGAATGAAAAATTAGCTCCAATCATCAGCGGGCACCATGTCGCGTTTGGAGAGCCCCCTGTGTGCCTAAACATTGGAGCTCCCCCACATGTGACCCCATTTTGGAAACTAGACCCCTCAAGGAACCTATCTAGATGTTTAATGAGCATTTTGAACCCCCAGGTGCTTCACAAATTGATCTGTAATAATGAGAAAGTACTTTTTTTTTTTTTTTCCACAAAATATTCTTTTAACCTCAATTTATTTTTCATTTTCACATGGGCAACAGGATAAAATGGATCCTAAAATGTGTTGGGCAATTTCTCCTGAGTACACCGATACCTCATATGTGGTCACAAACCACTGTTTGGGCACATGGTAAGGCTCGGAAGGGAAGAAGCGCCATTTGACTTTTTGACATGCATAGTGTGGATGTGTTGTAGTGTGTGTGTGGTGTATACTACATCACACACACCAACCTGACGTAGGGTCAGGTTGGCGAGTGTGGAGTAGTGTACATCAGGTTGGTGTGTGGAGTAGTGTACATCAGGTTGGTGTGTGGAGTAGTGTACATCAGGTTGGTGTGTGGAGTAGTGTACATCAGGTTGGTGTGTGGAGTAGTGTACATCAGGTTGGTGTGTGGAGTAGTGTACATCAGGTTGGTGTGTGGAGTAGTGTACATCAGGTTGGTGTGTGGAGTAGTGTACATCAGGTTGGTGTGTGGAGTAGTGTACATCAGGTTGGTGTGTGGAGTAGTGTACATCAGGTTGGTGTGTGGAGTAGTGTACATCAGGTTGGTGTGTGGAGTAGTGTACATCAGGTTGGTGTGTGTTTAAAAAAAAAAAAAAAAAAAAAGTGTGTATGTGCGAGGGTTTAGTGAAACTTTATACTGCAGGAGGGAGCTGTCAGGCGAAGGGGCCTGGGGAGATGCAGGAGCCAGCAGCAGGGGTGGGGGGGGCAGGGGGTGATCAGAGTGATCACTGGATCGGTTGATAACCGGGGGCTGTCAGGAGTGGGGGGAAGGAGGGGGCAAGGGAGATGTAGGAGCCTGCAGCAGGGAAGGGTGATCACTGGGCATCGGGGGTGATTTCTGGGGCATGGGTGGGAGTGGAGGTCGGGTGGGGGGATTACCGGGAGGCAGCGGCGATCAGGAGTCAGCAGCGGTGGCGATCAAGCGGCGGCGGTCAGGCGGCGGGAGCAGCAGGCAGGAACCTCACTCTCCAGCTTCTACGGAAGGGATGAAGCTGGAGAGTGATGTCAGACATGTTTCACTCCGCCCCTCCACATCTGATTGGAGGGAAAGTGTCACATGGATGCTTTCTCCAATCGGGGGGGGGGGGGGGGTGAAACAGAGGTCACAGGAGCGATCGTGGACATGGTGGTCAAAGCCACCCCCCTGGGGTCAACTAGAGGTCCTCGCGTACCTGCGGGTTGGGTGGCTGACATTTCATTGACCCCGGTCACCCGACCCGCAGGAACGCGATCAAACCATGACGCATATGCTGCGTCATAGGTCAGATTGGCACTGACTTTCATGACGCAGTGTATGCGTCATAGGTCGGGAAGGGGTTAAAAACAGTCAGTGAAATATTTTACCTCACAAAATGAATCCACTGTGATCCCCTGCTGTAATGTCAGTATTGTCTTTCTTCCTCCCCTGCGTTGTATGCTCCGTATACGGTCAGGCACAGTCAATATTTAAAATGAACTTTCATTTGTGGGAAAACCCCTTTAGGGTATGTGCACACGTTGCGTTTTTTTCTGTGGATCCGCAGCTGATTGGCTGCTGCGGGTTCGCAGCAGTTTTCTCTGAGTTTACAGTACCATGCAAACCTATGGAAAACAAAATCCGCAGTGCACATGCTGCGGAAAAATAATAGGAATCCGCAGGATGTAAAACCGCGGGTGGAATCCGCAAAAAAAAAGTGGTAATTCTGCAGGTAATCCACAGTGCGGTTTACCTGCGGATTTACCAAAATCAGTGAGGAAAAATCCGCAACACTTTCCACAACGTGTGCACGTGGCCCTAATGTGACCGGCTTCCTCTGCGTGTAACATTCTGCAGCATGCCAATTCTTTGTGCCGATTCCGCAGCGGTTTACACCTGCCCCATAATAGGAATCCGCAGGTGGAATCCGCAAGAAAACCGCATAAAATCCGCAGGTAAAACGCAGTGCCTTTTACCTGTGGATTTCTCAAATCCGCTGTGGAAAAATCCGCAGAGCTCAAAACTATGTGTGCACATACCCTTAATGGTTGGTAGGGGATCAAATACTTATTTCTCACTGCAAAATAAATGTATATAATTTATACAATGTGATTTTCTGGATTTTATTTTTTTGATATTCTGATATTCTATCTCTCAATGTTAAAATTAACCTACCCTTAAAATTGTAGACTGGTCATGTCTTTGTTAGTGGGCAAAGTTACAAAATCAGCAAGGGATCAAATACTTATTTCCCCTACTGTATCTGTTTTAAAGTAATCTCGCAAGGCTGGCCTGGCTCTACCGCAAAGAGAGCTTTAGTTGTGTGTGTGTGTGTTTTTTTTTTTTTTTTTTTTAAACACCTCCGTATTAGGACTTGTGCACACGTTGCAGATTTGGTAGCAAAACATGAGGCAATCCTGATGCCAGCAAAGTGAATCTGACGTGTCATGCACGGGATGGGTATTTTTGACTTGTAATATTTGGTGCAGAAAATAAATCTTCAGCATGTCCGTTCTTCTTTCTTTTTTTTTTTTTTCACCGTTGACCTCACTCAAATCGGTCAAACGCATAAAAAATGCATATTTTTTGCAGCTGCAAAACGTCTGCATCCATTTACTCAATGTGTGCGCATAGCTGTAAAGCGTGACTTTTCAGAATAAACTGTCCTGTGTGTGTAAATGAGGAATAACACTGTTTCTGGCAATTGCATGACATGTATCCTGTATTTCTCTGTCCCCCATGACGGCACCATGGAGAGAGGTGATCCGCCCACCAAGGACAGGAAACCTACAGATAAAAAGGCGGTACCTCTCCCGCATCAGTTTGGTTTCCTGTCCTTGATGGGAGACCTACAGAAGCCTACCTCGTCCGTCATGGGATTCCGGGGCCAATCAGTCCAGTTCAGGCAGCAGGGGTCCCCCTGCCTCGGCTGGTGTGGTGACCCGAGGCGCCACCACTGGGTTTAGCAAGCCTCTAGGGTGTGCGAGGAGAGGCGGCAAGGAGAGGATTGCGGCCGCCTCTCCGGGTAAGAAACTCTGCAGCATCCCCGGGGGGGTCCCTCTGAGGAGAAGGAGGCAGTATATGTGCTGCCTCCCTGAGCGTTAGTCTGCCATGGCTGGGGTGGCCGGGGGTTCTGGGAACCAGCATCCACAAGCAGTGATGCGCCGCGCCATCTTGTGGCCGGTACCGCTGCAATGGCATTCCTGGCGACACTGCGCGAGAGCAGGGTGCGATTTGGAACAATGCATGACTGGGTAACCAGTCATTGCGCCTGCGCGGGCGCAAAGCAGGACTGGGTAATCCAGTCGCTGCTATTTAAAGGGGGCAGCCTCAGGTTGAATGCTTCTGATGGAGCTCGACCAGCATTCCCCTGGCATTATGAGCGACCTGGACCCACAGGGATCACCCCTAGCCAGATCTCTGCCGTCGCAGCAGCAGAAACGACGGCTGCAAAAGGACACCAGGAGGTTACCGGTAAAGTACGCTCGGGTTCGCAACACAGTAAAGACTCCAGCGCAGCGTCCAGCGCAAGGGATAAGCCGACTGCAGATGCAGATCATCCCCAACCGGTACTAATGGGTCTGCCAGGTGGTGAGTGATCTTCATGAAAGCCAGTGGTTAATGAGGCCCTATATTTGTCTTTTTCTTTAGGGGAAGAAGAGCTCAGGGAAAACTAAACACAAAATATGAGCCCTCTGTAGAGAGGATCTTCCCTCTACTTGGGAGAAAAAAGACTTTCTCGGTCTCCCATGACAGCACTACGGAGAGAGGGGATCTGCCCTTCAGGGACAGGAAACCTACAGATAAAAGGGCGGTACCTCTCCCTCGCATCAGTTGGTTTCCTGTCCCTGAACAGGGAACCTCTTTTCGGTGGTACCTGTTAGGAAGACCGATGGACCGGGCGGTCGAGTTCCGGCAGCGAGGAGGCTCCTGCCGCGGCTTGTCCGGCTCCCGAAGCCGCCACCGCTGGAACCGAGGGGTTCTTCAGGGTGGGCGGAGGGAGAACGCCGCCGATTCCGATGTGAAGACGGGGCGCTGGATCACCCGGAGCAAGCGCACGCTCCGGGTGTACTAAGATGGCCGCCGCTCCGGAAATGCGGCAGGACTTCCGGGTCATCGCCGCGCGCATGCGCGGAAGCTTCCTTTCTCCCTGGAGGACGTCACGCAGGACCGGAAGTGCGGGGAACGCCGGAGGTGGCGCCAAATACAAATAGGGAGATGGTGCACACATAGTTGTCGCACCATCTCCCTGTAAATCATGGAGGACAGCGATCCACAGGAGCTGCAGCCGAGGCAGCAGCACCATAAGAAAACAGACCCTAAGAGCGCCAGGAGTGGGTCTAGCAGTCGTTCTACACAGCGCAGCAGGTCTGCTGCGAAGACTAATTCACCTCCTCGGGAACCTTCCATTCCAGACCCAGGGCCCCCTCCAGAACCGGTACCTGCCTGCACGTCCGAATGGTGAGTTGATCTTCGTGAATGTATATATTATAATAGGGCTCCCTCTTCTCCCATAATAGGGAAAGAAGAAGTTGGAGAAAAGGAAAAACAAATCCTGCCCCATCTGTGACAAAGCTTTACCAGTAGCCTGGGACAAAAAGCTTTGTAAATCATGTATCCAGCGTGTGCTATGTGAGGAGACTCCCGAATTTGCATCCGAGCTAAAAAGTATCATTTAGATCTGAGGTTCAGAATGCTGTATCTTCCTCCAAAAAAGGAAAAGATAAAGTAAAGGAAACAGTACAATCCCACTCTGTCCGATCCTCATCTGAAGACGCAGATTCTGACGATTCTGACTCCTCCCTATCCTCCTCCGAGGAAGATTCAGGCCGACATTGTTTTCCACTCGAGGAAGTGGATGCCTTAGTGAGAGCCGTTAGGGCTACTATGGGGGTGGAGGAGCCTAAACCTGACAAAACAGCCCAAGACGTAATGTTTGGTGGCTTGGGACAAAAAAAACCTGAAAACCTTTCCTCTAAATCCCAATGTCCAATCCCTAATTAAAAAAGAATGGGAAAAACCAGATAGGAGAAACTCTTCGGTGCCCTCGCTTAAAAGGAAGTATCCCTTCGAAGATGACGCATCCACTTCCTGGGATAAGGCACCAAAGTTGGATGTAGCGGTGGCAAAAGCCTCGAAAAAATTTGCGCTCCCGTTCGAGGACATGGGTACCCTCAGAGACCCTTTAGATAAGAAAGCAGACACATTTCTTAAAGGGGCATGGGAATCGGCTGGGGGTAGCTTGAGGCCTACTCTTGCGGCTACCTGCACCTCCAGATCTCTGATGGTGTGGATTGATCAATTAGAGAGTCAAATTAGAGACGGGCTACCCAGGAATAAATTACTGGATTCTATCCCTGCAATTAGAGCAGCAGCAGCAGCATTCCTGGCGGACTCCTCGGCAGACTCCGTACGGTTAACATCTAAGGCCGCTGCTCTCTCCAACGCAGCCAGAAGAACCTTATGGCTCAAAAGCTGGCCTGGGGATCTCCAGACAAAGCTAAAGCTATGTTCTATTCCGTGTGAAGGAAATTTTCTGTTTGGAGAGTCCCTGGATGACATCCTCCAAAAAGCAGGAGACAAAAAGGGGTTTCCAAATTTGGGCCCAGCCCCATTCAGGCAGTCCTTTCGGAATCGGAGATTTTTCCGCAGCAGACCCCCCAGGG
This sequence comes from Ranitomeya imitator, assembly GCF_032444005.1. Classification (NCBI taxonomy): domain Eukaryota; kingdom Metazoa; phylum Chordata; class Amphibia; order Anura; family Dendrobatidae; genus Ranitomeya; species Ranitomeya imitator. The sequence goes on from NC_091286.1 coordinate 580,499,545, forward strand.
AGCAGAATAAATGGGAAGAAGGCAGGAGAAGGGATAGAGGTTACCTCTTTGGCAACACCTCTCGTGACAAAAAAACCTCCAAATGACATTGTGCCTACGGTAGGGGGAAGACTCACATCATTCCTTCCCGCCTGGAAGAAAATATCCAACAACACCTGGATTCTAAACATCATACAGTACGGTCTAAAAATAGATTTTATTTCTTTTCCTCCCCGGAAGTACATAGAAACGAAAATAAGATCTTCAGTGGCAGAACAAGCAGCTTTAGAGAGAGAAATTATTTCCCTACTGCAAAAATCTGTGATTCAAGAAATCCCCCCTCAGGAAGTAGAAGAAGGGTTTTTCTCCCCTCTTTTTTTAGTACCAAAACCCGATGGGTCCTTTCGGACCATTATAAATCTAAAAAACCTGAACAAATACGTAAAAAATTACAAATTCAAAATGGAAACAAAGTCCACCATAAAAATCCTGTTTCCGAATTGCTACATGGTCGTGATAGACCTAACCGATGCATATTATCATGTGCCCATCCACAATCAGTCTCAAAAATTCCTGAGATTGGCAGTTCCCATAAAAGGACAATTAAGATTTTTTTCAGTACAGAGCTCTTCCGTTCGGAATCTCTATAGCTCCTCGAATATTCACGAAGGTAATAGCGGAAATGATGGCCCACATAAGGGAACAAAATATATTAATAGTCCCTTACCTAGACGACTTTCTCATCGTAAGCAACTCGGCCCAAAGTTGCAAAGAACAGAGGGACCGGGTAATGACTATCTTGACGGACTTGGGGTGGCTCATAAACTTAAAAAAATCAAAGTTGGAACCCTGTCAAGTACAGGAGTTCCTAGGTCTGACATTAGACTCCCGAGACCAAGAATGCCGACTTCCAAACCCCAAAAAAGACAACATATTAGCCATGATAGCGCGAACCTTTCACCATCCTTCCATGACTCTGAGGAGAGCAATGTCACTACTAGGCTCTCTGTCCTCATGCCTACCAGCGATACCCTTCGCACAGTTCCACACAAGAGAACTTCAGTGGCACGTACTCGAATGGCAGTCAATACTAAAAGACAATTTGGAAAGTCAAATCACCCTGAATTCCTCAGTTATTCATTCCCTTCGTTGGTGGGCAGAAAGCCAAAACTTATCAAAGGGAGTTCCTTGGGTGACACAAATATCCTGGGTGATAACAACCGATGCGAGTCCCACAGGGTGGGGGGCTCACATGGGGGACAGAGTGGCTCAGGGAACCTGGTCAGTTCAGGAACTATCAGCATCCTCAAACCAAAAAGAACTTTGGGCAGTGCTTCAGGCTCTTCTTTCTTTTCTGACCTATATTCAGGGACATCATGTCCGAATCTTTTCGGACAACAAAGGGACTGTAGCGTATATAAACCACCAGGGAGGAACAAGGTCTCAGGCACTCATGAGTTCTTCAGCCAAAATTTTCAACCTTGCGGAAGAAAATCTACTATCCCTCTCTGCGCTACACATTCAGGGTTCAAACAACGAGAGAGCAGATTACCTGAGTCGATCGCTGTTAAAACAAGGCGAGTGGTCCCTAAACCAATCCATCTACGATCAGATCACAAAAATGTGGGGAGCACCGACAATAGATCTATTCGCCAATTACAAAAACAAAAAGGTGAACAAATTCTGCTCACTGAACCCGGTAGGGAATCCACAGGCTCTAGATGCCTTTATGATTCCGTGGACTCAAAAATTAACTTATGCTTTTCCTCCAACTATTCTGATCCCGGCAGTCATTCGGAAAGTCAGAGAGGACAAAGCGAAAATGATCCTCATAGCCCCGTTCTGGCCAAAAAGGACGTGGTTCTCCTGGCTGAGGATGCTTTCGGTCTCTGACCCATGGGTCCTGCCGAATATACCAGACCTTCTACATCAAGGGCCGATCTTCCACCCACAGGAATCGAACTTACATTTGACAGCCTGGTTTTTGAACGGGGACTATTAAAAGAAAGGGGTTTCTCAGATAACTTAGTCACCACGTTGTTGAAAAGTAGAAAACCCATCACTACTAGAATATATGGGAAGACATGGAAAAAATTTCTGTCCGTCTCCAAAGTAAAAGTCCAAGATGGGCCCTCAATTCCTAAAATACTGGAGTTCCTACAAAAAGGTCTGGAACAGGGGTTGTCGGTTAGTACTCTTAAAGTACAAATAGCAGCTCTAGGAGCACTCTATAACCATAATATTGCGGCCAACCCATGGATAATTAGATTTGTTAAGGCGGTGACAAGATCAAAGCCATTAGTCTATCAGAAAGTGCCCTCATGGGACTTAAATTTAGTCCTCTCGGCGTTAACGGGTCCTCCATTCGAACCCATAGAAACGATTCCCATTAAAACTTTTATCACTTAAAACCATTCTCTTGGTAGCGTTAACATCCGCACGCAGAATAAGTGACATTCAAGCCTTATCCTCTAATCCACCCTTCACTAAAATATTAGATGATAGTCACTCTTAGACCTGACCCGGCCTATTTGCCAAAAGTGGCATCAAAATTCCATAGGTCACAAGAAGTCTCCCTGCCATCCTTTTGTCCAAACCCAAAAAATTAGAAAGAGCAGAACTTCCATAATCTAGACGTCAGAAGGTGCCTAATCCAATACTTAGATTCCACCAGAGAGTATAGGAAGGAAGGCTCTCTGTTTGTCTGTTTCCAGGGTCCCAGAAAAGGTTTTCGGGCATCCAAGGGTACTTTGGCGAGGTGGATAAAGGAGGCGATAGTCTTGGCATATTCATCTTCGGGGAATGAGATCCCAGATGGTATAAGAGCACATTCCACAAGAGCAGTAGCTACCTCATGGGCTGAGAGGTCACCTGGTCATCACCATCGACCTTTTTTAGACACTATAGATTAAATCTAGCCTCTGTGTCTGACTTAACCTTCGGACGAAGGGTTCTTGAGGCGGTGGTCCCTCCCTAAGCTTAATCTCTGCAATTCTCTCCGTAGTGCTGTCATGGGAGACCGAGAAAGTCGTAGTTACTCACCGATAACTGTGTTTCTCGGAGCCCATGACAGCACTCGCTTATTCCCTCCCATCACGAGTGCGGTGAGCACCTTTAATTACATATAATGTATATAGTATGAGTATAGGCACGGGGTTCCTCTTTTAAGAAATGTTGTAATATGATTTTTTCTCTGTTGTAAACTAACCTGGAAGTCCTCCGATGCTCTGTAAACAAACTGATGCGAGGGAGAGGTACCGCCCTTTTATCTGTAGGTTTCCTGTCCCTGAAGGGCGGATCCCCTCTCTCCGTAGTGCTGTCATGGGCTCCGAGAAACACCGTTATCGGTGAGTAACTACGACTTTGCAGCTCATGTGTACAGTAGACAGTGTGTGAAGGGCTTCCTGGGTTTGCATCAGACCTCAAAACCCTGATAAAAAAACCAGGTGGAAGACACCTTTAGATCCCTACATGGGGGGGAGGGGGAAAGCGAATACCAGGCACAGATCTCCAACATCTGAGATCAGTGACACGAATAGTGAAGAGGGGGACTCGGACACCTCTAACTCTTCAACTTCATCTTCCACTGGGGGTCATAGCTGCTTTCCTCTAGAAGAGACTGATAGCCTCGTCAAAGCAGTTAGGAACACCATGGGGCTATCTGACCATCACCCAAAAAAATCAGTACATGACATTGTTCGGGGGTCTTCAACTTAATGATGAAATCCAGGCCTTGATTAACAGAGTGGAAAAAGCCCATAAGAAAATACCCTTTTGATGACCAATCTTGCTCCTTTTGGGAAAAAGCTCTCAAATTGGACGTTGCCATCGCAAAGGCATCTAAAAAACATGCCCTTCTGTTTGAGGACATGGGAGTCCTGAAGGATCCCATGGACAAGAAACGGAAGCGTTCCTAAAAAGCTCATGGGAAGCAGCTGGGGGAGGACTAAAACCGGCAGTGGCCGCCGTCTGCACATCCCATTCCCTAATGGTCTGGCTAGTTCAATTTGAAACTCAGCTTAACCCCTTTCTGCCATCAGACGTACTATTGCGTCCATGGGGGGTGGGCCCTACTTCCCAAGGACGCAATAGTACGTCATATGCGATCGGCAGCGCTCACGGGGGGAGCGGCGCCGATCGCGGCCGGGTGTCAGCTGCCTATCGCAGCTGACATCCGGCACTATGTGCCAGGAGCGGTCACGGACCGCCCCCGGCACATTAACCCCCGGCACACCGCGATCAAAGATGATCGCGATGTGCCGGCGGTGCAGGGAAGCACCGCGCAGGGAGGGGGGCTCCCTGCGGGCTTCCCTGAGACCCCCGCAGCAACGCGATGTAATCGCGTTGCTGCGAGGGTCTTGCCGCCCTCCCTCCCTGCTCCAGGTCCCGGATCCAAGATGGCCGCGGATCCGGGTCCTGCAGGGAGGGAGGTGGCTTCACAGAGCCTGCTCAGAGCAGGCACTGTGAAGCAGCCTGCACTGCTATCAGATCAGTGATCTGACAGAGTGCTGTGCAAACTGTCAGATCACTGATCTGTGATGTCCCCCCCCTGGGACAAAGTAAAAAAGTAAAAAAAAAAATTTCCAAATGTGTAAAAAAAAATTAAAAAAAAATATTCCTAAATAATGAAAAAAAAAAAAAAAATATTCCCATAAATACATTTCTTCATCTAAATAAAAAAAACAATAAAAGTACACATATTTAGTATCGCCGCGTCCGTATCGACTCACCCTATAAAACTGGCACACTAGTTAACCCCTTCAGTAAACACCGTAAGAAAAAAAAAAAAACGAGGCAAAAAACGACGCTTTATTATCATACCGCCGAACAAAAAGTGGAATAACACGTGATCAAAAAGACAGATATAAATAACCATGGTACCGCTGAAAGCGTCATCTTGTCCCGCAAAAAACGAGCCACCATACAGCATCATCAGCAAAAAAATGAAAAAGTTATAGTCCTGAGAATAAAGCGATGCCAAAATAATTATTCTTTCTATAAAATAGTTTTTATCGTATAAAAGCGCCAAAACATAAAAAAATGATATAAATGAGGTGTCGCTGTAATCGTACTGACCCGAAGAATAAAACTGCTTTATCAATTTTACCAAACGCGGAACGGTATAAACGCCTCCCCCAAAAGAAATTCATGAATAGCTGGTTTTTGGTCATTCTGTCTCACAAAAATCGGAATAAAAAGCGATCAAAAAATGTCACGTGCCCGAAAATGTTACCAATAAAAAGTCAACTCGTCGCGCAAAAAACAAGACCTCACATGACTGTGTGGACCAAAATATGGAAAAATTATAGCTCTCAAAATGTGGTAACGCAAAAAATATTTTTTGCAATAAAAAGCGTCTTTCAGTGTGTGACGGCTGCCAATCATAAAAATCCGCTAAAAAACCCGCTATAAAAGTAAATCAAACCCCCCTTCATCACCCCCTTAGTTAGGGAAAAATAAAAAAATGTATTTATTTCCATTTTCCCGTTAGGGCTAGGGTTAGGGCTAGGGTTAGGGCTAGTGTTAGGGTTAGGGCTAGGGTTAGGGTTAGGGCTAGGGTTAGGGCTAGGGTTAGGGCTAGGGTTAGGGTTGGGGCTAGGGTTAGGGCTAGGGTTAGGGCTAGGGCTACAGTTAGGGTTGGGGCTAAAGTTACAGTTAGGGTTTAGATTACATTTACAGTTGGGAATAGGGTTGGGATTAGGGTTAGGGGTGTGTCAGGGTTAGAGGTGTGGTTAGGGTTACCGTTGGAATTAGGGTTAGGGGAGTGTTTGGATTAGGGTTTCAGTTATAATTGGGGGGTTTCCACTGTTTAGGCACATCAGGGGCTCTCCAAAAGCGACATGGCGTCCGATCTCAATTCCAGCCAATTCTGCGTTGAAAAAGTAAAACGGTGCTTCTTTCCTTCCGAGCTCACCCGTGTGCCCAAACAGGGGTTTACCCCAACATATGGGGTATCAGCGTACTCAGGACAAATAGGACAACAACTGTTGGGGTCCAATTTCTCCTGTTACCCTTGGGAAAATACAAAACTGGGGGCTAAAAAATAATTTTTGTGGAAAAAAAAAAGATTTTTTATTTTTACGGCTCTGCGTTATAAACTGTAGTGAAACACTTGGGGTTCAAAGTTCTCACAACACATCTAGATAAGTTCCCGGGGGGGTCTAGTTTCCAATATGGGGTCACTTGTGGGGGGTTTCTACTGTTTAGGTACATTAGGGGCTCTGCAAACGCAATGTGACGCCTGCAGACCATTCCATCTAAGTCTGCATTCAAATGGCACTCCTTCCCTTCCGAGCCCTCCCATGCGCCCAAACAGTGGTTTCCCCCCACATATGGGGTATCAGCGCACTCAGGACAAATTGGACAACACATTTTTGGGTCCAATTTCTCCTGTTACCCTCGGGAAAATACAAAACTGGGGGCTAAAAAATAATTTTTGTGGGAAAAAATTTTTGTTTTATTTTTACGGCTCTCCATTATAAACCTCTGTGAAGCCCTTGGTGGGTCAAAGCGCTCACCACACATCTAGATAAGTTCCTTAGGGGGTCTACTTTCCAAAATGGTGTCACTTGTGAGTGGTTTCTACTATTTAGGTACATTAGGGGCTCTGCAAACACAACATGGCGTCTCATCTCAATTCCTGTCAATTTTGCATTGAAAAGTCAAACTGCGCTCCTTCCCTTCCGAGCTCTCCCATCCGCCCAAACAGTGGTTTACCCCCACATATGGGATATCAGCTTACTCAGGACAAATTGTACAACAACTATTGGGGTCCAATTTCTTCTCTTACCCTTGGAAAAATAAAAAATTGGGGGCGAAAAGATAATTTTTGTGAAAAAATATGATTTTTTATTTTTACGGTTCTACATTATAAACTTCTGTGAAGCACTTGGTGGGTGAAAGAGCTCACCACACCTCTAGATAAGTTCCTTAGGGGGTCTACTTTCCAAAATGGTGTCACTTGTGGGGGGTTTCAATGTTTAGGCACATCAGGGGCTCTCCAAACGAAACATGGCGTCCCATCTCAATTCCAGTCAATTTTGCATTGAAAAGTCAAATGGCGCTCCTTCGCTTCCGAGCTGTGCCATGCGCCCAAACAGTGGTTTACCCCCACATGTGGGGTATTGGCGTACTCAGGACAAATTGTACAACAATGATTGCGGTCCATTTTCTCCTGTTACCCTTGGTAAAATAAAACAAATTGGAGCTGAATTAAATTTTTTGTGAAAAAAAGTTAAATGTTCATTTTTATTTAAACATTCAAAAAATTCCTGTGAAGCACCAGAAGGGTTAATAAACTTCTTGAATGTGGTTTTAAGCACCTTGAGGGGTGTAGTTTTTAGAATGGTGTCACACTTGGGTATTTTCTATCATATAGACCCCTCAAAATGACTTCAAATGAGATGTGGTCCCTAAAAAAAATGGTGTTGTAGAAATGAGAAATTGCTGGTCAACTTTTCACCCTTATAACTCCCTAACAAAAAAAAATTTTGGTTCCAAAATTGTGCTGATGTAAAGTAGACATGTGGGAAATGTTACTTATTAAGTATTTTGTGTGACATATCTCTGTGATTTAATTGCATAAAAATTCAAAGTTGGAAAATTGCGAAATTTTCATAATTTTCGCCAAATTTCCGTTTTTTTCACAAATAAACGCAGGTACTATCAAAGAATTTTTACCATTGTCATGAAGTACAATATGTCACGAGAAAACAATGTCAGATTCACTGGGATCCGTTGAAGCGTTCCAGAGTTATAACCTCATAAAGGGACAGTGGTCAGAATTGTAAAAATTGGCCCGGTCATTAACGTGCAAACCACCCTTGGGGGTAAAGGGGTTAAAAACAAGTTGTTGCGCGACACTATTCTGAACACCTTGCCAGTAATGTTGGGGGCTGCCGCTTTCTGGCAGATGCTTCCGCTTACTCAATAAGACTAGCTGCTAGATCAGCGTTTTTTTTTTTTCTAACGCGGCCAGGCGGGCTCTTTGGCTTAAGTGTTGGCCAGGGGACCTTCAAACAAAATCGAAGCTATGTACCATCCCCTGCGAAGGAGAATTCTTATTTGGCCCCACTTTAGATGACATCTTGGATAAAGCGGGGGATAAAAAGAAGTCATTCCCTATCCTCACTTATCCTTCCTACAGGAGGCCCTTTTGGAGCAAGAGGTTCATCCGTAGGAAGCCTGGGAAAAATCAGGATAGATGGGAAGACAAGAAAAGCAAAAACAAGGGGTTCATGTTCAATAAGAGCCCCACTGACAACAAAAAGCCCGCCCAATGAATTTTTCCCCCGGGTGGGGGGGAAGGCTGTCCCTCTTTCTCTCAGCCTGGGAGAAAATTAACTACAGTCCATGGATATTGGACATAATAAAGTCGGGACTAAAACTAAAATTCCACAAACTTCCTCATCCCTCCTTCATGAAAACATCTCTGAGATCGTCAGTGGAGGAACAACTGGCGTTAGAGCAAGAGATTATGGGACTAGTAGACAAAGGGGTTCTCCTGGAGGTCCCCCCCCCAACCCCCCAGGAAAAAGAAAAAGGATATTACTCCCCCCTTTTCCTGAGGAAAAAACCGGACTGGTCCTACAGGACAATCATAAATCTGAAGAGTCTAAACAAATATCTAAATGTGCAGCCATTCAAAATGGAAACAATAAGAACATTGCTAAAAATTTTGTTTCCACTTTGTTTTATGGCAGTCCTGGACTTGAAGGACGCATATTACCACGTCCCTATCCACAGAGACCCATCAGATATTCCTCAAGATAGCAGTCCACATCAGGGGGATAAGTCATTTCCAATTCACAGCCCTCCCTTTCGGACTAGCCATAGCACCGCAAGTTTTCACCAAGCTGGTAGCAGAGGTAATGGCCCACCTGAGGGAGCAAGACACCCTGATTGTGCCATATCTCGACGATTTCCTAGTAATCGGCAACTCTCCTCAGCATTGTGAAAGTCAATTAGAAAAGATCATGCACTCCTTAGAAAGCCTAGGCTGGCTGGTGAACTTAACTAAGTCCAAATTAGTACTGTGCCAAGTTAAGGAATATCTGAGCATCACATTGGACTCTGTCAGGCAGGAATGCTGTCTTCCCTCGGAAAAAATGCAAAGGATGGTGGGACTAGTATCCAGAAAGAAGGATCTCCCCTCCGTATCCCTACGTCAAGCTATGTCCCTCCTGGGGTCCATGACTGCTTGCATTCCTGCAGTCCAATGGGCTCAACTTCATTCGAGAGATCTTCAAATTTTGTCAGAACCAGTTTCTCTAGAACGAAATTTAGAAGGTCGGTTCAGTTTTATCTCCAAATACAATTCTCTTGCTAGATTGGTGGATGTCGTGGAACAATCTTTCCCGAGGTGTCCCTTAGATAACTCAGGTCTCAAAAGTAGTGACTACAGACGCAAGCCCCAGTGGGTGGGGGGCCCATCTGAACGATCTCATAGCTCGGGGAGTCTGGTCAGGCAACCTGAAGGGGGTATCTTCCAACATGAAAGAAATACTTGCAGTCAAGTTTGCACTCTAAGAGTTCCTAGATCCCCCTTCACTCTCATCATGTCAGAATTATGTCAGACAACAGAGTAGTGGTAGCATACCTAAATCAACAAGGGGGTACCTGTTCCGTCTCTGATAGAAATAACCAAATCAATCTTCCAGATATCTGAGAACAACCTGCAGTCATTGTCAGGCCTTCACATAAAGGGGTGGACAATTACAGTGCAGACTTTGAGTCGGTCCCGTCTAAAACAGGGGGAATGGGAATTGAACCAGGCAGTGTTCAACCAAATCTCAGAAAGGTGGGGAGTACTGGACATAAACCTCTTTGCGAACAATCTGAACAGAAAGGTAGACGACTTTTGCTCCATAATACCATTGGGGAACCCTGTATCACTAGATGCATTCCTGATTCCTTGGTACCACCAGCTGGCATATGCCTTTTCCCCCAATCACTCTAATACTGAGGAAATTACAGGAAGACAGAGCTCATGTAGTCTTGATAGCTCCATTCTGGCCGAAGAGGGCATGGTTTTCCTGGATGAGAAGGATGTCGGTTTCCGACCCCTGGGTACTCCCAGACCTTCCAAATCTCCTCTCCCAGGGACCCGTACAATATCCGCAGGTTGTAAGTTTACACTTGACAGCCTGGAATTTGAAAGGGAGCTGTTAGAAAGTAGAGGGTTTTCACCTTGGCTGGTGTCTACCCTGCTGCAAAGTAGGAAACCAATTACGACTAAACAGTACGGGAAAATATGGAAAAAAATTCCTGTAGTCCTCAGGCGCCAAGCTAGATGGAAAAATCCCCTAAAAGCCATACTAGAGTTCCTTCAAAAGGGGTTAGAGATGGTTCTGGCCACAAGTACCCTAAAAGTCCATATAGCCGCTTTGGGGGCACTATTCAATTGCGATCTGGCAGGGAATCGTTGGGTTTCCAAGTTCATTAGAGCAGCAGGAAGGTCAAGGCCTCTACCCTCATGCATTACTCCTCAGTGGGATTTAAGTCTAGCCCTTACGGCCCTGACTAAACCTCCCTTTGAACCCTTGGCAGATGTCTCCTTGAGAATCCTATCTCTTAAAACATCCTTATTGGTCGCCCTCACCTCTGCGCGTAGGGTTAGTGACATACAAGCCTTGTCAGCCAACCCCCTTTCACTCAATTCCTGGATGATAGGGTTGTTCTCAAAACTGATCCGGCCTACCTCCCAATAGTAGCTTCTCTGTTTCACAGAGCACGAGAGATATCTCTTCCCTCCTTTTGTCCTAACCCCAAAAACAAGGAGTCCTTGCACACATTGGATGTTAGGAGATGCTTAATCCACTACATAGAAGCCACTAGGGAGTGTAGGGAGGATGGATCTCTTTTTGTCTGTTTCCAGGGTCACCATAAGGGGGGGGGGGAAAAGCCTCAAGGCACCCTAGCAAGATGGATCAGAGGCGCCATCAGCCTGTTGTACTCATCAGGTGGTGTACCAGTTCTGGGAGAAATCGGAGCACACTCAATGAGAGCAGTAGCCACCTGGGCGGAAAGGGCCGGTACTTCTATTGATCAGATATGTAGAGCTGCTACCTGATCTTAACCCTCGACATTGTATAAGCACTATAGATTGGACCTTATCTCTTCCTCGGACCTCACCTTTTGGGAAAAGTGCTGGAAGCCGTGGTCCCTCCCTAAGGCCTGTCCCACACGTCCAGATAATTCCGGGACCAGAAAAATCAGTACCGGAGTTATCTGTGTCCGTGTGCTTACGCGGCACATCAGTGTGGCACACGTGCGGCAGCCGTGTGCCGTCCGTGTGCCGACTGGGTACCACACGCACTGTGCAGGAGACAGCGCTACAGTTAAGTGCTGTCCCCTGCTTTGGGTGCTGAATCCAGAATTCATTCCTTCTTCCCAGCAGCGTTCGCTGGAGAGAAGGAATGAAAAATTATTTATTTATTTTTTGTTGTTAAAATAAAGTTCCCGGTAATCTCCCCCCTCCCTCCCCCTGTGCGCCCGCCCGCTGGCATTAAAATACCTACCCAGCTCCCCCGATGCTTCCTCTCAGCATCGCAGCTCTTCCTGTATGAGCGGTCACGTGGTACCGCTTATTACAGTGATGAATATGCGGCTCCACCCCTAACTGAAATTAACTTTTTGATATTCTAATTTTATGAGAAGCACCGGTATATGTATAGCATTAGTGAGCTGTGTAGATGTAAAGCCAGCACTAGTTTGAGACACTTGAAGCTGCAGCATGACCTGCCTGTCTGTGTCTGCCTTGGCTCACATTCTGCTCCTCACTCCTCCCATCACACCCTCCATAAATTATAATGGAAGGTGTAATCACCCCTCACGGTCCATCTGGCTTTGATAAACGAGCCCAACTCAATCTTGATCAAAGTGACTCATGAGATCAGAAGGCACGGAGTGAATGAAGTGGCTCATAAGTGGAGACAGGAGCAGATTTCTCTGAGACATACTTTCTTATATTCACCTGTACTATTTTATTTATGCAAAATGTAATCCATTTAATAATGTAATTTTTCAGGTGCCACTGCGCCACATGCTTATTTAACTGTATTAAGTGCTATTTATCTGTATTTCTAGATGCCTGCCTGCGATGCCAAGCTGAGAACAAGCAGGAGGACTGTGTGGGTATGTTACTGTGTTTCTATGCTTTCCATCAGTGATGGATCCCTTTTCTTAATCAAGTTATTGTATTAGGTCAAATTACCATATATACTCGACTATAAGCCGACCCCCCCCCCCCCCCCCCTAATTTTGCCACAAAAAACTGGGAAAACTTAATGACTAGAGTATAAGCCTAGGGTGGGAAATGCAGCAGCTACCGGTGAATGTCAAAAGTAAAAATAGATACCAATAAAAGTAAAATTGAGACCTCAGTAGGTTGTGTTTTTGAATATCCATATTGAATCAGGAGCCACATATAATGCTCCATAAAGTTTGACGGGCCCCATTAAATGCTCCATATTAACATATGCCCCATATAATCCTGCATAAAGGGTAATAAGGGCCCCATAAGATGCTGCATAGACACATTTGCCCAATATAATGCTGCACAAACGTTATGGCCCCATAAGATGCTCCATACAGACACTTGCCCCTTATAGTGCTGCACATGGCCCCATAAAATGCTCCATACAGACACTTGTCCCTTATAGTGCTGCACAAACGTTATGGCCCCATAAGATGATCCATACAGTCACTTGCCCCATATAATGCTGCACGAACGTTATGGCCCCATAAGATGCTCCATACAGTCACTTGCCCCTTATAGTGCTGCACAATCGTTATGGCCCCATAAGATGCTCCATACAGTCACTTGCCCCATATGCTGTGGCTGCGCTAAAAAAAAAAAAATCATATACTCACCTCTCCGTCACTCAGGACCACGGCACTTTCACCTGCTCCTCGTTCGGGTGCGGCTCTGTCCTCAGAACTGACGTTCAGCAGAGGGCGCGCACTGACAACGTCATCGCGCCCTCTGACCTGAGCGTCACAGCCAGAGGACGCTGATGACGGAGCCGCACTGTAACGAGGAGAGGTAAATATCGCGCAGCGCTGCGCTCCCCCTCCCCGTATACTTACCTGCTCCTGGCGCGGTGCAGTCCCTGCTTCTCCCAGCGCAGCATATTCTTCCTGTACTGAGCGGTCACCGTTACAGCTCATTACAGTAATGAATATGTGGCTCCACCTCTATGGGAGGTTGAGCCGCATATTCATTACTGTAATAAGCGGTACCATGTGACCGCTCAGCACAGGAAGAATGTGCAGCGCCAGGAAGCAGGGACCTGCAGGGACCGCGCCAGGAGCAGGTGAGTATAATTAGAGAGCCCCCGCTCCCCCTCCCCTGCCGACCCCTGGGTATGACTCGAGTATAAGCTGAGAGGGGGACTTTCAGCCCCCAAAAATGGGCTGAAAATCTCGGCTTATACTCGAGTATATACGGTAAGTGTCCAAATATGAAGCAATAATTATTTTGGGGGGTGCTAAGTACAGATGTCAACAATATACCTGGTGTCAGTTGAATCCATTCTTAGAGTTCATCCTTGGGTGAGGGGGATCTGTTGCTCCAAGAGACAGTGAACAGATTTCAGGCTGGGCATCCAAGCACCTGTATATGGCATATAGCGCATCCAATGCAGGCCGAGACTTTTTTTTTTTTTTTTTTTCCAAGCCGAAAACACTGTGGGAATTGTTCCTTTATCTCGGAGTTTTGGAAATCTAAAGTGTCGTGTTGTTGAGCTGCACAGCCACCTGTATGGATCAGTAGGGGGCAGTACTGGGCTGAGGCCGCTGACAGAGCTGAGCATTTCTGGCTGACACCACGAACTGCTGATCAGCAGGGGTATTGGGTGTCGCACCCCACCTCCTTAATTAGATATTCATGACCTAGACTTAATATAAGGTATTAATGTAAAAGACACCCAGACAGGGCCGGCGTCAGCACCCGGGCAAATGCCGGGGCCCTAGAGAGAGAGGGGGGCCCACTCACGCTGTCATAGATACAGCTGGGAGAGCAGAGCAGGAGAACATGCTCTCTCCACACACAAAGTCACTGCTGGCTGTCTTCTCTTAACCCCTATGTGCCAGCTCTGACACAAGCATCTTCTCACTCAGTCAGTGCAGCCAGGCAGGCACATAGGGGTTAAGAGAAGGCAGCCAGTGTGACATTGTTTGGGCGGAGAGAGCACATTCTCTGCTCTGGCCCCTGGCTGGCTGCAGTGCTGCTGAACAGACACTTATCAGGCAGATTCTGGAGGAGCTCCTACCAGTGCCTGAGTGAGTGCAAAGGTATCCAGCAGTGGTTGCAGTTGGTCTTATGGCTCAGTCTGCTGCTGCTGTCTCTGCTGCCTAAAAATGTGGGTGATGTCTGGAGGAGCCGCTGGTGGGGTGCAGCCTGCAGCCGCCCAGCTCACCCAGAACCCCAGAATACATGCATGCCACACCGAACCTGCACCAGTGGGGTAGGAAGAAGCTTAACCCCTTCCCATCTGTATGAAGGTTATTGCTGAACCTTAAAGATAACAATCCGACCTGCATAAATGGGGTTAACCAGATGCCAGGAGGAAGGGGAGCTGCTGCCATGGATAAAACTAAGCTGTGGGCTGTACGTTGGGGCCCCGTGGCCCCAGGCTGGTGACTGGAGGGACTCTGCCCAGTGCTGGCATGTGGGTGATTTCTGCTCCGGAGTCTCAGCTTCTCTCCTCCAGGTCACACTGTGCAGTCACAGCAACATTGGTTGTGTCTGTCCAGTTCCCAGCAGCTGCCACTGCTCCCACCAAGGACATGGCATCACTTAACCCTTCCCCTGCAGCCACCGGCAACAAATCCACATTATTCCTTGATTAAATCAGGTTCCAACCCAATAGAGGAGCAGACATTTCCTGCTGCCATTAGGGTCCGGGAGGGGGTGACATTGGCTGCCCTGCTACTCTGTAGTGGTGGGTGACAAGGGTAACATGGGGTAACGATGACCGAGAAATGCACAGGATAATAGTGAGCGTGACAGAGGGCAGTGTATGGTATGGAGCAGTCAGGGGGTGGGCTGCAGGATCCCCCCATACTGTACATGACTGCTCGGGACAGGGAGGTGTTTAATGAGCTTCTAATGACGGGGCACTAATTGGGTCATTAGGGTTTGTGGAAAGGATTCAGCATCAGGTCCCTCATTAATGCCCGAGCCACCTGTTACTTTGTAGCACAGATCTGTCGGGGCCGCAAAACCAAACAACGTTGTTTATGTAGAAAAGTCTTTGTTTCATAGAAAATCTTTTCTGTTTTGAGTTTTTCTGATACAACAACGCCCTGCTCAAGACACTGCACAGCAACTCTCCTGTATATATACACTGCACAGTACCGCTCCTCCTGTATATATACACTGCACAGTACCACTCCTCCTCTATATATACACTGCACAGCACCTCTCCCCCTGTATATATACACTGAACAGCACCTTTCCTCCTGTATATATACACTGCACAGCACCTTTCCTCCTGTGTATATATACACTGCACAGCACCTCTCCTGTGTGTGTGTATGTATGTATGTATGTATGTATGTATATATATATATATATATATATATATATATACTGCACCTTTCCTACTGTCCTATATATACACTGCACAGCACCTTTCCTCCTGTATGTATACACTGCACAGCACCTCTCCTGTATATATACACTGCACAGCACCTTTCCTCCTGTATGTATACACTGCACAGCACCTCTCCTGTATATATACACTGCACAGCACCTCTCCCCCTGTATATATACACTGCACAGTACCACTCCTCCTGTCCTTATATTCACTGTAGAATTTACAATAGCTGTCACTCATGTAAGAAGTGAAATCTGGCATTGTACTATATATTTCTCTGCTGTATCTGTGCATAATAAATCGGGGTATGTGTTAAAGGTGGGGGCCCACTGAGACTCTTTCGCCCGGGGCCCCCGACAACCTGGAGCCGGTCCTGCACAGAGAACTTCTTTAACTAACAAAACATAGCTTGCAGAGTTGAGCAAAAAGGTTTGCACTCCCATATGGCCATAGCTAGAACAAAAGGCATAGAAAAGTGGCACAAAATTTTTGGCAGGATGTGCTCTGATCTAGATCTAGTGGTTAGAATTGAGCAAATAGATTTGAGCTGCCCTGGTCTGGGGTCCAGTCTTGTCCTCTGTGGCATCTGGACCAAAGTCTTCAGTTCTCAACCTGGGGTCATTGGCGCCTCTTGTGCTTGCTGCCCGGCCGGGCCAAAGATGCCATCCACAGAATTGATGACCTCCGTGGTCCAACGCCCAGGCTTATCTTGCCTGGCAGCCTAGTAGGCTCGAACCGTCAAGAATACCACCTGCAGACCTTAAGACCGCTCAGGTCCAGATGCCACGGAGGGCAGGACAGGACCCCAGACCAGGGCACCTCAAATCTCTTCCTCAGCTCCAACCGCTAGATTTAGATCATTGTGACGCTTCTCTGCCTTTTGATGTAGCTATGGCCGTTTTGCTGTGAGAAGCGTGGTCAGGTTAGTAGGGTCAGGCACTGCCAGGATTAGCAGGGTCTTTACTTTAATCTCTTTGGTCTCTTAAGAAGGTATTATCATTGGTGGGTAAGTCTCTTAAAAGAGCATACTGTGTACATTGCTAGATCCCACACTTCTAGTCATAAATGGAGCGCACATCTCCAGGTCAGGAATCAGATGTAGACTGTGAGCAGGAGGTGTCGTATCCCCCTGCCCCTACAACTCATTAGTTTCTTCATCCTTTTTCCTTCCTTGGAGTTGGAGATTATTTCCCTGGATACAGACTCGTTCATTACAGATCCGCAGTGTCACTCTGCTTCTCCTGCTTGTGGCTTGTAATAAAAGAGCAATACGATTCCCCGGTCTCCCCCCCCAAATCCATAAAGGGATAGTAAGTGTAAACCCATCCTCCAGGCCCCACGCCGTGTGTGGTCGGTAATGACGTGCTCATTCACACTGTGCTCTGTTCTCTTACAGTGGTATGGGGAGAATGTAATCACTCGTTCCACAACTGCTGCATGTCCCTGTGGGTGAAGCAGAACAACCGGTGCCCATTGTGCCAACAGGACTGGGTGGTACAAAGAATAGGAAAATAGTGTCTGCCAGACGTGGCAATCTTCTATACATTTCTGACGCCCAGATCTCGCTGCTCCACGTGAATGACTGGTGATATCCAACAAGACACTAACTGATGGAAGCAAGTGGAATATCCTAGTGTATTTGCAGGGGATCCTGTGTACCCCTCGTTCATTAAAGTTACCTTACCTGTTGTGCTGCCTTTTTTGGAATTATGGAGTGTACAATGTTCATTCATTTTTTTTTTTTTTTTTTTTATTTATTTATTTAAATATACACTTATCAGTTTTCACTGCCATTTTTGAGGTCACTAAACATGCTGTTCTATAAGACTGGAAGGTCACATGTCTTCACTTAAATTTATCACTATGCAACAGATCCGCAAGACATGGATGCAAATTAGAAGCCTTCCACGTTTCATCTGTGCTTCACAGAGCTCCATAGCCTAGCGTGACTGACTAATGGATCAGGATAGGACCTGCCCTGAGACTCACGGATCAGTATACACTTCCCCTCTCACTGCTGATAGGCTACACACTATAGCTTCTTAATTGAAAAAATATATATAAATAACTGGAGTACAAGTTGGTGTGTATGCGAAAAAAATAGCATGTTCACACTGGCCACTAAACCGACAAAACCCAAGACAGAAACAAAATGAACATAAAACCTGCTGTAAGTAAAAGCACTTATGCATATAAATAACATAGGATACCTAGTAAACAGATCTACAGGTGCTTGTCACATATCATCAAGTTAATTTTTCAGTACAAAAAGTGAAACTCATTGCCTACAGTGAATGAAAACCCCCAACCTCATTATCTCAGTAAATTAGAATACTTTATAATTCCAGCTTGAAAAATGATTTTAAAATCTGAACTGTTGGCCTGCTGAAATGTATGCTCTGTAAATGCACTCAATACGTGGTCGGGGCATCAATGCGGCGTGGCATGGAGGGGATCAGCCTGTGGCACTGCTGAGGGGTTATGGAAGCTCAAGTTGCTTTGATATCAGCCTTCAGCTCGTCTGCATTGTTGCGTCTGGTGTCTCTGATCTTCTTAACAATACTCCATAGATTCTCTATGGGGTTAAGGTCAGGTTAGTTCGCTGGTCAATCAAGCACAGTGATACTGTTGTTTATCAACCAGGTATCGGTGCTTTTGGCAGTGTGGACAAATGCCAAGTCCTACTGGCGAATGACATTTCCATCTCCATAAAGCTTGTCGGCAGAGGGAAGCATAAATTCCTGGTAGACGACTGCGCTGACTTTGGTCTTCATAAAACACAGTGGACCTACACCAGCGGATGACATGGCTCCCCAAACCATCACTGATTGTGGAACTTTTTGAAGATATTCTAATTTTGTGAGAAGCACCTGTATCTTTGATTGCTGCTGATTTTCATTCTAATTTTGTATTACAGTGGTTAGTCTAGTCTGGTTCAAGACCCCTAAAGGGACTAGAAGATAAAGTTTTAGTATTTTGACATGCATGAAAGTGCAAGTTATTAAAATATAACATTATTTCAACCGTATGGTAGGAGTGGAAAAGACCAAAAAATCAAAGAGCCAGAATTTAGGCGTTCAGTCACTGTGTGTTCCTAAGAATTGCTGAAATGAAAAACAGTTAAAACGTCAAACTAGCAAAAAAGCCCTCACACAGCTCCATCGGCAGAAACATCAATGATGGGTCTCTAGAATGTTGTCTGTGTTTTTTTTTTTTTTCAGAACTTCTTTTCAGCACCACTCGAGTGTTTGTTTTTTAATTTCAGCGCTGGAGTGATGTTACTAATCCAATGTCCCTGATCCTAGTCTTATACTTACCTGCTGCCATCTTCATCTTTTATCGGCGCCGCTTAGGTCCTGTAGCGCCATCTCGTGACCGCGGTGTCTGACTGACCAAAAGTAATGGTCACAAGCATTCAATAGAAGTCTATGGGTGCCAGAACGAGTTTCTCATAGACTTGCATTGAAAAGTGACCTCTGGCTCTTGCTGAAGACGGAACAGCGCAAAAAACTCTGGGGGGTGCTTTAACCTCTCTATGACCTCGGACGGGATAGTACGTCCGAGGTCAGATACCGCGCTTTGATGCAGGGCTGCGGCGGTGAGCCCGCATTAAAGCCGGGACATGTCAGCTGTTTTGAACAGCTGACATGTGCCCGCAATAGCGGCGGGTGAAATCACGATTCACCCTCCGCTATTAAGTAGTTAAATGCCGCTGTCAAACGCTGATCACATGATCGGGGGTCAGCGATGCTTCTCCATTGTAACCATTGAGGTCCTTGAGACCTCTATGGTTACTGATGCCGGCCTGCTGTGAGCACCACCCTGTGGTCGGCGCTCACAGCACACCTGCATTTCTGCTGCATAGCAGCGATCTGATGATCGCTGCTATGTAGCAGAGCCGATCGCGTTGTGCCTATGGAGGCTATTGAAGCATGGCAAAAGTAAAAAAAAAAAAATGTAAAAAAAATATAAACGTTTAAATCACCCCCCTTTCGCCCCATTCAAAATAAATCAATAAAAAAAAATCAAACCTACACATATTTGGTATCGCCGCGTTCAGAATCATCCGATCTATCAATAAAAAAAAAGGATTAACCTGATCGCTAAATGGAGTAGCGAGAAAAAAATTTGAAACGCCAGAATTACGTTTTTTTGGTCTCCACGTCATTGCATTAAAATGCAATAACAGGCGATCAAAAGAATGTATCTGCACCAAAATGCTATCATTAAAAACGCCAGCTTAGCACGCAAAAAAGAAGCCCTCACCCGACCCCAGATCATGAAAAATGGAGACACTACGGGTATCGGGAAAATGTCGCAATTTTTTTTGTTTTTTGTTTTTTTAGCAAAGTTTGGAATTTTTTTTCACCACTTAGATAAAAGAGAACCTAGTCATGTTTGGTGTCTATGAACTCGTACTGACCTGTAGAATCATAATGGCAGGTGAGTTTTAGCATTTTGTGGACCTAGTAAAAAAGCCAATCAAAAAAAAAGTGTGTGGGATTGCACTTTTTTTTGCAATTTCACCGCACTTGGAATTTTTTTCCCGTTTTCTAGTACACAACACGCTAAAACCAATGATGTTTATCAAAAGTACAACTTGTTTCGCAAAAAATAAGCCCTCACATGGCCATATTGACAGAAAAATAAAAAAGTTATGGCTCTGGGAAAAAGGGGAGCAAAAAACGGAAAATCCCAAGGTCATGAAGGGGTTAACTAAAATATGAAAAAGTTATTCAAACTTTTTATTGCTGTAATCATATACATGTTGTCCTACTCCAAGCTGTTCAGGCTTGAGAGCCAACTACCAATTAAGTAAAACAGGTGATGTGCATCTCTGTACTGAGGAGGGGTGTTTCTAATGACATCAAAACCCTATATAAGTTGTGCTTAATTATTAGGCAACTTCCTTTTCTTTGGCAAAATGGGTCAGAAGAGAGATTTGACGGGCTCTGAAAAGTCCCAAATTGTGAGATGTCTTGCAGAGGGATGCAGCAGTCTTGAAATTGCCAAACTTTTGAAGCGTGATCACCGAACAATCAAGCGTTTCATGGCAAATGGCCAACAGGGTCGCAAGAAGAGTGTTGGGAAAAAAAGGCGCAAAAATTGAATTGAATTGAAAATCAAGCGTGAAGCTGCCAAGGTGCCATTTGCCACATTTCAGAGCTGCAACGTTACTGGAGTAACAAAAAGCACAAGGTGTGCGCTACTCAGGGACATGGCCAAGGTAAGGAAGGCTGAAAAACGACCACCTTTGAACAAGAAAAATAAGATAAAATGTAAAGACTGGGCTAAGAAATATCTTAAGACTGACTTTTCAAAGGTTTTATGGACTGATGAAATGAGAGTGACTCTTGATGGGCCAGAGGCTGGATCAGTAAAGGACAGAGAGCTCCACTCCGACTCAGACGCCAGCAAGGTGGAGGTGAGGTACTGGTATGGGCTGGTATCATCATAGATAAACTTGTGGGACCTTTTCGGGTTGAGGATGGAGTGAAGTTCAACTCCCAGACCTACTGCCAGTTTCTGGAAGACAACTTCTTCAAGCAGTGGTATAGGAAGAAGTCGGTATTGTTCAAGAAAAACATGATTTTCATGCAGGACAATGCTCCATCACATGTCTCCAAATACTCCACAGCGTAGCTGGCCAGTAAAGGTCTCAAAGAAGGAAAAATAATGACATGGCCCCCTTGTTCACCTTATCTGAACCCCATAGAGAACCTGTGGTCCCTCATAAAATGTGAGATCTACAGAGAGGGAAAACAGTACACCTCTCGGAACAGTGTCTGGGAGTCTGTGGTGGCTGCTGCAGGCAATGTTGATCGTAAACAGATCAGGCAACTGACAGAATCTATGGATGGAAGGCAGTTAGTGTCATAAAGAAAGGTGGCTATATTGGTCACTAATTTTTGGGGGGGTTGTTTTTGCATGTTAGAAATGTTTATTTCTAAATTTTGTGCAGTTATATTGGTTTACCTGGTGAAAATAAACAAGTGAGATGGGGATATATTTGTTTTTTATTAAGTTGCTTAATAATTCTGCACAGTAATAGTTACCTGCACAAACAGATATCCTCCTAAGATAGCCAAATCTAAAAATAACCCACTCCAACTTCCAAAAATATTAAGCTTTGATATTTTCGAGTCTTTTGGGTTGATTGAGAACATAGTTGTTGATCAATAATAAAAATAATCTTCTAAAATACAGCTTGCCTAATAGTTCTGCACGCAGTGTATATTGCTAAAAAAAAATAAGGGGAACACTTAAACAACAGAATATAACTCCAAGTAAATCAAACTTCTATGAAATCAAACTGACCACTTAGGAAGCAACACTGTTTGACAATCAATTTCACATCCTGTTGTGCAAATGGAATAGACAATAGATGGAAATTATTGGCAATTATCAAGACACAATCAATAAAGGAGTGGTTTTGCAGGTGGGGAACACAGACCACTTCTCAGTACCAATGTTTTCTGGCTGATGTTTTTGTCACTTTTGAATGTTGGTTGTGCTTTCACTCTCGTGGTAGCATGAGATGGATTCTACAACCCACACAAGTGGCTCAGGTAGTGCCGCTCATCCCGGATGGCACATCAATGTGAGCTGTGGCAAGAAGGCTTGCTGTGTCTCGCAGCGTAGTGTTCAAAGGCTGGAGGCGCTACCAGGAGATGTGGAGAAGGCCGTAGGAGTGCAACAAGCCAACAGCAGGACCGCTACCTCAGCCTTTGTGCAAGGAGGAACAGGAGGAGCACTGCAAGAGCCCTGCAAAATGACCTCCAGCAGGGCACAAATGTGCATGTGTCTGCACAAACGGTTAGAAACTGACTCCATGAGGATGGTCTGAGTGCCCGACGTCCACAGATGGGGGTTGTCCTCACAGCCCAACACCTTGCAGGATGCTTGGCATTTGCCACAGAACACTAGGATTGGCAAAGTTGCCACTGGCGCCCTGTGCTCTTCACAGATGAAAGCAGGTTCACACTGAGGACATGTGACAGACATGACAGAGTCTGGAGATGCTGTGGAAAGCGATTTGCTGCCTGAAACATCCTTCAGCATGACCGGTTTGGCAGTGGGTCAGTAATGGTGTGGGGTGGCATTTCTTTGGAGGGTCGCACAGCCCTCCATGTGCTTGCCAGAGGTAGCCTGACTGCCATTAGGTACCGAGATGAGATCCTCTGACCCCTTGTGAGACCATATGCTGGTTCGATTGGCCCTGGGTTCCTCCTAATACTGGACAATGCCAGAACTTATGTGGCTGGAGTGTGTCAGCAGTTCCTGCAAGATGAAGGCGTTGAAGCTACTATGGACTGGCCCGCCAGTTCCCCAGACCTGAATCTGATTGAACACATCTGGGACATCATGTCTTGCACCATCCACCAGCGTCACATTGCACCACAGACTGTCCAGTAGTTGGCGGATGCTTTAGTCCAGGTCTGGGAGGAGATCCCTCAGGAGACCTTCCACCGCCTCATCAGTAGCATTCTCAGGCGTTGTAGGGAGGTCATATAGGCATGTGGAGGCCACACACACTACTGAGCATCATTTCCTTGTCTTTAGGCATTTCCACTGAAGTTGGATCAGCCTGTAACTTCATTTTCAATTTTGAGCATCATTCCAACTCCAGACCTCCGTGGGATATTAGTTGTGATTTATGTTGATAATTTTTAGGTGTTATTGTTCTCAACACATTCCACTATGTAATGAATAAAGATTTACAACTGGAATATTTAAAGGGAAGGTGCCATAAAAAAAAATTTTTTTTCAGAAATTGTAAAAATGTAAAGAATTAATGATTACATTTACTTAAAAAATATTATCATTTGTTTATAATTTAGTAAAATATGAAAAATAATTTGAAAAGTTTTGGAATTTCCACTTTTCAACACTAGGGGGAGCAGCTGCTGAAATTTCAGAAAAACCTAGTGTACAAATAGCTCACATTACAGCACTGCAGTAATTATGGGCGGAGTCTGCTGACCTGTGTGATGTCTCCTCCCCTTCTGGGTGTTTGCTAAGGGATTAGAGAGGATGAGATTCAGGGACCCAGTGAGCAGCCATTTTGTTGGTGACTGCAGAGTATGGCTGCCGTCACACTATCAGTATTTGGTCAGTATTTTACCTCAGTATTTGTAAGCCAAAACCAGGAGTGGAACAAATAGAGGAAAAGTATAATAGAAACATGTCACCACTTCTGCATTTATCACCCACTCCTGGATTTGGCTTACAAATACTGAGGTAAAATACTGACCAAATACTGAGCGTGGACGGCAAACCTTAGGCTACTTTCACACTAGCGATTTTGGCTGTACGGTGCAATGCGTCATTCAGGAGAAAAAACGCATCCTGCAAAGTTGTCTGCAGGATGCGTTTTTCCCCATAGACTAACATTACCGACGCATGTAACGTTTGTGCGTCGAGTCCACCATTTTCGACCGCGCATGCACGGCCGAAACTCCGCCCCCTCATGCCCAGACCTTACAATGGGGCAACGGAAGTGTCGCAAGACTGCTTCCGCTGCCCACGTCGGGCATTTCTTTCACAGCATACGTCGGTACGACGCACTGTGAAAGGCCCGTACCGACGCTAGTGTGAAAGCAGCCTTATACTGACAAGTAGACAGTCACCATGGCAGGCAGCAAGGATTCTGGGAGATATGTGGTGGAGGGAGCAGGGTGACAGCAGCACAGAGTATTTCAGGAGAGCAGTGTGCTGGTCTATAGGGGCCCCCTGTTTGGTGCGCGGAGCAGCCAGGGATTATACATAGAGCGCTGTCTTATACACACCTGGATGGACCATCTGCTCCACAGAAATCCAGGAAACATTTCTGAGGATTGATGGCCTGTTCTGATCCAGACTTTGCATGCAGACCCCATTCCCCTCCTCAGATCCTGTCCTGGCGATGTGTGAAAGCAAGGCGACAGGCACAATCGGGGTGACGCTGGGAAGGAAATGTAGCCATATAGTAACAATAAAAATGAGACCCCTCTCTTCAGCTGCCTCACCAGCCTTCCCCTGACTACACCTAACTGGAGGTCATGCTGTCCCCTCTATTACCCCAGACCCGCGTGCAGGTGCTCAGCCAGAACCACCCTAGAATGGGTCCGCTTTCTGAATATAATACTGACATACAGATCACACATAATACCGCCATGTAGATCACACATAAAACCACCATATAATTCTCACATAATACTGCCACATAGATAGATCACACATAATCCCACAATACAGTTCTCATATAATCCCGTCATATAGTTCTTATATTATTGCACCATACTGATCAAACATAATACAACCATACATATTACATATAATACTGTCATATAGATCACACATAATGCCATCATACAGGTCACACATAATAATTAGCGGCATCAAGTGTGGTCTATATGGCAGCATTATGTAAAAAATATACATTATATGGTGGCATCATGTTTGATCTATATGGCAGCAGTATGCAAAAAATATATATATGGCAACATTACGTTCCGTCCATATTACAGTATTATGTAATAGATATATCTGGCGGCATTATGTATGACCTATATGGCAGCATTATGTAATAAATATATATGGCGGTATATTTATTATGTAAAGGCAGGAAAGTTGTGAGCTATGCCCTTCTGTGACCCCCACAATTATTTTTTTTTTTTTTTTTTTTGGGGGGGGGGGGCAATTAGACCTTATGCTATGTCGCCCTATGATTTGTATGTACGCCCCTGGTGACGATCCTCACAGCTTGTCCTGAAAGACAGCAGGCTTGGGGTGTCGGTGAGATTGAGGTGGGTTTCAGGGAGCAGGAGATGGGTATCAGGGGGCATGGGGTGGGTCAGTGAGCTTAGGGTGGGTGTCAGGGCTCAGTCTCAGTCTTTCCTCTTCTGCTCCCTGGATCACTAGTCTCAGACCACCTGCCCTCTGCTCTGCACTGTATAGTAGGACGATCAGGCAGGAGACCTGAGGAGCTGCAGGACTACAACACTTAGGAGCTCAGTCCTGGCATGCTGGGACTTGTAGTGACACAGCAGCTAGAGCTTGCTGAGTGTCATCACCCCCTGGGTCTGCTTCCTTGTGCCAACCATAGCCCAAATGTTAGAACACTATTACTGTGCCAACCATAGCCCACCTCTTTACACTGTGCAGACCTCCCACCTGATCCATAGGTGAAGCCCCCAGGCTGCTGCCTGCCTGCACACTGATCCCCCTGCACCATGCACAGCTGCAGGCAGGGAAGGGTTAACCATTACAGGCCAGCCTGGGTGCCGCCCCTTGTAACCAGGAGGGATCCCCTGCTGCAGAGAATCATGGGGCTTCAGACTCCAGGCTGCAATCTACAGGGACAGTCACTGTGTGGGGTGATGAAGTGTTGCCACAGATCAGTGCTGCACACATAACGCTCCATGTACAGGGAGACACACTGCTGCTGCTGGGGGATTTCCTGCCCCTGGACTGAGGGAGGAAGCTTTCAGCAACACAGTTCAGGTCGGCAGTGATGGCAGCCTGTACTGTAATAAGTACAGGCTGTGATCACTGCTAGTGCTGCAGATACTTACCCCAAACCCTCGCTCCCAGCAGCTTCTCCTCAACATCTTCTGTCCTCGCAGCCCACAGCAAACAAAATGGCCGCGATCTCCTCTCACAGCTCCTCTCACAGCTGTGACGTAGCAGCCCAGTGTGCGTGTCC
Source organism: Ranitomeya imitator (assembly GCF_032444005.1). NCBI lineage: Eukaryota > Metazoa > Chordata > Amphibia > Anura > Dendrobatidae > Ranitomeya > Ranitomeya imitator. Next base: position 580,525,813 of record NC_091286.1, read on the forward strand.
AGGTCACAGCTGAGAGGCAGGAGGAGCGGCCTCAATGTAAGAGATGCGGTCGGGTCCGACTGTTGGCTCCTATGTCCATGTGTGCCGTAAGTGAGGAGTGCAAGTGTCCTTCCCAGACACACACACCCCCACTAGTCAAAATGGCAGCCCCCAGTGGCACACACAAATGTCAATAAATAAAAAACTATTAAAGTAGTTAATTTAATTTTGTATTAAAAATAATTGATTGTATAATCAATAATTATTAATACAAAAATTAAAATCACGGCACCTTCCCTTTAATTCAGTGATATCTAAGATGTGGGATTTTAGTGTTCCCTTTATTTTTTTTAGCTATATATATATATAGTAGTGAAATATGTATAAGTATATATGTGTGCAGTGAACTATGTATAGGTTTATTGTGTGACTAGTAATAATTTAACATCTGTCCTGAAGGCTGCAGGTCTCACCCAGGTGTCGAAATATGTATTTTACCCTTCGCCACGACAGCACCCACTTTGAGAGAGGGACCCGCCCATAGGAACAGAAAACCTACAGATAAAAAGGGCGGTCCCCCTCTCCTCCTCAGTTGGTTTCCTGTTCCTATCGGAAATCCCTGGAATACCTACAGATGGAGGTGGTTGGAGCACCTCCGCTTTTTTCCTACCTGAGCCTATGCACCCGCCTGCGTGGTTCTCTTGGTGACAGCAGGGGCTGTGGCATCAGAAGCAGCGGCGGGGGAGCCACTGCATGCAGCCTCCGGCCGGCAGGTTCCGGGCGTGGAAGTCTGGCCTACGGAGGGAGCGTGTGCATGGGGCGCCGGTTCCGGCTGTACTAGGAGCGGCGCCGACCCTGATGCGCAAGTAAGTCTGCGCTGCTTCATTGAACCGGAGGTGGTTGGAGCACTTCTGGTTCGCGGTGGGCGGCGCGCTGCTGGGAGCCGCGCGATTCAAATGAGAGGCCAGGACACAGAGCTGGTGCTCAGTATGTCGTTCCCGGCAGATAGTGAGCTTCCACTGGCAGTGAAACGTGATAGCGCTGACAAAAGCAGCGCTAAGGGTTCAAAGTCATCGGCTAAAAAGAGTGGTCGTTCCATGGATGGATCTGACACTCACAGAAGTAAATCAAGTAGTACGGATACAGCTCTACTCAGACCCCGCACAGCGTCTCCTCCTCCAAGACGGGTATGATAATGGAAATGATGGCTTCACTGGGTGAGTGTTGCATCCTCTACCTATAAGCTGATCCCTTCCTTCTCTGATCTCCCCTAGGCTAAGAAGACCAATAAATCTAAACATAAAGAGTGTGCTCTGTGCACGCAGCCCTTATCCGACACATATCCTAAAAGGTTGTGTCAGTCCTGTATAAGCCAAACCTTACAGGATGAGGCGGCTGTTACGACCACAAATATTAGAACCATAATACGGCAAGAAATACAGTCTCTGGGATCAGAGTCCTTAAAAAAGCATGATAGTAAACACCTGTCTCCAGTTCAGAATCTGAAGAGGGCTTAATTCGATCATCCAACACCTCAGGATCATCTCCTAGTTCCGATGAAGGTGGAGCATGTTTTCCCGTTGAAAGCATTGACAACCTTATAAAATCCATTAGAAATACTATGGGGTGCCCAGACACTAAAGGAGTCAAATCTGCTCAAGATATTATGTTTGCAGGTCTGGGTCATAAAAAGAGACAAGCTTTTCCAGTAGTCTCTGCCATCAAGGACCTTGTAAAGAAAGAATGGGACAAACAGGGGAAGGGGTTTCTCCCGTCCTCTTCTCAGAGACGTTACCCCTTTAGTGATGAGGACTTAGCGGTATGGTCCAAAGTCCCAAAGGTTGATGCAGCTGTGGCATCCACCTCGAAACAGTCATCTCTCCCTGTGGAGGATGCAGGAATCTTACTAGATCCCTTAGACCGCAAAACAGAAGCTCTCCTGAAAAGATCCTGGGAGACGAATACAGGAGTTTTCAAACCGGCTATATCAGGGACGTGCACAGCCAGGTCCCTATTAGTCTGGGTAGACCAGCTGGAGCAACAAGTAAAGAGCAGGGTCACAAGAGATAAAATTCTCCAAACTTTGCCACTGATTAAAAGTGCCGCAGCATTCTTAGCTGACGCTTCAGCGGATTCCCTCCGTTTAGAAGCGAGGTCAGCAGGTCTGGTCAATGCAGCTCGTCATGCCCTTTGGCTCAAAGGATGGAAGGGAGATGCACAATCAAAGACCAGATTATGTTCAATCCCATGCCAGGGTGAGTTCTTGTTTGGGAAGGTCCTGGATGACCTATTTAACAAGGCAGGAGAGAGAAGGAGAGGCTTTCCTAAACAGTTTCTTCCTTCTTACAGGAGAGCGTTTAGAAGACGGCCATTTAACAGGAGGAGGCCGTATGAGCCACAAAAAGACCGCTGGGAATCAAAAGAAACCAAACCGAAAGGTGCCTTATATAGTAACCCCTATACATCTAGGCGGGGGCGACTATCAGTAATGAGATCCCAGTTGGTGGCAGACTGAAGTTTTTTTTATCATAAATGGGAAGATATAACATCAAATCAATGGATCCTCCGTCTAATAAAATCTGGACTAAGATTAGATTTCTTTAAATTGCCACAGGATAACTTTGTAGTAACATCACTAAAAGCGCCGGAACAACAAGAAGCGCTTCAGTTAGAAGTTCTGAGCCTTTTGACTAAGAATGTTCTCATCGAAGTACCAAAGAGTCAGGAAGGGAGGGGATTTTATTCCCCTTTATTTCTGGTTCCGAAACCAGATGGTACTTTTCGTACTATAATTTATTAATCTAAAGAAACTAAATTCTTTTTTGCATGAGCACACCTTTAAGATGGAATCAATAAGATCAACCATAAAACTTTTGTTTCCTAGGTGCTTTATGGCAGGTCTGGATTTAAAGGATGCATATTACCATCTTCCAATCCATGCAGACCACCAACAATATCTCAGAGTGGCGGTAAACCTACAAGGCCGGGTCCGTCACTTCCAGTTTACGTCCATGCCATTCGGCCTTTCTATGGCTCCTCGGATTTTCACGAAAGTCATGCTAGAGGTGATGGCCTATCTACGTCATCAGGACACGCTAATTGTGCCCTATTTAGATGATTTCCTAATAATTGGTAATTCAGCATCTCAGTGTGAAGAACGCTTGTCTAATACCATTTCATCATTACAGGCTCTAGGCTGGATTGTAAACTTCAAAAAATCAAGGCTGCATCCAGAAACTCTTCAGTCCTTCCTAGGACTAGTCTTGGACTCTGTAAGTCAAAAATGTCTCTTACCAGAATCCAAAAAATCAACCATAATTTCAAAAGTCACTACAGCAAGATCTAGTCCTCATATGTCCCTTAGAGATGCCATGTCTCTTGGGTTCACTCTCCTCCTGCATTCCTGCGGTTCAATGGGCCCAATACCATACTAGGGCTTTACAACACCAGATACTCCATGCTCAGTCATATTGCCAGGAGCATCTAAATACAAAAATTACCTTATCTGATGACGTGCTTCAATCACTTCTTTGGTGGTTAAATAAGGACCATTTGTCCAGAGGAGTCTCATGGACAATTAGGTCCTCTAAATTACTCACTACTGACGCCGGCCCAGAGGGGTGGGGAGCCCATCTGGATCAAAATATAGCCCAAGGTTGCTGGAATTCTTTAGAGATTCAGCAGTCTTCCAACTGAAAGGAATTAAATGCAGTATATTATGCTTTGAAATTTTTCCTTCCCCAGCTTCGTGGTTCTCATGTCAAGATCCGATCGGACAACACAACTGTCGTCGCATATTTAAATCGGCAAGGCGGAACGCGATTGGGAAGTCTGATGTGTTCAGCGGCAGACATATTCGATCTAGCAGAACCCAATTTTCTTTCTCTCATGGCTGTTCATATCAGAGGAGTAGAAAACTCAAAGGCCGACTTCCTAAGTCATCACATGCTCCACCAGGGAGAATGGACCCTCAATCCTCGCATATTCAGAAACATAGTGGACATATGGGGTCTTCCGCAGATAGATTTGTTTGCAACCAGGAGCAACAGGCAGGTACCAATGTTTGCATCCCTGAATCTGGCAGATCATCCAGATATAGTAGACTCACTCCAGTATCCTTGGAATTACGATGTAGCCTACGCCTTCCCACCAATGATGCTAATTCCATTGGTGGTCAAGAAGATAAGAGAAGAAAAATCAAGGGTGATTCTGATAGCCCCATTTTGGCCGAAGAGGCCCTGGTTCTCCTGTCTTCGAGCGATGTCAGTTTGCGATCCATGGATTCTGCCAATGACACCAGACCTACTGTCTCAAGGTCCATTCTACCATCCACAAGTAAAGGGGCTCCACCTCACGGCGTGGAACTTGAGAGGCAGATATTATCTTTGAGAGGGTTCTCTCAAGAGCTAATCAACACACTACTGTTAAGCAGAAAAAAATCTACAACTATAATATATAGTAGAATATGGAGAAAATTCCTCGACTTTTATACAAAACCTTTTTCTAGCAAGGTTCCTATTAAAGCCATCCTTGAATTTTTACAAAGAGGCCATGAGCTGGGGTTATCAGTTAGTACTTTGAGAGTTGAAGTATCTGCCTTGGGAGCCCTTTATAGTGCTAATATTGCTGGTAATAGATGGATAATAAGATTTATTAGAGCATGTGAAAGATGTACACCAGTACATGTCCCACGTTTACCACCCTGGGACTTGAATTTAGTCCTAGATGCCTTAACGGGACCTCCCTTTGAGCCCTTGCATTCTATCCCTCTCAAAAATATTACATACAAGGTAGCTTTATTGATAGCTTTGACCTCTGCCAGAAGAGTGGGAGATATCCAAGCTCTTTCCATAGATCCTCCGTTCCTAATGACATATCAGGACAGAGTAGTTCTCAAACCCGATCCTTTATATCTCCCTAAAGTAGCTACAAAATACCATAGATCCCAAGAAATTTTTCTACCTTCCTTTTATGATAATCCAGCAAATTCAGAGGAGAAGCTACATATGTTGGATGTAAAAAGAGCGGTCCTGAGCTACATAGAGAGAACCCAGTCCTACAGACAGAGTAGGGCTCTGTTTGTCTCTTTTCAGGGTCATCGAAAAGGCTACGGGGTCACAAAAGCTACCTTGTCTCGATGGATCAAAGATGCCATCTGTCTTGCATACTTGTCAAAAGGCAAAGATCCTCCAGAGGGAGTAAAGGCGCATTCAGCTCGAGCCGTATCATCCTCGTGGGCGGAGAATAAAGACATCTCCATCAAGCTCATATGTAAGGCCGCAACCTGGTCGTCGCCTTCAACTTTCTATAGACATTATAGACTTGATCTGTCTTCTACATCTGACTTGGCATTTGGGAGAGCCGTCCTTAGTACGGTAATCCCACCCAGGTGAAGGTTCTCTGCAAATCTCTCAAAGTGGGTGCTGTCGTGGCGAAGGGTAAAAAGCCGTATTACTTACCAGTAATGCCCTTTTAATGAGCCACGACAGCACCCTGTCACTTCCCACCCTAATAGTTATTAACACAAGATATTCTCATGGGTGAATATAGATAACATACAAACAAATTGTGGATATATTTATACTAATTTAACAACGGCGGTTCCTCTTGTACTCTGAAAAACAACTGAGGAGGAAAGGGGGACCGCCCTTTTTATCTCTGTAGGTTTCCTGTTCCTATGGGCGGGTTCCTCTCTCAAAGTGGGTGCTGTCGTGGCTCATTAAAAGGGCATTACCGGTAAGTAATCTGGCTTTTTTCTGAGACAGCAGACTTCTGTCTCCAAATGTGCCAGGGGGCCTAGCTAGGTTCAGGAAGGAGAGGAAGCGCTTCACACCTTCGGCTCTTTGGAAGAGAGATGTCAATTACAGCCTGACCCTATCTATCTGTGGGAAGCTTTACACAAGGAATCCCTAAGAGAAAATAATATATTCATTGGGGGCGCGGCCGTGGTCCAATCAAAAACAAGCAATTAGAATATCAACTTGAGGGGCTGGTCTAGATATCTGACCTCCTGGGTGACTCTATAAATTTGGCTTGTATATATTCAAAATTGTTCACATGTGAGGGCAGCCTGGGAAGCTAATGTGTTCCAGTCCATATTCAACCCCCCCTTAGGGAGCAGAAGCAGACTACAAGTTAGCTATTTCTGTAAGTTTTCTCCTGTTTATTTTATACTGTTTTGCATAGTTGTTTGTCTTTTTATTACCATATTTTATATCTTCTTTACTGTAAGCACTACTTTTTGTATTAAAGCATAAACTTTAACCGTTAAACCTTGTATGTTCTAAAGAATCCATAGTCTAAGGTATGTGACCCTTATGAATGACAGACTGTAGTAGTAATATTTCCGGGACTCATTGTCTGTGTGTTTGGTGAGTGGTGGCAGCGTGTATGAGCGGGTGTGTGGCCTGGGTCGGTGTGTGATTTATGCTCCCATTACAGCATAGGACAGAGATTGAATGCTGGACTGAGAGAGGGGAGATAGATTAACCCTTGCATGCGCAACCCCAAGTCGCGTGCTGAGAGCGGGTACATGACAAATTGGTAGCAGCACGGAGAGGGATCTGTGACAATTGATGGCAGAGTGGTGGGATAGAATTATTTATATTAGAGCATTAGTGTATGGTTTAAACAATTATTCCCTGTACTAAAGAATTGGTATCCTTGCGAGGTGTGCACCAGTTCTACAAGGTTCAACTCAGTGCTTACTTAGACATACTTGCAAACAGTTTCCCCTCCCTGTTTTTCTTTTCTATCTTTTATTTGGCAAAGGCTGTTCATCGATATGGCAGCCCAGTACAAGAAGCAAAGTAAAGAGGCTCTGACCTACCTCTGTGAGCAGAGAGGAATAGAGACAGCCGATAGATCCAGGGAGCTGCTGATACGCGCCTTGGTCGAGCAGGACACAGAGCAAAGTGCTGAAGCATCTGGCCAAGGAGAGAGTCCACCTCAGAGAGATCGAGGAATGCCAGCTCTTGCACCAGAGATGCCTGATGGAAGTGGCAGCAATGCCAGTGCTGAGGAGCCTATGGACTGTACTTTACAAATAGACTTACAACAGTTGGGAACAAGTGATCCCAATCTGCGTAGGCAGCTTATTCTACAGTACCGACAGGCTGCAGAACGCCAGGACCGGGCCAAGAGAGAGGCTGCAGAACGCCAGGAGGACAGAGCTTTCCAGCTTCAGATGGTTCAAATAGAGAGGGGTATGCGTCCTCAGCTAACCCCCTCCCAGGATATAAATCCGAGGAGACCACATCTGGAAAACTTCCCTGTGATGGAGAAGGATACGGACTTAGATACTTTCCTTCGGGAGTTTGAAAAAACCTGCAGGCAATACCATCTGCCCCGTGAACAGTGGGCACGGTATTTAACCCCAGAGTTGAGAGGCAAAACCCTGGAAGTATTTGATGGCCTCCAACCAGAACTAGATGGGAACTATCTATATACATAATTGTCTAAGGGGTACTTCCGTCTGTCTGTCTGTTCTTCTGTCACGGATATTCATTGGTCGCGGTCTCTGTCTATCATGGAATCCAAGTCGCTAATTAGTCGCGCCAGCTTCCTCTCATGGCTGCTGCGACCAACCAGCGATGGCCACAGTCCGATTAGTCCCTCCCCTACTCCCCTGCAGTCACTGCCCGGCGCCCACATACTACCCTCCGGTCTCCCCCCGCAGGCCCCGGCCGTGCCAGTCTCCTGCCCGCAAACAGCTCAGGTGGTGGGCTCCACACTCCCACCAGCCTGGCACACCGCCCTCAGCCTCCCAGGACCGTCCTCTGCTTACTTCAGAGCGCTGCCCTACAGGGTGCCTCCGGGGCAGACCGGGTGCTCTATGTACCTCTCCGCCCACGGCGCCGTCACGCTGGCCGCGGCTGTAGCACCGGGCACAGTCCCGCCATCTTCTGCACAGGAATACGCGCTCCGGTAACGGTAAGAGCACTACATTGTGCTGACCTAGAGCCTCCACTGCCAGCAGCCGCCGGCAGGGGGCGCTCTTCTCATCCAGAACGGGGAAGCGCGGCCGTGTTATCCCGGTACCCCCGGTGTACAGCACAAGTCCGGGAACGCTGCGCCCCTGGCGGCATCTCCAGGCTGCATGGTGTGCACTGCAGACATGCTGCGACCTCAGGACACAGTACCATTCATCTCTATCAGTGCTGTTAGTATTTTATGGGAAGTATACTACGTGTGTGTGCTGTATACTATCTGGCTGGGCAATATACTACGTGGCTGGGCAATATACTACGTGACTGGGCAATATACTACGTGGCTGGGCAATATACTACGTGACTGGGCAATATACTACGTAGCTGGGGAATATACTACGTGACTGGGCAATATACTACGTGGCTCTGCTATATACTATGTGGCTGGGCAATATACTACGTGGCTGGGCAATATACTACGTGGCTGGGCAATATACTACGTGGCTGGGCAATATACATTGCCCAGCCACGTAGTACATTGCCCAGCCACGTAGTATATTGCCCAGCCACGTAGTATTTTGCCCCGCCACGTAGTATATTGCCCAGCCACATAGTATATAGCAGAGCCACGTAGTATATTGCCCAGCTACGTAGTATATTGCCCAGCCACGTAGTATATTGCCCAGCCACGTAGTATATTGCCCAGCCACGTAGTACATTGCCCAGCCACGTAGTACTACTTGGCTGGGCAATATACTACGTGGCTGGGCAATATACTACGTGGCTGTACTATATACAACGTGGCTGTGCTATATACTACGTGGCCTGTGACGTGGACATGCATATTCTAGATTACCCGATGTGTTAGAATCGGGCCACCATCTAGTAAGGCCATAAAAGAGGCCCTGATTAGGAAATACAACCTAACAGCAGAAGTGTATCGGAGGAAGTTCCTGAACATACAACGTGGATCAACTGACAGCTATGCAGATGTTGTGAGCACCTTGAGGACTACGCTCCATCAGTGGATCAGGGGACTTTCTGTTACAGTTTTGAGGACTTAACGGATCTTATGGTCAAGTATCAATTTCATCACATGTGCCCCACGGATGTATGACAATTTGTGTGTGATCGGAAGCTTTAAACGGCGGATCAGGCTGCAAAGATTGCGGACTGATATGTGGCTAACAGGATGCCTGAGGTGCGGAAGCCATCGGGATTCAGCTGGAAGGGAGGTAAGCCAAACGGGGACCCTTCTCCCTCTGCCGGCCCATCACCAGTGCTGTCCAAGCCCACCTCCTATGGGATCCCGGGGACTAGACATTCTTTAAGTGATGCACGACGGTGCTTCTCCTGCAACAAAGTTGGATATGTTAGCGCTGTCTGCCCTGATAGGGTTAAACTCCCAACTACAACCACAAAGCCGTCTGTGTCCCCACCGTCTGTCCTCTTTGTGGCCGGCTCTGATACGAGGGCTAATGAGAACTGTCAATCTGTCACTGTTGGCAATAAAGTCACCATTGGTCTCAGAGACACTGGGGCAGAGGTGACCCTGGTGCGTCCAGCAATGGTAAACCCTGCCGATATCATACCAGGAAAGATTATGTCTATAACCGGGATTGGAGGGGTCAGCCCTGCCGAGCCCATGTGTACCTGAACTGGGGAGCAGGGAAAGGATTGAGAGAAGTGGGAGTATCAGAGGCTATTCCCACCAATGTGTTGCTAGGCACGGACCTGGGGTGGAGGGTGTCCCACTATGTTCCTCCCTTGCAAGTAAATGCTACAGAGAAGGTGGAAGCAAGTGACCCACCAGAGATCCCGTGTGAGGAGGGAGAATGTACCACTGCTCAGGACTGTACGTATGTGGCAGCTGTGACCCGGAGTCAGGCTGTGGCTCAGACTCAACCCCAGAGATTAGAGGATGAGTCTCAGAACTGCCAGAACAGGAGGCCCATACTGTGGCCCCAATGCCTCCTCACATGGCAGACCCATTAATGTCCCTGATAACCGACACTGAAGACTCAGCTTCAGACCAGGGCCTGGCAGGCACACTAGCCAGGGCCTGCAGACTGACAGTCAGAGCTTCCAGGAGGCCCTGCGGACAGATGTAAAGGCCCCTTCACATTAAGCGACGCTGCAGCGATTCCGACAACGATCCGGATCGCTGCAGCGTCGCTGTTTGGTCGCTGGAGAGCTGTCACACAGACCGCTCTCCAGCGACCAACGATGCCGGTAACCAGGGTAAACATCGGGTAACTAAGCGCAGGGCCGCGCTTAGTTACCCGATGTTTACCCTGGTTACCTTCCTAAAAGTAAAAAAAACAAACAGTACATACTTACCTAACGCTGTCTGTCCTCCAGCGCTGTGCTCTGCACTCCTCCTGTACTGTCTGTGTGAGCACAGCGGCCGGAAAGCAGAGCGGTGACGTCACCGCTCTGCTTTCCGGCTGACCGACGCTCACAGCCAGTACAGGAGGAGTGCAGAGCACAGCGCTGGAGGACAGACAGCGGTAGGTAAGTATGTAGTGTTTGTTTTTTTTACTTTTAGGAAGGTAACCAGGGTAAACATCGGGTAACTAAGCGCGGCCCTGCGCTTAGTTACCCGATGTTTACCCTGGTTACCAGTGAAGACATCGCTGGATCGGTATCACACACGCCGATCCAGCGATGTCAGCAGGAATCCAGCGACGAAATAAAGTTCTGGACTTTATTCAGCGACCAACGATCTCCCAGCAGGGGCCTGATCGTTGGTCGCTGTCACACATAACGATTTTATTAACGATATCGTTGCTACGTCACAAAAAGCAACGATATCGTTAACAATATCGTTATGTGTGAAGGTACCTTTAGTCTGGAAGAGCTCAGATATCTTGCAGACCGACCCCCTGCTGCTTCTGACAGTATACTGGGACCAGGGCAGACTGTATAAAGAGACTCTCCCCACGGATACTACAGAATCTTGGGACCATGAAAGGCGGCTGATCGTTCCTTATCCATTTAGAGAACAATTTTTGAGAATTGCCCATGAAATTCCTCTGGCTAGGCACCTTGGAATACAAAGGAGTAAAGCTCGCCTGACAAATAACTTCTATTGGCCCAAGATGGGGACAGATATTGCCAATCACTGTCGATCATGTGTAGTTTGTCAGAGAGTTGGAAAGTCTGAGAATATACTGAAAGCTCCATTGATACCACTGCCTGTGATCGAAGAGCCTTTTCAGCGAGTGGCTGTGGATATCATAGGGCCACTTGCAATCCCTAGCAGCTCTGGCATAAAGTACATCCTCACAGTGGTGGACTATGCTACATGATACCCGGAAGCTGTGGCACTGTCCTCCATCCGAGCAGACAAAGTGGCGGATGCTTTACTGACTGTGTTCTCTCGTGTATGTAGGGAGATCTTAACCGATCAGGGAACCCAGATCAAGTCCGATCTGATGGAAAGCCTCTGCGAGAAAATACAATATAGCATGTTGTGGCCACCGCCTATCATCCCCAAACCAACGGACTCAGCGAGCATTTTAATGGAACATTAAAGCAAATGCTCAACATGCTGGTGGAGACTGAAGGGAGTGACTGGGAGCGGTACCTCCCCCATCTGTTGTTTGCGTACAGAGAGGTACCCCAGGCGTCTACAGGATTCTCCCCCTCTGAACTGGTTTATGGGAGGAGGGTCAGGGGGCCACTTGATTTGATTAAGGACTTTTGGGAGGACGACCCCAAAACTACAGGAGTCTCAGTGGTTGAATATGTGCTGCAGCTCAGAGAAGGAATGCAAAAACTGAGCAACCTGGCCCAAGAGAACGTGACTCAGGCCCAGATCACCCAGAAGTTCTGGTACGACCGTAATGCCAGACTGAGGGCCTATGAGGAGGGGCAGAAGGTTTGGGTGTTGGTCCCTGTGTTACAGAATAAATTCAAGGCTGCATGGGAGGGTCCATACCCTTTATACAAGTGGCTAAATGATGTTAATTATGTGGTAACACTAGATGAGCATGCAAAGCGTCAGAAAGTATTTCATGTAAATATGTTGAAGGTTCATCATGACAGGGAGACCTTTGTCTTACCTGTCTGCAGCCTGCCTGAAGAGGGGGAGGCTGATCTGTTACTAGATGTGGGGGCTGGGACTCAGTATATGGAGTCCCTGGAGTCAGCAGAGTTTAACCCTGAGCTATCCCACAGTCAGAGGTCTGAACTGATGGGGGTGCTCAGCGAGTTCACCAAAGTCTTCACAGGGGAGCCTGGGAGGACGCACTTAGCTACTCACCATATGGACACGGGTACTAATCCCCCAGTACGGCAGTCTGCATACAGGGTGTCAGCGAAGGTGAAGGCACACATGAGGGAACAGGTAGAGGAGATTCTGAACCTCAAGGTAATACAAAAATCGCAGAGTGCCTGGGCCTCGCCTGTGGTTCTTGTCCCGAAAAATGACCGTACTACCCAGTTCTGTGTAGACTATAGGAAATTAAATGTACTGACTACATGTGAGGTCTACCCCATGCTGAGGATAGACGAGCTGTTAGAGCAGCTAGCTAAGGCATCGTACCTCACCATCATGGACCTGAGTAGGGGATACTGGCAGATACCCCTGAACAGAGAAGCTCAGGAGAGGTCTGCCTTTATAACGCCATTCGGGCTGTTTGAGTTTCTGGTGATGCCATGTGGTATGAAGAATGCCACTGCCACCTTCCAGAGGTTGGTCAATCACTTATTGGAAGGATGTGATGATTTTGCCATTGCTTATCTTGATGATATAGCCATTTTTAGTAATTCTTGGGAGGAACACCTCCTACATCTTTCGCATGTGTTGCAAAGGCTTAAAACTGCAGGTCTTACTGTTAAGCCAGGGAAATGTCAGGTAGCCATGCAGAAAGTACAATACCTAGGACACCGGATGGGGGGAGGACTGCTAAAACCTGAGTCAGGGAAGGTAGAACCCACAACAGCCTGGTCCCCCCCCCCCCCCCCCCCGATACCAAGAAGCAGGTACTGTCCTTCCTGGGTACAGCTGGCTACTATAGGAGGTTTGTGCCAAACTACAGTGCTCTGGCCAAACCTTTAACTGATTTGACCAGGGGGAAACTTACCAAAATTGTCTCCTGGAGTCCTCAGTGTGAGGAATCATTTTCTGCCCTAAAGTCAGCATTGGTTAGTTCACCCGTTCTTCAGGCCCCAGATTTCAGTCGCAGGTTTGTAGTGCAGAGAGATGCCAGCTCCTATGGGCTAGGTGTGGTTCTCAGCCAGGTGAACCAACAAGGAGAGGAGCACCCAATTCTGTACCTAAGCAGGAAACCCCTGCCACCATTGAGAAGGAATGTTTGGCAATTGTGTGGGCTCTGCAGAAGCTGCAACCATACCTCTAGGGGCGCAACTTCACCGTGATCACAGATCATAACCCATTGAGTTGGCTCAACAGAGTAGTTGGGGACAACAGGAAATTGCTTAGATGGAGTCTGATGTTACAACAATATGATTTCACAATTAAGCATAAGAAAGGAATCGATCATGGCAATGCTGCTGGCCTATCTCGCCAAGGTGGGGCAGAACCAGATACGTGCTCGGGAGCTGACCTGTAAGTCAACCCCCATGCACATTCATAAGGAAGGAGGTGTAGTGAAATATGTATAAATATATATGTGTGCAGTGAACTATGTAGTATAGGTTTATTGTGTGACTAGTAATAATTTAACATCTGTCCTGAAGGCTGCCGGTCTCACCGAGGTGTTAATATGTATTTTCCTGAGACAGTAGACTTCTGTCTCCAATCTTGTCAGGGGGCCCAGCTAGGTTCAGGAAGGAGAGGAAGCGCTTTACACCTTCAGCTCTTTGGAAGAGAGATGTCAATTACAGGCTGACACTATCTATCTGTGGGATGCTTTACACAAAGAATCTCAGAGAAAATAATATATCCATTGGGGGCGCAGCCGTGGTCCAATCAAAAACAAGCAATTAGAATATCAACTTGAGGGGCTAGTCTAGAAATCTGACCTCCAGGGTGACTATAAATTTGGCTTGTATACATTCAAAATTGTTCACATGTGAGGGCAGCCTTGGAAGCTGATGTGTTCCAGTCCATATTCACCCTCCCTCAGGGAGCAGAAGCAGACTACAAGTTAGCTATTTCTGTAAGTTTTCCCCTGTTTATTTTATACTGATTTGCATAGTTGTATGTCTTTATTACCATATTTTTATATCTTTTTCTTTACTGTAAGCACCGTACTTTTTGTATTAAAGCATACACTTTAACAGTTGAACCTTGTATGTTCTAAAGAATCCATAGCCTAAGGTGTGTGACCCTTATGAGGGACAGACAGTAGTAGTAATATTCCGGGACTCATCGCCCGTGTGTTCGGTGAGTGGTGGCAGCGTGTATGAGCGGGTGTGTGGCCTGGCTCGACGTGCGATTTTTCTCCCATTACAGCATAGGACAGAGATTGAATGCTGGAATGAGAGAGGGGAAATAGATTAACCCTTGCAGGCGCAACCCCAAGTCGCGTGCTGAGAGTGGGTACACGACAAATTGGTAGCAGCACGGAGAGGGATCCGTGATATATATATATATATATATATATATATACAGTGGAGCAAAAAAGTATTTAGTCAGTCAGCAATAGTGCAAGTTCCACCACTTAAAAAGATGAGAGGCGTCTGTAATTTACATCATAGGTAGACCTCAACTATGGGAGACAAACTGAGAAAAAAAAATCCAGAAAATCACATTGTCTGTTTTTTTAACATTTTATTTGCATATTATGGTGGAAAATAAGTATTTGGTCAGAAACAAAATTTCATCTCAATACTTTGTAATATATCCTTTGTTGGCAATGACAGAGGTCAAACGTTTTCTGTAAGTCTTCACAAGGTTGCCACACACTGTTGTTGGTATGTTGGCCCATTCCTCCATGCAGATCTCCTCTAGAGCAGTGAAGTTTTTGGCTTTTCGCTTGGCAACATGGACTTTCAACTCCCTCCAAAGGTTTTCTATAGGGTTGAGATCTGGAGACTGGCTAGGCCACTCCAGGACCTTGAAATGCTTCTTACGAAGCCACTCCTTCGTTGCCCTGGCGGTGTGCTTTGGATCATTGTCATGTTGAAAGACCCAGCCACGTTTCATCTTCAATGCCCTCGCTGATGGAAGGAGGTTTGCACTCAAAATCTCACGATACATGGCCCCATTCATTCTTTCATGTACCCGGATCAGTCGTCCTGGCCCCTTTGCAGAGAAGCAGCCCCAAAGCATGATGTTTCCACCACCATGCTTTACAGTAGGTATGGTGTTTGATGGATGCAACTCAGTATTCTTTTTCCTCCAAACACGACAAGTTGTGTTTCTACCAAACAGTTCCAGTTTGGTTTCATCAGACCATAGGACATTCTCCCAAAACTCCTCTGGATCATCCAAATGCTCTCTAGCAAACTTCAGACGGGCCCGGACATGTACTGGCTTAAGCAGTGGGACACGTCTGGCACTGCAGGATCTGAGTCCATGGTGGCGTAGTGTGTTACTTATGGTAGGCCTTGTTACATTGGTCCCAGCTCTCTGCAGTTCATTCACTAGGTCCCCCCGCATGGTTCTGGGATTTTTGCTCACCGTTGTTGTGATCATTCTGACCCCACGGGGTGGGATTTTGCGTGGAGCCCCAGATCGAGGGAGATTATCAGTGGTCTTGTATGTCTTCCATTTTCTAATTATTGCTCCCACTGTTGATTTCTTCACTCCAAGCTGGCTGGCTATTGCAGATTCAGTCTTCCCAGCCTGGTGCAGGGCTACAATTTTGTTTCTGGTGTCCTTTGACAGCTCTTTGGTCTTCACCATAGTGGAGTTTGGAGTCAGACTGTTTGAGGGTGTGCACAGGTGTCTTTTTATACTGATAACAAGTTTAAACAGGTGCCATTACTACAGGTAATGAGTGGAGGAAAGAGGAGACTCTTAAAGAAGAAGTTACAGGTCTGTGAGAGCCAGAAATCTTGATTGTTTCTGACCAAATACTTATTTTCCACCATAATATGCAAATAAAATGTTAAAAAAACAGACAATGTGATTTTCTGGATTTTTTTTTCTCAGTTTGTCTCCCATAGTTGAGGTCTACCTATGATGTAAATTACAGACGCCTCTCATCTTTTTAAGTGGTGGAACTTGCACTATTGCTGACTGACTAAATACTTTTTTGCCCCACTGTATATATATATATAATTTATTATTATAGCGCCATTCCATTACTCTTTACATGTGAGGAGTGGTTTACATAATAAAAAACAAGTACAATAATGTTAATCAATACAAGTCACGACTGGTAATTTCATTTGTTTTATTTTACAATTACACCTCACCTGTTTTTTTTTTAATTTACTACTTTTCAGCATTTAACAACACTTTAATACGGCTCTGTTGATGGGGAAAAAAGTTATGGCTCTGTGAAAATCACATTGTATGATCTTTACATAATTTGCATTTCATTGCATGAAATAATTATTTGATACAATAGAAAAACAGAACTTAATATTTGGTACAGAAACCTTTGTTTGCATTTACAGAGGTCAGATGTTTCCTGCAGTTCTTGACCAAGTTTGCACACACTGCATCAGGGATTTTGGCCCACTCCTCCATACACATCATCTCCACATCTTTCAAATTTCAAGGCTGATGCTGGGAAACATTGAGTTTCAGCTCCCTCCAAAGATTTTCTATGGGGTTCAGGTTTGGAGATGGCTAGGCTACTCCAGCACCTTGAAATGCTTCTTACGGAGCCACTCCTTAGTTGCCCTGGCTGTGTGTTTTGGGTCATTGTCATGCTGGAAAACCCAACCACGACCCATCTTCAATGCTCTTACTGAGCGAAGGAGTTTGTTGGCCAAAATCTCGCGATACATAACCCCAGCCATCCTCCCTTCAATACAGTGTATTCATCCTGTCCCCCTCTGCAAAAAAGGTCCCCCAAAGTATAATGTTTCCCCCATCATGCTTCATGGTTGGGACGGTGTTGTTGTGATTGTATTCATCCTTCTTCCTCCAAACACGATGAGTGGAGTTGATACCAAAAAGTTCTATTTTGGTATCCTCTGACCACATGACCTTCTCCCATGCCTCCTCTGGACCATCCAGATGGTCACTGACAAATTTCAAACAGGCCTGGACATGTGCTGGCATGAGCAGGGGGACCTTGTGTGCCCTGCAGGATTGTAATTGATGACAGCGTAGTGTGTTACTGATGGTTGTGTTTGAGACTGTGGTCCGAGCTCTCTTCAGGTCATTGACCAAGTCCTGTGTAGTTCTGGGCTGATTCCTCACCTTTCTCAGAATCATCCTTACCCCACAAGGCAAGATATTGCATGGAGCCTCAGACTCAGGAAGATTGACAGTCATCTTATGTTTCTTCCATTTTCTAGTTGTCACCTTCTCACCAAGCTGCTTTCCTATTGTTCTGCAGCCCATCCCATCCATGTGCAGGTCTACAATTTTGTCCCTCGTGTCCTGAGACAGCTCTTTGGGATTGGCCATGGTGGAGAGGTTGGATGGTGATTGATTGAGTGTGTGGACAGGTCTCTTTTATACAGGTAATGAATTTAAACAGGTGCAATTAAACAGGTAATGGTGTAGAGTAGGTGGGCATCTTAAAGAAAAGCTAACTGTCTGTGAGAGCCTGAATTGTTGCTGGTTCGTAGGTGATTAAATACTTATTTCATGCAATAAAATGCAATTTAATTATGTAAAAATCATACAATGTGATTTTTCTGGTTTCTTTTTTTAGATTCTGTCCCTCACAGATGAAGTGTATCTACGATAAAAATTACCGACCTCTCCATTCTTTGTAGGAGGGAAAACTTGAAAAATCAGCAGTGTATGAAATAGTTGTTTTCCCCATTGTATCTCATGGGATTTTTGCCTTGGTCTGGATTAACATTTTATTCTATAGGTTAAAGAGGCTCCCTTTTCCCTCCGATCTGCGCCTCTTCAATGTTGTCGCAAGGGGATGATTGTTGCCATGGTGACCTGACGTTGTCCCGACATCACCATGGCAGAGACCCGACTTCACCAGGGCTAATAAGCTTGCTAGATCATGCACAGTGCATGGTCTCACAAGCTTGTGTTAGTGCAGCACTGACAGTTTATAAAGCACTAGATGGTGGCTCGATTCTAACGCATCGGGTATTCTAGAATATTTATGTAGTTTATTTATGAAGATTTCAGAATAATGCAATTTATACACAGGATTCGGCCGGCCGGGAGCGACCAGTTAGCGAAGCATGGTTCAAATCCCACACCAATTAGCGGCTGGACTGTGTCTGTCGCTGATTGTTCGTGGCCAGCCGGGCCAGGGCGAGCTCCAGGTTTTTGAGGGCCCCAGGCAAAAGAGTCTCACAGCCCATGTAGCATTTAATACAGCCCACGTAGTATATAGCACAGCCACGTAGTATATAGCACAGCCACATAGTATATAGCACAGCTACGTAGTATATATCAGCCACGTCGTATATAGCACAGCCACGGAGTATATTGCACAACCACTTAGTATATTGCACAGCCACGTAGTACATAGCACAGCCACGTAGTATATAGCACAGGACACATAGTATATTGCACAGCCACGTAGTATATAGCACAGCCACGTAGTATATTGCACAGCCACGTATATAGCACAGCCCACGTAGTATATAGCACAGCGGTGTAGTATATAACACAGCCCACGCAGTATATAACACAGCCCACGTAGTATATAACAATGTGGGCACTATATCCCTGTTAAAAAGAGAATTAAAATAAAAAATAGTTATATACTCACCTTCCGGCGGCCCCCGGATCCAGTCCAGGCCTTTAGCGATGCTCCTGACGATGCTCCGTTCCCAGCAATGCCTTGCGGCAATAACCCGTGATGATGTAGCAGTTTCGCGAGACCGCTACGTCATCTGGGGTCATTGCCACAATGCATTCTTGGGACCGGAGCGTCGTGAGGAGCGGGAAAGGCTGCCGCGGACGCCGGAAGGTGAGAATATAATGATTTATTTTTTTATTATTTTTAACATATGTTTTACTATTGATGCTGCATAGGCAGCATCAATAGTAAAAAGTTGGTCACACTTACAAGGTTAATGGCAGCGTTAACGGACTGTTTTACACTGCGTTTTGCCACGGTGTAACAGAATGCTAAAACGCTATGTGGGCGCTGACTGGAGGGGAGTATGGAGGGGCCAATTCGCGGCCAGACTGTGCCTGTCGCTGATTGGTCGCGCCTAGCCGGCCGCGACCAGTCAGCGATGTGGGATTTCCGTGACAGACAAACAGACGGAAGTGGACCTTAGACAAATATATATAGAGATTGCAATGCTTTGTAAGTGTGAACAGACTGCAAAAAGTGAAAGTACCATAGAGGGACTAATTAAAAAAGTTAAAGAATTGTAAAAATATATTTTTAAAAAATGACAAAATAATAGTAAAAATAAATAAATATTTTTGTGAGCAAAAAATAAACAAAAAAGTACACATAATTGATATCGTCACATCCACAAAGACCCGACATATAACACTGTCCCACTAGTTAACCCCTTCAGTGAAAATCTTCAAAAGAAACGAAGCAAAAGAATGGTTTTTCATCAGACCGTCGAACAAAAAGTGGAATAAAATGCGATCAAAAAATGAATGTAAATAAAAATGGTATAGCCGAAAACATCATCATGTCCTGCAAAAAACAAGCCGCCATACGGCTTCATCAGCGGAAAAATGAAAACGTTTTAACTCTCAGAATAAAGCAATGCAAAAATATTTTTTTTTTCTATAAAATAGTTTTTATTGTGTAAAAGCGCCAAAAAAGCAAAATAATGTAAATGTGGTATCACTGTAATCATACTGACCCAAAGCATAAATCTGCCTTATCAATTTTACCACATATGTATCGGCATTTAACCCCCCAAAATAAGTGTAAATCTCTGAAGTACATGATTCAGACGGAACCTCTGACGGAAGATTTCCTATGATGAGGCAGATGGAGGCACTGTGGACCATCTGGCCTATGATGTCCATCTTTTTAGGCGTGCATAAAAGTGACATCAGCCACAGTTTTGTGCACCACTAAAAAGAAGGACACCGCTGAACAGAGGCGAGGCAGAGTCCAGAGTAACTCTGCTGCCTCATTATAGTGAATGGATCTCTTGAGGATTTCATCTGAATCACGTAATTCGAAGATTTAGATGAAAACCCCAATATAAGTGTGCAGTGTAGAGCGCAGGATAAATGTGATCCCAAACGTTATGTAAAATGTTTCCAATAAAAGCTTCAACTGAATCCACAAAACAAGCAAGTCAACACTCAGGTGCGTCAACTGTTAAAGGAAATATAGGGGGCGCCCATATTACTGGTAGTACAAAGGCTCTGGAAAAATGCTATGGCTCCTCACACCCCAAAAGAAATTCAGCGAATTCTGCACTCCCAAATCCAAATGCCCTCCTTTTTTCTGAGCCCCACAGTGTGCCTAAACCGCAATGATAGCCCGCCTATTTTACCGGTGCATGTCTCCAGAAGCTGGGCATAAAGTACAGGGCACTACAGTGTACTGGTCACTACAACGTACTAGGCACAACAATAGCAGATTGGCAATTTTCGTTCCGCAATATCCACCTGCTGCTTGTTTCTGTAAAACACCCATGGAGTCAAATCATCACTACACCTATAGATTAATTCCCAAAGCGGTATAATTTCCAAAATGTGGTGAATTGAGGGGGGGATTTTTCCATTTCGATTCCAGCCATTTTTGCTTTCAGAAAGTCAAATGGCGCTTCTTTCCTTACATGATCTGCCATGCGTCCAAGCAGTAGTTTTCCCCCACATATGGTTTATAGTGGGTATTAGGGTTGAGCGAAACGGATCGTTCATTTTCAAAAGTCGCCGACTTTTGGCACAGTCGGGTTTCATGAAACCCGACCCGATCCCTGTGTGGGGTCGGCCATGCGGTACGCGACTTTCGCGTCAAAGTCGCGTTTCAATGACGCGAAAAGCGCCATTTCTCAGCCAATGAAGGTGGACGTAGAGTGTGGGCAGCGTGATGACATAGGTCTCAGTCCCCACCATCTTAGAGAAGGGCATTGCAGTGATTGGCTTGCTGTCTGCGGCGTCACAGGGGCTATAAAGGGGCGTTCCCGCCGACCGCCATGTTACTGCTGCTGATCTGAGCATAGGGAGAAGTTGCTGCCGCTTCGTCAGAAGCAGGGATAGCGTTAGGCAGGGTCCATTAACCCCCAAACCGCTTGTGCTGTAGCGATTTCCACTGTCCAACACCACCTTTTGTTTGCAGGGACAGTGGAAGCTACATTTTCTTCCTCAGCGCTGTAGCTCATTGGGCTGCCCTAGAAGGCTCCCTGATAGCTGCATTGCTGTGTGTACGCCGCTGTGCAAACCAACTGCTTTTTTCAAAGCACAAATCCTGTTGTTCCTTCCTTTCTGCACAGCTATCTTGTTTGTTTGTCCACACTTTTGATTTAATTTGTGCAGCAGTCCACTCCTTGTTATTGCTGCCTGCCATACCTTGCTGAGATTACTGCAGGGAGATAGTAATTGTAGGACAGTCCCTGTTTTTTTTTTTTTAATTCTCCCTGAAAAAAAATAAATAGTGGGAGATTAATCTTGGCATTTGTGCTTGAGTGCCAGTCGTGTGTGCCATCTCTCTCCAATTGTGGGGCACAGAGAGCCTAGTGTCTATAATCTTTTTTTTTTTTTTTTAATTCTCCCTAAAAAAAAAAATAGTGGGAGATTAAGATTGGCATTTCTGCTAGAGTGCCAGTCCTGTGTGTGCCATCTCTCTCCAATTTTGGGGCACAGAAAGCCTAGTGTGTAATACTGGGCCTGATTTCTTGACAATTCTCCCTACCAAAAAAAAGTAGTTGGAGATTAAGATTGGCATTTCTGCTAGAGTGCCAGTCCTGTGTGTGCCATCTCTCTCCAATTTTGGGGCACAGAAAGCCTAGTGTGTAATACTGGGCCTGATTTCTTGACAATTCTCCCTACCAAAAAAAAGTAGTTGGAGATTAAGATTGGCATTTCTGCTAGAGTGCCAGTCCTGTGTGTGCCATCTCTCTCCAATTTTGGGGCACAGAAAGCCTAGTGTGTAATACTGGGCCTGATTTCTTGACAATTCTCCCTAACAAAAAAAAGTAGTGGGAGATTAAGATTGGCATTTCTGCTAGAGTGCCAGTCCTGTGTGTGTGGCATCTCTCTCAAATTGTGGGCCACAGAAAGCCTAGTGTCTGCAATACTGTTTTTTTTTTTTTTGGTTTTTAATTCTCCCTTTAAAAAAAAAAAGGGAGATTAATATTGGCATTTGTGCTTGAGTGCCAGTCGTGTGTGCCATCTCTCTCAAATTGTGGGCCACAGAAAGCCTAGTGTCTTTTTTTTTTTATTTTGTTTTTTAAATTCTCCCTGAAAAAAAATAAATAGTGGGAGATTAATATTGGCATTTGTGCTTCTGTGCCAGTTGTGTGTGCCATCTCTCTCAAATTGTGGGCCACAGAAAGCCTAGTGTCTGTTTTTTTTTTGGGGGGGGGGTTTAAATTCTCCCTGAAAACAAATAAATAGTGGGAGATTAATATTGGCATTTGTGCTTCTGTGCCAGTCGTGTGTGCCATCTCTCTCAAATTGTGGGCCACAGAAAGCCAAGTGTCTGTTTTTTTGTTTTTTGTTTTTTAAATTCTCCCTGAAAAAAAAAATTGTGGGAGATTAATATTGGCATTTGTGCTTCAGTGCCAGTCCTGCGTGTGTGGCATCTGTCTCATTTTGTGCCACAGAAAACCGAGTGTGTAACGTGCCTGATTTTCCTTGCAGTCTCACCCACCTATAAAGGGATATCTAAATCCTACAGAAGTTTGAGTTCACCTTGTAAGTTGTTTTACAGTAACAAATACCGTTACTTTGGTTACGTTTTTAAAACAATGAAGAAGTCTGGTGGAAGAGGTTGTGGCCGTGGGCGTTCATTGCCAGCTGGTAATGATGGTAGTGGTGGTGGAGCATCATGTGGTCGTGGGAAAAACAATATAGCACCTAAGTCTCGAGCTGTGGAGCCAGGTTAATCGTCTGGCTACACAAGGCCTCGAATGCTCCCTTTTCTGGGAGTAGGAAAACCGCTTTTAAAGCCGGAGCAGCAAGAGCAAGTTTTGGCTTTCCTTGCTGACTCAGCCTCTAGCTCTTTTGCCTCCTCTTCTGAAACTGGTAAATGTAAAAGCAGCGCGTCGTTAGTGGATGTTCACGCTCAGGGACAAGTCGCTCCATTGTCCTGTTCAGCAAAAACAACAACAGAGAAGGATGCGTCAGGCGACACAACGGGTTACTCCATGGAGCTCTTTACACATACCGTTCCTGGATTAGAAAGTGAAACAGTTAACATGCCATGCCCATTACAAGTTGAATTGGACATAGAGTGCACAGATGCACAGCCACAACCAGATTACTATGCTGTTCCTTTGTGTTATGACCTGGTGGTTAGGAGCACCCGGAATGACAGTTAAACCACATACAGGACGAACTCTGGGATGTGGGAACTCTGCTGACCGCAAGCCCTAATCCTATCACACACACTAGAAATAGCCGTGGAGCGCTCCTGACCAGACCTAGGCGCCTCGTCACAGCCTAAGGGCTATCTAGCCCTAGAGAAGGAAAATAAAGCCTACCTTACCTCAGAGAAATTCCCCAAGGGTAAAGGAAGCCCCCCACATATATTGACTGTGAGTAAAGATGAAAGTCACAAACGCAGAAATGAAACAGGTTACAGCACAGAGAGGCCAGACTAACTAAATAGACAGAGGATAGGAAAGGTAACTTTGCGATCAGCACAAAAACCTACAAAAGACCACGCAGAGTGTGCAAAAAATACCTCTGCACTGACTCACGGTGCGGAAGGGGCCACTCTGCATCCCAGAGCTTCCAGCTAGCAAGACAAAATCATGATAACCAGCTGGACAAGAAAACAGAGAACAAATAAAGACTATCAGGAACTTAGCTTCTGCAGGAGAAGGCAGGTCACCAGAGTGTTATGACCTGGTGGTTAGGACAATAATGGACCTAGTGTGTAAGAGCACACGGAATGACCTAATAGTTACTAATAATATAGGACGAGCTCTGAGACGTGGGAACTCTGCTGACCGCAATCCCTAATCCTATCACACACACTAGAAATAGCCGTGGATTGCTCCTAACGCTCCCTATGCAACTCGACACAGCCTAAGAAACTAGCTAGCCCTAGAGAAGAAAAATAAAGCCTACCTTGCCTCAGAGAAATTCCCCAAAGGAAAAGGCAGCCCCCCACATATAATGACTGTGAGTAAAGATGAAAATTACAAACACAGAGATTAAATAGATTTAGCACAGTGAGGCCCGACTTACTGAACAGACAGAGGATAGGAAAGGTAACTTTGCGGTCAGCACAAAAACCTAGGCGCTCCCTGTTATGAACAGGTAATTCAGAACCACAATGGACATAGAAGAACAGAGCACACAAAGTGACCTGACAATTACCAAAAACAAAGGACGAGCTCTGAGACGTGGGAACTCTGCTGACCGCAATCCCTAATCCTAACACACCACACTAGAGGTAGCTGTGGATTGCGCCTAACGCTCCCTATGCAACTCGGCACAGCCTGAGAAACTACTAGCCCTGAAGATAGAAAAATAAGCCTACCTTGCCTCAGAGAAATTCCCCAAAGGAAAAGGCAGCCCCCCACATATAATGACTGTGAGTAAGATGAAAATACAAACACAGAGATGAAATAGATTTAGCAAAGTGAGGCCCGACTTACTGAATAGACCGAGGATAGGAAAGATAGCTTTGCGGTCAACACAAAAACCTACAAACAACCACGCAGAGGGGCAAAAAGACCCTCCGCACCGACTAACGGTACGGAGGTGCTCCCTCTGCGTCTCAGAGCTTCCAGCAAGCAAGAAAAACCAATATAGCAAGCTGGACAGAAAAAATAGCAAACAAAAATAACAGAAGCAAAACTTAGCTTATGCAGGATAGACAGGCCACAGGAACGATCCAGGAGGAAGCAAGACCAATACTAGAACATTGACTGGAGGCCAGGATCAAAGCACCAGGTGGAGTTAAATAGAGCAGCACCTAACGACTTAACCTCATCACCTGAGGAAGGAAACTCAGAAGCCGCAGTACCACTCTCATCCACCAAAGGAAGCTCATAGACAGAACCAGCCGAAGTACCACTCTCGACCACAGGAGGGAGCTTGGCCACAGAATTCACAACAGTACCCACCCCTTGAGGAGGGGTCACCGAACCCTCACCAGAGCCCCCAGGCCGACCAGGATGAGCCACATGAAAGGCACGAACCAGATCGGCAGCATGGACATCAGAGGCAAAGACCCAGGAATTATCCTCCTGACCATAACCCTTCCACTTAACCAGATACTGGAGTTTCCGTCTCGAAACACGAGAATCCAAAATCTTCTCCACTATATACTCCAATTCCCCTTCAACCAAAACCGGAGCAGGAGGATCAATAGATGGAACCACAGGTGCCATGTGTCTCCGCAACAATGACCTATGGAACACGTTATGGATGGAAAAAGAAGCTGGAAGAGTCAAACGAAAAGACACAGGATTAAGAACCTCAGAAATCCTATATGGACCAATGAAACGAGGCTTAAATTTAGGAGAGGAAACCTTCATAGGAATATAACGAGATGACAACCAAACCAAATCCCCAACACGAAGTCGGGGACCCACACAGCGCCTGCGGTTAGCAAAACGTTGAGCCTTCTCCTGGGACAAAGTCAGATTGTCCACTATATGAGTCCAAATCTGCTGCAACCTATCCACCACAGTATCCACACCAGGACAGTCCGAAGACTCAACCTACCCTGAAGAGAAACGAGGGTGGAACCCAGAATTGCAGAAAAACGGCGAAACCAAAGTAGCCGAGCTGGCCCGATTATTAAGGGCGAACTCAGCCAAAGGCAAAAAGGACACCCAATCATCCTGATCAGCAGAAACAAAACATCTCAGATATGTTTCCAAGGTCTGATTGGTTCGTTCAGTCTGGCCATTTGTCTGAGGATGGAAAGCCGAGGAAAAAGACAAATCAATGCCCATCCTAGCACAAAAGGCTCGCCAAAACCTCGAAACAAACTGGGAACCTCTGTCAGAAACGATGTTCTCTGGAATGCCATGTAAATGAACCACATGCTGGAAAAACAACGGCACCAAATCAGAGGAGGAAGGCAATTTAGACAAGGGCACCAAATGGACCATCTTAGAGAAGCGATCACAAACCACCCAAATGACCAACATTCTTTGAGAGACGGGGAGATCCGAAATAAAATCCATAGAGATATGTGTCCAAGGCCTCTTCGGGACCGGCAAGGGCAAAAGCAACCCACTGGCATGAGAACAGCAGGGCTTAGCCCGAGCACAAATCCCACAGGACTGCACAAAAGAACGCATATCCCGCGACAGAGACGGCCACCAAAAGTATCTAGCCACCAAATCTCTGGTACCAAAGATTCCAGGATGACCAGCCAACACCGAACAATGAACCTCAGAGATAACTTTATTCGTCCACCTATCAGGGACAAACAGTTTCTCCGCTGGGCAACGGTCAGGTTTATTAGCCTGAAATTTTTGCAGCACCCGCCGCAAATCAGGGGAGATGGCAGACAAAATTACCCCCTCTTTGAGAATACCCGCCGGCTCAGGCAAACCCGGAGAATCGGGCACAAAACTGCTAGACAGGGCATCCGCCTTCACATTTTTAGAGCCCGGAAGGTACGAAACCACAAAGTCAAAACGGGAGAAAAACAGCGACCAACGAGCCTGTCTAGGATTCAACCGTTTGGCAGACTCGAGATAAGTCAAGTTTTTGTGATCAGTCAAGACCACCACGCGATGCTTAGCTCCTTCAAGCCAATGACGCCACTCCTCGAATGCCCACTTCATGGCTAGCAACTCTCGATTGCCAACATCATAATTTCGCTCAGCAGGCGAAAATTTCCTGGAAAAGAAGGCGCATGGTTTCATCACCGAGCAATCAGAACTTCTCTGCGACAAAACAGCCCCTGCTCCAATTTCGGAAGCATCAACCTCGACCTGGAACGGAAGCGAAACATCTGGTTGGCACAACACAGGGGCAGAAGAAAAACGACGCTTCAACTCCTGAAAAGCTTCCACAGCAGCAGAAGACCAATTGACCACATCAGCACCCTTTATGGTTAAATCAGTCAACGGTTTAGCAATGCTAGAAAAATTACTGATGAAGCGACGATAAAAATTAGCAAAGCCCAGGAACTTCTGCAGACTCTTCAGAGATGTTGGCTGAGTCCAATCATAAATAGCCTGAACTTTAACAGGGTCCATCTCGATAGTAGAAGGAGAAAAAATTAACCCCAAAAATGAAATCTTCTGAACACCAAAGAGACACTTTGACCCCTTCACAAACAAAGAATTAGCACGCAGGACCTGGAACACCATTTTGACCTGCTTCACATGAGACTCCCAATCATCCGAGAAGACCAAAATATCATCCAAGTATACAATCAGGAATTTATCCAGGTACTCTCGGAAGATGTCATGCATAAAGGACTGAAACACTGATGGAGCATTAGAAAGTCCGAATGGCATAACCAGGTACTCAAAATGGCCTTCGGGCGTATTAAATGCTGTTTTCCATTCATCGCCCCGTTTAATACGCACAAGATTATACGCACCACGAAGATCTATCTTGGTGAACCAACTAGCCCCCTTAATCCGAGCAAACAAATCAGACAGCAGCGGCAAAGGGTACTGAAATTTGACTGTGATCTTATTAAGAAGGCGGTAATCAATACAAGGTCTCAAAGAACCATCCTTCTTGGCCACAAAAAAGAACCCTGCTCCCAATGGTGACGACGACGGACGAATATGACCCTTCTCCAAGGATTCCTTTATATAACTCCGCATAGCGGCGTGCTCAGGTACAGATAAATTAAACAGTCGACCCTTAGGAAACTTACTACCAGGAATCAAATTAATAGCACAGTCGCAATCCCTATGAGGAGGTAGGGCACCGGATTTGGGCTCTTCAAATACATCCCAGTAATCTGATAAAAACTCAGGGACTTCAGAAGGAGTGCAAGGCGAAATTGACAGTAATGGAACATCACCATGTACCCCCTGACAACCCCAGCTGGACACAGACATAGATTTCCAATCCAACACTGGATTATGGACCTGTAGCCATGGCAACCCCAAAACGACCACATCATGCAGATTATGCAAGACCAAAAAGCGAATATCCTCCTGATGTGCAGGAGCCATGCACATGGTCAATTGAGTCCAGTACTGAGGCTTATTCTTGGCCAAAGCATCAATTCCTCTCAATGGAATAGGACACTGCAAGGGCACCAAGAAAAAACCACAGCGCCTGGCAAACTCCAAGTCCATCAAATTCAGGGCAGCACCTGAATCCACAAATGCCATTACAGAAAAGGACGACAGAGAGCAAATCAGAGTAACGGACAAAAGAAATTTAGACTGTACCGTACCAATGGTGGCAGACCTAGCGAACCGCTTAGTGCGCTTAGGACAATCGGAGATAGCATGAGTGGATTCACCACAGTAAAAACACAGCCCATTCCGACGTCTGTGTTTCTGCCGTTCAGCTCTGGTCAAAGTCCTATCACACTGCATAGGCTCAGGCCTATGCTCAGAGAACACCGCCAGATGGTGCACAGCTTTGCGCTCACGCATGCGCCGATCGATCTGAATGGCCAAAGACATAGACTCATTTAGACCAGCAGGTGTGGGAAATCCCACCATGACATCCTTAAGGGCTTCAGAAAGACCCTTTCTGAAAATTGCCGCCAGGGCACATTCATTCCACTGAGTAAGCACAGACCACTTTCTAAACCTCTGACAGAACACCTCCGCTTCATCCTGACCCTGACACAAAGCCAGCAAGATCTTCTCTGCCTGATCCAATGAATTTGGTTCATCATAAAGCAATCCAAGCGCCAGAAAAAACGCATCAACATCACGCAATGCCGGATCTCCTGGCGCAAAGGAAAATGCCCAGTCTTGAGGGTCACCACGTAACAAAGAAATAATGATTTTTACTTGTTGAGCGGGGTCACCAGAGGAGCGGGGTTTCAAAGCTAGAAACAGTTTACAATTATTTTTGAAATTCAAGAACCTAGATCTATCCCCAGAAAATAAGTCAGGAATAGGAATTCTAGGCTCTAACATAGGATTCTGAACCACAAAATCTTGAATGTTTTGTACTCTTGCAGTGAGATGATCCACACACGAGGACAAACCTTGAATGTCCATAACTACATCTGTGTCCTGAACCACCCAAAGGTCTAGGGGAAAAGAAAGACAAAACACAGTGCAAAGAAAAAAAAATGGTCTCAGAAGTTCTCTTATCCCTCTATTGAGATGCATTAATACTTTGGGCCAGCTGTACTGTTGTGACCTGGTGGTTAGGAGCACCCGGAATGACCTAATAGTTAAACCACATACAGGACGAACTCTGGGATGTGGGAACTCTGCTGACCGCAAGCCCTAATCCTATCACACACACTAGAAATAGCCGTGGAGCGCTCCTGACCAGACCTAGGCGCTTCGTCACAGCCTAAGGGCTATCTAGCCCTAGAGAAGGAAAATAAAGCCTACCTTGCCTCAGAGAAATTCCCCAAAGGTAAAGGAAGCCCCCCACATATATTGACTGTGAGTAAAGATGAAAGTCACAAACGCAGAAATGAAACAGGTTACAGCACAGAGAGGCCAGACTAACTAAATAGACAGAGGATAGGAAAGGTAACTTTGCGATCAGCACAAAAACCTACAAAAGACCACGCAGAGTGTGCAAAAAAGACCTCCGCACCGACTCACGGTGCGGAAGGGGCCACTCTGCATCCCAGAGCTTCCAGCTAGCAAGACAAAATCATGATAACCAGCTGGACAAGAAAACAGAGAACAAATAAAGACTATCAGGAACTTAGCTTCTGCAGGAGAAGGCAGGTCACCAGAGAGATCCAGGAGCGAACTGAACAAATGCAAAAACATTGACAGCTGGCATGGAGCAACGATCCGAGAGGAGTCAAACAGAACAGCCAACCAAAGGATAATCCACGTCACCCGTGTAAGGAACCTCAGAAGCCGCAGCCTCACTCATAGCCACCAGAGGGAGCCCATAGACGGAACTCGCCGAAGTACCATTCACGACCACAGGAGGGAGCTTGACAACAGAACTCACAACACCTTTGACTCAGACCACAACATTGCCCTCACAGTGTACTGATCCAGAATCAGACCCTGATGAGACTATGGTGCCCCGTCACGAACGCTATACCACCGGCTTACACGGTGACACAGACGAAGTTGCACCCGAGATAGAAGAGGAGGTCATAGATGACCCAGTTGTTGACCCCGATTGGCAGCCATTGGGGGAACAGGGTGCAGGCGGCAGTAGTTCTGAAGTGGAGGAGGAGGGGCCGCAGCAGGCATCAACATCGCAACAGGTTCCATCTGCCGGGCCCGTATCTGGCCCAAAACGCGTGGCAAAGCCAAAACCAGTTGGAGGACAGCGTGGCCATCCGGTTAAAGAAGCTCAGTCTGCAATGCCTGAAACGGTATCCGATGCTAGAAAGAGTGCAGTCTGGCATTTTTTTAAACAACATCCAATTGATCAGCGCAAAGTCATCTGTCAAAAATGTTCAACTACCTTAAGCAGAGGTCAGAATCTGAAAAGTCTAAATACAAGTTGCATGCATAGACATTTAACCACCATGCATTTGCAAGCCTGGACTAACTTCCAAACGTCCCTTAAGGTTGTAGCACCCTCGGCCAATGAAGCTAGTCAGCAACGCTACATCCCTTCCGTCACTGTAAGGCCACCATTTTCCGCACCACCTGCAGTATCTGTGCAGGTTTCATTGCCAGGCCAAAGCAGTCAGGGTCAGGGAATCAAAAGTTTCGTAGTAGGAAACACTGCATCTAGGGCACCGGCAAGAATACCGTCTCCAACCGTCTCTCAGTCTGCCATGTCCACCGGCACCCCCGCTAGTTCCACGATCTCCAGCTCTCCAGTCCAGCTCACCCTACATGAGACTCTCGTTAGAAAAAGGAAGTACTCATCCTCGCATCCGCGTACACAGTGTTTTAACGCCCACATAGCTAGACTAATCTCGTTAGAGATGATGCCCTACCGGTTAGTTGAAAGCGACGCTTTCAAAGCCCTGATGGACTACGCTGAACCACGCTACGAGCTACCCAGTTGACACTTCTTTTCGAGAAAAGCCATCCCAGCCCTCCAACAGCATGTTAAAGAGCGCATCGTCCATGCACTCAGGCAATCTGTGAGTACAAAGGTGCACCTGACAACAGATGCATGGACCAGTAGGCATGGCCAGGGACGTTACGTGTCCATCACGGCACACTGGGTGAATGTGGTGGATGCAGGGTCCACAGGGGACAGCAATATTGGGACAGTTCTGCCTAGCCCACGGTCTAGGAAACAGTTGGCTGTAGGCGTTCGCCCCCCCTCCTCCTCCTCCTCGCCCTCCTGCAGAAGCGAGAGCTCGTCCACAGACTGCAGTGGCACAACCACTCCATCCGCAGCTGCCACTGTTGCACACCAGGTGTCCCATTATGGGGCAGCTACTGGCAAGCGTCAGCAGGCTGTATTGGCTATGAAGTGTTTGGGCAACAACAGACACACCGCGGAAGTTCTGTCCGAGTTCTTGCAGAAAGAAATGCATTCGTGGCTGGGCACTGTAGATCTTGAGGCAGGCAACGTAGTGAGTGATAACGGAAGGAATTTCATGGCTGCCATCGCCCTTTGCCAACTGAAACACATTCCTTGCCTGGCTCACACCTTAAACCTGGTGGTGCAGTGCTTCCTGAAAAGTTATCCGGGGTTATCCGACCTGCTCCTCAAAGTGCGCGGACTTTGCTCGCATATCCGCCGTTCGCCCGTACACTCCAGCCGTATGCAGACCTATCAGCGGTCTTTGAACCTTCCCCAGCATCGCCTAATCATCGACGTTGCAACAAGGTGGAACTCAACACTGCACATGCTTCAGAGACTGTGCGAACAGAGGCGGGCTGTTATGTATTTGTGGGAGGATACACATACACGGGCAGGCAGTAGGATGGCAGACATGGAGTTGTCAGGTGTGCAGTGGTCGAAGGTACAAGACATGTGTCAAGTCCAGTGTTTTGAGGAATGCACACAGCTGGTAAGTGCAGACAACGCCATAATAAGCATGAGCATCCCCCTAATGCGTCTGCTGATGCAAAGTT
Source organism: Ranitomeya imitator (assembly GCF_032444005.1). Classification (NCBI taxonomy): domain Eukaryota; kingdom Metazoa; phylum Chordata; class Amphibia; order Anura; family Dendrobatidae; genus Ranitomeya; species Ranitomeya imitator. The sequence goes on from NC_091286.1 coordinate 580,557,990, forward strand.
TGACGCACATAAAGGAGCAGGCGTCTGCAGCAGAGGAAGAGGAAAGCCTTGATGACAGTCAGCCATTGTCTGGTCAGGGCAGTGTACAGGACGAGCTGGCGGGCGAACAGGAGGAGGAGGACGAGGAGGATGATGGGGATGAGTATTTTTTAATGAGGAAGCTTCTCCGGGGCCACTGGAAATTGGTGGCGTGGCAAGGCCGGGTTCTGGTTTTTTGAGGGACACAAGTGACGTAGATTTGCCTGAAACTGCCACTCAACCCAACCGCAGATTTGACAACTGGAACTTTGGCCCACATGGCGGATTATGCCTTACGTATCCTCAAAAGGGACACACGCATTACTAAAATGATGACCGATGACGATTACTGGTTGGCCTGCCTCCTTGATCCTCGCTATAAAGCCAAATTGCAAAATATTATGCCACATGAGAACTTAGAACTAATATTAGCAACCAAACAATCAACTCTTGTTGACCGTTTGATTCAGGCATTCCCAGCACACAGCGCCGGTGATCGTTCTCACACGAGCTGCGTGGGGCAGCAGACCAGAGGTGTTAGAGGTGCACAAATCAGAAGTGGCGTCGGACAGAGGGGTTTTCTGACCAGCTTGTGGAGTGATTTTGCTATAACCGCAGACAGGACAGGTATTGCAGCATCAATTCAAAGTGACAGGAGACAACATTTGTCCAGTATGGTTACTGTTATGAACAGGTAATTCAGAACCACAATGGACATTGAAGTTCAGAGCACAGAAAGTGACCTGACATTTACCAAAAACATAGGACGAGCTCTGAGACGTGGAAAATCTGCTGACCGCAATCCCTAATCCTATCACACCACACTAGAGGTAGCCGTGGATTGTGCCTAACGCTCCCTATGCAACTCGGCACAGCCTGAGAAACTAACTAGCCCTGAAGATAGAAAAATAAGCCTACCTTGCCTCAGAGAAATTCCCCAAAGGAAAAGGCAGCCCCCCACATATAATGACTGTGAGTTAAGATGAAATACAAACACAGAGATGAAATAGATTTAGCAAAGTGAGGCCCGACTTACTGAATAGACCGAGGATAGGAAAGATAGCTTTGCGGTCAACACAAAAACCTACAAACAACCACGCAGAGGGGCAAAAAGACCCTCCGCACCGACTAACGGTACGGAGGTGCTCCCTCTGCGTCTCAGAGCTTCCAGCAAGCAAGAAAAACCAATATAGCAAGCTGGACAGAAAAAATAGCAAACAAAAATAACACAAGCAAAACTTAGCTTATGCAGGATAGACAGGCCACAGGAACGATCCAGGAGGAAGCAAGACCAATACTAGAACATTGACTGGAGGCCAGGATCAAAGCACCAGGTGGAGTTAAATAGAGCAGCACCTAACGACTTAACCTCATCACCTGAAGAAGGAAACTCAGAAGCCGCAGTACCACTCTCATCCACAGGAGGGAGCTTGGCCACAGAATTCACAACAGTACCCCCCCCTTGAGGAGGGGTCACCGAACCCTCACCAGAGCCCCCAGGCCGACCAGGATGAGCCACATGAAAGGCACGAACCAGATCGGCAGCATGGACATCAGAGGCAAAGACCCAGGAATTATCTTCCTGACCATAACCTTTCCACTTAACCAGATACTGGAGTTTCCGTCTCGAAACACGAGAATCCAAAATCTTCTCCACTATATACTCCAATTCCCCTTCAACCAAAACCGGAGCAGGAGGATCAATAGATGGAACCACAGGTGCCACGTATCTCCGCAACAATGACCTATGGAACACGTTATGGATGGAAAAAGAAGCCGGAAGAGTCAAACGAAAAGACACAGGATTAAGAACCTCAGAAATCCTATATGGACCAATGAAACGAGGCTTAAATTTAGGAGAGGAAACCTTCATAGGAATATAACGAGATGACAACCAAACCAAATCCCCGACACGAAGTCGGGGACCCACACAGCGCCTGCGGTTAGCGAAACGTTGAGCCTTCTCCTGGGACAAAGTCAGATTGTCCACTACATGAGTCCAAATCTGCTGCAACCTATCCACCACAGTATCCACACCAGGACAGTCCGAAGACTCAACCTACCCTGAAGAGAAACGAGGGTGGAACCCAGAATTGCAGAAAAACGGCGAAACCAATGTAGCCGAGCTGGCCCGATTATTAAGGGCGAACTCAGCCAAAGGCAAAAAGGACACCCAATCATCCTGATCAGCAGAAACAAAACATCTCAGATATGTTTCCAAGGTCTGATTGGTTCGTTCAGTCTGGCCATTTGTCTGAGGATGGAAAGCCGAGGAAAAAGACAAATCAATGCCCATCCTAGCACAAAAGGCTCGCCAAAACCTCGAAACAAACTGGGAACCTCTGTCAGAAACGATGTTCTCTGGAATGCCATGTAAACGAACCACATGCTGGAAAAACAACGGCACCAAATCAGAGGAGGAAGGCAATTTAGACAAGGGCACCAAATGGACCATCTTAGAGAAGCGATCACAAACCACACAAATGACCGACATTCTTTGAGAGACGGGGAGATCCGAAATAAAATCCATAGAGATATGTGTCCAAGGCCTCTTCGGGACCGGCAAGGGCAAAAGCAACCCACTGGCACGAGAACAGCAGGGCTTAGCCCGAGCACAAATCCCACAGGACTGCACAAAAGAACGCACATCCCGCGACAGAGACGGCCACCAAAAGGATCTAGCCACCAAATCTCTGGTACCAAAGATTCCAGGATGACCAGCCAACACCGAACAATGAACCTCAGAGATAACTTTATTCGTCCACCTATCAGGGACAAACAGTTTCTCCGCTGGGCAACGGTCAGGTCTATTAGCCTGAAATTTTTGCAGCACCCGCCGCAAATCAGGGGAGATGGCAGACAAAATTACCCCCTCTTTGAGAAAACCCGCCGGCTCAGACAAACCCGGAGAATCGGACACAAAACTCCTAGACAGGGCATCCGCCTTCACATTTTTAGAGCCCGGAAGGTACGAAACCACACAGTCAAAACGGGAGAAAAACAGCAACCAACGAGCCTGTCTAGGATTCAACCGTTTGGCAGACTCGAGATAAGTCAAGTTTTTGTGATCAGTCAAGACTACCACGCGATGCTTAGCTCCTTCAAGCCAATGACGCCACTCCTCGAATGCCCACTTCATGGCTAGCAACTCTCGATTGCCAACATCATAATTTCGCTCAGCAGGCGAAAATTTCCTGGAAAAGAAGGCGCATGGTTTCATCACCGAGCAATCAGAACTTCTCTGCGACAAAACAGCCCCTGCTCCAATTTCGGAAGCATCAACGTCGACCTGGAATGGAAGCGAAACATCTGGTTGGCACAACACAGGGGCAGAAGAAAAACGACGCTTCAACTCCTGAAAAGCTTCCACAGCAGCAGAAGACCAATTGACCACATCAGCACCCTTCTTGGTCAAATCAGTCAACGGTTTAGCAATGCTAGAAAAATTAGCGATGAAGCGACGATAAAAATTAGCAAAGCCCAGGAACTTCTGCAGACTCTTCAGAGATGTTGGCTGAGTCCAATCATAAATGGCCTGAACTTTAACAGGGTCCATCTCGATAGTAGAAGGAGAAAAAATGAACCCCAAAAATGAAATCTTCTGAACACCAAAGAGACACTTTGACCCCTTCACAAACAAAGAATTAGCATGCAGGACCTGGAACACCATTCTGACCTGCTTCACATGAGACTCCCAATCATCCGAGAAGACCAAAATATCATCCAAGTATACAATCAGGAATTTATCCAGGTACTCTCGGAAGATGTCATGCATAAAGGACTGAAACACTGATGGAGCATTAGAAAGTCCGAATGGCATAACCAGGTACTCAAAATGGCCTTCGGGCGTATTAAATGCTGTTTTCCATTCATCGCCCCGTTTGATACGCACAAGATTATACGCACCACGAAGATCTATCTTGGTGAACCAACTAGCCCCCTTAATCCGAGCAAACAAATCAGACAGCAGCGGCAAGGGGTACTGAAATTTGACCGTAATTTTATTTAGAAGGCGGTAATCAATACAAGGTCTCAGCGAACCATCCTTCTTGGCCACAAAAAAGAAACCCGCTCCCAATGGCGATGATGACGGGCGAATATGACCCTTCTCCAAAGACTCCTTCACGTAACTCCGCATAGCGGCGTGCTCAGGTACAGATAAATTAAACAGTCGACCCTTAGGAAACTTACTACCAGGAATCAAATCGATAGCACAATCACAATCCCTATGCGGAGGTAGGGCATTGGACTTGGGCTCATCGAATACATCCCGGTAATCCGACAAGAACTCTGGGACCTCAGAAGGGGTGGATGATGAGATAGACAGAAATGGAACATCACCATGTACCCCCTGACAACCCCAGCTGGACACAGACATAGATTTCCAATCTAATACTGGGTTATGGACTTGTAGCCATGGCAACCCCAACACGACCACATCATGCAGATTATGCAACACCAGAAAGCGAATATCCTCCTGGTGCGCAGGAGCCATGCACATGGTCAGCTGGGTCCAATACTGAGGCTTATTCTTGGCCAAAGGCGTAGCATCAATTCCTCTCAATGGAATAGGACACTGCAAGGGCTCCAAGACAAACCCACAGCGCCTAGCATACTCCAAGTCCATCAAATTCAGGGCAGCGCCTGAATCCACAAATGCCATGACAGAATAGGAAGACAAAGAGCAGATCAAAGTAACGGACAAAAGAAATTTCGACTGTACCGTACCAATGGTGGCAGACCTAGCGAACCGCTTAGTGCGCTTAGGACAATCGGAGATAGCATGAGTGGAATCACCACAGTAGAAACACAGCCCATTCTGACGTCTGTGTTCTTGCCTTTCAGCTCTGGTCAAAGTCCTATCGCACTGCATAGGCTCAGGTTTATGCTCAGATAATACCGCCAAATGGTGCACAGATTTACGCTCGCGCAAGCGTCAACCGATCTGAATGGCCAAAGACATAGACTCATTCAGACCAGCAGGCATAGGAAATCCCACCATGACATCCTTAAGGGCTTCAGAGAGACCCTTTCTGAAAATAGCTGCCAGCGCACATTCATTCCATTGAGTGAGCACGGACCACTTTCTAAACTTCTGACAATAAATCTCTATCTCATCCTGACCCTGACACAGAGCCAGCAAATTTTTCTCTGCCTGATCCACTGAATTAGGTTCGTCGTACAGCAATCCGAGCGCCAGAAAAAACGCATCAATATTACATAATGCAGGATCTCCTGGCGCAAGGGAAAATGCCCAGTCTTGAGGGTCGCCACGTAATAAAGAAATAATGATTTTAACTTGTTGAACTGGGTCACCAGAGGAGCGGGGTTTCAAAGCCAGAAACAGTTTACAATTATTTTTAAAATTCAAAAACTTAGCTCCATCTCCAGAAAATAACTCAGGAATAGGAATTTTAGGTTCTAACATAGGATTCTGAACCACTAAATCTTGAATGTTCTGTACTCTTATAGTGAGATTATCCATCAAAGAGGACAGACCCTGAATATCCATGTCCACACCTGTGTTCTGAACCACCCTGATGTAAAGGGGAAAAGAAAGACAGAACACAGTGCAAAGAGAAAAAAATGGTCTCAGAACTTCTCTTTTCCCTCTATTGAGAAGCATTAGTACTTTGGGCCTCCAGTACTGTTATGAACAGGTAATTCGGAACCACAATGGACCTTGAAGTTCAGAGCACACAAGGTGACCTGACATTTACCAAAAACATAGGACAAGCTCTGAGACGTGGAAACTCTGCTGACCGCAATCCCTAATCCTAACACACCACACTAGAGGTAGCCGTGGATTGCACCTAACGCTCCCTATGCAACTCGGCACAGCCTGAGAAACTAACTAGCCCTGAAGATAGAAAAATAAGCCTACCTTGCCTCAGAGAAATTCCCCAAAGGAAAAGGCAGCCCCCCACATATAATGACTGTGAGTAAAGATGAAATACAAACACAGAGATGAAATAGATTTAGCAAAGTGAGGCCTGACTTACTGAATAGACCAAGGATAGGAAAGATAGCTTTGCGGTCAACACAAAAACCTACAAACAACCACGTAGAGGGGCAAAAAGACCCTCCGCACCGACTAACGGTACGGAGGTGCTCCCTCTGCGTCTCAGAGCTTCCAGCAAGCAAGAAAAAACCAATATAGCAAGCTGGACAGAAAATATAGCAAACAAAAATAACACAAGCAGAACTTAGCTTATGCAGGATAGAGAGGCCACAGGAACGATCCAGGAGGAAGCAAGACCAATACTAGAACATTGACTGGAGGCCAGGATCAAAGCACCAGGTGGAGTTAAATAGGGCAGCACCTAACGACTTAACCTCATCACCTGAGGAAGGAAACTCAGAAGCCGCAGTACCACTCTCATCCACCAAAGGAAGCTTATAGACAGAACCAGCCGCAGTACCACTCACGACCACAGGAGGGAGCTTGGCCACAGAATTCACAACAGTTAGGCCTACTAAGCCTGTCTGCGGTCCCTCCTTCCAATAGTCCTTCACTGACCACACCACTGCTGTCCGTGCACCCCTGGAACCTATTTTAAAGTGCCTACAGACAACTTTTGTTATGTTAGGCCTACTAAGCCTGCCTGCGGTCCCTCCTTCCAATAGTCCTCCACTGACCAGAGCATTGCTGCCCGTGTACCCCTGGAAGCTATTTTAAAGTGCCTACAGCCTACTTTTGCTTTGTTAGGCCTACTAAGCCTGTCTGCGGTCCCTCCCTCCAGTAGTCCTCCACTGACCACACCACTGCTGCCCGTGTACCCCTGGAACCTATTTTAAAGTGCCTACAGCCAACTTTCGTTATGTTAGGCCTACTAAGCCTGTCTGCAGTCCCTCCTTCCAATAGTCCTCCACTGACCAGACCAATGCTGCCCGTGTACCCCTGGAAGCTATTTTAAAGTGCCTACAGCCTACTTTTGTTATGTTAGGCCTACTAAGCCTGTCTGCTGTCCCTCCTTCCAATAGTCCTCCACTGACCAGACCAATGCTGCCCGTGTACCCCTGGAAGCTATTTTAAAGTGTCTACAGCCTACTTTTGTTATGTTAGGCCTACTAAGCCTGTCTGCTGTCCCTCCTTCCAATAGTCCTCAACTGACCACACCACTGCTGCCCGTGTACCCCTGGAACCTATTTTAAAGGGCCTACAGCCAACTTTTGTTATGTTAGGCCTACTAAGCCTGTCTGCGGTCCCTCCTTCCAATAGTCCTCCACTGACCAGACCAATGCTGCCCGTGTACCCCTGGAAGCTATTTTAAAGTGCCTACAGCCTACTTTTGTTATGTTAGGCCTACTAAGCCTGTCTGCGGTCCCTCCTTCCAATAGTCCTCCACTTACCAGACCAATGCTGCCCGTGTACCCCTGGAAGCTATTTTAAAGTGCCTACAGCCTACTTTTGTTATGTTAGGCCTACTAAGCCTGTCTGCGGTCCCTCCTTCCAATAGTCCTCCACTGACCAGACCAATGCTGCCCGTGTACCCCTGGAAGCTATTTTAAAGTGCCTACAGCCTACTTTTGTTATGTTAGGCCTACTAAGCCTGTCTGCGGTCCCTCCTTCCAATAGTCCTCCACTGACCAGACCAATGCTGCCCGTGTACCCCTGGAAGCTATTTTAAAGTGCCTACAGCCTACTTTTGTTATGTTAGGCCTACTAAGCCTGTCTGCGGTCCCTCCTTCCAATAGTCCTCCACTGACCAGACCAATGCTGTCCGTGTTCCCCTGGAACCTATTTTAAATTGCATAGAGCATCCTTTTTTTAATTGTAGGCGTACTAAGTCTGTCTGCGGTCCATAATTGAAATTGTCCTCCACTGACCAGAGCAATGCTGCCTGTGTACCCTTGTAAACTTTTTTAAACTGCATTGAGCCAAATTTTTTGTTTAAGGCCTACTACCTGTGTCTGTCTGCGCCACTCAATACAGCTGTTCTCCTCTGAAAAAAGCTGAGCGTCAATAGTCTGGTTTTCAGCCTATAGGAATTTGAAAACTGCATTGGGGCTACTACTTCGGTAGGGCCTACCAACGGTGTCTGCCGCTCCAAGGTGTTCTCCAGGTTGCCTCTCCATAGCTTCGATCTTCTAGCTCTCGTTCAGTAGTTGTTGAAACAACACTGCATTAGGCCTACAAGTTTGGTCTGGGTTGTAGAGACGGTGTCTGCCGCTCCAAGGTGTTTTCCAGGTTGCCTCTCCATAGCTTCTATCTTCTAGCTCTCGTTCAGTAGTTGTTGAAACAACACTGCATTAGGCCTACAAGTTGGGTCTGGGTTGTAGAGACGGTGTCTTCCGCTCCAAGGTGTTCTCCAGGTTGCCTCTCCATAGCTTCGATCGTCTAGCTCTCGTTCAGTAGTTGTTGAAACAACACTGCATTAGGCCTACAAGTTGGGTCTGGGTTGTAGAGACGGTGTCTGCCGCTCCAAGGTGTTCTCCAGGTTGCCTCTCCATAGCTTCGATCTTCTAGCTCTCGTTCAGTAGTTGTTGAAACAACACTGCATTAGGCCTACAAGTTGGGTCTGGGTTGTAGAGACGGTGTCTTCCGCTCCAAGGTGTTCTCCAGGTTGCCTTTCCTGAGCTTCTATCTTCAGGCTCTTGTTAAATAGTTGTTAAATGGAACAACTGCATTTGGCCTACTAGTTGGGTTGGGGCCTACTATCGGTGTCTGCTGCTCCTTGCTGTTCTCCTCCACTGAACAAAGCTGTGCCGCCTGTTTACTACTGTTGCCAATTTTGAACTGCATTTAGACTACTTACTGATTTGGGCCTACTCTCTGTGTCAGCCTCTCATTACAGTTGTCCTCCACTGCAATGCCCCCTGGTTAGTCCTGTTACCAATTTTGAACTGCATTTAGCCCACTTTATTCTTTGGGCCTATATCTGTGTTTCCTCCTCATCCTGCCCATTGCCCAGCCAGTGATAGATGAGTCTGCTGGTACATTGACCCATAACGCAACATTCCCCGTGCACGCTACACAGCAAGATTGTGACCCTGCTGAAAGTCAGGTTCCCCTTCCCGCATACCATACCACCTTACACGGGGACAAAGAGGAAGGTGCAAATGAAAGTGCAGGTTCCTTCATCAGGTGGGGGGAGGAATACTCGTTGGCGACGTCACTGGCACAGGGCCCCTCATAGTACGCAAAAGTGTCGCTGCCGGTGGGAGGCGCCCCCGCTGTGCAAACACACCGCCGTACTTTGAGGGGCCTTGTGCCAGTGCCAATGCCAACGAGTGGGCCCCCCCTGCTTGCTCAGGATCACAGCACTTGCAAAGTTGAAATACTTACCTCTCCCTGCTCCACTGCCGTGATGTGGTCCAGATTTCCTGGGCCCACTAAATACTTGAACCAGCCCTACCCCCCACAACTTTAGCCAAATGACCCCCAATTTCCAATGCCTTACTATTATTATAAGGTAAATTAAGATTGACAAGCTTCAGTAACAAGAATGGATGTTTTTGCCATTAAAATATAGAACGTAAAATCACTGCACTCGTACGATGAAGATATTCAATTCATGTGAATAATTTTATTAGATAAATGTTCAGGTGAAGCGATAAGTATAAAACGTTTCGGCCAGCCCGTGGCCTTGTTCACTAAATCGCTGAAACAAATAGAACAGAACAGTAGTAAATAACTATGTACAAGACAAAGACAAGATTACATATATACATATATACAGTTCAGAAAACATGTCAATACTTGTGTTTGAGGAAATGGAGGCCATCTAGGCTCGTACCATCAACAATTAACAAGGAACAAAAGCAAAGGAGCAAGAGAGATGCACAATAAATAATTAGTTACAGAAGAGACGGTAGGAAAAGATAGTCCAGCGTACCCTTAGGTAGTAGATTCTTCCTTCGAATGCGTAAATATTGCTGCTGGGGTGTCAGCCAAGAGAAAAAGGTAAACAACCTGTAACGGGTAATAGGAAAGATGAGCGGGACTGCTGCCTGACAGGTGCTTGTATGACCTCAGGTACAACCATAGATAGGTGTAGCTCGGCCGCCATTGAATGTATGCACCTCTCCTTAGTATTGATGATGCCATAGTCGTAGCCAGTACTGTGGGAAAATTTGTGTAGCTGCAGAGAGGGGCAGTGGAGAGTACGTAAGTATCTAAAATGCTACTAGTAACGTGTATGCAGCAGAAAGAAGAGAACACTACCTGCTGGATAGTGGAGCCAGTCAAAGCCAATGTACAATGAGCTAAACCACCGGAATAAGGGAACCAATGTCACTAGAAAGAAAAAGGGGGGGGGGGAGCATATGTATATATGTATATATGTAATCTTGTCTTTGTCTTGTACATAGTTATTTACTACTGTTCTGTTCTATTTGTTTCAGCGATTTAGTGAACAAGGCCACGGGCTGGCCGAAACGTTTTATACTTATCGCTTCACCTGAACATTTATCTAATAAAATTATTCACATGAATTGAATATCTTCATCGTACGAGTGCAGTGATTTTACGTTCTATGATTGAGAGGACCACAGGTTCCGTTCATTTGCACCGTCACCTTCAGAACTGTCGAGTGCTAGCCTTCTATAACTCTCTTTGCCATTAAAATGGCCACTGTACATGTTTTCCTGGCCTCCACTCACTGCCGACTATGCTCCCCCATTGACTTGCATTGGGTTTCGTGTTTCGGTCGATCCCCGACTTTTCACGATAATCGGCCGATTCCACTCGACTCGACTGTTGAGATAGTCGGGTTTCGCGAAACCCGACTCGACCCTAAAAAACTAAAAGTCGCTCAACCCTAGTGGGTATTAGTGTACTCTGGAGAAATTGCACAACAAATTTTGGGGTCTATTTTCTCCAGTTACCCTTGTGAAAATAAATAGTAAAGACTTAAGTAAAATGTTATTTTTTTTCTTCCACATTGCTTTGAAGCACTTGAAGAGTTAATAAACTTCTTGAATGTGGTGTTGAGGACTTTGAGGGGTGCAGTTTTTAGAATTGTATCATTTTTGAGTATTTTCTGTCATATTGGCCCCCCAGATTCACTTTAAATTTGATGTGGTCCCTAAAAAACAGGTTTTGTAAATTTTGTTGGAAAAGATCGAAATTGCTGATCAAATTTTAACCCTTCTAACTTGATAACAAATTATATTTAAAAAATAATGCAGATTTAAAGTAGACATGTGGAAATGTTAGTTATGTTAACTATTTTGAATGACATAACTGTCTGGTTCAAGGGCAGAAGATTTCAAAGTTTAAAAATTGCGACGTACTTAAAACTATATTAGCATTCTAGACGCTGACACAGTAGAAAGCAAACATGGAGGAGGGAGCATCCCATCATTTCCCTTCTGTGTATGATATCTCAGCACAGCGGGTGCGAAGACTTCATTACAACTCGCACACTGTACTGAGATGTGCAGAGGATCTGAAGATATCATGAAGTAGCAGGAAAATGGGCAGAGGTGAGTATGTATTTATTTATTTTTTAATGTTGGGTCATTATACTGTATGGACCACTATGTGGGGCTATTATACTGTATTGAGCACTATATGGGTCCTTTATACTGTATGGCATGCTATGTGGGGCCATTAAACTGTATGTACCACTATGTGGGGCCATTATACTGTATGTAGCACTATGTGGGTCCATTATACCATATGGAGCACTTTTGAGGCCATTCTACTGTATGGAGCCCTATGTGGGGCCTATTATACTGTATGGAGTACCTTGTGGGACCAGTATACTGTATGGAGCACTATGTGGGGCCATTATACAGTATGGAGCACTATGTTGGGCCATTGCACAGTATGGAGCACTATGTTGGGCCATTGTACAATATGGAGCACTATGTGGGACCATTATACTGTGTGGAGCACTTTTTTGTGGCCATTATACTGCATGGAGGGCTGTGTTGGGATTACAGTTAGAGAATCATACTGTGATTGGGTCACCATTGTTTGTCGGATTGAGGGCGCGGGGTACTGTAGGGTCATCATACTGTGCTTGAGGAGGAATTCACTGTGGGGGTATCATACTGTGTTTGGGGCACTTTTGTTTGCAACACACTTTATTTGTTTTATTCAATGCTTTTAATTTGTTGTTATTACTTACAGTTGTGCTCAAAAGTTTACATACCCCAGCAGAATTTTTGCTTTCTTGGCCTTTTTTTTCAGAGAATATGAATGATAATACCAAAACTTTTTCTCCACTCATGGTTAGTGGTTGGGTGAAGCCATTTATTATCAAACTACTGTGTTTTCTCTTTTTAAATCATAATGAAAACCCAAAACATCCAAATAACCCTGATCAAAAATTCACATGCCCTGGTGATTTTGACCTGATAACATGCACAGAAGTTGGCAAAAAAAGGTTTGAATGGCTACTAAAGGTAACATCCTCACCTGTGATCTGTTTGCTTGTAATCAGTGTGTGCATAAAAGCTGAGTCAGTTTCTGGGATCCAGACAGACTCTTGTATCTTTCATTCAGTCAGTGACATTTCTGGATTGTGAGTCATGGGGAAAGCAAAAAAAATTGTCAACAGATCTATGGAAAAGGTAGTTGAACTGTATAAAACAGGAAAGGGATACAAAATGATATCCAAGGAATTGATAATGCCAGTCAGCAGCGTTCAAACTGTGATTAACAAATGGAAAATCAGGGGCTCTGTAAAAACAAAACCATGGTCAGGTAGACCAACAAAAATGTCGTCCACAACTGCCAGGAAAATTGTTCGGGGTGCTAAGAAAAACCCACAAATAACATCAGCTGAAATACAGGACTCTCTGAAAACTAGCGGTGTGGCTGTTTCAAGATGCACAATAAGGAGGCACTTGAAGATAAATGGGCTGCATGGTCAAGTCACCAGAAGAAAGCCATTACTGCGCAAATGCCACAAAGTATCTCACGTACAATATGCAAAACAGCACAGAGACAAGCCTCAAAACTTCTGGAACAAGGTAATTTGGAGTGATGAGAAAAAAATGAACTTTTTGCCCACAATCATAAACATTACATTTGGAGAGAGGTCAACAAGGCCTATGATGAAAGGAACACCATTCCTACTGTAAAACATGAAGGTGGATCACTGATGTTTTGGGGATGTGTGAACTACAAAGGCACAGGAAACTTGGTCAAAGTTGAAGGAAAGATGTATGCAGCACGTTATCAGCAAATACTAGAGGCAAATTTGCACTCATCAGCCCGGAAGCTGCGCATGGGACGTACTTGAACGTTCCAACATGACAACGATTCAAAACATAAGGCCAATATTTCAATATTTTATCCTAAGATCTATTAATTAAAGTATACAATGTTGGTGGGACAACCGCTTTAAGTTTTTTCCATATGAAAAAGTTCATTGTTGTATTTGACAGTAAGGAAAAACTTCCTTAAAGACATATTTTTTAAAAAATATCAAGGTTGGACGGTGACTTTGTCAAAACTTTTAATTTTGTCCCTCTGTGTAATTGAGTTTGACATGTCTGAACTACAGTATATCATTACCCAATGTAGTGCTAACAGTCCGAATTTGCTTTTAAGCTACTTTTCTAAAATATGTAGTGCTGAGACAAATTTAATTCCACATTCTTATTTTATGGTCTGTGTTTAATTCACAAATCATCTAAAATTGAGGGAAGATCTTTTACTTTTCTACTTTACCTAATTTTGTTGCTATAAATCTGATCATCAAATATGGTCTAAAAAAATCTGTCAGTTCTCCCACTGCTTTTAGAAGTTTGATCCAATTATATAATTTGAAATAAAAAAGTAATGCAGAAAAGTAGATGTGCAAAGTGTATAAGGTGTAAAAGATTATGTAATTTCTTCTGCTCCATTTCACAACTTCTTTCCTCTTTCTGCGTCCATGTGCTAATGTCCCTCTGCCTATTGTGACACTCCTTGCTGTATGTAATCAGCAGCTATACATAGCATACCGAAAGCTCCTTACAGCAGAGAAACCTCTTACCAGTCACTTTCCACAAATGGTACAAGCAAAGGGTCTTAATGAAAATCCCTTAGTGGTATTTAATGGTAACTCCGTCAGCTGGACCCACTGTCACATTTCCTGTGGAGAGAGGAAAGGGAGCCACAAGAGCGCAGAGAGGAGAAGTCATTGGTCCTGTGACCCCTTTCCCTGCGGGTGGCGTATAGCTAACTCTCCGAAGCAGCCATGTGTGACATGGGAGGCCTCGATAATCTGATCGCTAACACAGCCTACTTGCAGGCTAGAAAAACTAGCGAGGGAGATTTGAAAGAAATGCAAAAGAGGCGAAAAAGTTTGTCGCTACCTTCTAAAGACACTAGTCGCAATGAAATAAAAGACTCTATACCCCTGGACTATCAAAGTATCTGTGTAGACCAACCAATTGGCCGGAAACTATTCAGAGACTACCTAGCCTCAGTGCCTGAGTATCAGGAGGCGCAAACTTTTCGGGATGAAATTACTGACTGGGAACTGGAGGAGGACTCGGCCAAGGATCAATTATTACAGAACATGATTAGCAAAAGGTTCAAAGATGGCGCTGAGGGTAAATTGCCTTTCATGAGTGAAGATCTTTGTAAAAAAGTCCAGCAGGCACAGGCCAGTGAGCACCCATCATTGATTCAGCTTGCCAAGGAGGAGGTAAATAATTACCTGAAGGAGGCACCATTCCAGGACTACCAGAACAGCGTCTTCTATGATCGATTCCTCCAGTGGAAAGCCTTTGAGAGGCAACCGATCACTCACAAATACTTCTATGAATTTAGAGTTCTGGGAAAAGGTGGCTTTGGAGAGGTATGAAATATTTACAGAAGTATTGCACTTTCAAGCACCATTGTATTAGAAATACTATATCTGGCCATAAATGCAGAAATATTCCGGTTCATGTGACTGATGGTGTACATGGTAATCAAAATGTCTAATTTTTTATGGGTTAGAAAGTCTTTTTTTTTTTGCGTATTGCTCTAAATTCCTCTGATTAAACGTTCAGATCTGTATGTGATTTTGGGAGCAATGGTTGTATGGACGAGCGCTGTTGATTTGCCCTTTCCTCATCCCTACAACTGGCTCATCCCTACAATCTGTCTCTGTGACATGCCAGGAGATGTTTAAATATGAACCTACCTTTAAATACAAGTATGAATGTCATATCCCTAACAAGGCAGTGTGCCAGGCAGTTCGTGGGCCTGGTGAGTGCCACTGTTTCCTTATAATGTGGAGTTAAAAATGGACCAGAAAAAAATCAGCATGAGGTTTGTATGTTCCATCTTTCCATGGGTATCCTATGGGAGGTAAATAAAGGAAAGTCATAGTTTTTTGCAGGACCAGATGACTATCTCATGAATCGGGACCTCCGGAGTCTCCCCAGATAGATGATCTACGGATCAGGCAGGTTAGACTTTCAGGGTGGATAAGCTGCCATCATGGGTGTCTATCAGTAACTTACTCCTCTCTCTTTATTAAAAACCAATGCTCTGCCGAGCTGAGTGTGCATGGTGGTGGAGTCTTTGAACGACACCAGTAATTATTAATTACATACATAAAGTAGCAAAAATAATTAAAAATATGAAATCTATTTATAAGAAAACTTCAAATAAATGACAAATACTGCCTATGAATAAATAAGAGCATTACCTCTAACTGGTTATTTCCTGATGCCGGGCATGGAGCGTGGACAGATGCTTCATCTTAGTCTAGATTGTGAAATATATCGATTGGGTAAACCATTACAATTTGCCTTCTCAGCACTTATGCCTACGAGTTGTTCACCAGTACAGCAGAGGTGGTTCTGCTTCCACCATTCTCTGCTGATAACACTTCAATATGATAGAAATCAAGCGCTGTAGCCTGGTGAATCCCCCGGAGAAGCACTGAGCTATGACTTAATCAATATCTGATCAATATGAGCTATTGGGACTAATGGAATTGTGGCTGCTTGATAATCATGCTAGAATATAGTAAGTGATAATAATCATAATTGGGTCTCACCCCACAAGTGAGTCCTATATGCTCCTGTATAACCTGGGCTTCCATACGTAAACCTAATCAAAGCAGAAACAATGACAGCTACAAGTTGTGGAGGAAGCCATAGTACCGTAATTACATTGCACCAATGTTTTACAGTAGCTTTAATATACTGAAAAGATGTAGAAATTGAATTTTTTTTTTTGCTGGATGATGAAGGTTGTGTATATGCCTCTTAAGACTTTGATGTCTAGTTGATATGTGACTAGCTCCAGCTACTGATTCACAAGGATGACGGGATAAATCTTCCTCAGTTAATGATCCACTTCAATCTGTCTCAGCAGGAGATGATTGTATGGTTCTTTCGAAATACGAGCCTATATAGTCTCATATATAAAGCTTAGTCATTTATATGGGGAGCCATATTTCTTTTCTATTATGCTTTTATAGGGCCATGATATTCAGCAGAACAATAACCATGGCATTCCTTTTCCCAATCTAATTTCAGTCCTATACCAGGATAAATTTCTCTTCCAAATTTAGTAATCTGCTAGTCCAGTTTTGGGATGTGGTAGGACAATGCACACAATAGAAGAAACCTAAGTAAATACGATAAGAACATATAAACCCCATGAAGGTATGTAACAGTGCAAACCAGTGAGAGACCTAGTTGTTAACATTGCTTTTCATCTTTATTAAATTATTTCGTAGCAAGAAGCCTTAAGGTTTTTGGTTTCTCTGATTTACCGTAGTTGATCATTAGTTTAATGACAGCTCCATTCAGGAGGAAACCTGTAGTAATAATGACTCTGTGTGGACTTATGGTCCTGCTGTAAAACTATCTGATGGGCAAGTGTTATAGCCCAAGGTGAATGATTTCTCCTTGGAATTACTCTACAATACATCAATGCAATTAGGAGAGACTGGAAACCTGACATCCCCTCTACCCTCAGTAATTCCCTGTAATCCTCTGCATACTGTGAAGACTTCCTACTGTGAAAAGAAGCATTTCTTCTTGTAATCACCAGGGTGAAGAGGTGACCATCTCCAAATTCAGCCACAGTTTTTTTTATAGATGGGGTGCTGACAAAAACAAGATTTGGGGACAAAAATACATTTTTGAGATCACCCTTAAGTTGTTTGTAGACACAAAAGTGAGTGATTGGTGGCCTGGGCTAATATGAGAATCTTTTTCTTAAATCTCTACATATACAGTACATAGATGTTTTGCTTTATTTAATAGACCCTTACTTTTGTGGGCAATAAAAGCTTTTTGTCGGTATTCTCCCCTCTATGGCAATGACAGGAAACAGGTTTTTGGTTGGAAGAGTCAAATGCAGGAACGTTAGGACCATAGGCGTAATTATAATAGATGCAGGGGTTGCAATCCCACCTGGGCCCTGAAACCTAGGGGGCCTATAAGGTTCCTTTTGATCTATATGAAAACACCAATACTATTAAAGACTAGCAATAATTAAGGGGCCCGTTGGAGCATTTGCATTGTGGTCCATGCGCTTCAGGTTAAACCACTGGTTAGGACTATGAGAAACCCTCTCCAACACATTTATGATTGGATATTGAATGTCCTGAGGAAAATGTGTACATGTGTTAACCTCCTCACACATTAGACTAATGTCGGCCCAACCTGCCAATATTGACGAGTTTGGCCAAAAGTGTCGTGAAGTAAGGGTGCAAGGTGTTCAATTTTGGACCACTGATCCTTTTTGCCCCAAAATAAGGAGCCGCCAAACATGTTTGGTAGCAACTCTCTCATAGAGAATGCAGTTTCGCTCAATCCAGCGGGCGCTCCTCTATATGGGGTAGACAGCTGGAGAACCAATCAAACCATTGTTTGGCCGACAACCATCTAATGTGTAGGGTGGGCTTTAAAGTTGATGAGATGCTCCATAATAAATGTATATGAAGGAACTGGGAGAACATGTACATTTATCTCAAGGAATAGAGGTGAATAGAAATCTCTGGCTTATCTTCTGGCGGAACAAAGGATTGGACATATTGAAATCCATTATACTCACCCTAAATACATATTCCTGGGCCAATTGAATTGAAATGTAATTGTTTTAATCTCATGTTATTATTTGTGATTTGTTTCCAAAGTTTTGAACACAGAATCAGCACCTGCAATCGAAGAATCTCAATAATAGGACATTTGCTAATAGTAACCTTTTGACATGATAAAGGATTTTCTGATCCTATTTTCTTGGGACATACCTGTTACTGTTTGACCCTATTTATTAAAACTGACTAACATTAAATCTGTCTTTGTTGCCCAAAACAACCAATTGCAGTGTAGCTCCCATTTCTTAAGTTGCTGTAGAAAAATGAAAGCTTCACTGTGATTGGTTGCTATGGGTATCAAAGAAAATGTTAGTGGAAGACAGTTTCAATAAATGTGCCCCTAAGCTGGCTTCCAATCCGAGAACTATTCAATACTTAGAATTAACTTATAGATCTGAAGTGCAATCAAAATCTGACACTGTACACAGCTTGAAAAAAAAAACCATATCCTGAAACATTACCCACAATGGATATGAAAATATATTATTTCTAACATAAAAAGGACTGGTCCTCCCAAATAATACTGTTTTGTATATTACTCTTTTTTGTTAGTCCATATAGTACTCTAATTGTTACAGCAGAGGTTTATTTTCCACAGTTAGTCTTAACACTTTACCTTGGGACAGGAAGTTGCACTCATAGACAGCCATTTTGAAATGTATGTAGGTCTTTGTGTTACCCATTTACCTACCATCTAAACACTGACTGGCCTCTTTTCCACTCCTGCTTCACACTTTATGTGGGGATATGCTACTCATATGGTCACTTTAATGTGGCTTTTGTGACAACTTAGTGCTGAGATTATCACATTATTGAGTACCATGGGGTAAGACTTACAGGTTCATGTACTTCTCTGCAATAGTAAGCCTCAGAGAAGTCACATAATAAGTCATTTAGGGGTAAATAAAATACACAAATCTCTGACAAAGTGTATATATGGCTGCAAGTATTCTAACACATTGTTATTGGCTGCAGGTATGTGCCATCCAAGTGAAGAACACAGGACAGATGTATGCATGTAAGAAACTGGACAAGAAACGTCTTAAGAAAAAAAATGGAGAGAAGATGGCTTTGTTGGAAAAAGAGATTTTAGAAAAAGTTCACAGCCCCTTCATTGTCTCTCTGGCCTATGCTTATGAAACTAAAAGCCATCTGTGCCTAGTGATGACCATTATGAATGGAGGAGACCTCAAGTTTCACATCTATAACATTGGAGAAAAAGGGCTGGAGATGAAAAGAGTGATATTTTACTCAGCTCAGATCTGCTGTGGGCTTTTGCACCTTCATTCTCTTCAAATCATCTACAGGGACATGAAGCCAGAAAACGTTCTTCTGGATGACAATGGCAATTGCCGGCTGTCTGATTTGGGACTTGCGGTCAAAGTAAAGGAAGGAAAAGCCATCACAAACAGGGTAAGTAGCACATTGTTAAAAGACTACTGACATCCCATGGCAAGGGAGAAGAGGTGACTGAGCTATTTTACCTTGTATTATAAGAGCAAGTCTTAATTCCTTGGGATTTGGCCTCCGCTAAGGACCTTATGTGGCTATTTAATTTTAAAGGCAGATGGTAAGCAGATTTTGCCAATTAACTATTTGAGAGCTACTTAGCTGCCAGTTTACATAATATATGAGGTGCTAAGGTCTACATGTCCCCGTTGGTAGTACTTTGAGCTTCACATGCTTTTGTGCCATGTGACTTGCTTGAGATACAGGATCATTGGTATATCGGTGATGCCGGGAATGGTAGCCTTGTCAATCTCCATAATTGGCTTCCTTAATCAGCTTCCAGGAGAAGTTTTGGCCTCCGATGGCCTAGCTGTTGATTCTTGCGTAAGTTTATCAGTGTGATTCCATAGAGAGATAACAGGGTGATTATAGTTTGACACGAGGATATTGTCCACTATGTCAAAAGAAATTGTGTCAGGACTACAAACCACCCATTTTGTATAGGAATCCAAGGGGTAATGTTTCTCCATGTGGACAGTGACATGTCAAGCCAAATATGCCAAGGTGAAGAAACTTTTAAGCCTTGCAGTGCCCCTCTGGGAAATTAAATATGCAAATTGTCTCTTCAGAGAGGAGGACTAGAACTCTAGTGCCACCTATTGGAAGTAGCAATCCTAAAAGTCAATATTGACCCTTCAATGAACCTTACCACATGACTAAGGATAAAAGACAAAACCAGAACCTCAATTTGCAGACACAGTGTTTCAGTCTACTGCCCCTCGTCAGTGCAAAGTATGAGATCTGGTTTGGTGAGAGGTGTCTGACCATGATCCAATAGGTAACATTTATCCTTGGCTCTCCTTTCTCCTTCTGACATGCAAAAGTGAGGAGGCTTGACATGTCATTCTCCCAGTCAGAGGCCTCTCACACAACCAGACCAGATCTCACACTTTGCGCTGACAAGGGGCAGTACCCCGAAACACAGTGTGTGCAAGTTGAGATTCTGTTGAGATTTTGTGTACTGACGAATCTTTGAAAGAACATTCACAGAAATATTGTTTGTCAGTTGCCGTTGTCATTGGACATGTACTGCCAGTATGAATAACTCTAATGGCCAGTGTGGACTGAAATGTGAACAGATGATTATAAAAATGGTCGACTACTGGATGACTGTTTTGGTTCCATCAACCTACTTCTATCTAATTTACGGTCCCCTTTGGAGTAACAGAAGGTGACAGACAGGTCAGAGATGCAGATCCTATCATAAAGGATCAAGATTAACATAATGCAAATGAGGCGCATGAATAAGCAAAATCACGACTTTAATCAGCATAGCTGCCAACTACAGAGGTATTCCTACAGGTAGAAAGGAGAATAAATATCCGCTGATAGCGATATTGGATACAGCATACGGACTAGTCGCTGATAAACAAGGAGACAGAAGGGGGAAATGGGTAAAAAACAAAACAAAATAAAGACCATAAAGTCCACAACTTATAATAAAATATAAATAATCTTTATTAGATACAGTATAGAAAACAGGTGAGGACACAGTGCCACATCAAGTACAAGCCACCGCATAAACGCATGACTGCACCAGGGGCGCACAGAGCCAGGGGACCATGGCTGCCTAGATTTCAATAAAGTTATCAAAACCATTCCCTCCCTAATAAGGGGGTATAGAAAAATAGTGAAAAATAGTAAATTACGTATTGTAATAAATGATTATATCTGCACCTGTGTGGCATATGGAATCTAACAAAATTCTAAATTAGACAAACAAATTGCTTATAGTATAAGAAACTCAATGCCACCAAAGGCAGAAATTCTAACAACAGGGGAATGAATGTTATTACCTTTAGATAGAAAGCAACCGTACAGGTTCCCGGGGTCTGTGCCCACCCTGACGCACGTTTCGGAAGCACTCCTTCAGGGGGCATGAGGCATATGTAAAACCAAGAGCCAATGTCATAAAATAGCATTAAAACAAACATAATTACAAATGCATACTGTAGTAGGGGTGAAACCCCTTTAAAATATATACCTTTGGAGTTTGCATATTGGTATGTTCTTCTCATGCTTCAAAAAGATAAAGTTACCTTATTTGGCTTCCTATGAATTTGGCTATAATGTGTATATGTCAGAGAGAGGTTAGATTAGATATTAAAAAAATACAATTTGATAATTCATGTATGAGATAACAAATTTTAGCAGAAATTAGTAGTTTTTTGCAAATGTTCAATAACAAGGTTAACGTTTCTCCTTGTGGAGGGTGACATACCGGCTCTGGCAAGCCAAGGTAAGGAGGCTTATTCGCCATGCAATGCTCCTCTGGGAAATTTAATATGCAAATTGCCTCTTCCTGATCTTGATGAGGAAGTGTAGTGGAGTTAGCTGCTCCTGATTCATGAAGTAGCGCCCTTCTCTCCGGGGTGCCTGATCAGTGGGGAGCGCCACAGTGCGCCACACTAGAAATCTTACTCCAGTCAGGGGCTGGAGTGATATTTCTGACATAGGGAACACTCTAGCTCATCATCAACTAAATGAGCTGTGGCATCAAACCTCCGCTGCACTCCCATCCTGCCTTACCTCCACCCATTTCAGGGGAGCAGGGAGAAACTGGGGTTAAAACTAAACATGTGGGAAATTTTTGGTGCAGCTCTGAGTTGTGCCAAAATTTTGCAACTTTTCAAAGCTTTTATAACCCTTTTTGGGCATAAAAACTTTGCAGATCCGAGCTCATAGTCTTAATGTGGCTGTGTCATCAAATTTCACAATACAAGTTGCATACACTATGAAATACAGCTCTGGCAAAAATTAAGAGACCACTGCAAAATGTTCAGTTTGTCTGATTTTTCTCTTTATAGGTATATTTATTAGTAAATTGTAAATTGTTCTTTTATTCTATAAACTTCTGAGAACATGTCTCCGAATTTCCAAGCAATAAATTTTGTATTTTTTTCTGACAAAGAAAAATGGTCAAAATAAAAAAACAGTGCTTTCAGACCTCAAATAATGCAAGAAAACAATTTCATAGTCATTTAGAAACAACAATACTAATGTTTTTACTCAGGAAAAGTTCAGAAATCAATATTTTGTGGAATAACCATGATTTTTTATCACAGCTTTCATGCGTCTTGGCATGCTTTCCACCAGTCTTTCACACTGCTTCTGGCGCAAAAATGTAAGCAGTTCTTCTTTGTTTGATGGCTTGTGACTATCCATCATCCTCTTGATTACATTGCAGAGGTTTTCAATGGGGTTCAGGTGTGGAGATTGGGCTGCCCATGACAAGGTTTTGATGTGGTTGTCTCTTAATTTTTGTCAGAGCTGTAGGTCTCTTAGAACTGATGAGGCTGATGTACTTACTTTCAAAATTGATGTCAGAATAATTTTATAATACTAATAATACTGATTATACTGAGTCTAGGAAAGAGCAAGCAGTTCATGAGACTAATTTCAGTCTGTGACGGCGAGACTGTCAGCTGCAGCTTGTTCTGAGCAGTCTGAAATCTCAGGAGCAGCAGGGAGGAGGGGCACTGAGGAGGTGTCAGTCAGGCTAGATGGGTGGAGATTTAGTGGAACCTGAGATGAGGAACACTGATGAGCTGTCAATCCAGACGGGTGGGAGGAGATTGAGTTTAAACTTTAACAAGGGATTATACAGCCATTATGACATTGATTATCAAAGTAAGTTCACCATCCTCATCAGGTCAAAGAGATCCATTTAATACTGTATGCAGAAGTTTGGATCTGCTTTAAAGGGAACCTGTCTCCTCAAATTGGCGGGATATGTAAATGACTTTTTTCCGGTCCGATGGGCAGCGTTTCGTCTTTCATTTCTCCACCCCATCCATCCCTGTTGTCGACAATATGTTCGAGAATTAGAGTACTTGTCCTCCATAGTTTGCGCGTGCGCAATGCAATCTTCGCTCGCGCATGCGCAGTATGCTTTGTCCTATGGAGGACAAGTACTCTAATTCTCAAACATATTGCGGACAACAGGGATGGATGGGGTGGAGAAATGAAGGTGAAACGCCGCCCATCGGACAAGAAAAAAAGGCACTTACATATCTCGCCAATTTGAGGTGACAGGTTCCCTTTAAATCAGGTTAAGTGTACACAGAGAATCCCCCTCCATAAACCACCACAAAAGCTGCAAAAAAAAGGAAGAAAGCGATCAGAAAGTAATGTTTGTTGTATCTGGTTATCCTGTATTTCATTATCAAGACTGTTAGTGAACTGCATGTTTGCACAAATATGACAGATCTTTGTCTTGCTTCATTTCAGTATTAAATATCAGTTTTTACAGAATATTTCCACTGAAATGTGTCTAGAAGATATTTTCCTGAATGTGTATCCTTCAGCGGATGCGTGTGCTTTGTCATTGTTAGCTTGCTGGTTATAACTGAACTCCACTTATAACTATCATCAATCATCTCATCTGTTTGGCTTCCAACATTTCCCTCATTCCAGGACAGGCAGATATCACTATAATTTGTGTATAGTAAGGATTTATTTGCTAGTAATTTTTTTAAAGGGAACTTATCACACTGTTAATCTGCACATATAGGATTAATCTGCAGGTTAATAACATTCCAATGCTGTCCGCCCGCCATACTGAAAACGCGACCATCAGGAGGAAATGATCTTTTTCCCCATAAGAGCTGCCGGTTTTCAGTCAGACAGGCGCAGCCGACGCGGCTACAGTCACTGCTCCCAGCATGGTGAGTGGCGGCTGTAAGCATACCCCAGTTCTTTGATTCACAGCATGCTCTGCACAGTTGCACTGCAGAGTGAGCTGTCAGTCAAAGTGATGAGGTGTGCTTACAGCCGCTGATCACTGGTGAGTACTGCATGACTGAAAGCCGGCAGCATCCGGGAGGATTAAAGTTCATTTTGGCCAGATGGCCGTGCTTTCACTAAATCAGACAAGCAGCATTGGAATGCTATTAACTTGCAGATAAATCCTAAATCTGCTGGATTATAGCATTTGGGTCCCTTTAAATTAAGGGTGGGGAGCCTCACGCCCCAGGGCCATTTATGGCCCTCGATGACCTTTTATCAGGCCCCAAGCAGATTCTCAGGGACAGCATTCTTGGGCAGGGAGGTGTATTTTGATTGCAACCAGCTCATTAACTTCTTCTTGCTCTGTTAGCACACACACAGTGTTCACTACTGAACACTGAAGGGCATGCAATGAAAGATTACGTCCTGACATCAGTGCCACAGTCAGGATGTACTTTGTGGGCGGAGTTTATACGGCCCCCGAAGGATGGAATAAACATCCAAATGGCCCTTGGCAGAAAAAAAGATTCCCCACCCCTGCTCTAAAACATTCTAGACATTTAAAGATTTTGCATATCTGTCCCATAAGAGTCTAGGAAAGCATTGCTACAAGAAAGGATCATCAGATTCTCTGGAATTGTGAAGGGCCCGTCGGCCATAGACGTGTGTCTACCATACACATTTCTAATACTACATTCCCGTGATTCCTGCTTTCGGGGTATGTATCTGCTGCGGACCTCCTGCAGTGGAAAATCCTCAGTGTCAAAAACCAGTGCAGATTTGATAGCGGATAAGCAGTTGCTCTTCTGCAGGCGACGTTTGCGGCATAAATTGACAAAATGCAGATTAAAAATCCACAGCTTTAGTCAAATGGAGAAATTGCTTTTTCATTTCCTTTACTTGCACAATTGTGCAGTATTATAATATTTCCTGAGACAATTTCCTTGTTTTACAGGTGTTTTGGATAAATTAATATTCTGACTTTCAGGAAGATTTTGTCAATTATGGGAAAGGAAAGTAGTTGAATGTCGGAGCCCAGATTCTTTTAGGGTTTTTAGACCCAAACCATTTGAAAGTAAAATATATCATCACCTGTCTGGGGTTGTCCCTTTTATTAAAAAGCAAACACTAGGCGGCCGCAGGCAGGCGATTTTTTTCGGCATCTCAGTGAGGGGCGCTGTGGAGGTTTCTGGGATCCTATTCTGCATGCAGGGATTTCACAATTCGGAAGTTCAGACTTGATATTGCATGAAAGTTCAGACATGAATTTTGCTAGAAAGTTGGGTACTTTTGGGAGGCATTAGCAACACTTCTGGGCAATTTTTCTAATAAATATTATTTAAAAGGAACCTGTCATGTAAAATAATGCTATTAACCTGCCAAAATGGGGTTTATATGCGGTTAATAGCATTCTGACACCGTGCAGCCGCCTGCAGAAATGGGGTTTATCTGCAGTCAGTAGCATTCTGACACCGTGCAGCCACCATACTGAGAGCCCCGCAGCCAGAAGGAAATTAACTTTATACCACCCAGCAGCATCGCTCTTTCAGTCACAAGTGTGGCACCGGCGCGGTTTCAGTCACTGCTCTGAGCCGGCTGTCAGTCAGCGTTAGGGGTGCAGATAGAGGTCACGCTCACTATGCACAGACTGAAACCGCACAGGCGCCACCCCCGTGACTGAAAGAACAAGGCTACCGGGGGGTATAAAGTTCAGTTCATTTCCTCTCGGTAGCAGGGCTCTCAGTGCTGACGCTGCATGGTGTCAGAACGCTATTAACCTGAAAATTAACCCCATATCTGCAGGTTAATAAAGTCATTTTACATGACAGGTTCCTTTTAAATATCATTAATTTGAAATATTGCCCAGAAGTGTTTCTAATGCCTCCCAAAAGTACCCAATTTTCTAGCAAAATTCATGCATGAACTAGCAAGTTGTGAGATCCCAGCATGTAGAGCATCCCAGAGCTGTCCGCAGCCCCCTCAAGATCCCAGCATGTAGAAGATCCCAGAACTGTCCGCAGCCCCCCTCACTGAGATCCAAGCATGTAGAAGATCCCAGAAACCTCTGAAGCCCCCCTAACTGAGATCCCAGCATGTAGAGGATCCCAGAAACATCCGCAGCCCCCCTCACTGAGATCCAAGCATGTAGAAGATCCCAGAAATGTCCGCAGCTCCCCTCACTGAGATCCCAGCATATAGAAGATCCCAGAAACGTCTGAAACCCCCCTAACTGAGATCCCAGCATGTAGAGGATCCCAGAAACGTCCGCAGCCCCCCTCACTGAGATCCAAGCATGTAGAAGATCCCAGAAACGTCCGCAGCTCCCCTCACTGAGATCCCAGCATATAGAAGATCCCAGAAACGTCTGAAGCCCCCCTCACTGAGATCCCAGCATGTAGAGGATCCCAGAAACGTCCGCAGCCCCCCTCACTGAGATCCCAGCATATAGAAGATCCCAGAAACTTCTGAAGCCCCCCTAACTGAGATCCCAGCACGTAGAGGATCCCAGAAATGTCTGCAGCCCCCTTCACTGAGATCCCAGCACGGAGAAGATCCCAGAAACGTCCGCAGCCCCCCTCACTGAGATCCCAGCATGTAGAAGATCCCAGAAACGTCTGAAGCCCCCCTAACTGAGATTCCAGCATGTAGAGGATCCCAGAAACATACGCAGCCCCCCTCACTGAGATCCCAGCATGTAGAAGATCCCAGAAATGTCTGAAGCCCCCTTAACTGAGATCCCAGCACGTAGAGGATCCCAGAAATGTCTGCAGCCCCCCTCACTGAGATCCCAGCAAGTAGAGGATCCCAGAAATGTCTGCAGCCCCCTTCACTGAGATCCTAGCATGCAGAGCAGGATCCCACAATCCCTCCGCAGCCCCTCAATGGCAAATCACAAGTTCTATGTGCACACGTACAGGATTTCGCGCAGAAAATTCCTGAGAAAAACTTCCAACAGGTGGCGCTATAGAGTTTAAGTCCTCTTTTTTTCAGAAGTGGCAATTTGCATATTATATTTCCCAGAGGAGCATTGCACGGCGAATAAGCCACCTTACCTTGACAAGCCAGAGATGGTATGTCACTCTCCATAAGGAGAAACGATACCCCTTAGACCCCAGTCCAGAGCCTCTCACCTAGCCAAATTAGTTCTCATGCTTTGCACTGACGACGGCCAACAGCCCGAAACACCGTGTCTGCGAATTGAGATACTGATTTGGCTTTTATCCTAAGTCATATTGCACGACTCGTTAAAGGGTTGATTGTGACTTGTAGGATCGCTACTTCCAACAGGTGGCGCTATAGAGTTTAAGTCCTCTTTTTTTCAGAAAAGGCAATTTGCATATGAGAAAAACCTGAAATTTTCTGCAAGAAATCTGCATGCGTTTTTGCTGCGTTTTTGCGGAAATCCGCAAAAAAAATGCAAAATTAATGAACATGCTGCGTTTTTTTACCGCGATTCCTTTTTTTTCGTGGAAAAAAACGCATCATGTGCACAAAACATGCGGAATTCATTCTAAATGATGGGATGCTTATTGTATGCTGTTTTTTTGCAGTTTTATAGCGTTTTTATCGGGAAAAAAAACGCGAAAAAACAGCAACGTGTGCACACAGCCTTATATTATGAGCTCTTGTGCTGAAGCAGCGCTGGTGCATTTTGTCCTCAGCAGTTACAGCTCTGCATGCTGGGAGCCCACATCTCAGACGTTTATATCCAACTTTTTTGGAGAAAATCGTGCACTGCGTCCTTTAGATTGGAATTAGGGGCACTCCTGGACATTTTTTCTAATTAATGTTATTTAGTAAAATCATCAGTCTGCGCTGCACACTGTTTTCTTAAAGAAAAAGGTAATCCCTGAGCAGGTGATAATTGCTCAGTAAATATGCAAGATACTTTAAGGCCGGTTTCACACGTCAGTGGCTCCGGTACGTGAGGTGACAGTTTCCTCACGTACCGAAGCCACTGACACACGTAGACACATTGAAATCAATGCATCTGTGCAGATGTCATTGATTTTTTGCGGACCGTGTCTCCGTGTGCCAAACACGGAGACATGTCAGTGTTCGTGGGAGCGCACGGATTACACGGACCCATTAAAGTCAATGGGTCCGTGTAAAACACGTACCGCACACGGACGTTGTCCGTGTGCAGTCCGTGTGCCATGCAGGAGACAGCGCTACAGTAAGCGCTGTCCCCCCCACATGGTGCTGAAGCCGTGATTCATATCTTCTCTGCAGCAGCGTTTGCTGTAGAGAAGATATGAATAATCCTTTTTTTTTTTTGTTTCTCGTGTTTAACATAAAGATCCCATAGGGGTGGAGCTGCATATTCATGACTGTAAATGAGCAGCCCCACGTGACCGCTCATACAGTAGAAGGTGCGGCCAGGACAGGAAGCAGCGCCAGCCAGCGAGGGAGCCGGGTGAGTATTTTAATAACAGCGGGCGGGCGTACAGGGGGTGGGAGGGGGGTGGGGACATGGATCTTTATGTTAAACACGAGAAACAACAAAAAAAAAAGGATTATTCATATCTTCTCTACAGCAAACGCTGCTGCAGAGAAGATATGAATTGCGGCTTCAGCACCATTTGGGGGGGACAGCGCTTATCTCTAGCGCTGTCTCCTGCACGGTGCATGTGGTACCCAGTGGGCACACGGGCGGCACACGTGTGCCGCTTGTGTGCCAGACTGATGTGCCACAGAAACGCACGGGCACACGGACACGGATAATTCCGGTACCGATTTGTCCGGTACCGGAATTATCTGGACGTGTGGGACTGCCCTACAGCTGAACGCTCCAGTCCCGAGTGCCGGCGGCAGTGCCGTGTATTGATGCGAGAGACTCGCGAGAGTTTCTCGCATTGCACTCACAAGTGTGATCCCGGCCTAAAAGTTTCAATAACAATTTAATTCTGTTCATTGAAATCTCTGGTGCTTGTAGGCATATGAGTCCAGTGGGCGGTCCTACTCAGTGATTGACAGTCATCGAACCCCCACCTCCTGGACTCATATACATGCAAACACCAGGGATTTCAATGAATAAAATACAAAGTATGCTAAATCTTTTCCCACAAGCCAATTCATCATTCTGCTCATCGTCTCCTCTATACCACCCTGTTCACGGATCAGATGCATATACAATGTGACAGGTTCTTTTTAAACAGACCGAACATCACTGATATACAATAGCACCTAAATGAATGGGTGTTGACTTAATTTGTATTCATTACTACAGGGTTTTTTTAATTTGAGGATTAAAGGCAAGTAAAAGAAATATTTACAACTTAAAGTTTTATTCCAAGAATTGCAAATTACCCCCTACCAATAAGAAAATGCCTAGCACTGTACTTGGCTTTCTCCAGCAGTTCCATAGACAATGAATGGAGCAGAAGTCACGCATGTGCTGTTATTCCTCTCTGAGGAGCCCCAATCTTATCATTGTGGACCCATGTTGTTAGGAACATTTGTGGTCTCAGCAGTCAGCCCTCTAGCAACCAATATGTTATCCCCTACTCAATGAAGAGGATATAACCTTGCAATTCTGGGAATAACCTTTTAAAGGTAACCTGTCACATCATTTCAAGCATCTAACCTGTGCCCAGGGCATCTAATCTGCTGGCATGAGTGCAGAGGCTGCTGTAATCACAGGACTATATTAGCCATCTCGTTACCTCTGCAGGCACACCGACAGCTTATTATTCCCTGTTTGGGTAAGATATTAATAGTATTTTTATATCTTTTTCTATGGTGTATGTTTTTAATCAAACCTCTTCCAATGCATAGATAATCTTCACAATTAATATTTACCTATTGTAGGATCTGAATCACTCCAGTAGCAGTGGTGGTAAATGGCAGACAGCTTTCATGGAATTATCAGGATTCTCATTTGTCCCTTTCAGTGTTTGGAGTTAGTATATTTGTACTTGTTGTGTAGTCTGCTGATTTTATGGCATTGAAATCAGACAGTCTGATCATAGAGGACAAGAACAAGCTCTTTGGTGCCATCTATAGGAGGTAGCTGTCAATATCGACCGGCCCTTTAAAGGGACACTGTCACCTGAATTTGGAGGGAACAATCTTCAGCCATAGAGGCGGGGTTTTCGGGTGTTTGATTCACCCTTTCCTTACCCGCTGGCTGCAATATTGGATTGAAGTTCATTCTCTGTCCTCCATAGTACACACCTGTGCAAGGCAAGATTGCACCTTGTGCAGGCGTGTACTACGGAGGACAGAGAATGAACTTCAATCCAATATTGCAGCGAGCATGCAGCCAGCGGGTAAGGAAAGGGTGAATCAAAAACCCCAAAACCCCGCCTCCATGGCTGAAGATTGTTCCCTCCAAATTCAGGTGACAGTGTCCCTTTAAAGAGCATTGTCACATGGCTTACAATATAAAGCTAAATTTTCTCCAAAAAGAAAGACGTCTAATTTCAGACAGCTGTTTTGGAGTTCTTACATCTTGTCAGTACAATTATGGAGAATGATTGACTACTGAGACATGTTTGACAGAGGGTTTCATAAGCAAACATCCTTTAGGCCGCAGTCACATTAGCATATAGCATCCAATGCGAGAACATCAGACGTGATAAGCGCAGCTCCAGCTCTGCTGCAAGCGTGATCCGAGTGTCAGTGCTCTGTGCTTTGATTCTCTCGCATGAGACGATCGCAGCACAGCTGCAGAAGAGACGGAGACAGTAATTTCTCCATCTCCTCCATTGCCAGCATTCGCGGTACTCGCACTGCACTCTGATCACATCTGAGTGCAGTCTGATGTTTCACATGCACCCATTGACTTGTATAGGTGTGATCCGATTCTCTGATGCACTCGCAGCATGCTGCCATTGCTCTCTCATGCCGAATCGTAACGAGAAAATAATCACAGATGTGATCTGCCCCATAGAATAACATTGTGCCGAGTGCTGTGTGATGTTGTGCGGTCCTGAAAGACGCGCCACATGTCTGTCTCTGCGGGTGATCCGCAGACATCTCTGGACGCATAGTGACAAGGAATTTGTAGAAATCCCATCCACTATGCTGTCACATCTGGCCACTGCGGGTTGGATGCTGCATAAGTGCGCAGCGTCAAACCCGCAGCAGTTCCTGATCGTGGGCACATACCCTTATTGTAAAACGCTGCCTTTTTTCAGAAAAAAAAATACTACTTATGAACATGCCCAAAACTCTCTTATGAAAGGTTCTTACACATCCAACCAGTCTCTTACATTGCAAGGAGCAAAAATCAGCCAGAACCCTGACAAAATGATCTGCAATTGAGGGTCATTTAACGAGTATTCTGATTCTAAGGGCTTGTTTCCACTTGCGAGATATACGTCCGTGTCTCGCATGTGGAAACGAAGCTCTGGCGCCGGCACTCCGGAGCGGAGCGTGTGGCCGCATAGGAACACCTGGAGCCGCACGCTCCGCTCTGGAGTGGCGGCGCCAGAGCTTCGTTTCCACATGCGAGACACGGACGTATATCTCGCAAATGGAAACAAGCCCTAAGCCATGTATCCAGGCTCTTCAGCCGATCATAGGTAACGCCTAGGTTAGCTAGCTCCAATAGGTGGCACCAGAGACCCTGTTCTGCTCTTGGGTGAAGACTTTATTTGCATATATTCCTTCCCAGGGGAGCATTGCATGGCCTATAAATCTCCCTAAGCCAGTTTACCACTCTCCTTAATGAGAAACATTACCCTTTAGACCCTTATTGCCAACAAATCGAAATTTTGGCTTTATTCTAGGGGTGATCTAGTTACTAGCATGTTCCTGAAGCTCTAATCCATGTTTCTTATCTAAAATGCCTTGGAAGCTGAGGATTTTTTAAAATTATGATTCATAAAACCAGTATTTTTTGTCTAATAATAAAGACATTGGAGTCACCTGCAGATATTATAGGGTATGTCGAATTTAGTGAATCATATAAATTAATTTCACCCTCATTTCAACTGCGTCCTCAATTCCCCAGTATTCCTTTTACAGTAATAGCCTAGTTCTTCTCTCCAAAATGTTTGCTAATTGGTCTGACTCTACAATTCTTGGCAAAAAAAATACAATCCTCTTAGTGCGGAGCAGCAGCAAAGTTTCCCAATGCCAAGTAGTAATAAGTCTATAAGGCACTTATTGGCTGCAGAGTTGGTTCATATTGGCGTCCCGAATGCAGCTGCCGCACCCTGCCTGGAGATGCCATAGAACTTCTCCTTTGTATTAAAACCACGTGCTATGAAGAGTTGCAATCATCACCCTAATGTGCTCTGCATACTGACTACACAGAACTCCAGGGGTAGCCTGGCATAGCGCGGCTTCTATAGAGAAGTCATGAATAGCTTTAAGAATTGTGACTCCTTACCCACCCCTCATTGAATTGTTACAGGTCCACTGGCTAGCTGGCACTCGTCCATGAAGATCAGTTCCACCCTACGATGAATGCCACACTGCACAATCCCGAACTGTAAAGTGATTCATGTTGTACTTTGTGAGTCTTACGTTGGGGGAGTTTGTGTACACTTCCCTACTGCAAAGCAAATTTTAAGACCTCACAAAAGGGTTTATGGAGGCCATGCCTAAGATTTGCCCACAAAAAAATATTTTTTTAGAGGATATTCTAAGAACATAGCTCTCCAGATTTACGAGGTTAGAGCTGTAAATCCTATACACTAGAACAGAGAAAGCTACAGCCAAGCTCTTTGTGTCAGGGGACCCCAAGTCTCCTTGTAGGTAATGGCCCCAAAGGTGGAACTCTCATCTATCAGACATTTATGGCATATCCCGGAAAGAAAGAGCCCTGTACCTGAGTGCTGTCTTTGAATATGAGTGATGGTTGTATCCAAGTATCGAGGGGGTTGTCCAGGACTTTTATACTGATGGCCTATCCTTAACGTAGGTCAATATCTGATCGGTGAAGGTACAATGCTCAATACCACAACCGATTAGCTGCTCTCAGTGCTGGCGGAGGACGGATGTACACAGTTATGAAGCTGCACAGCTCTTAGAACTGTAGAGTGGCCATGGCCGGGTACTTCACATCCGTCCTCTATTTGAATTGATAGGGGGCAGAGGTGCAGTACTCATCCGCGGCCACTATGCAGTTGAAGGAGCTATGTAGTTACATTCCGCAAGTGAGCACATCCGGCACAGTCCTCACCAGATACAGCTACAGGTGGAGGTACAGGGTGTCGCACCCCTACCAATCAGATATCGATTACCTATCCTAAAGAAAATCCCTGACAACCCGTGTTAGAACTTGGATAAGATTTGTACTGTAACATATACTTCACATTATTTAGGCAGATAGGTTTTACCTACATTTTATTATCGATGCGTATGGCAAAGCTCTACTACATTTCTGTAACATTTCAGCACATAGCACCTGCTCATATCCACACGATAAAGAATTCATAGAGAAATGAATGCAATCTGCTATACGCACGGAAACACACAGCTGGCATACTGGCATGGTGACTCATGTCCTTCAGTCGCAACCAACATAGACTTGATTAATTTGCAGTTGCCAACACAATTCGTTATGGATGTCACATGAATCAGTGCAATCAATACAGTCATATTTGCCGGGGAAGAAGAAATGGTCACATCTTGATAGTATAGTTTTTTCATATACTGTATATGTTGTAGCGTTTGGTAGATTAATATACAATTCAGTCATCAATCAAATTCAAAAATAGGTGGAACCATGAAAGACGAGAATGTTTCAGTGCTCCAAATGACTGCACAGCAAGAATTACAGTATTTCATATAATTCCAACATATTTTGTTAAATGGCACAAATACAAAAACAAATGGTTAAGGGCTTAACAAAAAAAGGGAGAATCCAAAATTGAATAGCTTATGTTTCGTAATGAGGAGGCAACATAAGAGCAAAAGCCATTACATCTTACTACAATAATCATACTACAAGGACAGTTAATAGACTGCAGTACTGGTTCTTTTTGAGTAACAGTCACAACCTTTTGCACAGTTGTCACTTCTTTTTCTCTATGGTAATCAAACGGGTAGGTGGGACACTCAGTGAATTAGACTTAGCTTGAGATGGGTGCGAGTTCCTCTGGTGCCAACCACTGAGATCCTGTATTATTATTATTTATCATTATAGCGCCATTTATTCCATGGCGCTTTACATGTGAGGAGGGGTATATCAATAGTAGACAGATGGAAGGAGTGGCACACCTAAAGGCATGTGGAGATGCTTAAAATAGGATTTATTGACAGCATTTCATATCCATTGGTTACACTGCATTAAGTACAGTATTGCATAACTTTTCATGTGAACAACCCATCATCGGATGTATAAGCTATGCTTACTGCATGTAGCAAGACCAGGACAGCAGGGTATGCAAGTATGAGATGAAACAGGCCAGGTGTGTGGAGACACACAAGAAATTAAAATATATGTATGTATATAAGCACAGCATCACTCTGTAACGGCCAAGGTATATGCAAATGCTGAATATTTGAGATATGAACTGCATTATTGCTAAATAATATGTACTTACAAAAATAAATGTTCTTAGCACATAAATTGGCCAATTCAGGTATGCATATCAACCACAGCAAGGTGACACTTCTCTGATAGACCTACTCTAATATTTAGCAAACACATAAATAAAAGAAATTTACTAGAAAACTGGTAACTTGCTTACAGAAATTTGTTACCTTGATAGCAGAAAATGAAATGTGCCAAGAACATTTGTAAGAAGTTTCTAATCTGGAATCTTCATGGCAGAATGATAAGTGAGTACTTAGATTGAAAACAGCACTGATAGTAAAATGAAAGCTAGTAGGCGCAGAGGAGATTTTTAGACATCTGGCTGGAACTGAGTCAAAAAGAAGGAAAAGCAATCTCCTAACAAACAAGTTAAAGTTAAAAACTATGCTTTCTAACTGCTCAGGCCACATGGTTGCGTGAGCCTATCTTGGGTAATGACATCAATGGTATTTGCCGGGGATAATACAGTAACTCGGCATGGACTATCACACAGGGAACCAGACATAAGAACACAAGACCTGGTGCTGGAGCTGGGACAGGTGAGTAACATGGCTCCAGAAAGTCATTGTGAGTTGGTAGAGTTGAGGATTCCCAAAGTGCCAACAAACATACCTTAACAGTATTGAGAAGATACTCAGGAAGGTGCCATCATGTTCTCATCATCTTCAGCACAGTGTGGAGACTGTGGGGGAATCAAACGTTTTTAAGAATTTGGGCAGTATTGATTGAATTTAAAGCTTTATAGAGAACAACTGGTGTAACTCAAAGATTGCACACCCTTGTTTTTAGCAATTTGTTATTAAAGAGGTTGTCCATTTTGGATAACATCTCTTTTTAGAACAGTTTGCCAGTCAATTAGCTGATGCATAGAATTCCCCGCTGCTGAGACCACCGACAAACTACCTTGTGGAAAATGAAGCAATGCATGATGCTCATTGATGTGAAATATGTCTTTTTTGCATCTTTTTGACCTCTCTGGTCTAATAGAAGAAGGACGCACTGAGAATTTGACCTCTGCTGAAGTAGTTCTAGAATTGAGGCTTGCTTACCGTAATATATTTATACCATAATTCATGTCATCCTATGTATGTATTCTATAGTAGTGTATTTTGTAACATGACATATTCTTACTTGTTCTTTCTCTGTGTGTGTTGTAGGCTGGTACTAATGGTTACATGGCGCCTGAGATGCTAAAGGATGAGAGTTATCTGTATCCAGTTGACTGGTTTTCGGTGGGCTGCACTATATTTGAAATGGTCGCAGGCCACACGCCATTTAGGGATCCAAAGGATAAAGATAAAAGTAAGGATGAGCTGAAACGCAGGACATTGGAGGAAGATGTTGTATTCACCCATGCAAATTTTACTAATGAATCAAAGGATATATGTAGACTATTTCTCGCCAAGAAGCCTGAGAATCGGCTGGGAAGCAGGTGAGATTCACAATACATGACCGCTTTATGAGTTATGACACAGGGCACAATGTGTTACTTTTGGGTCTGTACAGGGGCAACAAAGGGTCCTGTAAAATGGAGATGATTCATTCTGATAAGGCCAACTAAAAACTGGAAAGCTAACACTCATGTGCCATTTTGATTTGCACCCAAATCTGTGTATACTCTAAAGGTACCGTCACACTTTGGCGACGCTGCAGCGATACCGACAACGATCCGGATCGCTGCAGCGTCGCTGTTTGGTCGCTGGAGAGCTGTCACACAGACCGCTCTCCAGCGACCAACGATCAGGGGAAAAACTTCGGCATCGTTGAAACTGTCTTCAACGATGCCGAAGTCCCCGGGTAACCAGGGTAAACATCGGGTTACTAAGCGCAGGGCCGCGCTCAGTAACCCGATGTTTACCCTGGTTACCATCGTTAAAGTTAAAAAAAACAAACGCTACATACTTACCTTCCGCTGTCTGTCCCCGGTGCTGGGCTTCTCTGCTCTGGCTGTGAGCACAGCGGCCGGAAAGCAGAGCGGTGACGTCACCGCTCTGCTTTCCGGCTGCCCGCCGCTCACAGCCAGAGCAGAGAAGCGCTTAGTAACCCGATGTTTACCCTGGTTACCAGCGAAGACATTGCTGAATCGGCGTCACACACGCCGATTCAGCGATGTCAGCGGGACCTCAACGATCAAAAAATGGCCCAGGCCATTCCGACACGACCAGCGATCTCACAGCAGGGGCCTGATCGCTGGTACGTGTCACACATAGCGAGATCGCTACTGAGATCGCTGTTGCGTCACAAAACTTGTGACTCAGCAGCGATCTTGCTAGCGATCTCGCTATGTGTGACGGGGCCTTAACAAGAATCTCAGTAAAGATATTGATAGCATATTACTGGTATAAGCTGTCAGTGTTTAATTCATGGAGAGTGCACATACATGATACCCACCAATCATTATAATGATGTGGTCTTTGTGCTTGGATAGTACCTTATTTGAGCCTTCACTTACAGACTCAACCTAATTCTTCCACCACAAAAACAGATCTCCTATTTCAAAATTGCTTCCAAATGACACATCATACCAAAAAAGACTGTCAAGCTGGCTTCACATATCCAACATTCATGGTCCAAGAGT
This sequence comes from Ranitomeya imitator, assembly GCF_032444005.1. Lineage (NCBI taxonomy): Eukaryota > Metazoa > Chordata > Amphibia > Anura > Dendrobatidae > Ranitomeya > Ranitomeya imitator. The sequence continues at coordinate 580,595,314 of NC_091286.1, forward strand.
GGACCATGATACATGGACTGGCCGCAGGTCTCCTGACCCAAACTCAACAACCTCAAATGCCAGTTTGTACGTTTCAGTCTGTTCTCAGACTGTGAATTTTGGATGAATGAATCCAGTCACACTGTGTGATTTCACTTATGTAGATATCAGATTTAGAGATCGTTCACACAAATGTATCCTGAGAACAATTGATGTTCCCGAAAAAATTTGTCAGTGTGTCCATGTATAAAAACACTGGACCATGCACTGTTCTCTTCTGTATCTTGGTTGAGACTCGCCTATACAAGTCTATGGGTGCACCAAAATAATCAGGCCCATAAGGAACCTCCATTTTGTATCCAAGTTTTACAGACCCATTGACATCATTAACCTAAGGAACTGTAGTTAGTCATGTACAGTTTAAAAAGTTGATGTATAAATTCAGATGCCACATAGATATAAAATATAGACATAGGGATGGCACACGGATGACAGAATGGAAAAAAATCATAGGAGTTTTCTGGATGAAAATTGGACAATTTTTCATGCGCTTGTCTGAGCCTGGCAGTAAGCATGAGGATCTCTCCAACTGTGACAAAAGGTGGTGAAAATCTCATGTCTGGGGGACAGACTGACTTCAGTTTAGGCAGGATGGGTTTTCATCTGCAGATCTATGTGCCACATACAGTACTGTACAAATATTTCAGGCAAGGATGGAAAGAATGCTACCAAAAAAAAAATGTTAATACTTTATTCGTATCAATTAACAAAATGCAAAGTGAATTGACAAAAGAGAAATCTAAATCAAATGAATATTTGATGTGACCGCCCTTTGCCTTGATTATAGTAAAGGTGAATGAGTAACCAATTATACTAAACAGGTGATAATGAGCATTTTGATATGTAAGTTGAAACATGGTTATTAACTGAAACTGCTGTGTGTGAGGATTGAAACTGGGTGAGAAGCAGCCAAACTCTGCTGCAAAGGTGAGGTTGTGGAAGACAGGTTCATGTTGCAGGTCATACACCATAGTAAGACTGAGCAAAGCAGCAAGACACAATATTGTATCAGCTAGGGCTCACAGGCAAGGATGTCAAAGCAGGCTGAGGTTTCAACATGTGCTGTTCAAGCTTTTTTGAAGCACCAAGTAACGGGCAACGATGAGAACTGTAGATGCAGTAGTCGGCGAAGGAAACAGTCCAGCAGATGAAATACGTATCAGACTTCTCTTCAAAATCAGAAGATGGGACCAGGCTACATTTATCTACTGTTCATACATGTCTGTCCAGAAGGCCATAAAAGAGGGACTGCCAAAAATCATACCTTTTACATAAAAGCAAGTGACTCAACTATGCATGAAAACATGGGAACATAGGAACAATGGCAACAGGGGCATTGGACTGATGAATCAAAATGTGGAATATTTGGCTATAACAGAAAGCAGGGCTGGAGAGCAATAATAATGAGTGTCTGCAGTCAACCATGAGCCATGGTGGAGGTTCCTTGCAAATAGAGTTGAGATTTTGGTCAGGATTATAACACCATGAGGAAGGCATCTGATTGGCTCCAAATTTATTCTGCAATAGGACAACGACCCCAAATATGCAGCCAACGTCATTAAGAACTATCTTCAGAGTAAAGAAGAACAAGGAATCCTGGAAGTGATGATATGGCCACCACAGAGCCCTGATCTCCACATCGATGGGTCTGTCTGTGATTACATGAGGAGACAGAAGGATTTGCAGAAGAGACATCCACATACTATCTGTGGTTAGTTCTCCAAGATGTTTGGAAGTATCTCACTGCCGAGTTCCTTCAAAATCTGTGTTTAAGTATATCTAGAAGGATTGATGCTGTTTTAAAAGGTGGTGACACCAAATATTGATTTCATTTACCGTAGATTTCTCTTTTGTTTATTCACTTCACATTTCGCTAATTGCTCAAAGCAATCTACCAACACATCCATTTTTGAAGGCATTCTTAATTTGAGCATTTTCTCTACACCCGCCTAAAACTTTTGTACAGTACGGTATATCTTTTAGACACATATCTACATTGTCCCAAATAATAGCTTATCAAGAAGTATAGCTGCAAGGCAAATAGGTTTTGTTTATCAATAGCAAAAGTAAATTGTTTGAGTTTGTTTTTTGGGCCTGTAGACAAAATTTACAATTTTTGGGGCCTGTACACCAAATTTACATTTTTTCCCAGCAGAGGGTGCTGTAGGTATCAGATAGAGAGGATCAGTCATCTCAAACACACAGCCTTAATTGGACTGTATATACAATTTATTGTACTTTTCAAAATAAATTAAGAAAATAAAAAAAAAAGTTAAATAAGTATTATTATTAATTTTATTCCCATTATAATTCACTACAAATTTGACATACCGTAATTCCATTGTTTTATGGCAATTCATGTAATACACTGATAATTACCAGTCATAGAGTAGGTCATAGAGTGGGTTTAGCGAGAACTGGTTGAACATTTTTCTGACTCAAAAGTTCTTGAAGTTTTTTTTTCGTTCATATTTAAAATTCCACAAAACATCAGTTATAGTCCAAAAGCGGAAAACTACTGACGGTATACACATTGGAAAAGCGTCGGTAGTGTTTCGGTTTAGGATGTTTTGTGTAATTTTTAATATGAACTAATAAAACGTAAGGAATTTTTATCCCTGTAGCTTGATAGTACTGGATATTTTGTCTTCCCACCTGAGCAGTGGCATTGATCTGAGCTCCGAAGAATTACGGACTATTGTCGTGAGCTGGCAATTCCTTATTTTTCAGTATTTCTTACTTAGTATGATATCATTAGGGATAGTAAAGCCTTATTTATTTTGACAAAATATAATATATAATTTTTTGGGGGGGCTGGAAAATGTGTTTATTTGCAAGATTTTTTCACCTATTGAGATAACTGCTTTGCCATTAGATGGAGAAAGAGTAAACTAAACTACATGGTTGGTAAAAAAAAAAAAACCTCGATAAACACATAAAACTTTGTGTGATTATAAAGTATTTGTAAAAAGCAAAGACATTAAGCAAGATCTAAAAATCCAAGACTGTGAAACCTTTGTGCTGGTACTGTGGTACTGGTTGTCATAGTAGATTATGGGCTACTAAAATATGTGGTCATGGACAGCCCTACGATCTCTCTGCCAAATTCACACATAGCAGCGAAGTTGCAAGGACATCAGAAATGGAATTGGATGTAAAGAGTTCTTCATTTTTTTTGTAGGAGAATGATTGAGCAACCATTTACCACAGTGTTAAAAAATGATTCCACCATCTCTTCTGTAGTCCCTCTCCCCTCTAATCGATGCCTCCGCGACATCATCTTGAGGGTCCAATCACTGTCATAGTGACTGAAGGTTGTTATGACGACACCGGGTCGTTAGGCTCTAGCAAGCTTGTTAGACATGCTCACAACATGCTCTAAGGCCGGCGTCACACTTGCGAGTTTTACGGACGTAAGAGCGCAGAATCTACGTCCGTAAAACTCGCAAAAAATACGGCACAATAATTCTCTATGCCTCTGCTCCTATTTGCCGTATTTTACTGATCAGTATTATACGGCTTTCTACGGCCGTACAAAATCGCAGCATGCTGCGTTTGTCACCGTACTGCGCAAGAAATACGCCAATGAAAGTCTATGGAAGCGTGAAAAATACGGATTACACACGGACAAGCAGTGTGACTTGCGAGAAATACGCAGCGCTGTTAGAGAGAAAAGCCGGCAATTCAGTGCGGTGTACAGTAAAATCACACTGACAGCTTACAGTCCAATAGGTAGAATAAATGTGTACACATAGAATAGGTATATATATATATATATATATGTCAGTGAGACACATATATGTATATATATTAATATTTATTCCAGCGCTATACAGCTTGAAAGCCGGTAATTCCAATACCGGCTTTTTCTTTCTCCTTCCTAAAACCCGACATGATTTGAGACATGGTTTACATACAGTAAACCATGTCTTCTCTCCATTTTTTTTGCAGATTCCACACTACTAATGTCAGTAGTGTGTATCTGCAAAATTTGGCCGTTCTAGCTCTTAAAATAAAGGGTTAAATGGCGGAAAAAATTGGCGTGGGCTCCCGCGCAATTTTCTCCGCCAGAGTAGTAAAGCCAGTGACTGAGGGCAGATATTAATAGCCTGGAGTGGGTCCATGGTTATTGGCTCCCCCCCCCCCCCGGCTGAAAACACCTGCCCCCAGCCACCCCAGAAAAGGCACATCTGGAAGATGCGCCTATTCTGGCACTTGGCCACTCTCTTCCCATTCCCGTGTAGCGGTGGGATATGGGGTAATGAAGGGTTAATGCCACCTTGCTATTGTAAGGTGACATTAAGCCTAATTAATAATGGAGAGGCGTCAATTATGACACCTATCCATTATTAATCCAATTGTAGTGAAGGGTTAAATAAAACACAAACACATTATTTAAAATTATTTTAATGAAATAAAAACAATGGTTGTTGCAGTATTTTATTCAACGCCCAATCCAGTCACTGAAGACCCTCGTTCTGTGAGTAAAAAAACATAATAAACCAACAATATACTTACCCTCCGCAGATCTGTAACGTCCAACGATGTAAATCCTTCTGAAGGGGTTAAAACATTTTGCAGCAAGGAGCTGTGCTAATGCAGGCTGCTCCTCGCTGCAAAACCCCGGGGAATGAGTCTAAAAATAGATCAATGATCTATATTTAGCTTTATTTGCGGTGAGGCGCCCTCTGCTGGCTGTTCATAGATCGTGGGAAATTACCTAGAAAGCCAGGGAGCTTTCTAGGTAATTTCCCACGATCTATGAACAGCCAGCAGAGGGCGCCTCACCGCAAATAAAGCTAAATATAGATCATAGATCTATTTTTAGCCTCATTCCCTGGGGTTTTGCAGCGAGGAGCAGCCTGCATTAGCACAGCTCCTTGCTGCAAAATGTTTTAACCCCTTCAGAAGGATTTACATCGTTGGACGTTACAGATCTGCGGAGGGTAAGTATATTGTTGGTTTATTATGTTTTTTTACTCACAGAACGAGGGTCTTCAGTGACTGGATTGGGCGTTGAATAAAATACTGCAACAACCATTGTTTTTATTTCATTAAAATAATTTTAAAAAATGTGTTTGTGTTTTATTTAACCCTTTACTAGTATTGGATTAATAATGGATAGGTGTCATAATTGACGCCTCTCCATTATTAATTAGGCTTAATGTCACCTTACAATAGCAAGGTGGCATTAACCCTTCATTACCCCATATCCCACCGCTACACGGGAATGGGAAGAGAGTGGCCAAGTGCCAGAATAGGCGCATCTTCCAGATGTGCCTTTTCTGGGGTGGCTGGGGGCAGATATTTTTAGCCAGGGGGGGGCCAATAACCGTGGACCCTCTCCAGGCTATTAATATCTGCCCTCAGTCACTGGCTTTACTACTCTGGCGGAGAAAATTGCGCGGGAGCCCACGCCAATTTTTTCCGCCATTTAACCCTTTATTTTAAGAGCTAGAACGGCCAAATTTTGCAGATACACACTACTGACATTAGTAGTGTGGAATCTGCAAAAAAAATGGAGAGAAGACATGGTTTACTGTATGTAAACCATGTCTCAAATCATGTCGGGTTTTAGGAAGGAGAAGGAAAAAGCCGGTAATTGAATTACCGGCTTTCAAGCTGTCTAGCGCTGGAATAAATATTAATATATATACATATATGTGTCTCACTGACATATATATATATATATACCTATTCTATGTGTACACATTTATTCTACCTATTCTACTGTAAGCTGTCAGTGTGATTTTACTGTACACCGCACTGAATTACCGGCTTTTCTCTCTAATATATGTGTCTACTGACATATATATATATATATATATATATATATATATATATATATAGACAGTATATATATATTTTCTTTTCTTTTTGGGACACATGGATCACTTCTATAGCGGTATGTTGGTTTTGCTAGCCTGCGAGAAAACCACGCAGTACGGATGCCATACGGATTACATACGGAGGATGCCATGCGCAAAAAACGCTGACACACCCTGCCTACGGAGGAGCTACGGACCACTTTTTTCGGGACTTTTCAGCGTATTACGGCCGTAATATACGGACCGTATTGTTTTACGCTGTGTGTGACGCCGGCCTAAGAAGCTGGTGTGAGAGCTGAAGTGACAGTTAGCTAGAGGGAGTAAGTAAAAAAATTGGAAAAATATTTTTTAAAATCACAAAATAAAAAATATATACAGTATATACTGTATCCATAAATCAGTATTTTTATGTACATAAAAAGAAAGCAAAAAAAGTACACATATTTGGTATTGCTGCATCCGGAACCTCCTGACCAATAAAATTGACACATTTATTAAACCCTTCAGTGAACACTGTAAAAAAAAAAAACCAAAAAAACCCCCCACTTTTTCATCATACCGCCGAACAAAAAGTGGATTAAATCGTGATCAAAAAGACGAAGGTAAATAAAACTTGTATGGATAAAAATGACATCTTGTCCTGCAAAAAAAGCAAGCTGCCAAACAGCTCCAGCAGTGGAAAAATAAAAAAAAAAAGTTATAGCTCTCAGAATACAGCAATGCAGAAATAATTATTTTTTCTATAAAATAGTTTTTATTGTGTAACAGCGCCAGAACATAAAAAAAATGGTATAAATGTGGTATCGCTGTAATCGTACTGTCCCGAGGAATAAAAATGCCTTATCAATTTTACAGCACAATTCCCCCCCCCCCCAAAAAAAAATAAAAAAAAAAATCCTGAATTGCTGGTTTTTGTTCATTCTGCCTATTAAACATTGGAATAGAAAGGGATCAAAGACTTTCATGTGCTCGAAAATGGAACTAATAAAAATGTCAACTTGACCCACAATAAACAAGCCCCAACATGACTATTGTCGGCAGAAATATGGAAAACGTATAGCTCTCAAATTATGGCGATACACACTAAAAGATGCTTTTTTTGCGCAACAGCAACTAAGCATAAAAAAATATAAATCTATTAGCGCACCTATCTGAAGAATAAAGTCGTCTAATCACTTATACCACACGAAGAACAGCATAAAAAATAAGACCAATTCTTGACCTGCTGTTAATTTGTTCATTCTGCTTCCTATAGATCGCAGTAAGGCTCAGCGCACATTTATTCTGCTCTCTGCCCTGGGTTCTTACACCAGGGCTTTGGTGTAAATCTCTGAAATACATGATTCAGATGAAATCTTCAGTGGAAGATTCTCTATATTGAGGCAAATGGAGGCACTGTGGACGCTGTCTGGCCTGAATTTTCACAGTTCAGCGTTATAAACTTTTGTGAAGCACCTGGGAGTTCAAAGTGCACACCACAAATCTAGATACATTCTTTAAGGGGTTTAGTTCCCAAAATGGCATAACTTGTGGTTTAGGCACATCAGGGGCTCTCCTAACATAAGATAGCGTCTGCTAATGACTCCAGCAAATTTTGGGTTCAAAAAGTCAAATGGTGCTCTTTCCCTTCCGAGGGCTGCCATGCGCCCAAGCAGTAATTTTTCTCCACATATAGGGTATCTGCGCACTCAGAAGAAACTGAACAAAAAATTGTTACCCGATAACTTCCGGGAGGCGGTGCTACGAGATGGCCGCATTTTAACAGAGCTCCCCAACAACAGTCTTAATCTGTTGCCATCATGCCCTAAAATCAGGCAACAAGCGGGGATAAGGACCAGGCAAGAACCCCCAGCATTGGGTCCAGCTTTCTGGGGACACGAGAGGTTACAAGCACAGGTAGTTCTGAGAAGCACAGAGCACGTGGCTTCAGACGGCAGCGGCTGCGGGAGGTCACATTGGATTGCTTACCCCATCCCCCCTGCACTACAAGGGAGGACAGCGAATACTCACCGGTGGGAGATCCAGAGCAGCGGCAGAGACCGGCACGGAGGAGCACGTGACGGTGTGAAGGAGAAAGCAGGAGGTGGTGGTACCGCGTGGCAGGCTGAGATGGCTGGCGGCGCAGCTCATGGGACCTGGTGAGCAGTGAGGCCGGAGTGCACAAGTGGTGCTTATCTGCCTGTGTGGGTAAGGAGCCAGAGTACAGGGTCTCAGATTGAGGCACTGTACAGACATTACTGCAGTATTTAATGCCTTCTTTTTGACACTACAATTTAAAAACCGTAAGCAGTTCCAACTAGTGCTGCCCCCTGCTGGATTTAAGGTCTGCTCTGCTGTCATTGTGACTTTTTTCTTTTCTTTCTTTATGTGTGCAGTAGATCAGTGCTACATTGATAATTGGGAGATCTTTGTTCTAATAAACCTGCATTGGGGGAGCTGATTTGGAATAATTTCTGCCCCTTTTGTAGGATCTCTTCTAATGCATATCGGACTGGTCCCCTCTCTGTAGGTGTGGAATGATAAACTTTTTAATGTGAGTGAAACACTCAGTAGTGACGTCACTAACAGATTGACATACGCTTATCTAGTCTTTCATACACTATGGAAAAATTTGTGGCCAAACCTGGAAAAACAAATAGGCCCTCCACCTGGCAACAGAATACTACTTCTCCACCTAAAGGTACCTTCACACTGAGCAACTTTACAACGAGAACGACAACGATCCGTGACGTTGCAGCGTCCTGGATAGCGATCTCGTTGTGTTTGACATGCAGCAGCGATCTGGATCCCGCTGTGACATCGCTGGTTGTCGCTGAAAGTCCAGAACTTTATTTGGTCGTCAGGTCGGCGTGATTCGTCATGTTTGATAGCAAAAGCAACGATGCCTGCAATGTTCTTTCACAGAGCTAACAACCAGCGAGAGCAATAAGTACGTAACTGGATCGCTCCTGCATCGTTCTGGAGCTGCTGTGTTTGACATCTCTACAGCGACCTAACAGCGACGCTCCAGCGATCTAGTTTAGGTCGGATCGTTGTCTATATCGCTGGAGCGTCGCTAAATGTGACGGTACCTTAAAGTATCTACTGATATGGAACGTGAGGACATGCAATCTATTCCCCAGGCCATTACAGACATTTTGATGCCAAAAATAGATTCACGACTGGTAGCATTCCAGGCAACTTTAGATGCCATTTCTACTCAGGTCAATACACAAGGGGCACGTATAATGCCCGCAGAACAGAGAGTGTCTGATATGGAGGACATGATAACAGAGCTTTCAAGGAAGTTGGATCAGAGAGACAAAAATTTCACTTATCTTCTAGAAAAAGTTGACAATTTAGAAAACAGGTCTCGTCGTAATAACTTGAAATTAGTGGGAATCCCTGAATCGATCAAAGCAGCTGATTTTATGGGAGTGGTATCGGAATGGCTCCCGAAAGCTCTAAATTTGGCACCGCCGTCAGGTGCCCTAAAAATCGAGAGAGTTCATTGCTTGGGTCCTCCTAGAAATGATACAGATTCTAGGCCACGTCCAGGAATTTTCCGACTATTGGACTTCCAGGATAAAGTCAGCTTATTGTCGGCATACAGAAAGAGGCAATCACTATTTTATGATCACCACAAACTGTTTCTTTTTCAAGATTACTCAGCTGTGGTCGCAGCTAAATGTAAGGCCTTTAACCCCGCATGTGCGATTTTAGCTGGAAAAAATATTCGTTTTGGCCTACAATTTCCTGCAATCTTACGTTTCTCCATGAAAGGGAAAAACTGGGCCTTCAATGAGACAGAAAAAGCACTAAAACATCTTCAGCCTTCAGATCAGACCTGAAGACAGTGATCATCTTCTTGGTTCTTTCATTTGTATAACTTATAGGTTGATGTCACTCTTTAGGTTTACTGGTTGAGACATTAATTTCTTTTGCTCCAACAGGTTTACGCTCATAATTATCTTGAGCATGGTTAATAAGGTGGTTAGTTTGTTAATGTTAGGGGGGGAAGGTCCCTGCGTGTGCTCATATAGTTTCTTGGGTAATGTGGCCTCTACGCCCACTCGCTGGGATGGGTATGGAGTTTACACGTATCTGGTAATATGTTGGATAATTTCACCACGTTCAGATATAGGTTAAATGACAGATAATGGATGTACAACTAAATCCACAATGCATTCATTATATTGGTGTTCTTGAAATGTGAATGGGCTAAATTCCCCAATTAAAAGGAAAAAAGTTATGCATTATTTACAACGTTGTAACTTTCATGTGATCTTTTTACAGGAGACTCATTGGATAAGGCACAAGCATCCTTCATTATTTAGTAAAAAGTATGTTTTATGTGCAGAGGCATCATATTACAAAAAACAGAGGGGATTGGCGATACTTGTCAATAAAGGCATTAATTATGATATCTTAGAAACTTTAGAGGACCCAATGGGTAGGTTCTTAATAGTAAACATAAAAATTGAAGGGACTCCTTATTGCCTGGTAAATGTATATGCACCTAATGGCCCAAACTTACAATTTCAGACTCAATTACTCACTAAATTGGCAAGCTGGGATACGTCCAATCTAATAGTTGGAGGTGACTTTAATGAGGTTTGTGACCCGTCTATGGACAGATCAGGTTGGGTAGTCATGGGGCTGTAACACACAGGGGTCGCATACAGAAACTGATAGACTATCTAGGGCTGACGGATGTATGGAGATGGCAACATCCTACAGAAAGGGATTATTCCCATTATTCGCATGTTCATAAGGGTACCGTTACACTATACGATTTACCTACGATCACGACCAGCGATACGACCTGGCCGTGATCGTAGGTAAATCGTAGTGTGGTCGCTGGAGAGCTGTCACACAGACAGCTCTCCAGCGACCAACGATGCCGAGGTCCCTGGGTAACCAGGGTAAACATCGGGTTACTAAGCGCAGGACCGCGCTTAGTAACCCGATGTTTACCCTGGTTACCAGCGTAAAAAACAAACAAACAGCACATACTTACATTCCGGTGTCTGTCTCTTGCCGTCTGCTTCCCGCACTCACTGACTGCCGGCCGTAAAGTGAAAGCACAGCACAGCGGTGACGTCACCGCTGTGCTCTGCTTTCACTTTACGGCCGGCAGTCAGTGAGTGCGGGAAGCAGACGGCAAGGGACCTGACGGACACCGGAATGTAAGTATGTGCTGTTTGTTTGTTTTTTACATTTACGCTGGTAACCAGGGTAAACATCGGGTTACTAAGCGCGGTCCTGCGCTTAGTAACCCGATGTTTACCCTGGTTACAAGCGAACGCATCGCTAGATCAGTGTCACACACACCGATCTAGCGATGACAGCGGGAGATCCAGCGACGAAAGAAAGTTCCAAACGTTCTGCTACGACGTACGATTCTCAGCAGGATCCCTGATTGCTGCTGCGTGTCAGACACAGCGATATCGTAACGATATCGCTGGAACGTCACGAATCGTACCGTCGTAGCGATCGAAATGGCACTGTGTGACGGTACCCTAAGTCCCATACAAGATTAGATTGTTGGTTACTGGGTTTATCAATGGTTCCACTTGTTCTAACAGATATTTTGGATATTCACATATCCGATCATGCCCCGGTGGTTTTTAACCCTAGATTGGTGATCCCGGTTTGTAAGGAGCAGAGGTGGAGGTTCCCCTCTTATTTATATTCGTCTGAGGATTTTAGGGCCTCACTGCAGATGTCATGAAATATATAGAAGGAGGATAATAAGGAACATTGTAATGATGCACACTTGTTTTGGGCGGCCTCTAAAGAGGTATTAAGGGATCAAATCATCTCTTATGTTGGGAATAAATGGAAACAATTATTGGAGGCTATATTAGTAGCACAGGGAAAACTAACTCAGGCCTATAAAAAATTTAAGCTGTCCAATACATCCATAAATAGACAGAAATTTGTAGAAGCCAAAGAGGTGGATGAAAATATTGAACATGAAAGAGCGCTATACAGCTTGGATTACCAGAAACACAGGTATTTCAAATGGGGAAACAGGCCAGGGAAGTTGCTTGCCTCTCTCACCAAACCATACAAACAAGCGACTAGGATCAGCAAGATTTGTAAACGAGACGGGGAAATTACATCGGATAATAAACAAATAATTGATGAATTTGAAATTTTTTTTAGCTCTCTATATGCAGCGGGAGGAGAGGAGGTGAAGGAGGATTCGTGTTTCTTTCAGAGTGGGGTGGTTCCTAGCGTTACAGAGGATCAAAAGAATTTGCTTAATTCACCCATCACCATTACGGAGGTACTGCAGGCCATCTCTACTCTTAAGATTTCTAAAGCATCGGGCCCAGATGGCTTCAGTGGCGAATATTATAAAATTGTGGGTTCTTTGGTGTGCCCACATTTATGTGAGTTGTTTAATGGAATAATGGAGAAGGGTTACATTCCAGATAGATTTAATGAGGCCTGTATCATGCTTCCGAAGCCTGGGAAAGATCGATAAAGGTGGAGGTCTATCGTCCAATTTCATTACTCAATGCAGATTTGCAGTTCCTTACAAACATATTAACAACTAGGATTCAGCAGATCATTCCTGAACTAATCTCACCACATCAGATGGGGATTATACATGGGAAATCAATAACTTACAAAATAAGAACGGCGATTGGCATCATATTTTGTAGTAGACAATGATGGTAAGAAAAACATAGTTGTAGGTCTTGACGCAGACAAGGCCTTTGACAGGGTCTCCTGGAACTATTTACATAAGTTGTTAGAAATTAGAGGGTTTGGGTCATGGTTCTGCACTGCTATTATATTGATCTACAGAAATCCCACATCTAGACCCTTTATAAATAATTCTCTATCTTTTAATATTCAAAGGGGTACAAGGCAGGGATGTCCGCTGTCTCTATTACTATTTAATTTGGTGTTAGATCCTCTACTAAGAACGCATCAATATTAGTCTGATGTTCAGGGAATACGTTCGGGGAGTGTTGAGACTAAACTATTAGCTTTTGATGATGATATTCTGTTATTTATTGCAAACCCGGCACAAGCTATTCCAATCATAATATCGACAATTGAAAATTTTGGAACCCTCACTGGATTTAAAATTAATTACAACAAATCAGAAGCCTTGGCAATATTTAGATTGGGCAGAATGTTTGGAGGCTCATTTCCATTCCAATGGAGAGGGGAATCTATTGGACATTCGGCTTCCAGCAGATCCACATAACTTATATAGTCTTAATTATAGACCCATTATTCTTAAAGTGACTAATCTCCTTAGTTCATGGAAATACTTTACTTTGTCCTTCTCAGGGAGGTGCCATCATGATAGTTTTCCTGAAACTATTATATTTATTTCAAAGTTTACTGCTTTTTTTATCCCAATCGGACATCAATCTATTGAATGAGATCTTTCAACAGTTTATTTGGGGAATTAGAGATCGATCACGCATAAGGCTATGCAAACTACAACTGCCAAGATCGGAGGGAGGTATTATTTTCTCTGACATTGGCCGATACAACATAGCGGCAAACTTTAGATATGTTATGGAATGGTTATGAGGGTCATCCCACTTTGCTAATGTTCACTTAGAGAGGCAGATCTATCCCCATATATCTTTAATGGCCTTGGTACAGTTGACTAATGAGTAGCTCCCCAGAGATATTAAACAATATCTTATACTATGGCAAACTATTTTGTAGACGAGAAAGGAAATTGTGCAATTTAAGGGGTGGATTATCACCCTTCCAGCCTTTTCTAGACAATCCGCTATTTTTAAAGGGTAATCCTCCTAAGGTCTATAGGTTTTTGGTGCAGCAGAAATGTGTCTCAGTGATAGATCTGTTAGATCAGTGTTTTTCTATGATAACTTTTGATGAAGCGGCAACATCGTTTTCCTTTGTTTGGAGGAAGACCGTTCCTGTTCCTGCAGTCTAGCCCTCAAATATTTATTATTATTATTATTATTTATTTATATAGCACCATTAATTCCATGGTGCTGTACATGTGAAAAGGGGTTACATACAGGGTTATAGATATCGTTAACAGTAAACAAATTTACAGTGACAGACTGGTACAGAGGGAAGAGGACCCTGTCCTTGCGGACTTACATATGTAAATAATAAACTGGGAATGGGTATGAGTGATAGATTGGATATACTCCTTAGAACAGGCAGATCCCAGCTGGTGTCAACTAGTACCATATATTCTGTCCTGCGTAGAGAATTGTCACAGGCCCGGTGAGATGGTCAAAAGATATTGGGGGATTAGAGGTTCAGGACCTTTTGGAAGCTACTATGGCACAAAGAAAGGTTATTCCTTATAGCAGCTATACTGATATGCAGGGGCGTAACAACTGCGGTCGCAGGGGTCGCAGCTGCGACTGGGCCCGAGTGTTTAAGGGCCCGCCCAGTCCAGCAAACAAGCAGACAAGTCACGCACCCTACTGGCCACGCCCACAGCTTCCCCAGACTTCCAGCAGTGTGCGGCGAGTGGGAGTGTCCGTGAAGGACATGTGACCTAGCAGAAGGGCTGGGCGTGACTGTCACTGAAGCTTGACAGAGTTGGAAGGCAGCAGCTGGTGAGTGAAGCGGCTGTAAAGTGCTGATGTGCTGCTTACACCTGACACACACACACACGCACACCTGTTCTGTGCGCACAGGACCTGTGATGAGGTCACAGGAGGGGAGGAGTCAGGGGTCACATGATCAGTGGCCTCAGTGTATGCAGGACTCTGCTGTGCTTGATTGTCATGGTGCTGAATGAGGGGAAGTTTATGTGTGAGGTCCGGAGGGGTTTACAGTGTGGATGTAACAGAGCCGTGTGTGTACAAGGTGTACAGAGCGGAGCCGTGTATTTGTGTAGTGGAACAATATGTACGAGGTGTACGGAGCGGAGTCAGGTGTGTACGAGGTGTACAAAGCTGAGCCGAGGGTGAAAGAGGTGAGCGGAGTCGTGTATGTATGGGGTGTATGGAGTGGTGCTACGTGTTTATGAGGTGTAAGGAGCGGAGGCGCGTTTGTACAAGGTGTAAGGAGTAGAGCCGCGTGTGTACAAGGTGTAAGGAGTAGAGCCGCGTGTGTACAAGGTGTACGGAGCAGAGCCGTGTGTGTACAAGGTGTATGGAGCAGAGCCGTGTGTGTACGGGGTTCTCGGAGCGAAGCCGTGTGTGTACGGGCTGTAAATTTCCGAGTCGGGAAGAATGGTACACGGCTGTGGGCAGAGCCCAGCATGTGCACTGTGGGGGAGTATTGCGTGTACTCGCCAGCGTCAGAATGTGCAGTGCGTATGCTCCGGAGCCAACCAGTACACCCAATACACCCCCACACTGCACAGGTCCGGAAATGATGCACTGCAGCGTCATACCAGGAAGAAACAGCACACAGATTTCAAACACCGGGAGTGCGCTTGGAAATAGAGCGAGAGAGGACATGAACGCCCAGAGTCTGCACTTCAGAAGACATCGCCCTAATTAGTATAGGGACATGTTAGTTATAAAATCATTTTTCTCAGCGATTACAGGGCAGTATTAGGTCAGATTATACAACATTGCAACAAAACTATAGTGTGCGAAATGAATAGGGAAAATGTGAATTTCGGTGGGAAATATGTTGGCCCCCCCATTTGAAAGTTTGCATCGGGGCCCCTCACTTTGTAGTTACGCCACTGCTGATATGGCTTTACTGCTTTTGCATAGGGCTTATATCACCCCTTTTATCCAGTTTAAAATGTCTCCCACAAACTCTTATTCATGTACAAAGTGTGGTTTACACAATACTGACATTTTTCATCATATGTGGAGTTGTAATAAGATTCAAAAGTTATGGCATGATAGTCACTCTGAACTGCAACAATTAAGTGGGGTCAAATTTCCTCTTACCCCACAGTGGGCAATTTTCAATGTCCTGGAAAATACCCAGAGAGCGTTACCCAAACATGTAAAGGCCATATTGGTGATTTGGGCCTCAGCGGTCAGGAAAAGTATTTTGCATCAGTGGTTAAATTCGAATGTTCCATCGAAATCATTGATATTAACAAAAATTACTTTCCTGTTTAAAATGGACTGGCTGGAGACTTTGACCAACAAAGAAAAACTGACGGAGAAATTCTTTACTAGATGCTCATTCTACATTCCCTCTCTGGACATGAACTCTAAGAACAGACTCAAAGAGCAGTTTTAGAACACCAATTGGTACTTACTACAAAGCATTGGTGGAAATGCACCAATTTAAGGTTATTATTTAAATGTTGGCACACGCAAGGGGGGAAGGGGGGAGGAAGGGAGGGTTGGCAGCTGATGTTGCGGATTCAACTTTAAGCTGTATCTTGACAAATAATATGTTGTTTCATGTTAAAATAGTAAAAACAGTTAAAAAAAATTGTTACTCTTGTAGAAATGGAAAATTTGGGGCTAAAAGAACATTTTTGTGAGAAAAATGTGATTTATTATTTTCACGACTCTACATTAGAAACTTCTGTGAAGCACCTGGTGGTTCAAAGTGGTCATCAAACATCTAGATACGTTCCTTGAGAGATCTAGTTCCCCCTGGAGTCACTTGTAGGGGGTTTCCACTGTTTAGGCACATCCGGGACTCTCCAAATGTGTCCTCTAATGTCTCCAGCAAATTTTTCTTTCAAAAAGTCATACTCAGAAAAAATTGTACAACAAATTGCACAGTGCATTTTCTCCTGTTACCCTCGTGAAAATAAAAAGTTTGGGGCTTAAGTAAAACTTTTGTGAAAAAAAGTAGACTTCATTTTTTCCTTACACTTGTCATTAGTTCCTGTGAAGCACCTGAGGGGTTGAAAAACTTCTTGAATATGGTTTTGAGGACTTTGAGGGGTGCAGTTTTTAGAATGGGGTCACGTTTGGGTGTTTTCTGTCATATAGGAAAAGGGTAAAACTCGGTCAAAGGAGCGCCGAAAGGAAACTCTGACACCAGAATCGGGTTAAGCCGCAATGCGTTTCAACGGAAGTACCGTGTTCATCAGGTGGACATACGCTGAAACACGTTGTGGCTTAACCACATTTTGGTGTCAGAGTTTTCTTTCGGCGCTCCTTTGACCGAGTTTTACCCTTTTCCTGTTTCTGTCCTCTTTCGGATGTGTTTGGCTGGAGCTGCGGGGGGGGGGGGGACTGTGCGCCCTCCCCTCGCTGGGGCTACCTTTCCAGCGCTCCTAAAGAATCCGCCTGTTACTGACTTTGTTTTCTGTCTTATAGGCCCTCCAAAGTCTCTTCAAATGTGATGTGGTCCCTAAAAAAATGGTTTTGCAAATGTTGTTGCAAAATGAGAAATTGCTGATCATTCTTTAACCCTGCTAACTTCCTAACAAAAGTAAAAAAAATAATAATTATGCAGATCTAAAATTGACAAGTGATAAATGTTATTTATTAACTATTTTGTGTAACACAACTCTCTGGTATAAGGGCATAAGAGCTCAGAGTTTGAAAATTGTGAAATTTTCAACATTTTCTCCAAATTTCCAATATTTTTACAAATAAACGCAAGTTCTATTGAACAAATTTCACCACTATCATGAAGTACCTCATAAAGTGACACTGGTCAGAATTGTAAAATTTGGCCTTGCCAAGAAGGTGAAAACAGAGTTGGGGGGTGAAAGGGTTAAGGAGGACCCATAACCTCTAGTGACTCTGTTCTCTATAAAAATAACAATTCTGGGGCATCTTTTATCAGAACACTGCATTGTGGAGTTCTGATATTATTTCTCCTGGAAATGTATGAATAAATTGACATCTGGGTTGTCGCCGTCTGTAATCATATTCGGTGACCCACTGTCAGCCCTGAAGTTTAAGGACACGTTTCATTAAAGGGAACCTGTCACCAGAAAAAACATTATTAACCTGCAGATATGGGGTTAATCTGCAGGTTAATACCATTATATCGCTGGCCGGCGCCTACACTTAACCTAAAGCTGCGGGGAGAAAATTAACTTTATTCTCCCCAGCAGCATTTCTATTTCAGTCACGGGGAGGTGCCAGTTCAGTTACCGCTCTGACAACACAGAGCGGCGGCTGTAACCGTGCCCCCAGCCTCACTGACAGCTGAGCCCCAATGCAGAGGGAGTGTCAGTCAGGGCCTATAGCCTTCCACTCTGTATACTTAGAGCAGTCACTGAACCAGCGCCGGCACCACACCCATATCTGAAACCGCAACCCCGGCCCTGACTGACAGCTGAGCCCCAATGTAGAGCCAGCATCAGTCAGGGCCCAAGGGGCGAGGTTTCAGTCATGGGAGCGGCCCAGGTGCTGGTTCAGTCACCGCTCCGCGCCTCCGACTTTGACTGACACTCACTCTGCATTGGGGCTCAGCCATCAGTCAGTCCGGGGGCATGGTTGCAGCCATCGTGCTGTATTGTCAGCGTGGTGCCTGAATTGACACTGCCCCTGTGACTGACATGGGAACACTGCTGGAGAGAATAAAGTTCATATTCTCCCTGCAGCATTGGGCTATGTACAGGCGCCAGGCAGCATTTTAACGTTATTAACCTGCAAATAAACCCCATATCTACACATTAATAGCGGGGTTTTTTGTGACAGGTTCCCCTTAACAATAGAAATAATAATTTCCTGATGTTAATTTAATTCATACATCCAGCAGGAATAACAGAGGAACAGCTCAAGGCAGAGTAGAAACAAAGATCCAGAATTGTTGTTTTACCAGGAAACCAAGTACTTCATACAGACAAGCATTTATAGTTACTTTTCCTGCAAACTTATTTAGACCTAAAATGCATCAATCCTACTATTTCAACTAGATCCTTACATCAAATATATTTTTTCATTGAGAGAAAAATATTCTCTGCAGGACTGTCATAGCTGACAATTCCTTCAGACTCTCCAGCTTCCAATCAAATCTTTTTGCATCTACATTCACATCTGCATTGCAGAACAATTTATCCCATGGAAATGATAGACATCCAGATGATAACTTCCGGGGTACCCCTTTAAAGAGGTTGTTGAATCTTCTATCTTCAGGCGCACACGGCTCCCCAGAATCCTAACCTTCTGCTTACCAGTGAGCAGCGTGTTCCTGATGATTGATAATTCGGACCTGCCCGCTCTCTTATCCTTTGAGCACAGGCAGATTTGCTTCTGCAACGTTAGAAGGGCACAGCGGCACTGAAGATGGTCAGATTAGGCAATAGCCCAGCCTCCGAGCAGTGCTGACAAACCATGTAGCAAACAGCTTGCAAGTGCTGCACTCTTTTCCTAGGAGAAGGATCTCGGACTGTAGAGGTGGCTGGTAATCTAAGCAACGAGCAGTAAACTATGAAATGAATAATTGTCCCCATTCTCTTCTACTCTTGGATTGTTAATAAGAGATAAATTGCAAAGTTGATTGTTTTTACAAGCACATTGCAATTTTACCTATTTAAGAAGAGACAATCCTTTAAAGAGAATCTGTCAGCTCATTTTCAGACCCCAAACTAACATTATTTATGTAAATTCTCTGTAATGTTGATTTCATCCATACTTTTGCTTTATAACTCCAGGCCTCTGTTTAATAGAAATCCATCATCAAATTTGTATATAGATGAACCACAAGTGCAGGGGGCATGTCCTTGCACTTACAGCTCTCCGGTCTCTCTGTCTTCCCACTAGTCGCAATCCCCTGTCAATGACTGACAGGTTGCTCCAATGTATGACTTGCTCTCTTGCACAAGATCTTGTGCAAACGCTGTCATTACCAGGCGACGCATGCGCAGATGGATAGTCTAACTCTCAAATATCATCAGGACCTTACTCTACATCTGAGATCTCAGGTGGGGTAATAGGTTGCAGAGAAGAAGGGCCTGTCAATCACTGACAGCAGGCCGGCGATAAGTAGATAAAGAGGGCGGCCGGAAAGCTGCAAGTATAAGTTCAAGCCCCTGCACTTTGCATAAGAATTTGATGATAGGCTTGTACTAAACGGATACATGGCCTTATACAATAAAGGTATGGATGTGATCAATATTACAGACAATTTATATAGATAACGTTAATCTGAGATCTAAAAACCTGGCCTGTCAGGTGTTGTTGGCGACAGAAGACGTGTTCTGCATTATAAACAGATGCCACGAAGCAAGTGTGAACAGAGTCTTAAGGTACCGTCACACTAAGCGACGCTGCAGCGATACCGACAACTATGTCGATCGCTGCAGCGTCGCTGTTTGGTCGCTGGAGAGCTGTCACACAGACAGCTCTCCAGCGACCAACGATCCTGAGGGCCCCGGTAACCAGGGTAAACATCGGGTTACTAAGCGCAGGGC
Organism: Ranitomeya imitator; assembly: GCF_032444005.1. Lineage (NCBI taxonomy): Eukaryota > Metazoa > Chordata > Amphibia > Anura > Dendrobatidae > Ranitomeya > Ranitomeya imitator. Next base: position 580,615,438 of record NC_091286.1, read on the forward strand.
CGCGCTTAGTAACCCGATGTTTACCCTGGTTACCAGCGTAAACGTTAAAAAATCAAACAGTACATACTTACATTCCCGGTGTCTGGTCATGTCCCTCGCCTTCAGCTTCCCGCACTGACTGAGCGCCGGCCGTAAAGTACAGCGGTGACGTCACCGCTGTGCTGTACTTTACGGCTGGCCGGCGCTCACCAGTCAGTGCGGGAAGCTGAAGGCGAGGGACGTGACCAGACACCGGGAATGTAAGTATGTAGTGTTTGTTTTTTTACATTTACAACGGTAACCAGGGTAAACATCGGGTTTCTAAGCGCGGCCCTGCACTTAGTAACCCGATGTTTACCCTGGTTACCAGTGACGACATCGCTGAATCGGCGTCACACACGCTGATTCAGCGATGTCAGTGGGAGATCCAGCGACAAAATAAAGTTCTGGACTTTCCCCAGCGACCAACGATCTCCCAGCAGGGGCCTGATCGTTGGTCGCTGTCACACATAACGATTTAGTTAACGATATCGTTGCTACATCACAAAAAGCAACGATATCGTTAACGATATCGTTATGTGTGACGGTACCCTTAGTTGAATGTCTTTGTAAGTAAAGTTTCGCTCATAACGGCCTTATTGCGTCAGTGTTATCTCTGTACCATGAGTCTACCTAACAGTGTAATATTTCCAAACATCCGTATATGCTGTAATGAGAACAAGGATTTCAAACCCACCTGGACTCAGATCAATAGTCCAAAATCAATAGACCTGGACTAATGCCCAGAATGCATTCATGTATACAACTCTTCAGAAATAATTTCTACGATCCTATGTAAGTGATAAAATGTCTTACGGTAGCCTCTTCTCTATGCTGGAAAAGCTCTCAGTATAGTTTTCGGTTATATTCAAAAAATTACATTTTCTGGAAAAATGTAAATAAATTTGTAGCTAGCATTCAATACGTCAACGCTAGCTTGAGAATTTACGCTAATGTGAGGTTAGTTTGCTTTTCTTTTTTTTTTTCTTTAAAGAAGGGGTTGTCCAGAATTGAAAAAAAAAAACTTAATGCGGTCTAAGCTGCAATACTATAGTCGTGAACAAATATTTTGAGACTGACAGAAATTTTGGTTTTCACACAGTTTGCTGTTTCAGTGTTTTATGTATTTTATTCCAATGTTTCTATGGTTACTGAAGTGCAATTATAAGCATTTAATAATTTTTTATACTTTTATTGACAAATACATCAAGTTTATGGAAAGACTCAATATTTCATGTGTTGATGTTGACCCTTGTTTTTCAATTCAATAGTTCTGCAATTTGCCCTGGCATCTGGAAATCAGCTTCTGGATCAAGTAATGATTGAATAAGTGCATAAGAGTGTATCATTATTTCTGTGTTTTAGTTTGCCCACCACTTTATAAAGATTGACCACAGGTTCTCAGTGATCTAGATTTCTGAATTTTCCTGACAATGGAACCAAAATATCAATGTTTTGTTCACCAAGCCACTTGTAGTTATCACTTTTGCCTCGTGAGATGGTCTCCATAATGCTAGTCCGATTATCCACCACCCTCGGATCCTTCAGACGGAAACTGAAAACCCATCTCTTCAGGAAAGCCTATAGCCTACAATAACCAAGCCACCACCTCACCGCCGCCAAAGCCACCGCCTCACCGCCGCCTCACCGCCCCCAGAGCCGCCGCCAGAGCCGCCGCCAGAGCCGCCGCCTCACCGCCGCCTTACCCCTACCTTCTGTCTCTTCCCCACTATCCCATAGAATGTAAGTCCGCAAGGACAGGGTCCTCTCCCCTCTCTACCAGTCTGTCATTGTAAACCTGTTTACTGTAAACGACATCTATAACCCTGTATGTAACCCCTTTCTCATGTACAGCACCATGGAATTAATGGTGCTATATAAATAAATAATAATAAATAATAATAATAAAGAGCATCGTTCATCACTAAACTGCTCTTAGATCGTTGGGAGAAGTTTCTTTTAGAGGATGTTTGGGTTCCATCTTTATTCATAATATTATTCTTAGGCAAAATAGTGAGTGGCTCCACTACCTTGTATGAAAATCAGCTTCACTCAAGAACAGTCTTAGGATACTTAACAGACACAGAACTTATGACATTGTTGACCTTTTCTTCTCTGGACAATCATTCTTCCAGATGTCCCAAACAGTATGAAGGAAGCTTCATTAGATGTAATAACTTTACTCCAGTCCTTGGCAGTCCAACACGTGTTCTTCCTGTAAGCCTGCCCTTGATGTTTTCTAGAAGATGATTGTCTGGAGAAGAAAAGGTGAGGGCTCCCTGAATGTTCATTCTAGGAAGCGGTCTCACTCACAATTTTGCCTAAGAACATTGTCATGAATATAGAATGGGATCTAAAAATCCTCCAGGAACAAATTGTCCCTTTGATCCAGGAGAAGTTTGGTGCTGAACATTTTCCAGTGTGATGTAGAACATGTCACAAGGTAACAGTGATAACTAAATGGCTTGGTGATCCAAACATTCAAATTTGGGGTCAATAGTCAGGAAATTCCCTAGATCTCAATCCCAATGAGAACCTGTGATTAATACTCAAAAAAGCCATACAACCAATAAAGCATATAATTGTAACGTATGTGTAATATGTGTAATATACAAGGAAATTCAGAAACTCTGAGAACTGTCCGGTAGCACCATCTATACCAATCTAACCTCCATTGAGGTTAACATTCACATTCATGGAGAATGAGTATACCAACATGGTGATTATGCCATAGACATAATTTTTTTTCCAAGCTGTTTTCCTGCCATTGTAATCTATCTTTTACACTGATGTTTTATGTAATCTCTTGCAGAAGCAATGATGACGACCCAAGAAAACACAACTTCTTTAAATCGATAAACTTCCAAAGGCTGGAGGCCGGAATGGTGGATCCGCCGTTTGTACCAGACCCATCTGTGGTCTATGCCAAGGACATTGCAGATATAGCTGATTTCTCTGAGATCAGAGGGATTGAATTTGATGAGAAAGATGCCAAATTCTTCAAGAGATTTTCTACTGGTGCAATACCAATTAGCTGGCAGCAGGAAATAATTGACACTGGACTATTTGATGAGCTTAATGACCCCAACAGGGAAAGCTCTGGGAGATACATAAGTGGCAGCGAGGGAAAGTCAGGAGTATGCACTCTAATCTAGTTGGCCCTCACTGTATGTTAGTGGGAAAATGGGACATATTCTCTAAGCAGGTTCCTACAACTGAACATTTGATGCGTATAACAACCCAATGTACATTCCATCCCAGCCCTCAAAATTGGACAAAATATGAGCTTGTGTGACACAGGTAGCTTCAAGATCAACCATCATCTTGACTATTTATGTTTTGGCAGTCTTTTAAAAAAGATCTTTTGATTCTCAGTGTGTTGCTTCATTGTGACTTGTTACACAACAGTCTCCGTATTTATAAACTCTTCACAAATGTTTGTTTTTTTAATTAAAGGAAGGAAGCTTCAGGAAAAAGGGTATTTGTGGGGTTTTTATTGCTTTTATTGTCTAAGTACATTATGTATAATGTGATATTGATTTCTGACTGTCTTGTATTATTTGTCTTGTCAAAAATAAATCATACAAGGTTTCTATTAGATTGTTTCCCAGAAAGGAACTTACTGTGGTCCTCAGAATGGGCTCATCCTACATTCTGAAGGGTGATATAACTGTAGTTTATCAAATACATTTACAGGAGTTGTCGACTTTATATTTTACAACATGTGTTGGGGACATCAATTTGTTGACAATTATCAATCTCCTTTGACTTCTCCAGTTGAAAAATACTGTGCATGAGAAAGCTGTTTTTAATTGGAGGAAGCTGATGGACAGGTCTGGTCACAAGTTCCTCTATCAGCAGCCATTTTGAGAACATTAGAGCTGTGTAGATTGTGATAAAGGTGAAACCAAAGAAATGAGCCAGAGCATAAGTTGGTATATGTGCAGTGTATAAGAGTGGAGCGCCCCCAGACACAGGGCCACGAGTTTTCGGTACCGGGCCTCTCTGGTTCGGTTCTGAGGCTGTCACGGTGGCTAGACCCGATCCGCGACCCTGCTAAGGGGCGTCCAATAAAGGTGGTACAGTCTATCGGGGATTCGTGACGCCACCTGTGGTGTTCGGTCAGGGTGACCAACGCTGCTGTGGGGTCCGCTGGGGTGATGTGATGGCAGCTGGATGGTATACCTTCCCATAGGTGAAGTATGTCCCCAGGGCTTCCCAGTAAGGTGGATGGTGATGGTGTGAGGTGCAGACAATAATGAGGACACAGGGTTGCAGTCTCTTTACCTCTTTACTGAAGACTTCAGGATCCTCAATCCAGAGCACGCTTAACAGGGCTATCTGAGACCGGCCGGTCCGATGGGCACTTCCAGAATTCCCTTTGCAGGTGGAAATCGTTGCCTACCAATAGCGCCTGTGTGTTGTAGTGCTACCCTGCTGAGCATTCGGAATAGTCCTCACAACTTCTGTTCTCGTTCATTCGTTCTTTCTAATATGTTCCAGATGTTTCTAGTTCAACGTCCCCAGGTATGTTATGGCTAGGACGCACCCGTATGACGGGAAGGCCTGGAGGTCTTCCGGGACCCTAGAGACGCCCCTCTCCCACTGTTGCCCCTTATGTCTTCGTAGGTGTTTAGGTGAGACAGCCAACCTATAATTAACTGTCCTGCGGAGTTTGAAGTAAGGCGTAGAGTCAGTTACTCACTCGGTGTTCCGGCCACCGGCTACGCGCCTCAGTAGGATGTTGCCTCGGTCTCACGGCACGACTCCTACTGGCTCTACTTTGTGCTTGATCTCGTTTCTCACTGTCTCACAATATCCTTCGCTTCGTGTCTCTTTCTTAGGATACCGCCGCGGGGTGTGCAGGCGCGTTTCCGTAACGTTCTGTTCTGGTCGCTAGGTGCCTGCCAGGTTCCCACGCCTGACAGGGACCCCCCTGTGTCTTCTCCCTGCAACACCCCCTGCCAAGGGATGTTGCCTGAATCCAACCCAGTCAGCTTCTGACTAACTTTCTATCCAACCCCTAGTTTTACCAGTGTGAGGAGGGGCCCAATAAATAAAGCCTTTTGCTCCCCCTAGTGGCCGGAGTGTGAAGTGTAATGTGTGCTGGTGATACCTGGTCAGTGGAATTCCTTCGGTGCCATCAGACGTACCATCACTCCCCTTAGTGGCAGAGTGTCATACTGCAACGACCAGATCTCTGGGGCGCTGCAAGAGCATAATGAAACTGTGGCCATTTTATATACAAACCATCCAAACAAGTGAAAAAAGCCATCCCACTGCGACAAAGGGTACCCAATGGAGGTCATCTAACACAGAGTAAGGTTCTAGTACTGGAGACAGGATAGGATGGTTTCGATTTGGTACACGTTGTCGCGATGGGATTGCTTTTATGCTTTCTTGATCAAAATAGTGTAAATTAAGTACCCTATGTTATTTACATATATTATAACTATTTACTTACAGTACTACAGGGTATATGCTCATTTTCTTTCTTGGGTTTTGTCTGTGAAATGGCCACAGTTTGGACATGTTTTTATACATTGCACGTATGCCAACTTATGCTTCGGCTCATTTCTTTGGTTTTTCTGTAGTTTCTTGTACTTTGTACAAGCAGGGGCATTGCCCCCCTTCTGAGCTAAGCGTTTCATCTGTATAGCTTCCCATGGGCAGGTGTCTGGACACTTGGGTCTGGGTCCTGCTTTGCCCTTATCTACATGGAGGTGGGCTGAGACAAGATAAGGTTTTAATGCTAGAGGCAGGATAGAACCATCCTGATTGGGTACACCTTGTCGCGTTGGGATATCTTTTACCTTTTTTTGATCATAATAGTGTTAATTAAGTACCCTATGTTATTTACATGTACTATTATTATTTACTTACTACAGGGTACATGCTCATTTTGTTTTTTTTTCTAGTAAATATGTAATACTTATATATCAGTAGGTGCCACAAAATGATGTCTTAAATACAACCCCTTTAAGTGTTTAAATATTGTTTGAGTAATCATACTTTTATATAAAGCATATACACGGAGGGGGAAATTTATGATACTGTCTAATTGAAAATGTGTTTGTATCCATAGTATTTAATAACACTGTAGTTTATGTTGTGTATGGTTCTTGTAAAATGAAAGCTGTACATTCACTACATATAGGCAGCAAAGTTAGATTTTCTTTAAGACGGTTCTTATAAATGTGCCACCATACTGTATGTCTAGGTTGTAAGATCATGATTTAGGATTCCTCGCTTACTTCCTAGTGGCATTCTCCAAACCCTAAAACAGCATCTCTCATCTGTGGGGTTCCTGAAAGTGCATCGGTATCCAACTATGCAGTGAGTCCACAGAACCCGTTGTCACTTAATCTGGCCTCCAACCATCTTTTCCTCAGTATGAACAAGCCACTGTGGCCTCCAGCCTGACCATGTCCCCTTAATGAACAAGCCACTCTGGCCTCCAGACTGATGATTGCTGACACCTTAATGAAGAAGCCACCCTGTCCTCCACCCTAGCGACACTTCCTAATGAACAAGCCACTCTGGCCTACAGCTTTCCAACACTTCCTAATGAACAAGCCACTTTTACCTCCAGCCTGATGATGCCCCCTTAATAACAAGCTACTATGGCCTCCAGCCTAATTAACAAGCCTCCTTGGCCTCAAGCCTGGCGAAGCTTCCTAATGAATAAGCCCCTCTGTCTTCTAGCTTGCCAACACTTTCTAATGAAGAAGTTTTTCTGGCCTCCAGCATGATGATGGCCCCTTGATGAAAAAACCTCTCTGGTCTCCAGTATAATGTTGACCCCCTAATTAACAAGCCTCCCTGGCCTCAAGCCTGGCAACACTTCCTAATGAATAAGCCCCTCTGTCCTCCAGCTTGCCAACACTCCTAATGAAGAAGCCTTTCTGGCCTCCAGTGTGATGATGCCCCCTTGATGAACAAACCTCTCTGGCCTCCAGTGTAATGATGACCCCTAATGAACAAGCTAGTCTGGCCTCCAGCCTGACAAAATTCTCTTGTGAGGAGTCTGCTCCAATCTGTACCCCACCAAATGCTTCATGATGAGCAAGTTGTGCTGGCTTCCACTTCTCAGACTCAACCATGCACAGGCACCACACACAAACTGTCCTCAATCAACTCTCTTTTATTAGCTTTTCTCTGCTCATTTTATTAGTGTTTTATCTTCACAAAGCACAAACATATCAGCTTTAGGCTTTTCCATGGTAGCCAAATTTTAGAAGTCACCACTTTTGCGGTTGGTAACATCATGACATCGCATGAGTCATAGTTATTAGGCTTCATGACGTTGCAGGCATTGGATGGCTGAGGATGCCAACGATGTATAGATGAGTATATGTATACATATGTATACATAAATATATACAGTGGAGAAAATAAAAATAGAGAAAAAGGGTTATTCAGCTCATCCGTGGGATCAAATCCTTCGGCAGTGCAGGGACATGAGAGCTGGTGTAGATAGCAGGACGAAGACAACTGATGAGAAAATGTGTCCAGTAGCAGGTACGGAGGAGTTAATTTAAAAACAACAAATTTATTGAAAAGTTATCGAAAACGTGCCATTTAAGAAAAGCTAGTTCCTGAGAAATGCAACAACTGACTCGTTTCAAACTATGCATTCTTAGTCATTATGCCACATTATGACTAAAAACGAATAGTTTGAAATGTGTCCGTTGGTGCATATTCCAAGGACCTGCATTTTTAAAAAGTTATGGTACTTTTTTAATAACCTTTCAATAAATTTGTTGTTTTTAAATTAACTTCCCTGTACCTGCTGCTTGTCACCTTTTCTCATCACTGGGGAAAAAAAGTATTTGATACACTGGAGAGGTAGGTAATTTTTATAGCATGTATACTTTAACTGTGAGAGACAGAAACTAAAAAAAAATCCAGAAAATCATATATAATTTTTGCATTATTAATTTGCATTTTATTGTGTGAAAAAAAGTATTTGATATAATAGAAAAAGAGAACTTAATATTTTGTATAGAAACTTTGTTTGCAATTACAGAGGTCAGACATTTGCTGTAGCTTTTGAGCAAGCTTGCACACTCTGCAGCAGGGATTATGGCCCACTCCTCCATACAGATCTTCTCCAGATCTTTCAGGTTTCGGGGCTGTCACTGAGCAACATTGAGTTTCACCTCCCTCCAAAGATTTTCTATTGGTTCAGGTGTGGAGACTGGCTAGATCACTCCAGGACCTTGAAATGCTTCTTACAGAGCCACTCCTTAGTTGCCCTGGCTGTGTTTCAGGTCATTGTCATGCTGGAAGACCCAGCCATGACCCATCTTTAATGCTCTTACTGAGGGAAGAAGATTGTTGGCAAAAATGTCTTGGTACATAACCCCATCCATCCTCCTTTCAATAAGGTACATTCGTCCTATCCCCTTTGCAGAAAAGCGCTCCCAAAGTATGATGTTTCCCCGATGATGCTTCACGGATGGGACGGTGTTCTTGTGGTTTTACTCATCCTTCTTCTTCCTCCAAACATGGGGAGTGGAGTTGATATCAAACAGTTCTATTTTGATCTCATCTGACCACATGACCTCCTCCCATGCCTCCTCTAGATCATCCAGATGGTCATTGGCAAATGTAAAACGGGCATTGACTTGTGCTGGTGCGAGCAGGGGAACCTTGCATGCCCTGCAGGATTTTAATCCATGATGGCGCAGTGTGTTTCTAAGTCCATAGACTGTTCTTTGGTCTTGCCGTGGTGGAGAGGTTAAACTGTAATTGATTGTGTGGACAGGTGTCTTTTATACAGGTAACAAGTTCAAACAAGTGCAATTAATACATAGGTAATGAGTGCAGAGTAGAAGGGCATCTTAAAGAAAAACTAACAGGTCTGTGTGGTTGGTAGGTGATCAAATACTTATTTTATGCAATTAAATGCAATTTAATCATACAATGTGATTTTCTGGTTTTTAGTTTTAGATTCCATCTCACAGGTGAAGTGTACCTACGATAAAAATTACAGACCTCTCCATTCTTTTTAGGTGGGAAAACTTGCAAAATCGGCAGTGTATCAAATACTTTTCTCTCTACTGTATGTACAGTACAGACCAAAAGTTTGGACACACCTTCTCATTTAAAGATTTTTCTGAAGGCATCAAAACTATGAATTAACACATGTGGAAATATATACTTAACAAAAAAGTGTGAAACAACTGAAAATATGTCTTATATTCCAGGTTCTTCAAAGTAGCCACCTTTTGCTTTGATGACTGCTTTGCACACTTTTGGTATTCTCTTGATGAGCTTCAAGAGGTAGTCACTGGGAATGGTTTTCACTTCACAGGTGTGCCCTGTCAGGCTTAATAAGTGGGATTTCTTGCCTTATAAGTGTGGTTGGGACCATCAGTTGTGTTGTGCAGAAGTCTGGTGTATACACATCTGATAGTTCTACTGAATAGACCGTTAGAATTTATATTATGGCAAGAAAAAAGCAGCTAAGTAAAGAAAAACGAGTGGCCATCATTACTTTAAGAAATGAAGGTCAGTCTGAAAAATTGGAAAAACTTTGAAAGTGTCCCCATGTGCAGTGGCAAAAAACATCAAGTAAAACAAAGAAACTGGCTCACACGAGGACCGCCCCAGGAAAGGAAGACCAAGAGTCACCTCTGCTTCTGAGGATAAGTTTATCCGAGTCACCAGCCTCAGAAATCGCAGGTTAACAGCAGCTCAAATTAGAAACCAGGTCAATGCCACATAGAGTTCTAGCATCAGACACATCTCTACAACTGTTAAGAGGAGACTTTGTGCAGCAGGCCTTCATGGTAAAATAGCTGCTAGGAAACCATTGCTAAGGACAGGCAACAAGCAGAAGAGACTTGTTTGGGCTAAAGAACACAAGGAATGGATATTAGACCAGTGGAAATTTGTGCTTTGGTCTGATGAGTCCAAATTTGAGATCTTTGGTTCCAACCACCGTATCTTTGTGCGACGCAGAAAAGGTGAATGGATGGACTCTTCATGCCTGGTTCCCACAGTGAAGCATGGAGGAGGAGGTGTGATGGTGTGGGGGTGCTTTGCTGGTGACACTGTTGGGGATTTATTTAAAATTGAAGGCATACTGAACCAGCATGTCTACCACAGCATCTTGCAGCGGTATTCCATCCAGTTTGCATTTAGTTGGACCATTTATTTTTCAACAGGACAATGACCCCAAACACACCTCCAGGCTGTGTCAGGGCTATTTGACCAAGAAGGAGAGTGATGGGGTGCTATGCCAGATGACCTGGCCTCCACAGTTACCAGACCTGAACCCAATCGAGATGGTTTGGGGTGAGCTGGACCGCAGAGTGAAGGCAAAAGGGCCAACAAGTGCTAAGCATCTCTGGGAACTCCTTCAAGATTGTTGGAAGACCATTCCTGGAGACTACCTCTTGAAGCTCATCAAGAGGATGCCAAGAGTGTGCAAAGCAGTCATCAAAGCAAAAGGTGGCTACTTTGAAGAACCTAGAATATAAAACATTATTTCACACTTTTTTGTTAAGTATATAATTCCACATGTGTTAATTCATAGTTTTGATACCTTCAGTGTGAATGTACAATTTTCATAGTCATGAAAATACAGAAAAATCATTAAATGAGAAAGTGTGTCCAAACTTTGGTCTCTACTGTGTATATATAGTATACATATATATGGGACCACGCATTGTGAATAAACCTGGTTATTCAAAGATGTGCTTCACAATGTAATCCTGTCGATGCTTGTAGACGGGAGTCACCTGGGGACTGCTTTGTTGCTTGGTATGAGAAACCAACTGATGTTTTGACCTTCTTAGGCTTTTCAGACCAATTTCTTGTGGGGATCCGAATTTCCATGCTAAGGTTAGTGCTTTTTAAAAGTCATGATCCTACTTGTTAACCTCTAGTCATATAATTTTAAGAATTCTATTAGTACTTTGCATTTCAGTATTGCCATCGAGGAAGGAGGCAAAGTAGCATCTCTCAGTCGTTAAAAATTTTTTTTACACCAACTGCCAAAAAATTATATGAGCTAAAGAATTTTTGTAAAATTTATTTTTTATCAATGTACATTTACCAATTAAAACCAGACACTGATACATATTCATTATATACATATTGTTTTCATCTAATTGTAGATGTATTTTATTCTATTTTGTATATATGGTTATGGGGAGGCCATCTTGCCTGAGCTATTATTAATAGCATTCGGAGATATACTTTACAGCATTCACATGGGCAAAGAAGATGTTTACTGATTTTTAAGGGAGAGTATTCTAGACAAGCTCTGTGACCTGTGTAGAGGGCACTGTGTAGGAAGGGGAGAAGGTGAGCTATAACCACCTTCTATTGTGAATGGTGTATTTTCTGCTATGTATATATGTTACCTTTCATTGTAATCCTGTCCATGATAATAAGGTGATGACTGCTGAAAAGTGATCTCTACAGAATAGTGTCTATTGTGGTAAATTGCAAGAGTTCAGTATTTTTTTTTAATAAAGATACTGAAAAATCTAATAGAAACTTTAAAAAAAATCCCTAAAATTCTTAAAAAAATAGGGCAGATGTAAAAGCTTCAAATAATGGGGTATTTGTGCTCTATGGCATACAGTTGTGCTCAAAAGTTTACATTCCCTAGAATTTTTGCTTCCTTGGCCTTTCTTTTCAGAGAGTATGAATGATAGTACCAAACCTTTTTCTCCACTCATGGTTAGTGGTTGGGTGAAGCCATTTATTGTCAAACTACTGTGGTTTCTCTTTTTAAATCATAATGACAACCCAAAACATCGAAATGACCCTGATCAAAAGTTCACATACCCCATTTCTTAATACCGTGTATTGACCCCTCTAACATCAATGACAGCTTGAAGTCTTTTGTAGTAGTTGTGGATGAGGTTCTTTATTTTCTCAGATGGTAAAGCTGCCCACTCTTCTTTGCAAAAGGCCTCCAGTTCCTGTAAATTCCTGGGCTGTCTAGCATCAACTGCGCTCTTGAGATCTCCCCAGAGTGGCTCAATGATATTGAGGTCAGGAGACTGAGATGGCCACTCCAGAACCTTCACTTTGTTCTGCTGTAGACAATGACAGGTCGACTTGGCCTTGTGTTTTGAATTGTTGTCATTCGTCCAAGTACATCCCATGCGCAGCTTTCAGGCTGATGAGTGCAAATTTGCCTCCAGTATTTGCTGATAACGTGCTGCATTCATCTTTCCTTCAACTTTGACCAAGTTTCCTGTGCCTTTGTAGCTCACACATCCCCAAAACATCTGCGATCCACCTTCGTGCTTAACAGTAAGAATGGTGTTCCTTTCATCATAGGCCTTGTTGACCTCTCTCCAAATGTAACATTTATGGTTGTGGCCAAAAAGTCCAGTTTTAGTCTCATCACTCCAAATTACGTTGTTCCAGATGTTTTGAGGCTTGTCTCTGTGCTGTTTTGCATATTGTAGTCAATGCTAGCACAAAAAAAAGGATTCAAAGATCCTCCAAAAATTACAAAAAATAGCAAAAAAAATAGCTCAGGCGGGCTGCCCAGCGCTGTTAAGATGCATCCCATGTGAACAGACACCACAGTTTACAAGACAGAGTGGTCCCAACTGCACCCCGAAAAAATGCAAAAAACACATATAAAAAAAATGTGAGGTATTAGTTTATATTCTGGCCAAAATATGTAATCTCGTAACCCAATGTCAAGGGTCCCCACGCTTGCGAGTCCTACTCTAACCAATGCTAGCACAAAAAAAGGATTCAAAGATCCTCCAAAAATTACAAAAAATAACAAAAAAGGCAGAGAGGCTTACCTGCCTAGGCCTTCGAACTTTGTGGGATTTGCGCAGTAATGTCTTTCTTCTGGCGACTCGACCATGCAGCCCATTTTTCTTCAAGTGCCTCCTTAGTGTGCTTCCTGAAACAACCACACCACTAGTTTTCTCAAAGGAAACCCGACATTTCATCTGCCAAGTACAGTACAATCACAGGCAGAACCGTCAGAATAGAATAGATAAATAGATAGGTAGATAGATAGATATGAGATAGATAAAAAAGATATATAGGCTAGATAGATATATTAGAATAGATATATAGAATAGATATGTAGAATTGATAGAATAGCTATATGTCCTGTAGATATATATTTTCACAAGCCGCCTACATGTAATAAACTTGCACCCTTTAGTGCCTATCATGTGACACTAAAGGCTGTTTCGCCTGGTTTAACCTAATAAATGAATCATTTTAAAAATGACATGGGGTCACCTCTATTTTTGATAACAAGCCAAGGTAAAGCAGACAGCTGTGGGCTTATATTATCAGGTTGGGAAGGTATATGGCTAGTGGGCCCTTCCCAACTTAGAAACACAAGCCCGCAGCTGCTAATATGAGATGTGCCAACGCCAATTCTAGTGCTTGACCCTATTGCCCTGGTGCAGTAGTAGTTGGTAGATGGGGTTGATGTCAGCTGTGATTTGTCAAAAATCATAGTTGGCATCAAGCCTTGGAGTTAGTAATGGAGAGGTGTCTATCAGACACCCCCATTACTAACGCAGTAATCAAAATTAAAAACATACACAAAAAAATAGTTTATTTGAAAAAAACACTCCCCCACACTTTCCCTTGTTCACCAATTTTTTTTTTTTTAAAGCCGTACAGGTCTACCATAGTCCTGGGAATCCACCGTAGTCCACCAAACCTACAGTAGTCAACAAGACCTTCACAAAAACAAACAAGACAATGTCCCTCGTTCACCAATTTATACCATGTATATGTATGTATAAATGTTCCCATGCAGCCCCGATGTAGTCCAGCGGTCTGCGAATCTGGCCCTGGAGACTGTGAATAGCAGTAAGTAATGTTACTGCTATTCACAGTCGCCAGTTACTGACGTCACCAGTAATCGGAGTTGCCAACTCTGGCTGTGCTCTGTGGGACCTGGTGACTCTGAACAGCGGTGCAGTCAGTAGCTATACCACTCATCACAGTTGTCGAGTCTTATAGAGGGCAGCGTGACTTGGCGACTTCGATGAGCGGTATAACTACTGACATCACCGTTGTTCAGAGCCGCTGGGTCTCGCGGAGCACAGTGCAAGTCGGCAACTCTGATTAGTGGTGATGTCAGTACCCAGTGACTGTGAATAGCTGTAATGACCAGAGGTCCGAATAAGATCCAGTGAGTCACAAACCAAGACCAAGGCAGAAATCTCCAACGGTATTTACTCAAAGGCAAAATAATCAAGGTAATATGGAGAATATTAAGGCAGATGCACCCCAAAGATACACTAGCTCAGCAGCAGCTGAAATCACTGTGCCACTCCAAGGTCTCCTGAGAACTGTATACTACAACAGACTAGTAAGAAATTTACCTAACAGGCAACTAAAAACAGGAACAAGTGTAAATTGAATGTAGTGTTATTAAGGGAGCCCCTGGAATGGCACATTGAGTATAACTTACACAACTCTAATATAAGATACACCTCTAAAGTAACAATTTAACACTCTGAGCAGAGATACCCGGGTATCTATAACTATGGTACCGTATCCTGAGATGGATTTCCTCTCAGGCAGGAATCCGCACAGGCTGCAGCCAGTCCTTATCTTCAGCGCCAATAAGTTACAGCAAGCTCCTCTTGTCTTGTCGGCCGATGCCGAGCCCAAACGCCGGGGACTTAGTTAGTGGTCTCACGATGTAGTCTCTGCTTCTGTAGCTCCTAGGAATGCTTCCACGACAATCCGTCCGTCTCTGTATCAGCAGTCTGTCCAGACTTGTTCCTCCACTCAATGCACAGGGAATCCACAGACTTCCAAATACGTACTGGGTTCTTAGTAAAGTCTCAGTCTTTTCTTAGATAAAGGGTTAGCTCCTCTCCAGGAAACGTTAGCAACACAAGTCTCTCACAGAGTTAAACAAAAGGTTAGCTCTTCTCCAGGGGAACGTTAGCAACAAAAAGTCTCTCAAAAGCTTCTTTTCCTCCAAAAACACTTGCAGTAAAATCCACACACAGTCTCTTTTTTTAAGATCTCACAGCAGCTTCTCCTTTTGCTTCCCGCCTTTTCTCTCTCAGTTCTCACTTCTTAGTTTCACTTTACACCGGAGACACTAGACCCCACCCCCCAGCACACATTGTCTCTGGGAGTTTTGCACGGTCTGTCCTTTGCTGCAACAGGCAAAAACCACAGGGTCCTAGTGCCCTTTCAGTGGGACAACAGTTCACCCTCTTACATGTCACCCCACTAGAGGTTGGCGTCCTCGACATACCTTCCCACTCAAATTCATCTTGAGCATATCGCTGAGGCGGTATTCCTGCCGTAGATCGTGTAGTTCTCCTGAGTCCTACATCAACAGGTGCGACCTTAGAGGGAGCTAGAGTCTCTTCCGTGGTCATGTTAGTGGGCGTAAGTGGAGTTGTCTCCTCCTGCGGCTCGATGTCCTGTGATACAGCGTCAGGACCAAGCAGTTGACCTGATGCACTCTCCTCAACAACATCCTCCATATCCCCAACATTCTCATCACCCGAGGCCAGATCGGTCACAGGGGGCAAATAAGCAGGCGCAGGAGTAAGCACACCATCAAACTCAAGATCATTCAGAGTTCCCGCCCCTTGGAACATGGCCTCTGGCTCTAGGGGAGTAGGCGCCGAATCTTCAAACCAGCACCATTGTAACATGTTACGATGCAAATTACGGGTTGGCCCCCCTGTCCCCACCGGTTCGACCTCGTACACTGGAATCTCAGGGTTCACCTGTTTTTTTACCAGATACGGTATCGCCTCCCATCGGTCACTCAGCTTTCCTGACCGTCGTTTTGTCCTCACCAACACTCTGTCTCCCGGAGAGAACAGCTCTGTTTGTACAGGTCGCGTGTCCTTATGGACCACCTGGCGAAGGCGGTCGCCCACCACCTGATGCACCACCCTCAACCGCCGCCGATGCTCTCGTACCCACTCGGATGCAGTCCGAAGGGGGGCGGAGGAGGGATCTGGCATGTTCAAATCCTCAATGTCTCGGCCAGGTCTACCAAACATCAACATGTGTGGTGAGTAACCAGTAGTACTGTGCACCCTGTTATTGTAAGCCCACATCAATTCGGGGAGATACTCAGGCCAGCATGTCTGTTGCTGACTCTCTAAGGACCTCAACATTTGCAACAGGGTCCGATTAAAACGCTCACACGCCCCATTACCCTGAGGGTGGTAAGGCGTTGTTCTCGACTGCTCGATACCATAGAGCTGGTGCAACTCTTTCATCAGCGTCCCCTGAAAGCAGGCCCCTTGATCTGAATGTATTCTCTGCGGACACCCGAACACTTGGAAGAAATGTCGGCACACTGCCTCAGCCGCCGACTTGGCCGTCTGATCTCTTGTCGGCACCGCTACAGCATACTTGGTAAAGTGATCTGTCATCACCAAGCAATAGGAGTACCCTGACGTAGAGTACCCTATCAACACGTAGTCAATCATGAGTAGTTCCAGTGGAGCTGAAGTCTTAATAGACTGTGTGGGAGCCCGCTGCTCAGGGCTTTTGTTGAGCCCACAAATTCGGCACTGCTGACACGCGTCAGCCACCATCCCTCCCAACTCAGGGCAGTAGAGGACTCGCTGCAACCACTGAAGTGTCTTTTCACTTCCAAAATGGGCCCCCTTCTCATGCGCCTCACGAGCGACCACTGGCCCCATCCCCACAGGAATTATCAGTTGGTACCGATGCTGCAGCTCCGATGGCAGGTACACCTTACGATACAAAAGACCTTGTTCCACACACAATTTATCCCATTGTCGAAGGAGTTTCATTCCTTCCATGGACAACTGAGCCTTGTCCTCTGCACTGGGCCAGGCCTTGTTTTGTACCCAACGGCGCACAAGTGCAACGTCCGGACACTCATCCTGGACTCTTGTCCAATCTGAGGGTGTTTTACCCAGGACACAGGGCATCCCGGTGGCCACCCCACTTGAGTGTACCACACTTTGGAAGATAGGTATTTGCCCCAAAGCTGGAGTTTCAGTATCCTCAAGTTGTTCGTCAACATCTTCCCCGGATGACCCAAGGGGAACTCTTGACAATGCATCTGCATTGCCGTTCTCTCGACCAGAGCGAAATTTAATGCGGTAATTGAACTTGGCCAGTCTGGCGACCCACCGCTGCTCCAACGCCCCCAGTTTTGCATTCTCTAAGTGAGCTAGTGGGTTGTTATCTGTCATGACTAGCACCTCAGCTCCTGTTAGATACTCGGCGAAGCGTTCTGTCATTGCCCACACCAGGGCCAGCAATTGCAGCCGGAATGAGCTGTAGTTAGCCGGATTTCGCTCGGAGTCTCTTAAAGATCTGCTGCCATAAGAAATCACTCGTTCTCGGCTGTCCTGCACCTGTGCTAGTACTGCCCCCAACCCATGAAGACTACCATCGGTATACAACAAAAAAGGGGTGTCAAACCGGGCGTAGGCCAGCAATGGGGCACTCGTTAGGGCGGTTTTCACTCCATCAAATGCCTTTTTCTGTAGGGGCCCCCATGGAATGGGGCGATTTCGAGGACCCAGCGCTGTCCCTCTCAAAAGTTCATTCAAGGGACTCACCACTTGTGAGAATTTAGGCACAAACCGCCGATAGTATCCTGCTAGGCCCAGGAAGGCCCGCACTTCTCGCAGGTCACAAGGAGGTGGCCACTCTTGTACCGCCTTAATCTTACTGGCTAAAGGTAGTACCCCGTCCGGGGTCACCAGATGCCCCAAATATTCAATCTGGTTTCGTAACAGTTGACTTTTTTTGGCTTTATTTTCAGGCCGTAGCTCTTGAGCCGCCGGAGAACTTGACGCAGCTTCTCCAGATGATCTTCAAATGAGGTTCCGAACACCACAATGTCGTCTAGATATATCAGGACTGATTCAAAATTTAGATCGCCCAAGCAATGTTCCATCAGGCGTTGGAAGGTTCCCGGGGCGGTAGCGAGGCCAAAGGGCATCCGGTTGAACTCAAAGAGCCCCATTGGCAAGACAAACGCCGTCTTGACCCGATCTTTTTCAGCCATTGGGACCTGCCAGTACCCGCTTGCCAAATCCAACGTTGAGAAATACTTGGCCCGACCCAGGGCCGACAGGGATTCTTCAATACGCGGTAAAGGATATGCGTCCCGTACGGTGTGGGCATTCAATTTCCGATAGTCCACACAAAATCGGAGTGTCCCATCCTTCTTGCGGACCAAGACTACAGGGGCCGCCCAGGGACTCCGGCTCTCTCGGATCACTTGGTTGTCCAGCATACTGGCCACCATGCTCTTCACCTCTTGATAGAGCGCCGGAGGAATTTGACGATATCTTTCTCTAATGGGTGGAGTATCCCCCGTTGGAATCTCATGCTCAATCGTCTGGGTACACCCGAAGTCCTCTCCATGTCGGGAAAAGGTCTCTTGATGTTCCCACAAAACTCTCTCCAACTGCTCCAACTGCACGGGGGTCAGCTTCTCCCGATCCACTCCCATCTGCTCCATGATCACATGAACATTCCATTCCTCCGTAGGAGGTTCAGTCCGGCCTACCTCGACCGCGAATGTCCAGGATGACTGTTGGTCTGGTCGCAATTCGAACCCTGCATTTTCCGACACCTTCTCTGCCGGCACGAACAGTTCAGCCAGTATGGTCCCAGCGGGAATTGCAACAGCTTCATCTAAAACATTGATGCATCGGACCGGCACTCGTCCATTCTTCACAATCACCAAAGACCGGGCCACATGTACCTTGGCAAATGAGGAACCCTCTCGGGCGGGCTCAAGTAGCACTTCAAGCCCATTCAATCTCTGTGCAGCTCCCACAGGCAGCATTAAGAGTTCCTCTTGTCTGGGTCCCAGCAGGATCGGGGCCCTCGAAGTCACTCGGACCCGGCCCACCCGGCCACCTGGGACCGCACTTTTCAGCAAGTCGCAACTCAGCACTAGACGGTGTAGAATTCTCTGTGTGGGTCGGTGTCTTGTCGCACGGGCCCAGTATCGGGGTCCTTCACTGGCATACATCTGGTGATTCAAATCTCGCAGCACGTTCATTCCGAGCGTCACTTCCATCCCTCTTCTAGGGGGGTGATCCACCAGTACTACCCCTTTCTGCCCCAGCTCTTGACCAAACATTTTTAGTTGCATCCACACGATCCCTTTGACTGACAATTGACCATTATTTGCGGCGGTCAGTCGTATCACTCGGCCATCCTCTGGAATCACTAGTCGACTGAAGTATCTCTCATATACTTCTAGAGGCATTATAGTACATTCGGATCCCGTGTCAACCAAGCACCTCATCTTCCACCCTTCAAACTCTGCTTCTATCACTGGACTACATGCAAACAAATCTTGTTCATTCCGTCGAGGGGTTTGTATGGGTGGGGCCGCTGCTGCTTGCCCTCTCATGGCAGCGGACGGAAGTTTAAAGCCGGCGACGGGGTTTCTGGGGCTGTAAGCGCCCGGCAGTAACGCGAGATGTGTCCCTGGCGGCCACACTTCCAGCAGGTGATTGTTCCTCGTGGGCGAGGGCTTGACTCATTCTGATAGGACGACCTGGCCATTTGCGGGGTCACCGTTCCAGGGGGTGGGGCAGGAGGTTCCCGTGAGGGGGTAGAGGCGGGATCAACTGTCAGTTGAGACAATTTCAGCTTCAACTCCTTCACCTCAGCACGCAAAGCTTGTACCACGCTTACCAGCCCCTCTCCCCCCGACCCTGATGACCCACCTTCCTCCAGCTGGGCACTGTTCACTGACCCCTCGGGAACATAGGCTGATTTCTCTTCCCTTTCCACTGCAGCTCGGTAAATCTGCCAGAAAGATAACTCTGGTGCAACCCGGGCCATTTCCAACAGTTTGTCCCGGAGAAGTCTATTGGCTAAACCGGTGATGAATTGGTCCCGGAGCAAGCGGTCTACCTCCCGGAACGCCCCCATGGCCCCCGGGTCTAGTCGCTGCATCTCATTCAACATCTCTTGCAAAATATTAGAGTACTGCATCAGGGACTCACACTCTCTCTGGGGACGATTAAAGAATAGGGACCGAAGCTGGGCCACACGCGCTCGGCCCCCCAAACTCCCCTCTAACAGTTCCAAAATCTTTTCTAATGTATCCCTCTCTGATTCTGGGCGCACCATCACCATACGCCTAATATCACCCTCCAGTGCATTTAATGCCAGCTGAGCGCGTAACGCGGGGGTCAAATTACACATGCGCAGAATACTCTCTCAGCCCAATCTTGCAACGCCATATTGCGCCCATCGTATTTCGGCATGTGCTGAAGTAAAGCCCCTACAGGCACATACCCTCCCAGAGTCGCAGCGGCTGCCAGGGGAACCCCAACCCCCGAGGAGGATGCGGATACAGCGGGGTCATTTCCACCCTCGCCCTCGTCCATGACAAACACTGGATCCTGCCGACTACGCCAAAAATGTAATGACCAAAGGTCCGAATAAGATCCAGTGAGTCACAAACCAAGACCAAGGCAGAAATCTCCAACGGTATTTACTCAAAGGCAAAATAATCAAGGTAATATGGAGAATATTAAGGCAGATGCACCCCAAAGATACACTAGCTCAGCAGCAGCTGAAATCACTGTGCCACTCCAAGGTCTCCTGAGAACTGTATACTACAACAGACTAGTAAGAAATTTACCTAACAGGCAACTAAAAACAGAAACAAGTGTAAATTGAATGTAGTGTTATTAAGGGAGCCCCTGGAATGGCACATTGAGTATAACTTACACAACTCTAATATAAGATACACCTCTAAAGTAACAATTTAACACTCTGAGCAGAGATACCCGGGTATCTATAACTATGGTACCGTATCCTGAGATGGATTTCCTCTCAGGCAGGAATCCGCACAGGCTGCAGCCAGTCCTTATCTTCAGCGCCAATAAGTTACAGCAAGCTCCTCTTGGTTCTTAGTAAAGTCTCAGTCTTTTCTTAGATAAAGGGTTAGCTCCTCTCCAGGAAACGTTAGCAACACAAGTCTCTCACAGAGTTAAACAAAAGGTTAGCTCTTCTCCAGGGGAACGTTAGCAACAAAAAGTCTCTCAAAAGCTTCTTTTCCTCCAAAAACACTTGCAGTAAAATCCACACACAGTCTCTTTTTTTAAGATCTCACAGCAGCTTCTCCTTTTGCTTCCCGCCTTTTCTCTCTCAGCTCTCACTTCTTAGTTTCACTTTACACCGGAGACACTAGACCCCACCCCCCAGCACACATTGTCTCTGGGAGTTTTGCACGGTCTGTCCTTTGCTGCAACAGGCAAAAACCACAGGGTCCTAGTGCCCTCTCAGTGGGAATACAGTTCACCCTCTTACAAATAGCAGTAACATTACTTATTACTTTGCTGACCACAAGAAGTAGGGCAACAAAAGAAGTTGAGGGCTGTCTCCACAGTTGCATCTCCTGTGCCTGGATGGAGATGAAAGGCTGATATAACACCATCTAAGAGCAGTATTATCTAGGGACAGAAACCCTGATTCCAGCAGTGTATCATTTATTGGGCTGCATCCTGGAGTTCTGATAAAATCACAGTTTCACCTGCTGCAGATCTACCATTTCTCTCAATGCTGAGCTCCGTATGACCCCACCCACATTTCTGATTGGCAGCTTAGTGTACACTGTGCATAGGTAGAAAGCTGTCAATCAGTGGTGGGGGCGGGGTTATGCACAGTTTATGAATAGGGAGAGCTACTTGGAGGCGGGTATACTAGTCCTCTAGTGATAATCTCCTGCTGATAAACCATTGATTTTATTGAAACTATACTAAGCAGGATCTCTGTCTCTTCATCATGCTGATCTCAGATTAAATAGCAAAAATCTGTTGACAGATTTCCATTGAGTTCCAGATTTTTCTCTCATGATTTAGACTGAAATGGCAGAAATTCAGGAAGGTAGAGTAGTTTAGGAAAAAAAATGTTATACACAGGTAACTTGTGTTATTTCCTAACCAATGAATCAGTAAGCAGAATCAATATGCATTAGTGCTAAATAATTAGCAATTATTATGCTGGTGTCCTCATTGCAACCTGCTGTCTATGAGGAGAAGCAGGGGCTCGGGGAAGTTTGGTGATAGGTATATTCCAGTATTTCCTGAGATAAGACTGTGTTCTGTGGTCACAATGGTTCCGAGCACAGCAGTGGCAGGTCAGCCATGGTAGGAAGCTGATTATAATTGGCGCAGTGTCCCTGGGCCCAGGTTGGGTGATCTGTGATAAGTGAATCAAGGGCAGCGCTGGTGAAGAACACTCTGTGATTGATGGGACATCACCAGGCTCATGGCCCTTACTGAAGCGTCTAGTACAAAGACACTTCCTGGATTTCTGCAAGGACTGGCGAGGAATAGTAAGAAGAGCCAGGCACCTAATGAAAAGGTTCAGTGTTAGGTTGGGGAACATCCAGATCCTGTTCCAATGGCAGACCTGGAGAGGACGAAAGGAAACGGAGGACAATCACTTATTTTATTAGTGTGAAAGGGACTGATTGGAAATACACATGCAGGAGACACCTGAAATGATCTGTGTATAAACCCTGCTAATCTGCGGGATAAGGCTATATTCACACATCTATGTGACACGTCCGTTTTTAAAAACAGAACAGCACACAAATCGATAGCATTTCATTGGTCCATAAACAAAGTTTTAAAAATGGCTCCATGTCCCCAGACCAGGAGGCTCAGAGCAGGTCTTATTTTCATCCGTTTAGTGGATCAGAATTGGTTATTGAAAATGGACACCATTCTTTTTACTTCAGTTTTCCATTCGAGTTTCATCTGTTTTTAACTGATCTGCTGTTAAGAGTTAATGGACAAAAAGTGCAGACTACCTGGTTCAGGTTATAGAAATGGATGAGAAAAAAAAGGACTGACAGTGCGCTCTCACTTTTCATCAGAGCCAACGAGGGAGCGCACTGTCACTGTGAATTGAATGTAATATTGTACGGTGACAAGGGAAATGACAACTGACTCCTTCTCAGTACTGCAGGGATTAGCCTAGTCCTTGAAATGGATATCACACATGGTTGGGGGCAGATGCTGTGTCTCGTTTAAGTTTCCCAGCATGCACTGGGGAATCTCATACTAAATGTGATCAAACAGGAAGTAGGTAAAAAAAAGAAGCAGTTAGAGAGAGTAGAGAGGAACTATAAGAACTTTTTAATTAAAGTATATTAGAAAAGCAATTAGATTAATACATTACATAGACATCTAAGATCAATATTAGTTTTGGACCACCTCTTTAAAGAGGTTGCCTCATGTTATTCCTCTCATCCTCCCAGCTCCCTGCATGCTAGAGGTGATGCGTTCCTGATTGACGGACAGTTCAGACCAGCAGCATTGTTGTGCCGTTGGCCTGCACTAAGCACTTACAGGTGCTGCAAACAGAGGCAGTTTCGCTTCTGCAGCATCTGCGGAACAGAAGAGCACTAAACCTAAACACATCCATCGATCCTTTCAGCTTCAGAACAGGGTTTATAATTATTAGACCTGTTCTGAAACTGACGGGATCGATTCATCCAGATTATAATCTCTAGTGGAAAAGCTTCACAATTTACTGCAGTGGTCACCGGACATTGTATGCATCAGGTGAGTTGTTGAGGCTGTGAAAAGGAGCAGCACCAGCACAGGGGGTGCAGTCAATATAAAATGTTTCCACACCCCTATTAAAATGCAATCAAAGACCAAAGTGTAGAAGTGAAATGATCGTCTGCCTGCAGCACAGCATTGAAATGGTCATGCTCTAGATCCCTGGGAGATGTTGTCTGTCACTCTGCTGGAGAGCCTAATTCCGGGCCCTAAGTGGATGAATGCTGTCCCTGGATGTTGTCCCTGGGTAGAAGCCCAAATCCTTGTGTTTGCTTTGCCAGCAGCTCAGATAGGACTCAGGAGAACAATAAAATGGTAAAAACTGCAAACATGAGATGAGGACTGTTCGAGCTAGTTTTAATGGGATGCTATCATCACAAAATGTCCCATTGGTTAAACCAGATGTTTCTGTTACATGCATTAAAAACAAATTGGTAACATTTATTTTTCATATCAAGATCTTTATTAAAAAACTAAATTAGTAATCTTACTACTTCACTCTGGCCACGCGGGCATTTTTAGATTCATGCGTCCTGTCATTTCAGGAAGGATTTTCAGTAGGCATTTTATCATCAGAGGCAGGATTACAATGACAGGTAACACCTTTATAAGCAATTAATCTACCAGCCACAATAGATGACTGTGCTCACCCTCCTTTAGCAATTACTTTTTCACATGTGCATTAGATGCATCAATACAAAAGATAGGGTTGGGGTTTAACCATTGTGGCTAATTATTATTATTTTTGGTTTAAAGCACCATGGTGCTGTACATGTGAAAATGGTTACATACATATTACATATATAAAATAAACTGACAGGCTGGTCCAGAGCAGAAGGCTATGCCCTTATGGCCTTATGATCTACAGAGTAATAGGGAAGGAGACAGTAGGTCGGTGAGTTGCAGTAGCTGCGGTGGTAGGGAGGTGGCCGCGGGGTGATTGTAGGCTGTAGATACGGGTTTTCAGGCTGCTTCTTAAGGCTCCAAATGTGAGTGACAATCGGACATGTTGGGACAAAATTCCAGAGAGAATGCTATGGAAAAGTCTTGAAGGCATTTGGGTGAGGAACGAGCGGAGGAGAGAAGGAGGTCTTTTGAGGTTACATACAGGGAGGTGTGGGGTGATTAATTTGGAGATATATGGAGGAGTTAGATTATGGAGGGCCTTGTACATCAATGCTAGTAGTGTAAAAAGGATTCCCTGGAAAATTGGAAGTCAGTGAGGATTGGCAGCGGGGAGAGGTGGGGTAGTATCGAGGGGAAAGGTGGACTAATTGGTTTAATGTCCGTGTGTTATGTGTCCAGTGTGAAAATTGCAAGATTTTCATTGCCCCCAAAAAATGAATTAATTTGGGACCTTTCGGCAAATTTTTCCTGTTATTATGCTTTTCTGATATATTTCGTGTTGAACTGTATACACAATGTAATAGTTGCTTCAAAGCAGAATAAAACATGTTTCTTATTTTTACTTCACCTCACCATTGCGGAGATATTAGAGATCAAACTATTTGGAACCTAAAGAGTTAACTTTTAAAGTACATGTGGGTGTGATCAGACAGTTTTCACTAGGGGTGTGTACTTCTTCTCCCTGTATGATGCTGACCAATCATAAGTAGGTAGCGACATTCAAAGGAAAAAAAGAACATTCCCCCATCTATAGCTCACAACAGGTTACTCAGTCTATGAGATGTATAATGACAGACAGCCCTGATCTCATAAGTGCTTTCTTAAACATGTGGGGAACACATGCTCAGTCAGTGTGTGTAAGAAAATGTGGTCATTGTAGTTTGCTGGCCAAAAATTTACTGACAGCCAAGGCTGAGTCCATATAGATAGCGGCAGTAGACGGTTCTGCACACAATGTATGTTGGAAAAATATTTATTTTTAAGCAAGAGTGAAGCTGAAATCTACTCTGACCCTTAAGACTCTCTGTTCACATTCTTGTAATAAAAATTCATGGTTTGCTTATATTAACATGTATACATGGACACCAAGCAAATAAAAATTTGCAAAAGAGAGCGTTAAATATCCTATTGTTTGGTATGGATAATTCCTAATAATAATAGTCCAAACTTTTACATCCTGAAAATACAAAATGTCTTTATTAATCAAAAAGGTTTTGACACACAAAATAGTTAGTGCACATAAAATCCATACCATAGTGCACAGTAAAACAGGCGGGCAGCAATGTAGCTATAGAGCAAGGGAAAGCATCAAATGCGACCGCATGGTGAAACCAGAGGGCAATCAAACATTAAAGTGCATAGTGCATGAAAAAAGATATACATGCGCTCAGGTAAAATCACCACTGGTCGCATAATGGGCTAGAGGACCATAAGTCTTTTTGAGAGTAATCCTTAATTGGGATGGTGTATCTTGGTTTATTGTATCGGTTCTGGTATGGCTTTCAAAATAAAATTTGCGCCTAAGATCAAATTCAAATACAATTTTTCAAATTCAAAGGTTTGTTGGTTTTTAAAAAGATAACAATAAAGAGGAGAGTAATGTGAAAGTCAGAAAAGTACCAATCTCATAAAATAATTAATATGGTATACACATTCAGGCAGAATAAGGAAATGCTAATAATTTCACAGATATAAAAGTGCAAGTATCAAGTGGGCACTAAAGATGATCAAATCTTTTGAAATTTGCATATGCCAGGCAAAATTTTCTAATAGATTCGATTTGCGGGAAACTGCTGGTAGTCTAGTTTACCTGAAGTCTTTTAAGATGGCATCCAATCACTAGTTACGTCCAAGTGACCTCACCATAGAAACAGATAGTAATCCAGCAGTAATTAACAGCACATTTAGTAACTGAGAGCAGCCATACATAGAAAGAGCGCAGACGGGGAAGCGCCAGTGTCCCTTCGGAGAGGAGAGAGAGGTTACATGCATGGTTGTCGGCCGTGTCCTAACAGTACCCCTTAATACCCCTCTTCTTTAAACCTGCAAGAAATTTCTATAGAAGAAGTGGAGCAAGAATATTCTCTTTGGGCTCCCACAACCTTTCTCTATGCCCAAATCCCTTCCAGTCGACTAAATAAAATGTTCTCCCTCTCACCTTCTTCATTGTAAGGATATTCTTCACTTAAAAGATACCCTTGGAGCTGATGGGAGCAGGTGTGACACCGGGACCCTTGAAAAAGGGAATTAGGACGACAGGCTTCCGGAAGGACACATGGAAGGAACTGGGTATACTTAAGGAGGCTGGCAACTTCAATTTGTAGGATGCAGCATACATTTTTTGATGCCTTCATATGGACCGATGAAGCAAAGACCTAACTTGTAGGGCGAGATCTTAAGACGCATGTACTTAGAGGACAACTATACCTTATCTCCAGGATGATAAAAAGGTGGATCCAAGCATCTCTTCATACGCACAGATGATCTTTCCAGAGTGACCTTAGTGTCGTCCCATATCCTTGAGAAATTCCTAGTAAGATCATAGGCTTCTGGAGCACCAGAGGCATACGATACCTGTAGGGGAATTCCTGGCTGTTGCCTAAAAACAATAAAGAATGGAGAATTTGCAGAAGACTCACTTATGTGGTTGTTATAGGAGAACTTTGCTCATGGTAAGAGTTTGACCCAATCGTCATGATGTGAATTAGTGAAGTGCCTCAGGAAGGTGACCATTATTTGCTTGACTCTCTCTACCTGTCCGTTGGATTGAAGATGGTATGCAGATGAGAAATCCAAGACAATGTTGAGAACATTACAGAAAGCCCACCAGAATCTGGATGTGAACTGGAAATTATGTTGCAAAGGAATCCATGACGATGGAAGATGTGCTGAATGAATTTATCAGCAAGTTCTGGAGCGGACTAAAGGCCTGGCAATGGTGTGAAATGTACCACCTTCGAGAAGCAATGAATTACTACCCAGATGACAAAACAGCCCGAAGACATAGGAAGATCTGTAGCAAAGTCCATAGCAATATACTTCCAAGGAGCCTAGGGCACAGGAAGTGGTAGGAGTCGCCCAGTTGGGAATTGCCTAGGAATCTTGTTATGGGCACAGGAAGGGCAGGTAGAAACAAAAAAACTTCATGATTTCCTTTCGCATGGTAGGCCCCATGTCTTTTTGCTTGTCTTTTTTGGACACTTTGTTAGTATTACATATATTATATGTTTAGTTGTCACCCTTTACCTTCATTCCCATACCCCATGAAGGCGTCCTTGTTTTTTAATTGTTCTTTTAATGTCATTGTGCTGACACACCTGTTGCTGCTATTATAAATAAATATATTGATATTTCATTGTATTTGGGACTTTATTGGTCAGTCTTTTTTTCATTTCCCCCTTTTGCATGGTAGGCCCCAGTAGTGATGAGATATGAGCTGCAAAGTCATTTTCTGCCTGGCATGTCCGGTCACCTTGGAAGAAGGCCCCCATTGCAGAACTCACCTTTTATCAGATTCTGACACTAAAGACTAAAGGCCCCAAAGTCCTGGTTCGTTGCAGTAATGTTATTCTCCCACCAGGGGGAGTGATGTTACGTCTGAAGGCAATGAAGGAGATCTTCTGTCCAGGTATCACAACCACTACACACACTTCACACGCCAGTCCACCAGGGGGAGCCATGTTTTTATCTATTAGGGCACTCCTCACACTTGGGTAAAACTAGTGGGTTGGGGAGGAAGTTAGTCAGAGAAAGGGACAGAAGCTAACTGGAGGGAGAAGGAGATAGTCAGTGGGTCCTGACCTAGGATTCCTGCCAGCTCCAGACTGCGGCCTACGGAAGGAAGGTACACGGAGCTGCGCCTGCCCCACGTGCAGCAGCATCCTAAGAAAGGACACGAAAGGAATTGTGTTGCAGTGAGTGAGCAACGAAGTCATAGCAACAGGAGTGAAACATCAGAGGGAGACCAGCTAGAAGCAAGCTGCCTCGTTCTGAAGCGCAGGACCGGTAGCCAGAACACCGAGGGAGTAAAGAGCTCTATGCCGTTAATTCAGAGACTGGCAGGACAGTTAATTCCACGTTAGCTGCCCAACCATTTACCCAGGAGGCAGGGTGGCAACTTGTGGGGGCCGGGGCATCACTGGGGTCCCTATAAAAAGCCTCAGGCCACCCGTCATACGGGTTTGTCCTATCCGTCAGGGGGACAGAGAGAAGAGACTTAACATCTATAATAGTTGTGAGGACCTTACCGAGTTGCTCAGCAGGGAGGCACTACAACACCCAATCGCTAGAGGAAGGCTATTGAATTCCACCTGGATAAGGGGACTCTGGATTTGCCTTCAGACCGGCCGGACTCTGCCTACCCCGTGGTTCCTACCCTGAACTGTGGATGCTGAAGCCTTCAGTAAAGGTAAAGAGACTGCAACCTTGTGTCCTCGTTATTCACTGCGCCATCATCCATCATCCACCATCTATACTCTGGGAAGCCCTGGGGACATACTTCACCTGTGGGAAGGTATACAATCTAGCTGCCATAACATCACCCCAGCGGACCCCTAAGCAGCGTCGGTCACCCTGACCGAATACCACAGGTGGCGTCACGAATATTATCCCTTTAAAGACCTTTCCCCCACCATTTAATCAACGGACCTCCCGAGGGCCACGGACCGGGTCAGCCACCGTGACATCCCCACCGAGAACAGAAGGGCCCGGATCCGAGTACCCCACTGCCCTACGGGAGTGCTCCACTTTCACGGCGGGATTTAGGATAGGTTTACTGGAGCCACAGTAACCATCTTGGATGGCTTGATGATGAGTTCAGATTCCTAATCTTGGTTGGCGGACAGGAAGGAGTGGGAAAGTGCATCAGCTGTGATGTTCTTGTGAGAAGGCCAAAAATGCAGAAAGAAATAAAAACGGGCAAAAAATAGCGACCACCTATCTTGACTTGGGTTGACTCATTGCGCGGACTGATGATAGGCCAGGTTCTTGTGGTCGGTATAAATGTTGACAGGATGGACTGCTCCCTCAAGAAGGTACCGCCACTCCTTAAGTGCCATCTTAATTGCTAACAAGTCTCAGTCACCAATCGACTTTGGGGAAGAGAACACTTTGGAGAAGAAATCACAGGTCACGTATGGTCAATGTAATACTGGAAAGAAGAAGAAGGACTGCTTTAGGGAGAGAAAAGCGTTCTCAGCTTCTGGAGTCTATATCTTCGGAGCGGCACCCTTACGGATCATGGCGGAGATGAGAAATGTCTTGGACGAGAAATGCAGAATGAACTGCTGGTAGTAGTTGGCGAATCCCAGGAATCGCTGGATAGATTTAAAGCCATCAGGACTCGGCCACTCAAGGATGGAAGACACCTTCTCCAGATCCATCTCCAGGATTGTGTCCGAGATGATATAACCTAGTAAAGGGAAAGAAGATTGTTCAAAGACAGATTTCTCAAATTTAGCATACAGGCGGTTTTCTCTAAGTCGTTGCAGGACTTGAAGGACGTTCCGCCTATGAGAAGACTGGTTTGTAGAAAAGATCAAGATATCGTCCACGTAGACCATTACACAAGTGTAGAGAAGATCTCGAAAAATATTGTTCACAAATTCTTGGAAGACAGCTGGGGCATTGCTGAGCCAGAACAGCACCGGAATCAATGGCAATAGATTCTTGTTCTTCACCATGATCAGATTTAGTCACCTATAACTGATATCCACCAAAAACAACTGCCCACAATGCTGGTTATAATACAACAAGCTTTATTATTATTACATAAACAACCGATAAAACCACAAACATAAGAGAAGGGGTAAAGTACAGGAGAAAAACCTGGTGGGTATGGCTGCAAAGGAGAACTGGACTATGCATACATTCACTCAATTATATACAAATATACAAATTCTCCTTGACTTACTTGGACATGGCAAGAGTCTCTGCTTGGGACAGATGGTAAATACGGCCTCTTGGAAGTGAGGATCCCGGAAGCAGGTCTGTAGAGCAGTCATGCGACCTATGTTGAGGTCACGTCTCAGGTTCTTTTTCTCAAAGACGTCTGCATATGACCAGTAAGAAGATGGTAAACCTGCCAGAGAAGATAGTGCCAACGATGGCTGGACCGGTTGTACAGGTATAAGACACATTCATTACTGACCACAATGAAGCACCTCTCCAGATCTCCAGCCTAGGTTGGGTTCATGCAGAGCCATGGGAAACTCAGAAGAAGCAGGTGAGACAGGCTAGGAAGTATGTAGAAGGCGATCCTCTTAATGTGCATTATTCCTATCTGATGCTCTACTTGCTAGGTGACCAGATGAATGGCTTGAGATAGGGACTTCCTGTCGACAGATGAGACCAGCAATGGATCTTGGAGTGCTCAAATGGGAATTTGGTAATGATCTACCACTGCTTGTTGTATGAAGTTCCCTAATGCACCGGAATGTAGATACACTGTATCAACGAACCAGAAACCTCCACTTGTCATAGATACGGCCAAGACCAATGGCAGAGAGGAATTGTTCTCACCCAAGGTAGCCTCTCCTAGTAGTCCGAGGCTTGGGAGTTTTCCTGTTTTCTCGGAACGAGCATGAGCAAGCACCTGTTTCTTCGCTAGAGCCCCTGATGGTGGTGTCAGGCTTGGCTCTAGGTGAACACCAGGTGTTACTCCAGGATGGATCCATGAAGCGTTGGCAGCTGACCCCCCAAGAGGAACTGAGAAGCAGGACTGGCTAGTAAGTGGTTAGCAGGATGGTACAGCACAAGCAGGACTGGAACAGGAACATGGGACAGCCACAGTGTGGGATTACAGTTGAAGTTACAGAGGTGCAAGTTCAAACTGGGTAGGTAAGCAGCAAAGGCATCTGCCAAACGGATCAGGATCGGGACTAGACACAGGCAGGATAGATTCGGGACTGCGTATAGCAGGAGGGACTGGGACAAGTACAGACAAAGTGGACTGGATCAGGAGTACAGGGCTTAGAAGGGAGGGAGCACCATTTGACTTTGTGGCTGGAATCGATGGTGGGCACTATGTCACGCTTGGAGACCCTCTGATGTACCTAAACAGTGGAACCCCTCTGTTACAGAACCCCCCAGCACCAAGAATATGTTATGCTATATATATATTATGTATAATAGGTTCCATGTGAAATGCATCAGTCCACAGGCTGCGCCCCTGGGCAGAGAGGACAAGATATCCCCCTTCTGTCCTCCCCCACCTTTGTAATTCCCACAGTAAATACCAGCAGGCTCCGGCCCCCTGCGGCTAGTGTAATGTATGTCTGACCTGTTTTTTCTATTGGCCTGCCCTGTGTATCTGTGTTATATATTCTGTGTGTTGTAAATAAAGTGTGTTCTTTTAGACTGGAAATTCGTGGAGTAGCAGTCAGCTTTTATATGCTCTCATGTAATCAAGGAATTCCAGCCACCGTCCTTCATTCAGAATCCAGCAAAGCAGAGTGGACCTCCTGAAACACGGGGTGGTACTGAAAGAGGTACCCCAGCTTGGTAGACCCCGTTAAACTGGTGGCAGACAGCGGGATTCTACAGGAGGAAAGGAATGAATGGAAGACAACTACCAGAAGTTAAAGAGGACTACACTAAAAGATCTGGTGGAAGCCCGAGGGTTAATCGCCAGCAACAAAACAAAAGCGGATTTTTATAGCAGCCATCATGGAACACGACAGTGCAGCGCCCCCCAATGTGAACGTGGAGGAGACTGAATTCCAGAGGGAGGTAAAGAACAGACTGGCGTTCTATGGCCCAAACCCTGCAGTAGAGATCATACGAGAGGTGATGGCTGATGTGCGTACTGATCTGAAGGAAGAGATGGCCGAGCGGACCAGGATAGAGCTAACCAAGATGGAGATGGCAGAGCGGACCAAAGTGGAGCTGGCCAAGATGGAGATGGCAGAGCGGAGAGAGGAGAGTCAGCGAGCAAGGGGAGCTCTGGCCTCCGCCCAGGTACCTTCAACAGTAAGCCACAAAAAGATCCAGTATAATGCCGTCCGACAGTTGGGGGAGGTAGAGGAAGACATTGATGGCTTTCTGCAGGACTTTGAGCGGCAGTGTGCCCTTCATCAAGTGAAGCCGGAGGAACGGGTTCAGATTCTGGCCAGCAAGCTGACAGGCCGGGCAGCGGACGCCTATCGCACGGTACCTGATGAGGACTGTATGGACTATGAGCGGATCAAAGAAGTGATCTTGCCCCGGTATGCGCTGACACCAGAGGCATACCGCCAAAAGTTCTGCGGACTTATAAAACGAGTAACCGATACCCACGCTGAATGGGCCTGTAAATTACGGCGGTCACTGCTACAGTGGGTACAAGGGAGCCAAGCTACCACTAAGGAGGACATCCTCCAGCTCTTCTTGTTAGAACGATTCTTTAATGGACTAAACCCCGAGACACAGGAATGGCTTCAGGACAGGCGGTCAATGACTCTTGAGGAAGCCGCTCGTCTGGCCGATGAACATCATGATGCCAGGAGGCCTCAGTTGTCCGGATCAAAGATGGTCACTAGGGGTCCGCCCATGGACCTGGAGGGCCCCAAACCACCGAAGATTGTAGGGGGACCAGCTAGAAACCCGGCCTACCACAGTTCCCCTGGGGCGCGATGCCACACCTGCCGTCAGCTGGGCCACCTGCAAAGACAATGTCCCAACCGGACTCAGCATACCCAGTGGCCAAAGGCGGGAACAGCTACCTTCCGCCGGGCCACTGTACACTGCTACCAAGGCGAAGCTGACCCGGCATTGGGGGCTACAACTTACCAAGGGGTGGAAGACATGGAGGAAGTGCTGCATGAAGTAGACCCCGTGCATGCAGCCCGGGCAGATAATCGACAACAGCATCGACAGGTCGTGTGGGTTAATGGGAAACGCATGCAGGGACTAAGAGATTCCGGAGCAACTTTGACCCTTGTGAAGCCTCATCTCGTCCGGGACCAAGAGAAGACGGACCAGATAGTGGCAGTCCGTGTAGCAGGGGGAGCCATACATCGAATATATGTAGCAGGATATAATCCAATAATCAAATTATATATGAAAAGCAATTGGACTTAAAACTTAACTTTTAATCTAAAAGTTTAAAAGGGACGAACTAATGTGATACCATCACCACGTGTAACATACAAAAAAATACTAAAAACAAAGAGGGGTTATCGCCCACTCTAATAGACACAATCAGGACAAGAAAAGACGCTACCTTATATGAGGAGGCCGAGCACCCACAACAAATGAATGAGAGATGGGTGAGACCGTTCCACTCTTTCGTATCAGGCTTAACAGCTTGTATTTATCATGAGTTCACAGGTCACATTTGATTGAAACAGTACATTGTCTATTACACCCGGGCACCCACCTCTGGGATAAGAGGAGTATACGAAAGTCCCGTTAAGAGTGTATTCTATTTAATATGTTTCAATATGGTATTATGACATTGGCCTCCTAATTGCTTACTTATACGCCGTTGCGAATATATATACATTTGGTTTGGTTACGCTTTTTAAAAAAATGACATTTTTTATGGATTTGTGGTTTCTAGTATTCTTGGTAGCTGTGCAAATTTGGATGTAATACGGACCAGGTACAGACACTGCAAGTAATAGTCACACACATATTCCTTTGTCATTTTGGGTGACATAATCGTATACAAAAGGTCAGCACGGTTATACCGTACTAGATTATACCTATATATGCGTATCAGCATTTTTTCTTGTCCCGATTGTGTCTATTAGAGTGGGCGATAACCCCTCTTTGTTTTTAGTATTTTTTTGTATGTTACACGTGGTGATGGTATCACATTAGTTCGTCCCTTTTAAACTTTTAGATTAAAAGTTAAGTTTTAAGTCCAATTGGAGCCATACATCGACTGCCCACTGCCAGGATTCACCTGAACTGGGGAGTTGGGGATGGCCTTGTTGAGGTCGGCTTGATGGAGGATTTGCCTGCAGACGTTTTGCTGGGAAATGACTTGGGGCCCATGTTGTCTGCCTTCTCGGTTGCCCCTCTGGCTGAGACATATCCTGTGACCACCCGGAGACAAGCTCGAGCTGTGGAGGCGGAATCACACTCAGAGGAGGCCCAGGTAAGACATCCCAGCCCTACATGTATTCCCATAGCCAGACACATTTCTTGGGCCACCCCAGATGAATTTAAGAGGGAGTTACTTGAGGATCCTTCATTGGAGGGATATCGTGGGAAGGCACAGGAGGCGAGAGGGGTACTGGAAGGGGAACAGTTTATATG
Source organism: Ranitomeya imitator (assembly GCF_032444005.1). Taxonomy (NCBI): domain Eukaryota; kingdom Metazoa; phylum Chordata; class Amphibia; order Anura; family Dendrobatidae; genus Ranitomeya; species Ranitomeya imitator. Next base: position 580,650,153 of record NC_091286.1, read on the forward strand.
GAAGCAGGGACTCCTCTACCGGATCACAGAGCAGCACCACACAGGGACGAGCCCCACTATAAAACGACAGCTGGTAGTTCCCAAGAAGTATAGGCAGGAGTTACTGCAAATCTCTCATGGCATACCCTTGGCCGGGCACTTCGGCGTCAGTCGCACTAGGCATCGTCTGACACAAAACTTCTTTTGGCCGGGGGTAACCTATGATGTTCGTCAATACTGCCAGAGCTGTAACAGTTGCCAGTGCATTGGCAAGAGGGGAGATCAATGCAAGGCCAAATTACGCCCCCTCCCCATTGTGGAGGAACCATTTAGCCGAGTAGCGGTTGATCTGATAGGGCCGTTAGCCAAACCCAGTCCGTCAGGGAAAAGGTATATATTGACAGTGGTAGATTATGCCACACGGTATCCAGAGGTGGTTTCGTTACCTAACATACTGGCAGAGACGGTGGCGGCTGCCCTGCTCCAGGTTTTCTCACGGTTTGGATTTCCCCGGGAGATTATCTCAGACGAGGGTACCCAGTTTACAGCAGAGGTGACCAACCAACTGTGGAAGCTGTGCGGCGTAAAGTCCATTAGAAGCGCCCCGTACCACCCGCAAACCAATGGGTTGTGTGAACGCTTTAACGGGACGTTAAAACAACTAATTGGGACTTTTACCAGGACCTACAGGGACTGGGAGAAATTCTTCCCTCACCTCCTGTTTGCCTATCGAGAGGTGCCCCAAGAATCCACGGGGTTCTCCCCATTCGAACTGGTATACGGGAGACGGGTAAGGGGACCCCTAGACTTAGTGCTAGAACACTGGGAAGGGGAGGGCATCATAGAAGGGGTTCCTATTGTACCCTATGTGCTGGAATTCCGGGACCGCCTACAGGAGCTGACCCAGGCTGTACGTGGGAACATGCAGGTGGCCCAGCGGCGCCAGCGCGTATGGTACGATCAGAGGGCCAGAGAGCGCACCTTGGAAATAGGGCAGAAGGTCCTGGTGTTAGAGCCCACTAGGCAGAACAAGTTCCAAGCTGCTTGGCAGGGGCCCTACCAGGTAGTGGGGAAAATAGCCGACACCACCTATAATGTCGCCTATTGTGATGACCCCAGGGTTATCCGCATGTTCCACGTGAATATGCTGAAGCCTTATCGGGAGCACCCTGAAGAGGTAGTGGCCATCTGTGCACCTGAAGCAGAGGATTTAGCCGGACTTCCCTTGCCTGATGTCTTAGGGGAGAGGACTCAGTCTAAAACATGGGACCAGGTACACTGGGGTGAAGACTTAGGTTCCCGGGAGAGACAGCAGGCGGAGGAGTTGAGGCAGCGACAGAGGATGTTTTCGGGGAAACCCGGGTACACTCACCTGGCACAACACAAGGTTGAGACCCAGGATCAGACCCCCCTGCGACAACCCCCCTTCTGCGTCCCTGAGTCTGTACGAAAAGGGATGCGACAAGAGATACAAGAGATGTTGCGTTTAGGGGTCATTGAAGAGTCAGATAGTCCCTGGGCATCCCCCGTAGTGTTAGTGCCCAGGAAGGATGGGACTACACGGTTTTGTGTAGACTATCGTAAGCTCAATGAAAAAACAGTGACGGATGCGTATCCCATGCCGCGTGTGGATGAGTTGTTAGACCGGCTGGCGGGGGTAAAGTATTTGACCACCATCGATCTATGCAAAGGCTACTGGCAGATTCCCCTTAGTCCTGATGCTATTCCCAAGTTGGCATTTGTCACCCCGTTTGGCTTATTCCAGTTTCAAGTTATGCCATTCGGGATGAAGACTGCCCGGCGACCTTCCAGAGGCTGGCTGACCGGCCTCTGTGGTCTCCAAGACTATGCGTGTGCCTACCTGGATGACATCGCCATCTACAGCGCGACATGGGAAGAGCATCTAAATCACCTAGAGACAGTATTAGACAGGATCCACAAGGCCGGAATCACCCTGAACCCAAACAAGTGTCACGTGGGCAAAGCAGAGGTTCAGTATTTAGGGCATTGGGTGGGAAGTGGGAAACAGAGACCAGAACCAGCCAAGATTGAGGCCATAGCCAAATGGCCCACCCCACGCACTAAAACCCAGGTCATGGCGTTTCTAGGGACAGCGGGGTATTACAGGAAATTCGTTCGCAATTACAGCAGCGTGGCCAAGCCCCTCACTGATCTGACCCGTAAGAACCAACCCCGCCAGGTAACCTGGACCCCAGAGTGTGAGGAAGCCTTCCGCCAGCTAAAGGACGCCCTCACCAATACCCCTGTATTGGCCACACCTGATCCAACTAAATGTTTCCTTGTTCACACAGACGCTTCTATGTTTGGATTGGGGGCAGTACTAAGTCAAGTCGGGCCGGATGGCCAAGAACACCCGATAGCTTACCTGAGTCGGAAACTACTGCCTCGTGAAGTGAGCTATGCGGCCATCGAGAAGCAGTGCCTGGCAATAGTATGGGCAGTCAAAAAGTTACAACCATATTTGTATGGGCGACAGTTTTCCCTCCTAACGGACCATAATCCCCTAGTCTGGCTTAATCGGGTCTCCGGAGACAACGCCAGATTACTGCGGTGGAGTTTAGCGCTGCAACCTCTGGACTTCACCATCCACTACAGACCCGGCAAACAAAACGGTAATGCCGATGGACTAAGTCGACAAATGGAACTTGTACCAACCCCATAAACTTTTATCATCCCCAAACCGATCCGTTAAGGATCAGACTGTGTATGCCAATCGCGTCGCTGAAAAGGAGAGCCGTGTTACAGAACCCCCCAGCACCAAGAATATGTTATGCTATATATATATATTATGTATAATAGGTTCCATGTGAAATGCATCAGTCCACAGGCTGCGCCCCTGGGCAGAGAGGACAAGATATCCCCCTTCTGTCCTCCCCCACCTTTGTAATTCCCACAGTAAATACCAGCAGGCTCCGGCCCCCTGCGGCTATTGTAATGTATGTCTGGCCTGTTTTTTCTATTGGCCTGCCCTGTGTATCTGTGTTATATATTCTGTGTGTTGTAAATAAAGTGTGTTCTTTTAGACTGGAAATTCATGGAGTAGCAGTCAGCTTTTATATGCTCTCACGTAATCAAGGAATTCCAGCCAGCGTCCTTCATTCAGAATCCAGCAAAAGCAGAGTGGACCTCCTGAAACACAGGGTGGTACTGAAAGAGGTACCGCAGCTTGGTAGACCCCGTTACACTCTCCAATTCTAACTCCAACCCTAACCCCAACACCATTGCTCAGGAAAGATATAATGGAACTAGAGCGAATACAGAGGAGGGCAACAAAATTAATAAAGGGGATGGGGAAACTACAATACCGAGAGAGATTAGCAAAATTAGGATTATTTAGTCTAGAAAAAAGATGAATGAGGATCGATCTAATAACCATGTATAAGTATATAAGGGGACAATACAAATATCTCTCTGAGGATCTGTTTATACCAAGGAAGGTGAAGGTCACAAGGGGGCATTCTCTGTGTCTGGAGGAGAGAAGGTTTTTCCACCAACATAGAAGAGGATTCTTTACTGTTAGGTCAGTGAGAATCTGGAATTCCTTGCCTGAGGAGGTGGTGATGGTGAACTCAGTCAAGAGGTTCAAAAGAGGACTGGATGTCTTCCTGGAGCCAAACAATATTGTATCTTACAGTGATTAGGATCTTTAGAAGGACGTAGATCTGGGGATTTATTCTGACAGAATATAGGCTAAACTGGATGGACAAAAGTCTTTTTTCGGCCTTGCTAACTATGTAACTACGTATGTAACTATGTAACACAGCCCTAACCCTAATCCCAACCCTAACCACAACCCTAAACCTAACCACAACTCTAACCCCAACACAACTGTAACCCCAACACTAACCCCAAGGAATGGAAAAAAGCACAATTATGTTAATTTTTACCTAACTAAGGGGGTGAGAAAATGGTAATTAGACCTACCGGTAATTGTAATTCCAGGAATCCATCCTGACAGCACCATTGGAGGACATCCTTCTTACCTTCAGTGGGACAGGAACAACAAGAGGTTAAAATGACCCTCCCCTTACCACCCACCAGTGATTTTCCAAAGTACCACATCTGGATGGATGCAAAAAAATAGAGTTTATTAACAAATTCTACACCAATGTTGCATCACATTAGTATATAATGCAATTTTGTAGTGGGAGGGAACTAGTAGTGCTGTCAGGATGGATTCCTGGAAATACAATTACCGGTAGGTCTAATTACTGTTTTCCAGTTCACCACCTCACAGCACCATTGGAGGAATACCAAAGAATGGTACTCTTAGGGTGGGACTACTGCATGCAATACTTTCCTACCAAAAGCTAACTGGTCTGATGAGACATCTAACTTATAGTGTCTAGCAAAGGTAGAAAGACTGGTCCAAGTCGCTGCCCTACAGATCTGCTCTGCTGAAGCTCCCCCCTTTCTACCCATGACGTAGCTATAGCTCGGGTTGAATGGGCTCTAAGGATGTCTGGGGGATCCTTCCCTTGGACTCTATACGCTACGTATACAGTAGTTTTAATCCACCTTGCAATGGATCTTATTTGGTCCCCCGTACTGTACGAACAGGTTCGTGTCTCGTCTCCAACCTTCAGTCGCCCTTAGGTATTTTAAAACCGTTTCTCTAACGTCCAAGTTATGATAGACCCCCTCTTTTGAGTTTCTAGGATGTTGGCAGAACGAGGGAAGGATTACTTCCTGGTTCATGTTTGTAGATGAAACTACTTTGAGGAGAAAGGCCGGGTTAAGTCTTAAGACTAATCTGTCATCAAAAACCTGAAGGTATGGGTCCTGTAAGGATAACGCCTGCATTTCCCCTAATCTCTTAGCTGAAGTGATGGCTACCAAAAAGGCTGTTTTAAAAGAGAGATTGGCTATATCCATGTCCTCTGATAACAGGTATGGGGATCTACACAGGGCATTGAGGACTAAATTTAGGTCCCAGGGTGGAGATTATTTTCTCACAAGAGGTCTCATTCTCTGTGTGGCTCTAGAGAACCTTGCTATCCAAGGATGGGAGGCCAAAGAGGAGTCAAAGAAGACACTAAGGGCCACAATCTGTACTTTTAGAGTGCTAGGCCGGAGGCCTTTTTATAAATTCTAGTTGTAGAAAGTCAAATATCCTAAGGATGTCCGGATTTGAAGTATCTCCTAAAAAAGAACAAAATCGCTTCCAGATCTTATTATAGATTGCTGAAGTCACCGGCTTCCTGCTTGCTTTGAGTGTGGTGATCACATCCTCTGACAGGCCTCACGATCATAGGGTTAGGCGTTCAGGATCCAAGCAGATAGCTGGAGTGAGTCTGGGTTGCTGTGGAACACCGGACCTTGGTACAGTAGATCCTGTCTCTTCGGTAGAAGCATAGGTCTTTCTGGCGACATTCTGGATAGTAGGGAGAACCAGCTTTTTCTTGGCCAAAAGGGAACCACCAAGATTACTGTTGCTCCCTCGTCTCGTATCTTCCTGAGTGTTCTCGGGACCAGTGGAAGAGGTGGAAAAGCGTACAGAAGACCTTCTCCCCAAGGTTGAGACAGAGCGTCGACTCCCGCTGCTCCCTCTAGGGGATTGAGAGAGAAAAATATTCTGGTCTTTGCATTTGACCTGGTGGCAAAGAGATCCACTCGAGGCGTTCCCCACTGCTGGCATATGCTGCTGAACACTTCTGGATTTAACTCCCACTCTCTGGGATTTATTGGCGTTCTGCTCAAAAAGTCTGCCACCTAATTTTTGGCACCTTCCAGGTGGACCGCCGAGATGGATCTGACGGATTTTTCTGCCTATCTGAAAATCTGGTCTGCTAGGTGCTGTAGAGATGGATGTCTCGGGCTTCCCTGATGCCTCAGAAATGCCACTGCTGTCACATTGTCGGACAGTATTCTTACGTGTTTGTCTCTGACCTTGTTGTAGATAAACTTGGCACACACGTGGTCAAATGAAAGTGAGATTTAATTGAAAGAGAGTACATACAATATTGACGTTTCGGTCTCAGGTTAGACCTTCATCAATGTACTAAATAAAGAAAAATAGTGGAACAAAAATAAAATAGGTATATACAATAATATTTACAGTATTGTCAATCATAAATGGGTCTCGACAGAACAATGAAAAGCATAACTATCAAACCATTAGCGTCCTAGTCACCATGCACTTGGAATGTGAGTGTTAGGATAAATGCTACTATAATAATGTGAACGTAGTTCGTGATTGTGACAGTTAGGGTGACTCTGAGTCTCTGACCTGTGACTGGGCTTGGTAAAGCACTTTCCAAATCGCATAAAGTTCTCTGAAATTCGATGATTTGGTTGTCATCTCCGGACTCCACTTCCCCTGGTAGTATGTCCTTCCTATATGTCCACCCCATCCGTACTGACTGGTGTCTGTGGTAACGGTGACACAGAGATAAAGGATCCATGGAACTCCCACCTTCAGGTTCTTCGGGATGGTCCACCAGGTTAGAGATTTGTTTCCTGAAGTAGAAAGAGTCATCTTCTTTTCCAGAGAACTTTGCCTTCTGTCCCAAATTTTCAGAATCTCTTTCTGTAACCCCCATGAGTGAAATTGACTCTACTTCACACAGGGAATACAGGCCGTCATTAAGCCCAGAATACTCATTGCCTCCCTTATAAAGGCAGGGTTCCCTCTGAACCGGCATACGCTCTCGATTAATGTCACCTGTCTTTCTTCTGGCAGAAAAGATGTTCTGGTGTGGGAATCTAATATGACCCCAAAAATTTTTATTCTGGAATGTAGGACCAGGTTTGATTTCTCCCAATTCACAATCCACCCCAGTTCTCGTAGAATGGAGAGTGTGAAATTGCAATTAATCCTGAGAAGTTTTTCGGATTTCGCCATTATTAAAAAGTCATCGAGGTATGGTACTATGAAAATACCTTGATTTCTTAAGTAGGCTACCACCTCTGACATCAGTTTGGTAAATATCCTGGGGGCCGAAGCTAGGCAGAAGGGGAGGCATCTGAATTAAAAATGATAAACTACTCCCTTGTTCATCAGAGCGAATCTCAGGAATTTCTGGTAGGAAGCATGGATTGGGACATGGTAGTATGCACTCTTTAGATCTAAGGTGCACATCACCATTTTTGTCTATCAGAAGTATTGTGGACTTTATAGACTCCATCCTGAATCAATGGTGCTATATAAATAAATGATAATTATAATCCTGAATCTCCTGTATCTTATCCACCTGTTAAGGGGTTTGAGATTTATAATCGTCTGGGAGTCTCCCGATGGTTTCTTTATTGAAAAGAGGTTTGAATAATGACCCTTGCCTCTTGCCTCTCTCTGGTATGGGTACTGGGACAATTTCCTCTACTTTTAATAACTCCTGGATGTCAGGCCACATAGGGGAGTTTAAGAGGGGATAGGATCTGGTTACTGTGAACCTTTCTGGAGGAAGGCTGGTGAACTCTAGCTTGTAACCCTGACCGATTACCTGAAGAATCCATGGATTTTTGGATATATTCTGCCAACCTACTAGAAATTTTTGTAACCGACCTCCCACTCTCATGTCATTTATTAGGTTTCCCTGAGCCAGGACCTGGGAAGATGGAGTCTCTACCCTTTCCACCTTTGGGATAAGACCATCTCCCAGTTTTCCACTTACCCCTGCAGTCTGTCTCCTGACTGGGTCGGGACCTACGAAGGGCTGGTATTTTTTCTTATTTTCCTCAGGGAACCCTTTCTTTTTGTCTGAGGCTTTTTCTAATATGTCATCTAGAATTGGCCCAAACACTTTACCCCCTGAGAATGGGATGCCACAAAGTTTATTTTTTGATTGAATATGCGTGTGAGGTCAGGCACGCGCATTTCTGAAGCAAAGCATCTCGCAGCTAAGCATAAAGACGCCGCAGTTATTTCAACGGCCGGGAATTAACATCCATCTCCTCTCTTCATACAGATACAAACATCTCTACTCGCTGTTATCTGCTGCCTACCATCCTGCAACCTTGCCTTTAATGTACCTGCTGAATTTGTTGCATTGTATTACTTACTGCTGTACATCCATGCTGGGGTCACAGGAGATATTATCATGTTCAAGGTGTTAGAGCATATGGTTGCAGCCAGGCTCAGTGCCTTTGATCATGTAACCTCCCCTGGGGTGTTGGCCAATTGCTAATTTATCCCAAATAAGGACCCACAATCCCTCTCACCTGATCCTTTACTCAGTCCTATAAATTTAGTAGCATCTTAAGGGGTGCACGCGTGTGGGGTCAGGCACGCGCATTTCACAGCTAAGCATAAAGACGCCGCAGTTTTTTCAACGGCAGTTAGTCATGGCAGGAGTCAGGACTCCACTCTATGTATCTGTCTCTTTTGGGTTTGTCTGCTAAATAAGCACTTCTTATTACTTGGATCTAGCTTTTCTATTAACCCATCTTAGGCTACTTTCACACTAGCGTCGTACTCGGCCTGTCGTAGTGCGTCGGGCCGACATACCGACGCTAGCAGTGAATACGCCGCACAACGGAGGCAGCGGATGCTTTTTTCCAGTGCATCCGCTTCCCCATTGTGAGTTGCGGGGAGGTGGGGGCGGAGTTCTGGCAGTCAGAAATGGTGGACACAACGCTGCAAAAAACGTTACATGTAACGTTTTTTGCTGCCGACGGTCCGCCACAACACGGCGCAACCGTCGCACGACGGTTGCGACGTGTGGCAAAGCGTCGCAATGCATCGCTAATGTTAGTCAATGGAGAAAAAACGCATCCTGCAAGCAATTTTGCAGGATGCGTTTTTTCTCCTAAACGACGCATTGCGACGTGCAGTGCACGACGCTAGTGTGAAAGTAGCCTAAAGGTACCTTCACACTAAACGACGCTGCAGCGATCCAGACAACGATCCGGATCGCTGCAGCGTCGCTGTTTGGTCGCTGGAGAGCTGTCACACAGACAGCTCTCCAGCGACCAACGATGCCGGTAACCAGGGTAAACATCGGGTTACTAAGGGCAGGGCCACGCTTAGTAACCCGATGTTTACCCTGGTTACCATCCTAAAAGTAAAAAAAACAAACGCTTCATACTTACCTTCCGCTGTCTGTCCCCGGCGCTGTGCTTCTCTGTACTGGCTGTGAGCACAGCGGCTGGAAAGCAGAGTGGTGACGTCACCACTCTGCTTTCCGGCCGCTGTGCTCACAGTGAGTGCAGGAAAGCACAGCGCCGGAGGACAGACAGCGGAAGGTAAGTATGAAGCGTTTTGGGCGTGGCCTGAGAGTCCATGTGAGCGGACGTGCGGCTGTGAGCTCCCGCCGCTGTACATACCAAAATCCTGCAGAGCCGCTGCTGTTTGGTCCCTGTGGGGGCTTATCGGTGCGGGGAGACTTGCAAAGCCCGGTGGCGCTGAGCGGTAGCGCTTAAACCGGCGAGAATGACAAGGAGACGGCAGAAGGACGCGGGAGCCGGGGAGGCAGGCGCAATCCAAGATGGCGCCGACACAAGGGAAAAGGCAGACAAGGAGAACGCCGCATGCAGAAAGCGTATGGAGGTAGCGGCAAAGCTCCAGCAGTTTGCGAGAGCGGAGGCCGCAGAGGAGGGAGCCGGAGCTGAGACCGAAGAGGAGGAGGAGGAGAGCTCAGCAGGAGAACATGAGGTACAACAGGGGAGAAAGGAGAGTAAAATGGCGGTGGCAGAAGGGGGACCCGAGGAAATGGCGCCAGAAGCTGAGCCTACCCTAAGAGACGTTTTTGCGCTGGTTTCTTCATGTAAACAGTCTCTGACCTTACAGATACAGGAGGTTAAGGGGGACACAGCCCAGATAAACGCAGCCATGCAGAAGATTGACAAACGTGTGGGGGAGGTAGAGGAGAGAGTGAGCACTGCAGAAGACCATATAGTACAGCTGCAAAATGCAGAGAAAAAGTTCACTCAAGCAATAGCTGAATTGGCTGCAAAAAATGAGGACCTTGAGAACAGGTCCAGAAGAAACAATATTCGCATAGTGGGCATCCCTGAAAAAGCTGAAGGGAGGAATCCAACGGAATATATTGAAAAATGGTTTTTAGAGACATTTGGAGATACGGCGCTAACAAAAGTGTTCGCGGTAGAAAGAGCGCATAGGGTCCCGCCGAAACCACCTGTCCCTGGAGCGAATCCCCGTACCATGCTCGCCAAAATTCTAAATTATAGAGACAGAGACATTATCCTGAGGAAGGCCAGAGACATGACGGATCTGACAGTTGAAGGCCAAAAGATTGCTATCTACCCGGACTATTCTACTCTGGTGCAGAGACAACGGATGATGTTCACGGGTATAAAGAGACGGCTGAGGGAGTTGGGAGTGCAGTATTCCATGATGTTTCCAGCAAGACTGAGGGTGGTAGCGTTTGATAAAATTCATTTTTTTCAGAAGCCGGAGGAAGCTACCCAGTGGATTGATATTAATGCTAAAAAGCTTAAAGGAAAAGGAGACTGAAACTGTGGGAAGAGTCTTATTTGGGTTACTTATTTGTCAGGGGGCATAGAGTCATGTGATTGACAAACCAAGGGGTACCGGTGGCGAAGAAGGGAGCTGGATTATATTCAGTTAAAGTTAATGGGATGGTGTAATCGTTGTTGGGAAGGAGGGAGGAAGGGTATGCGGCATACTTTAAGTGTATGTAGGTTTCTTGCATGTGTAAATAATTCTATGTTTAAAATCTGTTGAGATATGTTATTTTTCAAAATGTCTGAAATCCTGTTATGTACAGTGGTGGGAGGAGGGTTGGGAAGGTAATGCCAAACGGAGTGTTCGCTATGGGTGATGATGCCCCACTCTTGGAGAGAGGTGGAATGGTTAGATGTGAGGGGGGATGGGTGGGAGGGGGAGATGGGAGGGGGGGGGGAGGGTAGTTAGACAGCTCGTGCTCAAAAATGATGATACTTTTAGTAAAGATGAGTCAAGTGATGGGGACCCGTTTTAAGATTTTGAGCTGGAATGTGAGAGGCCTAGGGGAGAAATCCAGACGTGCCGCGTGTTTGCAATATGCAAGAGACCAACGGGCCTCAATGATATGCTTGCTGGAGACACATTTGGTAAGGGAGAAGGTGGATGTCCTGAATAGACGGTGGATTCAGAAGGGTTATCATTCTACCTTCTCCACGTATGCAAGAGGAGTCTCAATCTTGGTTCCAGCGGGAGTTCAGTATGAGGAGGTGAAGGTATATGTGGATGTGGATGGGCAGTACATACTAATACGGTGTATACTGTATGGAGTGATGTTGTGTGTTGCCGCGATGTATATTCCGCCTCCCTATTCTAGCAGGAAAATTAGAGAAGTAATGGAGCGAGTGGAAAGATGGGGGCCAACACCGTTAATAATTATCGGAGATCTAAACAACATCTGTGATGACTACTGGGACAAAAATAAAAATACTCAGAATAGGTCGGAGGGACACATAACAACATTTGGCACCTATATACAGGAGATATGTATGATTGATCTTTGGAGGGTCAGACATATTGGAGAGAGAGGGTACTCATGTTATTCACCAGCGCATGCCACGCTCTCTAGAATTGATATGGCTCTGGGTAACAGGAATTTGGACACGTTGGTTGGGGAGGTGAGATATCTGCCAAGGGCCCTGTCAGACCATAGTCCAATTGAAGTAGAGGTTAGATTGGAGGGGGCACGAGTATTGAGTATTGAGTTGGAAAGTATAGGACGGGAGGTGGCAGAATTCTTTCTCTTAAATGATGGAAGCACTGATGCTCTTACAATCTGGGATGCAATGAAGGCGTATCTGAGGGGACTACTGTTTAGGGACATTAGTAGGTGTAAGCGGAGGACGAGGGAGGCAGAAAAAGCGGCAGTTGAGGAGTTGAAGGAAGCAGAGGATGGGATGGCCACACTGGGAACCCCTGAGGCAGAGAAAAGGATGAAAAGCGCACAAAATCATTTGGAAAAGATTCTGTTAGGCAAAGCTGAGAGGAAGCGGGATTTCCAAAGGGTTTTGTTTTATCAGGAGGGAGAAACAGTGGGACATATGCTGTCGGTAGTGGCTGCTGCTCAGAGAGGTTCTTCATATATACATTCTTTGGACTCTGCAAGTGGAGGTAGAATAACGGAAACGCCTGAAATCTTGAGGGCCTTCGCGGACTTCTATGCAGATTTGTATTCCTCCCGGGTTGGTGAATCGGTCGAGGACACTCTGACTTTCTTGGAGGGTCTGGATCTGCCGAGACTGAATGAGGCAGATAGGGAGAGCCTTGAGGCCCCTATCACTGAGGAGGAATTGAGTCGGGCATTGATGTCTATGGCTAATGGGAAGGCGCCTGGGGTCGATGGGCTACCCGCTGAGATCTATAAAGGGTTGGCAGAAGTGTTGATTCCTAGATTAAAAATGGTACTGGAGGAAGCTAGGTCCTGTGGGTGTTTGCCAGCCTCTATGAGAGAGGCCATAATAGTGGTTATTCCAAAGAAGGATAAGGACTTGGGGAAACCGGAGTCGTACCGCCCAATTTCTTTACTAATAATTGATGTCAAGCTTTTGGCCAAGGTGTTGGCTCTCCGACTCTCTAGTGTTATTGCGAGTCTGGTGCATTCGGACCAATCTGGCTTTATGCCTGACAGATCCACGGCGATCAATTTGCGCAGGTTGTATGTAAATTTGCAGGTAGAGTCTGATAACGGTGGTCGTAGAGTGATTGTATCGCTGGATGCACATAAGGCGTTTGACAGTGTCGAATGGGGATACCTCTGGCAGGTGCTGGAATGTATGGGGTTTGGTCCGCAGTTTGTGGCCTGGATACAGCTGCTGTATTCATCACCGTCGGCTAGAATTAGAGTGAACGGGGAGCTGTCTCGACCTATAGGGCTGGCTAGGGGTACTAGGCAGGGATGCCCGCTCTCACCCCTCCTGTTCGCGCTGGCTGTAGAACCTCTTGCCGCTAAGATTCGGCAGTCTGATAGGGTCCCTGGGTTTAGGTATGGGAAAATAGAGGAAAAAATAGCGCTATACGCGGATGATGTTTTGCTGTTCCTGGCGGATCCAGACGATTCACTAAGAGGGGCCATTGAAATTGTTGAGAGATTTGGTGCTGTGTCAGGATTGACAATTAATTGGGATAAGTCGGTTCTTTTTAGGGTGGATGACGTAGGTGAGAATGTAAGTGAGGATGTGGGTGATGAAAGGCTACAGGTGGTTTCCAAATTTAAATACCTTGGAATATATGTCTCGGTGCCAATTACGGAGTACCTACAAAGAAATTTGGCTCCTGTTATGGGGATACTCAAGGCGAAGGTAGATGCCTGGAATAAATTACATCTATCAGTCGTCGGTAGAGTAAACCTTATTAAAATGGTCCTGATGCCTAAAATCCTATATGTTTTACATAACGCACCAATTTGGATCCCTAGGGGGAAGTTCAGGCAGATTAATGCCCTCTTTAGAAGTTTGATATGGGGTAGACAATATCCACGTATTAGCCTGGAGACGCTTCAGCGACCTAAGGAGGATGGTGGTTTGGCTTTGCCCAACCCGGAAATATACTTCCTTGCGGCCCAGAGCCAGCATTTGAAGGGCTGGGCGCGAGGGGCGTCATCCAGTGCAGTACAACATCTAATGGAAGAGGTGACGGACCGACGACCGATGGTCAGGTGTTTGGAGGATGGCTCTTTGGGCGCTTTGGGGAAAGTATACCCAACCCTGTTCCTGATTCGAAAATTATGGAATAGACTAAGGCAGATTCGTGGGGTTACAGGGTTGACTAAATTCACACCGATATGGTCTAATAACAATTTAAAGGAATTTGAGGCTTTGGGAGGACTGATGGAATGGTAGAATAAGGGAATTTGCTTTGTTCACCAGATAATCCAGCGGCAGGCATTGAAGTCCTTTTCTCAATTGCAGGAAGAATTTGGGCTGCGATCCACAGGGGTATATCAGTATGCGCAGATGAGACATGCCTTTAGAGCTCAGAAGAAGAAGGTGGATTTCAGAATTCAGGATGATATTGTGTTGGAGTATGTGTGTGGTGACGGGACTACAAGGGGAGTTATTTCCACCCTGTATAAGGGCCTTATGCACACGTTTTTACTAGATTTCCCTATAAAGGCGAGAGCTAAGTGGGAGAGGGACGTAGGACCGATGGAAAATGAAACCTGGGAATCGGTGATGGAGTGGATTCCGCGACTATCCTTGAGTGAACCATATAGACTCTCGCAGTTATATATTCTGCATAGAGTATATAAATCTCCGGAAGTGCTATACAGAGCGGGATTGCGTGCCAATTCTGAGTGTCCGAGGTGTACGAGTGAGAATGCTGGAATATATCACATGATGTGGACGTGTCCTAGGCTGGCTGCTTTTTGGATGGTGGTTTTGAGCCGGGTTGAAGCAGCGTATAAGTGTAGAGTTCTTAGAGACCCGATGGTATGCGTGCTGGGATATGTGGAAGAAATTGGAGTTGATAATATTTGGAAGGTTGCAATTGCTAAGCTACTCTACATGGCAAGGAAAGTGATAGCACGAAATTGGATTAATGTGGAACCACCTGCGAGAAGGGAATTTCTCCAATATGTTCAAAATGGTTTAAAATTGGAAAAGGGGGTGTACAAAAAAAGGGGGAAAATAGATATGTATAAGATGTGGTCTCCTTGGTTTGAATTGGAATGAGGAGTATAGACGTCGAGTTTCTTAAGATCTGGATTAGGATAAACTACACGAGGCAGATAACGCCTCAGTGGGGTATAGATTGGGAATGAGCTGTCTTAGGGGGGTGGGGGGTAGTTGGGGTAATGTTGGGGTGTATTGAAATAAGAAAACGTGCATGTAATATAATGCAATGTAAATGACATCCGGATGTTCTTTATTTTGTTAATAAAAATTTATTTAAATAAAAAAAAAAAGTATGAAGCGTTTGTTTTTATTACTTTTAGGATGGTAACCAGGGCCCTGTGCTTCGTAACCCGATGTTTACCCTGGTTACCAGCGAAGACATCGCTGAATCGGTGTCACACACGCCGATTCAGCGATGTCAGCGGGAGAGCCAGCGACCAAATAAAGTTCTGGCCTTCTAGCCCCGACCAACGACATCACAGCAGGATTCTGATCGCTGCTGCGTGTCAAACTGAACGATATCGCTAGCCAGGATGCTGCAACGTCACGGATCGCTAGCGATATCGTTTAGTGTGAAGGTACCTTTACTCCTTCACCATGTTTACATATGCCTTTACAGTGTTTGCTCCACTAATCCTCTCTCTCCTTCGCTATCACAAACCCCAGCACACTCTAGCCTACTAATCTTCTCCCCTTCCCTCTTGCCTCCCCACCTGTCCTCCTCTGCTGACCTGCTCCTCAACCTCAAATCTGTCCTAAGAAAACATAAAACAAGTCGACCACTTTCTTTCTCCCACCTGCTCTCCCTTTATCTGCTTTTCCTCGCTGCTGGAGACATATCTACCAACCCGGGACCCCCACAGCTCATACCTCCCACTACTACCCCCTCCTATCACTCCCTATCTAATATGAACTATCGCAATCTTTCCAATATAAAACCCATGTCCCTGACACCCACCTCCCTGCTCCCTCTCTCTGGAGCACTCTGGAATGCCCGCTCAATCTGCAATAAGCTTCACGTGATTCACAACCTTTTTCTCTCTCGCAATTTTGCCTTCTTTGGCCTCACAGAAACATGGCTAACACCCTCTGACACCGCCTTCCCTGCTGCGCTGTGTTACGGAGGCCTCCACTTCACCCACACCCCTCGACCTGGCAACAAACATGGTGGAGGAGTGGGTCTTCTCCTTTCTTCTAACTGCACCTTTAACCCAATCCCTCTTCTACCCTCCCTTATCCTACCCTCTTTTGAAGTCCATTCTGTCCGCATCTACTCTCCATTCAACCTCCAAGTGGCCATCATATACCGACCTCCAGGCCCGGCCACTGCCTTTATTGACCAATTCTCCACCTGGCTTCTTCACTTTCTCTCTGCTGATATTCCCACCATCATCATGCGTGACTTCAACATCCCCATTGATACTATTCAGTCAACAGCCTCCAAACTTCTGTCCCTTACCTCATCCTTTGGACTTACTCAGTGGTCCTCCGCAGCCACCCACACAGACGGACATACATTAGACCTGGTATTCACCCGTCTCTGCTCTCTATCTAACTTCACCACCTCCCCTTTCCCTCTATCCGACCACCATCTGCTCACCTTCTCATCCCTGTCCTCCTCACCGGTCATCCATGTCCAGCAAAATACGCACCCCTGCAGAAACCTTGCACACCTCGACACCCACACACTCTCTGACTCTATCCTACGACTGGCATCCATATCCTCACTCCACGACACAGACAGTGCCACTGCTTTCTACAATGCCACTCTTGCATCAGCTATTGACACAGTTGCCCCTCTCATCCATGGCAGAGTACGACGTATCAATAGGCAACCCTGACACAATAACACCACTAAAAAGCTCCGGCAAGTGTCCATGGTTGCGGAGCGGCGTTGGAAGAAAACACACTTGCAAGACGACTTCACTGCATTCAAACAGGCAACACTCGCTTTTAAATCTGCTCTTACCCCACTGTCCCCTCCAACCTCCCTCATCTCTGCTGAGGACTTTGCCACACACTTTAAAAATAAAATCAACCAGACAAGGCAAGTCTTCATTGTTCAACCACCACAACCCCTTTGTATACCAGACCAATGCCCAAACCCCATAACCTCCCTATCCAACATCACTGAAGGGGGGCTTAATTGTCTCCTCTCCAAATCGCACCTCATCACCTGTGCGCTCGACCCCATCCCATCCCACCTCCTCCCCAACCTCACCACCACACTTATCCCATCCCTATCCCACCTCTTCAACCTATCACTATCTTCTGGCACCTTCCCTTCTGCTTTCAAACATGCCACAATCATGCCTGTCCTTAAAAAGCCAACCCTCAAACCAACTGCTATGTCCAGCTATTGCCCAATATCAAAGCTCCCATTCGCTTCCAAACTCCTGGAGCAGCACGTCCACTCTGAACTTTCCTCCCACCTCTCATCTAACTTGCTCTTTGACAATCTACAATCTGGTTTCTGCCCCCATCACTCAACTGAGACAGCCCTGACCAAAATCACTAACGACCTACTTACCGTGAAAGCTAATGGACAATACTCTGTACTCCTCCTTCTAGACCTGTCCTCTGCTTTCGACACAGTTGACCACTGCCTCTTACTACAGATCCTCAACTCCTTTGGCATCAAAGACCTCGCCCTATCCTGGATATCCTCGTACCTTTCCAACCACACATTTAGCGTCTCCCACTCCCACACTACCTCCTCATCCCACCCTCTCTCTGTTGGAGTCCCCCAAGGCTCTGTTCTATGACCCCTACTCTTCTCAATCTATACACTTGGCTTGGGACAACTCATAAAGTCCCATGGATTCCAGTACCACCTCTATGCTGATGACACTCATATATACCTCTCTGGCCCAGACGTCACCGCTCTGCTGTCCAGAATCCCAGAGTACCTATCAGCCATATCCTCCTTCTCCTCTCGCTTCCTCAAACTCACTGTGGGCAAATCTGAACCCATCATCTTTCCTCCATCCCATAGATCTTCCTTACCTGACCTATCTATCGCAATCAACGACATCATGCTTTCCCCCGTACCGGAAGTCCGCTGCCTCGGAGTAACCTTTGACTCTGCCCTGTCCTTCAAACCGCACATCCAAGCTCTTTCCACCTCCTGTCACCTCCAGCTCAAAAATATCTCCAGAATCCATCCTTTCCTCCACAGTCAATCTACTAAAATGCTTGTGCATGCCCTCATCATCTCCCGCCTTGACTACTGCAGCATCCTTTTCTGCAGCCTCCCTGCTAACACCCTTGCACCTCTCCAGTCCATCCTTAACTCTGCTGCCCGACTAATTCATCTCTCTCCTCGCTACTCCTCTGCTTCCCCCCTCTGCAAATCTCTTCACAGGCTCCCATTCCCTCAGGGTATCCAGTTCAAATTACTAATACTGACCTACAAAGCCATCCACAACCTGTCTCCTCCATATATCTCTGAACTAATCTCCCGATATCTTCCCTCACGTGATCTCCGGTCATCCCAAGACCTTCTTCTCTCCTCCACACTTATTCGCTCCTCATCCAACTGCCTCCAAGACTTCTCCCGAATATCCCCCATCCTCTGGAATTCTTTGCCCCAACACGTCCGACTATCAACCACATTTGGATCCTTCAGACGGAACCTGAAAACCCATCTCTTCAGGAAAGCTTACAGCACTGTCCCCACTGCCTCCTCAGCACTACCGAAGCTACCGCCTTACCAACAACGGAGCTCCTGCAATTCTCAACCTACTGTCTCCTTCCCCATAATCCTGTAGAATGTTAGCCCACAAGGGCAGGGTCCTCGCCCCTCTGTATCAGTCTGTCGTTGTTAGTTTGTTTACTGTAAGTGATATCTGTAACTTGTATGTAACTCCTACTCATGTACAGCACCATGGAATCAATGGTGCTATATAAATAAATAACAATAATATCCCTTGACCAAGTTTTTAGCCAGATAGCTCTTCTGGCTGCATTGGACAAAGACTCGCTTCTGGCGGCAAATCGCACCGACTCCGCTGAAGCATCCGCCATGAATCCTGTTGCGAGCTTTAGTAATGGCAAGGATTTCAGGATGACATCTCTAGAGGTTTAGGCCTTAAGATGTTCCTCCAAATTGTCCATCCATAGATGCATGGACTGGGCTACAGAGGTTGCTGCTATATTTGCCCGTATTATTGCTGCGGAGGATTACCAAGTTCTCCTAAGCAATCCATCTACCTTGTGATCCATTGGTTCCTTCAACACAGAGGAGTCCTCAAATGGAATCGCCGTCTTCTTTGCCACTTTAACCAATGGCACATCTATCTTGGGAACTTCATCCCAAACCTTTATATCCTCTGGATTAAAGGGCAAACGGAGTAAGTCTCTAGGCACCACTAGTCTCTTCTCCGCTTCCTGCCATTCTTCCAATATCATAGAGCGAATGTGATTATTTACCGGAAAAACTTGCCTGCAGGAGTTCCTCTTTCCTCTTCCTATAGAGTCTTCTCTTTCTTCCTGATCCGACTCTCCGGAATCTTCTTCATCAGAAGAAGGGCTGGACTCCCTCGGTCTTTTCCGCGATGTTTGCGGTTCTGTCTGTCTGGTCTGGGGAAGATTCAGTCTCAAGATGGAAGCCTGAACCTCCTGACGTATCATAGCGCTCATGTTGGTCAATAATTAAGTCTGCTCCTCGCCTACGATTTTAGAAGTGCATGACTTGCAAAGCGGCTTCCGCCAGTTCTCTGTAATCTAGCTACACAAATGGGACATTTACTCTTCCCAGGCTTTTTCTTTTCAGATGTAGGGGTGGGAGGCTCTCCCTATAACACACAGAGATCCCAGTATTGCCTTCGAGTAAATAGGGGATTAGGAAGTGGCATTGTGGTATGGCTGTGAGTAGTTTACTCAAGTGTCCCTGTGTCTGCTCTGGGCCCTCAGGTCTGCCTGTGTCTTCCATCAGGAAGGTACACTAACCGAGTGCTCCCTATCAGGATGGCCGGCGGCATATACAGCCCCATTCCACCTTTTATGCTTTGTTACCCATTGATCCTGCACTCCTCACCGCATCCACGCGACATGACCGTGCTGAAAAGCCTCTCCTGAGGCCGGCGCCACAGCTGGAATCTGCCCGCCGGCAGACACTGAGTGCCCCGTCGTGGCCGGAAGTGACATGGCCGCGGCGGCCTGGAGGAGATGCAGCCGCCGCGACTGGAAGCGGCCGCTACACACACAGCAGCTGGCGCCCGGACCGAGAGCCCCCGGCGCGGAGGAAGCGGACCCGACCCCAGGAGCAGTGCTACACTGGGGAGGCTGAGGGACCCCCCATCGCAGGTATCAGCAGCAGATGTCTTGCGGTGGGGAAGGGAAAGGCTGCGATCACCACCATCTGCACAGCACCGTCGGAGGACATGCTTGCCGTTCCTATCCACAGTGGGACAGGAAAAACACTGGTGGGTGGTAAGGGGATGGTCCTTTTAAACGCTTGTTGTTCCTGTCCCACTGAGGGTAAGAAGGACATCCTCCAATGGTGCTGTCAGGTGGTGAACTGGAAAGGGGGGTTTGATTTACAATTTTTTTTATTTTAATCACTGAGATAAGGTCTATCACAGTGATCAAAATGAACCAATAGGAAAAATCTCCTATTGTTGCCGGGTACCTGCCGGCAGATCTCGGTGGGTGCACTGCGCATGCACCCACAATTTTCTTCCATGAGGATGATGTGGAGAGCCGGAGGATGGAGCCGGAGGGATGCCAGAGGTACCGGGGGTTTGGGGGACCCCATTTCTCTATCCTCTGTTATGCTAGATCATATCAGAGGAGAGAGAAATTAATTAATAAATTGAAAATCAGACTTTTTTTTGCGATCGCCGTTATTCAGTGAATAACGGTGATCACGAGATGGGGGACAGTAAAAACCAACCCAAATTATGTTCTCTGGGGTCTCAGCTACCCCCTGGGGGTAGCGCTATACACTTATTTCTCAGCGCCATTAAAAAGCGTGTGGAGCAACTTTTTATGTTCAAATTCAGCTGCCTAAACATAATTTTAAAAATTGTTTTATATTTGCAGTACCAGGCCATACCAGGCCAAAGTTGGTGCAGCCAGGCCATACAGGCCAAAGTGGGTCTACCCTTCTAAAACTACTCCAGATGTAAGTATTAAAGACCACAAAGCTTTTGAATACAATTTGTATAGTAGCTAACAGGTGTCTTTATACTTGCAGTACCAGGCCATACCAGGCCGAAGTTGGTGCAGCCAGGCCATACCAGGCCGAAGTGGGTCTACCCTTCTAAATCTACTCCAGATGTAAGCATTAAAGACCACAAAGCTTTAAATACACTTTGCATAGTAGCTAACAAGTGTCTTTATACTTGCAGTACCAGGCCATATCAGGACGAAGTTGGTGCAGCCAGGCTATACCAGGCCGAAGTGGGTCTACCCTTCTAAAACTACTCCAGATGTAAGTATTAAAGACCACAAAGCTTTGAATACAATTTGTATAGTAGCTAACAAGTGTCTTTATACTTGCAGTACCCGGCCATACCAGGCCGAAGTTGGTACAGCCAGGCCATACCAGGCCAAAGTGGGTCTACCCTTCTAAAACTACTCCAGATGTAAGTATGAAAGACCACAAAGCTTTGAATACAATTTGTATAGTAGCTAACAAGTGTCTTTATACTTGCAGTTAAAAAAAAAAAATGCTTTCTTCTGGGAGCCCTTCTTCCACAGCGTAGGCGTATTGAGGTAATTTTAACAATATTTTTTTACATTTTTGTTCTTGTGAAAATTTTTGTTTAACACTATATATGCATTACTTATGTTTTGACAGGAAGCTGAAGCAGCAGAGGGCGGGGTGGGTGGAGAAATGCCGGGAGCTGCCGCGCAGAGTGTAAGTTGTGCAGAAGCAGTTCCTTCACACATCACAGTGCAAACAACACATACAAAACAGATCATCATACATCACAGTACACACAAAACATATGCCTACATCCAACATAATTTATTTATTTTTCTTCTAGTCTTCTGCACGTTCTGGCCAACGCCATCAAGGTTCCCCCAGCAGCTCCCAGAGTCGGCATCGTGATCGCCGCAGCGGTCAGCCTCCAGTAAGTATCAATATTTTTTTTTTGGTAGCTGTGTATTTTATTGTAATAATTATTATTTTTTAATTATTTTTTATCAGTCTTCACAGCGTGCTCCCGACTCAGATGGTGAGGAAGGTGGACTAGATGTGGACCGCCTCATCGAAGAGGTATGCGAGCGGGAACCACTGTGGAACATGGCTGACTGCAGCCATGCTGATCAGTTCATCACCCGTCAGCTCTGGGAGCAAGTATGCTTCATCGTTGTGGACAACTGAGAGGACGTTGAACCTATGCAGCAGACTCGAGCACGTAAGTATTCACATTTCAGTAATTTCGGTAGCAGGACGGAATGTGTTGTAACCACATTTTTTTTTTGTTTCTTCTCTTTACAGGTGAAAGGGTAATGAAGCGGTGGCGGTCACTCAGAGATCGCTTCAAGAGGGAGTTCAACAAGGAGATGCAGGCCCCGAGTGGATCAGGAGAACGCAGGAGCCAATACAAGTACGGCAGGGCTCTGTCGTTCCTCCGGTCAACGATGGTGAGCAATAGGTAAATATTCCACAGCCCATTTATGAATGTTTAACCTGTGTAACCTTATTTTTTTTTCAGTCAGGGTTTTTTCATATCAATATATTAATTATATTTTTTTCTTTTCTTTCACAGCACCATCTGTAGCACTCGGTAGACTGCTGCTACCTTGGACCCCTCTGGAGCAATCCCACTTGAGTCCGCCACTGTGGGCCACGTCCATAGACCCCACACCTCTGACCCTTCATCTGACCCTTCCCTCACTTCTGGTCCCTCGGCCCCATCCACATCCACCAGCGCTGGAGCATCATTGCAGACTTCGTTACATGACGCTGCTGGTGACGAGTTAGCTTTCTCTTTACCCCACCCCTCTGATGCTGCCACCCCTAGAACACCTTTAAGTTCTGGGTGGCAACGACAGAGGGGTCAGGAAAGGAGTTATGCTCCCGAGTTTTTGTATCTGAATGCAGCCTTCCAGAACTCGATCCAGCTTTTGGCCGAGCAAATGACTGCTGGGTTCAACATGTTGAATAAAAGCATTGTTGAACTCAGCAGTTGTCTGGATAGGCTGCATTCAGATTCAAGTCAGTCGCCAAATAATATTTTTTTTTCAGGCAATACTCGCGAGCATGAAAAATCTAACTCCTGAGCAGCAGATGCATGTAATGCAAGGCTGCCATACTGCTCTAGCGCAGGCCACCTCCCAAGCCCCTCCACCTCCCCCGGTAGTTGCTCCCACACCTCCCCCTACAGCCACTGTCTCTTCGAACAATCCTTTCCAGTACCAAAATCCTTGCCGTTTCCAAAATCCGTCCCAATTCCAAAACCAGTCCCAATTCCAGATGTCTTCCCCACTGTTTCCTTCCCCTTTAAATATTCCTTCCCCGGCCCAGCTACCTGTACCTTACAATTTCTCACCTACACCAACCCAACCCCCCGCCCAACCTGTCCTCCCTGCTAAACCTCATGTTTTTTCTCCCCCCCCTTCCACTTCAGATCAACCCCAACCCAGTAGGCTTTCCCCAACTATCGACGTGGTCCACCCTTAAAGCCCCTACGGTAGGTAGTATCTCTACCCCACAGTTTACAGATTTGTAAATTTGGTAAATAAAAAAATAATTGTTGTTTAATTTTCGTTAATAAAAAATTATTTTGGTTTAAAAACAATTTTATTATCAAGTGTCTTCATATAAATATTTGTAAAAAAAAAAGTTACAAAAACACAACACTAGTTGTAAAGGTATAAAAGGTTTGATTTGGTTTATTAGAAAACATACCAAACTTTAGGGAAAGATATAAAACTTGGTGTCAAAACAAAACATGGTATAATGACAAGTGTAACTTCAGCAGGTACAATCAGAAGAGTGGCAATAATTTTTTTAATCCAAACATACATTACATAAACACAATATATATCAAACAATATCATCCTGCCATTGAACTCTGCCTTGAGGTGACATAAAGTAATCGGCGAATTTGTCCCTCATTCTGGAAACTGCAAAGGACCTGTAATAAAACTCTAAAACTGTCTTGCTGCCAAAACCAATTCCATTTTGATTGTGTTTAAATGTTGAAACGAGGCGCGAACCAATGTAGAATTCTACAATTTATTGTAATGAGGCTAGGCTATCTGTCACGTGATGACATGGTGAGGTATGATGAGTTCCATATATCCCAGATCTTATCAAAATTTCCCATACCGCCCTTATTCTGGTATAATGTACGTTCATAAGGTATAACTGAATTCACCAGATCAATCCAGGCCCTAAGGGATGGGTGATTGTTTCCCATCCAGCGCAAAGCTATTATTTTCCTTGCCAGAAAAAGAGTTTCTCTCAAAAAAATTTGAACATGGTGTCCCCACGTCTCTTCTTCCAGTACCCCGAATAAACATATTAATGGGTTCAAAGGAACGGAGATATGTACAAGGGAGGTTAGTGTGAAGGATTACCCCTTCCTCCCACGTCACCAATCCGTGACGTCACTACACAGGCACAGCTCTCCGGCGCCCCCTTTGTCTCTCAGGCCAGTAAAGGGACTGCACCTAGAGCAAATGGCCGCCGGGGAGACTGCCCTGTTACCCACCCTGGGTATTCTAAGATTCGCAATCAGAGTAAAAGGATCAGCCCAAAATTAATTTATGATTTAATTGCCTTAAGGGCGCACTAGATAATTACAAGAAATATACAATCACAATATATATCAAGAATTAGTCAGAGTACAATATAACAACAATAATACAAGGCTTAAAGGTATAAAGCTGGAGGTCAATTTACCAGGTCGAAGGTCGCTTGTGGAAGCCGGGGGGCATAGCCTTCCGCAGGTCCAAAAACTTAGTTGCCGGGCAGCCCCCAGAAAGCATGTGCTTGCCCCCCTCTGGCTGGCATACCCTGTTCCTTAAGATGTCATCATCATCATCTTCTTCTGTGGAGTGAGACCCTCCCAGTGACCTCAGCGTCTTCTTATACCTGGCTGAGCCCCCCTGCCTGCAGCTGGGTGGGCTTAGCAATCTCCACCCCCTCTGCCTCCCTGCACGATTTATTCCCATATCTAATAAATGGGATAACTTCTCTCAGGATGATCGGATCAGCACACGGGCAGTACCAGCGCCTGTGGTTTGTTCTGCCGGTCGTACTGGGATCAAACCTGGGCCCATTCGGTCCCTGTGGGAGGCTGATCCCTATATCTCGGGTTTCAGACCTCCCACCGCCACGGGAATCGCACTATTAGATGCACCATTTCTTTAGGGTAAGGAGAATATTTTTTATGAGCCTGTACCTCAGACGATGCGTCCATAATTCACAATTCCATGTTGGAGACGGTTTGGCTGGGCTGCCATAATAGATGTGTATCCAGTGGCCACTTGGCATGCGTGTTTTAATTAAGCCCCCAAGCATTTCCAAGCCCCCTGGTGGCGTGGTTTCCTCATGGGGCTTTGAACTACCGTCTACAGTTTACACTGAGCTCAGCCCGTTAGCATACTAATAGGAACTCTATTCATTAGCAAAGGTGGGGGGCCAGGAGCACTCCTGTGTCCAGGAGACAAAATGGAGTCACGCCAATCTGATAGCATGCCTGTTCCAAGATGGCGGCTGTTCCCTCATCACACCTCCCTGCTTTAGAGGGCGCTAGGGGGCATCACATTCCTGTGTTCCCCCATGCGCCCTTCCACACCTTCTCCTTGCCGGGACAACCCATCAGCATTACCATGGTCTCTGCCACTTCTGTGGCGGATGCTGAAGTGATACTGCTGGAGAGCCAGGCTCCAGCGTAGCAACCTCCCATTCGTCCCAGAGACCGAGTGTAACCAGCTGAGGGGGTTGTGGTCTGTTTCCACGGTGAAGTGGCGTCCGTACAAGTATGGCTGCAGACGTTGCAGGGCCCATACAATTGCCAGACATTCCTTCTCCATCGTGGAATAGGCCACTTCCCTCGGCAGGAGCTTCCGGCTCAGGTACAAAACGGGGTGTTCATGTCCCGTAGTGTCGACCTGGCTGAGCACAGCACCGAGGCCAAAGTCACTGGCGTCGGTCTGTACTACGAACGGCCGCGTGAAGTCGGCTGCCTGTAGTACAGGAGAGCTAGACAAGGCGGTTTTGAGCGCCTGGAAAGCTGTCTCGCAGGCGACTGTCCAGTCGACTGCGACGGGCAGCTTCTTCTTGGTGAGGTCCGTCAGGGGCTTGGCCAGGGTGCTATAGTGTGGAACAAACCTCCTATAGTACCCGGCCGTCCCCAAGAAGGACATCACCTGCTTCTTGGTCCTGGGGGAGGGCCAGGAGGTGATGGCATCCACCTTCCCGGGCTCTGGCTTCAGAGCTCCCCCACCTACCCGGTGTCCCAGGTACTGGACCTCACTCATACCCAGCTGGCACTTTTCCGGCTTAATGGTCAACCCTGCCCTCTGGATCCTCCCCAACACCTGCGCCAGGTGCTGTAGGTGATCTTCCCAGGTGGGACTGAAGATGGCAATGTCATCCAGGTACGCAGTCGCATACCCTTCCAGTCCCTTGAGCAGCGTGTTGACCATCCGCTGAAAAGTGGCAGGGGCATTCTTCATGCCGAAGGGCATCACCGTGGACTCGTACAGTCCAAATGGGGTGATAAAGGCAGAGCGTTCCCGTGCCTTAGGGGTCAGGGGAATCTGCCAATATCCCCTGCTCAGATCCATGATGGTCAGGTACTTGGCCCCGGCCAGCTGATCGAGCAGGTCATCGATGCGCGGCATTGGGTACGCATCGGTGACCGTCACAGCGTTGAGCCCCCGGTAGTCCACGCAGAACCGCGTAGTCCGGTCCTTTTTAGGGACGAGGACTACCGGCGAAGCCCACGCGCTGTTGGATGCTTGGATCACCCCCAGCTTCAGCATCTCGTCTATCTCTTGGCGCATGTGCTGCTGCACCTCGAGAGAGACCCGATATGCTGAACGCCGGATCGGGGGGTGATTGCCGGTGTCCACATCGTGGACGGCTGCCTCAGTCCTTCCGGGCAGGCTGCTAAACAGCTCCCGAAAGGGGTGTAGGGTGACCCCCAGCTGGGAACGTTGGTCCTCCGAAAGCTGGTGGCCAACCTCCACATCCTCGATGGATCCACCCGCCTTGACTTGGGTAAGCAGATCCAGGAGGGTTTCTACCTCCCCTTCCTCCGGGAGGTTGCACACTGGGTGGGCACAAGCCTCCCGCTCATGATGTGCTTTCATCATGTTCACGTGGAAGGCCTTCCTCCTTCCACGGGCGTGGTCCAGGGTGACCAGATAGGTGACGGCGTTGAGCTGCTGGTGCACGAGGTATGGACCCTCCCAGGCTGCCTGAAGCTTGTTTTGTGGGACGGGGACCAGTACCCACACCTTTTGACCCACCTGGTAGGTCCTCTCACAAGCATTCTGGTCGTACCACCGCTTCTGGTCAGCTTGGGCCTGGGCCATATTGTCATGCACCAGCTGCGTCAAGGCCGTCATTCTGTCCCGGAAGCGCACAACATACTCAATGGCCGACACTCCAGGGGTGGCCAAATCTCCTTCCCACGCTTCCTTCACCAGAGCAAGGGGCCCCCGTACACGTCGCCCATACAGGAGCTCAAAGGGGGAGAACCCCGTTGAGGCCTGTGGAACCTCCCGGTAGGCAAATAGAAGGTGTGGGAGATACCGCTCCCAATCTCTCCCGTGGGAGTCGACCAACATCTTAAGCATCTGCTTTAAGGTGCCGTTGAACCGCTCACACAGGCCATTGGTCTGTGGGTGATACGGGCTGGCTACCAGATGTTGCACCTGGATCTGCTTACAGAGAGACTCCATCAGCTGGGACATGAACTGGGTCCCTCGGTCGGTAAGCATTTCCTGGGGAAACCCCACTCTGGAGAAGATCTCCAGTAAGGCAGTGGCCACTTTGTCAGCCCGAATGGATGACAAAGCGACCGCCTCCGGGTACCGAGTGGCATAGTCCACTACCGTTAATATGAAGCATTTCCCGGAGCGACTGGGAGTGGACAGAGGTCCAATGAGATCCACAGCCACCCTCGAGAAAGGCTCTTCAATGATGGGCAGAGTTACCAGTGGGGCTTTGGGGCGCCGCCCCGCCTTCCCCACCCTCTGGCAGGTGTCACACGAACGGCAGTAGGCAATTACCTCGGTCCTCATTCCAGGCCAGTAGAAATGCTGCGCTAGCCTGGCCCTGGTCTTAGCGATCCCTAGGTGTCCGGCCATGGGAATCTCGTGGGCTATCCGCAACAATTCCGCCCTGAACGGATAGGGTACCACTAACTGTCGGTCCCTGGGCCACGCCTCCGGTGAACCCTGCTGGACCGATACCCGGTACAGCCGTCCCTGGTCCCAGACCACCCGCTCGCGGTCTGACTCCCCAGGAGGCTGTGCCGCCTGCTCCTTGAGAGCTTTCAGGCTAGCGTCGGCTTCCAACGCTGCCTGAAATCCCTGACTCGATGTGGCGAGAATGGACGACACCGCCACATCCGCTGTCAGCTCCCCGGGATCTGTCTCCTGGCCGCTGTCTGACTCGGCAGCCACTTGGTCAGAGAGGGGGAAGCCGTCGGACCTCTGCAAGGCTCCTTGGGCTCCGGCGCTCCCACTCCGGGTGACAGCGGCCACGACCGCTGTGCCCATGGGTAGCACCTGCTTCCCCCCGGCCCCTGACCAAGTCGCCGGGTCAGGCAGACTTTCCTGCCCTCCTGACATCCCGGGGGTGGGGAACTCCTGCCCTGGGGTCTTACCTGGTGGCTCCTCTCCCGGGACGCCTCCTCCCCCCATGGCCTGTTCCTCTTCCTGCAGGGGTCCTAGACTCAGCAGGCTGGATTCACTTAGGGGCCCTACACTGCCCATAGCAGCCCCTCCCTCCACCTCTGAGCTCTCCCCTACAGTCTCCTCACCTGTCCTCCCCGTGAGCCCCGTGTGTGTGGTGTCAGTGTATGGAGTACCCTCAGGTTTCACTCCCTCCCCCACTGTTGGAGGCACATTCAACACATCAACATTCACAGTAGAGTCATGACATTCTTGGGGAGCCGAACTTGGGGGTTCAGTGGCCACATACTGAGACACTAGCCGCCCCAAATCGGTCCCAAGTAATACATTAGCAGGAATATTTGACGTTACTCCCACCTCCCGCATTCCCCTCCCGGCGCCCCAGTCCAAAAACACCTTTGCGACAGGCAGCGCCGGTTCCACGCCTCCAATTCCGGAGACGGAAAGGGTTTTCCCCGGTACCAAGTCTTGAGGGGACACCACCTCAGGACGTACTAGGGTTCGTTCAGCGCCTGTGTCCCGCAGTCCCATGACCGCTGAGCGGCCGATAGTGACGGGTTGGTAATTGTCCAGGGACCTCCCACCACCCCCCCCACACATAAAACAGTGGACGGTTTCGGGGACATGGATGGGGCCTTAAGACGCTGGGGACATGCTGTCTTGAAGTGCCCCAGCTGGTTGCAGTGATGACAACGTCTGGGTTCTGCGCCTGGCCTGGAGAGGGCAGCAGGGGGGTACACCCCTTGCACTCTGGGGGCTGGGGAAACAGGGGCAGGATTGGGCTTACCCCCTCTCCAGGTGCTGCTGGCAGGCTTCTTCGGCTCAGGCGCCCTGTTATTGGCATACTCATCTGCCAGGGCGGCTGTAGCAGAAGCCCCCTTCGGTTTCCGGTCACGGAGGAACTGCTGGAGGTCCTCTGGGCAGTTCCACAAGAACTGCTCCATGACGAACAGTTCCTGGACCTCCTGGCGGGTGGTGAGCGCTAGACCCGAGGTCCAGTGCTCTGCAGCTCTCAGCAACGCCCGCATGTGGTCGGTCCAGGTGTCCTTTGGGCCCCGCTGCAGGCTCCGGAACTTCTTGCGGTAGGACTCTGGGGTGAGGTTGTAGTGCTGGATCAGCGCCCGCTTGATGCTGCTGTAGTCCTGCTCCGCCCCGGCAGGTAAGTCCCCCAAAACTTCCAGGGACTTACCCCTCAAACGGGGGGTCAGGTATCTTGCCCACTGATCCGGGGCCAGATGGTGTTGAAGGCAGGTCCTTTCAAAGGCCAGCAAGAAGGAATCCAGGTCTCCATCCTTCTCAAGCAGAGGGAAGTCCTCGGCCCGGACTTTGGAAACCCTGGACTCTGGCGGTGCTGGGGCGTCCAGCGGGAGCCCGCGTTGAGCCATCTCTAGTCGGTGCTGGCGCTCCGCTGCTCTCTCTGCCGCTGCTTGCTCCGCTGCCCGCTCAGCAGCTCTCTCTGCCCGCTCCGCTGCCTCACGGCGTTCTGCACGCTCGGCCTCCGCTGCTTTCTCTGCAGCTGCCATGAGTCTCATATAGGCGTCTTCATTACCCGCCTCGAGACGTGCTACTGCCGCTGCAACAAGGGCCGCTGATGTGGACAGGCTGGGGCGGGTAGGTGGTGGGTAGTCCCTTGCCGGACTAAGCACGGGTGGCTGGCTCCTTGGGGAGTCTGGGCTGAGCTCCCCCTCGCCTGGAACAGTACCGTCCACCACCACCTCCTCATAAGCCATAGCACTGGCCTGCGCCCTCACTGCACTCCTGGTGCCCTCCGCCATCTTTGGAACCTCTGGTTACTGACACAGCTGTACCCCTGACCTTGCACACAACTTATTATATCTACACTCTGACCGTCTAGTGCTGGGCTGACCTTAAGACCCCAGCAGTGAAAGTTACCACTGGTAGTCTTTAGTGTCTGGGAGTAGGGGTCCCACGCACACTATTACTCTGATCCCACGTACGCTGCCACCACTGTGAAGGATTACCCCTTCCTCCCACGTCACCAATCCGTGACGTCACTACACAGGCACAGCTCTCCGGCGCCCCCTTTGTCTCTCAGGCCAGTAAAGGGACTGCACCTAGAGCAAATGGCCGCCGGGGAGACTGCCCTGTTACCCACCCTGGGTATTCTAAGATTCGCAATCAGAGTAAAAGGATCAGCCCAAAATTAATTTATGATTTAATTGCCTTAAGGGCGCACTAGATAATTACAAGAAATATACAATCACAATATATATCAAGAATTAGTCAGAGTACAATATAACAACAATAATACAAGGCTTAAAGGTATAAAGCTGGAGGTCAATTTACCAGGTCGAAGGTCGCTTGTGGAAGCCGGGGGGCATAGCCTTCCGCAGGTCCAAAAACTTAGTTGCCGGGCAGCCCCCAGAAAGCATGTGCTTGCCCCCCTCTGGCTGGCATACCCTGTTCCTTAAGATGTCATCATCATCATCTTCTTCTGTGGAGTGAGACCCTCCCAGTGACCTCAGCGTCTTCTTATACCTGGCTGAGCCCCCCTGCCTGCAGCTGGGTGGGCTTAGCAATCTCCACCCCCTCTGCCTCCCTGCACGATTTATTCCCATATCTAATAAATGGGATAACTTCTCTCAGGATGATCGGATCAGCACACGGGCAGTACCAGCGCCTGTGGTTTGTTCTGCCGGTCGTACTGGGATCAAACCTGGGCCCATTCGGTCCCTGTGGGAGGCTGATCCCTATATCTCGGGTTTCAGACCTCCCACCGCCACGGGAATCGCACTATTAGATGCACCATTTCTTTAGGGTAAGGAGAATATTTTTTATGAGCCTGTACCTCAGACGATGCGTCCATAATTCACAATTCCATGTTGGAGACGGTTTGGCTGGGCTGCCATAATAGATGTGTATCCAGTGGCCACTTGGCATGCGTGTTTTAATTAAGCCCCCAAGCATTTCCAAGCCCCCTGGTGGCGTGGTTTCCTCATGGGGCTTTGAACTACCGTCTACAGTTTACACTGAGCTCAGCCCGTTAGCATACTAATAGGAACTCTATTCATTAGCAAAGGTGGGGGGCCAGGAGCACTCCTGTGTCCAGGAGACAAAATGGAGTCACGCCAATCTGATAGCATGCCTGTTCCAAGATGGCGGCTGTTCCCTCATCACAGTTAGTAACGATGTCAGCTCACTCCAAAAGGATTGAATAACTGGACATCCCCAGACCATATGTAAAAAGTCTGCTTCCCCTGTATGGCATCTCAGACATTCTGAAGAGTTAGTCCAACCCATTTTAAATAGTCGTGACGGGCTTAAATATGATTGATGTATTATATATAGTTGGATCATTTTATTGTTGGCCGAGGGGGACACCCTAGATGGGGATTCAAGAATTGTCTCCCAGTCCTCATCTTGAAGATCAGGAACTAGGAGTTTCCATTTTTCTTTAACCGGCAATGCTGCCGAATCTGCACTCACGGACAGCATATGAGTGTGGATTGTGGATATAAGACCCCGGGGCCCCTGCGATTTAAGGATCCCTATTAATGGGAAGGATGATATTGTTAGCACGGTATTTACTCTGCGCATGTATGATTGTATTGCTAATTTAAGTTTAGGCCTGGCTTTCCCCCACATAAAGGATGAGATTAAAGAATGTAGATTTGAGAAAAAGGATCTGGGAACAGGAATTGCACTGTGCTGAAGGGAATAATTGAGCTTCAGAAGTAATATCATATTGATCAAATTTATACGACCAGAAACAGACAAGGGTAATTTACTCCACACCGCAAATTTATGCTTAACTAGATCCAATAACGGGAGAACATTAAATTGTAGGTCAAATCTACTGTATTTGGGTATAATTATCCCTAAATATTTAAAGTGGGACACAAATGGCAAAAAGGATAGCTCTTTAAGATGATCTGCTGAAACATGGGAGAGAGGCATCAAGGCGGATTTGTCCCAATTTATATGCAATCCCGAGCATTAACTAAATCTATTTATGGTGGTAATCACATGCGGCAGTGTCTCCTCTACGTCATCCATGAATATTACCATATCATCGGCGTATAAGCCAATAACCTCCACGCGTTCTGGTATCTCAATACTTTAAATGGATGGAGTGGATCTCATATGTATTGCTAGTGCTTCAATCGCGAGAGCAAAAAGGGCCGGTGAAAGGGGGCAACCCTGTCGGGTTCCTCTTTTCAGGGAAAATGTCTCTGACATGGAGCTATTAATAATTATCCGGGCTTTAGGTTTCATATATATTGCACTAATCCATTTTCTAAATTTGGGGCCAAATCGGTATCTCTGTAAACATGCAGACAGGAAGGGCCATTCAAGGGAATCAAACGCCTTGGCCGCGTCCAGCGAGGCCAAAGCCCATCTATTGTTCTCCAATAGCAGTGAGCTATATTGGGCTACCGACTGGACCCTCCTAATATTAATAGACATATTTTTGCCTGACATGAATCCGGTCTGGACTGAGTGTATTATGTCTAGTATTACCGTAGTTAACCTAGTGGCTAATATTTTAGTGAAAATTTGATAATCTACATTTACCAATGAGATAGGGTGATATGATCCACATTCCAGGGGGTCCTTACCTTCCTTTTTTTAAAACTATAATATTTGCTTCATAGTAGGAGTCTGGTAAAGAACCTCCCCTCCAAATCCCTTGAAACACCTTCAAAAGACACGATGCTAAAATATCCCGGTATTGTCTATACATTTCTATGGGGAACCCGTCTGGGCCTGGTGCCTTCCCAGAAGCCATATCTGCTATAGCCGCATTAATCTCTTCCAGAGTGAAGTCTGCATCTAGAAAAGCTTGCTGTGTAGGACTCAACGTAGGAAACTCAATGTCTGATAAATAGTCTAAACAACCTGAGGTATCGAGGTCCCCCTGAGAGCGATACAATTCTTTATAATATTCCTGAAAGCATTGCAGTATATCATTTGTGGAGGTCACTATTGCACCATCTGATTTCCGGATTTTAAGTATAGTATTAGATGCATTGTATTGTCGTACCATGAATGTTAGTAATTTACTCGATTGATTCCCTAACTCAAAATATGCTTGTCGAGTAAAAAAGAGTTTACGTTTAGACTAAGTATCTACATATTGAGTATATAATCTATGGGAAAGCAACCATTCAGCCCTATTCTCACTGGCTTGGCTAGTAATATAGGCCGCTTCTGAGTCTCTCAGTCGTCTCTCCATCTCATCATCTTTCTGTGAGGTCATACGTTTAATGTAGGTCAAGCATCCTCTCAGGTATGCCTTAAGGGCATCCCAAAATATATTTATATTCTGTGGCTCCGGGTCGGGTTATGAAACAGTCTAGTTGGTCTATAGTCTATGGATTTAGTTTCCAGACCGTATTATGTCTTGTCTGACCAAAGTTGAGCTTAAGTATTACCGGACTATGATCTGAAATGCCCGTTCCCATGTTCTATCTCCCCCACCCACATCGCCAAGTTACTAGAGCCAAAAATATAATCTAAGCGGGATAGAGTGCGTCTAACGGACGAGTGGCAGGTGTATTCTCTTACATCAGGATGACGTATTCTCCACAGATCTAGCCACCCACTACCCTCCATAAATGTGGACAAATGAGAAGGGAAGGGAGTCACCACCAAAGCCTCGCCATCCAACCTGAGCCTATCAAGGCCTTCGCCCATAACCAAATTGAAGTCTCCCATGCATAAGATATATGCATCTCGATAATTTAGAGCAAAACTCAGCGCCTTTTTTATGATGGACATATTAGCGGGGGGGGGGAGGGTTGTATATACATATTATAACATAGTCTTTCAAATTAATCCACGCATGTTCAAAAATAAAACATCCCTCAGGGTCCCTCCGTACCTCCCCAACCTCCCATCTAACATCCTTGTGAATTAATAGAGAGACCCCTCTAGAATAACTAGTATGGAATGTATGTACAGACCATTGTACCCAAGGCTTTTGTACATAGCGGGCCGAATCTCTGGTCAAGTGTGTTTCAACTAGGGTTACAATATGAGGATGGTGACGTCTTATTTGTGAAAATACTTTAACTCTCTTTCAGGGTAATCCAAGACCTCTCACATTCCAGGTCAAACATGTAAGATCAGATGCCATACCTCTTCATCCACATATAATACACATTGTCTCGCCAATCACATTTCTGGTATGCAATGGAAAAAAACATGGCAGCAATTCCTATATGACCAATACCTAACAATACTAAAACAAGATAAAGCAAAATACGCTTCAAGAGGGAGCAAAGTTTCTTGCTCCTATCACTGTCCAAAAAAAAAAGAGGGTACCATCTCTGAAAGCAGAGTTCGGTATAGTTGTTTTCTTGGACTTTGGCGGAAAGAGCTCTTATCATTAAAAATAGAAGAAAGATGGCAAGAAAGATGGCCGCCATCTCCTTCAAGGCCCGTCCTCCGTCCTTGCCTCCCCAGCGCTCACCCAGCCTGAGCTGCACCGAGCACCTCCTCTGAAGCCGGGCACCTCCAGGTACCCAGGGGAACACAGAGGCAGCCGAAGGAACCTTCCTGGGTGAGTATATCGCAGGATTTTAAGCAGGATCACGGGAGCTCCAGCCAGACACGTCCTCTCCGCTCTGCTACATAGCCATGCCCCCGAAAAGATATATTTTGATAGTCACGCAAGGTGGTTTCAGACTAACTTTCCTCTATGGCAAGCGGTTCCTTGGAAATGACAAAATTGTGCAGCACCACTCAAGCCTTAACCACCTCATCCACAGTCTCAGTTTGCAGTTTGATAGCGGATAACAGAACTCGCCATTTTGCTGTTAAAATCCCGAAGGCACACTCCACCACTCGTCTCGTTCGAGTTAACCGATAATTAAAAACTCTTTTACTTTGGGTTAATCCACTACTGGAATATGGTTTTAGCAGGTGTGGTGAAAGCTGGAAGGCTTCATCACCAACACACACAAATGGCATTGGTGGGCCAGAGGTTCTAGGGAGTGGTCTGGGAGGTGGAATGTGTCTCCGTATAAACAATGCCCCATTGCAGACATTTTGAAAACCTGCGAATCATTGGAGCGGCCATAGGCACCAATAGGCACCAATATCCACAGCTATGAATTTACAGTCAGCATCCGCTATGGCCATCAGCACAATAGAAAAATATTTTTTTATGATTGAAATATTCATATCCTGATCCTGCAGGTTTAACAATCCTTATGTGCTTGCCATCCATGGCACCCAAGCAATTTGGGAAATGACACATTTTTTCAAAATTCTCAGCAATCTCCAGCCACCTCTTCGTTATTGGATTTGGGATGTACTCCTCCTGTAAACAATCCCACAATGCCTGGCAGGTCTGTTTCACAATCTCAGATATTGTGGAAATCCCGAGCAGAAATTGATAACGGTGGGAGGTCAGGGATTCTCCTGTTGCAAAGAATCTGTAGACATTGGGGGATAAACTGCTCGCTTTCACTGTCCCAAAGCGATGTGAGAAAACAGTTTAGTAGACTAGTTATTGGCAAAGCATCTGGGCCTGATGGCCTCTGCCTACGTGTCCTCAGAGCATGTGCAAACCAACTGTGTACTGTCTTTCAGCTCCTGTTTAACTGGAGCCTTCAATCACAGGGTGTGCCAGAACTGTGGAAGACCACCTGCCTGGTGCCGGTACCGAAGACCACTTTTACCATTTCCCTACAAGACTATTGTCCAGTGGCCTTAACATCACATGCTATGAAGTCCTTGGAGAGAATAATACTCGCCTACTTGTGACCGAGGGTGAGGGCTATTACTGACCCCCTACAGTTTGCGTACCAGCAGAGATTGGGGGTGGATGATGCTGTAGTGTCTCTGCTACATACAGTACACTCATTCTTGGACAATGATGGAACTGTAGTGGGCGCCATGTTCTTTGACTTCTCAAGTGCTTTCAATACCTTACAGCCGCCCTTACTACGTAATAAGTTGACTGATATGGCCGTAGATGAGGGGATGGTGAACTGGATAAGCAACTACCTGACAGACAGGCCGCAGTTTGTAAGGATGGGGGAGGTGGTATCTGGCAGCGTACGGAGCAGTGTTGGAGCCCCTCAGGGAACACTGTTGTCGTCCTTCCTTTTCACATTGTATACAGCTGACTTTCAGTACAAATCAGATTTTCGTCACTTTCAAAAATTCTCAGATGACTCAGTGATTGTAGGGGACATTGTCAGGGGCCGGGGGAAGGAGGAATATAGAAGGGTGTTTTCTGATTTTGTGGATTGGTGCTGGACTAACTGTCTAGAACTAAATGTAAAGAAAACCAAGGAGATGGTGGTGAGATATAGAAGGAAAAATGATGATTACTTACCGATCACTATTGCTGGCCAGGAGGTTGAGATTGTTGAGAGCTACAAATATTTGGGGGTCCACCTTGACAGTAAACTCGATTGGCTGTGTCATATAGAAAAGGTTTACAAGAAAGGAATGAGCAGACTGTACTTTCTTCGGAAGCTCAAGTCGTTCAATGTGTGCAGAAGAATGCTGGAAATGTTCTACCAGTCCGTTGTGGCAAGCTCCATCTTTTTTTTTGCTATCATATGCTGGGTCAGTAGTGTGCGAGTATCTGACGCTAATAAGCTCAACAAACTTATCAAGAAGGCAAGCACGACTGTTGGCCTCCATCTGGACTCTTTTGAGGAGATATTGGAGGATAGGATTCAGAAGAAGTGTAGGGCTATAATGATCAATAATACACACCCACTATATGAGCTGTTCTTGAAGCAGCCGGAGTGCACATTCAGCGGTCGTCTAATCCTACTAAGGTGCAAGAAGGAGAAATTCAGGAAATCGTTTGTACCTACTGCTATGGGGATGTATAATAATTTCCCAAGGGTGCTAGAAAACAATGACTGATTGCAGGTGTACTAATGTCAATTAACAGTGACTTAAATACCTGAACTACTCACATTTATTTGTTATGTTATATTGGTATATTTGTGCATTTGTCCTAATATTTTATGTACTGCTCTTTGTATTGCTGTAATACTGTAATTTCCCCCGGGATCAATAAAGTATATCGTATCGTATCATATCGTACACATAGCAAGAAATCACACACAAGTCCACGATTTAAATAAATCCCCTCTATTGTCATACATGTGGAAGAAAGTTAGAATATGGGGAGTCCTCCCTCTGTCAGTAGCTGAGAGAATCAATTTAATTAAAATGATAGTCCTCCCTAAGTTCATATATGGTCTGGAACATTCAGCAACCATAGTCCCACTAAAGATCATTGCCATGATCAACTCCCATTTAGCATCCTTCATCTGAGGTTCAAAGAGACACAAACTGAAACTGACCACTCTTCAGAAGCCCAGGGATAAGGCAGGGGCGATACTCACGGATTTCTTCTTATCCTACTTAGCTGGCCAACTTTGCATTCTACAACACTGGATAGGAGATAATCATTTGCCTAATTCTCAACACCACCTTGCTCACTGTTTGAGTATTCATAGTCTATATGGAGTCTTGGAGGTACCAAAGCAATACTCACGCTTCTTCTTGCCAATTCACAGACTTGCGGTTCAAGTGTGAAGAGCCACCAAAAAGATTTTTCAAATCAAGGACACAATAGCTGAGTCTCCCTTATGGCATAACAATGCTCGAATTGCTATATTCTCAAGATGCTCAGCTTTGGTCCACTTTAGGGGTCAAGACACTAGCACAGGTGTATTTCCAGAGAGTATTGTTTGCTTTGATCAATGTCCACTATCAAGTCCCCAGATGCACTTTCTTTAAGTATCTGCAACTAAGACATGCCCTAAATACCCAGCTCCTACACATTGAAAATTCTGCCATATTCTCATACCCCCTTATTGGGATTCTAAGGAGAAAGGGACCCAAGGGGTTGACCTCCTTTTCATATACCCAATTACTAAGCTGGAGATGCACCTCATCGCAATTGTTGGTTGTGGACTAATGTAGGACAGTATTACCATCTCTATCAGTGGAGAATTGGAACAAGGCCTTGACCTCCCCACAATATGTTTAATATGCTAATTGTTTTAACAAGCTAGTCCAAATGTATATAGTCCATCAATGCTACGTGCACTTAGCAGGCTACATAAAATGGGTAGATCCACCACTGCAGATTGCCTTAGGTGGTGGGAAGAGGTTGCAGATTGTATATAGCTGATGTGGTATTGTCCTCCTAATGCAGACTTTTGGAAAGAAGACATAGTTATCCTCATTGAAATCATACGATCCCCTGCACCAATCTGCCCTAAGGTGTGTTTCTTAAAAATCCTTTATGAGGAGACCTAGCCTCACTGCCCTCATATGCATCTCATGGAAACATTGTTTTTGCATCTCAAGGCTATTACCATAAGATGGATGGATAGAAGATCCCCACGAATTTTACACTGGGTCAATATGGTAAACACTGCAGTTTCCTATCCAATGAAAGAGTAGTATATAATAATAGACACTGTCCTGAAAAATGTGATAAGGTATGGAAGCCTTGGTTTGATTCCCCTTTAATTCCATTCGTCCCCAGGTAAGAAGTATTCTCTCATTATAAAGTATGTGATATTTGGTGCCTGACATGGGTGTCTTATGGCTTTGGTTAAAATATTAGATCAATGGTATATTAAGGGCAAGGTTAACTTTGCAAGACAGCATTGATGAGCAATGAGAAATACTGTTTGTTCTTGTGTTCTGTTATGTAACCTTTTTACGTTGTATAATCTGAATTAAAATGACTTTTAAAAATAAATTATTCCAAATTATATTATTATTAACCTTTATAAATCTCGCCTCCATAGCCAATTTTTCCCTTCTTCCAAGAGCCATAACTTTTTACTTTTCTTATGTACATAGAGTGCATTTTGAGGGATGATTTCAAGGCTGTGTTCTGTCCCCATTTCTCTCCAATTTTCTTCAATTTATATGCAGAAGCTATTTTGACGAAGGCTGGACTTGCATAAAAAGACTAAGTAATCAAAATTGCTGGACGAATCATCAATAATCTTAAATGCGCAGATGATACAACATTGATAGCAACAAACGTAGATGGAATGACAGATGTATTAAAGAGTGTCAAGTTGAAAAGCTTGAACATGGGATTACTAGTCAATACAAAGAAGACAAAGATATCGACTACTCCCAGGCAGAACTGGGACACATTTGAGATGGACAGCGACGAACTCGAAGTTGTAAAGGACTTCAACCTACTTGGATCAATGATCACTCAAGATGCAGCGACACCGGAAGTCAATAGTAGAATAGCTATGAGCAAATGAACAATAAAGTTACTGGACAACATTCAAATCGAGGAACATTTCACTGGCAATGAAGATACAACTCCTACAGTCTGTTTTTTTCTGTAGTAACATATGGATGTGAAACCTGAACAATAAAGAAACAAGATAGAAAAAAAAACAAAATGCCTTTGAAATGTGGTGCTGGAGAAGGATGTAGCCAATACCATGGATGGCAAAAAGAACAAACAAATCAATTTTGAAGAAAGTCAAGGCAAACATATCACTCGAAGCAAGAATCGCCAAGCTATGACTTGCCTACTTTGGACACATCATATGAAGAGAGCAATCACTGGAGAAGGACATCATGGTTGGAACAATAGAAGGAACAAGGTGAAGAGGAAAACCAGCAACCCAATTACTTGATACTGTCAAGCTAATGGAGAAGACCCTGGTGGACTTATCTAGGCTTGCACAAGATCGATCTTCCTACAGATCGTTCATCCATCAAGTCGCCAACGCTTGAGATCGAGAAGAAGGCTGTTAAATAATGATTCCAGTTTTGAATGACACTATCTATTTTACCATATAATGTATGTGAAAACTTGAAACAAAATTGAGATGAAAAAAAAGTTGCATGAAGTGATGAAAAAAAATGCTATTTCGCCATTGTTTTTAGAGGTGTGCTGTTTATAGCATGAAAAAAAATACTCCTTGATTACAGACAGATCTGTTTCTCTAGATGTTAATAGCTGGAACAAGTACAAAATCAGGCCCGTATGAATTTATAAAGTATTAATGATATCTCAATTTACATGACTGTGTTGGAATAATGATAGTCTTAAAGTGCTTTGCTGATAAAATCACTTATAAAAAGTCCATCTCACCTAGTGCATTACAACCATTTGGTTACAGGGGAGGAGGGGGGATTGGAAGAGGTGGGGGTGGATTGTTTTTCAGTTATTAGGCTGTTTCTTTGCAGTGTAGACAGGTTCAGACTGGCATTACCCGGCATTTCATGTTGTCATTGTCCCCTTTGTAATCAGATGACAGAAGCTTCAAAGTGAAAAACTGGATTTTGCATTCTACTTTCATCTTATCTCCGTTGTTCAAAGGGATTCAAAGGGAATAGAACATTCATTGAACCAATAGGGAGGACATAATTTTGCACACTTACATTGTATCCATCCAGTGTAGTAAGTGAAAGGAAAATTAACAAACAACTACAAACAGCATCGGACTGGAGCACCTTGTGCCCACCAGAGGAAATCATTCTTGGGGCACACCATGTAGCTACATAGAAATAAATACAAGACTAATTGTGCTGTAAAATACGCTAATGTGGTATAATATACGGTAGTACACCTCTTGATATAGCAGGGGATGGGGTAGCCCCCTAATAGAATATAATGTAGCCCCCTCATAGAATATAATGTAGCCCCCTCAGAGTGTAATGCACCCCCTCATAAAATATAATGCAGCCCTTATATAGGTTAATACAGCCCTCACATAGCATAATACAGCCCCCCCACACAATATAATGTAGCCCCCTCAGAGTATAATGCAGCCCCCTCATAGAATATAATGCAGCTGTCATATCACATACTTAGGCTTGAAGCAAAAAAATGTGGTCAATTCTGTACTAATATCCCACATCCTGGAATATAAATATGTCCCCGGTCCAGGTATGGAAATCCCCCTCATCACCATCCTGCTATGTATGGCTTCGTCATCACCATCCTGGTATGCATGGCCCGCTTACCTCTATCCCGGTATGCATGGCCCCCTCATCCCTATCCTGGTATGTATGGCCTTCTCATCCCTATCCTGGGGTGCATGGCCTCCTCATCCCTATCCTGGTATGACCCTCTCATCACCATCCTGCTATGCATGCCCCCCATCTCCATCCTGGTATATATTGTCCCATCAACCCTATCCTGCTATGCATGGCCCCCTCATTCCTCATTCTTGGCATGCATGGTCCTGTCATCCCTATCCTGGTATGAATTGCCCCATCATCCCTATCCTGATATGACCCCCTCATCACCATACTGCTATGCATGGCCCCCATCTCCATCCTGGTATATATTGTCCCCTCATCCCTATCCTTGTATGCATGGCCCCCTCATCCCTATCCTGGTATGAATGGCCCCTCATCCTTATCCTGGTATGCATGCCCCCACCACCCTGGTATACATGGCCCTCATCAAAAAACATTAAAAAAACATAAACCACTCTACTTACCTTCCCTGCGCTCCCTCACAGCGTCCTGTTCTGATGCCAGCAGCTGTTTTCAGCATGTAAGCAGCGCATGACAGTAATGTAATGTGCAGCTCACAATCCGAGGACTGCTGCTGGAATTTTTACTGGGACTATAGGAGTGGAGAGCAGTGAATATTAATTTCATTTTAATGGTGGGTAATGTTAGCTGCAGCCGCAGCCTTCTGCTGCTGGGCGATCACGTGTGCCGATACTAAAGGGAATTAATATTCACTGCTCTCCACTCCAATGGGCGTTGAGAGCAGGAACTGGCGGCTGTGGCTTACACTGCCCACCAGGGGCGGCTCCAAGTTTTCATGGACCTCAGGCAAAAGGGTCTCAGTGGGCGCCTTTAACACATACTACAATTCATGATGCACAGATACTGCAGAGAATTATAGGTATAATAATAATAATCTTTATATAGCGCTAACATATTCCGCAGCACTTTACAGGTTGCACACATTATCATCACTGTCCCCGTTGGGGCTCACAATCTCAATTCCCTAGCAGTATGTCTTTGGAATGTGGGAGGAAACCTGAGTACCCAGAGGAAACCCACGCAAACACAGAGAGAACATACAAACTCTTTGCAGATGTTGTCCTTGGTGGGGTTTGAACCCAGGACTCCAGCGCTGCAAGGCTGCAGTGCTAACCACTGCACCACCGTGCTGCCCTAGGTATAGTACAATACCAAAGATTTCACTTCTTAGGGTGTGTTTCCACGGTCAGGAAACGCTGCGCGTCCAGATGTTACAGCATAGTGGAGGGGATTTCATGAAATCTCGTCTCCACTATACGTTAAAACACGCAGGCGGCAGATCCGCGTAAACGGACATGCGGCGAGTCTTTTAAGAACGCAGTATGTCTGCTTACAATGATTACGCCGTAAATTTACCATATAGGAAGAAAATTACGGCACACTCAACCTGGTATGATGCAAAATAGGTATATGCCAGGTTTATTCAAATGAA
This sequence comes from Ranitomeya imitator, assembly GCF_032444005.1. Taxonomy (NCBI): domain Eukaryota; kingdom Metazoa; phylum Chordata; class Amphibia; order Anura; family Dendrobatidae; genus Ranitomeya; species Ranitomeya imitator. The sequence continues at coordinate 580,692,961 of NC_091286.1, forward strand.
CAAAAAAAGGTTGCCACATAGAAGAATTGTTTAAAGAAACCCAACGTTTCGACCGTCCCATGTCACATGCACCACTCCAATCCATCCTACATTCTGCTGCCCGACTAATCTACCTGTCTCCCCGCTATTCCCCAGCCTCTCCCCTATGTCAAGCCCTTCACTGGCTTCCTATCGCCCAGAGACTCCAGTTCAAAACCCTCACAATGACATACAAAGCCGTCCACAACCTGTCTCCTCCATACATCTGTGACATTGTCTCCCGGTACTTACCTACACGCAACCTCTGATCCTCTCATGACCTCCTTCTCTACTCCCCTCTCATCACTTCTTCCCACAACCGCATCCAAGACTTCTCCCGTGCTTCCCCCATACTCTGGAACTCTCTACCCCAACACATCAGACTCTCGCCTACCATAGAAACCTTCAAAAAGAACCTGAAGATTCACCTCTTCTGACAAGCCTACAGCCTGCAGTGATCCTGAAGTTACTGAACCGCCGCACAACCTGCCCTACCCTCTCCTAGTGTTTCATCACCCATCCCCTGCAGACTGTGAGCCCTCGCGGGCAGGGTCCTCCCTCCTTATGTACCCGTCTGCCTTGTTATCTGCTCATGTTTAATGTATTAGTCTATATTTGCTCCGTATTCACATGTAAAGCGCCATGGAATAAATGGCGCTATAAAAATGTATAATAATAATAATAACTGCGTAAACGTAGCTTACTACGCATGTCCACTAATTCATATGCCGGCTCACCTGTCCCACCACCGGTAGTCCCTCGTCCACTGCAGTTCTCGCAATAACATAGCTTATCGAGAGAACTGCTGTGCACATGACCGGGGGTTATCTCCGGTCACTAGGCTGGTTCTCACGGTCAGCTGATCAGAGCCGAACTCGTCTAGACTATGTGCACATACAACACACAACATACAACATTGAACATACAACATACACCATACAACATACAACATGCAACATGCAACATACACCATGCAACATGCGACATGCAACATGTGACATACAACATGCAACATGCGACATATGAGACGCAACATGCGACATGCGACAAACAACACACACCATGCAACATACAACATGCGACATGCGACATACAACATGCACCATGCAACATGCACCATGCAACATACAACATGCAACATACAACATGCACCATGCAACATACAATATGCAACATACAGTACATACATCATACAACACATACATACACTATAAGAACATACCAGAACTGATACTATAAAATGACCATATTTTTGAGGAATACTCAGATCGAGCTATAGGATACACATAAAAGAAACAAGAGCTTTTAGATTCCTAAATGTAGCTATGTAAAAATAAAATAAATAATCACTAATGTCAAGCCAATAACCGTAGAAAATGTACATAGCTTTATTCAAAATACAAGCAAGACAAACAAGTGCATATGATAAAATAATGAACGTACTGGACAGGTCTAATGAACAATGATGCAAACTGGCAGAGGTAGGCTATCCATAAAAAAGGCCCTCAAAAATATATAGAGTATACACCCAGTAGAGGTATATATTAGACTAGGTGACATAACATCACATACATATAAGGAAAGGAGTAGCCTGATAAAATCCTAATATAAATGGGCAAGAAATACACCAAAATTCACAGGATCAAAACTCACTATTATAGCATAAATATAGCATGTGGCAAAGTTACCATGATCCTATGAGTCTAGGAATAAAGTGCCAAAAGTGCATATATATCAAGGCATATCTTACACATGGATGCCAAAACCAACTGCGCAGGTGCCCCAACGTGCGTTTCGCTGCTGCTTCCTCGGGGGGCAGTGTGTAAGTGTACCATATCAGAGGTTTAAATATCCCAATGTGAAATCAGGAGCCAATCCCCTGCATGGAACAGGATTAGCTCCAGCCGCATTTGACGAGCGCATGGGGGCGGAGCTCACCCCAGCCAATCATCCCGTCTGGAGTCAAGAAGCGGCGAGTGTTGGGAAAGAGTTCCCATAGTAACGGTTACACTCACCGCATCACATAGACGCCGTTGTGGATGAAGGGTGGAGGAGGCACCAGCGTGCATGCGCTACCCGCAGCAGGAAGTAACCCCGCGTCAGGAAGCAGTGGGTATTGGGAAAGAGATCCCATGGCAACTAATATACACCATGCTTCACAACACACAGTAAAAGGGCGGAAATAAGATGGTAGCCATCTCTACTATGGGGAGCAGCGGAGAATGGGACGCAATAATGTAAATATATGTAAAAATGAATATAACAACATTAAGATACAAAGGTACAGATCCGACAAAATATATACCAATAGTATATTACAACTAGCTGTTTTCCAGCCAGCTAACGTTCGGCACGCCCATTGCTGTCTAATTAATTGCTGGTGATTAAACTAAAGTAAATAATGACAACACTCAATAGCACTTACGCAGGTGGTAAATTAACTTAAAATGAAGTTAATAACAATAATAATCATTAAAAATCTGAATAATACTAATAATAGCAACATAGTTAGTAAGGCCGAAAAAAGACATTTGTCCATCCAGTTCAGCCTATATTCCATCATAATAAATCCCCAGATCTACGTCCTTCTACAGAACCTAATAATTGTATGATACAATATTGTTCTGCTCCAGGAAGACATCCAGGCCTCATACAGGCCTAATACATTTATTCACAGTGTAAAATCAAAAACAAACTGGATTCAGTAAGATGTGTGTTTTTTATTCATTCCAGCATCTAAACAAATTTCATAACGAAACGTAAATTAAGTTAAAATTTCTCTGTAAACACAATCACATGTGTGAGGACGGAGCCTCGTGAGGTTATGTGCGGGGACGGAGCCTCGTGTGGTAATATGTGTGGACGGAGCCTCGTTTGGTAATGTGTGGGGATGGAGCCTCGTGTGGTAATGTGGGGGGCGGAGCCTCGTGTGGTAATGTGGGGGGCGGAGCCTTGTGAGGTAATGTGGGGGGCGGAGCCTCGTGTGGTAATGTGTGAGGACGGAGCCTCGTGTGGTAATGTGGGGGGCGGAGCCTCGTGTGGTAATGTGGGGGGCGGAGCCTCGTGTGGTAATGTGTGAGGATGGAGCCTCATGTGGTAATGTGTGTGGACGGAGCCTCGTGTGGTAATGTGTGGGGATGGAGCCTCGTGTGGTAATGTGTGTGGACGGAGCCTCGTGTGGTAATGTGTGGGGACGGAGCCTCGTGTGGTAATGTGTGAGGATGGAGCCTCATGTGGTAATGTGTGTGGACGGAGCCTCGTGTGGTAATGTGTGAGGATGGAGCCTCATGTGGTAATGTGTGTGGACGGAGCCTCGTGTGGTAATGTGTGGGGACGGAACCTCGTGTGGTAATGTGTGAGGACGGAGCCTCATGTGGTAATGTGTGTGGATGGAGCCTTGTGTGGTAATGTGTGTGGATGGAGCCTCGTGTGGTAATGTGTGTGGACGGAGCCTCGTGTGGTAATGTGTGAGGATGGAGCCTCGTGTGGTAATGTGTGTGGACAGAGCCTCGTGTGGTAATGTGTGTGGACGGAGCCTCATGTGGTAATGTGGAGGGACAGAGCCTCGTGAGGTAATGTGCGGGGACGGAGCCTCGTGTGGTAATGTGTGGGGATGGAGCCACGTGTGGTAATGTGTGAGGACGGAGCCTCGTGTGATAATGTGGGGGGATTATGTGTGGTAATGTGGTGGGGGGCGGGATTATCTGTGGTAATGTGTTGGGGGTGCGGGATTATGTGTGGTGATGTGGTGGGGGCGGAGCTACTATGCAGGGGGCGGGATTAGCGAGTAATCACGATGCCTCATATATATAGATATTGCTATCCACTTATAGTGAAAGAGTAGTGGCGATAGTCCAATGTTCACAATACGCTGCTGACTTCAGTGATGATTTGTCACAGATGGAAAGATCCAGGCCGTCGGATCATTCCCTGCCCACAGAAACGTCAATCACAATAGGGATATAGCATAATATTGAAAGTTGAAAAATGTTTGGAATCCAGTATACAGTCCACTAATAAAATAAGTGAAAAAACACAAAAAAACACACCAATATTAAAATCAGATTAAAAACAGGAACTCCAAGGGCAGATGATCAAGACTGCCACAATATAGCCAGGGTAACCCCAGAAGAGACACACACGCTTATAAAAATGAAGGAAAACTATTTTTTTTTTCATTTAGTCCTGATGGGGTTATAGTATCCAAGGTAATGATCCAGCAACATTCAAGCTGTGCCAGCCTGCGCTTGAGGTCGCCTCTCCTAACCCCACAGTGTATCCGATCAATACCACGGATCCTGAGCATGTCCGGGTTACAGGCATGGCACAGCCTGAAATGGCGGGGAATCGTTTTGAGGGACGCTACATCAACAGCTGACTGAGCAGCTTTAATGTCCCTGACATGTTCCCTCGTTCTTATACGTAGCTCCCTTGAGGTAAGACCCACGTATATCAAGCCACAGGGACATGTGGCGTAATATACAACGAAATCACTGCTACATGATATATATTCTCTAATTTTGAATTTCTTACTACCACCCGATGAACAGAAATCCGACACCCGTTCAATATTCCGGCTAGCCAGACATGACCCGCACGGAAAACATCCTTGTCGTGGCCTTCCAGTATGAAAGGGAAGAGAAGGAGTTGACACATAATGACTAGGGTTGAGCGACTTTTGTTTTTATAGGATCGGGTCGGATTTCACGAAACCCGACTTTTTCAAAAGTCGGGTAGAGTGAAATCGGCCGATCCTATAGAAAAGTCGGGGTCGGGGTCGGCCGAAACACGAAACCCAATGCAGTGCATTGGGTTTCTAATGGTTCCCAGGGTCTGAAGGAGAGGAAACTCTCCCTCAGGCCCTGTGATCCATATTAATGTGTAAAATAAAGAATAAAAATAAAAAATATTGCTATACTCACCCTCGGACGCGCCCTGGTTGTAACCGGGAGCCTTCCTTTCTAAGAATCAGCGCTTGTAGGACCTTTGAATGACGTCGCGGCTTGTGATTGGTCGCGTGAGCGGTCACATGGGCGTCACGCGACCAATCAGAAGCCGTGATGTCATCGAAAGGTCCTTCAAGCGCTGATTCTTAGGAAGGAAGGCTGCGGGTTACAACCAGGGCGCGTCCGAGGGTGAGTATATACCTATTAGGAATATTAGGACCTTTCGATGACGTCACGGCTTCTGATTGGTCGCGTGACGCCCATGTGACCGCTCACGTGACCAATCACAAGCCGCGACGTCATTGAAAGGTCCTACAAGCGCTGATTCTTAGGAAGGAAGGCTCCCGGTTACAACCAGGGCGCGTCCGAGGGTGAGTATAGCAATATTTTTTATTTTTATTCTTTATTTTACACTTAAATCTGAATTCCGATACCAATTCCCGATATCTTAAACATATCGGGAATTGGTATCGGAATTCCGATTCCAGTTCAGAAGATCGCCGACTTCATGGCCGACCCCACACAGGGGTCGGGTCGGGTTTCATGAAACCCGACTTTGCCAAAAGTCGGCGACTTCTGAAAATGGCCGACCCGTTTCGCTCAACCCTAATAATGACTCCCAACTAGGAGATCCCTTAAGTTATTGCTCCTACTTGCTGTCATAAGCGGTGTATCAGGGAGAGACAGGTTCGGTCTTTAAGATGGACCAATGTTTGTTGAGAATATTACAAATGGTGTTCCACCTGTTATTATATGTGGAAATAAACCTAATTTGGTTAGAGTCACCCCTATCCCTCCTGGAGCCCGACAGGAGTTGACCACGGACGGATGTTTTGGCCCTCCAATAGCCCTTTTTGATGCATCGTTTACTGTAACCATGCGCGCGTAACCAATCACGAAGGTCCAGCGCCTGCCCCTCAAAACGCTCATCGGTGGAACATAAGCGCCTGATACGCAGGAACTGGCCCACCGGGATCGCCCGGACCGTGGATGGAGTGTGGGCTGACGAAGCGTGTAGAAGCGCATTCACAGAGGTTTCTGTTGTGAATTCTGTTATCGAACTCCCTCCTGTGGTCATGAATGGTACTTCGGTGAGTTCTGTCCATGGACTCCCTCTGGTGGCTGTGAGTGGAGCTGCTGCTTCTGAGGTTCCTTCCACAGGTGACGTAGTTTATTCTTTGGCTGGCTGCTCTATTTAACTCCACTCAGATCGTTACTCCATGCCAGCTGTCAATGTTCTTGTACTGGTTCAGTTCGGTCTTGGATCTTTCTGGTGACCTGTCTACTCCAGCAGAAGCTAAGTCCCTGCTAGTTTATTATTTGTTCATTGTTTTCTTGTCCAGCTTGCTATCATGATTTTGCCTTGCTAGCTGGAAGCTCTGGGATGCAGAGTGGCACCTCCGCTCCGTGAGTCGGTGCGGAGGTCTTTTTGCACACTCTGCGTGGTCTTTTTGTGTTTTTTGTGCTGACCGCAAAGATACCTTTCCTATCCTCAGTCTGTTTAGTAAGTCTGGCCTCCCTTTGCTGAAACCTGTTTCATTTCTGTGTTTGTGACTTTCATCTTAACTCACAGTCAATATATGTGGGGGGCTTCCTTTACCTTTGGGGAATTTCTCTGAGGCAAGGTAGGCTTTATTTTCTATCTCTAGGGCTAGTTAGCTCTTAGGCTGTGAAGAGGCGTCTAGGGAGAGTCAGGAACGCTCCACGGCTATTTCTAGTGTGTGTGATAGGATTAGGGGTTGCGGTCAGCAGAGCTCCCACTTCCCAGAGCTTGTCCTTTGTTAGTTTAACCATCAGGTCTTTTTGGGTGCTCCTAACCACCAGGTCCATAACAGTACAGCTGGCCCAAAGTATTAATGCATCTCAATAGAGGGATAAGAGAAGTTCTGAGACCATTTTTTTTTCTCTGCAGTGTGTTTTGTCTTTCTTTTCCCCTTAACCTCTGGGTGGTTCAGGACACAGGTGTAGATATGGACATTCAAGGTCTGTCCTCTTGTGTGGATCATCTCACTGCAAGGGTACAAAACATTCAAGATTTTGTGGTTCAGAATCCGATGTTAGAGCCTAGAATTCCAATTCCTGATTTGTTTTCTGGGGATAGATCTAAGTTCCTGAATTTCAAAAATAATTGTAAACTGTTTCTTGCTTTGAAACCCCGCTCCTCTGGTGACCCCGTTCAACAAGATAAAATCATTATTTCTTTGTTGCGTGGTGACCCTCAAGACTGGGCATTTTCCCTTGCGCCAGGAGATCCTGCATTGCGTGATGTAGATGCGTTTTTTCTGGCGCTTGGATTGCTTTATGATGAACTAAATTCAGTGGATCAGACAGAGAAAATCTTGCTGGCTTTGTGTCAGGGTCAGGATGAAGCGGAGGTATATTGTCAGAAGTTTAGAAAGTGGTCTGTGCTTACTCAGTGGAATGAGTGTGCCCTGGCGGCAATTTTCAGAAAGGGTCTTTCTGAAACCCTTAAGGATGTCATGGTGGGATTTCCCACGCCTGCTGGTCTGAATGAGTCTATGTCCTTGGCCATTCAGATCGATCGGCGCTTGCGGCACCATTTGGCGGTATTCTCTGAGCATAGGCCTGAGCCTATGCAATGTGATAGGACTTTGACCAGAGCTGAACGGCAAGAACACAGACGTCGGAATGGGCTGTGTTTTTACTGTGGTGATTCCAATCATGCTATCTCCGAGTGTCCTAAGCGCACTAAGAGGTTCGCTAGGTCTGCCACCATTGGTACGGTACAGTCTAAATTTCTTTTGTCCGTTACTCTGATTTGCTCTTTGTCGTCCTGTTCTGTTATGGCATTTGTGGATTCAGGCGCTGCCCTGAATTTGATGGACTTGGAGTTTGCCAGGCGCTGTGGTTTTTTCTTGGAGCCCTTGCAGTATCCTATTCCATTGAGAGGAATTGATGCTACGCCTTTGGCCAAGAATAAGCCTCAGTACTGGACTCAATTGACCATGTGCATGGCTCCTGCACATCAGGAGGATATTCGCTTTTTGGTGTTGCATAATCTGCATGATGTGGTCGTTTTGGGGTTGCCATGGCTACAGGTCCATAATCCAATATTGGATTGGAAATCTATGTCTGTGTCCAGCTGGGGTTGTCAAGGGGTACATGGTGATGTTCCATTGCTGTCAATTTCGCCTTCCACTCCTTCTGAAGTCCCTGAATTTTTGTCGGATTACCGGGATGTATTTGATGAGCCCAAATCCAGTGCCCTACCTCCTCATAGGGATTGCGATTGTGCTAATAATTTGGTTCCTGGTAGTAAGTTTCCTAAGGGCCGACTGTTCAATTTATCTGTGCCAGAGCACGCTGCTATGCAGAGTTATATAAAGGAATCTTTTTGTGGCCAAGAAGGATGGTTCTTTGAGACCTTGTATTGATTACCGCCTTCTTAATAAGATCACAGTCAAATTTCAGTACCCTTTGCCGCTGCTGTCTGATTTGTTTGCTCGGATTAAGGGGGCTAGTTGGTTCACCAAGATAGATCTTCGAGGGGCGTATAATCTTGTGCGTATTAAACAGGGCGATGAATGGAAAACAGCATTTAATACGCCCGAGGGCCATTTTGAGTACCTGGTTATGCCATTCGGGCTTTCTAATGCTCCATCCGTATTTCAGTCCTTTATGCATGACATCTTCCGAGAGTACCTGGATAGATTCATGATTGTATATTTGGATGATATTTTGGTCTTTTCGGATGATTGGGAGTCTCATGTAAAGCAGGTCAGAATGGTGTTCCAGGTCCTTCGTGCGAATTCCTTGTCTGTGAAGGGGTCAAAGTGTCTCTTTGGAGTTCAGAAGGTTTCATTTTTGGGTTTCATTTTTTCCCCTTCTACTATCGAGATGGACCCTGTTAAAGTTCAGGCCATTTATGATTGGACTCAGCTGACATCTGTGAAGAGCCTGCAGAAGTTCCTGGGCTTTGCTAATTTTTACCGTCGCTTCATTGCTAATTTTTCTAGTGTGGCTAAACCGTTGACTGATTTGACCAAGAAAGGTGCTGATGTGGTCAATTAGTCCTCTGCGGCTGTAGAGGCTTTTCAGGAGTTGAAGCGTCGTTTTTCTTCTGCCCCTGTGTTGTGCCAGCCAGATGTTTCGCTCCCGTTTCAGGTCGAGGTTGATGCTTCTGAGATTGGAGCAGGGGCTGTTTTGTCGCAACGAAGTTCTGATGGCTCGGTGATGAAACCATGTGCCTACTTTTCTAGAAAGTTCTCACCTGCTGAGCGCAATTATGATGTTGGCAATCGAGAGTTGTTGGCCATGAAGTGGGCATTCGAGGAGTGGCAACATTGGCTTGAAGGAGCCAAGCATCGCGTGGTGGTTTTGACGGATCACAAGAATTTGACTTATCTCGAGTCTGCCAAACGGTTGAATCCTAGACAGGCTCGATGGTCGCTGTTTTTCTCCCATTTTGATTTTGTGGTTTCGTACCTTCCGGGCTCTAAGAATGTGAAGGCTGATGCCCTGTCAAGGAGTTTTGTGCCTGACTCTCCGGGTGTTCCTGAGCCGGCGGGTATTCTCAAAGAGGGGGTAATTTTGTCTGCCATCTCCCCTGATTTGCGGCGGGTGCTGCAGAAGTTTCAGGCTGAGAGACCTGACCGTTGTCCAGCGGCGAAACTGTTTGTCCCTGATAGATGGACTAGTAGAGTTATCTCTGAGGTTCATTGTTCGGTGGTGGCTGGTCATCCTGGAATCTTTGGTACCAGAGATTTGGTGGCTAGATCCTTTTGGTGCCCTTCTTTGTCACGGGATGTGCGTTCTTTTGTGCAGTCCTGTGGGACTTGTGCTCGGGCTAAGCCCTGCTGTTCTCGTGCCAGTGGGTTGCTTTTGCCCTTGCCGGTCCCGAAGAGGCCCTGGACGCATATTTCCATGGATTTTATTTCTGATCTCCCTGTCTCTCAAAGGATGTCGGTCATTTGGGGTTTGTGATCGCTTCTCTAAGATGGTCCATTTGGTACCCTTGTCTAAATTGCCTTCCTCCTCTGATTTGGTGCCATTGTTTTTCCAGCATGTGGTTCGTTTGCATGGCATTCCGGAAAACATCGTCTCGGACAGAGGTTCCCAGTTTGTTTCAAGGTTTTGGCGGTACTTTTGTGCTAAGATGGACATTGATTTGTCTTTTTCTTCGGCTTTCCATCCTCAGACAAATGGCCAAAGCGAACGAACTAATCAGACTTTGGAAACATATCTGAGATGCTTTGTTTCTGCTGATCAGGATGATTGGGTGTCCTTCTTGCCTTTGGCTGAGTTCGCCCTTAATAATCGGGCCAGCTCGGCTACTTTGGTTTCGCCGTTTTTCTGTAATTCTGGTTTTCATCCTCATTTCTCTTCAGGGCAGGTTGAGCCTTCGGACTGTCCTGGTGTGGATACTGTGGTGGACAGGTTGCAGCAGATTTGGACTCATGTGGTGGACAATTTGACATTGTCCCAGGAGAAGGCTCAACGTTTCGCTAACCGCCGGCGCTGTGTTGGTTCCCGACTTCGTTTTGGGGATTTGGTTTGGTTGTCGTCTCGTTATGTTCCTATGAAGGTTTCCTCTCCTAAGTTTAAACCTCGTTTCATTGGTCCGTATAAGATTTCTGAAGTTCTCAATCCTGTGTCATTTCGTTTGGCCCTTCCAGCTTCTTTTGCCATCCATAATGTGTTCCATAGGTCGTTATTGCGGAGATACGTGGCGCCTATGGTTCCCTCCGTTGATCCTCCTGCCCAGGTGTTGGTCGAGGGGGAGTTGGAGTATGTGGTGGAAAAGATTTTGGATTCTCGTATTTCGAGACGGAAACTCCAGTACCTGGTCAAGTGGAAGGGTTATGGTCAGGAAGATAATTCCTGGGTTTTTGCCTCTGATGTTCACGCTGCCGATCTAGTTCGTGCCTTTCATTTGGCTCGTCCTAATCGGCCTGGGGGCTCTGGTGAGGGTTCGGTGACCCCTCCTCAAGGGGGGGGTACTTTTGTGAATTCTGTTATCGAACTCCCTCCTGTGGTCATGAATGGTACTTCGGCGAGTTCTGTCCATGGACTCCCTCTGGTGGCTGTGAGTAGAGCTGCTGCTTCTGAGGTTCCTTCCACAGGTGACGTAGTTTATTCTTTGGTTGGCTGCTCTATTTAACTCCACTCAGATCGTTACTCCATGCCAGCTGTCAATGTTCTTGTACTGCTTCAGTTCGGTCTTGGATCTTTCTGGTGACCTGTCTACTCCAGCAGAAGCTAAGTCCCTGCTAGTTTATTATTTGTTCATTGTTTTCTTGTCCAGCTTGCTATCATGATTTTGCCTTGCTAGCTGGAAGCTCTGGGATGCAGAGTGGCACCTCCGCACCGTGAGTCGGTGCGGAGGTCTTTTTGCACACTCTGCGTGGACTTGTTGTGGTTTTTTGTGCTGACCGCAAAGATACCTTTCCTATCCTCAGTCTGTTTAGTAAGTCTGGCCTCCCTTTGCTGAAACCTGTTTCATTTCTGTGTTTGTGACTTTCATCTTAACTCACAGTCAATATATGTGGGGGGCTTCCTTTACCTTTGGGGAATTTCTCTGAGGCAAGGTAGGCTTTATTTTCTATCTCTAGGGCTAGTTAGCTCTTAGGCTGTGAAGAGGCGTCTAGGGAGAGTCAGGAACGCTCCACGGCTATTTCTAGTGTGTGTGATAGGATTAGGGGTTGCGGTCAGCAGAGCTCCCACTTCCCAGAGCTTGTCCTTTGTTAGCTTAACCATCAGGTCTTTTCGGGTGCTCCTAACCACCAGGTCCATAACAGGTTTCCTTCTGGAACACATCCGTTTGGACCATATTGTCCTGGTCAACAAGAATCTGGATGTCCAAAAAATCAATTTGACGTTTGTGAAATTTGAATGTAAGGTTAATATTATACTTATTGCTCTTAAGAAAAGTGAAAAAAATTAACCAAATCAATCTCTGAACCCTGCAAAATAATCAAAAGATCATCAATATAGCGGTACCAACCAATGACCTGGGAAGCGGCACATGCACCATCCCCGAAAACCTCCCTCTCCCAAAGCCCGAGAAAGAGGTTAGCATAGGATGGCGCACTGTTGTGAATTCTGCTCTTGGGCTCCCTCCGGTGGTTATGAGTGGTAGTGCTGCGGTAGTTGGATCGCAGCATTTATCAGGTGTATCCATTTTTTGCAATTTGGGCTGGGCTATTTAAGTCCTGCTTTATCCTTTAGTCAGTGCCAGTTGTCCATTGTTTTTGGAGGATTCACATCCATACCTGGTCTCTCCTGTTCTGCTGTTCATTTCATCAAAGATAAGTTCTGGCTTTATTTTTGCTGTCCACCTGCTGTGGACCTTATAGTTCTGTGCATTTTCATGTTTTGTCCTGTCCAGCTTTGTCTGTGAAGGATTTTTTGCAGCTAAGCTGTGTCTCTGGAGATGCAGATATACTCTCCATGTCTTTAGTCAGATGTGGTGTTTTGTATTTTCTGTGGTGGATATTTTCTAGTGTTTTAATACTGACCGCATAGTACTCTGTCCTATTCTTCCTTTTTAGCTTGTATGGCCTCCTATGCTAAATCCTGATTTCATGTCTGCGTATGTTATTTCCCTCTCCTTTCACAGTCAATATTTGTGGGGGGCTGTCTATCCTTTGGGGATTTTCTCTGAGGCAAGATAGTTTTCCCGTTTCTGTCTTTAGGGGTAGTTAGTTCTTAGGCTGTGTCGAGGGGTCTAGGGAGTGTTAGGCACCCCCCATGGCTACTTCTAGTTGCGCTGCTAAGTTCAGGGTTTGCGGTCAGTACAGGTACCACCTTCTCCAGAGTACGTCTCATGCTGCTCCTAGGCCACCAGATCATAACAGCGCACATGCCGCGCCCATGGCGGTACCGCGTTGCTGTAGAAAAAAAACGATCCTTAAACGTAGAAAAATTATGAGTCAGTACAAAATTTAATAATTCCAAAATCAAAAGTTGCAATGTGACATGCAGATTACTTGTGCCCAGAAAAAATTCCACAGCCCTCTCTCCATATCGGTGTGCTATACAAGTATATAAGGACTCTACATCCGCCGTGACCAACAACATGTCGGGCTCCAGGGTAAGGCCGTCAAGTCTCCACAGGACGTCATTAGTGTCTCTGATGTAGGAGGGGAGCGTCTCCTCCAAAGGATGCAAATAGTGATCAATGAACTTACAAATTGGGTCGCATAGCCCTCCCACGCCAGAGACAATAGGATGACCCGGCGGAACCAACGGATCCTTATGGATTTTTGGTAATAAATAAAACGTAGGGGTCATCATAGGCTATGAATATCAGCCCGCAGGTGTCTGCATAGACTTTCTGGCTATAAAATATAGGGGGACACCTCGTCATTTTTTTTGTGTCCCCCTAATTTAATAGCCAGTAAAGGCTACGTAGACAGCTGTGGGCTGATATTCATAGCCTAGAGAGGGGCCATGGGTATTACCCCCTTCCCAGGCTACAAATATTGGCCCCCGGCTGTCAGCTTTCCCCTTCTGGTGCAGAAAATTGCGCGGGAGCCCAAGCCATTTTTTTCCCGCTTTTTGTTTTTAATTAAACGTTCATTAATAAACATCGGCATTGCTATTACATATCTACTAGATCGTGGCCCGATTCTAACGCATCGGGCATTCTAGAACATGTATTTAGTTTATTTACGAAGCGGTGTTTAAATCCCGCTGCAATATCACCGATTGGTCGCGGCCGGCCGGGCGCGACCAATCAGCGAAGCGTGGTTTAAATTCTGCGCTAATTCGCGACCAGACTGCGCCTGTCACTGATTGGTCACGGACGGCTGGCGCGACCAATCAGCGACGCGGGATTTCCATTACAGAGAAACAGACCCTTAGACGATTATATATATAGATGGATAATTATCTATCTATAGATATATTCATAGATAGATATATCTATAGATACATAGATATACTAAATATCGGGCTTGGTACTATCTTTCGATCTATCATCTATCATCTATCTATTATCTATCATCTATCTATCGTATCTATCTATTGTATCTATCTATCTATCTATCTATCTATCTATCTATCTATCTATCGTATCTATCATCTATCTATCTGTCTATCTATCTATCTATCTATCTATCTATCGTATCTATCATCTATCTATCGCATCTATCTATCAATATACTGTATCTATCTAGCTATCTATAGATATATCTATCAATAGATATATTTATAGATAGATAATAGATACGATAGATATGATAGACTAGATGGTGGCCCGATTCTAACGCATCGGGTATTCTAGAATATGCATGTCCACGTAGTATATTGCACAGCCCACATAGTATATTGCCCAGCCATGTAGTACATTGCCCAGCCACGTAGTATATTGCACAGCCCACGTAGTATATTGCCCAGCCACGTAGTATATTGCCCAACCACGTAGTATATTGCCCAGCCACGTAGTATATTGCCCAGCCACGTAGTATATTGCCCAGTCATGTAGTATATTGTCCAGCCACGTAGTATATTGCCCAGACAGGTAGTATATTGCCCAGTGACGTAGTATAATGCCCAGTGACGTAGTATATTGCCCAGCCACGTAGTATATTGCCCAGCCACGTAGTATATTGCCCAGTGACATAGTATATTGCCTAGTGACGTAGTATATTGCGCAGCCACGTAGTATATTGGCCAGTTACGTAGTATATTGCCCAGTCACATAGTATATTGCCCAGTCACGTACTATATTGTCCAGCCACGTAAAATATTGCCCAGTGACGTAGTATATTGCCCAGTCACGTAGTATATTGCCCAGTCTCGTAGTATATTGCCCAGTCACGTAGTATATTGCCCAGTCTCGTAGTATATTGCCCAGCCACGTAGTATATTGCACAGCCACGTAGTATATTGCCCAACCACGTAGTATATTGCCCAGCCACACAGTATATTGCCCAGCCACGTAGTATATTGCCCAGTGACGTAGTATATTGCCCAGTCACATAGCATATTGCCCAGTCTCGTAGTATATTGCCCAGCCACGTAGTATATTGCACAGCCACGTAGTATATTGCCCAGTGACATAGTATATTGCCTAGTGACGTAGTATATTGCGCAGCCACGTAGTATATTGGCCAGTTACGTAGTATATTGCCCAGTCACATAGTATATTGCCCAGTCACGTACTATATTGTCCAGCCACGTAAAATATTGCCCAGTGACGTAGTATATTGCCCAGTCACGTAGTATATTGCCCAGTCTCGTAGTATATTGCCCAGTCACTTGGTATATTGCCCAGTCTCGTAGTATATTGCCCAGCCACGTAGTATATTGCACAGCCACGTAGTATATTGCCCAACCACGTAGTATATTGCCCAGCCACATAGTATATTGCCCAGCCACGTAGTATATTGCCCAGTGACGTAGTATATTGCCCAGTCACATAGTATATTGCCCAGTCTCGTAGTATATTGCCCAGCCACGTAGTATATTGCACAGCCACGTAGTATATTGCCCAACCACGTAGTATATTGCCCAGCCACATAGTATATTGCCCAGTGACGTAGTATATTGCCTAGTGACGTAGTATATTGCGCAGCCACGTAGTATATTGGCCAGTTACGTAGTATATTGCCCAGTCATGTAGTATATTGTGCAGCCACGTAGTATATTGGCCAGTTACGTAGTATATTGCCCAGTCACATAGTATATTGCCCAGTCACGTAGTATATTGTCGAGCCACGTAGTATATTGCCCAGCCACGTAGTATATTGCCCAGCCACGTAGTATATTGCCCAGTGACGTAGTATATTGCCCAGTCACGTAGTATATTGCCCAGTCACGTAGTATATTGCCCAGCCACGTAGTATATTGCACAGCCACGTAGTATATTGCCCAGTCATGTAGTACATTGTCCAGCCACGTAGTATATTGCCCAGAGAGGTAGTATATTGCCCAGTGACGTAGTATATTGCCCAGTGACGTAGTATATTGCCTAGTGACGTAGTATATTGCGCAGCCACGTAGTATATTGGCCAGTTACGTAGTATATTGCCCAGTCACATAGTATATTGCCCAGTCACGTAGTATATTGTCCAGCCACGTAGTATATTGCACAGCCACGTAGTATATTGCCCAACCACGTAGTATATTGCCCAGCCACATAGTATATTGCCCAGCCACGTAGTATATTGCCCAGTGACGTAGTATATTGCCCAGTCACATAGTATATTGCCCAGTCTCGTAGTATATTGCCCAGCCACGTAGTATATTGCACAGCCACGTAGTATATTGCCCAACCACGTAGTATATTGCCCAGCCACATAGTATATTGCCCAGTGACGTAGTATATTGCCTAGTGACGTAGTATATTGCGCAGCCACGTAGTATATTGGCCAGTTACGTAGTATATTGCCCAGTCATGTAGTATATTGTGCAGCCACGTAGTATATTGGCCAGTTACGTAGTATATTGCCCAGTCACATAGTATATTGCCCAGTCACGTAGTATATTGTCGAGCCACGTAGTATATTGCCCAGCCACGTAGTATATTGCCCAGCCACGTAGTATATTGCCCAGTGACGTAGTATATTGCCCAGTCACGTAGTATATTGCCCAGTCACGTAGTATATTGCCCAGCCACGTAGTATATTGCACAGCCACGTAGTATATTGCCCAGTCATGTAGTACATTGTCCAGCCACGTAGTATATTGCCCAGAGAGGTAGTATATTGCCCAGTGACGTAGTATATTGCCTAGTGACGTAGTATATTGCGCAGCCACGTAGTATATTGGCCAGTTACGTAGTATATTGCCCAGTCACATAGTATATTGCCCAGTCACGTAGTATATTGTCCAGCCACGTAGTATATTGCCCAGACACATAGTATATTGCCCAGCCACGTAGTATATTGCCCAACCACGTAGTATATTGCCCAGTGACGTAGTATATTGCCCAGTCACGCAGTATATTGCCCAGTCACGCAGTATATTGCCCAGCCACGTAGTATATTGCCCAGTGACGTAGTATATTGCACAGCCACATAGTATATTGCCCAACCACATAGTATATTGCCCAGCCACATAGTATATTGCCCAGTGACGTAGTATATTGCCCAGTCACGTAGTATATTGCCCAGCCACGTAGTATATTGCCTAGTGACATAGTATATTGCGCAGCCACGTAGTATATTAGCCAGTTACGTAGTATATTGCCCAGTCACGTAGTATATTGCCCAGCCACGTAGTATATTGCCCAGTTACATAGTATATTGCCCAGTGACGTAGTATATCGCACAGCGACGTAGTATACAGCACAGAGCCACGTAGTATATTGCCCAGTCACGTAGTATATTGGCCAGTTACATAGTATATTGCCCAGTCACATAGTATATTGCCCAGCCACGTAGTATATTGCCCAGTTACGTAGTATATTGCCCAGTGACGTAGTATATCGCACAGCGACGTAGTATACAGCAAAGAGCCACGTAGTATATTGCCCAGTGACGTAGTATATTGCCCAGTGACGTAGTATATTGCCGAGTGACGTAGTATACAGCACAGAGCCACGTAGTATATTGCACAGCGAAGTAGTATACAGCACAGAGCCACGTAGCATATTGGCCAGTCACATAGTATATTGGCCAGCTACGTAGTATATTGTCCAGCCAGGTTTGTCACAGGTGAAAAAATAAAAAATAAACATATACTCACCTTTCCGAAGGTCCCTTGTAGTTCACGGCAGCTTGCGGTCCCAGGGTTGGTATCAGAGCGCAGGACCTGTGATGACGTCGCGGTCACATGACCGTGACGTCATGGCAGGTCTTTCTAGCGCAGGCGCGCAGGGCCTGTGATGACGTCGCGGTCACATGACCGTGACGTCATGGCAGGTCCTTGTCGCGCAGGGCCTGTGATGATGTCACAGTCACATGACCGTGACGTCATGGCAGGTCCTTCTGCAGCGGAAGATGGCGGCCGGCGGGAGCGGCTCAGCGGACTACGGAGGGTGAGTATAGCAGGTTTATTTTTAAAAAATAATTTTTAACATTACATTTATTACTATTGATGCCGCATAGGCAGTTTCAATAGTAAAAAGTTGGGGAGACACAGGGTTAATAGCGGCGGTAATGGAGTGCGTTACCCGCGGCATGACGCGGTCAGTTACCGCCGGCATTAACCCTGTGTTAGCGGTGACCGGAGGGGAGTATGCGGGCGACAGGCACTGACTGCGGGGAGTAAGGAGCGGCCATTTTCAGCCCGTCGCTGATTGGTCGCGGCAGCCATGACAGGCAGCTGGCGAGACCAATCAGTGAATGAATAACCGTGACAGAAAGGACAGACAGACAGACAGATAGATTTAAGTGACCCTTAGAAATTTATATAGTAGATAGATACCATAGATAGATACGATAGATCTATTATCTATCTATTATCTATCTATCCCATATCTATCTATCATCTATTTATCATCTATCTATCTATCTATCTATCTATCTATCTATCATCTATCTGTTATTTATCATCTATCTGTCTGTGTGTGTAAACATTATTCTTCAAAGGAGTATGTAAATGAAGAGGTTGGACAAGAAATTACATCACCATTCTTTTTTTTGCATATCTTTATTGAGCTACCAAAAACACACACACAAATCCGCATGAAAAAAACGCATGTAAAAACGCATCAAAAACACAGGTGACCTGCCAGTGACCTCAGGTGCAGATTTGGTGCAGATTTTACCTGCGTCAAATCCTGAGCAAATCCTGATGCAATCCTGACCGTGGAAGCATACGCTAACATTACATGAGTCATACCTATTGTAAATTCTACAATAGGTCAGAAACTGGACAGTATAGTCCTCCATACAGTATTATAGGCACCATATAGGGCCTCATACAGAATATTGAGCCTCATATATTGCTCCATACAGTAATATAGAAACCACATAGTGCTCCATATAGAATAATGAGCCCATGTATTGTTCCATATAGCATTATGGGCACCACATAGTGCTCCATACAGAATAAATAGCACCATATATTAATAAATAATAATCTTTATATAGCGCTAACATATTCCGCAATTCCCTATCAGTATGTCTTTGGAATGTGGGAGGAAACCGGAGTGCCCGGAGGAAACCCACGCAAACACGGAGAGAGCATCTCTTTGCAGATGTTGTCCTTGGCGTGGTTTGAACCCAGGACTCCAGCGCTGCAAGGCCACTGTGCTAACCACTGCGCCACCGTGCCGCTCCACACAAAATAATGCACCTCATATAATGCTCCATACAGTATTATGGGCAACACATAATGCTCAATACAGAATAATGAGCCCCATATATTGCTCCATACAGAATAATGAGCCAATTATCACACTTACCCACCACATTAGGGAAATAAATAGTTTCTTTGGTTACTTTCGGTTTGTGTTTGCCTGTGCACTGCATCTGGTCACCTGCTTATGCAGCGCCCCAGGGTCCTGGTCGTTGCAGTAATATCATTCTCCTCTAGGGGGAGTGATGTTACGTCTGAAGGCAATATAGGAGATCACTTTACTAGGTATCACAAACCATGCAACACACTTCACACTCCAGTCCACCAGGGGGACCTATGCTCCTATTTATTAGGGCACTCTTCACAATTAGGTAAAACTGGTGGTCTGGATAGGAAGTTGGTCAGAAGCTGACTGGGCTTCACCCAGGCAGTTCCTGTCAGGCAGACAGAGAGGAAGGAGGAACATCGAGCAGTTGCCTACAGAATGGTCCCTGATGGGGTGGGATCCTGTCAGAGGCCTAGACAGAAGGTCACGGAGCTGCTTCTGCCCCACGTGCGGAAGCATCCTAAGAAAGAGACAAGAACAACGAATTGTCTTGTAGAGGGTGAGAAACGAAGTCATAGCGAAAAGCGAGGAAACCAAAAGGAGTTCTGCCCAACACAGGCCGCCTCCTTCTGAGGCGCAGGATCCGGTAGCCGGAACACCGAGGGAGCAACTGTCTCCATGCCTTGCTCCAGAGACCGGCAGGACAGCTAATTCAAAGTTACTGATCCACCCTATACCCAGGAGGCACGGTGGCAACTTGTGGGGGCTGGGGCGTGCTAGAGTCCGTGCTAGAGTCCCTGTAAAAAGCCCCAGGCCACCAGTCATACCTGTTTGTTCCTATCCATCTGGGGGGCAGAGAGAGACATAACATCTAGAACACCAACATCAGTTGTGAGGACCTTACCGAGAAGCTCGGCAGGAAGGTACTACAACACCCAGGTGCTAGGGGAAGGCTACTGATTTCCACCTGGATAAGGGGACTCTGGATTTGCCTTCAGACCGGCCGGACTCTGCCTGCCCTGTGATCTGTGCTCTGGACTGTGGATGCTGAAGCCTTCAGTAAAGGTAAAGAGACTGCAACCTTGGGTCCTCGTTCTTCACTGCGCCTCACACCATCCACCATCTACACACAGGAAAGCCCTGGGGACATACTTCACTTGTGGGAAGGTATACCATCTAGCTGCCTTAACATCACCCCAGCGGACCCCTTAAAGCAGCGTCGGTCACTCTGACCAAATACCACAGGTGGCATCACGAACATATCCCTTTAAAGACTTTCCCCTTTTACAACCGACGTCCTGAGGGCCACAGACCGGGTCAGCCACCGTAACATCCCCCTTGAGAACCAAAGGACCCGGTACCAAGTACCCCACTGCCCTTAGGGGGGCGATCCACTTACACCTCTACACTCACTCCCTCCTAGATCCTTCACAGTCTGGCTTCTGCCCCCTACACGCGACTGAAACCGCACTCATCAAAGTGACTAACGACCTTCTGACAGCAAAACATAATGGTCACCACTCTTTGCTCATTCTTCTCGATCTCTCTGCAGCTTTCGACACTGTTGACCACCATCTCCTACTCTCTATACTCCAGTCAATAGGCATAAAGGACACTGATCTCTCCTGGTTCTCTTCCTCTTCTTCTGACCGCTCCTTCAGTGTATCATTCGCTGGCTCCACTTCGTCTCCCCTTCCTCTCACTGTTGGGGTCCTTCAGGGCTCAGTCCTTGGCCTCCCTTCTCCTCTCTCTCTACATGGCCCCAGTTGGACAGACCATCAGCAAATTTGGCTTTCAGTACCATCTTTATGCTGCTGACACATAACTATATAAGTCATCCCCTGACCTTACCCCCGCTTTGCTACAGAACGCCAGTGACTCTCTGTCCACAGTCCCCAACATCATGTCTGCTCTCTCTCTGAAGCTCAAACTTTCCAAAATTGAACTTCTTCTGCTCCCACCATCTACTGACCTTCCTAAATCTGATATCTCCCTCTCCGTGGGTGGCACCATAACGCCCCGGCAGAAGGCACGCTGTCTGGGTGTTATTTTTTAGACAAATATTTCCTTCTTCTCTGTTGTGAATTCTGTGGCAGAGCTCCCTCCTGTGGTCACAAGTGGTACTTCGGCTGATTCTCTCTGTGAGCTTCCGTTGGTGGAGGAGAGTGGTACTGTGGCTTCTGAGTTTCCTTCCTCAGGTGATGTGGTGAAGTCGTTAGGTGCTGCTCTATTTAACTCCACCTAGTGCTTTGATCCTGGCCTCCAGTCAATGTTCTAGTATTGGACCTGTTTCCTCCTGGATCGTTCCTGTGGCCTGCTGCTCTGCATAGCTAAGTTCCGCTTTGCTATTTTGTTTGCTGTTTTTTTCTGTCCAGCTTGTCTATTGTCTGACAGAGGTTCCCAGTTTGTTTCGAGGTTTTGGCGAGCCTTTTGTGGTAGGATGGGCATTGACTTGTCTTTTTCCTCGGCTTTCCATCCTCAGACTAATGGCCAGACCGAACGAACCAATCAGACCTTGGAAACATATCTGAGATGCTTTGTTTCTGCTGATCAGGATGACTGGGTGTCCTTTTTGCCTTTGGCTGAGTTCGCCCTTAATAATCGGGCCAGTTCGGCTACCTTGGTTTCGCCGTTTTTCTGCAACTCTGGGTTCCATCCTCGTTTCTCTTCAGGGCAGGTTGAGTCTTCGGACTGTCCTGGTGTGGATACTGTGGTGGACAGGTTGCAGCAGATTTGGACTCATGTAGTGGACAATTTGACCTTGTCCCAGGAGAAGGCTCAACGTTTCGCTAATCGCAGACGCTGTGTGGGTCCCCGACTTCGTGTTGGGGATTTGGTTTGGTTATCTTCTCGTCATATTCCTATGAAGGTTTCCTCTCCTAAGTTTAAACCTCGTTTCATTGGTCCGTATAGGATTTCTGAGGTTCTTAATCCTGTGTCTTTTCGTCTGACCCTTCCAGATTCTTTTTCCATACATAACGTATTCCATAGGTCATTGTTGCGGAGATACGTGGCACCTATGGTTCCATCTGTTGATCCTCCTGCCCCGGTTTTGGTGGAGGGGGAGTTGGAGTATATTGTCGAGAAGATTTTGGATTCTCGTGTTTCAAGACGGAAACTCCAGTATCTGGTTAAGTGGAAGGGTTATGCTCAGGAAGATAATTCCTGGGTCTTTGCCTCTGATGTCCATGCTCCCGATCTTGTTCGTGCCTTTCATATGGCTCATCCTGGTCGTCCTGGGGGCTCTGGTGAGGGTTCGGTGACCCCTCCTCAAGGGGGGGTACTGTTGTGAATTCTGTGGCAGAGCTCCCTCCTGTGGTCACAAGTGGTACTTCGGCTGATTCTCTCTGTGAGCTTCCGTTGGTGGAGGAGAGTGGTACTGTGGCTTCTGAGTTTCCTTCCTCAGGTGATGTGGTGAAGTCGTTAGGTGCTGCTCTATTTAACTCCACCTAGTGCTTTGATCCTGGCCTCCAGTCAATGTTCTAGTATTGGACCTGTTTCCTCCTGGATCGTTCCTGTGGCCTGCTGCTCTGCATAGCTAAGTTCCGCTTTGCTATTTTGTTTGCTGTTTTTTTCTGTCCAGCTTGTCTATTTGTTTTTTCTTGCTTGCTGGAAGCTCTGGGACGCAGAGGGTGTACCTCCGTGCCGTTAGTTCGGTACGGAGGGTCTTTTTGCCCCCTTTGCGTGGTTTTTGTAGGGTTTTGTGTTGACCGCAAAGTTACCTTTCCTATCCTCGCTCTGTTCAGAAAGTCGGGCCTCACTTTGCTAAATCTATTTCATCTCTACGTTTGTCTTTTCATCTTAACTCACAGTCATTATATGTGGGGGCTGCCTTTTCCTTTGGGGTATTTCTCTGAGGCAAGGTAGGCTTATTTTCTATCTTCAGGCTAGCTAGTTTCTCAGGCTGTGCTGAGTTGCATAGGGAGCGTTAGGCGCAATCCACGGCTGCCTCTAGTGTGGTTGGAGAGGATTAGGGATTGCGGTCAGCAGAGTTCCCACGTCTCAGAGCTCGTTCTATGTTTTTGGGTTATTGTCAGGTCACTGTATGTGCTCTGACCTCTATGTCCATTATGGTACTGAATTACCTTATCATAACACTTCTCCCATATACAATCTTTGCCCGCTCTTGCTGCTTACACCTAAAGAACATCTCTAGAATCCACCACTTTCTCACCATGGAAACAACAAAAACCCTCACTATCGCCCTGATCCACTCCCGCCAGGACTACTGTAATGCTCTATTAATTGGCCTCCCTCTCACTCGACTTTCCCCTCTCCAGTCTATCCTTAATGCAGCAGCCAGCGTCGTTCATCTGGCTAATCGGTATTCAGAAGGCGTCCGCTCTTCGCCAGTCATTGCACTGGCTGCCCACTCATTATAGGATCTAATTCAAACTGCTTGTTCTCACCCACAAAGCCCTCCACAGTGCAGCACCCCCCTACATCTCCTCCCTCATTTCTGTTTATCAGTATATCCACTCGTTATGCTTTGCAAATTACTTTTGACAAACCTCTGCACTAATCCGTATCTCCCACTCCCGGCTCCAAAACTTCTCCCGCGTTGCGCCAATCCAATGGAATGCTCTACCCCAAGAAATTAGGACTACCCACAACATTGCACAGTTTTAGGCGCTCTCTCAAAACACATCTGTTCAGAGCGGCCTATCATGTTCCCTAATCAAAGTCATTTTATGTGTAAGTGTTTGTGTGTGGGGGGTATAGCCCATTCACTATCAGAGAATAACCCTACATCAATCTCCCCCGCAC
Organism: Ranitomeya imitator; assembly: GCF_032444005.1. Classification (NCBI taxonomy): domain Eukaryota; kingdom Metazoa; phylum Chordata; class Amphibia; order Anura; family Dendrobatidae; genus Ranitomeya; species Ranitomeya imitator. The sequence continues at coordinate 580,716,949 of NC_091286.1, forward strand.
CCAACAGTACCACAAATACTGGCTGGTGACTACCTCATGCAGCCTTTATCTATCCTCCACTCCCTCAAGATGGCTGGACCATCATTGTAAATACACACCTGTACTTTGTGTCTCCCCTCACCTCACTGTAGATTGTAAGCTCTCACGAGCAGGGTCATCTTATTTTGCTTTAATTATTGTATTATCTTTAACGTTGTTACTTATGACTGTTGTGTATGAACTGTTAAACTGAAAAGCGCTGCAGAATAGCAGAATATGCTGGCACTATATAAATAAAGATTATTATTATTTATTATTAATATTATTACACAGGTATGGAGTGAAGAAAAGAGAAAACATAATTTGAGATGCCGGAGATTGTAGAGAAAGGTGAGATTAGCTCAGCACCGCACTTGGACAACTTTTTCCCGCACTGCTCTAGATGATTGAAAGTGTGGTGAAATATGTGTATATATATATATCTATATGTGTGTAGTGACATATGTCTAGGGTTATATGTGTGACTAGTGATAATGTAACATCTGTCCTGAAGGCAAGACGCACCTAGGTGTTAATAGGTACTTCCTTGGGACTAGTAGAAATTGTGTCTCCATATCTCACTAGGAGGTCTAGCTAGGGCCAAGAAGAAAGCTAACATTTGGCACCTCCTAGATCTTGGAGGGGAGGTGCTAATTGCGGCCTGAGGGTTAGCTATTCATGGGAACCATCTCACAAGTGTCTCCAGAGGAAAATAATATATATTCATTAGTAGAGCGTCTGTGCCCAATCAAACAGACTGCAATTATGATATTAACCTGGGGGGCCGGTCTAGAAACCTGACCTCAGACCAAAGTTATAAATTTAGGCTGCAGACAGAGAATTGGGTTCACATGATGGGGGCAGCCTGAGAAGCTGATGTGATCCAATCTACAGTACATTCTTCTTACCCTCAGGGAGCAGAAAGCAAGTACCAGTTAGATAATTTCTGTAAGTTTTCTCCTGTTTATTTTGATACTGTTTTGCATAAGTTGTATGTCTTTTTATTATCATAGTTTTATACCTTTTTCTTGTAAGCATTGAACCTTTTGTTATTAAAGTATAAAACTTTAACCAGTTGAACCTTGAATGTTCTAAAAGAATCCATAGCCTAATGTGTGTGAGCCTTATGAGTGATAGGAATCTTTTTATTAGTATTGTTAGTTCCAGGACTCATCGCCCGTGTATTCGATGAGTGGTGGCAGCGTGTATGAGGGGGTGTGTGGCCTGGGTTGGTGTGTGATTTATGCTCCCATTACAGCATAGGACAGAGGTTGAATGCTGGACTGAGAGAGGGGAGATAGATAACCCTTGCAGGCACAACCCCAAGTAACTTGTGAGAGCAGGCACGTGACGAATTAGTGACTCCACGGAGAAGGGATCCGTGATAGAAAGTCTTTTCTATATTTGTACTTAGTGAGAGAGCTGTCAATCACCTGGAGCGGAGTGGGAAGATGCCACCCTGGGACAACGCCAGATTTATCTTGATTCTCCCTACAACCTTTGTCCGACTTCTCGCCACCGTGTGGCCAGGCTCTCATTCATGCTGCGAGTGGTTTGGGTAGCATGAATATAGTGACGGGTTCCTTTAATCTTTTGTACTCGTTTGCTTTGTTTTAGTGAACAGACCGATTTTGTCAAAATTGGCAAGTTCAGTCAACTTTAACCTAATGTGCATGGGCACCTTTACCTAATCCAAGTGGTCATGTTTATGAAGGACGTCAGCATTGTAAAGGATATATCTAGCACATATCACTAATCTGACATTGTTGACTGTGATTCTCTACTTGTTGGCCAAGGCTAAGCATTAGAATATTAGCATGTATTACACATAATAGGATCACATATGGCGGTACGGTGTCGCGGAAATTGCTTTGAAATGTTGAGCACATTGTTAATAGAAAGTTCAGAGAGCCTCATCCTGCAATGATGTGAAATAGTCCACTGGTGAAATGAGTAATTAAGTTACAAGGAAAATTACATTATGAGAAAAATCCTGTTTACATGATGGGATGAGATGTAGGATCTGTGCGTGTTATTAATATCTTGCTGTTTAATATACATAGTCAGAGTCATTTCGGGATCTCTATTAGGCCAGTCTCACACGTCCAGATAATTCCGGTACCGGAGAAATCGGTACCGGAGTTATCCGTGTCCGTGTGCTCACATGGCACATCAGTGTGGCACACGTTGGCACACGTGCGGCAGCCGTGTGCCGCCCGTGTGCCGACTGAGGACCATACGGACCGTGCAGGAGACAGTGCTACAGTTAAGCAATGTCCCCTGCTTCAATGTCCCCTGCTTTTGGTGCTGAAGCCGGCATTCATTCCTTCTCCCCAGCAGCGTTCGCTGGAGAGAAGAAATTAAAAATCAAGGGTTTTTTCTTTTTTGTTAAAAAAAAGTTTGGGGTCACCTCCCGCCTCCCACCCCCCGTGCACCCGCCCACTTGCAGAGAAATACTCACCCAGCTCCTGCGATGCCTCCTCTCCGCGCCGGCAGCTTGTCCTGTGTGAGCGTCACGTGGTACCGCTCATTACAGTGATGAATATGTGGCTCCACCTCCCATAGGGGTGGAGCCGCAGATTCATCACTGTAATGAGCGGTACCACGTGACGCTCACACAGGACAAGCTGCGGCGCTGAGAGGAGGCATCGCGGGAGCTGGGTGAGTAGTTCTCTGCAAGCGGGCGGGCGCAAGGGGGGTGGGGAGAGGTGGGAGGTGACCCCAAACTTTAATATACTCCTTCGTACTATGATCCCACTTCTCACTTCTCCACAATATCCTTCTCTTCGTGTCCTTCCTTGAGATACCGCCGCAAGGTAGTGCAGGCGCGGTCCCGTAATGTTCTGTCCTTTCTGCTAGGTACCTGCCAGATTCCCAGTTCTGACAGGTCCTCCCTGGAGCTCTCCCAGGCTGCGTTCTACCCTAACTTCCTATCCAACCCCCAGTTTTACCAGTGTGAGGAGTGGCCTAGTACATAGTGCCTTTTGCTCCCCCTGGTGGCCGGAGTGTGAAGTGTAGTGTGTGACTGTGATACCTGGTCAAGTGAACTCCTTTAGTGCAATCAGACATAACATTGCTCCCCTTAGTGGCAGAACGACATTACTGCAACGACCAGGACTCTGGGGCGCTGCACTCCCCCCCGGTTAAATCCAGTACTCCCAGACTGGGAAAAGAAGAATAACAATACATGTTAATAGCAAAATTTTTACATACTATAAACAAGTAAATATAACAGTGCTTTCCGTTATGGAAGGTAAGGACGCTTGAACGTTGCAAAAGATTGGTCATGCACAGTCCATGACTCCCAGTTAAGTAGGTACAACCATAGAACAGCAGGGACCCCGGGTAAACAAAGGGGCCCCTGTGAAAGTTTTGAAGTGATTCACTGTCCATCACGCCATTGTCCATTTTTAAACCTATAACACAGATATTTACACAAACATTTTCAACCAAATAGCAATTATCGTTAATATCTCCACATTTTAGAGCGAAGTGGAGTCTGATTCTGGGTGCTACGCATAGACCTTCGCAGCGCAGGGGTGGCTATTGGCCTGATAGGGCCTGCTATGCTTGCTATTGCTGGTGTAGTGCACTGTCTTCTAGATACACTTCTAGTGAGTCTGGGCACTACTAGTGGTGGGCATGGCAGATTCACCGATGGCAGAGGGAGGGCCCGCTGGTTCAACCGTTGGCATCGCATCTTCTGGTGGGGTCGGCTGTGCTTGCAGGTCCAGATGCCCTGGCACCACATTTAGTTCTGGCGGTCTCAGTTGACGAAACGTTAAGACAGGTACCACAATGGCCTGATTTATTTGAGTCCAGGACTAGGGAAAATCGGCAAGAACAGTGTGTATCGTCTTCTCTTCTTCCACGGGCGGAGAAGTCCTGGGATCTGTTTCCCCATCTTGCAGCTTATCAGGGCATATTTTCAGGTGATCTCTGGATATGGCCGTTGAGGTCTCCCCTCCATCTTTACTGATGAGACAGACCTTCGTATTGTCGTAATCGGAGGACAGAATGGTATACGGTTCCGCTTCCCATTGATCATCAAGCTTGTGTAGTCTCCTCTTTCGTTTGAGTACCTGCTCACCAGGTGACAATGGAGCCGCGGGAGCATACTGGTTGTAGTTCCTCTCTTGCTTTTGTCTGGCTTGAGCGAGATTCCTTTCTACACATTCCTGTACTTTGCGGTACCTTTGCTGTCTCTCGGTATCCCAATCCGCATCTGGCGATATCTCTTCGGGGGTCAGGACCCCCATGTCCAGATCGACGGGTAACTTGCTAGACCTTCCTCGCATCAGGTACGCTGGGGTGCAGTTGGTGGAATTCACCGGGATGTGGTTGTATATATCCACCAAGTCTGGTAACTTTGTGGGCCACAAGTTCCGCTCCTCTACAGGTAAGGTCTTCAGTAAGTCGATTACCACTTGGTTCATCTTCTCACACATCCCGTTGGTCTGTGGAATGTACGGCGTGGTTCTGATCTTCTTACACCCGTACAAATTGCAGAACTCCTGGAACACCTCCGCTTCAAATGCTGGCCCTGATCGGTCAACACCTTCTCTGGGTACCCATGGGGTCTACAGAAGTACTGCTGGAAGGTTTTGGCAGCCGTCCTAGCCGTTAGATCTTTGACTGGTACAACTACCAGGAATCTGGAATAGTGGTCCACAATGGTGAGAGCGTAGATATTACCTGACCGGCTAGGTGTTAGCTTTACGTGATCCAGCGCGACCAACTCGAGCGGCCGTTTGGTGATGATGGGCTGCAAGGGAGCCCGTTGGCTGTCACGATCCTTCCGGCGTAGGCTACAGGGGCCAAACTCTCGACACCACTTCTCGATGGCTTTCTTCGTGCCGATCCAGTAGAACCTCCCACGGAGTAGCCTCTAGAGCTTCTTCCACCGGAAGTGTCCTGCCCCATTGTGGTACGCTCCCAGGGCCATTGGCACATCTTGTCTTGGGACCACGATCTGCCATACCAATTCGTGAGTGCGGGGGTCGATGCTCCTTCGGCACAGCTTGCCATCATGAATAAACAGTTTGCCCCCTCTCCTTCCACAACTGTAATGCCTCCGGTGGATCATCCGGGCCGGGATGCAAACCTGCTTGCGTCAGGAGCTCTTCCACCCGACAGACCGCAGGGTCACCATCCTGGTTCTCTGCCCACCCGTGGTGGGGCAGGGGATTCAACGGGGCGCCCTGTTTGTTTCTGCGCCGGTTTTCCACCTGATGGGAACACTGAGTTGCCTTGGGTCGATGGAAGGCGGGCAGCTCTACTTTTTCAAATGCTTCTGGATCTTCGTCCTTGGGGGCCTCCTGTAGGGGCTGGACGGTCCGGGCTAGGGCAGCAACGCTCCTGGTCAGTTCCTGTACCTGGAGGCGCAGTCCCGCAGGGGAGTCGTCTTCCAGGATCTGGGCATCGGCCTCGGCGGAGACGGGTGCGTCCGGCGCCACCTCCTGGTGGTACGTGAGGGCTTGATGCCTGGGAAGTGTGGCGCGGCTGGGCTGTCGCTCTGGTAGTGCCTGGATGGCTTTATCTTTGAATTACGCAAAAGTCAGGTCTGGATTCTACATAGCCAGGAAGTGTAGCTGGGCCCTTTGGTTACTGCACAGGAGCCCCTCGACGAACCGCTCCTTCAGGAGTTTATCTTCATCTTGCATGCTGTTTGGGTCACTTTGCTTGATGGCCCGCAGTGCCTCCTGAAGATTAAGGGCATAGTCCCATAAGCTATCCTGCGGCCTCTGCTTGCACCCATAGAACGTCAATTTAATTTCCGTAGCGGTGCGGGTGTCAAAGGTGGTTTTAAGCTTTGCAAATAGCTGTTGCGCAGTTTTCTTGTCTGCAATGGGCCAGGACTTCACTTCCCTCAATGCCGCTCCAAAGAGTTGGCCGGTTATCATATGAACTTTCTGAGGCTCAGTCAAGGGATAAAACTCGAGCAGGCTACAAATCCCCTCTTTAAAGTCAGTTAACGTATGAGCTTCTCCGGAGTATCGCGGGAGCCAGGCGGCTCCTGGTAGGTACAGCATAGAGAAGGACATTATGACTGTTGTAACAGCGGCAGCATCCGGCTGGTTGATGGGAGCGGCAAGCCACGCGGCATCCAGCTGTGATACCAGACCCGTGGCTGCGTCTACCATGGAATCTGGAAGTGCTCCCGAGTCTGCAGCTGTGGCCGCCGCCTCCGCTCCTCCGGGATCCGACATGGCCGTTCTTCCCCCCTTGCTAACCTGTCGGGGTCGGAGTTCTCCTTCCAGGATCGGCGCCGGGGTCAGGGCTCTTCTTCTGGGATCGGCACCTTACCATGTCTTCCGCTCCGCGCTCTTTTCCAGCCGGCTCCACCCACGAAGCTATGGCTCCTCCCCTCGCACTCCACACGGCGCGGCAATGGCGGATTTTTGGCGGCAAATAGCGATACACAGTCTTTGCAATAAGTCACAGTTCAATCACAGTTCCAAGGCACACATGACCTGATTCTTCAGGCTTAAGTACATCCTGTTCGTGATGCCAAGTTGAAGCGCCCCCAGATACAGGGCCGCGGAGTACTCGGTACCGGTCCTCTCTGTTTCGGTGCTGTGGTTGTCACGGTGGCTGGACCCGGCCCGTGACCCTGCTAAGGGGCGTCCAATGAAAGGGTGATGTAGTTTGTCAAGGGTTCGTGACGCCACCTGTGGTATTCGGTCAGGATGACCGACGCTGCTTAGGGGTCCGCTGGGGTGATGGATTGGCAGCTAGATGGTATACCTTCCCACAGGTGAAGTATATCCCCAGGGCTTCCCAGTAGTGTAGGTGGCGATGATGTGTGGCGCAGTTAATAATGAGGACACAGGGTTGCAGTCTCTTTACCTTTTACTGAAGACTTCGGGATCCGCAATCCAGAGCACTGCTAACAGGGCTGGCTGAGTCCGGCCGGTCCGAAGGCACATCCAGAGTTCCCTTTACAGGTGGAAATCAGCGCCTACCAACTAGCGCCTGTGTGTTTTCCCTGCTGAGCATTCGGGATAGTCCCCGCAACTTTCGTATCTGTTCTTTCTCTTTCTCTCCGTCCCCCAAGTTATTGTGTGGATAGGACGCACCCGTTTGACGGGAAGGCTCGGAGCTATTCTGGGACCCTAGAGACGCCCCTCTCCAACTTTGCCCCCTATGTCTGCTTAGGTGATGTAAGGTAGACAGCCAACCTAAAATCAACTGTCCTGCTGCTGTTCGAAGTAATGCTTGGAGTCTATCACTTCCTCGGCGTTCCGGCCACCGGCTACGCGCCTCAGTAGGATGTTGCCGATCTCGGGGCACGACTTCTACTGGATATCTCCTTGTGCTGCGATTTCGTTTCTCACTTCTCCACAATATCCTTCGCTTCGTGTCCTTCCTTAGGATGCCGCCGCAAGGTAGTGCAGGCACGGCTCCGTAATGTTCTGTCCTTTCCGCTAGATACCTGCCAGGAACCCACCCCTGACAGGTCCTCCCTGGAGCTCTCCCAGGCTGCTTTCTTACCTAACTTCCTATCCAACCCCCAGTTTTACCAGTGTGAGGAGTGGCCTAGTACATAGTGCCTTTTGCTCCCCCTGGTGGCCGGAGTGTGAAGTGTAGTGTGTGACTGTGATACCTGGTCAAGTGAACTCCTTTAGTGCAATCAGACATAACATCGCTCCCCTTAGTGGCAGAGCGACATTACTGCAACGACCAGGACTCTGGGGCGCTGCATGTATATTGGTGTTAACATTGTATGGAGGTGTGCAGCGTGTGTACATAAATATGCAGTGTGTGTAGATAAATGTGCAGTGTGTGTATACAGATGTGCAGTGTGTTCAGCGTGCTGTGTGTATTCAGGTGCAGAGTGTGAGACTGAATTGTATACAGATTTGCAATATGTGTATACGGGAAGTGTGTGGATTGTGTACAGAGAGTCCATGTAGCTTCTATAGAGGGTATGTACCCACAGCAGGTGTGCATGGACATATTTTGCAATAGTCATTATTTGTTTTTAACAGTTGTGGTCACATTAAAACATAAATATTTCACTGCTTACACACTGAAGTGAACCCCGGGGGGACACATTTTGAAGCCATTGCCCTGGTGCTATAAGTGCTTGTCCTGCCACTGTGTTCACACAATCAGCAAAATCATCGTGTGCGCAGAATTAATATTCATGATTTATGCATGAATTATGAACTAATGAACATATCACACTATGACACTCCTAATTAACAAGACTCATTAGATGATGGCCATGCAGCTACATTGTGACAGCAGAAAAGTGGGCCTCATCCAGAACCATGATAACTGTTGTGAATTCAGCTTTTGGGCTCCCTCCGGTGGTTGTAGAGGGTAATGCAGTTGTGCCTGGATTGCAGGAGTGGACATGTGTATCTACTAATTGCAGGACTGACTGGGGTATATAGCTTTGCAGGATCCTTTAGTCAGTGCCAGTTGTCCATTGTTCTTGAAGGATTCACTTCCCTGCTGGTCTCTCCAGTTTGCTGTGTTTTTCTCCAAAGATAAGTCCTGGCTTTGTTTTTGCTGTCCACCTGCAGTGGACCTTATAGTTCTGTGCATTTTCATGTTTTTGTCTTGTCCAGCTTGGTCTGTGAAGGATTTTTTGCAGCCTAGCTATTTCTCTGGAGATGCAGATATACCCCCCATGTCTTTAGGGAAGTGAATCCTTCAAGAACAATGGACAACTGGCACTGACTAAAGGATCCTGCAAAGCTATATACCCCAGTCAGTCCTGCAATTAGTAGATACACATGTCCACTCCTGCAATCCAGGCACAACTGCATTACCCTCTACAACCACCGGAGGGAGCCCAAAAGCTGAATTCACAACAGATAACGTCACCCAAAATGCAAAAATCCAGCAAGATTTTTTGTATTTTGTAGCCTTCGTATACATGTACCAGAGAGCGACTGGAGTATATGCTCTTTCCTCTTAGGGTATGTGCACACGTAGAAAGCTCCGCTGCGGTTTTTCCTGCGGATTTATCGCGTTTTCTATTGCGGATTCCGCTGCGGATTTACATCTGCAGTTTTCTATTGGAGCAGATGTAAAAACGCTGCGGATTCCGCACAAAGAATTGACATGCTGCGGAAAATAAAACGCTACGTTTCCACGCGTTTTTTTTCGCAGCATGTGCACTGTGGATTTTGTTTCCCATAGGTTTACATTGTACTGTAAACTCATGGGAAACTGCTGCGGATCCGTAGTTGCGGAAACGCTGCGGATCCGCAGCAAAATCTGCATCGTGTGCACATACCCTTAATGTCGGCCCTTGCAAGGATTGTAGAAAATTCATAGGGAGGGCACATTGTTGTTTTTTATGATAGATACTAAAGGGTTAACAATGCAGTGTATATAATATAATGATTAGGTATAACCTGGAAAAAATGGAGATTGCAGCTCTCCAGCCTTTGTCCCATAAAAGAGGAGACTGTAAATGGCGCGGGTCGGGTACACCGCAGCGATACTGCAGAACATTCTGAGTGATATATGACAAGACAGAGAAGAGTCAGCAAATGCTGCAGAGGGAAAAAAGCCAGAAAGAAAAAACACAGCAGGCGAAGAGGACACAAAACTGCAAGGCTGCAACTCTCGCTGATGGTTAAAGGAGACTTCCCCAGTGTCCTGCAGTGCTGGGTTTAGAAGAACACTTTGTTTATGAATTCTTGGGAGCAGGTCCCTCACGAAGGTCCTGATCTGTCAGCACAATAGCGCCATATGATAAACATCTCTACGCTGTAATATGTAGACTGATAAGAGAAGTCAGGGTGCAAGAACACAGAAACTTGTAAGGGAACAAGGTGAACACCTTAATCCCCAAAGAATGTCTAACGAATCCCTACATCTCCCTTGACAAAAGCAAAGTGACCGATGTGATGGCAGCAAATCCTGACTGCAAAATGGCAGCTAAATAGATTCTTCGTCAAAGTGCTTAGGCAATTCAGAGAAAATATGCTTGGAATATTCAGCTTTTCCCGGCTCTGCTAGAGGTGATTGACAGGTCTATATTAACCCCTTCATGACCCAGCCTATTTTGACCTTAAAGACCTTGCCGTTTTTTGCAATTCTGACCAGTGTCCCTTCATGAGGTAATAACTCAGGAACGCTTCAATGGATCCTAGCGGTTCTGAGATTGTTTTTTCGTGACATATTGGGCTTCATGTTAGTGGTAAATTTAGGTCAATAAATTCTGTGTTTATTTGTGATAAAAACGGAAATTTGGCGAAAATTTTGAAAATTTCGCAATTTTCACATTTTGAATTTTTATTCTGTTAAACCAGAGAGTTATGTGACACAAAATAGTTAATAAATAACATTTCCCACACGTCTACTTTACATCAGCACAATTTTGGAAAAAAAATTTTTTTTTGCTAGGAAGTTATAAGGGTTAAAATTTGACCAGCGATTTCTCATTTTTACAACGAAATTTACAAAACCATTTTTTTTAGGGACCACCTCACATTTGAAGTCAGTTTGAGGGGTCTATATGGCTGAAAATACCCAAAAGTGACACCATTCTAAAAACTGCACCCCTCAAGGTGCACAAAACCACATTCAAGAAGTTTATTAACCCTTCAGGTGCTTCACAGCAGCAGAAGCAACATGGAAGGAAAAAATGAACATTTAACTTTTTAGTCACAAAAATGATTTTTCAGCAACAATTTTTTTATTTTCCCAATGGTAAAAGGAGAAACTGAACCACGTAAGTTGTTGTCCAATTTGTCCTGAGTATGCTGATACCTCATATGTGGGGGTAAACCACTGTTTGGGCGCACGGCAGGGCTTGGAAGGGAAGGAGCGCCATTTGACTTTTTGAATGAAAAATTGGCTGCACTCTTTAGCGGACACCATGTCACGTTTGGAGAGCCCCCGTGTGCCTAAAAATTGGAGCTCCCCCACAAGTGACCCCATTTTGGAAACTAGACGCCCCAAGGAACTTATCTAGATGCATAGTGAGCCCTTTAAACCCCCAGGTGCTTCACAAATTGATCCGTAAAAATGAAAAAGTACTTTTTTTTCACAAAAAAATTTTTTAGCCTCAATTTTTTCATTTTCACATGGACAACAGGATAAAATGGATCCTAAAATTTGTTTGACAATTTCTCCTGAGTACACCGATACTTCACATGTGGGGGTAAACCACTGTTTGGGCACATGGTAAGGCTCGGAAGGGAAGGAGCGCCATTTGACTTTTTGAATGAAAAATTATCTCCATCGTTAGCGGACACCATGTCGCGTTTGGAGAGACCCTGTGTGCTTAAACATTGGAACTCCCCCACAAGTGACCCCATTTTGGAAACTGGACCCCCCAAGGAACTTATCTAGATGCCTAGTGAGCACTTTAAACCCTCAGGTGCTTCACAAATTGATCCGTAAAAATGAAAAAGTACTTTTTTTTCACAAAAAATGTATTTTCGCCTCAATTTTTTCATTTTTACATGGGCAATAGGATAAAATGGATCCTAAAATTTGTTGAGCAATTTCTCCCGAGTACGCCGATACCTCATATGTGGGGGTAAACCACTGTTTGGGCACACGGCAGGGCTCGGAAGGGAAGGCGCGCCTTTTAACTTTTTGAATGGAAAATTAGCTCCAATTGTTAGCGGACACCATGTCGCATTTGGAGAGCCCCTGTGTGCCTATGCAATGGAGCTCCCCCACAAGTGACCCCATTTTGGAATCTAGACCCCCCAAGGAACTTATCTAGATGCATACTGACCACTTTAAACCCCCAGGTGCTTCACAGAAGTTTATAATGCAGAGCCATGAAAATTAAAAATAATTTTTCTTTTCTCAAAAATGATTTTTTAGCCTGGAATTTCCTATTTTGCCAATGGTAATAGGAGAAATTGGACCACAAATGTTGTTGTCCAGTTTGTCCTGAGTATGCAGATACCCCATATGTGGGGGTAAACCACTGTTTGGGCGCACGGCAGGGCTCAGAAGGGAAGGCACGCCATTTGGCTTTTTAAATGGAAAATTATCTCCAATCATTAGCGGACACCATGTCGCGTTTGGAGAGCCCCTGTGTGCCTAAACATTGGAGATCCCCCACAAATTACACCATTTTGGAAACTAGACCCCCAAAGGAACTAATCTAGATGTGTAGTGAGCACTTTGAACCCTCAAGTGCTTCACAGAAGTTTATAACGCAGAGCCATGAAAATAAAAAATAAAAATTATTTTCTCAAAAATGAATTTTAGCCCGCAATTTTTTATTTTCCCAAGGGTAACAGGAGAAATTTGACCCCAAAAGTTGTTGTCCAGTTTCTCCTGAGTACGCTGATACCCCATATGTGGGGGTAAACCACTGTTTAGGCACATGCTGGGGCTCGGAAGTAAAGTAGTGACGTTTTGAAATGCAGACTTTGATGGAATGCTCTGTGGGCGTCACGTTGCGTTTGCAGAGCCCCTGATGTGGCTAAACAGTAGAAACCCCCCACAAGTGACCCCATTTTGGAAACTAGACCCCGAAAGGAACTTATCTAGATGTGAGGTGAGCACTTTAAACCCCCAAGTGCTTCACAGAAGTTCATAACACAGAGCAGTGAAAATAATAAATACGTTTTCTTTCCTCAAAAATAATTTTTTAGCCCAGAATTTTTTATTTTCCCAAGGGTTACAGGAGAAATTGGACCACAAAAGTTGTTGTCCAGTTTCTCCTGAGTACGCTGATGCCCCATGTGTGGGGGTAAACCACTGTTTGGGCACACGTGGGGGCTCAGAAGGGAAGTAGTGACTTTTGAAATGCAGACTTTGATGGAATGGTCTGCGGGCGTCACGTTGCGTTTGCAGAGCCCCTGATGTGGCTTAACAGTAGAAACCCCCCACAAGTGACCCCATTTTGGAAACTAGACCCCCCAAGGAACTTATCTAGATATGTGGTGAGCACTTTGAACCCCCCAAGTGCTTCACAGACGTTTACAACGCAGAGCCGTGAAAATAAAAAATCATTTTTCTTTCCTCAAAAATGATGTTTTAGCAAGCAATTTTTTATTTTCTCAAGGGTAATAGGAGAAATTGGACCCCAGTAATTGTTGCGCAGTTTGTCCTGAGTATGCTGGTACCCCATATGTGGGGGTAAACCACTGTTTGGGCACACGTCGGGGTTCGGAAGTGAGGGAGCACTATTTGAATTTTTGAATACAAGATTGGCTGGAATCAATGGTGGCGCCATGTTGCGTTTGGAGACCCCCTGACGTGCCTAAATAGTGGAAACCCCTCAATTCTACCTCCAACTCACCCCTAACCCTTATCCCAACTGTAGCCGTAACCCTAATCACAACCCTAACCCCAACACACCCCTAACCACAACCCTAACCCCAACACACCCCTAACCCTAACCACAACCCTAATTCCAACCCAACCCTAAGGCTATGTGCCCACGTTGCGGATTCGTATGAGATTTTTCAGCATCATTTTTGAAAAATCCGCGGGTAAAAGGCACTGCGTTTTACCTGTGGATTTACCGTGGATTTCCAGTGTTTTTTGTGCGGATTTCACCTGTGGATTCCTATTGAGGAACAGGTGTAAAACGCTGCGGAATCCGCACAAAGAATTGGCATGCTGCGGAAAATACAACGCAGCGTTCCCGCGTGGTATTTTCTGCACCATGGGCACAGCGGATTTGGTTTTCCATATGCTTACATGGTACTGTAAACCTGATGGAACACTGCTGCGAATCCGCACCGTGTGCACATAGCCTAATTCTAAAGGTATGTGCACACGCTGCAGAAAACGCTGCGGATCCGCAGCAGTTTCCCATGAGTTTACAGTTCAATGTGAACCTATGGGAACCAAAAATCGCTGTACACATGCTGCGGAAAAACTGCACGGAAACGCAGCGGTTTACATTCCGCAGCATGTCACTTCTTTCTGCGGATTCCGCAGCGGTTTTACAACTGCTCCAATAGAAAATCGCAGTTGTAAAACCGCAGTGAAATGTGCAGAAAAACCGTGGTAAATCCACGATAAATCGGCAGCGGTTTAGCACTGTGGATTTTTCAAATCCGCTGCGGAAAAATCCGCATAGGACCAGAATACGTGTGCACATACCGAAATCCTAACCCTAGCCCTAACCCTACCCCTAACCCTACCCCTAACCCTAACCCTACCCCTAACCCTACCCCTAACCCTACCCCTAACCCTAGTTCTTACCCCAACCTTAGTGAAAAAAAAAAAATACTTTATTTTTTTTATTGTCCCTATCTATGGGGGTGACAAAGGGGGGGTCATTTACTATTTTTTTTATTTTGATCACTGAGATAGGTTATATCTCAGTGATCAAAATTCACTCTGGAACGAATCTGCCGGCCGGCAGATTCGGCGGGCGCACTGCACATGCGCCCGCCATTTTGGAAGATGGCGGCGCCCAGGAAAGAAGACGGACGGACCTCGGGCGGCCAGGTAAGTATAAGGGGGGGAGATCAGGGCATGGGGGGGGGCGTCGGAGCACGGGGGGTGGATCGGAGCATGGGGGGGTGGATCGGAACACGGGAGGGAGGATTGGAGCACGGGGGAGGATTGGAGCACGGGGTGAGGGATCGCTGTGCGGGGGGGTGGATCGGAGCACGGGGGGGGGTCGCTGTGTGCGGGGGGGGGATCGGAGTGCGGGGGGGTTTGATTGGAGTGCGGGGGGTGTGATTGGTGCACGGGGGAAGCGGACAGGAGGACGGGGGAGCGGAGCACAGGACGGAGGGGAGCGGACCACAGATGGGGGGGCGATCGGAGGGGTGGGGTGGGTGCACATAAGTGTTTCCAGCCATGTCCGATGATATTGCAGCATCGGCCATGGCTGGATTGTAATATTTCACCAGTTTTTTAGGTGAAATATTACAAATCGCTCTGATTGGCAGTTTCACTTTCAACAGCCAATCAGAGCGATCGTAGCCACGAGGGGGTGAAGCCACCCCCCCTGGGCTAAACTATCACTCCCCCTGTCCCTGCAGATCGGGTGAAATGGGAGTTAACCCTTTCACCCGGCCTGCAGGGACGCGATCTTTCCATGACGCATATGCTGCGTCATGGGTCGGAATGGCACCGACTTTCATGACGCAGCGTATGCGTCAAAGGTCGGGAAGGGGTTAAAGAGAACCTGTCAGCTCGATTTTGTAATGTTAAAGACATGTCCATAATGGCGCAGTTATACATAAGGCTACGTTCACATTAGCGTTGCGCCGTTGTGCGTCGGCGACGCAACGCGCGACGCACGCTAAAACGCACGCAAACGCGCGCAAAAACGCGCGCGTTTTGCGACGCGTGCGTCATTTTCCGACGAAAATCGGACGCACAGAAAATGCTACATGTAGCGTTTCTTTGGGTCCGACGCTAGCGTCGGAAACGACGCACGTGGCGAAAAACGCCACCAAAACGACGCACGCGTCCCCTATGTTAAACATAGGGGCGCGTCGCCGCTGCGTCGCCGGCGCAACAGCGACGCACATTGGCGGAACGCCAATGTGAACGTAGCCTTAGTTTGATTCTTTTGGTGCAAGTGTAAGAAGAAGGAATGGACCGGGGGTACCTGTCTTGTGCTGGGCCCAAAACTGTCGGAGCTGTCTCCTCTGTTGTCCGAGGGAAAGCTTAGAGACCCGTACCGACCTTTGCACGACAGGGCAGGGGGTGTGACTACTACTAAGAAAAAGCCTGAGCGCGCACGTAAGCAGACAGACTTGGCGGGAAGAGACAGAGCACGCCAGCGACAAGAGAGTGCTCTGACTACTGAGAACTGGTATAGTACAGGCCAGCGCTTGTGCTTCCCTGCGGTAACTCACAAAGACTGGGACCAGTATCTTGCCGTGTACCCATTGGCTCCTGCGACGCGAGGTGCTAGACGCTTCGGGCCCGTGAGTAACGTACGTGCACCGTTTAGGAAAGACCGGGTGACTCACCAACAACTATGCTCTCATCCCTCGGTATACATCTGTCGATCCATGTTAGGCTCCGTTAGTGTTGTAGACTGTACTGCACCCTGCACAGCAAGCCCCGGAACAAGGAATTCATTAAAGACGCCGTGGACAAGTTGCTGTCGTCGGGATTCGACTCAAGGACACCTACAGGACGACACCGGATCCATCCCACGCTGACCGTGTTGGCTCTCCCGTACCTATTGTGGACTCTTCAGTCAGGAAACCGTCAGACTGATAAGTTAACTCTTGAGAACTGTTGTCTTCTCTATTATACACTATACCCCATTGGCGTATCTAGGGGGGGCAGCCGGGGCATGTGCCCGGGCGCAGCCTGCAAGGGGGCACAGTCGGGCCGCCTAATGTGGCAGTCTGCAGTGTCTCCCCTGGAGGCTGCATTCTGCCGCCCCTGGTCTGGGAGTCAGCTGTTCTCTGTGCCGACTGTCAAGCTGACAGCCGGCACCGAGAAGCTGCAGAGCGCTGGAGGCGGAGTGGTGCCCCTGCAGGGTGGCTGTGGTGGGCAGGGAGAAATCCCTGCTGCTCTGCTGCCTACAAGAGAAAATAGCAGCGGAGCTGCAGCAATCTGTCTTCCTGCCCGCGCTTCCTCTCACACAGACGCGCCGCTGGATGACGTCATCATTCAGCGGCTGGCTGTGTCAGAGGAAGGCAATGGAGATGATGCGGCAGAGCGCGAGGAAAGGTGAGAGGGGTGTGTGTGCGTGTTTGTGTGTGTGTGGCGTGCTGCAGGGGAATGTGCAGATAAGTAAATGGTGTGTGTGTGTGTGTAGGGGGAGGAGAGGGCAATGATGGGGATGGTGGGGGAGGAGAGGGCAATGATGGAGCTGACGGGGAGAGAGCAATGATGGGGATGGTGCAGGAGGAGGAAATGATGGAAGAGGGGGAATGGGCAAGGATGGGGATGGTGGGCGAGGCGGAAACGATGAATGTGGTGGAAAGGGCAATGATAGGATTGGGGGGAGGAAATGCTGGAGAAGGTGAAATGGGCAATGATGGGTGTGACGGATAAGGCAATGATGGAGGTGGTGAAGAGAGCAATGATGGGGTGGGGTAGAGGACAATAATATGTGTGTGGACAATTTGAGTGGGGATAGGGGGATTTATTATGTGTGGGGTGAGATTTGAGGACACAAAATGAAGAGCAAAAGGGGAGATGGGGGGCATATATGAGGAAACAGTACAGGGGAATGCGGGCATGTATGAGGAAACAATATGGGGGAATTGGGGGCATGTATAAGGAAACAGTATTGGGGAATGAGGGCATGTACGAGGAAACAGTATTGGAGAATGGGGGGCAAGTATGAGGAAACAGTATGGGGGAATTAGGGGCATGTATGAGGAAACATTATGGGGGAATGGGGGCATGTATGAGGAAAAAGTATGGGGGAATTGGGGGCATGTTTGAGGAAACAGTATGGGGGAATTGGGGGCATGCATGAGGAAACAGTATTGGGGAATTGGGGGCATGTTTGAGGAAACAGTATGGGTGAATTGGGGGTATGTATGAGGAAACAGTACGGGGGAATGGGGGCATGTATGAGGAAACATTATAGGGGAATGGGGAGCATGTTTGAGAAAACAGTATGGGGGAGTTGGGGGCATGTATGAAGAAACAGTATGAGGGAATGGGGGGCATGTATGAGGAAACAATATGGGAGAATGAGGGCACAGTATGAGGAGTGATGTGAAAAATGTATGTGGACAGAATAGAGTTAGGGTGATGGGATGTGTGCAGACACAGTATGGGGAGTTAGGTGAGCAGGTAGTATAAAAAGTGAGGGGGTAAATATATGAGGAGACAGTATGGTGAACAGGGGGATGTGAGAGGAGACAGTATGAGGAGGCAGGGGAATAGTGTGAGGAGACAGTATGGAAGACAAAAGTGAGTGGGCACAGAATAGAAACTGAATAGTGGGGGTGTAGCATGGAGGAACAGTGTGAGGGCACAGCTAGGAGGGGACAGTATACCAAAGAGGGGTAGTGTGATGATAGAGTACAGTATAAATACTGGGCCCCATAGGGGGGACACAGTATGAGAGGACAGTGTGAAGAGGGGTCTGGTATGGAAAGGAGAGGTCAGTGTGAAGTGCATGTACCATAAGAGGGACAGTGTGGGGGTCATATTTTGTGCAGACAATATAGTGAGGGGCAATTTTTTATTCAGGAGCATTTTAATGACACTTGTATCTTTAAGGGCATCATGTGGAGATTTTCTGCAAAAGAGCGGAGAAGATGGTAGTCTGCAGAGACGGCTGTGGATGAGAAAACTCATCATGGGGTCTGGACAAGATGAAGAAAAGAAGGAGAACAACTCCAGAGACGACGTCATCTATAAGGTACCTGGATGTAAATGTTATGTGTGATGCTAACTAACTCTCATGTTTTTATTTATGTTAGGAGCTTTAAAGGGGATGTCCAGGTTTGTAATGAGTCTGCAGTTATTCTTTGTGACTGCAGACTTCTGACTTCTCACAGTGCGCACTGCACGCTGTCAGGATTCTCTCGTGCTGGCGATTTAGATACATGCGGTCACATGCTGACTAGACATGTGTGGCCTCACTCAATGAAAATGAACTGAGTGAGGCCGGGCACGTCTAGTCAGAATGTGGCCAGAGGTATACAAATCGCATGCTTGTGCTGACATGACTGTCCACCAGCAAGGGAGAATCCTAAAAATGTACAGTGCAGTAGTTGTGAGAATTCAGAAGCTGCAATGTCAGGATTCAGCTCTGCAGGTTCCAGCAGTCATCGCATGGACACTTCACTCATATGCGATTTTCATACTTATAGTCCTGTGACAACAAGCTTCTCTTCCTGCTTCCCTCAGTTTTCACTGATCTTTGAGAGCATTAGGGAGAGGAGCTCGTGGGTACATGACTAAGTGTGAAAATCGCATATGTCCATGGTGGGGGGGGGGGGGGGCAAAATGAATTTCTGCCCCGGGTGCCAGAAACCCTAGATACACCTCTGCTATACCCCATCCCATATACCAAACTGTTAAACCCCAGTTTTCTCCTACCTGTTCACTGCATGGAGTATACCCCTGTTCCAGTAAACCAAGTTAACTCTTGCTCTGTCTCCTGTCCGTTACTGCGTCCCACAACCTGCTCACACAGAAAAAAAACTTTTTTCTTCTTCTTTAATTAGTATTTGAAGTTTTCTTCTAACAAGATTTCGATGCACAGGGGCCGGATTGTGCACTGGGTCGTCTCCTCCTGCCGCAGCCCCTCTGCTGCCTCTTGTATTTGAATGACAGGTCAAGGATTTTTCAGTGACCTACCTCCTGCTTGAAATCTAGCGCTAGCACTGTTACTGCCATTAGCGGCGTGTGCACAGATTGAATTCCTTGCTGGTGTTCAATAAAATGGCACCGTGGGTGGCCCATGCGCAGATTGAGATTTTGGCTCAATGACATGTTAGAGATGACTGCGCATGTGCCACCTACGAGCGGCAATGATGGTGCCATTATATTGCAGACCAGCCAGGAAATCAATCTGCACACGCGCTGCCAACGGCAATTTTGGCACCAGATTTCAAATCAATGACCTGTCATTCAAATGCTAAAAAAGGGACAAAAAAGAAAATTTCTGCACCAAAATATACAGTTGATCTGTATAACTGCAACATTATGGCCATGTCTTTACTATACATTACAAAATTGTGCTAACGATTTTTTTTTTTTGCATACAACTAATGAATGTGCAGCGCCCCTGGGTCCTGGACGTGGCAGTAATATCATTTTTCTCTAGGGGAGAGTGATGTTACGTTTGGAGGCAAAGAAGGTATCACAAACATGCAACACATTTCACACTCCAGGCCGCCAGGGGGAGCTCTTGCTCCTATTTATTAGGTCACTCCCCACACTTTGGTAAAACTGGTGACCTGTAGGGAAAGTTAGTTAGTTGCTGGCTGAGCTTCGCTCAGGTAGTTGATCTCTAGCAGGGGTGGGATCCTGTCAGAGATCGAGGAAGAAGGACATGGAGCTGTGTATGCCCTGAGAGCTGCAGCTCCCAGAAAGAGACACTGTAGGTGCAGGAGAACTGTATTGCAGAGAGGGTGAAAGAAGTCATAGCAAAGGAGTGGATACCAGGAGGGGACCAGCCTTACACAGGCTGCCTCCTTCTGAGTAGCCGGAACACCGAGGGAGCAACGACCCTTTATGCCTTGCTCCAGAGACCGGCAGGACAGCTAATTTCACGTTACCTGTCCGCCCTACACCCAGGAGGCAAGGTGGCACCCCTTAGAGGCTGGGGCATGATAGAGTCCCTATAAACCGCCTCAAGCCACCAGTCATACGGGTTTGTCCTATCCTATCCGGGGGACAGAGAGAGAGAGAGTCATAACATCTACAACATCTGTGAGGACCTTATGAGAAGCTTAGCAGTAAGGGACTACAACACTGCAGCGCTAGAGGAAGGCTACTGATTTCCACCTGGACAAGGGGACTCTGGACTTGCCTCCAAACCGGCCGGACTCTGCTTGCCCTGTGATCTGGTGCCCTGGACTGTGGATGCTGAAGTCTTCAGTAAAGGTAAAGAGACTGCAACCTTGTGTCCTCGTTCTTCTCTGCGCCTCTCACCATCCACCATCTACACACTGGGAAGCCCTGGGGATATACTTCACCTGTGGGAAGTGTAGGGGTTGTACTCGCTCAGTTGCATAGGAGGAAACAGGAGGCACATTCTCTTCAGCGTTCATGTAGGTTTATTCACTCCATAAACCATTTAAGTCAGCAACACAAGGGTAAACAGTCTTACATCAGACGGAAAAGTCCTCAGTGTCCATAGTAGAGCTCCGCTCTCTCTCAGACCTGTAGGCACACAGGCTGTGCTATGTCCAGCACGTAGGCTCTCCAGCCTAAATATGGTCTCTGTGTGCTGTTCAGGACGTCTGTCCCCACTTGGAACCGTCCAACACACAAGCCACTCTGCAGTGTCCAGGCAGGACACCTGGAAGTCTGTCCACTCTTGCAGACTCCCAAACACACTCTCCATGTGCTACACACACACACCTCTTTACATAGGTGTAAACACACCCAGGAACCCATCACATGAATAGACATGTGGTTCTGACATCACCACAGGTCCTGAAACAAACATAGATAGGCAAAGTTATGCCCCTTACCCAGGGGTGAGGTATATGGGTAGCCAGACCCTCCCATCTCTCATAGCTACCCGTAACCCGGACCCAAATATCCTAAACAATTTCTTATTGCTTTATGTGCATTACAGAAGACACTCCGGGTCACATCACAGTGACAAGCCTTCTCTGTGACACATACCTCCCGTCGACTATCCAACCTTTAGCCACGTTACATACCTCCTCCCTCTGCCTAAAGCCGTGGGGCTTGGCACTTGTCCTAAACCGACTAGAGACCCCTCTCAGTCGTCCCTGACAGTCAATCCGTCTGTCTAAGTCAGGGCCTGTTATTGAACCCTTTCGTCAGCATTCGTCATCCCTTTCCGTCACATCCTTTGATAATGATGACCCCTTGTCATCTCGTCTGCTACAGGATCTCCCGCTTAAGTCACTGAGCCCTGAGCTAACTGAGGAGTCACTATTTCTAGCTCTTCCATCTGACCACCTTCGGTTCTCTCTCGGTCGTTGATCTCTCCTATTGTCTTTCTTCGGAGAGCAGCTCTTCTCTTTACGTCTAAATCCTCTGTTAACTTCAGCTTGAGGACTTCCAGGCTTTAGAGCACCTCTTCGCCTCTCTAGCAGCTGTTTATTAACTTGCAGTCTCTCAAGTCTCAGCTGCTCTACCTCCCTTAGGTATGCCATGCGATATTCCAGGAGCATGCGGATATTCCTAAGACTCTCTCTGGATCCGACAAACAGGAACGGGACCATCCCATCTTCACCCATGACCTGGACATCTTCATCAGCGGGTATCCTCAGTCTCTTCAGACCGGATTTATCCACCATCTTCTGCATCACTCTCCCAAGTTTCCCAATGACTTTCGCTACCAGACCTTTAGGTACTTGGACTGTGTCTTCCACTAAGCCCAGCCGACTAAGAGCTTTCCTTTCACGCTCCAAACGTCGAACGGCTTCATCATTCTTCAAAATGATCTTCTGCTTTGTACGGAGGCAGTGTAGGTGCATATCCCTCAGGACAGCCACCCGCTTCACTGTGACTTCCCTAGTCGACAGTATGACCAATTGCTGAGTCTCTGGCGCCCAGTGCACACTACAAGCCTCTACTGCCTTTCTAAATGCTTCATGCACACCCTTCCTGGCACACACTTCTCGCATGTCTTCGGGTACTTCTATTATGCTCTTGGAAAGCAGGGTCTCATCCTCACGGACATCTGCCACAACCGGGTGACTCTCTTGTTCCGCTTTTAGCACGAACTCTTCCTCAGTCTTTTCTTCCACTTGAGCCTTCGCCAAGATGGGCATTGGCAACTCCTCTGCCAGGCAGCGACGTTCCTCCTCTCTCTGGAGAAGCTCCTGCTGTTGCTTTTCTTGAGCCATTCTGAGCACATCCATATCTTTCAATATGGCCCTATTCATGGCCTGACACGCTGATAGGTGACCTCTGAGTTCAACGACCTCCTTCTCTAGGTCACCCACTTTGTGCTCAATTGCTTGCCTCAGGACCCTTTCTTGTTCAACAGTTTCTTTAAGCAGCTCTATGTTATGGTCCTGCTCTCTTTTGGCCAGCACATGTCGCACCACCAGTTCTTTAATTAAACTTTCAAACGGGGGCTCTTGTCCACCCACACTCT
This sequence comes from Ranitomeya imitator, assembly GCF_032444005.1. Taxonomy (NCBI): domain Eukaryota; kingdom Metazoa; phylum Chordata; class Amphibia; order Anura; family Dendrobatidae; genus Ranitomeya; species Ranitomeya imitator. Next base: position 580,739,618 of record NC_091286.1, read on the forward strand.
GCCTCTTCAGAGTTCCACCTGTTTCCGCAACCACCTCTATGGTCTCTCATGGGCTCTCTGTCTGTTTACTGTTCGGTACCTCTGGACTCTTGGTAACTTCAGAGTTCTCCATCTCTTCAGCATCAGGTACTTCATCATACTGAGCCAGTTCAGTCTTTCCGGGCATTGCAGACGTGGGTCTACTACAGATCTGTTCTAACCCCAGCCCGACACTAAAGGTACCGTCACACTAAGCGACGCTGCAGCGATACCGACAACGATCCGGATCGCTGCAGCGTCGCTGTTTGGTCGCTGGAGAGCTGTCACACAGACAGCTCTCCAGCGACCAACGATGCCGGTAACCAGGGTAAACATCGGGTTACTAAGCGCAGGGCCGCGCTTAGTAACCCGATGTTTACCCTGGTTACCATCGTTAAAGCGCCGGGCAGCCGGAAAGCAGAGCGGTGACGTCACTGCTCTGCTTTTTCCGGAAGCTGTGCTCACAGCCAGAGCAGAGAAGCACAGCGCCGGGGACAGACAGCGGTAGGTAAGTATGTAGTGGTTGTTTTTTTTACTTTTACGCTGGTAACCAGGGTAAACATCGGGTTACTAAGTGCGGCCCTGCGCTTAGTAACCCGATGTTTACCCTGGTTACCAGCGAAGACATCGCTGAATCGGCGTCACACACGCCGATTCAGCGATGTCAGCGGGAGATCCAGCGACGAAATAAAGTTCTGGACTTTCTTCCCCGACCAGCGATATCACAGCAGGGGCCTGATCGCTGCTGCCTATCACACTGGACGATATCGCTAGCCAGGACGCTGCAACGTCATGGATCGCTAGCGATATCGTCTAGTGTGACGGTACCTTAACTACCTCAGTGCTAGGGTTTGTCAGAGATAAAGTGATCTCCTCATCAAGGACAATAATGTTATCTGCACCTGACCCTGTCTCTTCCTCATCATCTTTCTTCTCAGAGGGTGTAACTTGTCCCGCCTTTTTGCGTTCCCCGCGACAAGATGAAGATCTGTGATTTTTACTCGGCTCCTCCTTACTGCACTCTTTTCCCTGTGTGCTCGAGTCACAGTCTGAATAGGAGTCACCCCCTCTCACTCTGTCATCCTGGAACAGCAATTCCCCATTTAAACACGTGTCAGACCCACACTTTCTTCCAGTCACCCGGAACTCTGGACTATTAACCTTAGATGTCGCTATCTCCTTTTCACACATCACACCACTCGGAATCACTACAGCCGCCTGTTGTGGTGGAGCTCCCTTAGAGTCTTTTCGACTCCGTTCTGAGCAATCAGACACTCCCCTTTCCTCCCAAAAGTCCCAAAACCTTTCAAAGTCCTGGCCTATTACAACAGGGAATGGCAAGTCTGGGAGTACAGGTACATCATGGCTGGCAATAATCGTGGGCGTCTCAATGATTACCCTGGACACCGGATAATCCCTAGCGACCCCATGAACGCAGTGGACTTCCATCTTCCTTCCGGGAATCAGATAGACAGGGAGTGTGGCGCTCACCAGCGTCACCAGGCTCCCCGAGTCCAGAGATCCAGTCCCGCACACTCCATTGACTTCTACAGAACAGCTCTGTGTCATCTTGCCAGATGAAAAGTCAGTACAATATTCTGAACATGTGCTGTTCGAACACTGAACCCGGCAACAGTCCATCAGTTCATTCACCACCACCCCTTTTTGGGCCACCACCCCTATTTGGGTCACCACCCCCTTTTTGGACTCCACCCCCTTTTGGGTTAACGCCCCCTTGTGGACCATTTTCTCCTTTAGGGCCACCGCCCCTTTTAGGGACTCCACCTCCTTTTGGGCAACTACCCCCTTTTGAGATGCAGCCCCTTTTTGGCCAACCATAATTATTTGGGTACCGCTCCATTTTTGGGACTCCACCCACTTTTTAGGGACACCACCCCACTCTGGGGTACACCCTGTGGACTTCCCACAGTACTTTCAGGCCCCAGTTTGCACAGCACACCAATGTGACTCTGGCCCTTTAAGAGTCTGCACACAAAACCAGCAATGTCTTTTTTTTTTTCTTTTGCTGCAACTGCACTTCACAAGGCTCTGCACCGCGGACTTCGTGGACCCGCCGATCCACAGCAAAACTTCGTAACCCAGCCGAGTTACCGCCAGACGCCTTCAGTCTTCGTGGCCCCGCCGAGCCACAGCAAGTCGATCACAGAAGAAAAAAAAGAAATACATGGACTCGCCGGTCCACAGCAAGCACTTGCACACGTGCTTATAGAGAAAAAAAAACACAGTCTCTCACTGATCCTGGTCAGATTAACACAGACTACGGGCTGTTACACAACCGGCTTTAACATAGCCCAAAAAAGTTTTTTCCACTGACCCCAGTCAGTACAATACACGGTTTTCAGACCGTCACCCCTCAGCCTCAGAGATGCCCAGACGCACTGTCTCTTTCTTTGTTTCACTCTGACCCCGGTCAGCACAACACGGATCTCCATCCGTTCTCAACTTTACAGCCCAAACACATTTTCTCACTGATCCCAATCAGCATAACACGGATCTCCATCCGTTACCTGTTGGTGGCAGCCACACAGGTTCCCGGATCCCTCTTCTCCACAGAGGTATCCCATATACAGCAGTTCTCACTGATCCCGATCAGCATTACTCATTGTCAAATACCGTCCAATCTTCTGGCTCAAACCAGCCATCGCTGCAACATGTGCTCCTTGGATCATTGCCCGCATTCGAAACACCAATTGTAGGGGTTGTACTCGCTCAGTTGCATAGGAGGAAACAGGAGGCACATTCTCTTCAGCGTTTATGTAGGTTTATTCACTCCATAAACCATTTAAGTCAGCAACACAAGGGTAAACAGTCTTACATCAGACGGAAAAGTCCTCAGTGTCCATAGTAGAGCTCCGCTCTCTCTCAGACCTGTAGGCACACAGGCTGTGCTATGTCCAGCACGTAGGCTCTCCAGCCTAAATATGGTCTCTGTGTGCTGTTCAGGACGTCTGTCTCCACTTGGAACCGTCCAACACACAGGCCACTCTGCAGTGTCCAGGCAGGACACCTGGAAGTCTGTCCACTCTTGCAGACTCCCAAACACACTCTCCATGTGCTACACACACACCTCTTTACATAGGTGTAACCACACCCAGGAACCCATCACATGATTAGACATGTGGTTCTGACATCACCACAGGTCCTGAAACAAACATAGATAGGCATGATTATGCCCCTTACCCAGGGGTGAGGTATATGGGTAGCCAGACCCTCCCTTCTCTCATAGCTACCCGTAACCCGGACCCAAATATCCTAAACAATTTCTTATTGCTTTATGTGCATTACAAAAGACACTCCGGGTCACATCACAGCGACAAACCTTCTCTGTGATACATACCTCCCGTCGACTATCCAACCTTTAGCCACGTTACAGAAGGTATACCATCTAGCTGCCATAACATCACCCCAGCAGACCCCTTAAAGCAGCATTGGTCACCCTGACCGAATACCACAGGTGGCGTCACAAACACAAACTTTATCCCTTTAAAGACCTTTCCCTTTTACACGGACGTCCCAGGGCCACGGACCGGGTCAGCCACCGTGACATCCCCCTGTGAACCGATGGACCCGGTACCGAGTACCCCATGGCCCCATGGGGGTGCTCCAAATGCATATTAAAAACATTTAATACAAAAGTCAAACTTAAACAATAGGTAATTTTGCATATTCCCTTTAAGGTGGCCATACAACATTGATTTCTTGCTCAACTGTCAATTATCCATACTACTCCCCCTTACACATGCACGCTGGAAGAGGCCAAGTGTGCATGTGCTCTCAGTGGGTAAAGAGAAGTAGTCTCTGCCAGAAGCCTCTGACTGCTGCTTTTCTACCTTGAGAACAAAGTATCGGTCATGGTAATATTCAGCATGACCAATCCTTCTTTGCCCAAAATGTCTTAGGTCATCAGCTGATTCTGCTGAGTTTGTGTTTTGGCATTCATTTTATGGATTTGGGCAACTTTAATGTTGTATACATGAATCATTTTATTATTAAATGAGAAAGGCTGCAGCAAGGATCCACATACTGGGAAGGTCTCCAAGTATTTATAGCGTAAATTCCTACCAAAACTAAAAAAAATATATATAAAAAATTGCCAGTATTCAAAAATGACCTTCCGTCATTTTTATCATACTCAAGTGGACACAGTAATAGTGTAAAAATGGCTGAAGGAGAAAAAAACCTTTTTTTTTTTGTTAATTTCGCCTTTCCTTTTTTTCAGTCCAAATGTGTGCTATCAGACAGTTTTCACTGGGGGCGTATAATTCTTCTCCCTTTATGAAGCTGACCAATCATAAGGAGGCAGCAACACTCAAAGGAAAAACACCCCACTATAGCTTAGAGCAAGTTACAGCTCTGATCTCCTGGATCTAACATTCTGCATGAATCAATGTGTGGGGGGAGGTGCAATGCAGCTGAGCTTAGCTGGGTCACATTACAAACCCTTCTATCAACTCTCCTCCTCTCATAACACTGTCAGCTCTATTGTACTGTCTCTCTTGCCACACTGCTTGTCCAAAGATGTATCACTTACAGTTGTGCTCAAAAGTTTACATACCCCAGCAGAATTTTTGCTTTCTTGGGCTTTGGCCTATGAATGATAACACCAAAACGTTTTCTCCGCTCATGGTTAGTGGTTGTGGTTGGGTGAAGCCATTTATTGTAAAACTACTGTGTTTTCTCTTTTTAAATCATAATGACAACCCATCCAAATGACCCTGATCAAAAGTTCACATACCCTGGTGATTTTGCCTTGATAACATGCACAAAACTTGTCAAAAATGGGTTTGAATGGCTACTAAAGGTAACATCTTCACCTGTGACCTGTTAGCTTTTATGCACACACACTGATTACAAGCAGAGTGAGTTTCTAGGATCCAGACAGACTTTTGGATCTTTCATCCAGCCACTGATGTTTCTGGATTGTGAGTCATGGGAAAGCAGAAGAATTGACAGCGGATCTACGGGAAAACTTAGTTAATCTGTATAAAACAGGAAAGGGATACAAAAAGATATCCAAGGAATTGATAATGCCAGTCAGCAGCATTCACACTGTAATTAACAAATGGAAAATCAGGGGCTCCGTAAAAACAAAACCATGGTCAGGTAGACCAACAAAAATGTCCACAACTGCCAGGAAAATTGTTTGAGATGCAAAGAAAAACCCACAAATAACATCAGCTAAAATATAGGGCTCTCTGAAAACTACCGGTGTGCCTGTTTCAAGATGCACAATAAGGAGGCACTTGAAAAAAAATGGGCTGCATAGTCAAATCGCCGGAAGAAAGCCATTCTAAATAATAAAATATGTAATTAATCTCAGGAACAAGAAAACATAATATTTGCAAAATATGGGGACACTTATTTCTGTCTTACGTCCATATAGGCCAATCTATGTGTTAACAATGTACTGTATCTATGGCTGATTGCACTTGGTCGCTTGTGAGACGGGGTTCAGCCTTATTTTGGGCTGTGGTTACTTTTGTCAATGTTTGACATTTTTTAATCCTTTTTTGCTGGTTGTTTCAAGATATATATGGTGATCCCTGTGTACATAGCATGTTTCTTTTTCTCTGTTTTTGCTCAATCCAAGGTAACTTTAGGGCATATTAATCAGTCTGGGGTGATAAAATGAAATAAAAGTTATTTATGGCCACAAATTCTATATTATCTACTCCTATAGTTGATTGCATCCATGTCTAAATGGTAAATAATATGGAAATGTCCTTAAAATATTAATGGGAATTTTACAGGGTTCATTCATACTATTACTTATACCTGCAAATACACTTTTTGAATGTTTTTCTATTGCTGCATCCTTGGGTATACCTTCATACCGCCCTTACATTGCACAAGCCTCTGACAGCCAGTAGGCCTCATTAGTATGTATGACCAGCACTCTTCTGCCGGAGAAGTAAACTAGATTACAAGGACTTGACGCAGCCGCCGGCAGGCTTGTCTGCCCCGCTTATGTTTTATTATCGGTCGTCATTTATAAGATTTGGGAATATCAGCCGAGGACAATTATAGTGACCCAGACACCCATATTTGTAGGATTTATACTATGGTGCCGGCCCGGTAGTGTATTAACTGCTATAATTAATCTTTCTTTTGAGGTTCTTCACTGAATCCTTCATTATACGATAAAACCTTTATGGAATTTAGCTAAAAATCTTTACAAGTCAACATCCTGTACTTCTTTTGGTATAATTTTCCATCTAGACTGGCCGACCTCGGCACGAGTGCGGATCGACCATATACACTTGTTTATGGGTCTATCTACGCAGGCCACAATCATTCTGCCCCCTATCAGTATCACGTTATCGATAGCTCATCCCCGTCGCTGCCAATATAGATTTTTTATAGCGGCATAGACGATCCAATCACCCAACAGCATGTGCACATGAGCCCATAATCGCTCATTCATTCGCTATCAGCGCATTTAAAAGGATTTTAAAGAAGACCTGGCAACAGGCCAAAAATGGCCAGTGGTTGCTCTTATTTTATTTGCATTGCTCCACTGAGTTTCCTGCTTTTTGATTTAAAAAAAAAAAAAAAATCCGCCCTACAGTTCCAAAGATGTGCGCCTTTTTATTTTGCAGGTTAAGAAGGAAAGATCCAGCTTCCGATCCAATAAAATGAATTCCTTTACTGCAAAAAGTTACAAATATTTGACAAGGAGATGAACAATTGCTCACCAACAATCTAAGGTGTGAGGAGGGACTTGGGGGGGTCTCACCACCTGATGCGTTTCGAGCGCTACCTGTGCTCTTAAACTTGGTTTTTATTTTGTGCTAATTTTTATAGTTTTTTCAAGTGGACTTGGCTATCAAGGGTAATTATAATTACTCAGAGAGTAATTATAATTATTCAGAGAGGACATGAGACATGACATTTTAGAAAGACCATACAAATTAGAACTAAATAAAAAAAAGGCCCATATCTCTAGAGCTAGCGGATTTATATAAAAAAATGGAATTCTTAGGGGAGCAGCGAGAATAAAGTACAAGCCCAAATTGGTCATTCTCTAACAAACACACAATGTTAAAACATGTGCTCCTGGTGGTCTCCTTTGGTTTATATCCTGGACCCAGGGGTGGATTACGGGTAGCCAGGGCCCCGGGCTGTTCAGACACGGGGTCATGTGACCGGGTGTCATGTGACCGGGTCATGTGACGGGGTCATCATATACCTGAACCAGATTAATCCAGAAAAATAGTTGCTGTGTGAAACTATAACCTGTCAAACATCCATTGATCTAGTCAATTTACCCTTCAGTTAAGGTACCGTCACACTAGACGATATCGCTAGCGATCCGTGACGTTGCAGCGTCCTGGCTAGCGATATCGTCCAGTGTGACAGGCAGCAGCGATCAGGCCCCTGCTGTGCTGTCGCTGGTCGGGGAATAAAGTCCAGAACTTTATTTGGTCGCTGGACTCCCCGTAGACATCGCTGAATCGGCGTGTGTGACACCGATTCAGCGATGTCTTCACTGGTAACCAGGGTAAACATCGGGTAACTAAGCGCAGGGCCGTGCTTAGTAACCCGATGTTTACCCTGGTTACCATCCTAAAAGTAAAAAAAAACAAACACTACATACTTACCTACAGCCGTCTGTCCTCCAGCGCTGTGCTGTGCACTCCTCCTGTACTGGCTGTGAGCGTCGGTCAGCCGGAAAGCAGAGCGGTGACGTCACCGCTCTGCTTTCTGGCCGCTGTGCTCACACAGACAGTACAGGAGGAGTGCAGAGCACAGCGCTGGAGGACAGACGGCTGTAGGTAAGTATGTAGTGTACTTTTAGGATGGTAACCAGGGTAAACATCGGGTTACTAAGCGCGGCCCTGCGCTTAGTTACCCGATGTTTACCCTGGTTACCGGCATCGTTGGTCGCTGGAGAGCGGTCTGTGTGACAGCTCTCCAGCGACCAAACAGCGACGCTGCAGCGATCCGGATCGTTGTCGGTATCGCTGCAGCGTCGCTAAGTGTGACGGTACCTTTAGGAATAAAAAAAAAAACACAATACTATCACCATAAATGCCAGTATTCACAGGAGATCTGAACTTAGTATGCAGTGTCTGTTTAGAGGTAATACAGTGATCACCGGTGAAATTATACACAGGAGCTCTGTATATAGCATACAGTGTATAGTGTCAGTGTATAGGGAACACTGACTCACCAGTGACGTCTCTAGGTGAAGTCCTTCATCTTTCATCCAGCACAGACCGGACTTGTCTCTGCAGGAAATAACACAGTTATCTCGAGCTCCGCTTGCAGAACACATTACTTAATTTTTCCCAACTTCTACATTACACCACATGAAGAAAAAAAGGCGACATAGTGTCACTCAACACAGTAACAGGCCTGCCCCCCATTTAAAACAGTGTCCTCAAAAAATAAAATAAATACATCACTGCAGTAATAATATCCCTTAATTAGACCCTATGGTAATAATATCCCCCATCCTGGCCCCGTGCATCTCATTCCTGGCTCCAGCCATATGTTCTCCCATCCTGCCCTCATGAGAATCCATCCTGCTCCATATGATCTCCACATTCTGCCCCATTAGTCTCCATCGTATCCATCCTGCCCCATGATCCTACACGATCTGTCTCCAATCCTGCCCCATGTCTTTCATTCTGCCCCGTGTCTCCAATCATGACCCGTATCTACATTCTGCCCATGTCTCCAATCCTGCACCATCTGTCTCCAGTTCTGCCCCCAGTGTGTCCAGTATCTCTGCCCCCAGTGTCCAGCATCTCTGCCCCCAGTGTCCAGCATCTCTGCCCCCAGTGTCCAGCATCTCTGCCCCCAGTGTCCAGCATCTCTGCCCCCAATGTCCAGCATCTTTGCCCTCAATGTCCAGCATCTCTGCCCCCATTGTGTCCAGAATCCTGCCCCCAGTGTGCCCAGCAATCTGCCCCAGTGTGTCCAGCATATTGCCCTCAGTTTGTCCAGCATTCTGCCCCTAGTGTGTCCAGCATTCTGCCCCAGTGTGTCCAGCATATTGCCCCCAGTGTGTCCAGCATATTGCCCCCAGTTTGTCCAGCATATTGCCCCCAGTGTGTCCAGCATATTGCCCCCAGTGTGTCCAGGAATCTGCCCCAGTGTCTCCAGCATATTGCCCCCAGTGTGTCCAGCATATTGCCCTCAGTGTGTCCAGGAATCTGCCCCAGTGTCTCCAGCATATTGCCCCCAGTGTGTCCAGCATATTGCTCCCAGTGTATCCAGCATACTGCCCCCAGTGTGTCCAGCATTCTGCCGCCAGTGTGTCCAGCAATCTACCCCAGTGTCTCCAGCATATTGCCCCCAGTGTGTCCAGCATTCTGCCCCAGTGTGTCCAGCATATTGCCCCGTTTGTCCAGCATTCTGCCCCCAGTGTGTCCAGCTATGTGCCCCAGTGTGTCCAGCATATTGCCCCCAGTGTGTCGAGCAATCTGCCCCAGTGTGTCCAGCATTTTGCCCCCAGTGTGTCCAGCATATTGCCCCCAGTGTGCCCAGCATATTGCCCCCAGTGTGTCCAGCATCTCTGCCCCCAGTGTCCAGCATTCTGGCCCGGGCCCCAAGAATTGCCGTTCGCAATAAAAAAAAAACAAAAACGAGTTCTCCTCACCTGTCCGCTCTCCTTCGGCGAAGCTCCCTCCATGCTGCTGAAGTGCGCACTCACCGGTGACTGACAATGACATCAGACGCCGGCGACGTGCCCACTGCGGCTAACTTCAGCTGCCAGCCTCCAATTGGCTGGCGGCTAATAACGATTGACATGCGGGCGCGCACCCGCACGTCAATAGCATTAAACTGCCGCAGCGCCGGTAGGGGCCTGGTGAGCAGATAAGACAGGACACGATGCGGGCCCCCTCTGCCCCCTGGGCCCATATGCCAGTCAAGGCAGTAATGCCCTGATGGCGGCGGTCAATCTGAGCCCAGATTGACCTCATTATAATCCACCACTGCCTGGACCCTTAGACTCTGTGTTGTTGTAGGGATGTGGGCACTCTTACCCTGTTCCTGCCCCTGAAGACAACAATCATGCTGTGTGTATAGTGTCATGTAGTTTTACTTGAAATAGTGATGTACATCGTATATAATGTGTTATGGTAATGTATAGCATACAAGTCATGTAGGGTGTTGATGCATAATGTGGATAAGTAATAATAATAATAATAATCTTTATTTTTATATAGCGCTAACATATTCCGCAGCGCTTTACAGGTTGCACACATTATCACATTAAGTACTGTTTATATAGTAAGTGGTTTAGCAACAGTATAGGACATAAGATAAGAACAATAGGTTTAGTGTATAGGATAGGAAATAGTTAATGATAGAACTAGCCCAGTGTGTGGGAACTAGTGTTGCTTAAAGGGGGGCACTTCCTGATAATGTGTGGTTAGAGAAGTGCACCATCAAGGTCAAGTTCAGGTGCTGTGGGCTGCTAGGGGCACCATAGGCCAATCTTTCCAGGCATTGGGAGGCTGTACTGAGATCCCTGATGGACATTCCTGTAATATTTGAAGACTAGGAGTGGGCCTGGTCTTCTGTCATCTCAAGGTCGGTGGACATGGAATTACGTGGTGGACAGGTGGCTGGTCCCGTGTGCACTACTGAAGTGGACAGGAAATCCCTGAGGCTGACGGAGTCAGTGGGCTTAGGAGTAGTCCATGATGAAAGAGTGGCAAGGCTAAAAAGGTACTGTACCAAGAAAGGAAGAAACGTGAATTGCTGTGCCCTGTCCCACATGTCACCACCTGATGAACTTGACTAGTAAACGCCCAATTTTTCGGACTGACTGACCTTCATTTCTTAAAGTAATGATGGCCTCTTGTTTTTCTTAGCTACTTTTTTCTTGCCATAATACAAATTCTAACAGTCTATTCAGTAGGACTATCAGCTGTGTATCCACCAGACTTCTGCACAACACAACCGATGGTCCCAACCCCATTTATAAGGCAAGAAATCCCACTTATTAAACCTGACAGGGGACACCTGTGAAGTGAAAACCATTCCCGGTGATTACCTCTTGAAGCTCATCAAGAGAATGCTAAGAGTCTGCAAAGCAGTCATCAAGGCAAAAGGTGGCTACTTTGAAGAACCTAGAATATTAGATCTATTTTCAGTTGTTTTACACTTTTTTGTTAAGCATATAATTCCACATGTGTTAATTCATAGTTTTAGTGCCTTCAGTGTGAATGTACAATTTTCATAGTCATGAAAACACAGAAAAATCTTTAAATGAGAAGGTGTGTACAAACTTTTGGTCTGTACTGTATATACCGAGGGGAAACAGAGGTGTGAGGTGAAAATGAGAGGTGTGAGTGCAAAATGAGAGGAATGAGGGAAAATAGTGGAGTGATCGGAAAATGACAGATGTGAGGTCGAAATGACAAGTGTTAGGGGGAAATGAGAGGAGTGAGTGGGGAATGAGAGGTGTGAGGGAGAAAATGAGAGATGTGAGGGGGAAAATGAAAGATGTGAGGAGGGAAAATGAAAGGCGTGATGGGAAAATGAGAGAAGTGAGGTGCTAAATGAGAGGCGTAATGGGAAAATAAGAGAAGTGAGGTGCTATAACTAACCACAGATATTTACTATGCCCAGGCAACGCCGGGCTCTTCAGCTAGTTATATATATAGATGACTACATCTATAAGACTGACTCATGTAATTTACCATTTTAAACTTTTTTCACAGTTGGTAGTGCTGACTCTATTGACTATAATGGAGGCCGTCTGGTTTCCATCATGCCATCTGCCCTTTTACCTGCACTATTTTGTTTGACATTTTTTTATGAAATCTGCAATGGATCGTACAATGCAGGTATGGTTCAGCAGTCTGATCGAGAGAGGCAGTGGCAGCAGAATAATGGGCACCAGGTACTGTGACTATACATCTATTGTCATATTTCGGTTCAGGGGTGGAGGGTTGCTTTAAATTAGCATTAATATGGATTATGCAAAAAAATACTCAGAGCGCGTTCAACACATCAAAACAGGGCAGGCTATGTCGGACATACCCTACTGAGACGTTATCGGTGCACAACAATACCGTTACATTCTACAATTACAGTATTTTATTTCCCATGTATAAAGTGCATGGAAGTCACATAATGGGCACATTCCATATATGTTATATTCCAGAAATATGTCATCTCATTTTAGGATGATCTTATTATATGGTGATCTCTCATTATACAGTATATGATCTAGTCCTCAAAGTCCAAAAAAGCATTTTATAGATGATACAGGACCTCCTTGGTGATGGGACCCCACTCAAACCATAAAATATGAACAGAATCCGACAATCCAAAGATTTTGCTGGACTAGTTCTGCCTCATTAGTATATGAAAAGCAACAGAATAAAACTTTGTTTTTTAAAAACGGCAGCACTAGTAAGCAAATAAAACATCTATTCAAATTGCAGAAATCCACATCCATAACGCTATAGCCGCAGTTGGGGCAGGTTCCATTTAACATTACATTTTCCCATCAGCTGCCTGTGAATGGTTTAGTACATTGTATTGTAAAGGAAACTGTATTTCTTGCCCCCTTGATTTGCCTTTATTTTTGCATTTGACCTACTGAGGTTTGATGTGTTTGGGAAGGGCTTCAGACATGATGGACAGAGGGTTTATTTTGTACAGCCATTAATATTAGGATACTTTCACTTATATTTTATGATATTCTCTAAACAAAAACTATTTTTTATCATAATACATTTTTTTTTTCATCTCCCTTTTTAACTCAGGTTATCATTGTAGCCCTAGTTATTAAAGAAAACAAATTGATGTCACAGTCATGGATGTGTAGATAATCCCAGTAATTCGGGCAGGTCACCAGTCTACCTCTGATGGTGTGATGTGATTGTAAATGCTCTAACAGCCAAAAGCCTGACCCACGGCAACATAATCAACTGCACAGCAGATTTTCTATGGTGCCATAAAAAGAACAAGTTGTAAATAATATTTAAAGGGATCCTTTAGCTATATGATCTGAGAGCAGAATAATATATGGCAAGAAATCCTGATTTCAGCGATGTGTCACTTACTGGTCTGTTGGTGTAGTTTTGTTTTGTTTGTATAATGTAAAGGTAGCAGAGCTAAGACTTCTGTAACCCCACCCACACCTCTGATTGGTAGCTTCCTGTGTACAGCAAGCTGAGATGGGGGCGGGGTTACAGAGATTAGCCTGACTACCCGACACGTGAGATGTAGTCCTGAAGTGTTCATCTACTGCTGATAAAATACTAATTGTATTGAAACTACAACACACAGCTTAATAAATGGCACATCACCGGAATCTGGCTATTGTGCCCTATATTATTCTCCTCTCAGACTACATAGGAAAAGCATGCTGACAGATTCCCTTTAAGCGTACTTGTGAATGGACTGCAAAGTATGTTCTACGAGGAACAGTAAATGGATCTGGAAATGTTTACCTGGCAAAAAAGAAGGGTAAGATGAGACTTAATAGCTCTCTACAAATATCACTGTGTAGAGGGATCATCTTATTCTCATTTGCACATGGAAACACGAGAAGCAATGGAATGTAAATGAAAGGGAGAAGATACAGATTGGATATTTAAAAAAAAAAAATTTTGAGACTGTGATCAATGAGTGGAACAGGCTGCCATGAGAGGCGGTGAGTTCTCCATCAATGGAAGTCTTCAAACAGAGTCTTTTCAGACATCTGTCTGAGATGGTTTAGTGAATCCTGCATTGAGCAGGGGGTTGGACACGATGACCCTGGAGGTCCCTTCTAACTGTAACATTCTATGATTCTAAGCTACTAACCCATGAAACATGTATGGTGTTTTTTGTATTCAGTCTGATTGTTTGGCTTCTTTTTAAGTACAAAAGAAGTCCAACCAAGACTGGGCCGCTGCTGCCCTATTCTTCTTTGTAAGCGTCATACTGTGGCTCGTCCTGTTCAGAGTGGCCGCTGAGTAAAAGCACGAGCTCACCCCAGAAGTCAGCACATGAAATTCTGATGTCCATTACAGTAGGGATCAAATGATTATAAAATACGCGTAACTAAACCACCAGTAAGTACAAGAGGATTATGAGATTACTACCTCACATATACTGAGCCAAATGAGCATCAGTACATGGGGAGCCTAGAGCTCAAGTCTGTAGTGGGATTCTTGATGACCACATTACCTATTAGAGTCCCGTTTCACCATGTGGAAGCCGCCAGCTGGTGCAGTGAGACGTAGCACTGGGGCAATTCCAATGGTCTTTAACTAAATTGTAGAATCCAAGACTAGGGTTGGTACCACGATAGAGGTTTCAGATATAGGAATACCAAATTTAGTAACTATTTCTTTTGATATTACTGGATATAGAGCAAAGCACTTGTGAAATCTTTTGCACTGAGCCAATTTACTGTAAGCCACTAAGCTCAAAAGTATATATAAAATGAGCTTAGTAGTACGCAAACTGCAAAGTATCTGTCCAGCAGCCGTTCTGGGAAAAAGCAGTATTAAATCTGCCACATAACAGAGAAAACCAAACATGCAGGGTTGTCCAAGGACTTCATGTTCCTCTCTATAGCCAATGGTACTCAGCAGCATATATCAGGCTACGCTGAACAGTGCCAACTCTGACAAATAAATACATTAGATTGGATTTAGTGAATTCTTATCGATGGCATGAAAAAATGTTCCCAAGTCCTGCAGTATATGCTTAGTCATCTCAGATGACGCATTTCCTAGGCTAAGAAGATGAAAAGATCTTCCTGCAGTGGGTACAGCCTATTTTAAAAGTAGGAAGTTTCATTTTTTTAGCATTTTAATATATGTTTATAATTTTATTTAAAAGTTGATATTAGCAAATAGATTGAAAAGGAAAATGTAAAAAAAAAAAATAGAAAATAAGTAGTTGCAATTGTACCTGCTTGATACCAGGCAATAGCAAGGTGTAACTAATATAGCATGTGTTTAACAGATAATCAGATAAATAAGGCAGCACTCTGTAGCGCCAAAACTTGCAAACATAAAATATGAAAATTGAATTGCATTGCTGCACTAGAAATATGAAAAATGGAGAAAGTTTAGCGCATAAATTGGCCAATTCATGTGTACCTGGTGGCCACGATAAGGCATTTCTCATTTACCAGGACCTGACAATGTGGAACGCCTGCCAGGGCAGTGGGGTAGGCAGTTTGAGCCTTTTTATAGGGTCTCTACCACGACCCGGGCTCTTAGAGTACTGCTATACCTCAGGCTTGGTGTGGGCAGTTAACGTGTAGTCTAGTGCCCTCCAGTTCTGCTATGTGTCTTAGAGTCCCACAAAAGCCTCGGGCTCCCAGTACCCGGTTTCTGCACTTTGGCTCAGAGGGTGCCCATCACAATTCCCCTCTGAGCCCTGTTCCACTCCTGTGCTCCTTTCCTAAATGCTCCACTACATACAACAACCTTTCAGGTTCTCCCTTTCCAGAGGCTGCAGCTCCCTCGTGGCTGCTAGGCCTCTCTGCCTGTTCCAGACGTCATTCCTCTATCTCTCCCTCCTGGAGACTCACTCTCTCCACTCTCTCCCTCCAACTGCTAACTCCTCCTGCAGACCAGGATACTTAAAGCTGAGGGAAGCTCCCCTGAATCCGGGTCCTGAGCTCCCCCTCCTGGCCTGGATTCAGAATGGGTTGCATGTGTGTGGTTATCTGTGCTTCCACGCATGATATCGCCCTCCCCGAAAGGAATGCAACATCACTATAACAACCGGTTGCCTGGGGTGTTGCAAACGCCTTTCCTCTCTGAAAATAAAGTCTTCATCTGTATGGGGGGATGATATCATGTGTGGAGGCACAGGTAAGCACTTTATTCTCAGAGAGGAAAGGCATTGTCAGTTCCTGGTAAATGAGAAATGCCTTATCGTGGCTACCAGGTACACATGAATTGGCCAATTTATGCGCTAAACTTTCTCAATTTTTCATATTTCTAGTGCAGTAATGCAATTCAATTTTCATATTTCATGTTTTCAAGTTTTGGCGCTACAGAGTGCTGCCTTATTTATTTGATTGTATATGAGTTGGTGACTCTAGGTTCAGCACCTGTTCACACTTAGTCTAAGTTTGGATGGTCAGTTTTTTTAAATTTGTTTAACAGATAAGTCATGAAAAGCTCAAATATTCATTGAAATGATTCCATCGTAGTCTATGGGTGACGGATGCCACTGTTTCTGTCACAGCCTCCATTTAGCATACATATGTTCGGAGATGGTCCTCGATTATAGGTTATACATAGATAAAAGTGTGATGTGAATGGGACCTTAGCTTCAGAAACGCGGGGCAGAAGGCTTTTCCCGCAATTCTGGCAAATGATGGATGGCCGGGTTTGGCACTACTTGCGTATTTAAGATGCAAAATCTGTTGAAATCTGTGGCAGAACAGAGAGCTATCAGTTCCTTGCTCCTCCGCTTGCTCTAGCATGGCACCAGCCACTTTATGCCTGTGGCCTGCTAGAGTTCATGATGACGCATGAGCCATCAGGTGGCGCGATATTGTCATTTCCTCACACTGACTCTGTCTTCAGAGGATTATGGTGTGGGGTGGCATAATGTATGGTTGCCGGACCCCCAGTCTTAGTTCCAGGTACATTAACAGCTCAGCGTTACATTAGTAACATAGTAACATAGTTAGTAAGGCCGAAAAAAGACATTTGTCCATCCAGTTCAGCCTATATTCCATCATAATAAATCCCCAGATCTACGTCCTTCTACAGAACCTAATAATTGTATGATACAATGATTTGGTGGAACCAGTGGTACAGTTATTTCTCCAAAGTTTCCTATGAGCCATTTTTTAACAGGACAAACTGAGTCCGAATATTGTTAACACGGCCTCGCTCTATGGAAGTGTACTAAGCAAGGCCGGAGACAGGCTAGTCGGAATGTGGCAAGAAGTAAGCAAATCACATCACCCTAAGCACGCAGCTAAAATAACAAAGGAGTGACTTCAGAAGAACTCTGTGACCATTCTTGACTGGCCCAGCCAGAGCCCTGACTTAAACCCAATTGAACATCTCTGGAGAGACCTGAAAATGGCTGTCCACCAACGTTCACCATCCAACCTCAGGAAGAATGGCAGAGGATCCCCAAATTCAGGTGTGAAAAACTTGTTGCATCATTCCCAAGAAGACTCATGGCTGTACTAGCTCAAAAGGATGCTTCTACTCAATACTGAGCAAAGGGTCTGAATACTTATGACCATGTGATATTTTGTTTTTTCTTTAATAACTTTGCAAAAATTTCTACATTTCAGTTTTTTCCGTCAAGATGGGGTGCAGAGTGTACATTAATGAGAAAAAAAATAACTTTTTTGAATTTACCAAATGGCTGCAATGAAACAAAGAGTGAAAAATTTGAAGGGGTTTGAAGGGGTACCCACTGTATATGTGTGTTTATACATGGAATACAAAAGAGTATGGTGGGGCCTGGTACAAGACTTGGTCGAGGGCCCCTCATCCTGGTAAATATACAGGTGCTACTCACAAAATTAGAATATCATCAAAAAGTTAATTTATTTCAGTTCTTCAATACAAAAAGTGACTCTCAAATATTTTATTGAATCATAAACAGAGTGATCTATTTGAAGTGTTTATTTCTGTTAATGTTGATGATTATGGCTTACAGCAGTAGCGCAGCTACCGGGGGGGCAGAGGGGGCCATCGCCCCGGGCCCCGTGCTCTGAGGGGGCCCACCTGGAGCTACGCTACTGTAACTGCATTTACATTCTGCCACAGGGCAGGGAGAATCGATCTCCCTGCTCTGCCGCTATAGGGCCCCTGAGCAGCCGGGGGGCCCGGTGCCAGCAGTGGGCCCCCCGCCCGTTATCGCAATGTGAGCTGTATCGGCATCTAGCTGATACAGCTCACCGCATTGATGAGGGAAGGAGCGCTGTGCTCCTTCTCCCATCATCCCCCACACCGTCTGACAGCGGGCGCGATGACGTCACTGTCCGGCACCCGCTGTCAGTAGATGAGCGGGAGCAGGGAGCGCCGCTGGAACAAGGAGGAAGAGAGGTGAGTATTTGTTTATTTATAGGATCTGCCTATTTTGGGGGGGGGGGAGTGCTGCCTTATTTACAGGATCTGCCTATTGGGGGAGTGCTGCCTTATTTACAGGATCTGCCTATTGGGGGGGTGCTGCCTTATTTACAAGATCTGCCTTTGGGGGGGGGGTGCTGCCTTATTTACAGGTTCTGCCTATTGGGGGGGTGTGCTGCCCTATTTACAGGATCTGCCTATTGGGGGGGTGTGCTGCCTTATTTACAGGATCTGCCTATTGGGGGGGTGCTGCCTTATTTACAGGATCTGCCTATTGGGGGGAGGGGTGCTGCCTTATTTACAGGATCTGCCTATTGGGGGGGTGTGCTGCCTTATTTACAGGATCTGCCTATTGGGGGGGTGCTGCCTTATTTACAGGATCTGCCTATTGGGGGGGTGCTGCCTTATTTACAGTATCTGCCTATGGGGGATGCTGCCTTATATACAGGATCTGCCTATGGAGGTGCTGCTTAATACTACTGGGTCTGCCTATGGGGGTACTGTCTTATACTACAGGGTCTGCCTATGGGGTTACTGTCTTATACTACAGGGGCTGCCTGTGGGGTGCTGCCTTATACTACAGGGTCTGCCTATGGGGTGCTGCCTTATACTACAGGGTCTGCCGATAGGGGTGCTGTCTTATTCTACAGGGTCTGCCTATGTGGTGCTGCCTTGTACTATATTGAGGACTATCTGGCACATTATACTATATGGAGGTTATCTATGGGGCCATCACACAGTGAAGGGGCATCATACAGTGTGGGGATTACAGTGAGGGGGCCATCATATAGTGTTGGTGGTACTATACAGTTAGGGGGCATTATACTGTGTATAGGGGAGCTGTACAGGGGGGAGACTGAGGACATTATTATTAAATGTAAAGTGGGCACTTATTGTTATAGGGGAACTCAGGTTACTGTGACTATCAAAGGGGCACACAGGGCAATATTACTTTCTAGGGGGCAAAATGTGGGCACTAATTTCTAGGGCACTTGCACCCGACATTACTTTGGAGGGTACAGAGAACCACACAGCAGGTGCAGTAATAGGGACACATACGGCAGCAGAGGCTCAGTATTGGGGTATCAGGTGCAGTAATAGGGACACATACGGCAGCAGCGGCTCAGTATTGGGGTATCAAGTGCAGTAATAGGGACACATACGGCAGCAGCGGCTCAGTATTGGGGTATCAGGTGTAGTAATTGGGACACATACGGCAGCAGCAGCTCAGTATTGGGTATCAGGTGTAGTAATAGGGACACATACGGCAGCAGCGGCTCAGTATTGTGGTATCAGGGGCAGTAATAGGGACACATACGGCAGCAGAGGCTCAGTATTGGGGTATCAGGTGCAGTAATAGGGACACATGCGGCAGCAGCAGCTCAGTATTGGGTATCAGGTGTAGTAATAGGGACACATACGGCAGCAACGGCTCAGTATTGTGGTATCAGGGGCAGTAATAGGGACACATATGGCAGCAGCGGCTCAGTATTGGGATATCAGGTGCAGTAATAGGGACACATACGGCAGCAGCGGCTCAGTATTGGGGTATCAGGTGCAGTAATAAGGACACATACGGCAGCAGCGGCTCAGTATTGGGGTATCAAGTGCAGTAATAGGGACACATACGGCAGCAGCGGCTCAGTATTGGGGTATCAGGTGTAGTAATTGGGACACATACGGCAGCAGCAGCTCAGTATTGGGTATCAGGTGTAGTAATAGGGACACATACGGCAGCAGCGGCTCAGTATTGTGGTATCAGGGGCAGTAATAGGGACACATACGGCAGCAGAGGCTCAGTATTGGGGTATCAGGTGCAGTAATAGGTACACATGCGGCAGCAGCAGCTCAGTATTGGGTATCAGGTGTAGTAATAGGGACACATACGGCAGCAACGGCTCAGTATTGTGGTATCAGGGGCAGTAATAGGGACACATACGGCAGCAGAGGCTCAGTATTGGGTATCAGGTGTAGTAATAGGGACACATACGGCAGCAGCGGCTCAGTATTGTGGTATCAGGGGCAGTAATAGGGACACATACGGCAGCAGAGGCTCAGTATTGGGTATCAGGTGTAGTAATAGGGACACATATGGCAGCAGCGGCTCAGTATTGGGGTATCAGGTGTAGTAATAGGGACACATATGGCAGCAGCGGCTCAGTATTGGGATATCAGGTGTAGTAATAGGGACACATACGGCAGCAGCGGCTCAGTATTGGGGTATCACGTGCAGTAATAGGGACACATACGGCAGCAGCGGCTCAGTATTGGGGTATCAGGTGTAGTAATAGGGACACATACGGCAGCAGCAGCTCAGTATTGGGTATCAGGTGTAGTAATAGGGACACATACGGCAGCAGCGGCTCAGTATTGTGGTATCAGGGGCAGTAATAGGGACACATACGGCAGCAGAGGCTCAGTATTGGGGTATCAGGTGCAGTAATAGGGACACATGCGGCAGCAGCAGCTCAGTATTGGGTATCAGGTGTAGTAATAGGGACACATACGGCAGCAGCGGCTCAGTATTGTGGTATCAGGGGCAGTAATAGGGACACATACGGCAGCAGAGGCTCAGTATTGGGTATCAGGTGTAGTAATAGGGACACATACGGCAGCAGTGGCTCAGTATTGGGTATCAGGTGTAGTAATAGGGACACATATGGCAGCAGCGGCTCAGTATTGGGATATCAGGTGCAGTAATAGGGACACATACGGCAGCAGCGGCTCAGTATTGGGGTATCAGGTGCAGTAATAAGGACACATACGGCAGCAGCGGCTCAGTATTGGGGTATCAGGTGTAGTAATAGGGACACATACGGCAGCAGCGGCTCAGTATTGGGGTATCAGGTGCAGTAATAGGGACACATACGGCAGCAGCGGCTCAGTATTGGGGCATCAGGTGCAGTAATAGGGACACATACGGCAGCAGCGGCTCAGTATTGGGGTATGAGGTGCAGTAATAGGGACACATACAGCAGCAGAGGCTCAGTATTGGGGTATCAGGTGGAGTAATAGGGACACATACGGCAGCAACGGCTCAGTATTGGGGTATCAGGTGCAGTAATAGGGACACATACAGCAGCAGAGGCTCAGTATTGGGGTATCAGGTGGAGTAATAGGGACACATACGGCAGCAGAGGGTCAGTATTGGGGTATCAAGTGGAGTAATAGGGACACATACGGCAGCAGCGGCTCAGTATTGGGGTATCAGGTGCAGTAATAGGGACACATACAGCAGCAGAGGCTCAGTATTGGGGTATCAGGTGGAGTAATAGGGACACATACGGCAGCAGCGGCTCAGTATTGGGGTATCAGGTGCAGTAATAGGGACACATACGGCAGCAGCAGCTCAGTATTGGGGTATCAGGTGCAGTAATAGGGAGACATACGGTGCAGTAATAGGGACACATACGGCAGCAGAGGCTCAGTATTGGGGTATCAGGTGCAGTAATAGGGACACATACGGCAGCAGCGGCTCAGTATTGGGGTATCAGGTGCAGTAATAGGGACACATACGGCAGCAGCAGCTCAGTATTGGGGTATCAGGTGCAGTAATAGGGAGACATACGGTGCAGTAATAGGGACACATACGGCAGCAGCGGCTCAGTATTGGGGTATCAGCAGGATGAGGAGTTTGTGCAGGTTGGGAATAGATGGTGATGGGGCTGGAATATTAGAAGTGAAACGTGTCTTTGTTGTATTCTCTGCAGACGAGTCCTGGCTGGAAGAAGTTGTCATCTCGGTCTGGGCCAGATGGAAAAGACTTGAAAAGTGAACGATTCCATCATAAAGGACATCAGCGGTAAGTCACCATCTGTAACTGTGCTGTGATCTCTTACATGTTCCGTAGGACTGGTATCTACTACTGATCATATGGCGGTAATATCCATGTTGGTCTTTATATAGAGATCATCTTCAATAATAGCGCTGTCATCTGCTGAAGTTCTTCTCCACTATTAGGGCGCGTCACCCAGTTATAATCAAGGTTACCTGGTTAGGGGCCCACTCAGAAGCTTCGCCCCCCCTGAACCAAAACCCTAGCTACGCCTCTGGCTTACAGCCAATGAAAACCCAGAAGTCGTTATCTCAGTAAATTAGAATGCTTTATAACACCAGTCTGAAAAATGATTTTAGAATCCGAAATGTTGGCCTACTGAAATGTATGTTCAGTAAATGCTCTCAATACTTGGTCGGGGCAGTAGAAGCCTGGTAGAAGGCTGTGCTGTCTTTGGTCTTGATAAAATACAGTGGACCTACACCAGCAGATGACATGACTTCCCAAACCACCACTGATTGTGGAAACTTCACACTAGACCTCAAGCAGCTTGGATTGTGGCCTCTCCACTCTTCCTCCAGACTCTGGGACCTTGATTTCCAAATGAAATCCCCACATGTATAAAAGCTGGCTAGCAGCCGCAAATTATGCAGCTGCGTTGACATAAACTAAATCTCCGATCTCGCTGAAATATTCAGAAACCACCCGAGTATGCTCAGGAAATCTCGAGTTAGACTACTTTCACACTTCCGTCGGTACAGGGCCGTCACAAACCGTCGGCCCGACGTACCGATGTGCTAAATTTAGCACAACGTGGGCAGCGGATGCAGTTTTACAACGCATCCGCTGCCCATTGTGATGAGCAGGGAGGAGGGGGGCGGAGTTTTGGCGGCGCATGCGCTGTCGAAAATGGCGGACACGTCGCACAAAAAAACTTTACATTGAACTTTTTTTTTGCCGACGGTCCGCCACAACATGACGCATCCGTCACACGATGGATGCGACGTGTGGCCATACGTCGCAATGCGTCGGTAATGCAAGTCTATGGAGAAAAAATGCATCCTGCGGGCAACTTTGCAGGATGCGTTTTTTCTCCAAAATGACGCATTGCGACGTAGCCCAAACAACGGAAGTGTGAAAGTAGTCTAACGAGTATACTCGCTCATCACTAATTTGCTGGCGTCGGTGGGCCCTTCACTAGCCAGTCCCGGTTGCGGTGGCGACCTCTGTGGTGGTAGTTACACCCCTAAGTATATATACAGTATATAGTTTATATGTGTATTATTATTTTTCTGAGGAAGTTAGATATCTTTATAGAGCCTTGCTACATCCTGTTGTTGAGATGAAGTGGCTCCTAGGACTCTAGCAACTTTGATTATCTCCAATTTTAGTGATATATTTGAAATAGAGAACCCCCATCTAGCGAGGCAGGTTTGGGTGGACAATTCAGTTCCAGTCCAGCCCTCCGGGAACTTATCTGACAAAGAAAGTATTGTCCAAAGCAAACAACGCCATTAGGCAGATAAATTACTTCTTCCTTGAGCTGTAAGAAAATTTTGCAGGAGACTGAGATGAGGGGAGAGAAAACCAGAGAGTGCTACATAAGTGCAATAAATGACATGTAGAAAACAATCGTGATACAAATATATGTATATATGCTCACCTGTGGTAGTTGTGCAGTATAGGCACAACGCTATGTAGCAATTTGATCCCAAATGGAGATTCAACCTTGTGGTATACTGCCCTTCCGAATGGGGTGGAGTTGTGGTGGTCATGTTGCATTCACAGCTTCTTCCTTGAGCTGCCTTTGCTATACTTTCCCTTCCCACCTTACCTGCTTTTCCCTCTGGATTTAATGATTATTTGTGATTTATATTACCCTGTTACACACTTTATACACTAACAGTGATTGTTTATTTATCCTTTACATCACCAATACTTGTTATTGCTTAAAGAAGCACTTGCATCAAAATTTTCATTCTCTTAATATATTGCAATCATTATATTACTATATACAGTAGCAATGTGTACTTACAATTGCTCATTTTGACTTTCTACCCAGTTAATGCTCCTCTTTTCCATTAGGTCTATGACATCACATGACAAGCAAAATCCTTCTAAGCTCTATGTAGCAAAAGGAAGTCTTTTTCCCCTGCATGAGTCATCATTAGAACTGCAATTCTACATCATTGCAAAATCCCAATCAAACTCCATTTCCTCCTTGAGCTCCTGACCCAGCAGCTCCCTCCTCCTCCTTTCAGGGACTTTTGCAGTGACTTATGCAGGGAAAGAGACTTTCTGTTTCTACGTAGAGCATAGAAAGAGTCAGCTTGTCAGTTTTTAATCACGTGATGTAATAAGAGAAGAATGAGCTGTGTAGAAAGTCAAAATGAGCAATTGTAAGTACATAGTGACATATTACATAATGATTGCAATATATTAAGAGGATACAGCCCTATTTCACCCACTATAGGTTATAACTGAGGGATGCCACTGCCTGTTTCCTATTATCTTATCATTTATTCATTTATTTTGATTACTTGTCATTTTACTTGATGCCCTGTATAAAAAAATAAAATAAGAAAATACATTTTAATATTATTATTATTATTAGATAACACCTCAAAAGACAGTAAAGGTCAGAATACTGGATGATTTAATCTTCTTGTAAGAAAATTACATTTGGACAATGACTGGTGCTGAAGACCAACTCTGTTTCCCATAAGTAAAAGGGATTTTTTAATGTCGAAATCAAGATGCAGGAATTCTGGGAATATTTTGCTCCTTTCAGGCCGGTCCTGGAATATTTCAAGGTAACAATATATCTTCACAGCAATATAAACTGAAGTAGAACAAATGACAATGATAATCCATCGCTTTGCAGTTTCCTGTGTAGTGTCATACACTGTAACCAAATAAAGCACGGTCTCACAATTTTTCACATCCAAGCTGCAGGGTGGATAATACATTCTTATTTTTCCTTTTATTTTTCTTCAATAATTTGTATTTAAAGGCTACAATTAAGGCAATGTTTCATTTTTGCTCCTCCCATTTTTCCAAGAGAATCTGCTTTTTTATTTTTCTGTTAAGATAGTCATATGAGGGCTTGTTTTTTTGAGGTATTCATTGTACTTTTAAATTAAATCATCCAATTTACCATACAATGTACTGAAAAACTAAAAATTAGAAGCGGGATGAAATTGAGAAAAAAAATGCAATTCCACCATTGTTTTTTGGGTTTTATTTATCATATTGCAGCAAACACTCAATAATCAGAGAAAATTGTTACTGGGTCATGCGGTGCGGACACCTGCAGGAGAAAGAACGCAGCATTTACACTACGTGTGAAAACGGCCTCAGCATTACATTTTTATTACATCTTTGTATGGGTTTAGGAAGCCCACTTCCACAAATACTCTTCTACATGCGTCGTCACAGCATCCTAGACATCTTATCCGAAATATTCCTACTGGCCAATTATTGAGAGCCCAAAGGATATGCTCAAATGAGTCTAACTTCGTAAGGCAAGCGGAAGATCTACAACAACGGTTCTTGGACCGTAGCTATCAGCCCCGATATATTCGGCAAGCATACAGACGAGCACTTAGGAGTAACAGGACTGCTTTACTAAACAAACAACCAGGAAAACCTATAAATGATACTAAGGTAAGATGTATTCTTGACTTTCATTCCAGAAGTGACGAAGTTCATGAGATTTTGGCTAAACATTGGCATATTCTGAGACTAGACAATACCATCGCCAAAATTATCGATATTGCTCCGTCTGTTACATTCAGAAGAGCCAATAATCTCCGAGACAAATTGGTTCATAGTCACTATACCAAGGAGCATGATAAATAGCCTACAACCTGCAGTAACCACTGATCGACCAAACCGCTGCATGACCATCTCTACCCTCACCTACTGTATTCTCACCCATCCCTTGTAGATTGTGAGCCTTCGCGGGCAGGGTCCTCATTCCTCCTGTACTAGTTATGACTTGTATTGTTTAAGATTATTGTACTTGTTTTTATGTATACCCCTCCTCACATGTAAAGCGCCATGGAATAAATGGCGCTATAACAATAAATAATAATAATACCTCTTTAACTCAAGGGGCCCCAGTTGGGGGTGCACCATTTGCGTTAAATGTGTGGCATGTAGAAATATCTTGACAGTCAAGGATTTTGTGGATTCCTCTAACCAGAAAAAATACGTCATCACACAATGCATTAGTTGTACCACTAAAGGGGTTATTTACTATGGTACATGCCCGTGTAACCTTATCTATATCGGTATGACATCAAGAGAACTGCGGCGGCGTGTTCGTGAACACATTCTTGACATTGAAGCCGCTAGGGAGGTGGAAGACATTTCCACTCTGAAGACAATCCCATGCCACTTCAGGGTGGTCCATGGATGTGATTCATCTAAATTCATGGTCAGAGGCATCGATAGGGTGTTCCCAGGAAAAAGGGGGGGGGGGGTAATTGGAAAAGGATCCTCGCACAAAGGGAATCATTGTGGATTTTCAATCTTAATACAATTACTCCTCATGGTCTGAATGACCACAAAAGCTTGGTCCCCTTCCTGCCTATAAAATAGTCTAGTTGGGATCTAGCATAGTTGGGGCATATGTGCATTTATATCAGCTCCTGTGCTGGTCTCTGGTGGATAGTTTCTCTGGTGGGGGTCCTGTTCTCGCCTTTTCTCGAGTTGACGGTTAGGCAGGTATTAGCTTATGTGTATGCATGCATACATTTTAATTATTATTTTGTTTTATGTCGGTTGGGTATTTGTTGTATGCATGTGGTTGTGTATTTAACAATATGCTTTTTGGTTATTTTGTTAGTCTTCTGTTTGTGGGTAACGTGCATTTTTTATTAATTTTTGTTTCTTTACACTTTTGTGTTTTTCTTTTTTGCAGAGGCTCATTTGTGATTGTTGTTCTTTCACTTTCCCCTTATTTTGGATCTTGAGATGACTTTACCAGTATCATCATAAAGACGTTGCATACTGTACAGACGCATTGGTACATTCATAATTTGGTTATGTTATGCTGTTAGATACATATTGTTAATTTTAGTAACTGTGGCACTTCCTGTCATGTTTTGCGATATTTACCTGTTCACTCATTATTGTGCCATGTGTTGGCATAATTTAATTTACTATATTTTTCTCATTATTTCTTCTAAGTTGTTTTTCTTACTTCTATTATCATGTTTTATTGTTTTGTGTCACCTATTTTGTTGTAAAATTATTAGTTTTTGGTAGGATTTAATATAATTCTTTTTAGCGTGTTCGCTAATCATGCTTTCTTCCGGATGTACCTGTTGGATTTGAACTCGCATGCTCCTGGGACTCCAAGGAGGATGTTGGTCGTCGTTGCTCCGTGTGCTATACAGCCTTTTGCTTGAGCCACTATTCTGGGTTTATATTATGGGTAAAAAAAACGTCCTTTCCCCCTGTGATGTTTTGGTAGTCGTAGTGGTCCTTTAAATATCGCATTTCTAAGTTTGTTTCGAGTGGTGTTTTTGATAAATTTGTGTTATAGCTATGGCCGATGCGTGCCCGCTATGGCGTGGGGACGGTGTGCTTTATTCTGTCTCCATGCAATGACGGACACGTTTGATAGATGTTTTGGTGTATTCACATTTTTATCACGTCATTTTCATTTTTTCACTTTACATTTTAATTGTTTGCCTCTATTGTCATGCATCTTCGTATTCACTTGTTATTTATTATTGTGCAAAGGGTTGGCATACGTTGCCTTTATAAGTTGTGCCTTTCACTCATATTTTTCTTTTTTATTCATATTGTATTTATTATTTATTTATTTATTTCACATTGCACATAGTATATTTAGTCATTAATGATTAGTTTTTTTGTAGGATTTAATAATTAAAAAATTGTTTTAGTATAATCTCCCATTATGTTTTCTGCTGGACTTGAGCTTGCGTGTTTCTGGGATTCCATGGAGGATGTGTGTCGCCTGTATCCCGTGTGCTATTCAGTCTGGAGCTTATGCTAACATTCTGGATCTATATGATGGATAAGGACGTCCTTCCCCCTTTCCGTGACGTGGAGTGACTCATCTCCATGGCAATGTGTTCGGAGGCGGGTCTTTCCCGCTCACGTGACTGGAGCTCCATCACTATGACTACAGCAGTACACGGACTTACAGGAGCAGGAAACAAATGGAGATACCCCAGAAGTGATTGCCTGATTAGCGACATTAGTGTTTTATTAGGATGTTTAATTTATCATTTATCTATCTTTATGTATATACTAGCTGAAGAGCCCGGCGTTGCCTGGGCATAGTAAATATCTGTGGTTAGTTATAGCACCTCACTTCTCTTATTTTCCCATCACGCCTCTCATTTTCCCAATCACATCTTTCATTTTCCCCCTCACATCTCTCATTTTCTCCCTCACACCTCTCATTTTCTCCCTCACTCCTCTCATTCCCCCCTAACACTTGTCATTTCAACCTCACATCTGTCATTTTCTGATCACTCCACTATTTTTCCTCACTCCTCTCATTTTGCACTCACACCTTTTCATTTTCACCTCACACCTCTCATTTTCACCTCATCACCTCAGTATATACATGTTTGTCATCTCCCTTATATATAGTATACATCTGTATGTCATCTCCTGTATATAGTATATACCTGTATGTCATCTCCCCTGTATATAGTATATACCTGCTGTGTGTCATCTCCCCTATATATAGTATATACCTGAATGTCATCTCCTTCTATATATAGTATATACCTGTATGTCATCTCCTCCTGTATATAGTATATACCTGTGTGTCATCTCCCCTGTATATAGTATATATCTGAGTGTCATCTCCTCCTGCATATAGTATATACCTGCATGTCATCTTCTATATATAGCATATACCTGTATGTCATCTCCTCCTGTATATAGTATATACCTGTGTGTCATCTCCCCTGTATATAGTATATATCTGAGTGTCATCTCCTCCTGCATATAGTATATACCTGCATCTCATTTTCTATATATAGCATATACCTGTATGTCATCTCCTCCTGTATATAGTATATACCTGTATGTCATCTCCTCCTGTATATATATGTACCTATATGTCATCTCCTCCTCTATATAGTATATACCTGTGTGTCATCTCTCCTGTATATAGTATATACCTGTGTGTCATCTCCTCCTGTATTAGACCTCGTTCACACGTTATTTGCTCAGTATTTTTACCTCAGTATTTGTAAGCTAAATTGGCAGCCTGATAAATCCCCAGCCAACAGGAAGCCCTCCCCCTGGCAGTATATATTAGCTCACACATACACATAATAGACAGGTCATGTGACTGGCAGCTGCCGTATTTCCTATATGGTGCAATTGTTGTAGTTTGTCTGCTTATTAATCAGATTTTTATTTTTGAAGGATAATACCAGACTTGTGTGTGTTTTAGGGCGAGTTTCGTTTGTCAAGTTGTGTGTGTTGAGTTGCGTGTGGCGACATGCATGTAGCGACTTTTGTGAGATGAGTTTTGTGTAGCAACATGCGTGTAGCAACTTTTTGTGTGTCGAGTTGCATGTGACAGGTTAGTGTAGCAAGTTGTGTGCAGCAAGTTTTGCGCATGGCGAGTTTTGCGCGTGGCGAGTTTTATGTCTGGTGCCTTTTGAGTATGTGCAAGTTTTGTGTGAGGCAACTTTTGCATGTGTTGCAACTTTTGTGCATGTGGCAATTTTTCCGCGTGTGCAAGTTTTGCGTGTGGCGAGTTTTTCATGAGGAGAATTTTGCACTTGTGGCGAGTTTTGCAAGAGCCTAGTTTTTGCATGTGGCGAGTTCTGCGCCTGGCGAGTTTTGAGTGGCGACTTTTGTGTTTTGACTTTTATGTGGCGAGGTTGGTGTATTTGTGGTGAAATGTGTGCTGAGGGTAATATGTGTTCAAGCACGTGGTAGTGTGTGGCACATTTTGTGTGTGTTCATATCCCCGTGTGTGGTGAGTATCCCATGTCGAGGCCCCACCTTAGCAACTGTACGGTATATACTCTTTGGCGCCATCGCTCTCATTCTTTAAGTCCCCCTTGTTCACATCTGGCAGCTGTCAATTTGCCTCCTACACTTTTCCTTTCATTTTTTCCCATTATGTAGATAGGGGCAAAATTGTTTGGTGAATTGGAAAGCGCGGGGTTAAAATTTCACCTCACAACATAGCCTATGACGCTCTCGTGGTCCAGACGTGTGACTGTGCAAAATTTTGTTGCTGTAGCTGCGACGCTTCCAACACTTTTCCTTTCACTTTTTCCCCATTATGTAGATAGGGGCAAAATTGTTTGGTGAATTGGAAAGCGCGGGGTTAATATTTCACCTCACAACGTAGCCTATGACGCTCTCAGGGTCCAGACGTGTGACTGTGCAAAATTTTGTTGCTGTAGCTGCGACGCTTCCAACACTTTTCCTTTCACTTTTTTCCCCATTATGTAGATAGGGGCAAAATTGTTTGGGGAATTGGAACGCGCGGGGTTAAAATTTCACCTCACAATATAGCCTATGACGCTCTCGGGGTCCAGACGTGTGACTGTGCAAAATTTTGTGGCTGTAGCTGTGACGGTGCAGATGCCAATCCCGGACATACACACACACACACACACACACACACACACACACACACACACACACACACACACACACACACATTCAGCTTTATATAGTAGATTAGATGTTTTGGACAATGCGTCTGTGGTTTGCATATCTCATAAAGGTCTTTTTTTGGGGTATAGTATCAGAGAGTCAATGTGCCTCTCTGTCATTGGCCAATGACAACCATAAAAGGGCCTCCTTTCCAGTTACCCACCACCACTGGACGAAGCTTTCCTGAGCGAAACGTGCGTCGGGTGTCGTGGGTCCCTGGCTGGTGGTTTATACTGGGTAAATATGTTCCCTTTACTTGCTTTTTTCTAATGCTGTTATTATATCCTCTGATGCTTCGGCTTACAATGATCCTGAACCCTTAAAAACGTTACTATTTGTTGATATATTATATTTATTCCTAGCTGGTACTTTGCACCTTATCTTTATATAAATTATTATTTTATCATATATATGCACTGGCTTTGGGTTCATTGTCATTGACGGCTGTGGTATCAGGTGTATTATTAATGTTTTATATATAAGTCCTTTGAACATGTGATTACTTTGCTGTCATTATGATGATGCTGATATTGTGAAGGTTACTCCATATTGACTGTTACCACTTTTTCCAGCCATACCTTGTGGTTTTTCTGTATTTTTTGGTTCCCCTTGGTTATGCATGGTATTTACTTGATTGATTTTATTGGTGTTATAATAAAATTTATAGATTTTATTATTTTTTCGCTTAGTGCTTTTTCTTTGGTGTATTTTGGGTTTTATAGAGGAAAAATATCATTTGCACAATTTTTTTACGTCATTTTACAATCCCCCAAAATAATTTAATCGTTATGTTGTACGGATCATTATGATTACAGGGACACCAAATATGTCTGTTATTTGCTGACTTGTGATATTTATTATTACTATTAATATAATTATTGTGGAAAGGTCTTTCTGATGAAGGATTTTCCATGAGAGAAAATAAAGAAAATGCAATTTCATTGATTTTAATAATTCTCCCAGGAAAGCTAATTCCAGTTCTGGCAAAATTTGTGATGCATATTTTTTACAGATCAGTGCACCCTAGGCACTGTGAAAATAAGATCTGAATTCTCTTGCATTGTTGCCCCCATAACCCAGGCCTTTGTTATCTCTAGGAAGGAGATCAAAGATACCAAAAATTGCCCAAAACAAGTGAAAATTAAATAAAAATAGATAAAAAACCTAATATTAACATATAAATATTCCTTACGTATTCCCTTCTCTGTGCATAAATCTATTTGCAGACAGGGTGAATCCAGCCCTGGATAGCTTACCCTTTCTACCTTCATTAAATGAATATTAGATGCATGTATGTTAAATTGCAAGAGGACCTCCAATAGTTTATTTTTGCATTTCACATTCCCAATTTGTTTTCTGCTCGGTTGCAGCCATCCTGGAATTTACATAATGTGAAATGACATCCAGGGCACTGGAAAGAAAAAAAAAAAAAACGAATGCGCCCTTTCCAGCAGCCTGTGGCCGGCTGAACTGTTAAAGACGTTTCTTCAGGTTCTTCAGGTTGCAAGAATCATCATGAGATTGTAAAAAATGCCTTCTACCGTCTCCAGTCTAAATAACAATGTTAATAGAAATAATTCACTGGTAACACATCGCAAATATAGAAATAATTACACGTAAAAAAAAAAAAAATTTCAGATCCAAACAATTCAGCAGATGATATTTTGTAAATCAGCAAAATGTTAATGCACCTTCCAGCTGCCAGTTGTAGTTTCTACCTAACCTGGTTTGATGCTTATCTGTCCTAACATACCATATTTTCTGATGTTTAGTTCCTGACCTCAGGATATATTTTGACCACCCGTTTTCTTATTTTGTTCCTGACTTTGTCCTCCTGGTAACAACCCAGCTTTATGACCCGGCTCGCTCCAACGGCCAGCAACGACTCCGTGAACATAACCCAGAGGGCCCTTGATAAGTCCATATCCCAGCATGGGGCTAAAACGTTAAGGCCAAAGTGCTACACTAAGTGGCTCGTGCAAAGCCTGTCCATGGAAGCTCTATTAAGAGCTGCCAGGCTACCATGAACAGAGCTCAATTACAATGTTATACTGTGGATCTCTTTTTGGTTACGTTGAGATATTTGTGGAAAAATTTCCTGCCAATATTTCTTTGGCTTCTGGGCAGATTTGGGTGAGGGTAACAACAT
Source organism: Ranitomeya imitator (assembly GCF_032444005.1). Classification (NCBI taxonomy): domain Eukaryota; kingdom Metazoa; phylum Chordata; class Amphibia; order Anura; family Dendrobatidae; genus Ranitomeya; species Ranitomeya imitator. The sequence goes on from NC_091286.1 coordinate 580,772,286, forward strand.
GTAGTGATTGGGTTGCCTGTTTGAGTTGAGCTGGGCTGCAGTTGCCGAGGGAAAACTTGTCTTTTGTCCAGTAACTGGTGGGTTATTGGTTGAAGGTATCCAGACGACTCCCCATTTTGTGTATAAAAGGGGGTACATTGGAATACTGGGTTTGTGAGCTCAAGTTCTGGTCCTGGGGCTCTATCCAGCTGGATATATTACTGTAAATTTCTACTTTCTATTTTACATTTCTTTATTGGAAGGACAGTTAAGTTTCTCGCAATACGCGAGTGGATATAGAAATTATATCTTTATATCTGGTAGTTTGTATGAGACTTTGACTAAACTAGATATACTGCATATTAGTAGTTTACTGGTTATATTAGTTGCTCAAAGTTTCAAATAATCTTTAATAAAGACATGTTGGCGGAATACCTCCACTAAAGTTCATTGTCTATGTGTCTTAATTTATTTGTTATTTATAATGTTTAGTTTAGTTTGACAACTGGGTAATACCAGTCCCATGTGCTCCCACTTGCACTCTGGCATTGTCCAAATGTTGATGAACTTTATTTTTTTCAGCCGGCTTTCAGTCATACAGTATACTGTGAGCGGAGGGTGTCAGTGCCCTGGCATTTTGACTAACAGCCCTGCACTGATGCACTACAGAACAGACTGTGAGTCAAAATGCCAGGGCATAGCATAGTTTCAGTATTACAGACTCCACTCTAATTCTGCCTGTATGACTACAAGCAGGTAGAATAAAGATCATTTTCTCCCAGGTGCCACACTTTCAGTACAGCGGCTAACCATGTTTCTAACACTATATTTGAAGGGTAATAGCATTATCCAACCTGACAAGTTTCTTTTAAAGGGGTTGTCTGGTCACAAGATATTGATGACCTACCCCGGGGTTAGGTCTTCAATATCACAATATCAATCAATGTGAATCCGGGACTCGGCACCCCCACTGGTCAGCTCATATAAGCTCCGCAGGCAGCTGGATGTACACATATTCAACAGAGCAGACAGATGGGAGTGTTGGACCAAATTTACCTAGATCTGCCATATACATATCACATTATTATTATTATTATTATTATTTATTATTATAGCGCCATTTATTCCGTGGCGCTTTACATGTGAGGAGGGGTATACATAATAAAACAAGTACAATAATCTTGAAAAATACAAGTCACAACTGGTACAGGAGGAGAGAGGACCCTGCCCGCGAGGGCTCACAATCTACAAGGGATGGGTGAGGATACAGTAGGTGAGGGTAGAGCTGGCCGTGCAGCGGTTTGGTCAATCGGTGGTTACTGCAGGTTGTAGGCTTGTCGGAAGAGGTGGGTCTTCAGGTTCTTTTTGAAGGTTTCGATGGTAGGCGAGAGTCTGATATGTTGTGGTAGAGCATTCCAGAGTAGGGGGGATGCACGAGAGAAATCTTGTATGCGATTGTGGGAAGAGGAGATAATAGGGGAGTAGAGAAGGAGATCTTGTGAGGATCGGAGGTTGCGTGCAGGAAAGTACCGGGAGACGAGGTCACAGATGTATGGAGGAGACAGGTTGTGGATGGCTTTATATGTCATGGTTAGGCTTTTGTACTGGAGTCTCTGGGTGATGGGGAGCCAGTGCAGGGATTGACAGAGGGGAGAGGCCGGGGAATAGCGGGGGGACAGGTGGATTAGTCGGGCAGCAGAGTTTAGAATAGATTGGAGGGGTGCAAGAGTGTTAGAGGGGAGGCCACAGAGCAGGAGGTTACAGTAGTCAAGGCGGGAGATGATGAGGGCATGGACTAGGGTTTCTGCAGATTCTTGGTTTAGGAATGTGCGGATCCGTGAAATATTTTTGAGTTGGAGGCGGCAGGAAGTGGAAAGGGTTTGGATATGTGGTTTAAAGGAGAGATCAGTGTCAAGGATTACCCCAAGACAGCGGGCTTGTGGGACGGGGGAGAGTGGGCAGCCGTTTACTGTAATGGATAGGTTCGTTGGGGAGATCGCGTGAGATGGGGGAAAGATGATGAATTCTGTTTTGTCCATGTTAAGTTTTAGAAATCTAGTGGAGAAGAAGGATGAAATAGCAGACAGACATTGAGGGATTCTGGTTAGTAGGGAGGTGATATCTGGTCCAGAGATGTAGATCTGTGTGTCGTCAGCATAGAGATGATACTGAAAGCCGTGAGATTCTATGAGCTGTCCCAGGCCAAAGGTGTAGATGGAGAAGAGCAGGGGTCCTAGAACTGAACCTTGCGGGACTCCGACAGATAGGGGGCGAGGTGAGGAGGTGGTGTGTGAGTGGGAGACGCTGAATGTACGGTCAGTTAGGTATGATGAGATCCAGGATAGGGCCAATTCTGTGATGCCAAGGGATGAGAGGGTCTGCAGCAGCAGGGAATGGTCCACTGTGTCAAAGGCAGAGGACAGGTCCAGGAGGAGGAGGACAGAGTAGTGTCGCTTGCTCTTGGCGGTTAATAGGTCATTGGTGACCTTAGTTAGGGCAGTTTCAGTGGAGTGGTGTGACCGGAAGCCTGATTGAAAGCGGTCGAAGAAGGAGCAGGAAGATAGATGGGAGGACAGTTCAATATGGACATGTTGTTCCAGTAGTTTTGAGGCAAAGGGGAGAAGTGATATAGGGCGATAGCTAGATACAGAGGATGGGTCAAGAGAGGGCTTTTTGAGGATAGGTGTGATTGTGGCATGTTTAAAGCTTGAGGGGAAAATGCCAGTTGTTAGTGATAGGTTAAAGAGATGGGTTAGGGTTGGGATGAAGACTGTGGTGAGGTTTGGGATGAAGTGGGATGGGAGTGGGTCAAGTGCACAGGTGGTGAGATGCGATCTTGAGAGTAGAGTGGAGAGTCCGTCTTCTGTAATGGTGGAGAAGTTGGTTTTGGAGGTGGAGGGCTGGGTAGTTGGGAGGAAGGGTTCTGGGGGTTGCTTACTAAAATTGTCTCTGATGTTCTCAATTTTCTGCTTGAAAAATGAGGCGAAGTCTTCAGCTGAGATGAGTGGGGAGGGAGGAGGTGCTGGGGGACGGAGGAGAGAGTTGAAGGTGTTGAATAACTGTTTGGGGTTGTGAGACAGGGAGGATATGAGAGATGAGAAGTAGGTTTGTTTTGCTGTGGCGAGCATGGTTTTGAAAGCAGTGAGGGACTGTTTGAATGTGATGAAGTGCTCGATGGAGTGGGATCTTTTCCATCTGCGCTCAGCAGCTCTGGAAGCTCGCCTCAGTTCTTTTGTCATGCTGGTGTGCCAGGGTTGTCTGTTGATTTTGCGAGCTTTGGTATGTGTGAGAGGGGCAAGAGATTCCAAAGCTGCAGCTATTGTGGTGTTATATAGAGTGGCAGCATCATCCGCATTGTGTAGGGAGCTTATGTCTGTGAGAGGGAGGAGGGATTCAGAGAGTGAGTGAAGATCAAGGTGTTTAAGATTTCTGCGAGGGTGTGAGAGTTTGTGGGGTGGGGGTTGTAGACAAGGAGTGGAAAGGGAAGAGAATGTAAGTAGGTTGTGGTCAGAAAGAGGAAGAGGTGAGTTTGAGAGGTTAGATAGGGAGCAGAGGCGGGTGAGAATGAGGTCCAGTGTGTGACCATCTTTGTGGGTGGCTGTAGAAGACCATTGAGTGAGGCCAAAGGAGGAAGTGAGAGATAGAAGTTTAGTGGCAGCTGAGAGGGAAGTGTCAATGGGGATGTTGAAGTCGCCCATGATGATAGTGGGGATGTCAGCGGCGAGGAAGTGGAGTAGCCAGGTGGTGAAGTGGTCGAAGAAGGTGGTGGCTGGCCCTGGGGGACGGTAGATGACAGCCAGTTGGAGGTTGGAGGGGGAGTAGATGCGCACAGAGTGCACCTCAAAGGAAGGGAGGATAACAGAGGGTGGCAGTGGGATTGGGGTGAAGGAGCAGTTATCTGACAGGAGAAAACCAACTCCTCCGCCATGCTTGCTGCTGGGGCGGGGTGTGTGAGAAAGGTGGAAGCCACCGTAAGAGAGTGCCGCAGGGGAGGCTGTGTCAGAAGGGGTGAGCCAGGTTTCAGTGATGCCGAGGAAGGAGAGTTTGTTATTGATAAAGAGGTCATGGATAAATGGAAGTTTATTGCAGACAGAGCGTGCGTTCCATAGTGCTCCAGATAGGGAAATTGGGGGAGTGGGGGCAGGATGAATGGGTATGAGGTTACTGTGGTTGCGAGGACGTGTAGAGGATCGTGGCAGGGGATTAGAAATGAGTGTGGGGATGTGGTGAGGAGGGCCAGGATTTGGGGATATGTCGCCAGCAATGAGGAGCAGCAGACAGAGCGTTAGAAGGTGTGAGCTGGATAGGTCATGATGTGGCCGTGTGTGCCTGGCGAGAAAGGATTGTATGTGGAGGAATAGTTCTGTGGAGGAGGTGAGATGACTGGGGAGGATGGAGGGAGAAATGACTAGTTCTTTACTGGGTGGAGGGACTACAGGAGATAGGAAGAAATAGAGTAGTATGGGGGTGAATGTGAAAAGAAACCGAAACATTATAGTGGTTTTCTATTCCTTTACCTTCCAGTCAATTCCAGTCCAATTCTAGTCTAATTCATAGCAATTAAAAAACTGCAATTGAAAAATGCAATTTCTAAGATGGTCAGACACGTCTGGTCAGACTCATGGCTATGAATTTATGGGCACCTAAGGGCTCACAGCTGAGAGGGAGGATGTGGGCGTGTGTGTCTAGAGCACATGTTCACAGTTAAGCCAGGTCATAAAGAGGGGGTGGGGTAGATGGCCACTCAGGTATGCAAGCAAGAAGCAAGGGAAGTGAAATACGAATGGATAGAAAACAATGGGTAAGCAAAGCATACCAGGTGGGAATTATATGCAGTTCACATAAACACACATTGCAGGAAAGGCAGAGTAGATGGACAGCAGCATACCAGGTGGGAATTATATGCAGTTCACATAAACACACATTGCAGGAAAGGCAGAGTAGATGGACAGCAGCATACCAGGTGGGAATTATATGCAGTTCACATAAACACACATTGCAGGAAAGGCAGAGTAGATGGACAGCAGCATACCAGGTGGGAATTATATGCAGTTCACATAAACACACATTGCAGGAAAGGCAGAGTAGATGGACAGCAGCATACCAGGTGGGAATTATATGCATATCACATGCCTATAGCCAGCTTTAAGGCACCTATACACAACAGACTAAAGTCTGCAGAACCCACTGAGACTACCATAGTCCAATGTGTATGCGGACCCCAACTCTCCACCCACAGATGATGTTGGGGTAGATTAGAGTCAGGCAGTTTGAATTTTAATGCCCGATCCTTTGGTTCTTCAGGAGATTAGCGTGACCTAGCAGAGGGGTTTCTCCACTTAGAAAAGACACAGACGCTCGGCCAAGTGGAATGATCATGGGCACGGGGAAGTCAGGAGAGATAGCTGATATATTCAATATTTATGGCCAGTTTTACCCTGGTCTATTTTTTAGTCCTGACAGAATTACAGCTCTGAAGTCTTATCTGTCCATTTACTTTGGCAATGGACTTGCATTTGACAGGTCTCGGAGAATTGAAAGGCTTTTGTTTACAATGTTTCATTAACAAGTTCAGAAGGATGAAGCTTCCTCAGTAAATGGCCCCAAGCATTACTTTTCCATAGATCTCTGATTCAATTTACAGATTAAAACTACTTTATAAAACAAATGAGTCGTGTTACAGTCATAGTCAGGAAACACATAAAACCATCATAGCGTTTGCTTGGAGATGGAATACAGAGCACTGTCTGTCTGCATTTTATTTTGTATATTGTTTTTTTGCACTTGCAGTAACTCCCCAAGAAGTATACACTTTAAAGGGTTTGTCCAGTACAGAAAAAGGTTTCACGAAGGTTTAACTGATTTAAAACAATAAACAAAGAAATCCTCACCAATCCCCCACAACACGGGATTGGTGAGGGTGAGTAACGCTTTGTTATTTTTTTAGCCAGTCTAAGCACTTCAAAATAAATTATCTACGATGGACAACTCTTTTAATTAATTATTGTGTTTTGTATAGGAAACCCTTAGGCTATGTTCCCACAATGTTTTTGTTGAGTTTTTTTGAAAAAATGCAAGTAACATATTTTATTTAATGGGTACAGAAATGCTGCAGAAAATCTGCAACATCAAAAGCTCATCTTCGGAAAGTAACCTTATAATGAGCCCCCTATGGGTTCATATTACACGCAAATTAAGGTGTTGCACCAATTTTCTAATACATGTGGTGGATTTTATATAAAAAACGTATTCAGAAGTAATGTACATTATGAGTAATCTATCTCTTTCTGGAAGGTCCGACACATCTGTATTTTAAAGTGACAGTCTGTTGGTTTCAGTAGGTGTGATGTGATGCTGGAACCTTGTTCCAGGTTCCTCTGCAGATCACACCAAATGCTTATTTTCTTCAGCACCAGGGGGTACCCTATATTCCGTTTAATTTTGGGAACCCTTCAAAGAATAATTGTTCAAAACAGGCTCCTTTGTAAATGTCAAGAGACAGCAAAAATCTTAAAGAGGCTTCTCACCTTGCTGTAAATCACTAGATAACTTATGTGGGGGATAGGGTCTGAACTCTTCACTCATTGGTATCACGCTCAATGTGCAGAAACTCCGATAATTCAGATTCCATGTGTGCTCCATTCTGTTGGAGGACAACACTCTCTGTTGGTTTTCTTCCTACCTCTTTAACTGCTCATTATGTGTCCCATTGGCTGACTCTTCTTCATCTTGTCCCTTCCCTTGCGGGTAGGGTTCTTCAGGGATCGATCATAGGTCCTCTTATGTTCTCTCCTTACACAGCCCATAATGGTTCACCAGATTTAGCTTTCACTTCCATTATTGTACTCATGACATCTACTTCTCATGACATCATTCCAAACTAGCACAAAATGTCTGTGGCGTTCTGTTCACAGTTCTACATCATGTCCTCTCTTCACACTAAACTACATTTTCAGGTCCTAGGCCACATGCCCGCCATCTTGGGGTAATGTTTGTGCAGCGCCCCAGGGTCTGGGTCGTTGCAGTAATGTCATTATCCTCTATGGGAGAGTGATGTTACGTTTGGAGGCAAAGAAAGACAACTGAATCCAGGTATCACAAACATGCAACACATGTTCGCACTCCAGGCCACCAGGGGGACCTCTGCTCCTATTTATTAAGGCACTCCTCACACTTAGGTAAAACTGGTTGTCTGGTGAGGAAGTTAGGCAGTTGCTGGCTGAGCTTCGCTCAGTTAGTTGGTCCCTGACAGGGGTGGGATCCTGTCAGAAGTTGAGACAGAAGGACACGGAGCTGTGCCTGCCCTAAGTGCGGCAGCTTCTAGAAAGAGTCACTGAAGGAGAACTGTATTGTAGAGAGGATGAAGAAGTCATAGCAAAGGAGTGGATATCAGAGGAGTTCTGCCCTTCACAGGCTGCCTCCTTCTGAGCCGCAGGATCCCGGTAGCCGGAACACCGAGGGAGCAACGATCCTTTATACCTTGCTCCAGAGACCGGCAGGACAGCTAATTTCATGTTACCTGGCCGCCCTACACCCAGGAGGCAAGGTGGCACCCCTTAGAGGCTGGGGCATGATAGAGTCCCTGGAAAATGCCTCAAGCCACCAGTCCTACGGGTTTGTTCTATCCATCTGGGGGACAGAGAGAGAGACATAACATCTACAACATCTGTGAGGACCTTATGAGAAGCATAGCAGTAAGGTACTATAACACCACGGCGCTAGAGGAAGGCTACTGATTTCTACCTGGACAAGGGAACTCTGGATTTGCCTCCAAACTGGCCGGACTCTGCCTGCCCTGTGGTCTGGTACCCTGGATTGTGGATGCTGAAGCCTTCAGTAAAAGGTAAAGAGACTAACCTTGTGTCCTCATTCTTCACTGCGCCTCTCACCATCCACCATCTACACACTGGGAAGCCCTGGGGATACACTTCACCTGTGGGAAGGTATACCATCTAGCTGCATTAACATCACCCCAGTGGACCCCAAAGCAGCGTCGGTCACCCTTACCGAATACCACAGGTGGTGTCACAAACATTCCCCTTAAAGACCTTTCCCTTTTCCACGGACGTTCCAAGAGCCACAGACCGGGTCAGCCACCGTGACATCCCCCTGTGAACCGAATGACCCGGTACCCCGCCGGCCTTGGGGGTGCTCCAAACCTTTTGGCGTCACGAACAGGATTAACTTAAGCCTGAAAATTGGGTCATGTGTGCCTAAAGACTGTGCCAGAATCGTGCTTGAACTGTGATTTATTGAAGGACTGTGTATTGCAAAAGACCGCCGAAATTCCCACCAAAACCGCCGCCATTACATCGCCACGAGGAGCGCAGGAGAAGAACAAGGGCGTACCGTCGTGGGCGTGAACAAACTGAGAAGCGCGAAAAATAATGGCCGCCCACTCTAAGTACTACTGTACCATGCAGACATGTCCATCAGCAGCAGAGATCCACCTCCTGATCCTAAATGGCGGAAGAAAGAGAAAGAAGAAGAAGCTCTGCCCCCCAGGGAGAGAGCGGGAAAGGGATTAGGACCCAGCAAGAAGGAACATGGAGGACAAGATGGCGAGTGGCCAGGACTCGGAGCGTGGGGTGGAAGCCGAAGACTCCCCCAGCTACCAGGATGGAAGCCGCAGCGAGCCGTCACCAGAGGTCCTGGAGTTCCTGAAAGCGGAGGTGGAAGAGCTCAGCGACCAACTCCTGCGGACGCAGCTGAGAACTGTGGCCGGGTGGAAGAAGACCTTCATCGAGAGCCTCACCAGACGTCCGTCGGCAGCCTCGTCTGGTCCGGAGCAAGAAAGAAGTTCCGGCGCTCCAAAGCCAGAAAGCAAGGCCCTGCTGGAAAGCGAGATGCTGCAAACGGGGACGACAATGCCGCAGCACAAAGCCCTGCAGCCCGCTGACCAGATTCCGCAGCAAGTGATCCTGACCTCAGCAGAGGAGCAGACCGGCACCGGAGGGACCGCATCCGAAGCAGGTATGAGGAACGACCCTGCCCCGGTGACTGACCCCGCTCCCGCAACTACTTCTGCCACAGCTGCTGACTCCGTTCCAGTGACTGATCTTACCGTGGCCCCTGACTGTGCTCCACTGCAGGCCGACGAGTCACTGGTAGGACTGCTCCCAGCATAAGAGAAAATAAAAAGCAAGAAAGGCAAGAATGTGACTGTACATAGTTAAAAGTTAATCAATTGCTGCAAGTTCCTAAAATGACTGTTGTTGTTCACAAGTTCATAAACCCTACCTGGCTTATTCTTTAAAGGGATCCTGTGTGGTGCACAGCTATCTTCTATTTAAAGAACATTTGGATCATGGACAGTGAATGGTCCACAAACTTTCCATTGCGCATAGTTGGCACCCACAAGGTGCACCTTGGTTCTGCTCACTTGCCAGCGTGGGTAGGGCCGTACTTTCTTTTAAATAGTTTGCACCTTCTTAAGGGTGCTTCCTACTGGTTTTACAAAAAGGAGCTTTTACAGAGACTGCTTCTGACAGAGACTGTTTCTAATATTGTTAGAAAGTGTTTTGTTTTTCAGAGACCTGAAGAAAAACCTGTTGGTGTGGCACAATTCCGGGTCAGGATACACGCCTTGTAGCCCGCCCAAGGCAAATGTTGGGGGTTCGTAACGGGTTTCTCGCATCACGTCACATTTGTTGCCAAACTGACTTGAATCTTGATGTGATTGATTATTTGCACAACCTCATTGAGTTATCTGAACCCATAAAGGGTTCAATGTTTAATTGTTGCACTTTGCTAGAAAGTTAATATATGAGAGTTAATCTGATAGATAGAATTGTGATTTACATAGTTGATAGTATGTAGCTGAAAATATAGAGCACTTTGAATAAAATTGAGGTTGAGCTAGATGAGAGGAAATGTTTTGTTTTGCAACGTTCAAGTGTCCTCACCTCCCATAAAGGGAAGCAACAGTTTACATTAACTTGTTTCATTGCATTTAAAAATTTGTATGTCTTTTGCTAACGTATTGTTGTTTTTCTTTTACCAGTCAGGAGTACTGGATTTACCGGGGGGGGGGGGGGGGGGGGGAGGTGCAGCATGATGATGCTCAAGCCATATATACCTCAAAAAAATCTCCAGAAGTACTCCTTCTCTTATCATGTGAACCACAAAATCTCTGGCGCTTTGATTCATTCCCACTAAACTCACCCCTCTCCAATCTGGCCTGAATACAGCAGTCAGCTCATATTTTTGTCCAGTCAATACACATATTCCTCCATCCTGTGCCAGTCATGTCACTGGTTGCACATTTGTTTCTGAGAATGATTACTTTTAAGCTTGCTGAAAAAACATCACACCAGACTACCAAGCAAAACACTCAATCAGAGCAGATGGGGCAATATACAGGAACAAGTACTCCTATAAATGGTCATTAGTATATGTACCAATACTGGCTGCTGAGTGGCCCATACATCTTTATGTGTGCTACCTAATTTAGTATGCAAGATGGCTGGGCCATTGTACAAAGCAAACTTGAAGATATGTGGCACTCCCAATCCATGGGAGCACAGGTAGAGTTCCACCCCAGGAGACCTTCAGGGTCATCAACTCCAACCCCATGCTCAATGCAGGATTCACTAAACCATCTTAGACAGATGTCTGTCCAGCCTCTGTTTGAAGACTTCCATTGAAGGCGAACTCACCACCTCTCGTGGCAGCCTGTTCCACTCATTGATCACACTCATTGTCAAAAAGTTTTTTCTAATCTGTATCTTCTCCCTTTCAGTTTCATTCCATTGCTTCTCGTGTTTCCATATGCAAAAGAAAAGAAGGATGATCCCTCTACACTGCAACATCCCTTCAGATATTTGTAGACAGCTATTAAGTCTCCTCTTAGCTTTCTTTTTTGCAAGCTAAACATTCCCAGATACTTAAACCGTTCCTTGTAGGACATTGTTTGCAGTCCACTCACCATCCTGGTAGCTCTTCTCTGAACTTCCTACAGTTTTTCAATGTATTTTTTTAAAATGTGGTTCCCAGAACTGGACACAGTATTTCAGATGAGACATGATCAAGGAGGAGTAGAGGGGGATAATTACTTCACGTGATCTAGACTTTGTGCTTCTCTTAATACATCCTAGATCTGTGTTTGCATTTTTTGCTGCTGCATCACACTGTTCACTAGTGCAGCCTGTGATCTATTAGTATACCCAAGTCTTTTTCCCACGGGCTGTTGCTTAGTTCTATTCCTCCCATTCTGTAGATGTCATTTTTGTTTTTCTTGCCCAGATGCAGAATCTTGGAGGAGGAAATTATTTTTTTTATCCAGCAAGATGGCACCGTTGACGCATGCACAGTAGCAGCTATCAGATCACCTCTACATACTGTACACTGATAGCTGCCACTGCGCAGGCACGGAGTGCTCCATTTTAAAATAATTTTTTTTCTACTTGAATAACATCAACCACATTTATTATTAGGACAGTAAACATGCGATTATACTCTAGCGCAGATGTCATGGCCGGCACCTGCCTGCAGAAGGTTTTTTTTTATTCAGTATGTACAGATATTCAGTATGCAAACTAGGGGGCAATTCACTGAGGGATCAGTGACCTGTCAGCAGTCTTCATTATGAATACCTAATCAGAGCACCACATGAAGACCCCCCCCCCCCACAGGCCGCCCCGGAGCATGAGCATATCATTAATTGAAAACTGAAAATAAAGGTTAAACAACCACAAAACGGATTTAATCAACTAAGGTATTATTTTAATCAGTATGACGGCGCCAACCTGATACTGTCTGTAGGTTACTGAACACAATCCTGCTGACAGGTTCCCTTTAACCCTGCTGTTCTGTTGGTCAAAAATGACCGACTTTGAACTTCAATATTCTTTAAAATATTCAAGATGCGGCTCTGAAACCCGTGGCCGACCGACCCATCCTCATTTAAGTCAATCAACCACAAGTTTCAGAACCGCATCTTGAACACCCCAAAAAATACCAAAGTTCAAAATAGGTCTCCCCAGACCGAACAGAACAGCAGGGTTAAAGATCAAGCATACTACTTGCTTCCTGCAGCGAAATCAGCTATATAAATGGCATGATGGCAATGTAGGTTCATTGGTGTGCTGCTCGTGGAGCTCATCAATAAGATGGAATCTGAGTTAGCTATCACAGTGTAGGTCAGAGGACATAAGGGTGCGCAGTCTGTGTCCAATATGTCAAACATGCGGCATTCAGCATCCTAATCTGGTTGTCCTGTTCCGCCACGATGGTGGCAGCAAGCTGACTCCCCTGTTTACGACAATATGCCTTTGTGGCATTTATTTTTCTCATAGCAAGCAAAGGTAGTGCAGATATAGACTGTGAAGGACAAGCCAACTTTCCAGAGAGACAAGGCTGTAATGTAATAGATCCACAAATAATTCCCTAGCACAAAGGTTGCTAGCGCTCTTCTCAAGGATTCTCCACACAGCAGATTTCAGGATATATTAGGACTGGATGAATTAATAAGTGCTTGGTTGTTTTCTATGACTCAAAAGAGCTTTCCGGCCAACGAACCCCATGTCCATATACTGTATGTAGGAGAGGAGGACTATATGAAACGTGTTGACATATTCCATGCAACAGGTCTACGAGTACCATCTGTGGCATACACATTTGTACAATCTTGGCTTAGAGGCAAGTTTGCTCCATAAATCAAACTTCACTTAGTTCTCACAGACCATGGTCTGTCTTATCCATGGTTTTTCCCTTTTTTTCTGTGCTATGTTGTGCATAAATATGTGATTCTTCAGAATTTGTTTTAGTCTTTGCCTGATGAAGAGACCTGTGTAGTCTCGAAAGCTTGTAATTTGTTATCATCGTTTCAGCTAGCCATTAACCCCTTTACCCCCAAGGGTGGTTTGCATGTTATGGACCGGGCCAATTTTTACAATTCTGACCACTGTCCCTTTATGAGGTTATAACTCTGGAACGCTTCAACGGATCCCGGTGATTCTGACATTGTTTTCTCGTGACATATTGTACTTCATGATTGTGGTAAAATTTCTTTGATATTACCTGCGTTTATTTGTGAAAAAAACAGAAATTTGGCGAAAATTTTGCAATTTTCCAACTCTGAATTTTTATGCAATTAAATCACAGTGATATGTCACACAAAATACTTAATAAGTAACATTTCCTACATGTCTACTTTACATCCGCACAATTTTGGAACCAACATTTTTTTTGTTAGAGAGTTATAAGTTGACCAGCAATTTCTCATTTTTACAACACCATTTTATTTTAGGGACCACATCTCATTTGAAGTCATTTTGAGGGGTCTATATGATAGAAAATACCCAAGTGTGACACCATTCTAAAAACTGCACCCCTCAAGGTGATCAAAACCACATTCAAGAAGTTTATTAACCCTTCAGGTGTTTCACAGGAATTTTTGGAATGTTTAAATAAAAATTAACATTTAACTTTTCTTCACAAAAAATTTACTTCAGCTCCAATTTGTTTTATTTTACCAAGGGTAACAGGAGAAAATGGACCCCAAACGTTGTTGTACAATTTGTCCTGAGTATGCTGATACCCCATATGTGGGGGTAAACCACTGTTTGGGCACATGGGAGAGCTCGGAAGGGAAGGAGCGCCGTTTGACTTTTCAATGCAAAATTGACAGGAATTGAGATGGGACGCCATGTTGCGTTTGGAGAGCCACTGATGTGCCTAAACATTGAAACCCCCCACAAGTGACACCATTTTGGAAAGTAGACCCCCTAAGGAACTTATCTAGATGTGTTGTGAGAACTTTGAGCCCCCAAGTGTTTCACTACAGTTTATAACGCAGAGCCGTGAAAATAAAATAACAAATTTCCCCCAAAAATTATTTTTAGCCCCCAGTTTTGTATTTTCCCGAGGGTAACAGGAGAAATTAGACCCCAAAAGTTGTTGTCCAATTTGTCCTGAGTGCGCTGATACCCCATATGTGGGGGGGGGGCACTGTTTGGGCGCATGGGAGGGCTCGGAAGGGAAGGAGCGCCATTTGGAATGCAGACTTAGATGGAATGGTCTGCAGGCGTCACTTTGCGTTTGCAGAGCCCCTAATGTACCTAAACAGTAGAAACCCCCCACAAGTGACCCCATATTGGAAACTAGACCCCCCAAGGAACTTATCTAGATGTGTTGTGAGAACTTTGAGCCCTCAAGTGTTTCGCTACAGTTTATAACGCAGAGCCGTGAAAATAAAAAATCTTTTTTTTCCCACAAAAATTATTTTTTAGCCCCCAGTTTTGTATTTTCCCAAGGGTAACAGGAGAAATTGGACCCCAAAAGTTGTTGTCCAATTTGTCCTGAGTACGCTGATACCTCATATGTTGGGGTAAACTCCTGTTTGGGCACACGGGAGAGCTCGGAAGGGAAGGAGCACTGTTTTACTTTTTCAACGCAGAATTGGCTGGAATTGAGATCAGATGCCATGTCGCGTTTGGAGAGCCCCTGATGTGCCTAATCAGTGGAAACCCTGTTATGAACAGGTGATTCAGCACCACAATGGACCTTGTAGTTCAGAGCACACAAAGTAACCTGACAATTACCAAAAACATAGGACGAGCTCTGAGACGTGGGAACTCTGCTGATCGCAATCCCTAATCCTATCCAACCACACTATAGGTAGCCGTGGAGCGCTCCTGACCAGTCCTATGCGCCTCGAGCACAGCCTGAGAAACTAGCTAGCCCTAAGAAAGAAAAATAAGTCTACCTTGCCTCAGAGAAATACCCCAAAGGAAAAGGCAGCCCCCCACATATAATGACTGTGAGTTGAGATGAAAATACAAACGCAGAGATGAAATAGATTTAGCAAAGTGAGGCCCAACTTACTGAACAGACCGAAGATAGGAAAGATTGCTTTGCGGTCAACACAAAACCCTACAAACAACCACGCAGAGGGGGCAAAAAGACCCTCCGCACCGACTAACGGTACGGAGGTGCTCCCTCTGCGTCCCAGAGCTTCCAGCAAGCAAGAAAAACCAATATAGCAAGCTGGACAGAAAAAATAGCAAACAAAAATAACACAAGCAAAACTTAGCTTATGCAGGATAGACAGGCCACAGGAACGATCCAGGAGAAAGCAAGACCAATACTGGAACATTGACTGGAGGCCAGGATCAAAGCACTAGGTGGAGTTAAATAGAGCAGCACCTAACGACTTAACCTCATCACCTGAGGAAGGAAACTCAGAAGCCGCAGTACCACTCTCATCCACCAAAGGAAGCTCATAGACAGAACCAGCCGAAGTACCACTCACGACCACAGGAGGGAGCTTGGCCACAGAATTCACAACAAAACCCCCAATTATAACTGAAACCCTAATCCAAACACACCCCTAACCCTAATCCCAACGGTAACCCTAACCACACCTCTAACCCAGACACACCCCTAACCCTATTCCCAACCGTAAATGTAATCCAAACCCTAACCCTAACTGTAGCCTTAACCCTAGCCCCAACCTGAACCCTAGCCCTAACCCTAGCCCTAACCCTAGCCCTAACCCTAACCCTAGCCATAATGGGAAAATGGAAATAAATAATTTTTTTTAATTTTTTAATTTTTCCGTAACTAAGGGGGTGATGAAGGGGGGTTTGATTTACTCTTATAGCGGGTTTTTTAGTGGATTTTTATGAGTGGCAGCCGTCACACATTGAAAGACGCTTTTTATTGCAAAAAATATTTTTTGCGTTACCACATTTTGAGAGCTATAATTTTTCCATATTTTCGTCCACAGAGTCATGTGAGGTCTTGTTTTTTGCGGGACGAGTTGACGTTTTTATTGGTAACATTTTCGGGCACGTGACATTTTTTGATCGCTTTTTATTCCGATTTTTGTGAGGCAGAATGACCAAACCCAGCTATTCATGAATTTCTTTTGGGGGAGGCGTTTATACCGTTCCGCGCTTGGTAAAATTGATAAAGCAGTTTTATTCTTCGGGTCAGTACAATTACAGCGATACCTCATTTATATCATTTTTTTATGTTTTGGCGTTTTTATACGATAAACTATTTTATAGAAAAAATAATTATTTTTGCATTGCTTTATTCTGAGGACTATAACTTTTTTACTTTTTTGCTGATGATGCTGTATGGCGGCTCGTTTTTTGCGGGACAAGATGATGCTTTCAGAGGTACCATGGTTATTTATATCTGTCTTTTTGATCGCGTGTTATTCCACTTTTTGTTCGGCGGTATGATAATAAAGTGTTGTTTTTATGCCTCGTTTTTTTTTTTTTTCTTACGGTGTTAACTGAAGGGGTTAACTAGTGGGACAGTTTTATAGGTTGGGTCGCTACGGACGCGGCGATACTAAATATGTGTACTTTTATTGTTTTTTTTTTTATTTAGATAAAGAAATGTATTTATGGGAATAATATTTTTTTTTTCTTTATTTAGTTTTTTTTTTTTTTTTTTTTACACATGTGGAAATTTTTTTATTTACTTTTCTACTTTGTCCCAGGGGGAGGACAATACAGATCGGTGATCTGACAGTTTGCACAGCACTCTGTCAGATCACCGATCTGTCTGAGAGCAGTGCAGGCTTCACAGTGCCTGCTCTGAGCAGGCACTTGGTAAGCCACCTCCCTCCCTGCAGGACCCAGATCCCGCGGCCATCTTGGATCCGGGCCTGCTACAGGGAGGGAGGTAAGGAGATCCTTGCAGCAACGCGATCACATCGCGTTGCTGCGGGGGTCTCAGGGAAGCCCGCAGGGAGCCCCCTCCCTGCATGATGCTTCCCTGCACCGCCGGCACACCGCGATCATGTTTGATCGCGGTGTGCCGGGGGTTAATGTGCCGGGGGCAGTCCGTGACCGCTCCTGGCACATAGCGCCGGATGTCAGCTGTGATAGGCAACTGACACCCGGCGGCGATCGGCCGCGCTCCCCCCATGAGCGCGGCCGATCACCCTGGACGTACTATTCCATCCTTGGGAATTTAGGCCCACCCCACATGGACGGAATAGTACGTCCAATGACAGAAAGGGGTTAAAAGGTATCAACCACTGAGGACTCTCAATTCTAAATATTTTTTTGATCACCTGATGTGCATGTATAGAGGAAGCCAAGTTTGTTTTTGATCTTGCTTATCTTTGAAGGCATCCACCTCTCGATGGAAGTGATGTCCCATACTATTCCCAAGCTGGAAGACAAGGCTGAGGAGAAAGTAAGGGTGTAATAATTATATGGGTACTACGGAATCTAATAGCATGGGATAAAGCCAGTCCAAGAACAAAGTTGCAGCAAAGAATGTTTTTACTCGAAACAGAAATGTAAACAGAATTGACACAGATATTTCTGCAATTGCAACGAGGTCTTCAGCTCTATATAGTAAATAGCAAACAGAGCATAATGCAGATATTCCTGCAGTAGTAACAAGGTCCTCGGCACAATAAAGTAAATCACAGCAGACTGAGAGGCGAACGGATATTTAAACAAGGAAGTCCAATAAGGTTATGGTGCGAATGCACACAGTACTTTAAATGAGGAAGTCCAGCAAAACTTGATCACACACGTGCCAGCACTTGTTAGTGTGAATGCAGTCCTGGGAAAGAGAGGACGAGGGGAAAAGAGGGTGAGCGCTATCTAAGCGTAGCAGATGAGTAAATATTTCTTGATGAGACAAGCACAACTTGAATCTTGCTCACCTGGTGTGGTTGTGCAAAGAGGCACAACACTGGGAAAAGTTTTGCAAACAAAGAAGACACTTCCACTGGTGCGCAGCCCGTCGCAGAAGTTCCAGAGGCGAGAGGTAGCTGAATGGAGAAAGGCAGACCACCGAGAAGTGAGCAGAAGAAGCAGGGAGTTCACCAGCAAACCGGCAGAAGCTCAGGAGCCAGCAGCACAAAATACTCAGGCACCTTAGAACACATGACCCGGACTTAAATAATCAGGACAGACAGGAAGTTCCATGACAGGGCGAGATCCAAGACTCCATCTTGGATCAGGGCGAACAGGCACCAGAAAAGTCCAGAATCCTTACAAAGGGACTTCACAGTATATCAGGAATTGTCAGAAATGGGACATCAAGGGATGGTAAGTATAGTTGAAAACTGTTCAACAGGTTTAAAATCTTTTAGTTGTAAAAAAAAAAATCAAGAAAACCCATCTAAGTGCACCATAACTGTTTCACCCAAGGTTCCCATTCATAATTCCAACTGAATTCTTTTGGCTATTCCAGTAAGGAATAGACTTGTTGGAAATATTGAGTTCTTCAGAGCAGCACTCTTTGTAGCTGACCAGGCAAATAGATGAGGGTCCAACTCCTATTTCAAATGCTCTGAATGCTCTAATATTCTATTTGAACATGGTTGTCTATGCTTGTTAACCCCTTTAAGGAATCAAAGGGAACTTTGTATGGACACACAAAGTGCACCATGTTGTAGTATTGTTAACTTGAAGTTGAAATTTGTGGAACAGAGCTGTGCCAATCAGATTGAGTCTTAGAAGTTTCACCTTCAGTTCAAACTCAAATGTGTCTGCATCATCTGCAGTAAGGGGCATAACGTGTGCAACCACAACTATGACATCATCACCATCATGGTGATTCCGACTTGATGTCATGAAAGGGAATCCACCAGTCCATGTCCCTAAGGGGATGCACCACACTTCATGCATGGTCCACCTATTCTTCCAGGTGCAGCCACCACAGCTACATTGGAATTGTGGGATTCAACAATTAATTTATAAGGTGGACATCCCTTGTGTGCAAACCACACCAACTTATGACATGACGTCATTTATTCTGGAGACTGAATGGTGACACATGAAATGCGACCGACATTGCCTGCTATGTTACAATCTCTACCGGCAGCCCACAGATAGAACATCAACCTAAATTTCTGAAATTATTCCCAACGATTTATAGGGCTGGTGATGACATCATTAGTGATGTCACCGCTAACTGCACACTCATTTGTTCACCGACATTTCTAGGACACCACTAGCAGTGTTTCCAAGCCCTTCTCCCCAAAGGGGCAGTTTTCTTATTGGCCCTACACATCTGCTTTCTCCTCCTCGAAGCACATTCTGACGCTCCTATCAGAACCACCTTCTCTGCTGTCCTCCTCCTCAGCTGCACATTTTTCACACCCCACCCAGTGCTGCAGCCTTCCCTTTTCTTCTTAGTCCTCCTATTGATGTATGTTCATTTTGGTTCACACAGTTCATACTTGCAATGGAAACACTTCATTTTGCAAGCTCGTGTTTTGCTATGGATTTGATGCAAATTTCACTCTGCTCGTTAAAAGCGGTGACATCCATGGTGACAATCGGCAACATCATATGGCATCGCGCGGATTATCAAGTTCCGTGTGGCTTTCACGCAGATCTTTTTTTCTGCAGCGTAAGGATGAGATTCTTTGATGTAACTGTAAAAGACTGCTGATTTTGTGCCCATAAAATCTGAATGAAAATAATTAGTATTATATCCATTCCATGTGGACATGTCCTACATAAAGCTTTTCACCACTGGTCGTGTGACAGCACATCAGAGAGCACGGACTCCACTCCAGTACACGACCTGCCAGCCACATCTGCAGGGACTGTATTAGACAATCGTGGGTTTATTTCATCCAAACTTGCACTGCCGTGAATATGAAGTTTTTGATATGCGAAGTAAAGGACCGAGGGTGAAGAAGGAGCTGCATGGAAGCTTACAATATAACTTGAGTATGACAGGGGAGCAGTAGCATATTTGGTACAGCAAAAAAAAAAATAAGACGCAGACAGGATCTGGATCTCCAGAATGAACCTGTAATATGCTAATTATAAAAACTTTTTATGTTATTTCAGCCCTAATGATATGGAATCATACAACATTTCAGGATAATAGGACACCAAGTTTTTGCCACTTAAAGGGGTATTTCCATGTCCAAAAGCCTATCCTAATATGTAGTAGGTGTAATAATAATAATATTAGCAAATAACTCCAATTAGAAATATAGTATAGTTTTTCTGATTTGCTATATCCCTTTCCATTGCAGGACCTTAGGTATCCATGATTACGTCCACTGATAAAGTGACAGTTAGTAAGCTAGTTGCTAGTGGTCGCTATGGATACATAAGGTCCTGAAATGCCTGCACGTGAGGAAAGAGACATAGCGAATCAGACAAACTATACTACATTTGTATTTGGAGGCATTTGCTAATATTATTATTATTACACCTACTACATATTGGGATAGGATCTTGGAGATGGGAATATCCCTTTAATCTGAGAGCAGCATAATGTAGGGGCAAATACAATGATTCCAGTGATGTGTCACTTACTGAGCTTCTTATCAGCAGGAGATTAACACTGGAGAACTAGTAAACCTGTTGCCATTTAGTCCAACTACCACACCACCACTGAGTGGCGGCTTATAAAGCTGACAATCAGTGGTGTAGGCGGGGTTATACTGGTTAGCATTCAGAGAACTGGTAGACCTGCAGCACAGAAAACAGTGATTTTATTAAAACTGCAGCAGGAGGCCCAGTAAGTGATATATTGCTGCATTCAGGGTATCTGCTCCTTTATCATGCTGCTCTTGGATGGGGTAGCAGAAAATCTGGTGACAGATTCCCTTTAAGAATTTTTTTGCCATAACAGGAAGAACACAGGATAGAGAAGCATCCTTAGGGTATGTGCACACGTCAGGATTTTTAGCGTTTTTTTTGCGGAATTTCGCAATAAAAACGCTATAAATCCGGTAAAAAAACGCTAACATTATGCATCCTATCTTTTAGAATGCATTCCGCATTTTTTGTGCATATGTTAGCGTTTTTTCCGCAAAAAAAACGCATTCCGCAAAATAAATGGACATGCTCATTCTTTTTGCGGATTTTTTGTGGATTTCTATGCCAAAATGACATTCAGGAAAAAAAAAAAACGCAAAAATTCCGCAAAAAATCTGCGCAAAATCCGCGCAAAAAACGCGCAATTTCCGCGAGAAATCCGCACACAGAAAAAAACGCGGATTTCTGGCAGAAATGTCAGGATTTTGTCAGGAAAAAAAACCTGACGTGTGCACATACCCTTAAAGTATTACAAGAACACGTGGAATGTAGCATATGTAATACATGTGATGCAAGATGTGAGAGGCTGAGAAACCTGTTGTCAAACTAGGACCTTCAAGTCCCTATTCCTAGACCGATGCGTGTTATTGCCCCATAAGTAATGTCATCGGTAATTTGCTTCTCGAAGCTCATAATCTGTGCAGTGATAATCACCATTTGCATCAGTCCCTTTCCCCAATAAGGCTCACAATCTACTTTCTCTTTCTTGGAGACACAATAAGGTCATTTTTTATCATAAGTTGGAAATAATATATGGGCAGGTGCAAATCTAACTACAAGACAAAAAACAAACAAACACAAAAACTTAAAGCTGCACCGAGCATGTTAATGTATGAGAATTTTACTTTCAATTAGGCCTCGTTCACATGTTCAGTATTTGGTCAGTATTTTACATTGGTATTTGCAAGCCAAAGCCAGGACTGGGTGAAAAATGCAGAATTAGTGACGTGTTTCCATTAGGCCACGTGCACACGTTGAGTATTTGATTAGTTTTTTACCTCAGTATTTATAAGCCAAAACCAGGAGTGGAACAATCCGAGGAAGAGCGAGGCTAAGTGCCAGATTCGGTGCATCTTATGGATGCACCATTTTAAAGGCAGCTGAGGGCTGATGTTGGTAGCCTGGGAAGGGGTGCAATATCTCTGGCCCCTTGCCAGGCTATTAATATTAACCCACAGCTGTCTGTTTAGCCTTTGCTGGTTCAAAATTATAGGGAGACATTACGTCATTTTTTTCTGGAGTCTCCTGTAAACTAACCAGTAAAAGCTAAGCAAACAGCTGTGAGCTGTTATTTGGAATATTATCCCCTTTCCCAGATTAGTGACATCAGCCATTAGCTTTCCATATGCTGGTTATCAAAATTACGCAGGAGGAGCCCACGGCAATTTTTGTATTTATGTAATTGTATGTGTGTGTCTGCATTTGCAGGCCTTAAAAAACAGACTGCATTCAGACATGAAAAATGGACGTGTGAAGGAGGCCTTAGGTTACAGCGGCATTTAAAAGTTTGGGCACCCCTGGTCAAAATTACTGTTATTGTGAACAGTTAAGCAAGTTGAAGATGAAATGATCT
Source organism: Ranitomeya imitator (assembly GCF_032444005.1). Taxonomy (NCBI): domain Eukaryota; kingdom Metazoa; phylum Chordata; class Amphibia; order Anura; family Dendrobatidae; genus Ranitomeya; species Ranitomeya imitator. The sequence goes on from NC_091286.1 coordinate 580,794,387, forward strand.
CTAAAAGGGCTAAAGTTGACACATTTCCTTTGTAATTTAGGCAAAATAATTTTTTTATATTTTACATTTTAAAAATGACAAAAAGGAAAATGGATTGATGCAAAGGATAGTGCACCCTTGGAGATTTGTGTGCTCGGATTACTTTGACCAAGGTTTCAGACTTTAAAGGGCCACTGTCACCCCCTCCAGCCGTTATAAACTAAAAGAGCCACCTTATGCAGTAGTAATAGTAGTCTGGCTGGGACGTCAGATGGCCAGAGCTTACTGCGCCTGCACGAGACAGTACTACACAGCGCAGGCGCCGGATTTCATGCAAAAACAGCACGGAGGGGGCGGAGCCCCTGAAGATTTGAGTTACGGCAGTGTGGCGGTTCAAGCAGGGGGGTGAGGACCTGCCTCCCTGGCAAAAGACAGGTATTTTGGAGAAGTTATAAAACGCTTTATTATGGGAATACATACACCAAAAATTAAAAGAGCCACCTTGTTAGAATGCGGCATTACTGCTGCACAAGGTGGCTCTTTTAGTTTATAACGGCTGGAGGGGGTGACAGTGGCCCTTTAATTATCCTGTTAGGGTTTGTGGCTTGTTCACTATCATCGTCAGGAAAGTCCAGGTGATGGAAATTTTCTAGCTTTATAAAAACCCAGCCTCCTCTAACCTTGTGCCAAAAAACAGCAGCCATGGGTTCTTCTAAGCAGCTGCCTAGCACTCTGAAAATGATGGAGGCCCACAAAGCAGGAGAAGGTTATAAGAAGAGCCCTCTCCTGCTCGTATAAGAGTATAAAGAAGCCAAAATAGTAGATTTAAAGTGCAACTTTTAAAATATATGTAATGATATGGCAAAAATGCATCAAAACACACCAATTTTCTAATCTGTATTATTACCAACTGTCCTGTATAAGTACAGAGGTATTGATACAAGAGAGTGAATAGGACTCTAGGAACCCAGCTAAGAATGGACAGGGGTAAGTACTAATTAAGGAACATCCTTACCGTTTGTCAGATGAAAGATATTAGGTCTAACACTTGGTGACTCCTGGTATGGACAGGGGAAAGTGAATCCAAACCTCACAAAAACCACAAAAGTCTCCGAAAGATAAAGAGGAAAAAACCTAGACCTGTGGGCCACTTTAGCTGGAGACTGGACTAATATAATTTCTCCCCTGATGAATCAAATGAAGCAACACGTCAGGAGACTGTTAAACATTAGGAGAGTTTGAGTTTTTGTATATAAAAATATATTTTATTAAATATAAAACATCAACAAAACAAAGAAATTATTATTTCAAAAATGAATAGAACAATTTATCATTCGTATGGAAAGTTGTGTGATCCTAATTGGTGAAGACGCAAAGTGATCGCTAACCAGGGCTGATAGTAAAGCAGCTTTCAAAAATTACTGCCAAATAGGCATATACATAAACATGAAACAAAAAAGTCTTATTCCATGCATGTGCTGAAGACAAGGGATGTTTTTCCCGAAGATAAGGTGTTATGAACAGGTGATTCAGAACCACAATGGACCTGGTGGTTACGAGCACAGAAAATGACCTGATAGTTGCTATTCACATAGGACGAGCTCTGAGACGTGGGAACTCTGCTGACCACAATTCCTAATCCTATCATACCACACTAAAGGTAGCCGTGGAGCGTTCCTGACCAGACCTAGACGCCTCGGGCACAGCCTGAGAAACTAGCTAGCCCTGAAGATAGAAAAATAAGCCTACCTTGCCTCAGAGAAATTCCCCAAAGGAAAATGCAGCCCCCCACATATAATGACTGTGAGTTAAGATGAAAATACAAACACAGGGATGAAATAGATTTTAGCAAAGTGAGGCCCGACTTACTGAATAGACCGAGGATAGGAAAGATAGCTTTGCGGTCAGCACAAAAACCTACAAACAACCACGCAGAGGGGGCAAAAAGACCCTCCGCACCGACTAACGGTACGGAGGTGCTCCCTCTGCGTCTCAGAGCTTCCAGCAAGCAAGAAAAACCAATATAGCAAGCTGGACAGAAAAAATTGCAAACAAAAGTAACACAAGCAGAACTTAGCTTATGCTGGGCAGACAGGCCACAAGAACGATCCTGGAGAAAGCAAGACCAATACTGGAACATTGACTGGAGGCCAGGAACAAAGAACTAGGTGGAGTTAAATAGAGCAGCACCTAACGACTTAACCTCGTCACCTGAGGAAGGAAACTCAGAAGCCGCAGCCCCACTCACATCCACCAGAGGAAGCTCATAGACAGAACCAGCCGAAGTACCACTCATGACCACAGGAGGGAGCTTGACCACAGAATTCACAACAATAAGGTAAGTATTGCACGTAAAATACATTGAAACGCTGCACAAAATAGTATTGTAGTAAAAGGTTAATTACCCATTATATTCAAAGTTCAGTCCTGGAGGCGACCACTCTCCCCGACGCCCGTTTCGCGAGACTGATTCTCGCTTCTTCAAGGGGGTGTGGTCTTAGGTAGACAGACGTCGGCATTAAATATAAGGCCGTTCCGGTCACAAGACCAGGAACCGGCCTATAAGATCTCCTGCCTTCGTGCATGCCTGAATGCTATCCCCAGGTCCCACGATCGCAATTCAGCGCTACCAATGCACACGTTGGGAGCAGCGGCCGGCACCTAGCCGCATAACACCCGACATGGAACAGAGGAACGCCAAGAGCAAGCACGGAACCCGATTACAACAGACACACACTTTGGGCAATAAATATACTAAAAATATGAATAAAAAAATACATGTATATAGATACATATATTTACATAAAAAGAGATCAATTCAATCAATAGAGATAAAAGTTGTGACATTTTATATAAGTGATAAACAGTGCTATTAGATATATATTTATTATATCCCCATATGGTTTTATGATATTATAACAGTGTTCAAGAATATAAAAATGGCATATAATAAAAACACTACCATAATATATATGTGTCATAATGTGCATATCTGTACAATAATATATTATATAATGTGATCAAATTAAAAGTCTCATATATAAAGAAAAAAATGTGACACATAAAAATTTCTGTGAATGATGTCTTGATTATTTAGATGAAGTTTCTTGAAGGAAGTGATGATTACTTGCAATATAGATGTTCATCAACCGTCAGGGAGACTGTGATGGATTGTTACTTAGGTCTGATTTTACTTTCCCCTGCTCATACCAAGAGTCACCAAGTGAATAACTCACTATTTTTTATCTGACAAACTTTAAGACAGTTAGTACTTACCCATGTCCATTCTTATCAGGGTTCCTAGAGTCTTATTCACACTCTGCTATCAATGCTTATGTACGTTACACCCTTAGGTAACAATACAGGATTAGAAAACGGGAGTGTTTTGATACATTCTTGCCCTACCATTTACATATATGTGTTTTTATGTTTATTGTGTCCCTTATTATTATTCCAAAGACATACTGATAGGGAATTTAGATTTTGACCCCATCGGGGACAGCGATGATAATCTGTGTAAAGCTGTAAAGCGCTGCGGAATATGTTAGCGCTATATAAAAAAAAAGATTATTATTATTATTAAGGTGAATTTAATAATTTCATTAAAAGTTGGATTTTAAATCTACTATTTTGCTCACTTGAAAATTTTAATTGATAGACTTCTCTACAACTTGACATACTATTTTTGCTATCACTTTAACTTTATGTATATAGAGGGGCTATGCGGGGGCTCATACCGTATGAAGGGGTCTGCGTGCGGGCTTATCTACTATATAATTCTCTAAGGGTCACTTCCGTCTGTCTGTCTGTCACGGATATTCATTGGTCGCAGCCTCTGTCTGTCATGGAATCCAAGTCGCTGATTGGTCTCGCCAGCTGCCTGTCATGGCTGCCGCGACCAATCAGCGACGGCCACAGTCCGATTAGTCCCTCCCCTGCAGTCAGCGCCCACTCCATACTCCCCGCAGTCACCGCTCACACAGGGTTAATGCCAGCGGTAACGGACCGCGTTATGCCGCGGGTAACTCACTCAAGTTTTTACTATTGATGCAGCCTATTCAGCGTCAATAGTAAAAACATCTAATGTTAAAAATAATAAAAAAAATAAAAAATCATTATATATTCATCTTTCTCGACGCTACGGTGACCGCTCCATGCAAGCAACAGGTTCCGGTGCCAAGGATGGTATGGGAGGAGGACCTGCCATGACGTCACGGTCATGTGACCGCGACGTCATCACAGGCCTTGCGCACCTGCGCGAGAAGGACCTGCCATGACGTCACGGTCATGTGACCGAACTACAAGGGGCCCTTGGAAGGTGAGTATATGTTTATTTTTTATTTTTCAACCTGTGAAATACGTGGCTGGGCAATATACTACGTAGCTGGGCAATATACTACGTGGCTGGGCAATATACTACGTGGCTGGGCAATATACTACGTAGCTGGGCAATATACTACGTAGCTAGCCAATATACTACATGGCTGGGCAATATACTACGTGGCTCTGTGCTGTATACTACATCGCTGTGCAATATGCTACGTGGCTCTGTGCTGTATACTATGTCACTGGGCAATATACTACGTCACTGGGCAATATACCACGTCACTGGGCAATATACTACGTGGCTGGGTAACATACTACGTGACTGGGCAATATACTACATCACTGGGCAATATACTACGTGGCTGGGCAATATACTACGTGACTGGGCAATATACTACGTAACTGGGCAATATACTACGTGCCTGGGCAATATACTATGTGGCTGGGCAATATACTACGTGGCTGGGCAATATACTACGTGGTTGGGCAATATACTACGTGGTTGGGCAATATACTACGTGACTGGGCAATATACTACGTGGGCTGTGCAATATACTACGTGGTTGGGTAATATACTTCGTGGCTGGGCAATATACTATGTGGGCTGTGCAATATACTACGTGGCTGGGCAATATACTAAGTGGCTGGGCAATATACTACGTGACTGGGCAATTTACTATGTGACTGAGCAATATACTACGTGGGCTGTGCAATATACTACGTGGTTGGGCAATATACTTCGTGGCTGGGCAATATACTATGTGGGCTGTGCAATATACTACGTGGCTGGGCAATATACTACGTGGCTGGGCAATATACTTTGTGGACATGCATATTCTAGAATACCAGATGTGTTAGAATCGGGCCACCATCTAGTAGAGTATATATGGGGATATCAGTATACTTAATTCAGCTCAATATTAAGTGATAATATGAATTTGAAATGTTAATATTAATAATGAACAGAATTAATATTGGTTCGGTCCTCCACGACAATCACGGTCTCTCGCGTGGCCTCTCAGGAAAATTAATTGCTCATCCATGCTCTAGGTGATACCTTGTTTTCACTGGACAATCCCGTTAATGTTCTTATACAGTGTATAGCAGAAAAGCCTAAAGCTGATTTTAAATAGGCATAAGCTTCATATCTACGGACGAAATCGTCTTCGTTGCATATTTCCACCTAATATGAGTACTGTGCCATCATCCTCCATTTCCCTGTAGGGAGGCTGCTAACATTTTCAGAATAGGCTGTATAAACTTCAGGGGACGTTCTCATAGACAGACAAAAGCTGGGGAAGAACAACACAGATGTTAGAAGCAAAGGAAAAACAAAAGCAGTCAGTGTCCTGAAATCATAACAAGAGAATAGTACGATAGGAAGAACAAAAGTAACGGTGCGGCAAGTTACTCCAGGAAAAACAGAGCAGAGAATCAGGATGTATGCAGGCCATGGAGGCTCATAGGAACAGATGAGTGAACATCTGATGTGGCGGGATATGAAAGACCCTCATGAAACTGCTCTCACTGGCCTCCTTTGTAGGGATACAGTTGTAATGATCGCTCTCGCCTTTTCAATCAGAACCATTTCATGCTCGCCCTGAGCCTGCATGTCATAAATATACCCTACAGCTGACAGGGGAAGAGAGCCATGAATACTGATTACTGCTTCTATGGAGGGGGCACTAACTCATGTCTCTAGCCGGATCACAGGCCCTCACACCACACAAGCTGGCATTGTACAGCTACTTCATTCACTCCAAACTATTTTCCTGCGGGAATACAAAGTATCATCTCAATTTCAGATTTTATGAGTCGGCCAATCCTGGTCTGGGCCATAATAATGCAATATTATTGTATTGAGATACAGCACTGTGAAAAAGTTTCAGGCAGGTGTGGAAAAAATGCTGCAAAGTAAGAATACTATAAAAGCTAGAAGTGTTAATAGTTTATTTTTACCAAAATGCAAAGTGTGTGAACAAAAGAGAAATCTAAATCAGATCAATATTTGGTGTGATAGGTCTTTAAAACAGCATCAACCCTTCTAGGTACACTTGGACATGAAAGGGAAGTCGAAAGGGAGGTTGAGCCAAACATCTTGGAGAACTAACCACAGATCTGTGGATGTCGCTTGTACAAATCCTTCTGTATCTTCAGAGCTCGGTGGGGCCATATTATCACGTTCAGGCCTCCGTGCTCCTCTTTACACTAAAGATAGTGACATTGGTTGTATGTTCGAGAAGTAGCGTTGCTGCAAAAAAAAAAAAAAATTAGGCCAATCAGACACCTCCCTCATGGTACTGTATGATGGGTGTAGAGAAGATTTCAATGGCAAACATGATTTTCATCAGGAATCTATGTCTTGTAAAGATTTTTTGACTTTTTTTTTTTACAGTTTTGCAAAAAAAAAAAAGGCTCCTTTACAGTTCCTGTTCTGTAGAGCTGCCGGGGGTGTCAATATTACATCCAATAGGGATCATAATGCTTCCTTTTTAGGGCTGTCCAAGACCTCATAATTTTTCAAGCTGCTGTCTTTATCCTTTTTTTCCTGATTTTCAGTTGAAGTTAACCTGTCACCACGAAAATGCCATCTAACCTGCAGGCACAATTTGAAAGAGCAGGGTGAGCTGAGCAGAGAGATGTATAGTTTTGTAGAAAATATTCTGTATAATCTGTGTTTTCATCATTTAATCCTCTGCTCTTTCTGGGATTTTCGGTCCAGTAGGCGGTCCGATCAGTGACTGACAGCTTTCTTTGTATAGGTGCGTTTATAGAAGTAGCTGTCAATGATCTTGACCATCTACATGGTATAGGCAGCCTTTTACCCAGGACAAAGATAAAGATAAACTACATTACCCAAATATCGAAATACTTCAGCCAAAGCAGATGGCTTATTTGCATCTGTGGTCCATATTCTGCCTTTCAGGGGGGCGCTCTTTATAATGAAGCAGAATTTTTTGGTTGAACAAATAACCTATTTTTGCTCACACATGATCCATTCTCAGTGGTTAGATCCATTCTCAGTGGTCATTCACTGGCGCCAAATACTATGAGCTACCTACCTATATGCCACACGCAGGGCTCCTCAAGTCACTTAGCGTGGATGCTGCGCTACATTGGGTCTTCAGGGAGCTATATCACTGACTTATACAGGTGCCAGATGTCTGATTCATTACATGCAGGGAGACGGATTATTCTCTATGACATTGAGTTTTCTTTAAGAACTCACTAGGGCTTGTTACATCCAGTGATTCTGCCACCCCACACAAGAATGGGAGGTCTTTCTTTCGGCGCTCTATCGGTCATGGCCTCACAAAACCCATTCATACAAAGAAAACACAAACACTAAGTTCTTTTTGGATAAAAATGGCCGTGTAGTTTATTCAGGGTTACATAAGTTAAATAAATAAATACCAATAAATAAATACTTCAATTAAAACTCAATTTCCATATTACTCCAATAAACCAATCCACCCATACATGGGTGATTTTCCCACAATTAAACTACACGACAGTGCATTACAAACATTAAAAAAGGGGGAGGGAGGGCGGGCTTCTTCTTTTCTTCTTCACCAGCAGAATGACTAAATCCCCTGAAACCAGGGTTTTTATACACAAATATTTGGGCGCCCAGCACTTCAATAACCAATCAAAACAGTTAACCCCTTCCCGACCTTTGACGCATACGCTGCGTCATGAAAGTCGGTGCCATTCCGACCCATGACGCAGCATATGCGTCATGGAAAGATCGCGTCCCTGCAGGCCGGGTGAAAGGGTTAACTCCCATTTCACCCGATCTGCAGGGACAGGGGGAGTGGTAGTTTAGCCCAGGGGGGGTGGCTTCACCCCCTCGTGGCTACGATCGCTCTGATTGGCTGTTGAAAGTGAAACTGCCAATCAGAGCGATTTGTAATATTTCACCTAAAAAACTGGTGAAATATTACAATCCAGCCATGGCCGATGCTGCAATATCATCGGCCATGGCTGGAAACACTTATGTGCACCCACCCCACCCCTCCGATCGCCCCCCCACCCCCCCGATCTGTGGTCCGCTCCCCTCCGTCCTGTGCTCCGCTCCCCCGTCCTCCTGTCCGCTTCCCCGTGCACCAATCACACCCCCTGTGCTGCAATCAAACCCCCCCGCACTCCGATCCCCCCCCCGCACACAGCGACCCCCCCCCCGTGCTCCGATCCACCCCCCCCGCACAGCGATCCCTCACCCCGTGCTCCAATCCTTCCCCGTGCTCCAATCCTCCCTCCCGTGTTCCGATCCACCCCCCCCCATGATCCGATCCACCCCCCCGTGCTCCGACGCCCCCCCCGTGCCCTGATCTCCCCCCCTTATACTTACCTGGCCGCCCGAGGTCCGTCCGTCTTCTTTCCTGGGCGCCGCCATCTTCCAAAATGGCGGGCGCATGTGCAGTGCGCCCGCCGAATCTGCCGGCCGGCAGATTCGTTCCAGAGTGAATTTTGATCACTGAGATATATCCTATCTCAGTGATCAAAATAAAAAAAATAGTAAATGACCCCCCCCTTTGTCACCCCCATAGATAGGGACAATAAAAAAAATAAAGAATTTTTTTTTTTTTCACTAAGGTTGGGGTAAGAACTAGGGTTAGGGTTAGGGGTAGGGTTAGGGGTAGGGTTAGGGGTAGGGTTAGGGGTAGGGGTAGGGTTAGGGCTAGGGTTAGGGGTAGGGGTAGGGTTAGGGCTAGGGTTAGGGTTAGGGTTAGGGGTAGGGTTAGGGCTAGGGTTAGGGTTTCGGTATGTGCACACGTATTCTGGTCCTATGCGGATTTTTCCGCAGCGGATTTGAAAAATCCACAGTGCTAAACCGCTGCCGATTTATCGTGGATTTACCGCGGTTTTTCTGCGCATTTCACTGCGGTTTTACAACTGCGATTTTCTATTGGAGCAGTTCTAAAACCGCTGCGGAATCCGCAGAAAGAAGTGACATGCTGCGGAATGTAAACCGCTGCGTTTCCGTGCAGTTTTTCCGCAGCATGTGTACAGCGATTTTTGGTTCCCATAGGTTCACATTGAACTGTACACTCATGGGAAACTGCTGCGGATCCGCAGCGTTTTCCGCAGCGTGTGCACATACCTTTAGAATTAGGCCATGTGCACACGGTGCGGATTGGCCGCTGCGGATTCGCAGCAGTGTTCCATCAGGTTTACAGTACCATGTAAACATATGGAAAACCAAATCCGCTGTGCCCATGGTGCAGAAAATACCGCGCGGGAACGCTGCGTTGTATTTTCCGCAGCATGCCAATTCTTTGTGCGGATTCCGCAGCGTTTTACACCTGTTCCTCAATAGGAATCCACAGGTGAAATCCGCACAAAAAACACTGGAAATCCACGGTAAATCCACAGGTAAAACGCAGTGCCTTTTACCCGCGGATTTTTCAAAAATGATGCTGAAAAATCTCATACGAATCCGCAACGTTGGCACATAGCCTTAGAGTTGGGTTGGAATTAGGGTTGTGGTTAGGGTTAGGGGTGTGTTGGGGTTAGGGTTGTGGTTAGGGGTGTGTTGGGGTTAGGGTTGTGATTAGGGTTACGGCTACAGTTGGGATAAGGGTTAGGGGTGTGTTGGAGGTAGAATTGAGGGGTTTCCACTGTTTAGGCACTTCAGGGGGTCTCCAAACGCAACATGGCGCCACCATTGATTCCAGCCAATCTTGTATTCAAAAATTCAAATGGTGCTCCCTCACTTCCGAACCCCGACGTGTGCCCAAACAGTGGTTTACCCCCACATATGGGGTACCAGCATACTCAGGACAAACTGCGCAACAATTACTGGGGTCCAACTTCTCCTGTTACCCTTGAGAAAATAAAAAATTGCTTGCTAAAACATCATTTTTGAGGAAAGAAAAATGATTTTTTATTTTCACGGCTCTGCGTTGTAAACGTCTGTGAAGCACTTGGGGGTTCAAAGTGCTCACCACATATCTAGATAAGTTCCTTGGGGGGTCTAGTTTCCAAAATGGGGTCACTTGTGGGGGGTTTCTACTGTTTAGGCACACCAGGGGCTCTGCAAACGCAACATGACGCCCGCAGACCATTCCATCAAAGTCTGCATTTCAAAAGTCACTACTTCCCTTCTGAGCCCCCACGTGTGCCCAAACAGTGGTTTACCCCCACACATGGGGCATCAGCGTACTCAGGAGAAACTGGACAACAACTTTTGTGGTCCAATTTCTCCTGTAACCCTTAGGAAAATAAAAAATTCTGGGCTAAAAAATTATTTTTGAGGAAAGAAAACGTATTTATTATTTTCACGGCTCTGCGTTATAAACTTCTGTAAAGCACTTGGGGGTTGAAAGTGCTCACCACACATCTAGATAAGTTCCTTTGGGGGTCTAGTTTCCAAAATGGGGTCACTTGTGGGGGGTTTCTACTGTTTAGGCACACCAGGGGCTCTGCAAACGCAATGTGACGCCCGCAGACCATTCCATCAAAGTCTGCATTTCAAAAGTCACTACTTCCCTTCTGAGCCCCCACGTGTGCCCAAACAGTGGTTTACCCCCACACATGGGGTATCAGCGTACTCAGGAGAAACTGGACAACAACTTTTGTGGTCCAATTTCTCCTGTAACCCTTGGGAAAATAAAAAATTCTGGGCTAAAAAATTATTTTTGAGGAAAGAAAACGTATTTATTATTTTCACTGCTCTGTGTTATGAACTTCTGTGAAGCACTTGGGGGTTCAAAGTGCTCACCTCACATCTAGATAAGTTCCTTTTGGGGTCTAGTTTCCAAAATGGGGTCACTTGTGGGGGGTTTCTACTGTTTAGCCACATCAGGGGCTCTGCAAACGCAACGTGACGCCCGCAGAGCATTCCATCAAAGTCTGCATTTCAAAACGTCACTACTTCACTTCCGAGCCCCAGCATGTGCCTAAACAGTGGTTTACCCCCACATATGGGGTATCAGCGTACTCAGGAGAAACTGGACAACAACTTTTGGGGTCAAATTTCTCCTGTTACCCTTGGGAAAATAAAAAATTGCGGGCTAAAATTCATTTTTGAGAAAATAATTTTTTTTTTTTATTTTCATGGCTCTGCGTTATAAACTTCTGTGAAGCACTTGAGGGTTCAAAGTGCTCACTACACATCTAGATTAGTTCCTTTGGGGGTCTAGTTTCCAAAATGGGGTAATTTGTGGGGGATCTCCAATGTTTAGGCACACAGGGGCTCTCCAAACGCGACATGGTGTCCGCTAATGATTGGAGCTAATTTTCCATTTAAAAAGCCAAATGGCGTGCCTTCCCTTCTGAGCCCTGCCGTGCGCCCAAACAGTGGTTTACCCCCACATATGGGGTATCTGCATACTCAGGACAAACTGGACAACAACATTTGTGGTCCAATTTCTCCTATTACCATTGGCAAAATAGGAAATTCCAGGCTAAAAAATCATTTTTGAGAAAAGAAAAATTATTTTTTATTTTCATGGCTCTGCATTATAAACTTCTGTGAAGCACCTGGGGGTTTAAAGTGCTCAGTATGCATCTAGATAAGTTCCTTGGGGGGTCTAGTTTCCAAAATGGGGTCACTTGTGGGGGAGCTCCATTGCATAGGCACACAGGGGCTCTCCAAATGCGACATGGTGTCCGCTAACAATTGGAGCTAATTTTCCATTCAAAAAGTTAAAAGGCGCGCCTTCCCTTCCGAGCCCTGCCGTGTGCCCAAACAGTGGTTTACCCCCACATATGAGGTATCGGCGTACTCGGGAGAAATTGCTCAACAAATTTTAGGATCCATTTTATCCTATTGCCCATGTGAAAATGAAAAAATTGAGGCGAAAATAAATTTTTTGTGAAAAAAAAGTACTTTTTCATTTTTACGGATCAATTTGTGAAGCACCTGAGGGTTTAAAGTGCTCACTAGGCATCTAGATAAGTTCCTTGGGGGGTCCAGTTTCCAAAATGGGGTCACTTGTGGGGGAGCTCCAATGTTTAAGCACACAGGGTCTCTCCAAACGCGACATGGTGTCCGCTATCGATGGAGATAATTTTTCATTCAAAAAGTCAAATGGCGCTCCTTCCCTTCCGAGCCTTACCATGTGCCCAAACAGTGGTTTACCCCCACATGTGAAGTATCGGTGTACTCAGGAGAAATTGCCAAACAAATTTTAGGATCCATTTTATCCTGTTGTCCATGTGAAAATGAAAAAATTGAGGCTAAAAGAATTTTTTTGTGAAAAAAAAGTACTTTTTCATTTTTACGGATCAATTTGTGAAGCACCTGGGGGTTTAAAGGGCTCACTATGCATCTAGATAAGTTCCTTGGGGCGTCTAGTTTCCAAAATGGGGTCACTTGTGGGGGAGCTCCAATTTTTAGGCACACGGGGGCTCTCCAAATGTGACATGGTGTCCGCTAAAGAGTGCAGCCAATTTTTCATTCAAAAAGTCAAATGGCGCTCCTTCCCTTCCAAGCCCTGCCGTGCGCCCGAACAGTGGTTTACCCCCACATATGAGGTATCGGCGTACTCAGGACAAATTGGACAACAACGTACGTGGTTCAGTTTCTCCTTTTACCATTGGGAAAATAAAAAAATTGTTGCTGAAAAATCATTTTTGTGACTAAAAAGTTAAATGTTCATTTTTTCCTTCCATGTTGCTTCTGCTGCTGTGAAGCACCTGAAGGGTTAATAAACTTCTTGAATGTGGTTTTGTGCACCTTGAGGGGTGCAGTTTTTAGAATGGTGTCACTTTTGGGTATTTTCAGCCATATAGACCCCTCAAACTGACTTCAAATGTGAGGTGGTCCCTAAAAAAAATGGTTTTGTAAATTTCGTTGTAAAAATGAGAAATCGCTGGTCAAATTTTAACCCTTATAACTTCCTAGCAAAAAAAAATTTTGTTTCCAAAATTGTGCTGATGTAAAGTAGACGTGTGGGAAATGTTATTTATTAACTATTTTGTGTCACATAACTCTCTGGTTTAACAGAATAAAAATTCAAAATGTGAAAATTGCAAAATTTTCAAAATTTTCGCCAAATTTCCGTTTTTATCACAAATAAACACAGAATTTATTGACCTAAATTTACCACTAACATGAAGCCCAATATGTCACGAAAAAACAATCTCAGAACCGCTAGGATCCATTGAAGCGTTCCTGAGTTATTACCTCATGAAGGGACACTGGTCAGAATTGCAAAAAACGGCAAGGTCTTTAAGGTCAAAATAGGCTGGGTCATGAAGGGGTTAAAATTGGGCGCTAGGCAGAACATACACAAATATCTGGGCGCCCAGCAATTCAATAACCAATCAAAACAGTTAAAATTGGTCGCCAGGCAGACCAGAAGGAACTGGATAAAACCAGTTTCTCCTCACCTCATCTGACTGACCTGACCTCTAAATGACCCATAGAAAAATAGTCATATAAAAACTATAGGGTCTATGAGGCCATGAGACCCCCGCTGTATTTCTTCTGGGTTCACGCAGGGGGGGCTAACATGGCCTCACAAAACCCATTCATACAAAGAAAACACAAACACTAAGTTCTTTTTGGATAAAAATGGCCGTGTAGTTTATTCAGGGTTACATAAGTTAAATAAATAAATACCAATAAATAAATACTTCAATTAAAACTCAATTTCCATATTACTCCAATAAACCAATCCACCCATACATGGGTGATTTTCCCACCAGGCCAAGGCTCAGCGAGCCAAGGCCCCCCCAAAACCACACAGCCATTTTTCTATTATTGACTGTAAGTCAAGGTTAAAAATATCCAACCCAATCTCCGATAAATGAACTAAATCAGGCCTATAAAGGCCTGGTAAAAAACCTTCCAAATCCCTATGCCTAAAAGAGAAACCTGAAATTAAAGGAAAGAATTTCTCCATAGATTTGTTGACTCTCCTTCGAATTTTATCAAGAAAAGAAAGATGATTGTTATGCCATAATAGTCTGGGGATGATCTCGGAAAAAAACAAAAGAACAAAGGGGCAAAATTTGCCTAATACTAATAAAATCCGATCTCATGGATGCTAGCAAGTCAAGAGTCCTGATTTTACCGAGATCATTCCCAGACACATGAAAAATGATCAAATCAGGAGAAGGATACTTAATCAACCATCTCTTAACTTGCTCTACCACTGCAAACCATTTCAAACCTCGAACTCCAAACCACCAAACCTGAATATTGGAAGGATTAAAAGATAAGTTCTCTGTGTAAACTCGCTGACTAGCCCTCTTCTGGGCCCAGAAGACAAAAGAATGTCCCACTATCCAGATTACTAACGGACCTAAAAGAAAACCAAAATTAGTAATCATAGAGATCATGTCTAATATACAGTTTGAACCTCTTGGAATTCCATCTACCCATCTCCTTTATTCCAGACTCAGAAATTCCGGCCCTAGCGGCCTCAGTGGCCGCTCCAATTCTAAAAGAATGGGAAGTAATTTTAAGATGCTTCAGATTCAAAAAATTCAGACATTTTTTTAAAACAGAATTAAATTGAAATACTGTAACCGGTGATAGATCTCTATGAATAAATAATGGGCCCTCAATTAAAGGTCTAGTTTTAATCCAATTAGACATCAAATTGACAGGGCAAATGGACGGATCAGAGGCAGAGTGAATTTTCAACCTAGCACCTCTACCTAACTGATCCGTCTTAGATTTTCTAATAAAAAGAGTTAAAAAAGCTTCGTGAATTTGAACATCTAATAACATGAGCCCTGAGGGTTCAGTCTTTTTAGCAGAAACTACCTCACCAATGCGAAGCGCACCAAAAAAGGACAGAGAAAAAATCGCGCTGAATAAAAGGGCCTCATTAGAATTTACACAAACGTAAGTGAGGCTAGAGCATAACTCCCTGAGAAGAGCCAAAGATATAGGCCTTCTAGCATCAGGTATAAAATTGGACTTTTTGAGGCCCTTCAAAAACTGTTTCACTGCAAAGAAACTTGTTAATGGAATGTTGCCAGAAAGTTTGAGGAAAAAAGAAACCCCAGCAAGGCATTTAGCTATAGCTGAATAAGACAGACCCATTTGAGCCATGTCAGCAGCAAATTTCAATGCTGCTGATGAGTTAGGAACCAATGGGTCATAACAATTCAAATTGCAAAAATTATTCCATTTACGCCATGCGGCTGAATAGTCAGCCCATGATCTCACAGATAACGAATTTTTAATAAAATGTGGTATTAAATTGTAATCACGTCCCATATTGCAGGAGATAAGAAGGTTGCTTCTGGGTCCGCCCTGGGAACCTGCAGAAAAAAATGTGACCACTGACGATTAAGCAAAGAGTCCGTCAAGCCTAAAAATTTACTCTGACCTAGAGTAGCCTTCAGCCATATATTACATTTAAGACATACGAACACCAATTGTCTCAAGATCTTAGCTACAACAGTATTTTTCGAAGACAACGTATTAATGGCAAAAACTACCCCTTGGTTAGAGGAAAAAAATAAAATTCTAGAGTTCTGCATTAGCGACCCCCAAATGTAAATTCCAGCAAAAATGGAAAAAATCTCAAGGAGAGCTGAATTGCAAACCAAACGCTCAGATACCCAACATGAAGGCCATTGGAAAGAGGTCCAATGAGAAATACAAAAAATGCTACCGCCGAGCCGTTTGTCAAAAGAAAAAACCAACGGAAAAGAATCAGCTGCTACAAAGGATGACTGCCACAAAGATCTGCCATTAAATTCCGACAGAAAGGAGAGCCATAATCTAGCATCCTCTTTGAGATCAGAACGAATCCTGATATGACAATGAGGTGAAGATACGCCTTTGGTGGCATCATATAAACTTCTGCAAAAAACCCGACCAATGGGGATAACTCGAACTGCAAAATTCAATAATCCAAGCAATGACTGAAGCTCTTTAAGCGTCACCTTCTCTTTTGACAAAAATTCAGACAAAGCAACGCGAAGTTTCAAAACTTTTTCAATAGGAAGACGCGACTCCATTTTTTGGGAATCCAAAGTGATTCCCAAAAATTCAATTATTCTGGAAGGACCAACTGTCTTTTCGTGAGCAATCGGAACCCCGAAGAAATCGCACATCTGAATAAATTTGTTAAGGGCATTTTCACATGCGGGGGAGCCGAAAGGACCAATAAACAAAAAATCGTCTAAATAGTGGAGAATACCCACGTCCTTGCAATTCTCTTCTATAACCCAATGAAGAAAAGAGGAAAAACTTTCAAAATAAAAACAGGACAAAGAAAAACCCATGGGTAGGCACTTATCGAAAAAGAAACAGTCATCAAAATAATAACCTAAAGAGTTAAAACCGGATGGATGAACGGGGAGGAGTCTAAATGCAGACTTAATGTCCGATTTGGACATCAAAGCATTGCAGCCGAATTTTTTAAGGATCTCTAATGCAGAATCAAAAGAAGAGTAAGCTACTGAAACTAAGGACTTATCCACCTCATCATTCAAAGAAGAACCTGGTGGGTGGGATAAGTGATGAATCAAACGAAAAGAGCCCTCATCTTTTTTAGGTACTAAGCCCAAAGGAGATATACGAAAATTAACAAAAGGAGGTGATTCAAAAGGCCCAGAAACTCGGCCAAGTTGAATTTCACTGATAATTTTATCCCTAGCAACATCTTGATTGGCCTTTAAGGACGGCAAATTAGGAACGACTAAACAACCCTCCCCTTTAAATTGAGATACGAAAAATCCTTCTAAAAACCCAGAAAACAACAATTCACTGATCACTTGATCTGGAAATTTGCTTAGCCAAGGGGACATGTTTGCCAGGTTCACTGGAGTCTGCGCTTTTATTAATGTGCTCTTTAACAGAGGACTGCTGAGCGGCTTGCTTCTTGAAGCATTTAACCCTTGTCAGGCTGCATAATTTTACAACCTTAACAGGCTGCATAGGTACAATTGTACCTTCACATATACCTCCACTGTGGGAAGACTTTACTTGGTTTCAGAAACTAAAGTTCATTCAGCTACAAATGTTATGCTGATATCTATTGTTCAGTGTTGTTACTGGTCACTTATGTTGCTGTCAATTAAGTTAATTCAAACTGGGAGTGGCTTCTACTTGTCTTCCTGCCTCCCTCCTCTCATTAGCCATTTTGCTGTTCATCTCATTGCTGTGAGCACACATTTCTAGGCTTGTGAAGTCTTCAATTTCTTGGAAACGAAGGTAGGAAAGTCTCACAGCATCTAACAGCCAGTTATACCTTTATTCTCATTATGTGGGGACAGAACAGTCAAATTGTCTTTCAGCCTGGACTTGGCTTACATATATTTTGTATGAAACTTATCACTATAGGTATAATTTTTATACGAAAAATGGATAATAATTAGTATCTACATATTGTTTTACGATGTTTTATTTATATTCAGCACAAAATACGAAGCCAAAATTCATCTAGCAAGTCATCATGAGTGATAGTAATGCTGGATCTAGTTTCCGCCATAATCCAAGAAAACGTGTTTGCAGGTTAGTATAATTTTGTGAAAAGCCAATAATGTAGTATTTCGGAAAATTATTTATTTTACATTTTTTCATATTTACAGATTTACGTCTGACGAAATAATGCGAATGCTAGAAGAATCTGATTCTGAGCATGAGGATGAACCATATGTTCCATCTGATGATGAAAACTATGTACCACAAGTGGATGTTACTGAAGAAGATTCAGACATTGAACAAGAAATGGTCATAGAGCATGAAAATGAATACGAATCAGACGAAAGTGTTGAGGATGATTCTGTGCCTCAAAGTGCAGGCGACATTTGGACTGCTAAGGATGAAACTCAATGGTGCAGTAATCCACTGCCAAATGCACAAACAAAATCTCGTAATGTCCTACGACAAAGAGGTGGCCCTGCAGCAATCAGCAACCTATATACAGCAAAAGAGCTATTCAAGTCCATCATGACTCCCGAGATGTGTGACATCATATTACGGGAAACGAATCGAAAGGCCAAGAGAGTTTGTGATGCTTACAACAACGAACTGGTACAACGTTTTCCTGATTCTTCCAAACGGCCACCACAAAAAACATTCAAGCAATTTACTGAAACTGAACTTCATGCATTTTTGGGCATACTGATTGCTGCTGGTGTGCACAGAGCCAACAAAGAGAATCTGGAGGAAATGTGGAATGTTGCTGCTCTGCCTCTTATACGTGCAGCCATGTCTCGTGACCGCTTCAAGATGATACTCAGATTTATCAGGTTTGACAACGAAAATACACGTGCAGAACGTGTGCAAACAGATAAAGCTGCACCAATACGGGACATCTGGACAATGCTGAACAGTAATCTGGAGAGAGCCTACAAGCCATATCATTGTATCACCGTCGACGAGCAATTATTTCCATTTAGAGGTCATACTAAATTTACCCAGTATATACCTTCAAAACCAGCTAAATATGGCATAAAGATTTTCTGGGCTTGTGACTCATCAAATGCCTACCCTTTACAAGGTCAGCTCTACACTGGGAAACCAACTGATGGTCCTCGACAAGTAAACATTGGAGAACGAACAGTATTGGACCTAGTGAGCTCGTATAAAGGCTCTGGAAGAAATGTCACCACCGATAACTTCTTTACAACCATGGAACTAGCTAAGGTATTGAACTCCTGGAACATGACACTAGTTGGTACAGTGAGAAAAAACAAAAGGTTCCTACCTAACAACATGCAGCCTGCCAAAGAAAGGCCTGTATACTCGACAAATTTTGCCTACAATCATGATGCAACAGTCTGTTCATATGTACCAAAGAAGAATAATAATAATAATAATAATAATTTTTATTTATATAGCGCCAACATATTCCGCAGCGCTTTACAAATTATAGAGGGGACTTGTACATACAATAGACATTACAGCATAACAGAAATACAGTTCAAAACAGATACCAAGAGGAGTGAGGGCCCTGCTCGTAAGCTTACAAACTATGAGGAAAAGGGGAGACACGAGAGGTGGATGGTAACAATTGCTATAGTTATTCGGACCAGCCATAGTGTAAGGCTTGGGTGTTCATGTAAAGCTGCATGAACCAGTTAATTAATTTTTTTTTTTTTTTTAATATAGGCCACACAGGGATCGTTAGGTTAATGCATTGAGGCGGTAGGCCAGTCTGAACAAATGAGTTTTTAGGGCACGCTTAAAACTGTGGGGATTGGGGATTAATCGTATTATCCTAGGTAGTGCATTCCAAAGAATCGGCGCAGCACGTGTAAAGTCTTGGAGACGGGAGTGGGAGGTTCTGATTATTGAGGATGCTAACCTGAGGTCATCAGCGGAGCGGAGGGCACGGGTAGGGTGGTAGACTGAGACCAGAGAGGAGATGTAGGGTGGTGCTGAGCCATGGAGTGCTTTGTGGATGAGGGTAGTAGTTTTGTACTGGATTCTTGAGTGGATGGGTAACCAGTGTAATGACTGGCACAAGGTAGAGGCATCGGTGTAACGGTTGGTGAGGAATATGATCCTGGCAGCAGCATTCAGGACAGATTGGAGCGGGGAGAGTTTGGTAAGAGGGAGGCCGATTAGTAGAGAGTTACAATAGTCCAGACGAGAATGAATAAGTGAAACAGTAAGAGTTTTTGCAGAGTCGAAAGTAAGAAAAGGGCGAATTCTAGAAATGTTTTTGAGTTGGTACAGTGAGAAAAAACAAAAGGTTCCTACCTAACAACATGCAGCCTGCCAAAGAAAGGCCTGTATACTCGACAAATTTTGCCTACAATCATGATGCAACAGTCTGTTCATATGTACCAAAGAAGAACAAATCAGTCGTGCTTCTATCATCTATGCACATGACGGGAGAAGTTGAAGAGACACTAGCAGCCAAGCCAGAGATAATAAAATACTACAACATAACAAAAGGTGGCGTTGATGTTATGGATAAAATGTTGGGAGAGTACACTGTGAAACGACGAACATCACATTGGACTTTGGCATTTTTCTACAATATGATTGATGTCAGTGGGTTAGCATCCTACATCATCTACAGAGAACACAATCCAAGCTTCAGGGCAAAGGATCAACGAAGAAAGTTCCTGAAAGATCTCGCAAATCAGCTGTGTATGATTGCAATTGAAGATCGTAGTACAAACAAAATGATAATGAGAAACCATTTTCTTCGAGGTGCAGTAGAAATGGTGCTTGGACGATGCATTGTGGTAGCATCGCAGCCAGCAGCTGGCCCCAAAATACCTCATGGTAGTCGTGGACCCTCCCCTGTTGTTGGTAGTTGCTATGTCTGCAGAGACCTGAGGCGAAAACAACGCAAGACTAGAAAGTCTTGTGTGGTTTGTGTGAAACCCATTTGCGATGAACACTCTGTAGCAAAGCCAACATGCATTACTTGCAAAGAAAATCAATAAAAAAAAGTTTCTTACATTTTCTTTTATAATGTAAATGAACAGTTTTTTACTTGTTTATAATAGTTAAATAGCATTATCATTAAAAAAAAATTTATGCTTTTTCCCTTGCATTATCTTCATTCAAAATATATGAGGTACATTTGTACCTATGCAGCTTGTTATGGATGCAAAAAGATCTCGACCCCTTATCTCGGAAGCGGGTGGAGATATTTTATTGAAATTTGGCCAATATATTCTGGACCAAAAATGTAGAGATGTCACGAAATTTCAGCCCTCTACGTCTTTTCAAAAAAAAGTTATTGCAATTTTAAAACGGAATAGTTACAATTGTACCTATTCAGCCGGATAAGGGTTAACCATTGGGTGCGAGTTTCCACAGAAAGAGCATTCGTGACGGAATCTACAATTATTGTTCCATTTGCAAAAGGAATCATTATAAGCGAAACAAACACCCCGCTTCAAAGTGCTAGCGGGGGGCTGTTTCATATTGCTATTTCTTTGTGGAAGCATAAGATTAATCCACAAACCAATATCCTTCACTCCCCAATGTAGCTCGGGGTGAACCGACAATTTGTGCCTGAAAGCTTCATCATAGTTCAGCCAAGCGAACCCGCCGAAATTCCGATAAGCTTCCAGTATAATATCTAAGTGTTGGAATAATTTGCTACAGAGATGGGGAGATTTTTCACCCAACACTGCGGCAAAAATGGTAAAAGCCTGAACCCAATTGTTAAAAGATTTATAGCTAGTGCGTTTAATTTCATCAGAATCAGCTTTATCCTCCTTTTTATCAGGTTTAAAAAGCTGATCCTTCTTGGGTAATAAAGAAAAAATATCTACATATTGATTATTCCAAATAAGCTCTTTAACAGCAGAGCTCAAGTGGAATCCCAAAGGAGATAATTCACAAGTCAGTGCTTCCTTAAAAGTATTAACAGGAATAATGTTAGCGGGTAACGTGTCAGAGACTGCAGCACTATATGTACATGATGTGCGTGCAGTAGAAGGAATAACTTCCTTCAATGTATCCGCCAACACTTTCCTAATGAGATTTGTGAGCTGTGAATGAGGGACAGACGTAGGTAAAATAACAGTCTCACCCCTCGATGAATGTTGTCCAGTCTTAGGATCTCTGCCGGAGCTGGAGCTCAAGCCCTCCATGTTGGGCGAGCCCATGCGATCCGCTGCTGCAGAAGGCGACTCCTCTTCTTCATCTTCTGACTGCGACGCTGGGGCGTCCCGGATAGCGTCGCGGATCACCGACGTAGATACAGACGCTGCTGCGGGAGCCGCTGACACTGCAGCGCTTTTACGGCCGCGGTGAGGTGCAGACCTCCCGTCTGGAACAGCTGATGCGGACGGGGCCCCGTTCCGGTGCTGGCTGCGGAGGTCTCGCGCAGGGCTGCGAGACTTCTGTGACAGTTGGCGTCGCGACTTCCCCCTCACTTCCTGTCTTGACCGGCCGGAAGCAGGAGGCGACGCCGAAGGAGAATAGGGAATCCTCTGTCTTCTGAGGCGCACAGAAACCGGAGATGTCGGCGGGGCTGGAGAGGCTTGACACGCCGGCTGGAAGGAAACTTCTGGAGGGGGAGGGAACGCCTCAGCTGCCGCAGAGGAAGGTTCTATAGCCAAGCAGCGCTGAAGCCATTCCGCTCCACCCTCAGCGCCGGCTCTGGTCAGGAGTTGCTGCAGGAGATCCTCCATCCCCAGGTGCTTCTTCTTCTTTTCTTCTTCACCAGCAGAATGACTAAATCCCCTGAAACCAGGGTTTTTATACACAAATATTTGGGCGCCCAGCACTTCAATAACCAATCAAAACAGTTAAAATTGGGCGCTAGGCAGAACATACACAAATATCTGGGCGCCCAGCAATTCAATAACCAATCAAAACAGTTAAAATTGGTCGCCAGGCAGACCAGAAGGAACTGGATAAAACCAGTTTCTCCTCACCTCATCTGACTGACCTGACCTCTAAATGACCCATAGAAAAATAGTCATATTAAAAACTATAGGGTCTATGAGGCCATGAGACCCCCGCTGTATTTCTTCTGGGTTCACGCGGGGGGGCTAACATTATCTGCTGGTCTCTCAGTTCTAATTTTTCCACAGATGCTTTCATAGACCAAAATGACTGACAAAGTTGCCGAAGTTTCACTCTCAGCTCACTGTCTCCACTCCGATCAATAACATTCAAGCTTTAAGAACTCCATCCATCTCCACAGTTTTATTGATCATCTGGTCCCTCACTCTGACCCGCCAACAGCCTAAAGGAATCCTCTGGCCCACAGATTCCCATTACTTCACCTTTGCCTCCAGCCCAACAGTACTCTACATCATGGCTGTGCTCAGACGCACTCTGGTCACACACAATGAGCAGGTTTCTCTGGCATGAAAACTTTTTGTAGGTATCACTTCTATTGACCTTAAAAAGGGTTATAGAGCAGCGCTCAATAGCGAAACATTCCCCACTTTGTCAAGGTGAGGTTATATTTGGGCCCACACCTCCTCCAGAGAGCTGTCAACCAGGAAATACCAGCTAAACACTAGCAGGATCCGGTAGTGTGAACACATACAGCACATGGCTGTCCCTGTACACACAAGGACCACAGGTGCACAACACAATGTTGGGCACAACGTAACATAAGGATCATAACATGTCAAAGACAACATTCCTAAAGTGAAACACAAAGTTACTGTAAAACAGAATACATGAGTTCCCCCTCCCCCTTACATGACGGAAGACCCTCAGGCTATGTCCTCGTAGGTGAAAGTCCTGAAAGTGGAATCTGAACCTATATGCCCATATTTTTGGTATGCTATAAATGTCTACCCTTCAAGTATTGATGCAGCCCTTGTTTCAATATGATGCTGTGGCCTCAGATCAGAAAAGCTTGTGCACCAATGTTTTATAGGAATCTTAGTTATTTACACCTGTAGTTATGCGGCCATGGACTCACAATGGAGTTATTTATATTGATATAATGTTAACCGATCATATAAGGCTGTCGGCTGCATACTGTATATCTAAGGTTGACAATTAGGCAAGTGTTGCCAATGCAAGTCACTACCGTATATGTGCCATGGTGATCTATCAATAATCACCTATATCTCATATTACATTTAGGTTTTGCACAGGTAATCAATATATTCAAGCTTCCCCACCATAGTTATTTTCTTAGATACTTAGAAATGTGCTTAAGGTCTCATTCAGACGTCAATGATTTTCCTTGGATTGAACTATTGTGGTCAAGAGGTCGCCACCGCGACCATGCCCAGTGGGTGAGGGGCCTGTCGGCGCCAGCAAATACTTCACCTGTATGTGCATACTCGGTCGCACATTCAGCTGAAGTGTATTGCGGCGCAGAGACCTGTCGGGTCCATGCATGGCAATCAGAGGCCAGCAGCATGGCAATCGGCCAATCAGAGGCCAGCAGCATATGTCGCGTGCACGTGATTGGGGGCGCATGGCAGTGACATCATGCGCTATCATCTATTGTACACTGAAGTCAGTGGCTGGCTACAGAAGAGGACGTCGCATGGTGGGTGAGCACAGGACGATGAGAAGAATTGTTTATTTTTTTCTATACATTAAAGAACAGCGGCAGAATGGGGGCATATATACCAGATTGGGGGATGCATATACAAGGATGGGGGATATATATCAGGATGAAGGATATAAATACCTGGATGGGGGATATACAGTGGGGCAAAAAAGTATTTAGTCAGTCAGCAATAGTGCAAGTTCCACCACTTAAAAAGATGAGAGGCATCTGTAATTTACATCATAGGTAGACCTCAACTATGGGAGACAAACTGAGAAAAAAAAATCCAGAAAATCACATTGTCTGTTTTTTTAACATTTTATTTGCATATTATGGTGGAAAATAAGTATTTGGTCAGAAACAAAATTTCATCTCAATACTTTGTAATATATCCTTTGTTGGCAATGACAGAGGTCAAACGTTTTCTGTAAGTCTTCACAAGGTTGCCACACACTGTTGTTGGTATGTTGGCCCATTCCTCCATGCAGATCTCCTCTAGAGCAGTGATGTTTTTGGCTTTTCGCTTGGCAACACGGACTTTGAACTCCCTCCAAAGGTTTTCTATAGGGTTGAGATCTGGAGACTGGCTAGGCCACTCCAGGACCTTGAAATGCTTCTTACGAAGCCACTCCTTCGTTGCCCTGGCGGTGTGCTTTGGATCATTGTCATGTTGAAAGACCCAGCCACGTTTCATCTTCAATGCCCTTGCTGATGGAAGGAGGTTTGCACTCAAAACCTCACGATACATGGCCCCATTCATTCTTTCATGTACCCGGATCAGTCGTCCTAGCCCCTTTGCAGAGAAACAGCCCCAAAGCATGATGTTTCCACCACCATGCTTTACAGTAGGTATGGTGTTTGATGCATGCAACTCAGTATTCTTTTTCCTCCAAACACGACAAGTTGTGTTTCTACCAAACAGTTCCAGTTTGGTTTCATCAGACCATAGGACATTCTCCCAAAACTCCTCTGGATCATCCAAATGCTCTCCAGCAAACTTCAGACGGGCCCGGACATGTACTGGCTTAAGCAGTGGCACACGTCTGGCACTGCAGTATCTGAGTCCATGGTGGCGTAGTGTGTTACTTATGGTAGGCCTTGTTACATTGGTCCCAGCTCTCTGCAGTTCATTCACTAGGTCCCCCCGCGTGGTTCTGGGATTTTTGCTCACCGTTCTTGTGATCATTCTGACCCCACGGGGTGGGATTTTGCGTGGAGCCCCAGATCGAGGGAGATTACCAGTGGTCTTGTATGTCTTCCATTTTCTAATTATTGCTCCCACTGTTGATTTCTTCACTCCAAGCTGGTTGGCTATTGCAGATTCAGTCTTCCCAGCCTGGTGCAGGGCTACAATTTTGTTTCTGGTGTCCTTTGACAGCTCTTTGGTCTTCACCATAGTGGAGTTTGGAGTCAGACTGTTTGAGGGTGTGCACAGGTGTCTTTTTATACTGATAACAAGTTTAAACAGGTGCCATTACTACAGGTATTGAGTGGAGGAAAGAGGAGACTCTTAAAGAAGAAGTTACAGGTCTGTGAGAGCCAGAAATCTTGATTGTTTGTTTCTGACCAAATACTTATTTTCCACCATAATATGCAAATAAAATGTTAAAAAAACAGACAATGTGATTTTCTGGATTTTTTTTTTCTCAGTTTGTCTCCCATAGTTGAGGTCTACCTATGATGTAAATTACAGACGCCTCTCATCTTTTTAAGTGGTGGAACTTGCACTATTGCTGACTGACTAAATACTTTTTTGCCCCACTGTATATACCTGGATGGGGAATATACAGGTGTTTCTTACAAAATTAGAATATCATCAAAAAGTTAATTTATTTCAGTTCTTCAATACAAAAAGTGAAACTCATATATTATATAGAGTCATTACAAACAGAGTGATCTATTTCAAGTGTTTATTTCTGTTAATGTTGATGATTTTGGCTTACAGCCAATGAAAACCCAAAAGTCATTATCTCAGTAAATTAGTATACGTTATAACACCAGCTTGAAAAATGATTTTAAAATCTGAAATGTTGGCCTACTGAAATGTATGTTCAGTAAATGCACTCAATACTTGGTCGGGGCTCCTTTTGCATCAATTACTGCATCAATGCGGCGTGGCATGGAGGCGATCAGCCTGAGGCACTGCTGAGGGGTTATGGAAGCCCAGGTTACTTTGATAGCAGCCTTCAGCTCGTCTGAATTGTTGGGTATGGTGTCTCTCATCTTCCTCTTGACAATATCCCATAGATTCTCTATGGGGTTAAGAGCAGGCGAGTTCCCTGGCCAATCAAGCACAGTGATACTGTTGTTTGTAAACCAGGTATAGGTACTTTTGGCAGTGTGGACAGGTGCCAAGTCCTGCTGGAGAAAGAAATTTCCATCTCCAAAAAGCTTGTCTACAGAGGGAAGCACGAAGTGCTCTAAAATGTCCTGGTAGACGTCTGTACTGATTTTGGTCTTGATAAAACACAGTGGACCTACACCAGCAGATGACATGGCTCCCCAAACCATCACTGATTGTGGAAACTTCACACTAGACCTCAAGCAGCTTGGATTGTGGCCTCTCTACTCTTCCTCCAGACTCTGGGACCTTGATTTCCAAATGAAATTAAAAATGTACTTTCATCTGAAAACAACACCTTGGATCACTGAGCAACAGTCCAGTTCTTTTTCTCCTTGGCCCAGGTAAGACGCTTCTGGCGTTGTCTATTGGTCATGAGTGGCCTGACACAAGGAATCCGACACTTGCAGCCCATGTCCTGGATACGTCTGTGTGTGACGGCTCGTGAACCAATGACTCCAGCAGCAGTCCACTCCTTGTGAATCTAACCCAAATTTTTGAATTACCTTTAGCAATGACCTTTTGTGGCTTACGCTCTGTGCGGAGTGTGTCAGTGACTGCCTTCTGGACATCTGTCAAGTCAGCAGGCTTCCCCATGATTGTGGAGCCTACTGAAACAGACTAAGGGATCTTTTTAAAATTATTCTAATTTACTGAGATAATGACTTTTTGGTTTTCATTGGCTGTAAGCCATAATCATCAGCATTAACAGAAATAAACACTTGAAATAGATCACTCTGTTTGTGATGACTTTATATAATATATGAGATTCACTTTTTGAATTGAAGAACTGAAATAAAGTAACTTTTTGATGATATTCTAATTTTGTGAGAAGCACCTGTACAGTGGGGCAAAAAAGTATTTAGTCAGTCAGCAATAGTGCAAGTTCCACCACTTAAAAAGATGAGAGGCGTCTGTAATTTACATCATAGGTAGACCTCAACTATGGGAGACAAACTGAGAAAAAAAAATCCAGAAAATCACATTGTCTGTTTTTTTATCATTTTATTTGCATATTATGGTGGAAAATAAGTATTTGGTCAGAAACAAAATTTAATCTCAATACTTTGTAATATATCCTTTGTTGGCAATGACAGAGGTCAAACGTTTTCTGTAAGTCTTCACAAGGTTGCCACACACTGTTGTTGGTATGTTGGCCCATTCCTCCATGCAGATCTCCTCTAGAGCAGTGATGTTTTTGGCTTTTCGCTTGGCAACACGGACTTTCAACTCCCTCCAAAAGTTTTCTATAGGGTTGAGATCTGGAGACTGGCTAGGCCACTCCAGGACCTTGAAATGCTTCTTACGAAGCCACTCCTTCGTTGCCCTGGCGGTGTGCTTTGGATCATTGTCATGTTGAAAGACCCAGCCACGTTTCATCTTCAATGCCCTTGCTGATGGAAGGAGGTTTGCACTCAAAATCTCACGATAAATAGCCCCATTCATTCTTTCATGTACCCGTATCAGTCGTCCTGGCCCCTTTGCAGAGAAACAGCCCCAAAGCATGATGTTTCCACCACCATGCTTTACAGTAGGTATGGTGTTTGATGGATGCAACTGAGTATTCTTTTTCCTCCAAACACGACAAGTTGTGTTTCTACCAAACAGTTCCAGTTTGGTTTCATCAGACCATAGGACATTCTCCCCAAACTCCTCTGGATCATCCAAATGCTCTCTAGCAAACTTCAGACGGGCCCGGACATGTACTGGCTTAAGCAGTGGGACACGTCTGGCACTGCAGGATCTGAATCCATGGTGGCGTAGTGTGTTACTTATGGTAGGCCTTGTTACATTGGTCCCAGCTCTCTGCAGTTCATTCACTAGGTCCCCCCGTGTGGTTCTGGGATTTTTGCTCACCGTTCTTGTGATCATTCTGACCCCACGGGGTGGGATTTTGCGTGGAGCCCCAGATCGAGGGAGATTATCAGTGGTCTTGTATGTCTTCCATTTTCTAATTATTGCTCCCACTGTTGATTTCTTCACTCCAAGCTGGTTGGCTATTGCAGATTCAGTCTTCCCAGCCTGGTGCAGGGCTACAATTTTGTTTCTGGTGTCCTTTGACAGCTCTTTGGTCTTCACCATAGTGGAGTTTGGAGTCAGACTGTTTGAGGGTGTGCACAGGTGTCTTTTTATACTGATAACAAGTTTAAACAGGTGCCATTACTACAGGTAATGAGTGGAGGAAAGAGGAGACTCTTAAAGAAGAAGTTACAGGTCTGTGAGAGCCAGAAATCTTGATTGTTTGTTTCTGACCAAATACTTATTTTCCACCATAATATGCAAATAAAATGTTAAAAAAACAGACAATGTGATTTTCTGGATTTTTTTTTCTCAGTTTGTCTCCCATAATTGAGGTCTACCTATGATGTAAATTACAGACGCCTCTCATCTTTTTAAGTGGTGGAACTTGCACTATTGCTGACTGACTAAATACTTTTTTGCCCCACTGTATATACCAGGATGGGACCCAGGATAAGGTACACATATACAAGGATGGGGGATATATGTGTGATTTTGCACAGACCGCTTGGTCTGCAAAACATCATGGACATATGAACGGTCCCATAGACTAAAATAGGTACGACATGAAAAATACAGATAGAACTCATATTAGAAAACAGTGATTTGTGAACGAGGCCTTAGTGTATCATCTATGCAGTGTGCTACTATTTCTCGCTGCATAGGAATAGCCTGCACACTTGATTAGGAGCACCACAGCCGTTGCTTCCTCTCACGCTCGCACTGGATGATGTTACATACAATTAATTATGAAATCTTGGAAGATGCACATAGTACTCGCTGATGCCAGATCAGCCCCCGCACAGGGCTTTTTTCCCTCTTGCAGTCTGTGTATTAATGAAGGAGGCTGGTCATTGTAGTAGATGACAGTGTGCAAGGACACGTGTGTGTGTGTGCGTGTGCGTGTGTGTGTGTGGTGTGTGTGATGGGAGACACTGCGGTGTGTTCAGTCAGTCTGAATGCTGTGTACTCAGAGGTGTGCTGTCATCTGTTAATAACTCGGCAGTGACTCATCCCGCACAATACCGGACATCTGTTTATTTACGCCTCATCCCTCATCCAGACGCCTTTCTCACCATAGGATTGTACAAGGACACCATTACTAATAAAGATTTTGCCGTAAGCACAGAAGATTTTTCTATATATATCTCCTAAAGTCAACCATATGACACATCAATGATCGCCACACAAAGTCATACCAGGGCAGAGAAATATCTAGCACGGAATAATCATACAAGGATGCGATCAACCGGCAGACATAGCTCAACGCTCCCGGGCTCCATTGCAAATTATTCACCAGCCCCTCCCTGTCCCCTGCTGACCACGTGCCATTTATAATTTTGGTGTCTTATTAGAAGAACATTAGATTGTGAGCCTTCGCGGGCAGGGTCCTCATTCCTCCTGTACCAGTTATGACTTGTATTGTTTAAGATTATTGTACTTGTTTTTATTATGTATACCCCTCCTCACATGTAAAGCGCCATGGAATAAATGGCGCTATAACAATAAATAATAATAATAATAATAATAAAATGAATCTAGAGAGATTAATTAAGCAAGAAATGTGGATGTCCCCATTTTGTAAAAATCTTGCAGAGAACATTGGGTTTAATCTCCTGCTTGATCATCTTATGGCTGAGTGAGGCAGTGCAATCTATTGAATTATTGAATAATTTTTTTATTTATATAGCGGAATATGTTGGCGCTATATAAATAAAAAAATATTATTATTATTTTTATTGAAGACAGAGCAGAGGGGGGAGGTTCCTGCTGCAGCCAGACACAAAATTGGGAGGAGGACAAAGGAGGATATGGTTGATTTCTGGAGGCAAAGGAAATGAGGATAACAAGTGCTGTTCAATTTTTGCATTTTTAAGGAGATTTTTTTCCATGTAGCTGGTTCTATCGTTACTTCATTTACTTGTCATCCCGCCTGAGCAATGTTGCTGATCCGTGCTCCGGAAAACTACGGACTACTGTGGTGAACTGGTTACTCCTTCCATTTCTCACCACCTTTAATGACTCGTCTACAGCAGTCTAGCAACCTGTATAAATTCCCCTACCTCCTCTGCATCTCCCAAAATTATCTTTTATAATCCCCTCTAACGGTGCGGTCCATTCCCTTGGGCATCACTAGTCTTGGTCAGTGCATCCTCTATCCCCACAACCGATGTCCTCCTGCATTGCTTAACATGGATCCTACGTCATTCACACATCTTCCCCAATCTTTCACTGCACAGACGTACTTTGCTATGTCCTGCTGAGTGCAGAGCAAAATCATGTAATAAGATTGCATCGGAGAGGCCAAAGAGTCCTGATGACCCAGAAGTAGAGCCGGTGAGTTGGTATTACAGTACTTTTCACTGCCATCAGCAGGGCAGAGCGAAGTACGCCTGTGCAGGAGGGTGCTGTGGATCATGGACAACAATGTTCCTCAACTCCGGTCCTCAAGAGCCACCAACAGGTCATGTTTTCAGGATTTCCTTAGTATTGAAGAGATGATAATTCCATTACCTACACAGGCAATAATTTAATCACCTGGGCAATTCTAAAGAAATCCTGAAAACACGACCTGTTGGCTCTTGAGGACTGTTTGAGGACTGGAGTTGGGGAACACTGATGTAGAACGTGTCATCCATGTGAAGCAAGGCAGGAGGACAGTGATTAAGGCAATATAGTTGCCGAGCAAGACAAGCGACGTCCGTCAGACTGGACATCGCCGTATGGGGGGATTATAAAATGTATTATTTTGTGATATGCAGAGGAGAATGGGGACTTACATAGGTGTTTTAAGACTGCTGTAAAAGAGGCATTAAAAGTGGTGGCCGTAGTTAATATTTGGAAACCCTGGTGAGAGCTTCTCTTTAAGCACATCAAATACTGTTTTACATTTAACTACAGAAAATTTCTTCCAACCTATCATTGTTTTTCAGATCTATAAGCCAGTATGCACTCATACGTCACCTTGATAACTGCAGTATTTGTCACAATTGTTCATGTTGTTGTTGGAGCTTGTAACGAATTGTCAGCCAAGAGGCTCCACTATTGTAAACAGATGCTTGGGATGCAACAGCGCAGAAGATGAGGACACAGCGGTAACTTAAGCAAAGATTATTTATTACTCTAACACGGCAATTTGAATGATTGGGATATAACATTAAACAAGGTTACCAGATTATTAGAGACCAATAAAATGTTTTGCAATTTAAACGTACCGTATATACTCGAGTATAAGCCGACCCAAGTATAAGCCGACCCCCCTAATTTTGCCACAAAAAACTGGGAAAACTTATTGACTCGAGTATAAGCCTAGGGTGGAAAATGCAGCAGCTACCGGTGAATTTCAAAAATAAAAATAGATGCTCCATACCGTTCATTATGGCCCCATAGCTGTGCCATATAGTGCTCTGCACCATTCATTATTGCCCCATAGCTGTGCCATATAGTGCTCTGCACCATTCATTCTTGCCCCATAGCTGTGCCATATAGTGCTCTGCACAGTTCATTATTGCCCCATAGCTGTGCCATATAGTGCTCTGCACCGTTCATTATTGCCCCATAGCTGTGCCATATAGTGCTCTGCACTGTTCATTCTTGCCCCATATATGCTCCTTATAAAGCTGTGCACCGTTCATTCTTGCCCCATATATGCTCCTTATAAAGCTGTGCACC
Organism: Ranitomeya imitator; assembly: GCF_032444005.1. Taxonomy (NCBI): domain Eukaryota; kingdom Metazoa; phylum Chordata; class Amphibia; order Anura; family Dendrobatidae; genus Ranitomeya; species Ranitomeya imitator. The sequence continues at coordinate 580,826,589 of NC_091286.1, forward strand.
ATTCATTCTTGCCCCATATATGCTCCTTATAAAGCTGTGCACCATTCATTCTTGCCCCATATATGCTCTTTATAAAGCTCTGCCATTGCTGCTGCTGCAATAATAGAAAAAAAAAAGCCATACTCACCTCTCTTGATTGCAGCTCCCGGCGTCTCGTTCCAGCGTCTCGTCCCGGCGTCTCTCCGCACTGACTGTTCAGGCAGAGGGCGCCGCGCACACTATATGCGTCATCGCGCCCTCTGACCTGCACAGTCAGAGCGCAGAGACGCCGGGAAGACAGAGCGGCGCCGGGAAGATGGAGCGATGCCCGGCGTGTGGAACGCGGACAGGTGAATATAAAATACCCACCTAGTCCCGGCGCTCCTGACGCTGCCCCTGCCTGTCACACTGTCTCCGGGTGCCGCAGCTCTTCCTGTCAGCGGTCACTGGCACCGCTCAGACTCAGAGAAATGAATATGTGGCTCCACCCCTATGGGAGTGGAGTCCATATTCATTTCTCTAATGAGCGGTCCCACGTGACCGCTGACAGGAAGAGCTGAGGCACCCGGAGACAGTGTGACAGGCAGGGGCAGCGTCAGGAGCGCCAGGACTAGGTAAGTATGTCTCAGCGCCCTCTCCCCCTCACCCGCCGACCATGCCGCCCACCGTGACTCGAGTATAAGCCGAGAGGGGCACTTTCAGCCCAAAAATTTGGGCTGAAAATCTCAGCTTATACTCGAGTATATACGGTAAATTACTTCTTCGGATGGAAGCAGCATTCACAGTTACACACGTGGTGAAAATTGTTGGGGACCCTCGTTTAATGACAGAAAAACCCACAATGGTGACAGAAATAACTTGAATCTGACAAAAGTGATAATAAATAAAAGATCAATGAAAATGAGCAAATGAAAGTCAGACATTGCTTCCACAGAATTAAAAAAAATAAATAAAACTCATGAAACAGGCCTGGACAGAAATGATGGTACCCTTAATTTAATATTTTGTGCACAACCTTTTGAGGCAATCACTGCAATCAAACCATTCCTGGAACTGTCAATGAGACTTCTGCACCTCTCGACAGGTATTGTGGCCACTCCTCAAGAGCAAACTGCTCCAGGTGTCTCGTGTTTGATGGTTGCCTTTTCCAGGGTATGTCTAACTGTGTATGCATAACTAAAAACCCTATTACACAAAGCACTGAACATTTACAATAGATACAATTGTCTCTATTCTGTTACTCGGTTCTAAGTAGTGTTACAGTTAGATCTTTACCCTTCACCATTTTTACCCAGTCACTCTGATGGTAGTGACACAGGCTGTATAGGGCCAAGTGAGAGTCTATGCTATTACACCATTAGGACGCAAGTTCCTTCATGGTGAGTCAGTTGTAGCACACGTTGTGCCGGCTGCCTCCATACTCTGAAGCACAGACCAGTCACCTGTGTACCGCACTTTTGCCCCTCAAGTTGGTGATCTCACAAATACCCCACTAACATAATCTGCTCGCTTTTCTTGGCTCCGATGCCGCTCACTCTGTTCTGGTCCCAATGAGTTAGCTCTGTTCTCGGTCACTCGGTCCTTCTCTTGGTTTTGGTTCCAGTTTGGCCACTCAAATCCTCACTCAGTCCTGGTTCCCTTCTGTCCACTCAATTCTTCACTTGGATCCTTGCTTTTTCCTGGTCCCATTTTTGCCACTCCATTATTCACTCAGGTCTGGTCACTTATAATGGTGGCTATAAGCCAACCTCGGTGCACCACACCTCCGTCCTGCTAGAAGTTCAGGTGCCGACTCCTCCCCTTCACATGCCCTCCTGGCCCTTTTATAAATACTAACTGCACCATAGCTATCAACTGACCTTGTGTCTCCTCCAATCTCTTTCCTCAGGGAACATGTACCTTACTCTTCAGTTCCTGCTAATGTAATTCTCTCCTTCCCTGTTCCTATCATCTTTAACCAGCAGTTGGCGGTGTTGGCTTGCAAATACTCGATTAGGCTTCACCTGAGTGAGCCTTCTCACTTGTCCATCTCCTTACACTATGATGCCATGGATCCAGCTTTAGTAGCTTAAAAAAGACATATGTTACATAGGAATATTGAAGCATATTTTTCATAAACCTAACAATAAAACCTCTGCATCTAAATATGACCAATGCCCAGATGGGTTCATGGAATTAAAATATTACTACACTGGAGAATGGTGGAACACATTACAGATTGCAATTTTGCAATGTTTGAAGGCCAGGGGATGTCTGTGTGCAGCATAAAGGCTCAATAGTTGTCATTTTAGCCTTGCAGCATTGATATTGTTATTATTACAATTCATTTTTATAGCGCCATTTATTCCATGGCGCTTTACATCCTGAGAAAGGGACGTTAGATTGTTAACCCCACCAAGGAGAGGGACTATTCTGAATAAATGATCAATCACAAGCACCATTAACACACACGTATAACGCCGACATGGCCCAGTGTTGTTGTACATGCTATCCAAGGGTGTAGTGGAGGTTACATTGCACAATGCTATTTAACACTAGGACTACTGGACTCGTGAACCCTGACTAGAACTACTGAAAGTAAGTAGTCAAAATGACTATACCAGTAGTCCTAGTGTTAAAGGGTAACTACACTTTAAAAATAACTTTTCAGTATAAGCTGTCACATGTTTTTACATAAGGAATAACACTGTTTTAGGTCATTACTGTGTATGATTCGTATCCTGCAATTTTAAACAGTTTTTCAGCCTGCAGGGTCTATCTCTTATTTTCAATTAACTCTGAGCTGATGGGAGGAGACATGTTACCATGATATCTTCCATACACAACATATACAAAAAGAAGAATTCTTGTTGTTCATTCCTTAGATAGTACATGAACAGAAGTAGCAGTAGAAATCCAGCTCTGGTGTGAGGTAAAAGACTTGTTAGAAAGCTCAGAATAATCTTTGCTGTGTCTCCCTTTGCTTGCTTGTTCTCTCTCTGTGCTCCTCATGCCCCCTCCCAAACACCTTTCCACAAAGTGTAATAGGAGATATAATATAACACTTCAATGAGATAGTAGTAAGTCAAGTTGTTTTTTTTTTTTTAGAGTGGACGTGATCACAAACCATATTGAGCCCCTATTCAGGTCAATGGATCAGATGATAAGAGTTTATGGATTGAAATGTAAAATATCCCATTACAATATTATTGCATACATTGTGTTACATACCTGTCCCGGGTTTACTGTGCTCCATTTCCTTCCTCTGAGCCCACTACCCTCAGCTGTGCTCCATGTTGGGTTTTACAGGTTGCCCAGAGTGAATCAATGACATAATCTCTCTAGACCTATTTAAGGCCCATTTAGACAAAGACCTGTGTCTTTAGTTTAAGACTCCTAGTCCTATTTTCCTTGTGTGCTCCACTATCAGTTTTTTTTGTGTGCTTGTGCTTGCTTCCATCCTTGCTAGATTCCACTTCATCTTTCTGCTGCTCCTGAGTGTGCCAACTCCTCGATGCTCTTCCTACATTAATGCCCGGGATCTATGTGCGTACCGAGACTTGAGCCTTAGAGGATCCACCTCACTTGGCAAGCCTAAACATACTGCAGGAATTGAGCTGCATCTCTAAATTTCAGTTGTCTACAAGGTAGTAGATGGAGAGTAGTTTATATGATGCGTCCCATAAACAGTACACACATACATGATGTACTCCTATTCTACCTCTGTATAACACATAGAATGATTAAAACATTAGCATGCAAGGACATTAAGCTGCAAAACTGAGCAGGGTATCTGTGAATCCAGCACTGGGTGGGATTAATCACTTGATTGAAGCTTCTACACAATATGTGTGTGTTCCTTTTCTTGCTACTCCCGCATTCTGTCCCTCGCCTCTCAATAAATTGTAATAGGAGCTGTAGCATGATACTTCAGTGTGCTTGCTTTGACCAAGACAGATTTTTGTAGCTTTTTAAAGCGAACGATGAGTTCAGAATAAGAGGCATAGAATCATAGAATATTTGAGTTGGAAGGGACCTCCAGGGTCATTGTGTCCAACCCCCTGCTCAATGACGGATTCACTAAACCATCTCAGATAGATGTCTGTCCAGCCTGTCTTTGAAGACTTCCATTGAAGGAGAACTTACCACAGGCTCATGGGTGGAAACAGAAGCAGAATTCTCTCATAAGATATATTACAAAGTTTCTTATATTCAACTGTACTATTGATTTATGCAAAATATGCTGAAATTACAGTTCCCATTTAACCGTATGGGTCATGATATTTCAAAACAATGGATGCTGCCATTTTTGGCCATGTTTTGGCAAAGTCATGATATCACCACAACTGAACCACAGATGAGCACCAGGGAAAATATAATCACACATTGACAGCCATGTTAAAAACAAGATCTGTAGAATTTTATTGAAGAACATTGAGAAGATTTGACATCACTTTAATCTAAATGCCAGGAAATAAATGTAGTGCGGAGAGATGCAGCTGTAAAGTCCCATTCTCAGTTCATAACACCATCGCACGGGTAAAGCAGGCTTCTGAGAGCTTGGGCCTGCATTATAAATGAAATAAAAGCTTTCTCGGAAAGTAAATCACATGCAGACAAGGGATTTATCTTGTGAAGGTTCAGTGGAGGCTGTATGCAGTGGAGCAGATGGCCTTAAATTGCTACAAACTGCGGCTGCAGGATATTATATTTGGCAGGGAGGACTGCTGGTGATAGTGATATGTGTCTCTGCTTAATTATGACACAAGAAACCAGAACCAAATAAAGAGTAAAGGTAATTGCACACGCATCATATCTACTGCGGATTCTCCACATTATTTGACATGGGTAAAATCCACAGCATAATACAGTACCAGCTAAATAGAAGGATTTCCAAAAATCGAATTTTTCCAAATTTTCTGCGCACACATTGACTTGTGGTGTGGATTTTGTGTCGGTGTCAGTTCTTCCCGCAGACTCGCGTTAAAGATTTCTAAAATTCAAACTCTGGCAGAAATCAGTGTTGGAACACCGTTCTACAAATTTTCAAAAGTTGTCAGGTTCAGTTATGAAATGAGCCATTTCCTAATGACTTTGACCTCCTGAATTCAAATCTGACGATAACATTTTTTATCTGGCTCTTTTTTCTGTGATATCAGAGTTTTTCCTTTACTGCTACATAGAAATAATGCACAAAAGTTTCCGTGCCTTGAAGCATTATTATTTTTACAAATATATAAAGATGCAGAATATTTTGTTATGCCAATTTTCAGACATTTATTTAGAGGAAAATCAGCAACAATTCAAATAATTAAAACATGTTTAAGCACTATGGTGAATTATTAACAGTTATGGAAATTCATAAAAAAAAGAGAACCAATGACTTGAAAAAATGCCAATAACTAGAAAAAATATTGTTGTACTGTTTCAGCCAGTAGATAGAAAAAAATGTAATTTTGAGAGTCCTCGGTGGCTGATACCCTTTAACGGCTAATGGAAAAGATGGTAACAAATTGCAAGCTTGAGGCCATGTTCACACTATGCGGTTTTTACTGCGGAACCGCGGCGATTTTGCCGCTGCGGGTCCGCAGCTGTTTTCCATGCAGGGTACAGTACAATGTTACCCTATGGAAAACAGAAACCGCAGTGCACATGATGCGGAAAAACCCGGAAAAAAAAACGCGCAGAATTGCTGCGGAAAAAAAGAAGGACTATGTCACTTCTTTGTGCAGAATCGCAGCGATTCTGCACCCATAGACATGCATTGATCCGCTTACTTCCCGCATGGGGCTGTGCCCACCATGCGGGAAGTAATGCGGATAATGTGCGGGTTATACCCGGGGTGGAGGAGAGGAGACTCTCCTCCAGGCCCCGGGAACCATATTTGTATTAAAAAAAAAGAATTAAAATAAAAAATCATGTATACTCACCCTCGGAAGTCTCAGCGCTGCACGCGGCCGTCCGGTCTCAGGTTTGCTATGCGACCAGGACCTTCGGTGACGTCGCGGTCACATGACCGTGACGTCACCGAAGGTCCTGGTCGCACAGCATCTTTGGAACCGGACCGCCGCCTGCAGCACCGAGGAGATCGGGACGTCAGAGGGTGAGTATACCATGATTTTATTATTTTTAACACTACTATTGATGCTGCATATTGCTGCATATGCAGCATCAATAGTAGGGGTAAATCCCGCAGCGGAACCCGCAGGACAAACCGCGATAAATCTGCAGGGATAACCGCAGCGGGTTTGCCCTGCAGATTTATCAAATCCGCTGCGGGAAAACCCGCGGGACAAAAAGGAGCGTGTGAATGTGGCCTGAGACTACTCAGGTCCCTTCATCAGGCATAGAATAAAACAAAATCTGAAGAATCATATATCAAAATGCCCAAAAACAATCAGACAACTCATATACTGAACAAATTTTCAAATATTAAGACAACTAATAAAAGCGATGAACGAATTATGGGAAGTCACCACATTGGAACTGTATCTAGCAACAAACAGTATTCCCAAAGGGTTAGTCATGCAGAAAGCATTATTCTGAGATATAGGAGATAAAGAAACATTAAAGGTACCTTCACACTCAGCAACTTTACAACGAGAACGACAACGATCCGTGACGTTGCAGCGTCCTGGATAGCGATCTTGTTGTGTTTGACACGCAGCAGCGATCTGGATCCCGCTGTGCCATCGCTGGTCGGAGCTAGAAGGCCAGAACTTTATTTGGTCGTCAGGTCGGCGTGATTCATCATGTTTGACAGCAAAAGCAACGATGCCTGCAATGTTTTACATGGAGCTAACAACCGGCGAGAACGATAAGTGAGTCACCGTTACGTCACTGGATCGCTCCTGCATCGTTCTGGAGCTGCTGTGTTTGACGTCTCTACAGCGACCTAAACAGCGACGCTGCAGCAATCGGCTCGTTGTCTATATCGCTGCAGCGTCGCTGAGTGTGACGGTACCTTTAGGGAGTGGGATGCCATGTTCCTGACCTTCTCAAAACAAGCATCTTTTTTTATTATCAACAAAAGAAAAACACAATTACGGCAAAGCAGCGGTAAAATATCCAAATTATTTGAAGAATTACCTCCATATAAAAATCATCCTGATGTTGATACTTTGTCTAATAGCAAAATTAGAATAAAAAATAAAGATAAATTATTGAAAGAAAAATTTGCGAGGGATTCTGTAATCGGTACTCACCACATGTGTGCAGAAAAATCCAGAGATATTTTTGAAATTATAGAATAAATTAATTGCACAAATTTTTCAGAGAAAATGTTCTCAACTTATAAGGCTATGTTCACACGTTCCTGATTTCCCTCCTTTTTTTTCAGGACTAAAAACCGCAGCTCTTGGCAGAAAACGCAGGTCCTTTTTTTGATGCGTTTTTGGTGCATTTTTTGATGCGTTTTTTGATGCGTTTTTTAGTGCGTTTTTTAATGCAGTTTTCTATGCAGAGTATGTGTGTTTTCTAGGAAGTTTTTAGGGTTAAAATGGCGGAAAATACCCTAACCCTACCCCTACCCCTAACCCTAACCCTACCGTTAACCCTACCCCTACCTCTACCCCTAACCCTACCCCTAACCCTAACCCTACCCCTAACCCTACCCCTAACCCTAACCCTACCCCTAACCCTACCCCTAACCCTAACCCTAACCCTACCCCTAACCCTACCCCTACCCCTAACCCTATTCTAACCTTAGTGGAAAAAATAAAAAATTCTTTATTTTTTTATTGTCCCTACCTATGGGGGTGACAAAGGGGGGGGGGATCATTTACTATATATTTTTTTTTTATCAATGAGATAGATTATATCTCAGTGATCAAAATGCACTTTGGAACGAATCTGCCGGCCGGCAGATTCGGCGGGCGCACTGCGCATGCGCCCGCCATTTTGGAAGATGGCGGCGCCCAGGGAGAAGACGGACGGATGGACACCGGGAGGCCGGGTAAGTATAAGGGGGGGAGATGAGGGCACGGGGGGGCGTCGGAGCACGGGGGGGTGGCATCGGAGCATGGGGGGGTGGGATTGGGGCACGGGGGGCAGCCACACTGCAGCGGTTCTGCACCACAAACCGCAGAAAACCCGCAGATATTTTTTTCATCTGCGGGTTTTACTGCGGGTTTGACCTCACAATGGAGGTCTATGGGTGCAGAACCGCTGCAGTTCCGCAAAAAGAAGTGACATGGTACTTCTTTTTTACCGCAGCTATTCAGCGCGGCTTTTTTCGGGATTTTCCGCAATGTGGGCACAGCAGTTCCTGTTTTCCATAGGGTACATTGTAATGTACCCTGCATGGAAAACAGCTGTGGACCCGCAGCGAGAAAATCGCGGCGATTCCGCATGAAAAAAAGGATGGTGTGAACATGGCCTAATACTTGAGAACAGTCTGAAGGTCCACCACCTGTTTCTTTAAGTCCAACAACACAGATCCTAGATGGTGTACTATTGAAGGAACATCGCCTAGGATTTGTATTTGCATCCCAAATAGGGAATTCGTCATCCCCATGTATCAGTATCCAAAATAAGCACCAATTTTTGGAAAAAGAGATTGAGTCCAAACCTCTGGCTATAAATACAGGACAAGGGAATGAACAATGTGGGGCGTCTAAAACACACTGGAACCTCAAAACTGAACTTACGGTAAATGAAAAAAACAGATGCAATGAAAAATACAACCTAAGGCCAGTCTCACACGTCCAGATAATTCCGGTACCGGAAAAAATCGGTACCGGAATTATCCGTGTGTCCGTGTGCTTACCGTGAACATCAGTGTGGCACACGTGCGGCAGCCATGTGCCGCCTGTGTGCCAACAGGGTACCACACGGACCGTGCAGGAGACAGCGCTACAAGTAAGCGCTGTCCCCTGCATCTGGTGCTGAAGCCGCCATTCATATCTTCTCTCCAGCAGCGTTCGCTAGAGAGAAGATATGAAACATCCTTTTTTTTTTTTTTCCGTGTTTAAAATAAAGATCCCTGTCCCCACCCCCCTCCCACCCCCTGTGCGCCCGCCCGCTGTTACTAAAATACCCGGCTCCCTTGAAGCGTCCTCTCCGCGCCGCACCTTCTCTTGTATGTCTCTTACAGTCATGAACATGCGGCTCGACCCCTATGGGAGGTGGACCCGCATATTCATGACTGTAATCGGCAGCACCACGTAACTGCTCATACAGGAGAAGTTGGAGCTGAGAGGACGCTGCGAGGGAGCCGGGTGAGTATTTTATTAACAGCGGGCGGGCGCACAGGGGGTGGGAGGTGGGAGGGGACAGGGATCTTTATTTTAAACACGAAAAATAAAAAAAAAAGGGATTTTTCATATCTTCTCTCTAGCGAACACTGCTGGAAAGAAGATATGAATGGCGGCTTCAGCACCACGCTGGGGGGACAGCGCTTACTGTAGCGCTGTCTCCTGCACAGCACACGGACTGCACACGTGCGCTCCCACGAACACTGACATGTCTCCGTGTTTTGCACACGAACACACGGTCCGTGAAAACACGCTGACATGTGCAGAGACACATTGATTTTAATGTGTCTACGTGAGTCAGTGTCTCCGGTACGTGAGGAAACTGTCACCTCACGTACCGGAGCCACTGACGTGTGAAACCGGCCTAAAAAAGGAACAAATGTAAATAATAATAATACAACTGTTAATCAGGATTTTTCAAAAAAACAAAAAGGGGGTGTAGATGAAAGAAACTCTTCAAACAGGAAAAAGTCACTCCAACTATTTAAGATGATAAGAGGCAAACATTTTTTAATCTCAAGAGGCACCTGTTTGGTACAGTAGAAGAAGCTTTTCTTAATAAAGGCTTGCAATTTGCCCCCCACATCTAAGTTTAATCATTTTTAAGCCTTCATCTCCATTAGACAATTTATGCGCAAACTGGCCATTAAAAAACATTTTCTATAAAATTCAATAATCAAGAATATGGCCCCACAATCTGATAATAGTTAGGTCCAAACTAATTTAAAGAAGAAATCCAACTTTCACCCTATCCATGAGTATTCAGACTCAATGGAGACTATTGAGAAATGCATCATTAATGATATGTGACGGCTAAACCAAAATAAAATAAATAATAGTATATACTTCAATTTATCCTGGAAGGAAAATGCTATTAAGGATTTGCAGAATAACAACATAGTGATCCACCTGTGGACAAAGGGGGGATTGTTATCATAAAAAGTGAGGATTATAATGTGGAATCAATGCAGCTAATAAAGGATGAAAAAAGTTATCAGCTAATTAGAGAGGACCCGAAGATTACCAAAGGGAGTTGAATATTTTGGTTAAAAAGGGCATAAATTAGGGTTTTTTAAATAAAAATTAAGCACAACAAAGGTCCATATATCTACCACCAACCCTCCAAGATGACCTATAGTGTCTGGAATAAGGTGCCAAATGGCTAACCTTTCCAGATACACAGGTCTCCAACTACAAAAATGTGTACAATGTCTACCACAGTATTTAAAAGCAACCAAGCATATTCTACAATTATCACAAAATTTCACAAAAATCACAAAATTTTAAATGGCAGTACCAATATATTATGGGCTCCCTATATGTGACATCACTATACACTCTTATTGAGCATAATAAAGGGAGTGAAGCATCAAAACATTTTCTTAATGCAAGTAACCAATACAAAACTAATCCAGTAGAGTAAATTGTGGAATGGAATTTATTTTGACCCATAAATATTTGAAATATAGGGTGGACTACTATGTCCAGCAATGGGGGACTGCGATGGAGACCAGGTTCACATCAAGTTACACAAGTCGGTTTGTTGGCAGGTGGGAGGACCACTGTCACGATCCCTTTTTTGGATTTGTGGCAGATCTGGTTTCCCTCAGTTTAAGACCTTTTTTCCTTTCTGGTCATCTGAGTTTAATGCAGTTCCCCCCTCCCACCCAGTGGCCGCTGGTGTTATTGCATTGCATTGCTGCTGGGTCAGCTGATGTTGGTGGTGATCACTCGCACCATCTTTTAAGAGGTCACCTGATGCATCAGCTGATTGTCGGTGTTAGTTCATTCTGCAGCGACCAAGCTGGGAGAAGGAACTTGCTGGGAACAGTTGTTCTTCTGCTGAGTCCGGTGAATCTGGTGTTTCTTCCCACTGTGTTTTGCAGCTATAAGCTAGGTGTTGTTTTCCTATACCTTGTCTGTCCTTCTTTACCCCTTGTTGTATTAGTGCAGCGGTGGGACCAGTGCTCTCACCTGCCAATTCCCTACTTAGGGATAGGTGCACGGCAAGTGAGGGACTAGGTATCCTGGTCGGCGACGGGGTGAAAGAACCAGTATAGGGACTTTAGCAAGATCAGGGCACATCTGCAGGCCAGTGAAGGAGGTGCCCATTCCCCCAGTCCTTACTGACAGGACCCACCTTTGTAATTGTGTCCCCGGTGTTCCCTTGTTTGTTGTGCTGTTTGTGACAGACCTACGGTTGGGTCGTTTCATACCGGGTCAGTCACATCGTGACAACCAACACATCTTCCCTAATGGCAAGCTACATGCAAACCTGGTCCTCTAGAAGAGGTCTACAGATGACATTATTTTAATTTGGATCTGGGAGTGAAGTCTCCATTTAGAGTTTTTTAAAGAAATGAATCAAAATGATTTTTATTTACATTTTACATCAACATTTAGTAAATGAACGATCAATTTTTTTTAGATTTAACAGTAAATATTAAGAAAAGGCCATTCAATAGACAATGCCAGAAGCGTCTTACCTGGGCCAAGGAGAAAAAGAACTGGACTGTTGTTCAGTTGTCCAAGGTGCTTTTTTCAGATGAAAGTAAATTTTGCATTTCATTTGGAAATCAAGGTCCCAGAGTCTGGAGGAAGAGTGGAGAGGCCACAATCCAAGCTGCTTGAGGTCTAGTGTGAAGTTTCCACAATCAGTGATGGTTTGGGGAGCCATGTCATCTGCTGGTGTAGGTCCACTGTGTTTTATCAAGAGCAAAGTCAGCACAGCCATCTACCAGGAAATTTTAGAGCACTTCATGCTTCCCTCTACCAACAAGCTTTTTGGAGATGGACATGCCATTCTCCAGCAGGACTTGGCACCTGTCCTCACTGCCAAAAGTACCAATACCTGGTTTAAAAACAACAGTATCACTGTGCTTGATTGGCCAGTAAACTCTCCTGACCTTAACGCCATAGAGAATCTATGGGGTATTGTCAAGAGGAAGATGAGAGACACCAGACCCAACAATGCAGACGAGCTGAAGGCTGCTATTAAAGCAACCTGGGCTTCCATAACCCCTCAGCAGTGCCGCAGGCTGATCGCCTCCATGCCACGCTATATTGATAGACTAATTGATGCAAAAGGAGCCCAACCAAGTATTGAGTGCATTTACTGAACATACAGTCATGGACAAAAATTTTGAGAATGAGACAAATATTAATTTTTCCAAAGTCTACTGCTTCATTTTTTCTAATGGCAACTTGCATATACTCCTGAATGTCAGAGTGATCAGCTTAACAGCAATTACTGTACTTGCAAAGTCAATATTTGCCCAGAAAATGAACTTTAACCCCCAAAACACATTTCAACATCATTGCAGTCCTGCCTTAAAAGGAGCAGCTAACATCGTTTTAGTGATTGATCCATTAACACAGGTGTGGGTGTTGATGAGGACAGGGCTGGCGATCAATCAGTCATGATTAAGTAAGAATGACATCACTGGACACTTTAAAAGGAGGCTAGTGCTTGGTATCATTGTTTCTCTTCAGTTAACCATGGTTATCTCTAAAGAAACATATGCAGCCATCATTGCACTGCACAAAAATGGCCTAACAGGGAAGAGTATCGCAGCTACAAAGATTGCACCTCAGTCAACAATCTATCGCATCATCAAGAACTTCAAGGAGAGAGCTTCCATTGTTGTTAAAAAGGCTCCAGGGCGCCCAAGAAAGACCAGCAAGCGCCAGGACCATATCTTAAAACTGTTTCAGCTGCGGGATCAGACTACCAGCAGTGCCGAGCTTGCTCAGGAATGGCAGCAGGCTGGTGTGGGTGCTTCTGCACGCACTGTGAGGCGGAGACTCTTTGAGCAAGGCCTGGATTCAAGGAGGGCAGCAAAGAAGCCACTTCTCTCCAGAAAAAACATCAGGGACTGGCTGATATTCTGCAAAAGGTACAGGGAGTGGACTGCTGAGGACTGGGGCAAAGTCATTTTCTCTGATGAATCCCCTTTTCGATTGTTTGGGACATCTGGAAAACAGCTTATTCGGAGAAGAAGAGGTGAGCGCTCCCACCAGTCTTGTCTCATGCCAACTGTAAAGCATCCTGAAACCAGTCATGTGTGGGGTTGCTTCTCAGCCAAGGCAATCGGCTCACTCACAGTCTTGCCTAAAAACACAGCCATGAATAAAGAATGGTACCAGAATGTTCTCCAAGAGCAACTTCTCCCAACCGTCCAAGAGCAGTTTGGCGCCCAACAATGCCTTTTCCAGCATGATGGAGCACCTTGCCATAAAGCAAAGGTGATAACTAAATGGCTCATGGAACAAAACATAGAGATTTTGGGTCCATGGCCTGGAAACTCCCCAGATCTTAATCCCATTGAGAACTTGTGGTCAATCATCAAGAGACGGGTGGACAAACAAAAACCAACAAATTCTGGCAAAATGCAAGCATTGATTATGCAAGAATGGACTGCTATCAGTCAGGATTTGGTTCAGAAGTTGATTGAGAGCATGCCAGGGAGAATTGCAGAGGTCTTGAAGAAGAAGGGTCAACACTGCAAATATTGACTTGCTACATTAACACATTCTAACTGTCAATATAACCTATTGGTACTCATAATATGATTGCAATTATATTTCTGTATGTGATATAAACATTAGACAAACACTAATAAAAACCAGAGGGCAGCAGATCATGTGAAAATATAATTTTGGTGTCATTCTCAAAAATTTTGGCCATGACTGTACATTTCAGTAGGTCAACATTTCGGATTTTAAAATAATTTTTCAAGCTGGGGTTATAAAGTATTCTAATTTACTAATCTTTATTTAATATTCTTTATTTATATAGCACCAACATATTCTGCAGCGCTTTACAATTGAACAGTTTATATACAAGTCATAAGTGACAACGTTAAAGATAATACAATAAATAAAGCAAAATAATGACGACCCTGCTCGTAAGAGGTTACAATCTACAATGAGGTGGGGGGGAGACACAAAGTAGAGGTATGCATTTACAATGATGGCCCAGTCATCTTAAGGGAATGGGGTGTAGATAAAGACTGCATGAGCTGGTCATCAGCCAGTATTTGTGGTGCTTTTTGGCATGGTGGAGTTTGATGGGCAGTTATTTTCCAATAAATAGTGAATGGGATGTATGTAAAAGGAATTCGATTAGGGAACATGATAGGCCGCTCTAAACAGATATATTTTTATGGACCGCCTAAAACTGCATAAGTTGTGGTTAGTCCTAATTTCCTGGGGTAGAGCATTCCAGAGGATTGGCGTAACTCGTTAGAAGTCTTGGAGCTGGGAGTGGGAGGTACGGATTAGTGCAGAGGTTAGTCGAAAGACTCTTGCAGAGCTTAATGAGCGGGTAGGCAGAGAAACAGAAATGAAGGAGGAGATGTAGGAGGGTGCCGTACTGTGGAGAGCTTTGTGAGTGAGAACAATCAGTTTACATTGGATCCTATAATGAATGGGAAGCCAGTGCAATGACTGGCAAAGAGCGGACGTTCTTCTCACCTTTTACTAAATATGGTTTATGGAATGTAAACACTTGCTTTTTCTGGCAACAAATTCCAACCACACGATTCATACAGGCAGTGTTTATTGTAAGTACACCAATCCTATTTCATTGAGCTTAGTCCAGTAAATATTTTAAGAGTTGCTGTGAGCATACATATAAGACATGATAGATACACTATGGCTTACAAACTGGCTTACATAGTGGTGCAATGAGACGCTAGTCACTTCTCATAGCCAAGCCGTGAGTCAGAATGGTCAAGGAGTCTAAGGTCAGAAGCCAGGAGGGTAAGCCAGAAACAGAAGGAAGAAACAAAAGCATAGTCAGGTAATGTTCTGAGGTCAGAATACCAGGGATCACAACAGAAGGGGTTAAACAGACGGATGGCGACTAGCAGAGGTCTGGGAGTAGCAGCCCAGTTAAGTAGCATGGCAATCACCCTGGACAGTGAACACTTAGAGACATCCAACGCTTCCCAGCCACAGATTGGGTAGTCAAGCTGTCAATCAACACACTGACAGCTAAGCACGCCCCTGTATCAGATTGGATGGCCAAGCTGTCAATCAAAGAACTGACAGCTTCAGCACGCTCCTGTACCTCCAGTAACTGTATCCCAGACACACTGAGGGGAGGAACAGTGACAGAACCCCCTCTTCTAGGGGGGGCACCAGATACCCAGGCCTCCCAGGAAATTTTAGATGGCAGGCTGTGACTAACCGATCCACCTTCACATCTTGAGCAGGGAACCAGGATCTCTCTTCTGGTCCATATCCCTTCCAGTGGATGAGGTACTGGAGGGAATTACAGACCCTCTAAGAATCCACAACCCTCTGAACTTCATACTCCATGCCACTGTCTAATGAAAGCAGAGAAGGTAGGGTTGAGCAAGACAATGCAGATGGGACATTAATAGGGATTTATGGAATACGTAAGGGATGCGAAGGGAAGGAGAAAGTTTTACTACAAATGCCACAGGATTGACCACCTCTAGGAGCTCATATGGACCAATAATCTTTGGACCCAACTTCACCAATGACACTTTAAATTTAACCCCTTCCCGACCTTTGACGCCACGTAGGCGTCATGAGAGTCGGTGCCAATCCGACCTGTGACGCCTATGTGGCGTCATGGAGGGATCGTGTCCCTGCAGATCGGTTGAAAAAGTTAACTCCAATTTCACCCGATCTGCAGGGACAGGGAGAGTGGTACTTCAGCCCAGGGGGGATGGCTTCACCCCCCCGTGGCTACGATCGCTCTGATTGGCTGTTGAAAGTGAAACTGCCAATCAGAGCGATTTGTAATATTTCACCTATGAAAACTGGTGAAATATTACAATCCAGCCATGGCCAATGCTGCAATATCATCGGCCATGGCTGGAAACCCTGATCTGCCCCCCCACCGCCACCGATCTCCTCCCCAGTCCTCCGTTCTGTGCTCCGCTCCCCTCCCCTCCGTCATCCTGTCTGCTTCCCCGTCCTCCTGTCAGCTCCCCCGTGCTCCGATCCCACCCCCCTGTGCTCCGATCCCCCCCTCATACTTACTGAGACTCCTGGTGTCTGTCTGTCTTCTCCGTGGGCGCCGCCATCTTCCAAAATGTCGGGCGCATGCGCAGTGCGCCCGCCGAATCTGCCAGCCGGCAGATTCGTTCCAGGTATATTTTGATCACTGTGATAAAACCTATCACAGTGATCAAAATAAAAAAAAGTAAATGACCCCCCCCTTTATCACCCCCATAGGTAGGGACAATAATAAAATAAAGAAAATATTTTTTTTCCACTAGGGTTAGGGTTAGAACTAGGGTTAGGGCTAGGGTTAGGGTTTAGGGTTAGGGCTAGGGTTAGAATTAGGCTATGTGCACACGGTGCGGATTTGGCTGTGGATCCGCAGCGGATTGGCCGCGGATCCGCAGCGGATTGGCCGCGGATGCGCAGCGGATTGGCCGCTGTGGATACATAGCAGTTTTCCATCAGGTTTACAGTAGCATGTAAACCTTTGGAAAACCAAATCCGCTGTGCTCATGGTGCGGAAAATACCGCGCGGAAACGCTGCGTTGCATTTTCCGCAGCATGTCAATTCTTTGTGCGGATTCCGCAGCAGTTTTACACCTGCTTTTCAATAGGAATCCCCAGGTGAAATCCGCACAAAAAACACTGGAAATCCACGGTAAATCCGCAGGTAAAACGCAGTGCCTTTTACCTGCGTATTTTTCAAGAATTGTGCGGAAAAATCTCACACGAATCCGCAACGTGGGCACATAGCCTTAGGGTTAGGGTTGGAATTAGGGCTAGGGTTGGAAATAGGGTTAAGATTAGGATTGTGGTTAGGGTTACGGTTAGGGGTGTGTTGGGGTTAAAGTTGTAGTTAGGGTTGGGATTAAGGTCGGGATTAGTGTTAGGATTAGGGGTGTGTCGGGGTTAGGGTTGTGGTTAGGGGTGTGTTGGGGTTAGGGTTGTGATTAGGGTTATGGCTACAGTTGGGATTAGGGTTAGGGGTGTGTTGGGGTTAGTGTTGGAGTTATAATTGAGGGGATTCCACTGTTTAGGCACATCAGGGGTCTCCAAACACAACATGGCGCCACCATTGATTCCAGCCAATCTTGCGTTCAAAAAGTCAAATGGTGCTCCCTCCCTTCCGAGCCCTGACGTACGCCCAAACAGTGGTTTACCCCCACATATGGGGTACCAGCGTACTCAGGACAAACTGGGCAACAATGATTGGGGTCCAATTTCTCCTGTTACCCTTGCGAAAATAAAAAATTGCTTGCTAAAACAATTTTTGAGGAAAGAAAAATTATTTTTTATTTTCACGGCTCTGCGTTATAAACTTCTGTGAAGCACTTGGGGGTTCAAAGTGCTCACCACACATCTAGATAAGTTCCTTGGGGGGTCTAGTTTCCAAAATGGGGTCATTTGTGGGGGGTTTCTACTGCTTAGGCACATCAGGGGCTCTGCAAATGCAACGTGACGCCCGCAGACCATTCCATCAAAGTCTGCATTTCAAAACGTCACTACTTCCCTTCTGAGCCCCGACGTGTTCCCAAACAGTGGTTTACCCCCACATATGGGATATCAGCGTACTCAGGACAAACTGGGCAACAAATATTGGGGTCCACTTTTCCTGTTACCCTTGTGAAAATAAAAAATTGCTTACTAAAACATAATTTTGAGGAAAGAAAAATTATTTTTTATTTTCATAGCTCTGCGTTGTAAACTTCTGTGAAGCACCTGGGGGTTCAAAGTGCTCACCACATATCTAGATAAGTTTCTTGGGGGGTCTAGTTTCCAAAATGGGGTCACTTTTAGGGGGTTTCTACTGTTTAGGCACATCAGGGGCTCTGCAAATGTAACGTGACGCCTGCAGACCATTCCATCAAAGTCTGCATTTCAAAACTTCACTACTTCCCTTCCGAGCCCCGACATGTGTCCAATCAGTGGTTTACCCCCACATATGGGGTATCAGCGTACTCAGGACAAACTGGGAGACAACTTTTGGGGTCCAATTTCTCCTGTTACCCTTGAGAAAATAAAAAATTGCTTGCTAAAACATCATTTTTGAGGAAAGAAAAATTATTTTTTATTTTCACGGCTCTTTGTTGTAAACTTCTGTGAAGCACTTGAGGGATCAAAGTGCTCACCACATATCTAGATAAGTTCATTGGGGGGTCTAGTTTCCAAAATGGGGTCACTTGTGTGGGGTTTCTACTGCTTAGGCACATCAGGGGCTCTGCAAACGCAACGTGACGCCTGCAGACCATTCCATCAAAGTCTGCATGTCAAAAGTCACTACTTCCCTTCCGAACCCCGACTTGTGACCAAACAGTGGTTCCCCCCCACATATGGGGCCTCAGCGTTCTCAGGACAAACTGGACAACAACTTTTGGGGTCCAATTTCTCCTGTTACCCTTGCGAAAATAAAAAATTGCTTGCTAAAACATCATTTTTGAGGAAAGAAAAATTATTTTTTATTTTCACGGCTCTTTGTTGTAAACTTCTGTGAAGCACTTGAGGGATCAAAGTGCTCACCACATATCTAGATAAGTTCATTGGGGGGGTCTAGTTTCCAAAATGGGGTCACTTGTGGGGGGTTTCTACTGCTTAGGCACATCAGGGGCTCTGCAAACGCAACGTGACGCCTGCAGACCATTCCATCAAAGTCTGCATGTCAAAAGTCACTACTTCCCTTCCGAGCCCCGACTTGTGCCCAAACAGTGGTTCCCCCGGACATATGGGGCCTCAGCGTTCTCAGGACAAACTGGACAACAACTTTTGGGGTCCAATTTCTCCTGTTACTCTTGTGAAAATAAAAAATTGCAGGCTAAAAAATAATTTTTGAGGAAAGAAAAATGATTTTTTATTTTCACAGCTCTGCATTATAAACTTCTGTGAAGCATTTGGGGGTTTAAAGTGGTCACCGCACATCTAGATTAGTTCCATGGGAGGTCTAGTTTCCAAAATGGGGTCACATGTGGGGGAGCTCCAATGTTTAGGCACACAGGGGCTCTCCAAACGCGACATGGTGTCCGCTAACGATTGGAGCTAATTTTTCATTCAAAAAGTCAAATGGCGCTCCTTCCCTTCCGAGCCTTGACATGTGCCCAAACAGTGGTTTACCCCCACATGTGAGGTATCAGTGTACTCAGGAGAAATTGCCCAATAAATTTTAGGATCCATTTTATCCTGTTGCCCATGTGGAAATGAACAAATTGAGGCTAAATGAAATTTTTTGTGAAAAAAAAGTACTTTTTCATTTTTTCGGATCAATTTGTGAAGCGCCTGGGGGTTCAAAGTGCTCACTATGCATCTAGATAAGTTCCTTGGGGGGGGTCTAGTTTCCAAAATGGGGTCACATGTGGGGGAGCTCCAATTTTTTTGCACACAGGGGCTCTCCAAACGCGACATGGTGTCCGTTAATGATTGGAGCTACTTTTTAATTCAAAAGTCAAAAGGCGCTCCTTCCCTTCCGAGCCTTGCCGTGTGCACAAACAGTGGTTTGTGACCACATATGAGGTATCAGTGTACTCAGGAGAAATTGCCCAACACATTTTAGGATCCATTTTATCCTGTTGCCTATGTGAAAATTAAAAAAAATTGAGGCTAAAAGAATTTTTTTGTGAAAAAATAGTACTTTGTCATTTTTACGGATCAATTTGTGAATCACCTGGGGGTTCAAAGTGCTCACTAAGCATCTAGATAAGCTCCTTGGGGGGTCTAGTTTCCAAAATGTGGTCACTTATGGGGGAGCTCCAATGTTTAGGCACACAGGGGCTCTCCAAACGTGACATGGTGTCCGCTAAAGATTGGAGCCAATTTTTAATTGAAAAAGTCAAATGGCGCTACTTCCCTTCCGAGCCCTGTCGTGCGCCCAGACATTGGTTCCCCCGCCACATATGAGGTATCGGCGTACTCAGGACAAATTGTACAAAAACGTTTGGGGTCCAATTTCTCTTTTTACCCTTGGGAAAATAAAAAAATTGTTGCTAAAACATCATTTTTGTGACTAAAAAGTTAAATGTTCATTTTTTCCTTCCATGCTGCTTCTGCTGCTGTGAAGTACCTGAAGGGTTAATAAACTTCTTGAATGTGGTTTTGAGTACCTTGAGGGGTGCAGTTTTTCGAATGGTGTCACATTGGGGTATTTTCAGCCATACAGACCCCTCAAACTGACTGGTTTTGTAAATTTCGTTGTAAAAATGAGAAATCGCTGGTCAATATTTAACCCTTATAACTTCCAAACAAAAAAAAATTTTGTTTCCAAAATTGTGCTGATGTAAAGTAGACATGTGGGAAATGTTATTTATTAACTATTTTATGTCACATAACTCTCTGGTTTAACAGAATAAAAATTCAAAATTTGAAAATTGCGAAATTTTCTAAATTTTAGCCAAATTTCCAATTTTTTCACAAATAAACGCAAAAATTATTGACCTAAATTTACCACTAACATGAAGCCCAATATGTCATGAAAAAACAATCTCAGAACCGTTACGATCCGTTGAAGCGTTCCCGAGTTAATACCTCATAAGGGGACACTGGTCAGAATTGCAAAAAACGGCCAGGTCATTAAGGTCAAAATAGGCTGGGTCATGAAGGCGTTAAAGTTCCTAGATGACAACCAAACCTTATCCCAAATCTCAAAAATAGGACCCACCGAACATCTTCTATTGGCCATTAGTTTCTGGAAAATCTCAGCAGTCCCAATATTCTTTAATTAAAAAAGAACGGTGAGGTTCCGGTAGATTGATTTACTCGTTAAAAGCAAACTCAGCGAGAGGTGAAAACAAAGACCATTCCTCCTGCCGGGCTGCCACAAAGCACATTAAAATTTGTTCTAAAGATTGATTTGTCTTCTCTGTCTGACCATTGGTTTCAGGGTGATAGGCAGATGAAAATGTCAAGTCAATCCCTCATTTACTGCAAAAAGCTCTCCAAAATATAAAAACAAATTGTACTCTCCTATCAGACACAATGTTCAGAGGCATCCCATGTAACCTTGCAATATGAGAAATAAACAACCTGAAGAGTGTCTCTGCATTAGGTAATGCTGACAAAGGAACAAAATGAGTTTGTTTGCTGAATCGATCAACTACCACCCAGATGGCAGTTTACCCATCAGACAGAGGCAAATCTGTAATAAAATCCATGGACAAATGAGTCTACGTTCTTTCTGGAATCGGCAATGGATCCAATTCCCCAGCCAGCCGGCCATAATAATAATCTTTTATTTATATAGCGCCAACATATTCCGCAGCGCTTTACAGCTTGCACACATTATCATCACTGTTCCCATTCGGGCTCACAATCTAAATGTGACTGTCTTTGGCGCGTGCGCAGACTTCACAAGCAGATACAAAATCTTTAATATCATTATGGGTGGACAGCCACCAGAAAAGTCTAGCAACGGCTTTCTGTGTAGCAGTAACCCCAGGATGACCACTTAAAAGAGAATCATGAAATTCCTGTAGCACCTGCAATCTTAGGTACACAGTCACAAATAATTTGGACCCTTGGGAAGTGGAAGGAGCCGGCAACAGGACTTTACGAATCTCCTCTTCCAATTCTGAGGTTACCGTAGACACCACAATACCCTGAAGAATAATGGAGGATGGAGGTTCTGGAGGAGAAATGGAATCTAGACTATGAGATCACATGCTTAGACCCTGGCCTGAATGTAATAAAAAAAATTAAACCGAGAGAAAAACAAGGACCATCTGGCCTGTCTAGGAGTTAACCTTTTAGCCGATTCAATGTAAGCTAAATTCTTGTGACCAGTGATCACCATAACTGCATGAACTTCCCCCTCCAAAAAATACTTCCATTCCTCAAAGGCCAATTTGACAGCAAGTAACACTCGATTCCCAACATCATAATTTCTCTCCGCTGGTGAAATTTTTTTTTAGAAAAAAAAGCACATGGACATAGGTTAGTCAAAGTTTTGCCCCCACTCCGATCAACGAAGCAACCACCCCACAGTGAATGGTTCTTGGAGATCAGGTTGGATTAGAATGGGTGCGGACATAAAATATTCTTTTAATCTTTCAAAAGCCCTGATAGCACCAGGTGACCAAACCTTGAGATTCACATCCTTATGTATAAAGTCAGTAAGTGGTTTAGCAATCTGCGAAAACCCCTTGATAAATTTTCTATAATAGTTGGCGAATCCCAAAAAAACATTGCAAAGCCTTAAGATCACGAGGTTGAACGCAATTAATTATGGCCTGCACTTTCCCATGGTCCTTCTTAAACCCTTCTGTTGACATGATAAACCCCAAGAAAGAGATCTCCTTAACAGGAAAAACACATTTCTCTAATTTAGCAAGCAAAGAGTTCTCCCTCAATCTCTGTAACACAACACTGACATGTTCCTGGTGAGTGTCCAAATCTGGCGAAAAAATTAGAATGTCATCAAGGTAAATCACAACATATCTTCCAATGCAATCAGAGAAAATATTCATAAAATGTTGAAACACAGCAGGTGCATTAGATAATCCACAAGGCATGACAAGGTTTTAAAAAAGACCCTCAGACGTTAAAAACACTGTTTTCCACTCATCACCCTTCCGGATGCACATCAAATTGTAAGCCCTTCTAACATCAAGTTTAGAAAACACCCTGGCACCCAGAAGCTGATTATATAGGTCAGGGATGAGTGGAAGTGGGTAAGTATTTTTAACCGTGATCTTGTTTAGTTCTTGGAAATCAATGCAAGGACGGAGACGCCTATATTTTTTTTTAATAAAGAAAAATCCAGCAGCTATAGGGGAGGAGGAAGGATGGATATGACCCTTCAGTAAACTTTCGTTAATATATTCTTTCATGTCTGTCCGTTCAGGCCCCGACAAATTGTAAAGGCGAGCTTTTGGCAATTTGGCGCTAGGAATAAGATCAATAGCACAGTCATAGGGATGATGGGGAGGTAATATCTCCACCTCTTTTGACTTGAATGGGTCTTTCTAAACTTACTGTCCCTAACTCTAGCATCAGAACCAGTCTCGAGTCAATAAAGTCAGCAGCAGACCCACAGTCAATGAAAGCCAATATTGATAACACCTGGGTCTCGAAGGATACAAAATGCAGATTAGAGGGTGCACTCCAGCTGTGTATCAATGTAAAGCAAGGGTGCAGAGCCAAGTCCAATAACTACTATAACCAAGAAAAAGACAGAAAGAATGGACTAAAACAGGCTCGCACAACCTCAAATGTAGAAAAATAATAATAAACACATTTATTAAACACCACAACATGAATATAAAAACACTTAAAAATCACAACAAATGTGTACAAAACACCCCCATAACTTGATAAAGTGTCTATAAAAAATGTATATATATATATGAAATAACATACATAACCGGGCATGTAATTATATACAATACAGTGAGTAAATAATCATGGGGGTCATACCCAGAGACCAAGAAAATGCATAAATACATACAATCCCTGCATATCCTACTGGTAAATAAATGACCCAAATGGACCTAAAATGATCTAAAGATCCACAGATGCCCACTGTATAATGTACATGTGGAGAAAAGAAACCTAAATAAAGAAATAAGACTCCCACAAAAGAAGAGGAGCAGACGGCATCACGCCAGAAATACTCAGCTGCGTCTGAGATGGTCTGCTGGGCTGTGAATAGCTCCAAGAGTCCACATGTCTCACATGACCGGCAAGAACAAAAGGAAGGGGGGGGGGTGTAAGAACGGGAAGGATAACATCGTATCTATCAGTATTTTATCAGAGGAACAAAAAAGTACCTGGGAGTCTGGGTGACCCTATCGGCCATCACCCAGAGTCAGATGTTCTCCCGATAGTTTGATAGCTTGAGGACGAGTTGGGCAATTCTTAAGAAAATGTCCAGGGAGACCACAGTGTAGACAGAGTCCGAGATCTTGTCTGTCTTCTCGCCGCAACACGAAGATTGGCAATTCTAACCTCAGGTAAATGGACCTGCTTCAGGGAAGTATAACAAGCAGCCTGCTGTTCAACACGTGTCTCACGGATTCTGCGGTTCATTCGTATGGCCTGAATGATGGCCTAATGAAAGAACAAGGGGGCGTCATGGAGGACCAGAGCATCCTTGAGGGTCTCAGAAAAGCCTTTTTGGAACTGGCACTTGAGAGCAGCATCGTTCCATAGAACTTCGGTGGACCACTGCCGGAACTCAGTACAGTGGTCCTCAACTGTGCGACCTACTTGTGCCAAGTTCATGATCTTAGCCTCAGGGACCTGGATTCTGTCGGGTTTATGATATATCAGACCTAAACTGTCAAAAAAGGTGTCAACAGAAAACCATTCTGGGGCTTGTGGGGACAAAGAAAATGCCCAGGTCTGAGGACCCCCTTGCAGTAGGCACATGATCATTCCCACCTGCTGGAACTCTTCCCCTGACGACTGGGGGCACAGGGTAAAAAATAACTTACAGCTCTCCCTGAATACCCGAAACTGGTCTTTCTGTCCCGAAAATTTATCAGGGAGGGATAATACAGGTTCAGGAGAGATCAACTGTACATCAGAGAGTACTGACGTCACAGTCACTGCTGGCAGTGGGGGTTATGTGGGGTCTTAATTTATCTGACCCTGCAACTGATATTGTGATGACTCCAGACTTTGGCAATCCGTAGCCAGATCCTGACCACCTGGTTACAAAGCGTGTGAACAGGATCCATACTGGCGAAAAAGAAAAACATACTGACCAGACGTAATGTGACGGTAGTCACTTCTCACAGCCAAGCCGTGAGTCAGAATGGTCAAGGAGTTCAAGGTCAGAAGCCAGGAGAGTATGTCATGAATAGAAGGAATAGACAAAAGCATGGTCAGGAAACGTTCCAAGGCCAGAATACCAGGAGGAAACATTGAGGGGTGCAACTGTGACATGCAGATTGCAAGTACATTTATATATTGTACCACTAGTGGAAAAATATAAAGAAAACATTTCTTCTAGCAATTGGTAATTTTTTCATGTCATTGGTCCTCTTTATTTGAGTGCCTCCCCATAGTGCATTTTAGTTTTTTTTTATGATTATTTACTTTAGCAAATTGTGGAGTTTGTTTCTCGCATTTGCAGCTGAGAGTAGAAGTAAATACTTAGCATCAGTGCATTTTTAAACAATTGAATGAATTATGGAAATTGCACAGCAAAACGAGGTCCTCATTCAGTGAAAACTCTTTTTTTGCTTGTCTCTTGTACTCCTGCATTGGATCATCTCTTCCAGCTATCCAACAGGAATCTGCAAGCATTAATGGATTCCATTTTTCTTTATATCTTTTCTCCATAGCAGCAATATTTGGTGAAATCTCTCACCAGTGTCGTCACTCACTGCTTCACAGTTTGGTGGACAAAAGTCTACATGTGAATGTAAGAAATTAATCTTCAAGGACATGTTACAACCAAGGTTATTTTATGCTTTGAGAAGATTTTCCTCCCACTCTTCAAAGTTATTGGCTCTTGAGTTTCCCAAAAAATTAGTTATCACTAGTGTTGAGCGATACCTTCCGATATCGGAAAGTATCGGTATCGGTTTGGATCGACCGATATTCAAAAAATATCGGATATCGCCGATACCGATACCCGATCCCAATGCAAGTCAATGGGACCAAAATATCGGAATTAAAATAAACCCTTTCTTTCCTTGTAGGTTCATTCTACATGAAGGAAAACAACTAAGAATAATGTAGGATGTATGGGGGAGGTGGCGGAGACATTAAAGGCAATGAGGATTAGTCCAATCAAATAGAATAGCATGATTTTTTTTTTTTTTTAAAGACGTTCGGATTGAAAAAGATATTGACTATGTAAATTTTTTTTTATTTTGTCAGATATTGATGTTTCACTATTCCACGACCTTCCCCTTCTTTTTTTCCTTTTCCCACACTTTCATCTTCATCATCATCAGCATCTTTGACATCAACTTCTTCACCTTATTCATCTTCTTCTTTATCTTCTACCTATTTTTTTTTTTTATTACATTCTTCATATTCATTTTCTTCAACTATTATTATTCTTCCTATTCTACATATTCTTTTTATTCCACTGTTATTATTCTTCCTATTCTACTTCTTCATCATATTCTCATTTGTGACAGCCTCAGGCATTCCCGTAGTTGTTATCTATAAAAGTTGGAAGATTACACCTTCCGTTCTGCCAGTCACAAAAGTTACATTTGTCCGCGTTCAGTTTGGCCTGCAGCATCAGGCTTTATCCAGGGGCACCACGAGGAGGAACGGACTCACCCCCATACACTGCTTAGTCTTCTTCTGCATATAATTTAGATAATATCTTTTGCTCTGATATTAAGTCTTATGCTTAATGTTCTTCTGCTCTTTGTTCTGCAGCCTCTTGTTCTTCTGCTTCTCGGTCTTCCATGTCGTCGTCTCCAGGGTCGTCGTCTCCAGTGTCGTCATCTCCGCCGTCGTCGTCTCAGCCGTCGTCGTCTCCGCCGTCGTCGTCTCTGCCGTCGTCATCGGGGTGGTCTTCCGGGTCGTCGTCGTCGTCATCGGGGTGGTCTTCCGGGTCGTCGTCATCAGGGTGGTCTTCCGGGTCGTCGACTTTAGGGTCTTAAACTTGGAAATGTAGCAGAAGGTACAAGAAGGCTGAGAAAATGCCAAGAACCAGCTGATGGAACTGGAACTCGGATGGCTACCCGAAGGTTCAAGAGCCTATGGAACTACCGAGGACCAGCTGACGTTACTGGAACCCGGTTACTAAGCAGGAGGTACCCGTGCTAAAAAGCACTACCAAGGACCGCCTGACGTTGGCGGAACTCGGATACCCAGAAGGAGGCACCTAAGCCAAAGGCTCTGCCCGGAACCAGCTGACGTTACTGGAACCAGGATGGGGAGCAGAAGGTACAAGAGCAAAAGACACTGCCGGGAACCAGCTGACGGTACTGGAACCCGGATGGGTAGCCGAAGGTCCAAGAGCCAATGGAACTACCGAGGACCAGCTGACGTTACTGGAACCCGGTTACTAAGCAGGAGGTACCCGTGCCTGAAAGCACTACCAAGGACCACCTGACGTTGGTGGAACTTGGATACCCAGAAGGAGGCACCTAATCCAAAGGCTCTGCCCGGAACCAGCTGACGTTACTGGAACCAGGATGGGGAGCAGAAGGTACAAGAGCAAAAGACACTGTCTAGAACCAGCTGACGGTGCTGGAACCAGGTGGTGGACCCGAAGGCCCACAGGAGAGGAGAGAACAGCTAGGCCGCGAGGCAGCCGCAGTTACCGAACCCCAACAGTCCTACAGGGGGAGCTGGGCCTACTGGCACTACAGAACCAGCCTTGACTACCAGTTCACGCAGCCCACATAGGAAGCTCCTAAACTGGAGGCACCCTGGAGTTGGCTAACTCGACCGCACCACGACGGGGCAAGCATAGGCGTCTCAGTGAGCTTGACACAACCCGGAAACAGCTGACGGTGCTGAAACCAGGCTTGGCACGAGGGCGTACCTGTGACAAGAACACTGCCGAGAACCAGCTGGCGGTGCTGGAACCCAGATGCGTTGCCCAGTGTGCAAGAGCCAATGGCACGACCGAGGACCAGCTGACGGTGCTGGAACCCGGTTACTAAGCTGTAGGTGCCCGCGCTTAAAAGCACTACCAAGGACCGCCTGGCGTTGGCGGAACTCGGATACCCAGGAGGAGGCACCTAAGCCAAAGGCTCGGCCCGGAACCAGCTGACGGTGCTGGAACCAGGTGGTGGACCCGAAGGTCCACAGGAGAGGAGAGAACAGCTAGGCCGCGAGGCAGCCGCAGTTACCGAACCCCAACAGTCCTACAGGGGGAGCTGGGCCTACTGGCACTACAGAACCAGCCTTGACTACCAGTTCACGCAGCCCACATAGGAAGCTCCTAAACTGGAGGCACCCTGGAGTTGGCTAACTCGACCGCACCACGACGGGGCAAGCATAGGCGTCTCAGTGAGCTTGACACAACCCGGAAACAGCTGACGGTGCTGAAACCAGGCTTGGCACGAGGGAGTACCTGTGACAAGAACACTGCCGAGAACCAGCTGGCGGTGCTGGAACCCAGATGCGTTGCCCCAGTGTGCAAGAGCCAATGGCACGACCGAGGACCAGCTGACGGTGCTGGAACCCGGTTACTAAGCTGTAGGTGCCCGCGCTTAAAAGCACTACCAAGGACCGCCTGGCGTTGGCGGAACTCGGATACCCAGGAGGAGGCACCTAAGCCAAAGGCTCGGCCTGGAACCAGCTGACGGTGCTGGAACCAGGTGGTGGACCCGAAGGTCCACAGGAGAGGAGAGAACAGCTAGGCCGCGAGGCAGCCGCAGTTACCGAACCCCAACAGTCCTACAGGGGGAGCTGGGCCTACTGGCACTACAGAACCAGCCTTGACTACCAATTCATGCAGCCCACATAGGAAGCTCCTAAACTGGAGGCACCCTGGAGTTGGCTAACCCGACCGCACCACGACGGGGCAAGCATAGGCGTCTCAGTGAAGTTGACACAACCCGAAAACAGCTGACGGTGCTGAAACCAGGCTTGGCACGAGGGAGTACCTGTGACAAGAACACTGCCGAGAACCAGCTGGCGGTGCTGGAACCCAGATGCGTTGCCCCAGTGTGCAAGAGCCAATGGCACGACCGAGGACCAGCTGACGGTGCTGGAACCCGGTTACTAAGCTGTAGGTGCCCGCGCTTAAAAGCACTACCAAGGACCGCCTGGCGTTGGCGGAACTCGGATACCCAGGAGGAGGCACCTAAGCCAAAGGCTCGGCCTGGAACCAGCTGACGGTGCTGGAACCAGGTGGTGGACCCGAAGGTCCACTGGAGAGGAGAGAACAGCTAGGCCGCGAGGCAGCCGCAGTTACCGAACCCCAACAGTCCTACAGGGGGAGCTGGGCCTACTGGCACTACAGAACCAGCCTTGACTACCAGTTCACGCAGCCCACATAGGAAGCTCCTAAACTGGAGGCACCCTGGAGTTGGCTAACTCGACCGCACCACGACGGGGCAAGCATAGGCGTCTCAGTGAGCTTGACACAACCCGGAAACAGCTGACGGTGCTGAAACCAGGCTTGGCACGAGGGAGTACCTGTGACAAGAACACTGCCGAGAACGAGCTGGCGGTGCTGGAACCCGGATGCGTTGCCCCAGTGTGCAAGAGCCAATGGCACGACCGAGGACCAGCTGACGGTGCTGGAACCCGGTTACTAAGCTGTAGGTGCCCGCGCTTAAAAGCACTACCAAGGACCGCCTGGCGTTGGCGGAACTCGGATACCCAGGAGGAGGCACCTAAGCCAAAGGCTCGGCCCGGAACCAGCTGACGGTGCTGGAACCAGGTGGTGGACCCGAAGGTCCACAGGAGAGGAGAGAACAGCTAGGTCGCGAGGCAGCCGCAGTTACCGAACCCCAACAGTCCTACAGGGGGAGCTGGGCCTACTGGCACTACAGAACCAGCCTTGACTACCAATTCATGCAGCCCACATAGGAAGCTCCTAAACTGGAGGCACCCTGGAGTTGGCTAACCCGACCGCACCACGACGGGGCAAGCATAGGCGTCTCAGTGAAGTTGACACAACCCGGAAACAGCTGACGGTGCTGAAACCAGGCTTGGCACGAGGGAGTACCTGTGACAAGAACACTGCCGAGAACCAGCTGGCGGTGCTGGAACCCGGATGCGTTGCCCCAGTGTGCAAGAGCCAATGGCACGACCGAGGACCAGCTGACGGTGCTGGAACCCGGTTACTAAGCTGTAGGTGCCCGCGCTTAAAAGCACTACCAAGGACCGCCTGGCGTTGGCGGAACTCGGATACCCAGGAGGAGGCACCTAAGCCAAAGGCTCGGCCTGGAACCAGCTGACGGTGCTGGAACCAGGTGGTGGACCCGAAGGTCCACTGGAGAGGAGAGAACAGCTAGGCCGCGAGGCAGCCGCAGTTACCGAACCCCAACAGTCCTACAGGGGGAGCTGGGCCTACTGGCACTACAGAACCAGCCTTGACTACCAGTTCACGCAGCCCACATAGGAAGCTCCTAAACTGGAGGCACCCTGGAGTTGGCTAACTCGACCGCACCACGACGGGGCAAGCATAGGCGTCTCAGTGAGCTTGACACAACCCGGAAACAGCTGACGGTGCTGAAACCAGGCTTGGCACGAGGGAGTACCTGTGACAAGAACACTGCCGAGAACGAGCTGGCGGTGCTGGAACCCGGATGCGTTGCCCCAGTGTGCAAGAGCCAATGGCACGACCGAGGACCAGCTGACGGTGCTGGAACCCGGTTACTAAGCTGTAGGTGCCCGCGCTTAAAAGCACTACCAAGGACCGCCTGGCGTTGGCGGAACTCGGATACCCAGGAGGAGGCACCTAAGCCAAAGGCTCGGCCCGGAACCAGCTGACGGTGCTGGAACCAGGTGGTGGACCCGAAGGTCCACAGGAGAGGAGAGAACAGCTAGGTCGCGAGGCAGCCGCAGTTACCGAACCCCAACAGTCCTACAGGGGGAGCTGGGCCTACTGGCACTACAGAACCAGCCTTGACTACCAATTCATGCAGCCCACATAGGAAGCTCCTAAACTGGAGGCACCCTGGAGTTGGCTAACCCGACCGCACCACGACGGGGCAAGCATAGGCGTCTCAGTGAAGTTGACACAACCCGGAAACAGCTGACGGTGCTGAAACCAGGCTTGGCACGAGGGAGTACCTGTGACAAGAACACTGCCGAGAACCAGCTGGCGGTGCTGGAACCCGGATGCGTTGCCCCAGTGTGCAAGAGCCAATGGCACGACCGAGGACCAGCTGACGGTGCTGGAACCCGGTTACTAAGCTGTAGGTGCCCGCGCTTAAAAGCACTACCAAGGACCGCCTGGCGTTGGCGGAACTCGGATACCCAGGAGGAGGCACCTAAGCCAAAGGCTCGGCCTGGAACCAGCTGACGGTGCTGGAACCAGGTGGTGGACCCGAAGGTCCACTGGAGAGGAGAGAACAGCTAGGCCGCGAGGCAGCCGCAGTTACCGAACCCCAACAGTCCTACAGGGGGAGCTGGGCCTACTGGCACTACAGAACCAGCCTTGACTACCAGTTCACGCAGCCCACATAGGAAGCTCCTAAACTGGAGGCACCCTGGAGTTGGCTAACTCGACCGCACCACGACGGGGCAAGCATAGGCGTCTCAGTGAGCTTGACACAACCCGGAAACAGCTGACGGTGCTGAAACCAGGCTTGGCACGAGGGAGTACCTGTGACAAGAACACTGCCGAGAACCAGCTGGCGGTGCTGGAACCCGGATGCGTTGCCCCAGTGTGCAAGAGCCAATGGCACGACCGAGGACCAGCTGACGGTGCTGGAACCCGGTTACTAAGCTGTAGGTGCCCGCGCTTAAAAGCACTACCAAGGACCGCCTGGCGTTGGCGGAACTCGGATACCCAGGAGGAGGCACCTAAGCCAAAGGCTCGGCCTCGAACCAGCTGACGGTGCTGGAACCAGGTGGTGGACCCGAAGGTCCACTGGAGAGGAGAGAACAGCTAGGCCGCGAGGCAGCCGCAGTTACCGAACCCCAACAGTCCTACAGGGGGAGCTGGGCCTACTGACACTACAGAACCAGCCTTGACTACCAGTTCACGCAGCCCACATAGGAAGCTCCTAAACTGGAGGCACCCTGGAGTTGGCTAACTTGACCGCACCACGACGGGGCAAGCATAGGCGTCTCAGTGAGCTTGACACAACCCGGAAACAGCTGACGGTGCTGAAACCAGGCTTGGCATGAGGGAGTACCTGTGACAAGAACACTGCCGAGAACGAGCTGGCGGTGCTGGAACCCGGATGCGTTGCCCCAGTGTGCAAGAGCCAATGGCACGACCGAGGACCAGCTGACGGTGCTGGAACCCGGTTACTAAGCTGTAGGTGCCCGCGCTTAAAAGCACTACCAAGGACCGCCTGGCGTTGGCGGAACTCGGATACCCAGGAGGAGGCACCTAAGCCAAAGGCTCGGCCCGGAACCAGCTGACGGTGCTGGAACCAGGTGGTGGACCCGAAGGTCCACAGGAGAGGAGAGAACAGCTAGGCCGCGAGGCAGCCGCAGTTACCGAACCCCAACAGTCCTACAGGGGGAGCAGGGCCTACTGGCACTACAGAACCAGCCTTGACTACCAATTCATGCAGCCCACATAGGAAGCTCCTAAACTGGAGGCACCCTGGAGTTGGCTAACCCGACCGCACCACGACGGGGCAAGCATAGGCGTCTCAGTGAAGTTGACACAACCCGGAAACAGCTGACGGTGCTGAAACCAGGCTTGGCACGAGGGAGTACCTGTGACAAGA
The DNA here is from genome assembly GCF_032444005.1 of Ranitomeya imitator. Taxonomy (NCBI): domain Eukaryota; kingdom Metazoa; phylum Chordata; class Amphibia; order Anura; family Dendrobatidae; genus Ranitomeya; species Ranitomeya imitator. The sequence goes on from NC_091286.1 coordinate 580,859,050, forward strand.
ACACTGCCGAGAACCAGCTGGCGGTGCTGGAACCCGGATGCGTTGCCCCAGTGTGCAAGAGCCAATGGCACGACCGAGGACCAGCTGACGGTGCTGGAACCCGGTTACTAAGCTGTAGGTGTCCGCGCTTAAAAGCACTACCAAGGACCGCCTGGCGTTGGCGGAACTCGGATACCCAGGAGGAGGCACCTAAGCCAAAGGCTCGGCCTGGAACCAGCTGACGGTGCTGGAACCAGGTGGTGGACCCGAAGGTCCACTGGAGAGGAGAGAACAGCTAGGCCGCGAGGCAGCCGCAGTTACCGAACCCCAACAGTCCTACAGGGGGAGCTGGGCCTACTGGCACTACAGAACCAGCCTTGACTACCAGTTCACGCAGCCCACATAGGAAGCTCCTAAACTGGAGGCACCCTGGAGTTGGCTAACTCGACCGCACCACGACGGGGCAAGCATAGGCGTCTCAGTGAGCTTGACACAACCCGGAAACAGCTGACGGTGCTGAAACCAGGCTTGGCACGAGGGAGTACCTGTGACAAGAACACTGCCGAGAACCAGCTGGCGGTGCTGGAACCCGGATGCGTTGCCCCAGTGTGCAAGAGCCAATGGCACGACCGAGGACCAGCTGACGGTGCTGGAACCCGGTTACTAAGCTGTAGGTGCCCGCGCTTAAAAGCACTACCAAGGACCGCCTGGCGTTGGCGGAACTCGGATACCCAGGAGGAGGCACCTAAGCCAAAGGCTCGGCCTGGAACCAGCTGACGGTGCTGGAACCAGGTGGTGGACCCGAAGGTCCACTGGAGAGGAGAGAACAGCTAGGCCGCGAGGCAGCCGCAGTTACCGAACCCCAACAGTCCTACAGGGGGAGCTGGGCCTACTGGCACTACAGAACCAGCCTTGACTACCAGTTCACGCAGCCCACATAGGAAGCTCCTAAACTGGAGGCACCCTGGAGTTGGCTAACCCGACCGCACCACGACGGGGCAAGCATAGGCGTCTCAGTGAAGTTGACACAACCCGGAAACAGCTGACGGTGCTGAAACCAGGCTTGGCACGAGGGAGTACCTGTGACAAGAACACTGCCGAGAACCAGCTGGCGGTGCTGGAACCCAGATGCGTTGCCTTGCCTATTAAAGATTGTCTTCCTAGAGCCCCAACTAGCGGTGTTGGAGCAAAGGGTAAGCAGGGGGAGATGAGTGTAGGCCGAAGCCTGCACTGGAGGCAGCTTTGTGTCTGCGTTGCGTTTGCAGGACACTTTGCCGGCTACACACTGGGGGAACAGCTGGCGTTGCTGAACCCCACTAACACAATGGCGTGTGTTTTTCTCTGTGCAGCTAGCACTTGCGGGCAAAAACTAGCTATGTTAGAGCCCGTGTTGAAGCAGGAGGAGGAGGAGAGGAGCAGAGTGTAGGCCGAAGCCTAGTTGAACCAATTTCAAAGGAAACCTTTAACCCCCCCTCAGGTGTTACAAAGTACAAGAGACACACCTTGTGCAGTATTAATGCTGCACAAGTGAAAGGTTGCTCTATTAATTTGTCTACTTGCACACGCTGAATGAAAGACATACACAATTTACCCCATTCTACAGTCAAACTGTAGTGGATGCGTGACTTGGTTTTTTGATGAGACGCAGCACAGGTGTCCAAAATAACGCCTTGGTGCTTGGCGCAGCTTCCTGAGCGTTGTTATTTGCTGTACAGGAGTCTGCGCTCTTGTGTTATCCCTTGGCAATGCCCTGTTAGCGCTGCCCATCTTATGACATCATTTCATGTTGGCCGGTGCGGTTAACGATGGCCATAAATCCCAGACCCACAGTGTCTTTTCATAAAGCCACACTGCGGTGCTGGGATTCGTGGCCTTGAGCAGTAAATATTTTGGCCGCTCACACACGTCCTTACACCTGCTTCAGACTGGGCGGCCTCTGCTGATCCCTTCTCGCATGCCGCGGCCATGAGGCTGCACAGTCTGAAGAAGGCGGAAGGAGATGAGTTAAGACAGGCGAAGATATGCACTGCTCGTGCCCATCAATCACACCCTCGCAGTCAAAATAATTAAGACAACGAGGAGCATTTTATTCAGGCAGGGCGGACGAACAGGCGCAAGTAGCCAACCAATGATGTCAGAAGACGGGAAGCGCTACCAAGGGGGGTGCTGCGTATCATTAGAAAGGAAAGTCACACCTCAGGGACAGTGGAATGGTCTCAAAGAGACACATTTTGTACGTGTTGAGTTCCACGTGGGCAAGGAGAAAACATCAGCCACCTTGTACAAATGCAGCAGTACTGCTGTACAAGGTGGCTGTTATACATAGAAACACCTGGGGGTGGTGGCCAGGCTCCCTTCAATTTCAGTTCATGTGCCTGCGTGGCGTTTGCAGGTCACGTTGCAAGCTGCACAGCAGGGGAACAGCTGGCGTTGCTGAACCCCACTAACACATTGGCTGGTGTTTGTCTCTGTGCAGATCGCATGTCCGGGCAAAAACTGGCGGTGTTTGAGCCCAGGGTCAGCAGGAGGAGGAGAGGAGCAAAGTGTAGGCCGAAGCCTGCACTGGTGGCAGCTTTTGTTCTGTTGTGCCAGCGTGGCTTGTGCTGGACACGTTGCAAACTACACAGCAGGGGAACAGCTGGCGTTGCTGAACCCCACTAACACATTGGCTGGTGTTTTTCTCTGTGCAGCTAGCAGTTCCGGGCAAAAACTAGCGGTGTTTGAGCCCAGGGTCAGCAGGAGGAGTAGAGGAGCAGAGTGTAGGCCGAAGCCTAGTTGAACCAATTTCAAAGGTTACCTTTAACCCCCCCCTCAGGTGTTGCAAGGTACAAGAGCCACACCTTGAACAGCATTAATGATGCACAAGTCAAAGGTTGCTCTATTTAATTTTGCTCCTTGCACACGCTGAATTAAACACGTACACTATTTAGCCCATTATACTGTCAAACAGTAGTGGAGGCGTGACTACTAGTCTTTTTAAGGAGACGCAGCACAGGTGTACCAATTTACACCTAGGTGCTGTGCGCAGATTCCTTACCGTTGTTATTTGCAGAACAGGAAACTGCGCTCTTGTGTTATCCCTTGGCAATACCCTGTTAGTGCAGGCCGTCTCATGACCTCATTTCATGTTGGCCGGTGCGGTTAACGATGGCCATAAATCCCAGACCCACAGTGGCTTTTCCTAAAGTCACACTGCGGTGCTGGGATTCGTGGCCTTGTGCAGTAAATATGTTCGCCGCTCACACATGTCCTTACACCTGCTTCAGACTGGGCGGCCTCAGCTGATCCCTTATCGCATGCCGCGGCCATGAGGCCACACAGTCAGAAGAAGGCGGAAGGAGGGGAGTGAAGACAGGGGAACATATGCACTGCTCGTGCCCATCAATCACACCCTCGCAGTCAAAATATATGAGACAACGGGGGGCGTTGTGTCGGGCAGGGGGGACGCACAGGCACAGCCAGCCAACCAATGATGTCAGGAGACGGGCAGCGCTAACAATGGGGGTGCTGCGTGTCATTAAAAAGGAAAGTCACACCTCAGGGACATTGTAATGGTCTGTAATGAGACACATTTTGTACTTGTTGAGTTCCACGTGTGCAAGGAGAAAAAGTCAGCCACCTTGTACAAATGCAGCAGTACTGCTGTACAAGGTGGCTGTTATACATAGAAACACCTGGGGGGGTGGGGAGCAGGCTCCCTTCAATTTCAGTTCATGTGCCTGCGTGGCGTTTGCAGGACACGTTGCCAGCTACACAGCAGGGGAACAGCTGGCGGTGCTGAACCCCACTAACACATTGGCTGGTGTTTTTCTCTGTGCAGCTAGCATGTCCGGGCAGAAACTGGCGTTGTTTGAGCCCAGGGTCAGCAGGAGGAGGAGAGGAGCAAAGTGTAGGCCGAAGCCTGTACTGGTTGCAGCTTTTGTTCTGTTGTGCCAGCGTGGCTTGTGCTGGACACGATGCCGACTACACAGCAGAGGAACAGCTGGCGGTGCTGAACCCCACTAACACATTGGCTGGTGTTTTTCTCTGTGCAGCTAGCATGTCCGGGCAGAAACTGGCGTTGTTTGAGCCCAGGGTCAGCAGGAGGAGGAGAGGAGCTAAGTGTAGGCCGAAGCCTGCACTGGTGGCAGCTTTTGTTCTGTTGTGCCAGCGTGGCTTGTGCTGGACACGTTGCCGACTACACAGCAGGGGAACAGCTGGCGTTGCTGAACCCCACTAACACATTGGCTGGTGTTTTTCTCTGTGCAGCTAGCAGTTCCGGGCAAAAACTAGCGGTGTTTGAGCCCAGGGTCAGCAGGAGGAGTAGAGGAGCAGAGTGTAGGCCGAAGCCTAGTTGAACCAATTTCAAAGGTTACCTTTAACCCCCCCCCTCAGGTGTTGCAAGGTACAAGAGCCACACCTTGAACAGCATTAATGATGCACAAGTCAAAGGTTGCTCTATTTAATTTTGCTCCTTGCACACGCTGAATTAAACACGTACACTATTTAGCCCATTATACTGTCAAACAGTAGTGGAGGCGTGACTACTAGTCTTTTTAAGGAGACGCAGCACAGGTGTACCAATTTACACCTAGGTGCTGTGCGCAGATTCCTTACCGTTGTTATTTGCAGAACAGGAAACTGCGCTCTTGTGTTATCCCTTGGCAATACCCTGTTAGTGCAGGCCGTCTCATGACCTCATTTCATGTTGGCCGGTGCGGTTAACGATGGCCATAAATCCCAGACCCACAGTGGCTTTTCCTAAAGTCACACTGCGGTGCTGGGATTCGTGGCCTTGTGCAGTAAATATGTTCGCCGCTCACACATGTCCTTACACCTGCTTCAGACTGGGCGGCCTCAGCTGATCCCTTATCGCATGCCGCGGCCATGAGGCCACACAGTCAGAAGAAGGCGGAAGGAGGGGAGTGAAGACAGGGGAACATATGCACTGCTCGTGCCCATCAATCACACCCTCGCAGTCAAAATATATGAGACAACGGGGGGCGTTGTGTCGGGCAGGGGGGACGCACAGGCACAGCCAGCCAACCAATGATGTCAGGAGACGGGCAGCGCTAACAATGGGGGTGCTGCGTGTCATTAAAAAGGAAAGTCACACCTCAGGGACATTGTAATGGTCTGTAATGAGACACATTTTGTACTTGTTGAGTTCCACGTGTGCAAGGAGAAAAAGTCAGCCACCTTGTACAAATGCAGCAGTACTGCTGTACAAGGTGGCTGTTATACATAGAAACACCTGGGGGGGTGGGGAGCAGGCTCCCTTCAATTTCAGTTCATGTGCCTGCGTGGCGTTTGCAGGACACGTTGCCAGCTACACAGCAGGGGAACAGCTGGCGGTGCTGAACCCCACTAACACATTGGCTGGTGTTTTTCTCTGTGCAGCTAGCATGTCCGGGCAGAAACTGGCGTTGTTTGAGCCCAGGGTCAGCAGGAGGAGGAGAGGAGCAAAGTGTAGGCCGAAGCCTGTACTGGTTGCAGCTTTTGTTCTGTTGTGCCAGCGTGGCTTGTGCTGGACACGATGCCGACTACACAGCAGAGGAACAGCTGGCGGTGCTGAACCCCACTAACACATTGGCTGGTGTTTTTCTCTGTGCAGCTAGCATGTCCGGGCAGAAACTGGCGTTGTTTGAGCCCAGGGTCAGCAGGAGGAGGAGAGGAGCTAAGTGTAGGCCGAAGCCTGCACTGGTGGCAGCTTTTGTTCTGTTGTGCCAGCGTGGCTTGTGCTGGACACGTTGCCGACTACACAGCAGGGGAACAGCTGGCGTTGCTGAACCCCACTAACACATTGGCTGGTGTTTTTCTCTGTGCAGCTAGCAGTTCCGGGCAAAAACTAGCGGTGTTTGAGCCCAGGGTCAGCAGGAGGAGTAGAGGAGCAGAGTGTAGGCCGAAGCCTAGTTGAACCAATTTCAAAGGTTACCTTTAACCCCCCCCCTCAGGTGTTGCAAGGTACAAGAGCCACACCTTGAACAGCATTAATGATGCACAAGTCAAAGGTTGCTCTATTTAATTTTGCTCCTTGCACACGCTGAATTAAACACGTACACTATTTAGCCCATTATACTGTCAAACAGTAGTGGAGGCGTGACTACTAGTCTTTTTAAGGAGACGCAGCACAGGTGTACAAACTTACACCTAGGTGCTGTGCGCAGATTCCTTACCGTTGTTATTTGCAGAACAGGAAACTGCGCTCTTGTGTTATCCCTTGGCAATACCCTGTTAGTGCAGGCCGTCTCATGACCTCATTTCATGTTGGCCGGTGCGGTTAACGATGGCCATAAATCCCAGACCCACAGTGGCTTTTCCTAAAGTCACACTGCGGTGCTGGGATTCGTGGCCTTGTGCAGTAAATATGTTCGCCGCTCACACATGTCCTTACACCTGCTTCAGACTGGGCGGCCTCAGCTGATCCCTTATCGCATGCCGCGGCCATGAGGCCACACAGTCAGAAGAAGGCGGAAGGAGGGGAGTGAAGACAGGGGAACATATGCACTGCTCGTGCCCATCAATCACACCCTCGCAGTCAAAATATATGAGACAACGGGGGGCGTTGTGTCGGGCAGGGGGGACGCACAGGCACAGCCAGCCAACCAATGATGTCAGGAGACGGGCAGCGCTAACAATGGGGGTGCTGCGTGTCATTAAAAAGGAAAGTCACACCTCAGGGACATTTTAATGGTCTGTAATGAGACACATTTTGTACTTGTTGAGTTCCACGTGTGCAAGGAGAAAAAGTCAGCCACCTTGTACAAATGCAGCAGTACTGCTGTACAAGGTGGCTGTTATACATAGAAACACCTGGGGGGGTGGGGGGCAGGCTCCCTTCAATTTCAGTTCATGTGCCTGCGTGGCGTTTGCAGGACACGTTGCCAGCTACACAGCAGGGGAACAGCTGGCGGTGCTGAACCCCACTAACACATTGGCTGGTGTTTTTCTCTGTGCAGCTAGCAGTTCCGGGCAAAAACTAGCGTTGTTTGAGCCCAGGGTCAGCAGGAGGAGGAGAGGAGCAAAGTGTAGGCCGAAGCCTGCACTGGTGGCAGCTTTTGGTCAGTTGTGCCAGCGTGGCTTGTGCTGGACACGATGCCGACTACACAGCAGGGGAACAGCTGGCGGTGCTGAACCCCACTAACACATTGGCTGGTGTTTCTCTCTGTGCAGCTAGCATGTCCGGGCAGAAACTGGCGGTGTTTGAGCCCAGGGTCAGCAGGAGAGGAGCAGAGTGTAGGCCGAAGCCTAGTTGAACCAATTTCAAAGGTTACCTTTAACCCCCCCTCAGGTGTTGCAAGGTACAAGAGCCACACCTTGAACAGCATTAATGATGCACAAGTCAAAGGTTGCTCTATTTAATTTTGCTCCTTGCACACGCTGAATTAAACACGTACACTATTTAGCCCATTATACTGTCAAACAGTAGTGGAGGCGTGACTACTAGTTTTTTTAAGGAGACGCAGCACAGGTGTACAAATTTACACCTAGGTGCTGTGCGCAGATTCCTTACCGTTGTTATTTGCAGAACAGGAAACTGCGCTCTTGTGTTATCCCTTGGCAATACCCTGTTAGTGCAGGCCGTCTCATGACCTCATTTCATGTAGGCCGGTGCGGTTAACGATGGCCATAAATCCCAGACCCACAGTGGCTTTTCCTAAAGTCACACTGCGGTGCTGGGATTCGTGGCCTTGTGCAGTAAATATGTTCGCCGCTCACACATGTCCTTACACCTGCTTCAGACTGGGCGGCCTCAGCTGATCCCTTATCGCATGCCGCGGCCATGAGGCCACACAGTCAGAAGAAGGCGGAAGGAGGGGAGTGAAGACAGGGGAACATATGCACTGCTCGTGCCCATCAATCACACCCTCGCAGTCAAAATATATGAGACAACGGGGGGCGTTGTGTCGGGCAGGGGGGACGCACAGGCACAGCCAGCCAACCAATGATGTCAGGAGACGGGCAGCGCTAACAATGGGGGTGCTGCGTGTCATTAAAAAGGAAAGTCACACCTCAGGGACATTGTAATGGTCTGTAATGAGACACATTTTGTACTTGTTGAGTTCCACGTGTGCAAGGAGAAAAAGTCAGCCACCTTGTACAAATGCAGCAGTACTGCTGTACAAGGTGGCTGTTATACATAGAAACACCTGGGGGGGTGGTGGGCAGGCTCCCTTCAATTTCAGTTCATGTGCCTGCGTGGCGTTTGCAGGACACGTTGCCAGCTACACAGCAGGGGAACAGCTGGCGGTGCTGAACCCCACTAACACATTGGCTGGTGTTTTTCTCTGTGCAGCTAGCATGTCCGGGCAGAAACTGGCGTTGTTTGAGCCCAGGGTCAGCAGGAGGAGGAGAGGAGCAAAGTGTAGGCCGAAGCCTGTACTGGTGGCAGCTTTTGTTCTGTTGTGCCAGCGTGGCTTGTGCTGGACACGTTGCCGACTACACAGCAGGGGAACAGCTGGCGTTGCTGAACCCCACTAACACATTGGCTGGTGTTTTTCTCTGTGCAGCTAGCAGTTCCGGGCAAAAACTAGCGTTGTTTGAGCCCAGGGTCAGCAGGAGGAGGAGAGGAGCAAAGTGTAGGCCGAAGCCTGCACTGGTGGCAGCTTTTGGTCAGTTGTGCCAGCGTGGCTTGTGCTGGACACGATGCCGACTACACAGCAGGGGAACAGCTGGCGGTGCTGAACCCCACTAACACATTGGCTGGTGTTTCTCTCTGTGCAGCTAGCATGTCCGGGCAGAAACTGGCGGTGTTTGAGCCCAGGGTCAGCAGGAGAGGAGCAGAGTGTAGGCCGAAGCCTAGTTGAACCAATTTCAAAGGTTACCTTTAACCCCCCTCAGGTGTTGCAAGGTACAAGAGCCACACCTTGTGCAGCATTAATGCTGCACAAGTAAAAGGTTGCTCTATTTGTTTTGCTCCTTGCACACGCTGACTAAAACACGTACACTATTTAGCCCATTATACTGTCAAACAGTTGTGGAGGCGTGACTTGTCTTTTTAAGGAGACGCAGCACAGGTGTCAAAATTTGCACCTAGGTACTGGGCGCAGATTCCTGAGCGTTGTTATTTGCTGTACAGGAGTCTGCGCTATTGTGATCCCTTGGCCATGCGCTGTGAGCGCTTCCTGTCTTCTGACCTCATTTCATGTCGGCCGTTGCGGTTAGCGATGGACATGAATCCCAGACCCACAGTGTGTTTTCAAAAAATCACACTGCGTGGCTGGGATTCGTGGCCTTGTGCAGTAAATAGGTTTGCCGCTTACACATGTCCTTACACCTGCTCCAGACTGGGCGGCCTCAGCTGATCCCTTATCGCCTACCACAGCCAGGAGGCCGCACAGTCTGAAGAAGGCGGAAGGAGATGAGTTAAGACAGGCGAACATATGCACTGCTCGTGCCCATAAACCACACCCTCGCTGACAAAATAAATATGACAACGAGGGGCGTTGTTTCTAGCAGGGCGGATGCACAGGCGCAGCCAGCTAACCATGATGACAAAAGACGGGAAACGCTACCAAGGGGGGTGCTGCGTATCATTAGAAAGGAAAGTCACACCTCAGGGACAGTGGAATGGTCTCAATGAGACACATTTTGTACGTGTTGAGTTCCACGTGTGCAAGGAGAAAAAGTCAGCCACCTTGTACAAATGCAGCAGTACTGCTGTACTAGGTGGCTGTTATACATAGAAACACCTGGGGGGGTGGGGGGCAGGTTCCCTTTAATTTCAGTTCCTGTGCCTGCATGGCGTTTACAGGTCACGTTGCCGGCTACACAGCAGGGGAACAGCTGGCGTTGCTGAACCCCACTAACACATTGGCTGGTGTTTTACTCTGTGCAGCTAGCACTTCCGGGCAAAAACTAGCGGTGTTTGAGCCCAGGGTCAGCAGGAGGAGGAGAGGAGCAGAGTGTAGGCCGAAGCCTGCACTGGTGGCAGCTTTTGTTCTGTTGTGCCAGCGTGGCTTGTGCTGGACACGTTGCCGACTACACAGCAGGGGAACAGCTGGCGGTGCTGAACCCCACTGACACATCACCTAGTGTTTTTTCTGTGTAGACAACACTTCCAGGTGGCAACTGACAGTGTTGAAACCCAGGGAATCAAAGAGGAGCAGAGTGTAGGCCGAAGCCTGCAGTGGAGCAAGTTGAAAGGGAACCTTTAACCCCCCCCCCCCAGGCATTTGTTGCTGAAAGAGCCATCTTGTACAGCAGTAATACTGCACATGGAAAATGGTGGCTCCGAAAATTATGCTCCTTGCAAACGCTGAAGTACACACTCATATAATGTGTCCCCTCACACCGTCAAACCATCCCGGAAGTGGGACTTTCCTTTGTAATGTGACACAGCACAGCCGTCATTCCAACCCCCTTGGTGCCGGGCGCCACCTCCTCAACGTTGTTTGGTTCTGTCACGGAGCCCACGCTGTAATGTTATCCCTTGGCCATGCACAGTTAGCGGTGCCCGTCTTCTGACATCATGTAGGTGTCAGGCTGGCAGTGCCTGTGCGTCCAAGCTGCCCGAGATCCAACCTTGCAGTGTCATCTAATGTAGTCCCACTGCGGGCCAGGGATCCATGGGCATGCGCAGTGCATATCATCGCCTCTCACTCACCTCCTTCCTGCTTCTTCAGACTGTGCGGCGTCACGGCCGTGGCATGCTATTAGGGATCAGCTGACGCCGCCTAGTCTGAAGAAGCGTGAAGAAGGGGAGTGAGAGGCTAGTATATGCACTGCGCATGGCCATGGATACCAGGCCCACTGTGGGATCACATTAGACGACACTGCGAGGTGGGATTTCGGGCAGCGTGGACGCACAGGCGCAGCCAGGACGACAACAAATGATGTCAGAGGACGGGCAGCGCAAACTGTGCATGGCCAAGGGATAACATAACAGCGCAGGGTCCATGACGGAATCAAACAACGCTAAGGAGGCAGCGCACGGTGCCAAGTGGGTAGCAATGACGGCTGTGCTGCGTCACATTACAAAGGAAAGTCCCACCTCCGGGACGGTTGGACGGTGTGAGGGGACACATTACATGAGTGTGTAGTTCAGCGTTTGCAAGGAGCATAATTTCAAGAGCGACCTTTCCCTTGTGCAGTATTAGTGCTGCACATGGTGGCTCTTTCAGTAACAAACGCCTAGGGGGGGGGGGGACAGGTCCCCTTACATTTTAGTTGTGCCAGCGTGGCGGTCGCATGACACATTGCCGGATACACAGCTGGGGATCAGCTGACGTTACTGAACCCCAATAACAGAGGAGCGACTGTTGACTGTGCACACAGCACTTCCAGGCACCAACTGGCGGTGTTAGAGCCCAGGGACAGCAGGAGGAGCAGATTGGAGGTATTGCCGCACACACAGCTGGGGATCAGCTGACGTTACTGAACCCCAATAACAGAGGAGCGACTGTTGACTGTGCACACAGCACTTCCAGGCACCAACTGGCGGTGTTAGAGCCCAGGGACAGCAGGAGGAGCAGAGGAACAGAGTGTAGGCCGAAGCCTGATTGGAGCAAGTTGAAAGGAAACCTTTAACCCCCCCCCAAGACGTTTGTAGCTGAAAGAGCCATCTTGTGCAGCACTAAGGATGCAAAAGGAAAAGGTTGCTCTTTTAATTATGCTCCTTGCAAACACCGAAGTAAACACTAAAAATGTGTCCCTTTATACCGTTAAACCGTTCCGGAGGTGCGAATTTCCTTCGTAATGGGACACAGCACAGCTGTCATTCCTATCCCCTTGATGCCGTGCGCTGCCTCCTCAGCGTTGTTTTAAGCTGTCACGGAGCCTGCGCTGTTCTGTTAGCCCTTGGCCATGCCCAATTAGCGCTGCCTGTCTTCTGACATAATTTGGTGTCAGGCTGTCAGTGCCTGTGCGTCCACGCTGCTCCAGATCCCACCTCGCAGTCTCATCTAACGTAATCCCACTGCGGGCCTTGGAACCATGGGCATGCACAGTGCATAACCTCGACTCTCACTCCCCTCCTTCCCTCTTCTTCAGACTGTGCGGTGTCACGGCCGTGGCATGCTAGGGATCAGCTGACGGCGCACAGTCTAAAGAAGGCGGAGGGAAATGAGCGAGAGCCCGAGGGGAAGATATGCACTGCGCATGCCCATGGATCCCAGGCCCGCAGTGTGACTCAATCAGAAGACACTGCGAGGCGGGATCTCGGGCACCGCGGCCGCACAGGCGCAGCCAGCCTGACACCAAATTATGTCAGAAGACAGGCAGCGCAAATAGGGCATGCCCAAGGGATAACAGAACAGCGCAGGCTCCGTGACAGCTTAAAACAACGCTGAGGAGGCAGCGCATGGCACCAAGGGGGTAGGAATGACGGCTGTGCTGCGTCACATTACAAAGGAAAGTCCCAGCTCCGGGACGGTATAACGGTATCAGTGAACACATTTTATAAGTGTTAAGTTCGGCGTGTGCAAAGAGCTAAAAAAAAAGAGCTACCTTTTCCTTGTGCAGCATTACTGCTGCACAAGATGGCTCTTTCAGTAACAAACGACGGGGGGGGGGGGGACAGGTTCCCTTACATTTAGGTTGTTGTGCCAGCGTGGCGGTCGCAGGACACATTGCCGGCTACACAGCTGGGGATCAGCTGACGTTACTGAAACCCAATAACACTGGGTCGTATGTTTTTACTGTGCAGCCTGCACTTCTGAGCCGCAACTGGCGGTGTTGGAGCCCAGGAATAGCAGTTCAGGTGGTAGAAAGATGAACACAGCAGGAGACCTGGATGACACCCAATTACTTAATCAGGCAGAGGAGTGGCAAATTCCTGCGAGATCCAGGCCTGGTTCATTTTCAGGAAAGTAAGCCGGTCAACGTTATCGGAGGATAGTCGCATGCGACGGTCTGTTAGTACACCACCTGCAGCACTAAAGAAACGTTCCGATAAGATACTAGCCGCAGGGCAAGCCAGCACCTCCAATGCATACTGGCTTAGCTCTGGCCATGTATCCAGCTTAGAGACCCAAAACTTGAACGGGGAAGAGCCGTCTGGGAGTACAGTAAGAGGGCAAGCCATGTAGTCTGTCACCATCTGACGGAACCGTTGCCTCCTGCTGACTGGAGCCGCCGGTGATGGTGTAGACATTTGGGGCGGGCACACAAAAGTGTGCCAGAGTTGTGCCATACTGGGCTTGCCTTGGGCAGAGGCACTGCTTCTGCTCCCTCTTTGGGCAGAGCCTCCCCCACTGCCTCGACGCACTGAGCTGCTTTGTAAAGCACTAGCAGCACTCCTCTCAGTTGGACAGGAGAAGATGATGGAATTCACCAGTGTGTCGTGGTACTCCCGCAATTTACGCTCCCGGGTCAACGCAGGGATGAGGTTTTGGACGTTGTCCCGGTAGCGAGGATCGAGGAGGGTGAACACCCAATAATCAGGCATGTTGAGAATGTGGTCGATGCGGCGGTCGTTTCTCAGGCACTGCAGCATGAAATCCACCATGTGCTGCAGAGTGCCAACTGGCCCAGAAACGCTGTCCCCTGCTTGAGACATGATCTCTGCCCGCTCGTCATCACCCCACCCTCGCTGTACACACTGACCACTGGACAATTGTGTCGCTCCCTCCTCTGGACGGAGCTCTTCCTCCTCCATTGACTCCTCCTCATCCTCCTCACAAATTGGCCCCTGCGTACCCCTTTGTGAGGAACTACGTGGCGCTGACTCTCCAGAAGCTGATGGAAAAGGTGACTCCTCATCCTCCACCTCTTCCACCACATCATCCCTTAACCCTTGCAAAGTTTGCTGAAGCAGGCAGATAAGGGGGACAGTCATGCTGACTAGTGCATCATCTGCACTTGCCATCCGCGTGGAATAATCAAAAGGACGCAAAACCTGGCAGACGTCCTTCATAGTGGCCCACTCTGTGGTTGTGAAGTCTGATCGGCGCTGACTGCGACTTCTTTGCGCCTGATGCAGCTGGTACTCCATAACTGCTTGCTGCTGCTCACACAACCGCTCCAACATATGTAACGTGGAATTCCACCGGGTAGGTAGGTCACATATGATGCGGTGTTCCGGAAGGCGGAATCGGCGCTGCAGAGCAGCAATGCGGGATCTGGCCAAGCTGGAACGCCGCAAGTGAGCACACTCTAGGCGGACCTTGTGCAGCAGGGCATCAAGATCCAGATAGTCCCTCAGAAAACTCTGCACAACCAAATTGAGCACATGTGCCAGACATGGGATGTGAGTGAGGTTGCCAAGGGCCAAAGCTGCCACCAGATTTCGGCCATTGTCACACACTACCATGCCTGGCTGGAGATTCGCTGGCAGTAACCACACATCGCTCTCCTGCTTTATGGCATTCCAGAGCTCCTGCGCTGTGTGGCTTCGATGCCCCAATGAAACTAGTTTCAAGACGGCCTGCTGACGTTTGGCCACGGCTGTGCTCATGTCGGTCATAGGTAAACGTTCACGGGTCCATGTGGGGGTGGACTGTGACGGATCCTGCAGAGAGGAATCAGAGGAACTGGTGTAAGAGGAGGAGTCGATGCGTACAGACTGGATTCCTGCAATCCTTGGAGTGGGCAGGACACGTCCTGCGCCACTCGCACGATCTGTACCTGGCTCAACAACATTAACCCAATGGGCAGTTAGGGAAACATATCGCCCCTGTCCATGCTGACTGGTCCACGCATCGGTGGTGAGGTGGACCTTGCTACTGACGGCGTTCAGTAGCGCATGTTTTATGTTTGCCTCAACATGCCTGTGCAGGGCAGGGACAGCCTGCCTGCTGAAGTAAAAGCGGCTGGGCACCTTGTACTGTGGGACTGCCAATGCCATCAAGTCACGGAAGCTGTCAGTCTCCACCAGCCTGAACGAGAGCATTTCCAGGGACAACAGTTTGGCAATGCCTGCATTCAGAGCCTGTGCTCGGGGGTGGTTGGCCGAGAATGCCCGCCTTTTCTCCCATGCCTGTACTACCGATGGCTGTAGAGTAGACTGGGAGTGTGAGGATGACTGGGAAGGTGGTGCTGTGGGTGGAATTACACAAGGTCTCTGGGAGGAAGCCAAACCAGCTGTGCGTGAGCTGGAGGAAGAGGCAACACGAGCTGAAGAGGTGGTAGCTGCCGCTGTTGGTTGGCCTACATCTTCAGTGTGTTTCTGTAACTCCACCGCGTGCCTGGTCCGCACATGTTTCCACATATTTGTGGTATTGAGGTTGCTGACATTTTTCCCTCTTTTTACTTTATGATGACACAGCTTGCATTTGACAAAACAAATGTCATCTGCAACTGTGTCAAAAAAGGACCAGGCACTGCAAGTCTTGGGAGCGCCCTTTTTGGCTTTGGAAAGAGACAGGCTCCTAACGGGTGCCAAAGTGGAGGCTACAGGCTCCGCAGTCTTCCCCCTCCCTCTCCCTCTTTGGCCCGTAAGAGGAAGCTCTTCCTCTGAGCTGCTCCCACCACCTTCCTGTTCCTCACGCCACGATGGGTCAAGGACCTCATCATCTCCACTACCCTCTGCCACCAACTGCTCCTCCTGGGTAGTCTCAGCAGCACAGTACGCACGAGAAAGCGGCACCTGAGTTTCATCATCAGATGCGTACTGCGCTGTGGTCACCGGAGGCACTGGCCCACCTGCCTCTTCAGAGTCAGAGAGAAAAAGGTGTTGGGCATCACTGCACACTGCCTCTTCTTCCATTTCTCCAATGCTGCTTGGCTGGCCCCCTGTTTCCAAGCCAAGAGATTCAGAGAACAGAAGTAGAGACGGCTCCTGTCCTGGGCTCTCTGACTGCCTGGCCAATTTGGCAGGTGGTGAAGAGACAGATGGCTGCTCTCCAGTGCTCTGTGCCTGAGAGGATGTGGCACTAACTGAAGTCGATGCCGAGGCGTTAGCTGCCATCCACCCGACAACGGCTTCAATTTGGTCTTCACGCAGCAGCGGTGCACGGCGCTCTCCGACAAAGCTGCGCATGAAGGACTGTTCCCTGCTGAAACTGAGTGACGACGAGTCACCGGCGCCCGCAGCAGGCACAGAATCACCACGTCCTCTCCCTGCTCCTCTCCCTGCTCCGCGCCCACGCCCACGTGCCTTACTCCCTGCCCTCTTCATCTTGGTTGACAGATAAAGATAAGCAGAAAAGTACTAAGGCCTTAGTGTGCTTATTCCTGTAATGCTCCTCCTAACAGGTGTAAGAAACACTAATGTTGTAAATTGTGGACTAAACTTTATTATTTTTCAAATGTGGCCTACACAAGTGTTAAGTTGTGTTTGGTGAACTTAACCTTTTTTTTGGTGCAGATCGGGCTACAGAGCTAGTTTAAATCACACGGAGACCGTGCAGACAGCCGTAAACGGCACTGCAAGGCCAAAAAACCCTCCTCTAGGTTATCCTATATAGTGTTTTTCCACTATTTAGCTGGATACAAGTGGAAAGACACTAATAGGAATTTTTTTTTTCAAATTTTAAACAGGCTGCACTATTTCAAAAAAAGGAAAATTTTTCGCAAGGTATGAGCCAGTAACGAACCCTGAGCTGAATCCAACCGGCTATGGCTGCACACAGACTACAGGGCGAGCTGGGCTCACACGGAGACCGTGCAGACAGCCGTAAACGGCGCTGCAAGGCCAAAAAACCCTCCTCTAGGTTATCCTATATAGTGTTTTTCCACTATTTAGCTGGATACGAGTGGAAAGACACTTATAGGATTTTTTTTTTTCAAATTTTAAACAGGCTGCACTATTTGAAAAAAAAGGAAAATTTTTCGCAAGGTATGAGCCAGTAACGAACCCTGAGCTGAATCCAACCGGCTATGGCTGCACACAGACTACAGGGCGAGCTGGGCTCACACGGAGACCGTGCAGACAGCCGTAAACGGCGCTGCAAGGCCAAAAAACCCTCCTCTAGGTTATCCTATATAGTGTTTTTCCACTATTTAGCTGGATACGAGTGGAAAGACACTAATAGGAATTTTTTTTTTCAAATTTTAAACAGGCTGCACTATTTGAAAAAAAGGAAAATTTTTCTCAAGGTATGAGCCAGTAACGAACCCTCAGCTGAATCCAACCGGCTATGGCTGCACACAGACTGCAGGGCGAGCTGGGCTCACACGGAGACCGTGCAGACAGCCGTAAACGGCGCTGCAAGGCCCTAAAAACCCCCTCTAGGTTATCCTATGTAGTGTTTTTCCACAATAGAGCTGGAGACTGGTGGAAAAACACTAATAGGAAATTTGAGAAAAAATGTGCAGCAGGCTGCACTAAGAGCAAAAAAGAACAACTGTGTGAGGCAGTGTGAACCCCCCCTGAGCTGAATACAACCGGGTATATGGCTGCACACAGACTACAGAGTGAGCTGCACACACACACACACACACACAGAGACCTTGCAGAACGCTGTTAAAACAGCACTGCAAGGCAAGAGCAAGGTGAACAGTGAAGAACACACAGCGTTTTGCTAAATTAGCCTTTGGAAAGGAAAATAAAGCAATTAGCAAGCTCAACTGGCCCTCAGTTAGAACACAGCGTCCTGTCCCTAACTGAAATCACAGCAGAGTGAGCGCAAAATGGCGGCAGCGCTTTTTTATAGTGCAGAGTGACATCATTTCAGCAGCCAATCCCAGCCTTGCCAGTACTTACATGCCCACCATGCTAAACAGGATGTGCCCACACTTTCATTCATTCCTCATTGGCTGCTGCGTTCAATTTGAATTCTGGGAACTTCCGATTCCGGTATCCGATACGCGGGAAGTATCGGAATTCGGTATCGGAATTCCGATACCGCAAATATCGGCCGATACCCGATACTTGCGGTATCGGAATGCTCAACACTAGTTATCACTAATGTGACTGCTACCCATGCAGCCTTTTCCTTGCTCTGCAACAAACGGAGAAACTGCACATCTTGAAGAAGTTTACGGATCCGAGGTCCAATAAAGACTTTCTCCTTTATTTTTGCTTCACTCAACCTTGGAAATGTATCAATTAGCTACTTGAATGCTTGTGCGTCTTAATCCATTGCCTTTACAAAGTTCTTGTTATATAATGGTGGTAACAAAATCCTATGTGGGTCAACAAAGGCTGCATATAGGAAATTTTTACTCCCTGGCTGATGCGAATGTCAGAGAGGCCAGTCTCTTTTATTGACATGATATTCATTTTGCACAACTATCCCACTCACACATAAAGCAGTAGTTCTGTATGTATCCACCCTGGAGACCAAGTAAGAGGGTAATCACATTTAAGTCACAACAAGAGGACCACAAATGTTAGTCAAAGTTCAAGCATCTCAATAGGTAGTGAGATCGGTTGGCTCTCTTCAGATCATAGGGACTGCAAAATGCATAGATTGCCTCTTTCAATCACTCTTTGCCTCCCATTCAACCACTGCATAAGATGTGACGCACATCTACTGCAGCATATGTGTGGAGCCCAACTCTTTTCCTGATCTCCTATTCTTCAGACAAAATACAGGATATAGGCTTTCCATATCATGATAGTCAAGTTTCGCCTTTGTGACACAAAAGTGACTTCTCCGCGCATGTAGCAAAAACTATCCGCTTTGTTAATGCAAGAACGTGACATAAAATACAAAACATACAGAAACATGCAAATATGCTAATAGACTAAGCTGAAAAAATTCTGAAACTGTATACCTTACACAGAGAGTATTTATAAAAGTATGTGATGCATCTGTAATTAGGATTATGTCAACAGAGCAGAGTTGGCATTTTTTGATTGGTCACCAAAGATGATATAATACTGAAGGCTCAATAGACTAAATAGATGATGTAATAGATTAGGGACTAACAATGCAGTAATGATGAGGAAATAATAAAGACATTTTTATGTAAGCCTGCATGAAAGGTGTCATAAGAAATTACAACCTCCTATGGATCTTGAAAATTAGAGCCAATCAGCAAATTTAAGCTTCACATTAGTTTTCAGCACCACAAAATTTGTTCAGCTGTTTACGTCTGTGAACCAATTTGGCCGTAGAACAGCATTATGGCATCCTGAGTAAATTTACATGTAGTCATAATTTTTTATGTAACCAAGGAACGTAGATGAGTCAAAGTTGTGATAATGACATGAGAAAAAAGATTGTACATACTGAATATTAAAGGGGTTGTCCGGGTCTTTAATATTGATGTCCTATCCTTAGGAAAGGTCATCAATGTCTGATCAGTAGGGGTAAGACACCCCTGACGATCAGCTGCCTCGGTGTCGGCTGGAACTGCTCACATAAAGAGCTTCACAGAATATGCAATGGAATAGTGGCCTCGGCCTGGCCACTATACGTTATTGGACCATCTGCTGTGTAGCTCCATAACTGAGCAGTTCCAGCCGCCGACACCAGGACAGGTCATCGATGGGTGTGCCGGGTGTCGCACTTCCACATTGATGACCTATCCTAAGGATAGGCCAACAATAGTATGGCGACCAAAAAAAAATTAATTTTGGCGGTTTGATTTTTTTATCGTTACGCCATTTAGCGATCAGGTTAATCTTTTTTTATTGATAGATCAGGTGATTCTGAACATGGCGATACCAAATATGTCTATGTATGATTTGTTTAATTGTTTTATTTTGATTGGGGTGAAAGGGGGGTGATTTGAACTTTTATTTTTTATATATTTTTAAACACATTTTTTTTTTAAATTTTGGCATGCTTCAATAGCCTTCATGGGAGGCTAGAAGCATCCACTACTCGATCGCCTCTGCTACATAGAGGTGATGCACAGATCACCTCTATGTAGCTGAATTACAGCATTGCTATGAGCTTAGCAGGTCAGTGCACCATCATACCTACCTTTTTTTTTACATAACCCCACCCTCCCTCTTCTTTGATTGACAGCTCAGGCCTTATAGAAGTCAAAATAGGGCGGATAGATGGAAAACAAGTTAGGAAGGTGCACTGAAACAGTCAGCCATGCTAAGTGTGCACTGAGCATCTGTGCTTGGATTGAACAGTTATTTTTGTGCTGACAGACTATCTTTAATTTAGGGGTAGCTATTATGGCTCCATATATTAGCATTAGAAATTAGAACACAGTATATGGTCAAGAGTGATGTGTAATGCTGCTCCATACATCCATCTTAAAGTATTTTTCTTCTGGAATCTCAAGTGAACTAGTGGTGAAGTGGGGAAACCTGTCAGAAATTTTACAGTTTCTGTTCAGCGTAACCATGGTCGAAATGAAGCATTACACAATGTCCATTCAAATCAATGGGTTGTCTGCATAATGTTGGACAACTCTTCAAAACCAGCCAGTCTCCATTGTGGACAAGAGATGAGGATTCCAAAGAGAGAATCCCCCTATATTCACCCAGAATTCCCTAAAAAAAAAAGTAAATGAAAATGGAACATCTATACTGGACAGTGCCTTTAGGATGATGACAGACCTAAGGCACTTTCACAATGCGTTCATGGGTCCCGTTGGGGCATACGTATGAAACCCCCCTCAAAACGGGGTTTGGACCTATGCGCTGATGGGGCCATAGACTGTAATGTTGACGGCAGAGCGAGCATGTGCTCTGACGTGCACCATTTTCAAGAGCGCCTACAGGGAGGCGGTTCAGACATATGTTCCACCGGGACCCACGAACGCAATGTGAAAGCACCATTAGAAAAAAGGCGATGATAAAATAGCCAAGACATGAGCTCACTGGTATTGGAAGGTTTTCCACGAATGGTACAGTACATGGAGACTCCAGATAAGAAGCATGGTAAAGTGAGAAAGCGGACCCAGCAACCGCAAATTACGGGTAAAACATCATGTTTATTAGAACAATAAAATCAGGTGAATAGTAAAAACATGATAAATGAAAAATGAGGAAAACACGTCTATATGTTTCGAGGTCAGGGCTAAGAGCTTGCCACTCGAAACGTGACAACACAGTATTTTCCTCGTTTTGCGTTCATCATGTTTTTACTGTTCCCTTGGTTTTAATGTTCTAATAAACGTGATGTCTTAACTTACCCTAAATTGCTTAGAAAAAATATGCCTGCACCAAATAGGTCAACAATGTGACTTTATTTAAGGAAGAGGGTATGCTGCATAAAGTATATGTAGCTTCACTAATCAAAGGCTCAAGAATGTTAAATTCCACCATGTCCAATCTGACATTCACCACCTATCCTACGGATTGATTATTAATAAGAAAACCCCTTTAAGACTGGTATATTATATCTATGATGGATTACAGTTCATAATGTGTCGCATGGTAATGGCAGATACAAATAGTCAGGGCCAACATAGTGGCAGGTTCACTATAACCTCTTTCTCCTCTCATTGATATGTTCTGCTATCTTGTTTAAAGGGACACTGTCACCTGGATTTGGAGGGAACAATCTTCAGCCATGGAGGCGGAGTTTTCGGGTGTTTGATTCACCCTTTCCTTACCCGCTGGCTGCATGCTGGCTGCAATATTGGATTGAAGTTCATGCTCTGTCCTCCGTAGTACATGCCTGCACAAGGTAATCTTGCCTTGTGCAGACGTGTACTATGGAGGACAGAGGATGAACTTCAATCCAATATTGCAGCCAGCATGCAGCCAGCGGGTAAGGAAAGGGTGAATCAAACACCCGAAAACTCCGCCTCCATGGCTGAAGATTGTTCCCTCCAAATCCAGGTGACAGTGTCCCTTTAATTATTAGACCGATTTATCTTGTTTTTAATCGGCAAACCTGTGCATTTACCCATAGCGGAGTTACCAAAAGCAGATTTGTGCTGCACCATTGCACTTGGCCTTTACAATTCGTGAACTGTTCCGTACAGATAATTCATCTATTGATTCGGATGTCTCCACTTGTGCCAGACTGCTAAAACAGAACATTATCTGGAGAGCTCACATATGGTCACTTACATAGGGCGCTTATTGGACCTATGTGAATAATTACAAGTCTTTGTAATGATAATGGCTCTGCAAAAATCAACATAAAAGTTTATTTTTTTTATCTTTTCGTCACACTTGCAAATATATATATATATATATATATATATACTGTATATATATATATATATACACAATTCAAAAAAGCAGGCAGCACTCCATATTCTTTTAGTGATATGCAGGATTTATTCAGACCCACATGTCTGTGCGACGTTTCAGCTCTAAATGAGCCTTTCTCAAGCCAGAAACGTTGCACAGACATGTGGGTCTGAATAAATCCTGCAGATCACTAAAAGAATATGGAGTGCTGCCTGCTTTTTGAATTGTATGGACTAGAGACAACCAGTGGACGGGCTGTCTGGGGCCATGCACCCGAACATAAGTAGAGGATTTGTGCTGTTCCGTTTTTTATTATATATATATATATATATACAGTATGTATATATATATATATATATATATATATATATATATATATATATATATATATATATATATATATATATATATATACACACACACATCTCTGGCAAAAATTAGGAGACTACTGCAAAATGTTCAGTTTGTCTGATTTTTCTCTTTATAGGTATATTTTTGAGTAAAATGTAAATTGTTCATTTATTCTAGAAACTTCTGACAACATGTCTCCGAATTTCCAAGCAATAAATTTTGTATTTTTTTTCTGAAAAGGAGAAATAGTCCAAATTAAAAAAACAACCAGTGCTTTCAGACCTCAAATAATGCCAAGAAAACAAGTACATAATCATTTAGAAACAACAATACTAATGTTTTAACTCAGGAAGAGTTCAGAAATCAATATTTTGTGGAATAACCATGATTTTTAATCACAGCTTTCATGCGTCTTGGCATGCTTTCCACCAGTCTTTCACACTGCTTTTGGGTGACTTTATGCAACTCCTGGTACAAAAATGTAAGCAGTTCTTCTGTGTTTGATGGCTTGTGACTATCCATCATCCTCTTGATTACATTCCAGAGGTTTTCAATGGGGTTCAGGTCTGGAGATTGCGCTGCCCATGACAGGGATTTGATGTGGTGGTCCTTCATCCACACCTTAATTGACCTCGCTGTGTGGCATGGCGCATTGTCCTGCTGGAAAAAACAGTCTACAGAGTTGGGGAACATTGCTTGGGCAGAAGGAATCCACTGTTTTTCCAGGATAACCTTGTATGCGGCTTGATTCATATGCAAAGATTAACCTGCCCAATTCCAGCCTTGCTTAAGCATCCCCAGATCATCACCGATCCTCCACCAAATTTCACAGTGGGTGCATGACACTGTGGCTTGTACGCCTCTCCAAGTCTCCGTCTAACCATTAGACGACCAGGTGTTGGGCAAAGCTGAAAATTAGACTCATCAGAGAAGATCACCTTACTCCAGTCCTCTATGGTCCAATTCTTATGGTGTTTGGCAAACTTCAGCCTGGCTCTCCTTTGCTTCTCATTGATGAAAGGCTTTTTTTCTAGCTTTACATGACTTGAGTCCTGCCTCTTGGAGCCTGTTATGAACTGTTCTTGCCGTGCAATTCACACCAGCTGCCATTTGCCATTCCTTTTGTAGGTCACTTGATGTCATCCTGCGGTTGCTGAGTGACATTCAAATAAGATGATGGTCATCCCGGTCAGTGGAAAGTCGTTTTTGCCCTCTGCCGGTCTGTAGCTTTGTTGTTCCCAATGTCTGCTGCTTGACCTTGTTGTAGTGGACCCTCTTAGAAATTTTAAGGATGGAGGCAACATGACGCTCATTGTGTCCCTCTGCTAGTAAAACCAGAATTGAGCCCTTATTTTCCTTACTCAAGACTTTTCTTTTCAACTCCCTTTCCATGGTTAAAAGTAATTTTTTCGTTCCTATTACTTTTGGGATATTACTAGCACTTGTTTTGCCATCCAGCTTGTCTTATTGCAGGAGGAAAACCCAAAGAAATCAACTTCACACAAGGCCAATACAATAAAACATATATATCTTTATTCAAAACCAATGTATAAAATCTCAGCAAATACCACAAGTACAGGAGAAAGAGGTGGGATACCTATAAGATGCACCCTCACATGATAGTCAATGGTAAAATACAAGAAAAATTGTATGCAGTGTGTATTCTTCCAACGTAATAACTTGCCTTCTATGTGCAGGCATAGGAGCCGTAAAAATAGAATTAAAAGTGTAATATGTAAATATATTATTAGATGTAATAGATTACCTATGTAGGCACAGCGAAGGCAAGAGAAATATAAATATCATATACATTTCACATACACATAATGAATAATATAAGTGAAGCATAATTACAAGGGAAGCACTCAAAGGACCCACCACACCCGACGCGTTTCGCATTGAAATGCTTCGTCCAGGGGTGGCTGGGTACTGGCCAGGTAAAGTTTATATATAGATAGTGACCAATGATAGAGCTGAAAACAGATAAGACACTCCCTGTCACCTGTGATGGAGTAGAATGATTGGACATCATAGTACTAACAGCAGCGTTATTTAGTTAATCACCATGGGCCGGCATCAGTAAACTGGAAGTAGAAAAGCCATTTCCAGGTCAGTGACATCCGCGCATGCGCATATCCATGGTTGCGCTTGGAAACCAGGGACGCCTGCTGTGTACTCACCGCAGCGAAACAGATCGCGCGATGTCAGCAGGCGCTACATAATACCGCCTACCGCTGACACCCACTGCGTTGTCATAAGGGGCGGATGTGTTTAGAAGGCTGAGTGCCATACATGGTTGTTGTTATAGCAACGATGCAATCCTCAAAAAGTATTGTGCTAGAGGAGAGCTATTGAAACGCACAAAAACGGAACAAAACCGAATACCGGACTACTACCGCTAATAGAAGGATATATAAAAAACGTCCTATAGAGGAAATTAAGGAATAATTAAACACATTAACAAATCAATATAACCAGACAGTGCATAAAGGGGCACCATATAGCCCACAGTGATTATACAGTATACTAGATTGTGGCCCGATTCGAACGCATCGGGTATTCTAGAATATGCATGTCCCCGTAGTATATGGACAATGATGATTCCAGAATTCGCGGCAGACTGTGCCTAGCGGCCTCTACCAATCAGAGACGCGGGATTTCCAGGACAGACAGACAGACAGACGGAAAAAACCCTTAGGCAATTATATATATAGATATGTACAGTGGGGCAAAAAAGTATTTAGTCAGTCAGCAATAGTGCAAGTTCCACCACTTAAAAAGATGAGAGGCGTCTGTAATTTACATCATAGGTAGACCTCAACTATGGGAGACAAACTGAGAAAAAAAAATCCAGAAAATCACATTGTCTGTTTTTTTATCATTTTTTTGCATATTATGGTGGAAAATAAGTATTTGGTCAGAAACAAACAATCAAGATTTCTGGCTCTCACAGACCTGTAACTTCTTCTTTAAGAGTCTCCTCTTTCCTCCACTTATTACCTGTAGTAATGGCACCTGTTTAAACTTGTTATCAGTATAAAAAGACACCTGTGCACACCCTCAAACAGTCTGACTCCAAACTCCACTATGGTGAAGACCAAAGAGCTGTCAAAGGACACCAGAAACAAAATTGTAGCCCTGCACCAGGCTGGGAAGACTGAATCTGCAATAGCCAACCAGTTTGGAGTGAAGAAATCAACAGTGGGAGCAATAATTAGAAAATGGAAGACATACAAGACCACTGATAATCTCCCTCGATCTGGGGCTCCACGCAAAATCCCACCCCGTGGGGTCAGAATGATCACAAGAACGGTGAGCAAAAATCCCAGAACCACGCGGGGGGACCTAGTGAATGAACTGTAGAGAGCTGGGACCAATGTAACAAGGCCTACCATAAGTAACACACCACGCCACCATGGACTCAGATCCTGCAGTGCCAGACGTGTCCCACTGCTTAAGCCAGTACATGTCTGGGCCCGTCTGAAGTTTGCTAGAGAGCATTTGGATGATCCAGAGGAGTTTTGGGAGAATGTCCTATGGTCTGATGAAACCAAACTGGAACTGTTTGGTAGAAACACAACTTGTCGTGTTTGGAGGAAAAAGAATACTGAGTTGCATCCATCAAACACCATACCTACTGTAAAGCATGGTGGTGGAAACATCATGCTTTGGGGCTGTTTCTCTGCAAAGGGGCCAGAACGACTGATCCGGGTACATGAAAGAATGAATGGGGCCATGTATCGTGAGATTTTGAGTGCAAACCTCCTTCCATCAGCAAGGGCATTGAAGATGAAACGTGGCTGGGTCTTTCAACATGACAATGATCCAAAGCACACCGCCAGGGCAACGAAGGGGTGGCTTCGTAAGAAGCATTTCAAGGTCCTGGAGTGGCCTAGCCAGTCTCCAGATCTAAACCCTATAGAAAACCTTTGGAGGGAGTTGAAAGTCTGTGTTGCCAAGCGAAAAGCCAAAAACATCACTGCTCTAGAGGAGATCTGCATGGAGGAATGGGCCAACATACCAACAACAGTGTGTGGCAACCTTGTGAAGACTTACAGAAAACGTTTGACCTCTGTCATTGCCAACAAAGGATATATTACAAAGTATTGAGATGAAATTTTGTTTCTGACCAAATACTTATTTTCCACCATATTATGCAAATAAAATGTTAAAAAAACAGACAATGTGATTTTCTGGATTTTTTTTTGCTCAGTTTGTCTCCCACAGTTGAGGTCTACCTATGATGTAAATTACAGACGCCTCTCATCTTTTTAAGTGGTGGAACTTGCACTATTGCTGACTGACTAAATACTTTTTTGCCCCACTGTATGTATATGTAGAAAGTGCAACAATAGTAGCACTATACACAATACCAAGATGTGCGAAATATATATATGTATATATCTAGAAAATATCAAGTGCAACATCAATAAAATGCTATAAGCATATAAAGACATAAATATATTAAAAAGACATATATTTGTCCTAATAAAAAAGCCTTATATAAAAGAACACACAATATAAATGGATGTATAAACAATACCACATACATAAATATACACATACATGACAACCTCCTGTGACATATGTACCACACATAGACACACCACAATAATTAATACAATAATAAGAGAGATAATATGTGAGGTGAACCAAAATCCAATAAAGGTAGAATGTCTTCATACACAGATATTCTTGAATTCAAAGCATGATGTCCTTAGATAGTTTATATTGTCATAACGGCAATTTAGAAGACAAGGGAGAACAAATCCGTCAAAAAGTAAGCTCTATCAAAGAAAGATATATAGGACAATTAAAATAATATATAGTATAGTAATTATATACAGTTGTGTGAAAAAGTGTTTGTTCCCTTCCTGATTTCCTATTCTTTTGCATGTTTGCCACACTTAAATGTTTCAGATCAGCAAAACAAATTTAAATATTAGATAAAGATAATACAAGTAAACACAATATGCAGTTTATAAATGAAGGTCTTTATTATTAATTAAAAAAGAAATCCAAACCTGTGTGAGAAAGTGATTGCCCCTAAACCTAATAATTGGTTGGGTCAACCTTAACAGCAACAACTGCAATCAAGCATTTGCACTGGTAATGATTCTTTTACAACGCTCTGGAGAAATTTTGCCCCATCCATCTTTGCCGAATTATTGTAATTCAGCCACATAGGAGGGTTTCCGAGCATGAACTGCCTTTTTAAGGTTATGCAACAGCATCTCAATCGAATTAAGATCATTACTTTGACTAGACCACTCTAAAGTCTTCATTTTGTGTTTCCTAAGCCATTCAGAAGTGGACATGCTGGTGTGTCTTGGATCATTATCCTGCTGCATAACCAAGTGCACTTCAGCATTAGGTCATGAACAGCTGGCAGGACATTCTCCTTCAGAATTTTTTGGTAGACAGCAGAGTTCATGGTTCCATTTACCGCAGCAAGCCTTCCAGGTCCTGAAGCAGCAAAATGGCCCAGGCCATCACACTACCACCACATTTTACTGTTGGTATGATGTTCCTTTTCTGAAATGCTGTGTTATTTCTACACCGGATGCAGTGGGACATATACCTTCCAAAAAGTTAAACTTTTGTTTTGTCAGTCCACAAAACTGAGACAAGCTTTTATGTTCTTATTGCTCAGCAGTGGTTTTCATCTCGGAACTCTGCAAGGCAGGGCATTTTTGCCCTTTCTCTTTTTTTATGGTGGAGTGATGAACACTGACCTTAACTGAGGCCAATGAGTTCTGCAGTTTTTTGGATGTTATTGTGGAGTCTTTTGTGACCTCTTAGATGAGTCATTGCTTCACTCTTGGGATAATTTTGATCGGCCAGTCACCCCTGGGAAGGTTCACCACTGTTCTATGTTTTTGCCATTTGTGGATAATGGCTCTCACTGTGGTTCACTGGAGTCCCAAATCTTGAAAAATGGCTTTAAAAACATTTCCAGACTGATAAATCTCAATTACTTTGTTTCTCATTTGTTCAAAAATTTCCTTGGATAGCAGCATGATGTCTAACTTTTGAGGATCTTTAGGGTATGTGCACACATTGCGGATTTTGCTGCGGATCCGCAGCGTTTCCGTAGCTGCGGATCCGCAGCAGTATCCCATGAGTTTACAGTACAATGTAAACCTATGGGAAATTAAATCCGCAGTGCACATGCTGCGGAAAAAAACGCGCGGAAACGCGTTTTATTTTCCGCAGCATGTAAATTCTTTGTGCGGAATCCGCTGCGTTTTTACACCTGCTCCAATAGAAAACTGCAGATGTAAATCCGCAGCGGAATCCGCAATAGAAACTGCGATAAATCTGTAGTAAAAACTGCAGCGGTTTTGCACTGCGGATTTATCAAATCCGCTGCGTAAAAATCCGCAGAGGAGCTTTCTACGTGTGCACATACCCTTAGATCTACTTCACTTTGTCAGGTAGGTCCTTTTTAAGTGATTTCTTGATTGATAAAAAGTGTGGCAGTAATCAGGCCTGGGTGTGGCTAGGGAATTTGAACTCAGCTTCCCAAAGATGTTATAAACCACAGGTAGGAGGGGGGCAATCACTTTTTTCACACATCGCCCAGTAGGTTTGGATTTCTTTTTCCATCTACTATTAAAATTGTCTAAGAGTCACTTCCGTCTGTCTGTCTGTCCCGGATATTCATTGGTCACGGCCAGCCAGTGGGCGTACACAAAAGGGCAGGGGAGGCCAGAAAATATGCAAAGCCGGCCATAAGCGCTGCAAAGGTGGCGGAGTCGCCATGAGGAGGGCGGAGGTGGCCGGGACCATAAACGCTGTTGGGCCTACCTCGCCAAAAAGCCGGGGACTGAATTACCAGCCGCGGGTCGCGGCCAGCCAGTACAGGCCCGGCCAGAAGCGCTGCAAAGGGGGCGGAGTCACCATGAGGAGGGCGGAGGTGGCCGGGACCATGGACGCTGTTGGGCCTACCTCGCCAAAAAGCCGGGGACTAAATTACCGGCCGAGGGTCGCAGCCAGCCAGTACAGGCCCGGCAAGAAGCACTGCAAAGGAGGCGGAGTCGCCGTGAGGAAGGCGGAGCTGGCCAGGACCATGGGCGCTGTTGGACCTACCGCCACTAAAAGCCGGGGACTAAATTTGCGGCCACAGTCAGTGATGACGGCCGCGGTTATTGATGATGGCTATGACAGCAGCAAACAGCGCAGCACATGCGCTGACAGAAGGTGAGTATATACTACGTGGGCTGTGCTATATACTCTGTGGCTGTGCTATATTCTCTGTTGCTGTGCTATATTCTCTGTGGCTGTGCAATATACTACGTGGCTGTGCAATATACTACGTGACTGGGCAACATACTACGTGGCTGTGCAATATACTACGTGGCTGTGCAATATACTACATGACTGGGCAACATACTACGTGGCTGTGCAATATACTACGTGGCTGTGCAATATACTACGTGGCTGTGCAATATACTAAATGGCTGTGCAATATACTAAATGGCTGTGCAATATACTACGTGGACATGCATATTCTAGAATACCCGATGCGTTAGAATCGGGCCACCATCTAGTTAATAATAAAGACCTTAATTTAAAAACTGCATTTTGTGTTTACTACAGTAGTGTAATCTTTGTCTAATATTTAAATTAGCTTCGTTATCTGAAACATTTAAGTGTGACAAATATGCAAAAAAGTAGGAAATCAGGAATGGAGCAAACACTTTTTTACACAACTGTATACTTTAAGGACATAATGTAACTACCGTGCATTCATGATATGAAATGTGACCATCTCTTCCTTTCTGTCCTGACTCATAGAGCGTTTGTAGCAATTTATGATGTGACGTCACCGCTGTGCTCTGCTTTACGGCCGGCCCTCACAGTCAGTGCGGGAAGCTGACGGCGAGGGACGTGACAGACACCGGAATGTGAGTATGTAGTGTTTTTTTTTTTTACATTTACAATGGTAACCAGGGTAAATATCGGGTTACTAAGCGGGGCCCTGCGCTTAGTAACCCGATGTTTACCCTGGTTACCCGGGGACTTCAGCATTGTTGGTCGCTGGAGAGCTGTCTGTGTGACAGCTCTCCAGCGACCACACAACGACTTACCAACGATCACGGCCAGGTTGTATCGATGGTCGTGATCGTTGGTAAATCGTTTAGTGTAACGGTACCTTAAGTAAATGTTATTTATTTTACAGCATTCCAGTCTAGGGAAGATTTTGGAGAACCAAGGTGCTTGGGCAGCAGTAGGATTTGTCTGCAAGTAATAAACAGACACTAATCTTATCATGGATTCAGAGCTTTGCAGATATTTGCTAAAGCAAAGGGAGAAGTAAAGTCAATTTTTGTCAGGAAAGACATGTCATTGTGTGGGATTAAAAGTTACAAAGGAGGTTTGGTGAGAAAACAGAAGTGTGTATTTAGCAGGTGAGATGAACTGATAGTAAGAAGGCATTCACACATATTCCAGGGAGCTCCACTGAACATAATAACCATATAAAAGGCACTTGTTGATTCAGCTAGTGGCCAGGATTGTTGATTTTTCTTTTGTAAGAGACTGCATGGCAAATAATGTAGTGATTGCCATAGTCTACTCTGTATGTTATTTTAAGGATAATGGCTATCTTACTCTTCTTTGTACTTCTACTGTTGCTATTGTGTGCGTTTGTCTGCAATCAAGGCATGAAAACATAGATAAACCTTTTTTTTTTAACTTCTATCTTTATGACTTTATGACCCACATGAACTGTCGCCTGTACTAATGCAATTATGGGACAGTAATGCGGCCAGATATATGGACAGCTTTAGGCTTTGAGCCATAATTCTACCAGAGGTTAAGGGTACATGAGGTGGATACACAGCGGACTTTCTGTCTGGAATTACAAAGTGAAAAATCCACTGACTCATAAAGTATGAGCAATGTGATTGACATTTTATGATATCTCATCCCACACGGCAGCAAAAATCCACAGCAGATATTGACTGAATAGGGACTGTGGGCACCTACCCAAGCCCTTGAACTAGGTTCGCCCTGGCCTATCCCTGTCCCCCGATTTACACGCCGGGGTCACGTACCTTGCTATGCTCCTAGCTTACCCAGTGAGGAGTGAGACTGAATTGTATAGAGTAAAGGTACCGTCACATTTAGCGACGCTGCAGCGATCTAGACAAAGATCCCGATCGCTGCAGCGTCGCTGTGTGGTCGCTGGAGAGCTGTCACACAGACAGCTCTCCAGCGACCAACTATGCGAAGTCCCCTGGTAACCAGGGTAAACATTGGGTTACTAAGCGCAGGGCCGCGCTTAGTAACCCGATGTTTACCCTGGTTACTAGTGCTAATGTAAAAAAAAAACAAACACTACATACTTACATTCCGGTGTCTGTCCCCCGTCGCTGTGCTTTCCTGCACTGACTGTGATCGCCGGCTGGTCGTAAAGCACAGCGGTGACATCACCGCTGTAATCTGCTTTATGGCTGGCCGGCGCTGACAGTCAGTGCAGGAAAGCACAGCGACGGGGGACAGACACCGGAATGTATGTATGTAGTGTTTTTTTTTTTATATTTACACTGGTAACCAGGGTAAACATCGGGTTACTAAGCACGGCCCTGCGCTTAGTAACCTGATGTTTACCCTGGTTACCAGTGGAGACATCGCTAAATCGGCATCACACACGCCAATTCAGCGATGTCTGCGGGAGATCCAGCGACGAAATAAAGTTCTCGACTTTGTGCTCCAACCAACAATGTCACAGCAGGATCCAGATCGCTGCTGCGTGTCAAACACAACGATATCGCTATCCAGGACGCTGCAACATCACGGATCGCTAGCGATATCGTTGTGAAGTTGGTCAGTGTGAAGGTACCTTAACACTAACCAGTGAGACAATGGAAGACAGACAGGGATAAATGAAAACTACAAACTACACTCTCCAAACAACACAGTGGAACACAAGGGAGGTATAGGAAGGTGACACCAGATAGGAAAGGATGAAGATGAACACAAATTCCGCACAGAAATCTCCACAACAACTCTCCAAACGTCAACTCCAAACACTAAACTTCACCTCCAACTCCTAACCAGGCAGTAAGAGCTAACACTGGCAATTCCCAAATGCCAGTGGCGAGCGTACATAGCAGAAGGGAGTGGCCAACACTGAACAGCTTAGACAATCCAGGATGGAGAGCTCCAAGTGATAGATAAGATGGTGAAGTGGTTCTAATCAGTGCAGGAGTTCGTGAAACGGGACACCACAATCTTCTGTCCAAACTCTGTCACGATATCTCTGTGACAGGTGTAGTGGATTTGAAGTCTGCAGCTGCTCAATTTATGCTGCAAATTAGCATTATGGACTTCACCATTTGAAATTCTGATGTAAATCCCAGCACTTCTGCAATAAGATTGTCATGATTTTATGTGATTTTTGCTACAGGATTTCTACTTCAATAAGCATGTAACAGATTAGTACATGTACTCTCAGTTAGGTGCGGACATAGAAGGACCCTGTTCAAGAACAGTATATGGGCTGTTTACAGTCCAATAATGTTCATGGGGAAAAGTCCCATGACCATATAAGTTGGACAAGGATTGCAATGCAGTGCTCGGACTGTCCGGTGGCTCCCCCAACCCAAGCATGACAGATGCAAATACATGCTGTCACGCCCGTGTCAGGAGAGCCAACAGCCAGTCCAAGCATTGCATGGCGATCCTCGTTCAAGTTATATGGCTGTGTAGCTCTTTCCTATATCTGGAGCTATTTGCTGCGTTGGAGGTGGTAGTGGGCCCTATTACCCCTTGGGCCCCTGTGCAGCTGCATGGGTAGCACCAATGGTTTGTCCGCACCTGCAATCAGGGTATTCTCGCACAAATTTTTCTTGTTCATATGAAGCAGATCCACAGCCAAAAATTCTGTGTGACTATACCCCCAATAGTCTTGGACCATCAATGGGCAGGTTTCTGAGGTCTTGTAAAGTGAACAGGTTCTCTGACATCCAATTGGACCTTGCATAATCACTGTAAAATATTAATTACTGAAGAAAATGATCTGTTGTTAGACAATGGCCCTGAGAAAACACACCTAAGGGATCTGGTGGCCCTTTCTACATGGTAGGAACCAGGACACAGACAGAAGATGCCCATGTGCAAGAACAATGTATGAGTCCTTCTCAGTCTAGTACAATTACACCTGCTTTGGAGGTAGTAGTGGGCCTTCTTAACTTTTGGGACCTGCGGCTGCACAAGTTGCACTAATGGTATGTGCGCCTCTGGTAGGAAGAAAAGAGTATCTCTGTGGGTAGCATAAATCCATTAAATCAGTCGTTGTGCTTACTCTGAATTTGAGTTACTTGCCTCATGCACTCGACCATAGCAGACTACATTCCCATGATGAGCTTTTGGTGAGTTTTTAATGTTGCAGATTTACTGCACCATTTCTGCACTCATTAAGTAAAATCGTTTTCTTGCATTTTTCGAAAATATACATGATGAAAAACTCACCACAAACTCATCGTGATAATGTAGTCTTACTATTCTGTGCATGTGCAGTTATGCAGAACCATAATACACCATTGGAAGCATTATATGTGCACAACAAATATCAGGAGGCTTAACGTGATTCCATCTCGATTGTTTTTTCAGTAGATTCTCTCTGACTATGGTCATCGATTTCACATATGTGGACATTATTTCATTAGACTAAATTATGAATTCTTTATAATAGAGGCTGATGCAGGGTTACCTATGGAGGTGAACTGAAAATCTGCCTAACAAGGGCTTGTCCACAGGAAGGATAACAGCTACTAAACAAGGAGTCCAGAGATCAAGTGTATTGCAGCGGCTAGAAAACTATCAGCATGTGCTGGGGACGGGTCCAGTATGTCCGATCTGTTGACACATCATTAATCATTATATAGAGGATTAACTTCAGTTTCCAAATATCCTTACTTAAGGAGACATTTAAAGGTACCGTTACACTAAACAACTTACCAACGATCACGACCAGCGATACGACCTGGCCGTGATCGTTGGTAAGTCGTTGTGTGGTCGCTGGGGAGCTGTCACACAGACAGCTCTCTCCAGCGACCAACGATCAGGGGAAAGACTTCGGCATCGTTGAAACTGTCTTCAACAATGCCGAAGTCCCCGGGTAACCAGGGTAAATAAATAAATCGGGTTACTAAGCGCGGCCTTCGCTTAGTAACCCGATATTTACCCTGGTTACAAGTGAACACATCGCTGGATCGGCGTCACACACGCCGATCCAGCGATGACAGCGGGTGATCCAGTGACGAAATAAAGTTCTGGCCTTCTAGCTCTGACCAGCGATGTCACAGCAGGATCCTGATCGCTGCTGCATGTCAAACACAACGAGATCGCTATCCAGGACGCTGCAACGTCACGGATCGCTATCGTTATCGTTCAAAAGTTGCTCAGTGTGAAGGTATCTTTAGATATCGGTCTGCTGAATGTTTGGCATACAGCTGTCTCCCTCAACTTCTCCTTACACAGGAGAGCTTGGCTTGACAGACTGTGAGAGATCCGCTATGAGACTCCTCTGGTAGTCGCTTATCTCCCAGTCTCTACACTATCACCCCATACATATTAGATTGTCGGTCGAACCTCGCAGGTTCAGATGACATTTATCAAATGTCTACAGCTTAAAGAAGAGACAAAACAGAACATCTATGGGACAAATGGTAGCCAGACACAATATAAGGCCAAGGTCACACTTGCGAGTGTGAAGCGAGAAACTTGCACGAGACTCTCGCATCAATACCCGACACAGCCGCCGGCACTCGGGACTGGAGCATGCGTCTGATTCGAGTCAGTTTTCACTGTCCCCTGTGTTGCGATCGCCGTTATTCATAGAATAATGGCAACTGCAAAAAAAAGCTGATTTCCCATTTATTTCTCTCTTTTCTGATATGATCTAGCACATCAGAGGAGAGAGAAATGGGGTCCCTGAGCCCCCACGGTACCTCCCGGTCCTGTCCCCCGTCCCTCGGCGTTTTCTGGGAAGGAAATGGCGCGTGCATGAGCAGTGCGCCCGCTGAGATCTGCCAGCCGGCACCAGACAACAATGAGATTTTTCCTATTGGTTCATTTTGGTCACTGTGATAGACCCTATCAGAGTGACCAAAATAAAAACAATAGTAAATCAAACCCCCTTTATCACTCCTTTAGCTAGGCAAAAATAATAAAATAAACAAAATGTATTTTTTTTCCATTTTTCCACTAGGGTTAGGGCTAGGGTTAGAGCTAGAGTTAGGGTTGGGGCTAGGGTTGTGGTTAGGAGTGTGTTGAGGTTAGGGTTTGGATTAGGGCTGTTAGGGTTGGAGTTACAATTGGGGGGTTTCCACCGTTTAAGTACATCAGGGGGTCTCCAAACTTGACATGGCACCCGCCATTGATTCCAGCCAATTTTAAGTTCAAAAAGTCAAATGGTGCTCCCTCCATTCTGAGCCTTGCCATGTGCCCGGTGGCTTTCCCCCACATACGGGGTATCGGTGTACTTAGGAGAAATTGCACAACACATTTTGTGGTCCATTTTCTCCTGATACCCTTGTGAAAATAAAAAAGTTTGGTTACAAAGTAAGTATTTTGTGAAAAAAAGTAAAATGTTCTTTTTTCCTTCCACATTGTTTTAGTTCTCATGAAGCACCTGAAGGGTTAATAAACTTCTTGAATGTGGTCTTGCGTACCTTGAGGGGTGCAGTTTTTAGAATGGTGTCACTTTTGGGTATTTTCTGTTACACTGACCCCCTCAAAACTCACTTCAAATGTGAAGTGGTCCCTAAAAAAATGGGTTTGTAAATTTTGTTGGAAAAATGAGAAATTGCTTGTCAACTTTTAACCCTTACAACATCCTAACAAAAAAAAATTATGTTTCCAAAATTGTGCTAATGTAAAGTAGACATGTGGTAAATGTTATTTATTAACTATTTTGTGTGACATAACTCTCTGACTTAAGGGCACAGAAAAAGTTTGAAAATTGCAAAATGCAAAATTTCCGTTTATAACCTAAGTAAACGCAAGTTATATTGAAAATCTTTTACCAATAACATGAAGTACAATATGTCACGAATAAACATTCTCAGAATCATCAGGATCCGTTGAAGCGTTCCAGAGCTATAGCTTCATAAAGTGACAGGGGTCAGAATTGTAAAAATTGGCCCGGTCATTAAGTACAACATTAGCTCTGTCACAAAGGGGTTAAGAGGTTGTCCACTACCCTGATTCAGCTACTAGTTGCACTAAATGCTTGCTTAACCCCTCTGATCGGTTTGTATTGGCTATACACTTGTACTGATCGGGTCAATACAACCTATTAAAATCTGTTAATTTGGCATTTAGCTACTCTAACTGTATTATTTGAATACCAGTTGCATTATTTAACTGTATGTGAACATGGTTCGTCAAAAACAATTAACCCCTTAAGCCCCGAGGGTGGTTTGCACGTTAATGACCGGGCCAATTTTTACAATTCTGACCACTGCCCTTTATGAGGTTATAACTCTGAAACACTTCAACGGATCTTGGCGATTCTGACATTGTTTTCTCATGATATATTGTACTTCATGATAGTGGTAAAATTTATTCGATATAACGTGTGTTTATTTGTGAAAAAATGGAAATTTGGCGAAAATTTTGAAAATTTTGCAATTTTCCAACTTTGAATTTTTATGCCCTTAAATCACAGAGATATGTCACACAAAATAATTAATAAGTAACATTTCCCACATGTCTACTTTACATCAGCACAATTTTGGAACCAACATTTTTTTTTTGTTATGGAGTTATAAGGGTTAAAAGTTGACCAGCAATTTCTCATTTTTACAACACCAATATTTTTTAGGGACCACATCACATTTGAAGTCATTTTGAGGGGTCTATATGATAGAAAATAACCAAGTGTGACACCATTCTAAAAACTGCATCCCTCAAGGTGCTCAAAACCACATTTAAGAAGTTTATTAACCCTTCAGGTGTTTTACAGGAATTTTTTGAATGCTTAAATAAAAATGAACATTTCACTTTTTTTCACAAAAAATTTACTTCAGCTCCAATTTGTTTTATTTTACCAAGGGTAACAGGAGAAAATGGACCCCAAAGTTGTTGTACAATTTGTCCTGAGTATGCTAATACCCCATATGTGGGGGTAAATCACTGTTTGGGCGCATGGCAGAGCTCGGAAGGGAAGGAGCGCCATTTGACTTTTCAATGCAAAATTGACTGGAATTGAGATGGGACGCCATGTCGCGTTTGGAGAGCCCCTGATGTGCCTAAACATTGAAACCCCCCACAAGTGACACCATTTTGGAAAGTAGACCCCCTAAAGAACTTATCTAGATGTGTGGTGAGCACTTTGACCCACCAAGTGCTTCACAGAAGTTTATAATGCAGAGCCGTAAAAATAAAAAATCATATTTTTTCACAAAAATGATCTTTTCGCCCCCAATTTTTTATTTTCCCAAGGGTAAGAGAAGAAATTGGACCCCAAAAGTTGTTGTGCAATTTGTCCTGAATACGCTGATACCCCATATGTGGGTGTAAACCACTGTTTGGGCGCATGACAGAGCTCGGAAGGGAAGGAGCGCCGTTTGACTTTTCAATGCAAAATTGACTGGAATTGAGATGGGACGCCATGTTGCGTTTGGAGAGCCCCTGATGTGCCTAAACATTGAAACCCCCCACAAGTGACACCATTTTGGAAAGTAGATCCCCTAAGGAACTTATCTAGATTTGTTTTGAGAGCTTTGAACCCCCAAGTGTTTCACTACAGTTTATAACGCAGAGCCGTGAAAATAAAAATTCTTTTTTTTTTTTCACAAAAATGATTTTTTACCCCCCAGTTTTGTATTTTCACAAGAATAACAGAATAAATTCGACCCCAAAAGTTGTCCAATTTGTCCTGAGTATGCTGATACCCCATATGTGGGGGTAACCACTGTTTGGGCGCATGGTAGAGCTCAGAAGGGAAGGAGCGCCATTTGGAATGCAGACTTAGATGGATTGGTCTGCAGGCGTCACGTTGCATTTGCAGAGCCCCTGATGTACCCAAATAGTAGAAACCCCCCACAAGTGACCCCATATTGGAAAGTAGACCTCCCAAGGAACTTATCTAGATGTGTTTTGAGAACTTTGAACCCCCAAGTGTTTTACTACAGTTTACAATGCAGAGCCGTGAAAATAAAAAATCTTTTTTTTTTCCAACAAAAATGATTTTTAGCCCCCCAAATTTTTATTTTCCCAAGGGTAACAAGAGAACTTGGACCCCAAAAGTTGTTGTCCAATTTGTCCTGAGTACGCTGATACCCCATATGTTGGGGTAAACCCCTGTTTGGGCGCACGGGAGAGCTCAGAAGGGAAGTAGCACTGTTTTACTTTTTCAACGCAGAATTGGCTGGAATTGAGATCGGATGCCATGTCGCGTTTGGAGAGCCCCTGATGTGCCTAAACAATGGAAACTGTTGTGAATTCTGCTCTTGGGCTCCCTCCGGTGGTTATGAGTGGTAGTGCTGACGTCTTTGGATCGCAGCATTTATCAGGTGTGTCCACTTATTGCAATTTGGACTGGGCTATTTAGTCTTGATTGATCCTTTAGTCAATGCCAGTTGTCCATTGTTTTTGGAGGATTCACATCCCTGACTGGTCTCTCCTGTTTTGCTGTTCTTTTCAACAAAGATAAGTTCTGGCTTTGTTTTTGCTGTCCACATGCTGTGGGCCTTATAGTTCTGTGCATTTTCATGTTTTGTCTTTTCCAGCTTTGTCTGTGTAAGGATTTTTTGCAGCCAAGCTGTATCTCTGGAGATGCAGATATACCCTCCATGTCTTTAGTCAGATGTGGAGATTTTTTAGTGTTTTAATACTGACCGCACAGTACTCTGTCCTATTCTTTCTTTTTAGCTAGAAAGGCCTCCTTTGCTAAATCCTGATTTCAGTCTGCGTATGTCATTTCCCTCTCCTCTCACAGTCAATATTTGTGGGGGGCTGTCTATCCTTTGGGGATTTTCTCTGAGGCAAGATAGTTTTCCCGTTTCTATCTTTAGGGGAAGTTAGTCCTTAGGCTGTGTCGAGGTGTCTAGGGAGTGTTAGGTACATCCCACGGCTACTTCTAGTTGCGGTGCTAAGTTCAGGGTCTGCGGTCAGTACAGGTACCACCTTCTCCAGAGTACGTCACATGCTGCTCCTAGGCCACCAGATCATAACAGTACAACTGGCCAACAATGAGTTAAACGCATCTCAGAAGAAGGGAAGGAAAGTGCTGAGCCATTTTTTTTTTCTGTAATCTGTTTTGTCTTTCCTTCCCTCTTTTCCTCTGGGTGGCTCAGGAGTTAGGCGCTGGCATGGAGGTTCAGGAATTGGTTTCTCGTGTGGACCAACTTGCTGCTAGAGTACAGGGTATTTCCGATTATATCATTCAGACTCCGGTTTTAGAGCCTAGAATTCCAACTCCTGATTTTTTTTTGGGGACAGGTCCAAATTTTTGAAAGATGTTATGGTGGGGTTCCCCACACCTGCTGGTCTGAGTGATTCTATGTCTCTGGCCATTCAGATTGATCGGCACCTGCGCGAGCGCAGAGTTGTGCACACTGTGGCGTTGTCCTCCGAGCGGAGCCCTGAGCCTATGCAGTTTGATAGGATTTTGTCTAGAGCTGAACGACAAAGATTCAGGCGTCAGAATAGGTTGTGTTTTTACTGCGGCGATTCTGCTCATGTTATTTCTGATTGCCCTAAGCGTACAAAGAGAATCGCTAGTTCTGTTACCATCAGTACTGTACAACCTAAATTTCTGTTATCTGTGACCTTGATCTGCTCATTATCGTCATTGTCTGTCATGGCATTTGTGGATTCAGGCGCCGCTCTGAACTTAATGGACTTAGAATTTGCCAGACGTTGTGGTTTCCCCTTGCAGCCTTTGCAGAACCCTATTCCTTTAAGGGGCATTGATGCTACACCGTTGGCTAAAAATAAACCTCAGTTTTGGACACAGCTGACCATGTGCATGGCGCCAGCCCATCAGGAGGATTGTCGTTTTCTGGTGTTGCATAATTTGCATGATACTATTGTGCTAGGTTTTCCATGGTTACAGGTACATAATCCAGTGTTAGATTGGAAATCTATGTCTGTGACTAGTTGGGGTTGTCAGGGGATTCATGGTCACGTTCCTTTGATGTCAATTTCCTCTTCCCCCTCTTCTGAAATTCCTAAGTTTTTGTCAGATTTCCAGGATGTATTCGATGAGCCCAAATCCAGTTCTCTTCCACTGCATAGGGACTGTGATTGTGCTATTGACTTGATTCCAGGTTGTAAATTCGCTAAGGGCCGACTTTTCAACCTGTCTGTGCCAGAACATGCCGCCATGCGGAGCTATATTAAGGAGTCTTTGGAGAAGGGGCATATTCGGCCATCTTCTTCACCATTGGGAGCAGGTTTTTTTTTTGTTGCCAAGAAGGATGGCTCCTTGAGACCCTGTATTGATTATCGCCTCTTGAATAAGATCACGGTCAAATTTCAATACCCTTTGCCTTTGCTTACTGATTTGTTTGCTAGGATTAAGGGGGCTAGTTGGTTTACTAAGATAGACCTTCGAGGGGCATATAATCTTGTTCGTATTAAGCAGGGTGACGAATGGAAAACTGCATTTAATACGCCCGAAGGCCATTTTGAATACCTTGTGATGCCATTCGGACTCTCTAATGCCCCATCTGTGTTTCAGTCTTTCATGCATGATATCTTTAGGAGTTATCTTGATAAATTCATGATTGTATATTTGGATGATATTTTGATTTTTTCCGATGATTGGGAGTCTCATGTGAAACCGGTCAGGATGGTATTTCAGATCCTCCGTGATAATGCTTTATTTGTGAAGGGGTCTAAGTGCCTCTTTGGAGTGCAGAAGGTTTCTTTTTTGGGCTTCATTTTTTCTCCCTCATCTATAGAAATGGATCCGGTTAAGGTTCAGGCCATTCATCATTGGATTCAGCCCACATCTGTGAAGAGCCTTCAGAAATTCTTGGGCTTTGCTAATTTTTATCGTCGTTTCATTGCCAACTTCTCCAGTGTAGTTAAACCTCTGACCGATTTAACGAAGAAAGGCGCTGATGTGACGAATTGGTCCTCCGCGGCTGTTTCTGCCTTTCAGGAGCTTAAACGCCGATTTACTTCTGCCCCTGTGTTGCGCCAGCCGGATGTTTCTCTTCCATTTCAGGTTGAGGTTAACGCGTCTGAGATTGGGGCAAGGGCCGTTTTGTCTCAGAGGAATTCTTATGGTTCCTTGATGAAACCTTATGCCTTCTTTTCTCGGAAGTTTTCGCCTGCGGAACGCAATTATGATGTCGGCAATTGGGAGTTGTTGGCTATGAAGTGGGCATTTGAGGAGTGGCGACATTGGCTTGAGGGGGCCAAGCACCATATTGTGGTCCTGATCGATCATAAAAATCTGATTTACCTCGAGTCTGCCAAACGACTGAACCCTAGACAGGCTCGATGGTCCCTGTTTTTCTCCCGTTTTGATTTTGTGGTCTCGTATCTTCCGAGTTCTAAGAATGTTAAGGCTGATGCCCTCTCTAGGAGTTTTTTGCCTAATTCTCCTGGGGTCCTTGAGCCGGTCGTCATTCTGAAGGAAGGGGTGATTCTTTCTGCCATCTCCCCTGATTTACGACGGGTTCTTCAGGAATTTCAGGCTGATAAACCTGACCGCTGTCCAGTGGGGAAACTGTTTGTTCCTGATAGATGGACTAGTAAAGTGATTTCTGAGGTTCACTGTTCTGTGTTGGCTGGTCATCCTGGGATTTTTGGTACCAGAGATTTGGTTGGTAGATCCTTTTGGTGGCCTTCTTCGTCGCGGGATGTGCGTTCTTTCGTGCAGTCCTGCGGGACTTGTGCGCGGGCCAAGCCTTGTTGTTCCCGTGCTAGTGGGTTGCTTCTGCCTTTGCCGGTCCCTGAGAGGCCTTGGACGCATATTTCTATGGATTTTATT
The DNA here is from genome assembly GCF_032444005.1 of Ranitomeya imitator. Classification (NCBI taxonomy): domain Eukaryota; kingdom Metazoa; phylum Chordata; class Amphibia; order Anura; family Dendrobatidae; genus Ranitomeya; species Ranitomeya imitator. The sequence goes on from NC_091286.1 coordinate 580,901,265, forward strand.
TCAGATCTTCCGGTTTCCCAGAGGATGTCGGTTATCTGGGTGATTTGTGATCGGTTTTCTAAGATGGTTCATTTGGTGCCTTTGCCTAAATTGCCTTCCTCATCTGATTTTGTTCCGTTGTTTTTTCAGCATGGGGTTCGTTTGCATGGCATTCCGGAGAATATTGTGTCCGATAGAGGTTCCCAGTTTGTTTCTAGGTTTTGGCGGGCCTTTTGTGCAAGGCTGGGCATTGATTTGTCTTTTTCTTCCGCATTTCATCCTCAGACAAATGGCCAAACCGAGCGAACTAATCAGACTTTGGAAACTTATTTGAGATGCTTTGTGTCTGCGGATCAGGTTGATTGGGTGGCTTTCTTGCCATTGGCTGAGTTTGCCCATAATAATCGGGCTAGTTCTGCTACCTTGGTTTCGCCTTTTTTTGTAATTTTGGTTTTCATCCTCGTTTTTCTTCAGGGCAGGTTGAGCCTTCTTATTGTCCTGGTGTGGATTCTGTGGTTGACAGGCTGCAGCAAATTTGGGCTCATGTGGTGGACAATTTGGTGTTGTCTCTGGAGGAGGCTCAGCGTTTTGCTAACCGTCGTCGGTGTGTTGGTTCCCGGCTTCGGGTTGGGGATTTGGTCTGGTTGTCTTCCCGTCATGTTCCTATGAAGGTTTCTTCCCCTAAGTTCAAGCCTCGTTTTATTGGTCCTTATAGGATTTCTGAGATTATCAATCCAGTGTCTTTTCGTTTGGCCCTTCCAGCCTCTTTTTCCTTCCATAATGTTTTCCATAGATCTTTGTTGCGGAAGTATGTGATGCCCGTTGCTCCCTCTGTTGATCCCCCGGCCCCGGTGTTGATTGATGGGGAGTTGGAGTATGTGGTTGAGAAGATTTTGGATTCTCGTTTTTCGAGGCGGAAGCTTCAGTATCTTGTCAAATGAAAGGGTTATGGCCAGGAGGATAATTCTTGGGTTGTTGCCTCCGATGTTCATGCTGACGATTTGGTTCGTGCCTTTCATTTGGCTCGTCCTGATCGGCCTGGGGGCTCGGGTGAGGGTTCGGTGACCCCTCCTCAAGGGGGGGTACTGTTGCGAATTCTGCTCTTGGGCTCCCTCCGGTGGTTATGAGTGGTAGTGCTGACGTCTTTGGATCGCAGCATTTATCAGGTGTGTCCACTTATTGCAATTTGGACTGGGCTATTTAGTCTTGATTGATCCTTTAGTCAATGCCAGTTGTCCATTGTTTTTGGAGGATTCACATCCCTGACTAGTCTCTCCTGTTTTGCTGTTCTTTTCAACAAAGATAAGTTCTGGCTTTGTTTTTGCTGTCCACATGCTGTGGGCCTTATAGTTCTGTGCATTTTCATGTTTTGTCTTTTCCAGCTTTGTCTGTGTAAGGATTTTTTGCAGCCAAGCTGTATCTCTGGAGATGCAGATATACCCTCCATGTCTTTAGTCAGATGTGGAGATTTTTTAGTGTTTTAATACTGACCGCACAGTACTCTGTCCTATTCTTTCTTTTTAGCTAGAAAGGCCTCCTTTGCTAAATCCTGATTTCAGTCTGAGTATGTCATTTCCCTCTCCTCTCACAGTCAATATTTGTGGGGGGCTGTCTATCCTTTGGGGATTTTCTCTGAGGCAAGATAGTTTTCCCGTTTCTATCTTTAGGGGAAGTTAGTCCTTAGGCTGTGTCGAGGTGTCTAGGGAGTGTTAGGTACATCCCACGGCTACTTCTAGTTGCGGTGCTAAGTTCAGGGTCTGCGGTCAGTATAGGTACCACCTTCTCCAGAGTACGTCACATGCTGCTCCTAGGCCACCAGATCATAACAGGAAACCCCCCAATTATAACTGAAACTCTAATCCAAACACACCCCTAACCCTAATCCCAACAGTAACCCTAACCACATCTCTAACTCTAATCCAAACCCTAATCCCAACCGTAAATGTAATCCAAACCCTAACTTTAGCCCCATCCCTAACTTTAGCCCCAACCCTAACCCTAACTTTAGCCCCAACCCTAACCCTAACTTTAGCTCCAACCCTAACCCTAACTTTAGCCCCAACCCTAACTTTAGCCCCAACCCTAACCCTGACTTTAGCTCCAACCCTAGCCCCAACCCTAACCCTAGCCCTAACCCTAACGGGAAAATGGAAATAAATACTTTTTTTTAATTTTATTATTTTTCCCTAACTAAGGGGATGATGAAGGGGGGTTTGATTTACTTTTATAGCGTTTTTTATAGCGGATTTTTATGATTGGCAGCTGTCCCACACTAAAAGACGCTTTTTATAGCAAAAAAGTTTTTGCGTCTCCACATTTTGAGACCTATAATTTTTCCATATTTTGGTCCACAGAGTCAAGTGAGATCTTGTTTTTTGCGGGACGAGTTGACGTTTTTATTGGTAACATTTTCTGACACGTGACAGTTTTTGATCACTTTTATTCTGATTTTTGTGAGGCAGAATGACCAAAAACCAGCTATTCATAAATTTCTTTTGGGGGAGGCGTTTATACCATTCTGCGTTTGGTAAAATTGATAAAGCAGTTTTATTCTTCAGGTCAGTACGATTACAGCGATATCTCATTTATATCATTTTTTTATGTTTTGGCGCTTTTATACTATAAAAACTATTTTACAGAAAAAATAATTATTTTGGCATCGCTTTATTCTCAGGACTATAACTTTTTTATTTTTCTGCTGATGATGCTGTATGGCAGCTCGTTTTTTGCGGGACAAGATGACATTTTCAGCGGTACCATGGTTATTTATAGCTGTCTTTTTGATCGCGTGTTATTCCACTTTTTGTTCGGCGGTATGATAATAAAGCGTTGTTTTTTGCCTCGTTTTTTTTCTTTTCTTACGGTGTTTACTGAAGGGGTTAACTAGTGGGACAGTTTTATAGGTGGGGTCATTACGTACGCGGCGATACTAAATATGTGTACTTTTATTGTTTTTTTTTATTTAGATAAAGAAATGTATTTATGGGAATAATTTTTTTTTCTTTATTTAGGATTTTTTTTTTCCTATTTTTTTTTACACATGTGGAAATTTTTTTGTTTAACTTTTTTACTTTGTCCCGGGGGGGACATCACAGATCGCTGATCTGACAGTTTGCACAGCACTCTGTCAGATCAGTGATCTGACTTACAGCGCTGCAGGCTTACCAAGCGCCTGCTCTGAGCAGGCACTTGGTAAGCCACCTCCCTCCCTGCAGGAACCGGATGCCGCGGCCATTTTGGATCCGGGCTTTGCTGCAGGGAGGAAGATAGGAGACCCTCGCAGCAACGCGATCACATCACGTTGCTGCGGGGGTCTCAGGGAAGCACGCAGGGAGCCCCCTCCCTGCGCGATGCTTCCCTGCACCGCGATCATGTTTGATTGCGGTGTGCCGAGGGTTAATGTGCCGGGAGCGGTCCGTGACCGCTCCTGGAACATAGTGCCTGATGTTAGCTGCGATAGGCAGCTGACACCCGGCCGTGCTCCCACCGTGAGCGCGGCCGATCGCATATGACGTACTATCCCGTCACTGGGAATTAAGTCCCAGAGCACCTTGACGGGATAGTATGTCATATGGGATTAAGGGGTTAAAAATAAAAACTTCAGTTTGCTTTACTTTCTTTAAAACCCCCTTAATGACCGCGGATACGTCTTTTTACTGACCCGAGATATCAGACAATAGCATCCCTCATACAGGAGACAATCCAGCAGCTGTCGGCTGGACACTATAGCTGACAATTTGCTGCATCAGCCACGATCAGTGTTGGCAGTGCTCATATCTGTTTAACCCCAAAGGCTACTTTCACACTAGCATTGTTTGCTGTACGTCTCAATGAGTCGTTTTGAAGAAAAAATGCATCCTGCAAAGTTGCCCGCAGGATGCGTTTTTTCTCCATAGACTTGCATTAGTGATGCATTGCGACGTATGGCCACATGGATGCATCGTGTTTTGGCGGTCCCTCGACAAAAAAAGTTACATGTAACGTTTTTTGTTCGTCGGGTCCGCCATTTTAGACGGCGCATGCGCCCCCTCCTCCCCAGAACTCACAATAGGCAGCGAATGCGTTGTAAAACTGCATCCGCTGCCCACGTTGTGGTACATTAACACACTGTCCGTCGGTACGTCGGGCCGATGGTTTGCGACGGCCCGTACCGATGGACTAGTGTGAAAGTAGCCTTAGACGCTGCTGTCAATAATAACTATATCATATAAATGTTTAAAAGAATGTGTGAGCTTCCGCTTTATCCCCATCAGCACCCTGAGATCATGCCACTTTGTATTAATTCCTGAAAAGCACCTGAGGGTTAATAAACTACCTGACAGCAGTTTTCAATATGTCAGGAGGTGTTATTTTTAAAATGGTATCAGTTTTGTGTGTTTTCCAATATATGGGACCCCAAAAGTCACTTCAAACCTGGATAAGCCCCTAAAAAATAATTTTGTAAATTTCCTTGAAAAAAATAAAAAATGACTGCTGCATTTGTAAACCTCCTAAAATGCTAACAAAATACAATGACATTTTACAAATGGTGCTGATGTCAAGCAGACATGTGGAAATATTATTTATTAATGTTTTGCTATGGTATGACTATCTGAATTAAAGGGATAATCACTCAAAGTCTGAAAATTGCTAATTTTTTTCACATTTTGTCAAATTTAATATTTTTTTATAAATAAACACAAATCATATCAACCTAAATTTACCATTATCATAAAGTATAATGTGTCACAAAAAAAATCTCAAAATCACCTGGGATTTGTTAAAGAGTTCCAGAGTTATTACTACATAAAGTGACATGTAATATTTGTTTTATCACACGGAGATGGACAAATGCGGCATCTTTTCATATTTAGGCTTTTTTCCAGTGCCGGTGGAGCCCATGGGTTCACATTGTTGGGCATGCTGCTGGATGCGGTTTACTATGTCTGACGCTCTTTCACTTTGGGATTCTACTTTTCTTCATAAAATAGGTAGCATAACAAGTGACTTTCCGAATTCTCCCAGAAAGAGTCTTCATTTATGCAGTTTACTGACGTTCCAATCGGGGTTTATTTCACGCCATGAAACAAATGCATTGTAGGCAGATACATCAACAATGTTATAAAATGTATGTAATCTTCTGGTTTCAACTGTATGTAACCATCATTATTTTATAAAAAAAGTATAAAAAACCCCAACACTCACAATAACACCTATCCATAAACAAACTCGCCTAACTACGAGTTGAAGATACTCCTAATAAATAATCTGCAGCTATTTCATTTTCTAAGAATCTGATTTTCTAATGCCTGGAATACAAATAGAATATTGTGAAGAACAGAAAAGCACAAGAGGCACGGACCATTCCTCCTCCTGAAGCTGAGCCATGCTGGCAGGATTCAATCTGCCTGAAATTACATCCTTCTGAAGAAGATCGAGGTGTTAATGCAAGAAATTAAAGAAGTGGTGTCCTGTTCTCATGCAGGAAGCCAAAGAATCGAGTTGGCTGAAACACATCAAGGGAAATTTATCGTGAGAGGAACATTTGAAGTCGCTTTTACTTGTGGTTGCATCGTTGCTGTTTGCACAAATTTATGAAAGTGTCACACAATAGTTGAAGTTAGAATTTTCTGTACATCTGATTTTTTACTTTTTAATTTTTCCGTTTGCTCTTATGAGATTGTGACATTTTGTCCAATATTTTGAAAAAGACTATGAAAATGCCTGTTTTAAAGAGCTCAAAATAATAAAAGAGAAAAAAAAGTAAAATGGTTTAAACCATTTACTCTTATAAATGTCTTAAAGCTAAACATAACACAAAATGTACAAAAATGTTGGCACAAAACATGTAATAAATTCCCCTCACTCACTGATTCTGTTTTTCAGGCTCAATTTACAGAATGTAATTTTTTTCTTATTGTCTAACTAGCGATGGTAAGTTTTAAGGGCTTCAGATGTTCAGTTACAGTCCCAAATATGCAATGAAATAGCATCGCGATCATACTGCTATATACAGTGTCTTGCAAAAGTATTCATGCCTTTATGGATGAGTAGGCAGAAAAAAAGCCTTTACTTACATACAAAAATTGTAACACTCTTTTTGAGTTTGCCAAAAGACATGTAGTAAACTCTCCAAATGTTTGGAGGAAGGTGCTGTGGACAGACGAGACCAAAATTTAAGTTTTTGGTCACCAAGGTAAACGCTATGTCTGGTGCCAAATCAACACATTTCATCACCCTAACACCATCCCCACAATGAAGCATGGTGATTGAACCAGCATGCTGTGGGGATATTTTTTGCCAGCAGGGACAGAAAAAATTGAGTCGAGGGGAAAATGGATGGTGCGAAATATAGGGATATTTTCAAACAAAACCTGTTTCAGTCTGTCAGTGATTTCAGACTGGGCCGAAGGGTTCAACTTCCAACAAGACTATGACCCAAAGCATACTGCAAGAGCAACACTCAAGTAGTTTAAGGGGAAATGTCTAAATGTTTTGGAGTGGACTAGTCAGAGCTCAGACTTTAATCCAATTGCGAATCTGTGGTCTGACTTGAAAATTGCTGTTCAACAGAGGATACCATCTAACAACGGAGTTAGGAGTTTTGCCTTGAGGAATGGGCAAAACTCCAAGTGGTAAGATGTGAAAAGCTCATAGAGACTGATCCAAAGTGACTTACAGCTGTAATTGCCACAAAAGGAGGTTCTACAAAGTACTGACTTAAGAGAGGGCAAATAGGGGGTGCACGTTGAAGTTTGCAGTTATTTTGTCCTAGGCAGTACGGTAACTCAGTGGTTACCACTGCAGCCTTGCACCGCAACCAAGGACATTTACAAGGAGTTTGTATGTTCTCCGCATGTTTCCGTGGGTTTCCTCCGGGTTCTCCAGTTTCCTTCCACACTCAAAGACATACGGATAGGGAATTTAGATTGTGAGCCCAAATAGGAACAATGAAGATAATGTCTATAAAGCACTGAGGAATTAATGGCGCTATATAAATGAGTAAAATAAATTAATTAAAAAAGTGTTGCTTGCTTCACAAGGAAAACAAAAAATGTCCACAGTTGTAGGAATGCTCTTTACATGAACCGATGCAAACCCTCCAAAAAAAACAGTGAAATTCCAAGTTGTGAGGTAGCAAAACAAGGAAAATGACAAGGAGGTGAATACTTTCGCAAGCCACTGTATATATTTGACCAACAAATAAAGTAGCACTCTGTAGCATAGAAACATGAAATACAGTATATGAAATGAGAACTGCATCACTGTTGTAGAATATTAGAAAAATGGAGAATACTTAGTGCATAAATTGGCCAAATCATGTGTCCCCTGCAGCCATGATAAGACGATTCTTGTTGCTGGGAACCTGCCTCAGTGAATCCTCTCTTGGCTGAAGACTATATTTACATGGGAAGGTTGGATACAGCTGTAATTAAAAATGCCCGAGGCTGATGTGTGGAGTGCTCGGTCAGAGAGCCCATGTATACAGTGGGGGTCATAGGCAGCATTTCTCTTCCTCCAAGCACGGCGAGTTGAGTTAATGCCAAAGCCCTCAATTTTTGTCTCATCTGACCACAGCACCCTCTTCCAGTCGCTCACAGAATCATCCAGGTGTTCACTGGCAAACTTCAGATGGGCCTGCACATGTGCCTTCTTGAGCAGGGGGACCTTGCGGGCATGTGTTACCAATGGTTTTCTTGGTGACTGTGGTCCCAGCTGCCTGGAGATCATTCACAAGTTCCCCTGTGTAGTTTTAGGCTGGTCTCTCACCTTCCTCATGATCAAGGATACCCCATGAGGTGAGATTTGGCATGGTGCCCCAGATCGATGTCGATTGACAGTCATTTTGTATTTTTTCTATTTTCTTACTATTGCACCAACAGTTGTCTCTTTCTCACCCAGCATCTTACTTATGGTTTTGTAGCCCATTCCAGCTTTGTGCAGGTCTATGATCTTGTCCCTGACATCTTTATAAAGCTCTTTGGTCTTGCCCATGTTGTAGAGGTTAGTCTTACTGATTGAGTCTGTGGACAAGAGTCTTTTATAAAGGTGACTATGTAAGACAGCTGTCTTTAATGCAGGTAATGAATTGATCAGGAGCATCTAACTGGTCTGTAGGAGCCAGAACTCTTAGGGTATGTGTCCACGTTCAGGCTTGCTTCAGGATTTGGTCAGGATTTTATGCAGGTAAAATCCTTACCAAATCTGCACCTGAGGTCACTGGCAGGTCACCTGCGGTGTTCTTGCGTGTTTTGCTCATTGTAACGACATGCTGCGTTCTGAAATGACGCACCGCATGTGCGTTTTCGCGGCTATGCCGCATGCATTTTTTCCTGCATAGTGGAGACGGGATTTCATTAAATCCCCTCCACTATGCTGTAACATCTGGACACTGCGTTTTTGATGCGGCGGCTCAACGCAGCGTCAAAAACGCAGCGTTTCCTGAACGTGGAAACATACCCTTAATGGTTGGTAGCGGATCAAATACTTATCTCTCACTGCAAAATGCAAATAAATTTATATAATTTATACAATGTGATTTTCTGGATTTTATTTTTGATATTCTATCTCTCAATGTTAAAATTAACCTACCCTCAAAATTATAGACTGTTCATGTTTTTGTGAGTGGGCGAACTTACAAAATCAGCAAGGGATCAAATACTTATTTCCCCCACTGTACAAATATAAAAAAATTTACCATTATTTCCAAACAGAAATCAGGTGTGTACAGGTGCTAACTAAGAGGTGCCATCTCCATATATAACCAACAAGTAGCACTCTGTAGCGCTGTAACATGCAAATAGGAAATACGCATATGAAATTTGAATTGCATTATTGCTCTAGAAAATATTATATATGCTATAGAGGTGCTTGTCACAAAATTACAATATCATCAAAAAGTTAATTTATTTCAGTTCTTCAATACAAAAAGTGAAACTCATATTATATAGAGTAATTACAAACAGAGTGATCTATTTTAAGTGTTTATTTCTGTTAATGTTGATGATTATGGCTTACAGCCAATCAAAACCCAAAAGTCATTATCTCATTAAATTTGAATATTTTATAACACCAGCTTGAAATATGATTTTAAAATCTGAAATGTTGGCCTACTGAAATGTATGCTTAGTAAATGCACTCAATACTTGATCGTGGCTCCTTTTGCGTCAATGCGACATGGCACAGAGGTGATTAGCCTGTGGCACTGCTGAGGGGTTATGGAAGCCCAGGTTATTTTGATAGCAGCCTTCAGCTCATCTGCATTGTTGGGTCTGGTGTCTCTCATCTTCCTCTTGATAATACCCCATTGATTCTTTATGGGGTTAAGGTCAAGAGAGATTGCTGATCAATCCAGCACAGTCATGCTGTTGTCTTTAACCCCTTAATCCCATATGACGTACTATCCCGTCAAGGTGACCTGGGACTTAATTCCCAGTGACGGGATAGTAATTCATTTGCGATCGGCAGCGCTCACGGGGGGAGCGCGGCCGATCGTGGCCGGGTATCAGCTATCGCAGCTGACATCCGGCACTATGCACCAGGAGCGAAACAGTGCAATCAAACATGATTGCAGCGTTCCTGGGGCATAGGGAAGCATCGCGCAGGGAGGGGGCTCCCTGCGGCCTTCCCTGAGACCCTCGGTACAAGGCGATGTGCTCACCTTGTACCGAGCGTCTCCTCCCTGCAGGCCCTGGATCCAAAATGGCTGCGGGGCTACTTCCGGGTCCTGCAGGGAGGTGGCTTGCAAGCGCATGCTCAGAGCAGGCGCCTGTAAGCCAGGAGCAGGGCATGCCAGATCGCTGATCTGACACAGTGCTCTGCAAAGTGTCAGATCAGCGATCTGTCACTATATAGTGATTCCCCCCCCCCGGGACAATGTGATAATGCAAAAAAAAATATTTAGATGTGTAAAAAAAAATAAAAATAATTCCTAAATAAAGAAAAAAATATAGTTCCCATAAATACATTTCTTTATTTAAATAAAAGAAACAAACAATAAAAGTAAACATATAAAGTATCGCCGCGTCCGTAATGACCCAATCTATAAAACTGTCCCACTAGTTAACCCCTTTAGTGAACACCGTAAAAAAAAAACGAGGCCAAAAACAACGCTTTATCATACCGCCGAACAAAAAGTGAAATAACATGCGATCAAAAAGACAGATATAAATAACCATGATACCGCTGAAAATGTCATCTTGTCCCGCAAAAAAATGAGCTGCCATACAGCATCATCAGAAAATAAAAAAGTTATAGTCCTCAGAATAAAGCGATGCAAAAATAATTATTTTTTCTATAAACAAGCTTTTATCATATAAAAGTGCCAAAACATAAAAAAGATATAAATGAGGTATCGCTGTAATCGTACTGACCCGAAGAATAAAACTGCTTTATCAATTTTACCAAACATGGAACAGTATGAACGCCCCCCCCAAAAGAAATTCATGAATAGCTGGTTTTTGGTCATTCTGCCTCACAAAAATCGGAATAAAAAGCGATCAAAAAATGTCACGTGCCTGAAAATGTTACCAATAAAAACGTCAACTCGTCCCGCAAAAAACAAGAAAATGTGGAGATGCAAAAACTATTTTTTGCAATAAAAAGCGTCTTTTAGTGTGACAGCTGCCAATCATAAAAATCCGCTAAAAAACCCGCTATAAAAGTAAATCAAACCCCTCTTCATCACCCCCTTAGCTAGGGAAAATAATACAATTAAAAAAATTTATTTATTTCCATTTTCCCATTAGGGTTAGGGCTACGGTTGGGGCTAGGGTTAGGGTTACAATTAGGGTTGGGGCTAAAGTTAGGGTTAGGGCTAAAGTTAGGGTTAGGGTTGAGGCTAAAGTTAGGGTTAGGGCTACAGTTAGGGTTGGGGCTAAAGTTAGGGTTAGGGATAAAGTTAGGGTTAGGGCTGAGGCTAAAGTTAGGGTTGGGGCTAATGTTCGGCACGGTGGCACAGTGGTTAGCACAGCAGCCTTGCAGCGCTGGAGTCCTGGGTTCAAACCCCACCAAGGACAACATCTGCAAAGAGTTTGTATGTTCTCTCCGTGTTTGCGTGGGTTTCTTCCGGGTTCTTCAATTTCCTCCCACATTCCAAAGACATACTGATAGGGAATTTAGATTGTGAGCCACATCGGGGACAGCGATGATAATGTGTGCAAAATGTAAAGCGCTGTGGAATATGTTAGCGCTATATAACAAAAATAAAATAATAATAATGTTAGGGTTGGGGCTAAAGTTAGGGTTTGGATTACATTTAAGGTTGGGATTAGGGGTGTGTCAGAGTTAGGAGTGTGGTTAGGGTTATGGTTGGGATTAGGGTTAGGGGTGTGTTGGAGTTAGGGGTGTGGTTAGGGTTGGAATTAGGGCTAGGGGTGTGTTGTGGTTGGGATTAGGGTTAGGGGTGTGTTTGGATTAGGGTTTCAGTTACAATTGGGGGTTTCCACTGTTTAGGCACATCAGGGCTCTCCAATCGCGACATGGCGTCCGATCTCAATTCCAGTCAATTCTGCATTGAAAAAGTAAAACAGTGCTCCTTCCCTTGCGAGCTCTCCCGTGCGCCCAAACAGGGGTTTATCCCAACATATGGGGTATCAGCGTACTCAGGACAAATTGTACAACTTTTGGGGTCCAATTTCTATTGTTACCCTTGGAAAAATAAAAATTTGGGGGGCTAAAAAAACATTTTTGTGGGAAAAAAAGATTTTTTTATTTTCACGGCTCTGCGTTATAAACTGTAGTGAAACACTTCGGGGTTCAAAGTTCTCACAACACATCTAGATACGTTCCTTGGGGGGTCTAGTTTCCAATATGGGGTCACTTGTGGGGGGTTTCTACTGTTTAGGCACATCAGGGGCTCTGCAAATGCAACGTGACGCCTGCAGACCAATCCATCTAAGTCTGCATTCCAAATAGCGCTCCTTCCCTTTCGAGTTCTGCCATGCGCCCAAACAGTGGTTTACCCCCACATATGGGGTATTGGCGTACTCAGGACAAATTGTACAACAACTTTTGGGGTCCATTTTCTCCTGTTACCCTTGGTAAAATAAAACAAATTGGAGCTGAATAACTTTTTGGGAAAAAAGTTAAATGTTCATTTTTTTTTTAAATATTCTAAATTTCCTGTGAAACACCTGAAGGGTTAATAAACTTCTTGAATGTGGTTTTGAGCACCTTGAGGGGTGCAATTTTTAGAATGGTGTCACACTTGGTTATTTTCTAACATATAGACCCCTCAAAATGACTTCAAATGTGATGTGGTCCCTAAAAAAAAATAGTGTTGTACAAATGAGAAATTGCTGGTCAACTTTTAACCCTTATAACTCTCTAACAGAAAAAAAAAATTTGGTTCCAAAATTGTGCTGATGTAAAGTAGAGATGTGGGAAATGTTACTTATTAAGTATTTTGTGTGACATATCTCTGTGATTTAACCCCTTTACCCCCAAGGGTGGTTTGCACGTTAATGACCGGGCCAATTTTTACAATTCTGACCACTGTCCCTTTATGAGGTTATAACTCTGGAACGCTTCAACGGATCCCAGTGAATCTGACAATGTTTTCTCGTGACATATTGTACTTCATGACAATGGTAAAAATTCTTTGATAGTACCTGCGTTTATTTGTGAAAAAAACGGAAATTTTGCGAAAATTATGAAAATTTCGCAATTTTCCAACTTTGAATTTTTATGCAATTAAATCCCAGAGATATGTCACACAAAATACTTAATAAGTAACATTTCCCACATGTCTACTTTACATCAGCACAATTTTGGAACCACAAGTTTTTTTTGTTAGGGAGTTATAAGGGTTAAAAGTTGACCAGCAATTTCTCATTTCTACAACACCATTTTATTTTAGGGACCACATCTCATTTGAAGTCATTTTGAGGGGTCTATATGATATAAAATACCCAAGTGTGACACCATTCTAAAAACTACACCCCTCAAGGTGCTCAAAACCACTTTCAAGAAGTTTATTAACCCTTCTGGTGCTTCACAGGAATTTTTTGAATGTTTAAATAAAAATGAACATTTAACTTTTTTTCACAAAAAATTTAATTCAGCTCCAATTTGTTTTATTTTACCAAGGGTAACAGGAGAAAATGGACCCCAATCATTGTTGTACAATTTGTCCTGAGTACGCCAATACCCCACATGTGGGGGTAAACCACTGTTTGGGCGCATGGCACAGCTCGGAAGCGAAGGAGCGCCATTTGACTTTTCAATGCAAAATTGACTGGAATTGAGATGGGACGCCATGTTTCATTTGGAGAGCCCCTGATGTGCCTAAACATTGAAACCCCCCACAAGTGACACCATTTTGGAAAGTAGACCCCCTAAGGAACTTATCTAGAGGTGTGGTGAGCTCTTTGACCCACCAAGTGCTTCACAGAAGTTTATAATGTAGAACCGTAAAAATAAAAAATCATATTTTTTCACAAAAATTATCTTTTCACCCCCAATTTTTTATTTTTCCAAGGGTAAGAGAAGAAATTGGACCCCAAAAGTTGTTGTACAATTTGTCCTGAGCACGCTGATACCCCATATGTGGGGGTAAACCACTGTTTGGGCGGATGGGAGAGCTCGGAAGGGAAGGAGCGCCGTTTGACTTTTCAATGCAAAATTGACAGGAATTGAGATGGGACGCCATGTTGCGTTTGGAGAGCCACTGATGTGCCTAAACATTGAAACCCCCCACAAGTGACACCATTTTGGAAAGTAGACCCCCTAAGGAACTTATCTAGAGGTGTGGTGAGCACTTTGACCCACCCAGTGCTTCACAGAAGTTTATAATGCAGAACCGTAAAAATAAAAAATCATATTTTTTCACAAAAATTATCTTTTCGCCCCCAATTTTTTATTTTTCCAAGGGTAAGAGAAGAAATTGGACCCCAAAATTTGTTGTCCAATTTGTCCTGAGTGCGCTGATACCCCATATGTGGGGGGAAACCACAGTTTGGGCGCATGGGAGGGCTCGGAAGGGAAGGAGTGCCATTTGAATGCAGACTTAGATGGAATGGTCTGCAGGTGTCACATTGCGTTTGCAGAGCCCCTAATGTACCTAAACAGTAGAAACCCCCCAAAAGTCACACCATTTTGGAAAGTAGACCCCCTAAGGAACTTATCTAGATGTGTGGTGAGCGCTTTGACCCACCAAGGGCTTCACAGAAGTTTATAATGGAGAGCCGTAAAAATAAAACAAACATTTTTTCCCACAAAAATTATTTTTTAGCCCCCAGTTTTGTATTTTCCCGAGGGTAACAGGACAAATTGGACCCCAAAATTTGTTGTCCAATTTGTCCTGAGTGCACTGATACCCCATATGTGGGGCGAACCACCGTTTGGGCGCATGGGAGGGCTCGGAAGGGAAGGAGTGCCATTTGGAATGCAGACTTAGATGGAATGGTCTGCAGGCGTCACATTGCGTTTGCAGAACCCCTAATATACCTAAACAGTAGAAACCCCCCACAACTGACCCCATATTGGAAACTAGACCCCCCAGGGAACTTATCTAGATGTGTTGTGAGAACTTTGAACCCCCAAGTGTTTCACTACAGTTTATAACGCAGAGCCGTAAAAATAAAAAATCTTTTTTTCCCACAAAAATTATTTTTTAGCCCCCAGTTTTGTATTTTCCCAAGGGTATCAGGAGAAATTGGACCTCAACAGTTGTTGTCCTATTTGTCCTGAGTACGCTGATACCCCATATGTTGGGGTAAACCCCTGTTTGGGCACACGGGCGAGCTCGGAAGGGAAGAAGCACTGTTTTACTTTTTCAACGCAGAATTGGCTGGAATTGAGATCGGACGCCATGTCGCTTTTGGAGAGCCCCTGATGTGCCTAAACAGTGGAAACCCCCCAATTATAACTGAAACCCTAATCCAAACACTCCCCTAACCCTAATTCCAACGGTAACCCTAACCACACCTCTAACCCTGACACACCCCTAACCCTAATCCCAACCCTATTCCCAACTGTAAATGTAATCTAAACCCTAACTGTAACTTTAGCCCCAACCCAAACTGTAGCCCTAGCCCTAACCCTAGCCCTAACCCTAATGGGAAAATGGAAATAAATACATTTTTTTAATTTTTCCCTAACTAAGGGGGTGATGAAGGGGGGTTTGATTTACTTTTATAGCGGGTTTTTTAGCGGATTTTTATGATTGGCAGCCGTCACACACTGAAAGACGCTTTTTATTGCAAAAAATATTTTTTGCGTTACCACATTTTGAGAGCTATAATTTTTCCATATTTTGGTCCACAGAGTCATGTGATGTCTTGTTTTTTGCGCGACGAGTTGACGTTTTTATTGGTAACATTTTCGGGCGCGTGACATTTTTTGATCGCTTTTTATTCCGATTTTTGTGAGACAGAATGACCAAAAACCAGCTATTCATGAACTTCTTTTGGGGGAGGCGTTTATACCGTTCTGCGTTTGGTAAAATTGATAAAGCAGTTTTATTCTTTGGGTCAGTACGATTACAGCGACACCTCATTTATATCATTTTTTTATGTTTTGGCGCTTTTATACGATAAAAACTATTTTATAGAAAAAATAATTATTTTGGCATCGCTTTATTCTCAGGACTATAAGTTTTTCTTTTTTTGCTGATGATGCTGTATGGCGGCTCGTTTTTTGCGGGACAAGATGACGTTTTCAGCGGTTCCATGGTTATTTATATCTGTCCTTTTGATCGCGTGTTATTCCACTTTTTGCTCGGCGGTATGATAATAAAGCGTCGTTTTTTGCCTCGTTTTTTTTTTTTTTTTTTTTCTTACGGTGATTACTGAAGGGGTTAACTAGTGGGACAGTTTTATAGGTCGGGCCGTTACGGACGCGGCGATACTAAATATATGTACTTTTATTGTTTTTTTTTATTTATTTAAAGAAATGTATTTATGGGAATAATATATATATTTTTTTTCATTATTTAGGAATATTTTTTTTTATTTTTTTTTACACATTTGGAAATTTTTTTTTTAACTTTTTTACTTTGTCCCTGGGGGGACATCACAGATCGATGATCTGACAGTTTGCACAGCACTCTGTCAGATCACCGATCTGATAGCAGTGCAGGCTGCTTCACAGTGCCTGCTCTGAGCAGGCTCTGTGAAGCCACCTCCCTACCTGCAGGACCCAAATCCGCGGCCATCTTGGATCCGGGCCTGGAGCAAGCAGGGAGGGAGGTAAGACCCTCGCAGCAACGCGATCACATCGCGTTGCTGCGGGGGGCTCAGGGAAGCCCGCAGGGAGCCCCCTCCCTGCGCGATGCTTCCCTGCACCGCCGGCACATCGCGATCATCTTTGATCGCGATATGCCAGGGGTTAGTGTGCCGGGGGCGGTCCATGACCGCTCCTGGCACATAGTGCCGGATGTCAGCTGCGATAGGCAGCTGACACCCGGCCGCGATCGGCCGCGCTCCCCCCGTGAGCGCCGCCGATCGCGCTGGACGTACTATCCCGTCCGTGGTCATGGGGGCCCACCCCACCTCGATGGGATAGTACGTCCGATGTCAGAAAGGGGTTAAGGGCATAAAAATTAAAAGTTTGAAAATTGCGAAATTTTCAAAATTTTCACCAAATTTCTGTTTTTTCACAAATAAACGCAGGTAATATCAAAGAAATTTTACCCCTATCATGAAGCCTAATATGTCCCGAGAAAATACTGTCAGAATCACCGGGATCCGTTGAAGTGTTCCAGAGTTATAACCTCATAAATGGACAGTGGTCAGAATAGTAAAAATTGGCCCGGTCATTAACGTGCAAACCACCCTTGGGGCTTAAGGGGTTAAACCAGGTATTGGTACTTTTGGCAGTGTGGACAGGTGCCAAGTCCTGCTGGAGAATGACATTTACATCTCCAAAAAGCTTGTCGGCAGAGAGAAGCATGAAGTGCTCTAAAATTTCCTGGCAGACGGCTGCGCTGACTTTGGTCTTGATAAAACACAGTGGACCTACACCAGCAGATGACATGGCTCCCCAAACCATCACTGATTGTGGAAACTTCACACTAGACCTCCAGCAGCTTGGATTGTGGCCTCTCCACTCTTCCTCCAGACTCTGGGACCTTGATTTCCAAATGAAATGCAAAATTTACTTTAATCTGAAAACACCTTGGACTACTGAGCAACAGTCCAGTTCTTTTTCTCCTTGGCCCAGGTCAGATGCTTCTGGCGTTGTCTATTGGTCATGAGTGGCCTGACACAAGGAATCTGACACTTGTAGCCCATGTCCTGGATACGTCTATGTGTGGTGGCTCTTGAAGCAATGACTCCAGCAGCAGTCCACTCCTTGTGAATCTCCCCCAAATTTTTGAATGACATTTTCGTAACAATCATTTCAAGGCTGCGGTTATCCTGGTTGCTTGTGCACCTTTTTCTACCACACTTTTTCCTTCCATTCAACTTTCCATTAATATACTTGCATACAACAAACTGGGAACAGCCAGCTTCTTTAGCAATGACCTTTTGTGGCTTACCCTCCTTGAGGAGTGTGTCAATAACTGCCTTCTGGACATCTGTCAAGTCAGCAATCGTCCCCATGATTGTGGAGCTACTGAAACAGACTAAGGGTACCGTCACACTATAACATTTCGATCGCTACGACGGTACGATTCGTGACGTTCCAGCGATATCGTTACGATATCGCTGTGTCTGACACGCAGCAGCGATCAGGGATCCTGCTGAGAATCGTACGTCGTAGCAGATCGTTTAGAACTTTCTTTCATCGCTGGATCTCCCGCTGTCATCGCTAGATCGGTGTGTGTGACACCGATCTTGCGATCTAGCGATGCGATCCAGCGATGCGTTCGCTTGTAACCAGGGTAAACATCGGGTAACTAAGCGCAGGACCGCGCTTAGTTACCCGATGTTTACCCTGGTTACAAGCGTTAAACTAAAAAAAAACAAACAGCACATACTTACATTCTGGTGTCCGTCAGGTCCCTTGCCGTCTGCTTCCCGCACTGTGACTGCCGGCCGTAAAGTGAAAGCAGAGCACAGCGGCTGTGCTTTCACTTTCACTTTACGGCCGGCAGTCAGTGAGTGCGGGAAGCAGGCGGCAAGGGACCTGACGGACACCAGAATGTAAGTATGTACTGTTTTTTTTTTTTTTAGTTTAACGCTTGTAACCAGGGTAAACATCGGGTAACTAAGCGCGGTCCTGCGCTTAGTTACTCGATGTTTACCCTGGTTACCCAGGGACCTCGGCATCGTTGGTCGCTGGAGAGCTGTCTGTGTGACAGCTCCCCAGCGACCACACTACGATTTACCTACGATCACGGCCAGGTCATATCGCTGGTCGTGATCGTAGGTAAATCGTATAGTGTGACGGTACCCTAAGGAACTGTTTTAAACTCTTAGGAAGCCTTTGCAGGTGTTTTTGTTAATTATTCTAATTTACTAAGATAATAACTTTGGGGTTTTCATTGGCTGTAAGCCATAATCATCAACATTAACAGAAGTAAACACTTGATATTAGGTTCTGTAGAAGGACGTAGATCTGGGGATTTATTCTGATGGAATATAGGCTGAACTGGAAGGACAAATGTCTTTTTTCGGCCTATGTTTGTTACTATGAAATAGATCACTTTGTTTGTACTGACTCTATATATGAGTTTCACTTTTTGTATTGAACAACTGAAATAAATTAACTTTTTGATATTTTAATTTAGTGAGAAGCTCTTGAATATAGTCAAGTGACCACCCTCTCTCACCAGCAACACCGAAGTATACTGACAGCGTACGGTGCACATGCTGTAACGATTCAAAAATCTGCAACGAAAGACCGCCAAACCCCTTTAAAGGGGTTCCCCAATGTTATAAATCGTATAGCGACGAGACAAAACATCACTTTATGATCCATGAAAGTCCAACCTCTGAGATCCCCAGCAGTAAAGGGAATGCAGTGCTGGTGGACACTACACCCCATTTCAATTTGTCTCTGCGCAGCTTCCCGCAGCTAAGTGAACGGAGCTATGCTGCAGCTCCCTGCACAGATGAATGGCCAGGCTCTATTATTTAATGAAAACCAGTGATCAGGACACTGTGCTGTACCATCTAGAGGTCAGAAGAACCCCATCAATCATAAAGTGATGGCATAATGGCATACTCTCCCATACCATTGCTTTATGCATACTTGTCAACAATCCTGAAATGTCTGGGAAAATTCCAAATAAAGGATAGCTCTCCAGACTCATGGGAAAATTGACAAATCTCCAGTTTGGATTTTGAAGCCTCAGCCAGAAAAAGGTAAAACTAAAAAAAATATGTTTTTTAGAATTCACTTTAGCATTGGAATGTCACATAGTCATGTGATCTCATCGCTTGTGTCAATGATGCCTTGTGCATACGCAGAACCGATGCGGACCGCTGGTGTAGGATAGGAGGGAAATATAACGGTGTCATAGAATAACATCAACTATAAAAATTAAGATTGTATTTTTTATTCATTATTATTAGAATTTTCTTCCATTTATCTCTGACAACCCTGTGTAATAGTTTGTTTTGGCCACCTGCATTTAAAATCCACTGCTATCACTACATGGCACCCACTGGTTTGATTGGATCTGTGATGACCGGCCATGATACACCCATTCCGGTCACCCATTCACCAGATTCTCCATTTCCAAGGCTGGTTCTCTTCTCTACCCTCTCCCGTCACCTCTTCAATGAGCAAAGTTCACTAAGTAAAAGGGCCATGTATATATGCAGTTTTTGAAGGTCACCAAGATCAGGAGCCAATTGGGTGAATGGTCCTCTGAGTGACCTCACATGGTGAGAGAAGGCGAGTCAGTGATGAAGAGAAGAAAATAGCAGAGACCGTCACTTACTAAATAAGAATTTATACAAGTTACCAGTCATTTATCAGACTGATCAGAGGCCTGAGGCAGGTACAACCACTGATCAGTGGGGAAATTTGGCTGTAAAACATGGCTCTGCCGGGGCACACGGGAGTGCCTGATGCTGCACACACATCAGATCTCTCCATCCCCCCAATATATGCACCCCAAGAACAAAAGGACCCAACGTTCCAATTCATTCCCAATATCTTCTGTCTGCAAACACATTAGAAGATCAGATGGACATTTTGCCCCCAAACCAGTGACAACCACAGTTCCCCCCCAAACTAGTGACAGCCACAGTGACCCCCCAAACTAGTTACAAGATTGTACCCAAACTAGAACTAATGATAACCATAGTGCCCCAATCTAGTGATAGCCACAATGAAACAAATTAGTGACAGTTACAGTAACCCCAAACTAGTGACAGCCGCAGTGCCCCCAAACTAATTACAGCCACAGTGCCCCCAAACTAGTGGCAGCTGCAGTGCCGCCCAACCTAGTTACAACAAGAGTGTTTGGGGGCACTGCTGCTGTCACTAGTTTGGGGGGCTCTGCGGCTATCACTAGTTAGGAGGGCTCTAGCTGTCACTAGTTTGGGGGCGCAAGTTTGGGGAGACACTGTGACTGTCACTAGTTTGTGGGCACTACGGCAGTCACTAATTTGTGGGGCAATGTGGCTGTCACTAGTTTAGGGGGATACTGTGGCTGTCACTAGTTTAGCGGGACACTGGCTGTCACTAGTTTGGGCTGCACTGCGACTGTTTTGGGTCACTGCGACTGTCACTATATTGTGGGGCACTGCGGCTGTCAGTAGTTTGGGGGACACTAGCTGTCACTAGCTTGGGCGGCACTGCGGCTGTCACTAGTTTTGGGGCACTGCAACTCACTAATTTGGGGGGACACGGCGGTTGTCACTAGTTTGGGGAGACACTGCAGCTGTCACTAGTTTGTGGGACACTGCGACTGTCAAGTTTGGGGGGCACTGCGGCTGTCATTAGATTGGGGCAATGCGGCTGTCACTAGTTTGTG
Source organism: Ranitomeya imitator (assembly GCF_032444005.1). Lineage (NCBI taxonomy): Eukaryota > Metazoa > Chordata > Amphibia > Anura > Dendrobatidae > Ranitomeya > Ranitomeya imitator. The sequence continues at coordinate 580,922,098 of NC_091286.1, forward strand.
GGACACTCCAGCTGCCACTAGTTTGGGGGACTCTGCTGCTGTCACTAGTTTGGGGGCACTTTGACAGTCACTAGTTTGGATTGGGGGGCTCTGCTGCAGTCACTAGTTTGGGGAACACTGTGGCTGTCACTAGTATGGGGGCTCTGCTGCAATCGCTAGTTTGGGGGACACTACGGCTGTCAATAGCTTGGGGGAACACTTTGGCTGTCAATAGTTTGGGGGACACTACGGCTGTCACTAGTTTATGTGGCACTACGGCTGTCACTAGTTTGAGGGGGCCCTACGGCTGTCTACAGTTTGGGATCACTTTGGCTGTCACTAGCTTATGGGGAACTGCGGCTGTCACTAGTTTTGGGGCACTTCGGCTGTCACTAGTTTTGGGGGCACTGTGGCTGTCACTAGTATGGGGGCTCTGCTGCTGTCACTAGTTTGTGGGGCACTTTGGCTGTCACTAGTTTGGGGGACACTGTGGCTGTCACTAGTATGGGGGCTCTGCTGCTGCCACTAGTTTGTGGGGCTCTGCTGCTGTCACTAGTTTGTGGGGCGCTTCGGCTGTCACTAGTTTAGGGACACTGTGGCTGTCACTTGTTTGCGGGGCACTTCTGCTGTCACTAGTTTTTTGGGGGGCATTGTGGCTCACTAGTTTGGAGGGCTCTGCTGCTGTCAGTTTGTGAGGCAATTCAGCTGTTACTAGTTTGAGGGCTCTGCTGCTGTCACTAGTTTGTGGGGTACTGCGGCTGTCACTAGTTTGGGGGACACTGTGGCTGTCACTAGTATGGGGGCTCTGCTGCTGTCACTAGTTTGTGGGGCACTGTGGCTGTCACTAGTATGGGGGGCTCTGCTGCTGTCACTAGTTTGTGGGGCACTTTGGATGTAACTAGTTTGGGGGCACTTTGGCTGTCACTAGTTTGCAGGGCACTGTGGCTGTCACTAGGTTGGGGGGGCACTGCGTCTGTCAATATTTTGGGGGACACTTTATGTCACTAGTTTGGGTGGCACGTTGGCTGTTATTAGTTTAGAGGGCACTCCGGCTGTCACTAGTTTGGGGGGCACTTCATCTGTCACTAGTTTGTGGGACACTGGCTATCACTAGTATGGGGGGCTCTGCTGCTGTCACTAGTTTGTGGAGCACTTCGACTGTCACTAATTTGGGGGGCACTTCGGCTATCACTAGTTTGGGGGACACTGTGGCTGTCACTAGTATGGGGGCTTTGCTGCTGTTACTATTTTGTGGGTGCACTTCGGCTGTGACTAGTTTGTGGGGCACTTTGGCTGTCCCTAGCTTGGTTTGGGTGCACTTCGGCTGTCACTAGTTTGGGGGACACTATGGCTGTCACTAGTATGGGGGCACTTCAGCTGTCACTAGATTGGTTTGGGAGTACTTCGGACGTCACTAGTTTGGGGGGCACTTCAGCTGCCACTAGATTGGTTTGGGGGGCACTTCGGCTGTCAATAGTTTGGGGGACACTGTGGCTGTCACTAGTATGGGGGGCTCTGCTGCTGTCACTAGTTTGTGGGGCACTTCGGCTGTCACTATTTTGTGGGACACTGTGACTGTCACTTGTATGGGGGCTCTCCTGTTGTCACTAGTTTGTGGGGCACTTTAGCTGTCACTAGTTTGGGGGGGCACTGCAGCTGTCAATAATTTGGGGGCCACGCTGGCTGTTACTAGTTTAGAGGGAACTGCGGCTGTCACTAGTTTGGGGGGCACTGTGACTGCCACTAGTTTGGAGGACACTTGCTGTCACTAGTTTGGGAGGGGGGCACTGTGGCTGTCACTAGTTTGGGGGGCATTGCGGCTGTCACTAGTTTGGGGGGCACTGTGGCTGTCACTAGTTTGGGCCTGGGGACACTTGCTGTCATCAGTTTAAGGGGCACTTCGGCTGCCACTAGTTTGGGGGACACTTGCTGTCACTAGTTTGGGGGACACTGTGGCTGTCAGTTTGGGGGGCACTACGGCTGTCACTAGTTTGGGGGGCACTGCAGCTGTCACTAGTTTGGGGCACTGTGGCTGTCCCTAATTTGGGGGACACTTGCTGTCATCAGTTTAAGGGGCACTTCAGCTGCCAATAGTTTGGGGGACACTTGCTGTCACTAGTTTGGGGGGCACTGCGGCTGTCATTAGTTTAGGGGCACTGCAGCTGTCACTAGTTTGGGGGCACTGCAGATGTCACTAGTTTGGGGGGCACTGCGGCTGTCAGTTTGGGGGGTACTGCGGCTGTTACTAGTATGCGGGGCTCTGCTGCGGTCACTAGTTTGGGGGCTCTGCGGCTGTCACTAGTTTGGGGGGCACTGCGGCTGTCACTAGTTTGGGGGCACTGTGGCTGTCACTAGTATGCGGGGCTCTGCGGCTATCACTAGTTTGGGGGGCACTGCGGCTGTCACTAGTTTAGGGGCACTGCGGCTGTCACTAGTTTGGGGGCACTGCGGCTGTCACTAGTTTGGGGGCACTGCAGTTGTCACTAGTTTGGGGGGCACTGCGGCTGTCACTAGTTTAGGGGCACTGCGACTGTCACTAGTTTGGGGGGCACTGCGGCTGTCACTAGTTTGGGGGCACTGCGGTTGTCACTAGTTTGGGGGGCACTGCGGCTGTCACTAATTTAGGGGCACTGCGACTGTCACTAGTTTGGGGGGCACTGCGGCTGTCACTAGTTTGGGGGGCACTGCAGCTGTCACTAGTTTGGGGGGCACTGCGGCTGTCACTAGTGTAGGGGCACTGTGGCTGTCACTAGTTTAGGGGCACTGCGGCTGTCACTAGTTTGGTGGGCACTGCGGCTGTTACTAGTTTAGTGGGCACTGCGGCTGTCACTAGCTTAGGGGGCACTGCGGCTGTCACTAGTTTGGGGGGCACTGCGGCTGTCACTAGTTTGGTGGGCACTGCGGCTGTCACTAGTTTGGGGGGCACTGCGGCTGTCACTAGTTTGGTGGGCACTGCGGCTGTCACTAGTTTGGTGGGCACTGCGGCTGTCACTAGTTTGGGGGGCACTTCGGCTGTCACTAGTTTGGTGGGCACTGCGGGTGTCACTAGTTTGGGGGGCACTTCGGCTGTTACTAGTTTGGTGGGCACTGCGGCTGTCACTAGTTTGGTGGGCACTGCGGCTGTCACTAGTTTGGGGGGGCACTGCGGCTGTCACTAGTATGCAGGGCTCTGCTGCGGTCACTAGTTTGGGGCGCTCTGCGGCTGTCACTAGTTTGGGGGGCACTGCGGCTGTCATTAGTTTAGGGGCACTGCAGCTGTCACTAGTTTGGGGGCACTGCAGCTGTCACTAGTTTGGGGCGCTCTGCGGCTGTCACTAGTTTGGGGGGCACTGCGGCTGTCATTAGTTTAGGGGCACTGCAGCTGTCATCAGTTTAAGGGGCACTTCAGCTGCCAATAGTTTGGGGGACACTTGCTGTCACTAGTTTGGGGGGCACTGCGGCTGTCAGTTTGGGGGGCACTGCGGCTGTCACTAGTTTGGGGGGGCACTGCGGCTGTCACTAGTATGCAGGGCTCTGCTGCGGTCACTAGTTTGGGGCGCTCTGTGGCTGTCACTAGTTTGGGGGGCACTGCGGCTGTCATTAGTTTAGGGGCACTGCAGCTGTCACTAGTTTGGGGGCACTGCAGCTGTCACTAGTTTGGGGGGCACTGCGGCTGTCAGTTTGGGGGGTACTGCGGCTGTTACTAGTATGCGGGGCTCTGCTGCGGTCACTAGTTTGGGGGCTCTGCGGCTGTCACTATTTTGGGGGGCACTGCGGCTGTCACTAGTTTGGGGGCACTGTGGCTGTCACTAGTATGCGGGGCTCTGCGGCTATCACTAGTTTGGGGGGCACTGCGGCTGTCACTAGTTTAGGGGCACTGCGGCTGTCACTAGTTTGGGGGCACTGCGGCTGTCACTAGTTTGGGGGCACTGCAGTTGTCACTAGTTTGGGGGGCACTGCGGCTGTCACTAGTTTAGGGGCACTGCGACTGTCACTAGTTTGGGGGGCACTGCGGCTGTCACTAGTTTGGGGGCACTGCGGTTGTCACTAGTTTGGGGGGCACTGCGGTTGTCACTAATTTAGGGGCACTGCGACTGTCACTAGTTTGGGGTGCACTGCGGCTGTCACTAGTTTGGGGGGCACTGCAGCTGTCACTAGTTTGGGGGGCACTGCGGCTGTCACTAGTGTAGGGGCACTGTGGCTGTCACTAGTTTAGGGGCACTGCGGCTGTCACTAGTTTGGTGGGCACTGCGGCTGTTACTAGTTTGGGGGGCACTTCGGCTGTTACTAGTTTAGTGGGCACTGCGGCTGTCACTAGCTTAGGGGGCACTGCGGCTGTCACTAGCTTAGGGGGCACTGCGGCTGTCACTAGTTTGGGGGGCACTTCGGCTGTCACTAGTTTGGTGGGCACTGCGGCTGTCACTAGTTTGGGGGGCACTGCGGCTGTCACTAGTTTGGTGGGCACTGCGGCTGTCACTAGTTTGGGGGGCACTTCGGCTGTCACTAGTTTGGTGGGCACTGCGGCTGTCACTAGTTTGGGGGGCACTTCGGCTGTTACTAGTTTGGTGGGCACTGCGGCTGTCACTAGTTTGGTGGGCACTGCGGCTGTCACTAGTTTGGGGGGCACTTCGGCTGTCACTAGTTTGATGGGCACTGCGGCTGTCACTAGTTTGGGGGGCACTGCGGCTGTCACTAGTTTGGTGAGCACTGCGGCTGTCACTAGTTTGGTGAGCACTGCGGCTGTCACTAGTTTGGGGGGCACTGCGGCTGTCACTAGTTTGGTGTGCACTGCGGCTGTCACTAGTTTGGGCGGCACTGCGGCTGTCACTAGTTTTGGTGAGCACTGCGGCTGTCACTAGTTTGATGGGCACTGCGGCTGTCACTAGTTTGGGGGGCACTGCGGCTGTCACTAGTTTGATGGGCACTGCGGCTGTCACTAGTTTGGGGGGCACTGCGGCTGTCACTAGTTTGGGGGGCACTGCGGCTGTCACTAGTTTGGGGGGAACTGCGGCTGTCACTAGATTGATGGGCACTGCGGCTGTCACTAGTTTGGGGGCACTGCGGCTGTCACTAGTTTGATGGGCACTGCGGCTGTCACTAGTTTGGGGGGCACTGCGGCTGTCACTAGTTTGATGGGCACTGCGGCTGTCACTAGTTTGGGGGGCACTGCGGCTGTCACTAGTTTGGTGGGCACTGTGGCTGTCACTAGTTTGGTGGGCACTGCGGCTGTCACTAGTTTAGGGGCACTGCGGCTGTCACTAGTTTGGGGGGCACTGCGGCTGTCACTAGTTTGGGGGGCACTGCGGCTGTCACTAGTTTGGGGGCACTGCGGCTGTCACTAGTTTGGTGGGCACTGCGGCTGTCACTAGTTTAGGGGGCACTGTTACTGTCACTAGTTTAGGGGGCACTGCGGCTGTCACTAGTTTAGGGGGCACTGCGGCTGTCACTAGTTTGGGGGGCACTGCGGCTGTCACTAGTTTGGGGGGCACTGCGGCTGTCACTAGTTTGGGGGGCACTGCGGCTGTCACTAGTTTGGGGGGCACTGCGGCTGTCACTAGTTTGGGGGGCACTGCGGCTGTCACTAGTTTGGGGGGCACTGCGGCTGTCACTAGTTTGGGGGGCACTTCGGCTGCCACTAGTTTGGGGGGCACTGCGGCTGTCACTAGTTTGGGGGGCACTGCGGCTGTCACTAGTTTGGGGGGCACTGCGGCTGTCACTAGTTTGGGGGGCACTTCGGCTGCCACTAGTTTGGGGGGCACTGCGGCTGTCACTAGTTTGGGGGGCACTGCGGCTGTCACTAGTTTGGGGGGCACTGCGGCTGTCACTAGTTTGGGGGGCACTGCGGCTGTCACTAGTTTGGGGGGCACTGCGGCTGTCACTAGTTTGGGGGGCACTGCGGCTGTCACTAGTTTGGGGGGCACTGCGGCTGCCACTAGTTTGGGGGGCACTGCGGCTGCCACTAGTTTGGGGGGCACTGCGGCTGTCACTAGTTTGGGGGGCACTGCGGCTGCCACTGTTGTACTTAAGGGCATTACTTTGTGGTGTGACATATTTAACGGGGTGGGGAACAGTCAGAATACTAGCACTATAGAATCGGCGGGTGCCCAATACAAGTGATGTCCGGCCCCGTCGTACACACCAGCAGCCGGTGGTCCAGGTGGAAGCACATACATGCAGCCAGGAGCCGCCGGTGCCGGGATGGGGGCACATGTGACCAGACTGCAGATGTTGGAGGGCAGCACCAGTTCCCGCTAGTTGGCGGGGACGCGCACTGCTTCATTCTACCAGGCTCGTCCCCGCATCCATCTACACACACCGCCCGCTAGCAGGCTGGGCGCGATCCCCGTTATGCAGCAATAATTCAGATTGGTCTCTAGCTCTTTGGCCACGCCCTCCTGCGCAGGGCTTCCCTCCACTAGTCTTTAAAGTCACGCCCATAGTTGCCTGGTACTGGTTTTCCAAAACGTTAGACTCCGCCCTAACTTTCCCTAACTGAATTCTGATTGGCTAAACATCAACACGCCCCGAATCTGCTGTGCCGGGGAATTGCGTGCTAGTGCCGCAGCGGCCTCAGATTGGAGAGCGGCCGGCGGGGACGTACTGGTCCAGGCTGCAGGTCCACGGTATCGAGCGCATCGCAGCTCCGGGAGTCTGTGCTTCACCCACCCGCCATCTCCAGCAGCAGCAGCAGCAGCACCATGGCCAAGGAGGAGAACAAGGACGGGGAGCAGCCATCGTCTGAATGGAAGCAGTTCATCTACAACCCGAGGAGTGGGGAGATCCTGGGCCGCACAGCCAGCAGCTGGGGTGAGCGCTGCCGCCGGCATTCATCGGGGCGGGGGCGATGGGAAGGATGGCTGTAATGCAGCGGTGCATCCTGACTGCAGGCAGCGGTCACATGAGTCCTGCAGAGGTGACGGTCACTGAGCTGCCGCCGATCACCAGAGAATGCAGTGTGCAGGATGATGGGAGGCATTGTGGGGGTAGTAGTGCTTGCAGGCTATACTGAGGGGACAGGTGACGGCCCCCTGGGGAGACTGCTTCTGTTTTTTGGTATTGATGACCTCTGCTGTTCTCATTGATACATTTGCAGAGGCTGTATTGCGGCTTTCTCCTGTGCAGTGTCTGGGGGGCTCTCCCCTGGCTGATCGACCCTTGAACACTTCTGTATTACCGTATGTGAGCTATGGTGCTACATAATACATAATCCTGGATGTAGCGCCCCCTAATGGTGCTATATGATACATAATCCTGGATGTAGCGCCCCCTAATGGTGCTATAAAACCCATAATCCTGGATGTAGTGCCCCCTAATGGTGCTACATAATACATAATCCTGGATGTAGCGCCCCCTAATGGTGCTATACGATACATAATCCTGGATGTAGCGCCCCCTAATGGTGCTATACGATACATAATCCTGGATGTAGCGCCCCCTAATGGTGCTATAAAACCCATAATCCTGGATGTAGCGCCCCCTAATGGTGCTATACGATACATAATCCTGGATGTAGCGCCCCCTAATGGTGCTATATGATACATAATCCTGGATGTAGTGCCCCCTAATGGTGCTATACGATACATAATCCTGGATGTAGCGCCCCCTAATGGTGCTATATGATACATAATCCTGGATGTAGCGCCCCCTAATGGTGCTATAAAACCCATAATCCTGGATGTAGAGCCCCCTAATGGTGCTATATGATACATAATCCTGGATGTAGCGCCCCCTAATGGTGCTATAAAACCCATAATCCTGGATGTAGCGCCCCCTAATGGTGCTACATAATACATAATCCTGGATGTAGCGCCCCCTAATGGTGCTATACGATACATAATCCTAGATATAGCGCCCCCTAATGGTGCTATAAAACCCATAATCCTGGATGTAGTGCCCCCTAATGGTGCTATAAAACCCATAATCCTGGATGTAGTGCCCCCTAATGGTGCTACATAATACATAATCCTGGATGTAGCGCCCCCTAATGGTGCTATACGATACATAATCCTAGATATAGCGCCCCCTAATGGTGCTATAAAACCCATAATCCTGGATGTAGTGCCCCCTAATGGTGCTATAAAACCCATAATCCTGGATGTAGAGCCCCTAATGGTGCTATAAAACCCATAATCCTGGATGTAGAGCCCCTAATGGTGCTGTAAAACCCATAATCCTGGATGTAGCGCCCCTAATGGTGCTGTAAAACCCATAATCCTGGATGTAGCGCCCCCTAATGGTGCTATAAAACCCATAATCCTGGATGTAGAGCCCCCTAATGGTGCTATAAAACCCATAATCCTGGATGTAGCGCCCCTAATGGTGCTGTAAAACCCATAATCCTGGATGTAGCGCCCCTAATGGTGCTGTAAAACCCATAATCCTGGATGTAGCGCCCCCTAATGGTGCTATAAAACCCATAATCCTAGATGTAGCGCCCCCTAATGGTGCTATACGATACATAATCCTGGATGTAGCGCCCCCTAATGGTGCTATACGATACATAATCCTGGATGTAGCGCCCCCTAATGGTGCTATACGATACATAATCCTGGATGTAGCGCCCCCTAATGGTGCTATACGATACATAATCCTGGATGTAGCGCCCCCCAGCCCCGCTGATATGGGATGGAGACATGTTCTGGGGGATGACTGCAGCGATAACCTCTCCATTAAGTGGTGACCTCTGGTGGGGGACAATGTGTGCCATCACTATTGGGGTCCTATCTATCGGCTATGGGATGACTGGGGATGTGAGCCGTGCTCCTACAAGCTTGGTACAGTGTGTGATGGGGTGGGAAATGCTCGTCAAGGTGTGGCACCAGGGCATCCTGAGGAGTGACAGGAGTGACGTTCCCAGACCCAGCATCATTCTATGATCATATCTTTTTGTGTTTTCCCATTGTGGGTTGATCCATCGCCTGTGACTAGATAACGCACAGCCGTCTGTCTCCAGGAGGTCGCGCCATGGTCGGTGCTGGCACAATGACGTTGCTCTGCCCATCGGCATCCTAGAGCCTCCATCTCCTCATCATTGCAGAACACCTGGCATTAACCATTTGTTGGCTGCGGTGGGGAAGTCTCTGTATTGATGGTGTGACCCATCATGGTGGATGGGAGGCGGTGGGGGGCGCCTCTGAAGTCAGCCGCATTGGATGCTATAAATAGCACTCTGTGTGACTGTGGATGGGAGACAGCAGAGGGGGGCTGCCATCTTATTCCACATTGGCAGAGAATCCTTACACCCCCCTCTTCCTCGTCCCCGCTCTTTAATTTGCGCCCCTCGTCCACATTTTATAAGGAGAGGTGGGGGGGAGGTCGGTGGTCATCACAGCATCAGCTCCTTCATGGCTTCCCTTTTGACCGTCTTGGTGGGTGTTTTTTCTCCCCATCATTTTGTTTTGAATGAAGCTCTCATCCTCTGGAGGAGATGGAGGCAGGGGGGATGGTCTGTCACAGTCACAACTGCAGATCTGCTGCAAGACCATAATCTGTTAACTCCTTGTCATCCTGATGGGATAACGAGGAATCCTATAGACGAGCATTGCCAGCGTCATCGGGTAACGCTGCCTTTACTATTATTGTCAGCGTCCTCAGGTAACGCTGCATTTACGATTATTGCCAGCGTCCTCGGGCAGCGCTGCATTTACTATTATTGTCAGCGTCCTCAGGTAACGCTGCATTTACGATTATTGCCAGCGTCCTCGGGCAGCGCTGCATTTACTATTATTGTCAGCGTCCTCGGGCAGCGCTGCATTTACTATTATTGCCAGCGTCCTCAGGTAACGCTGCATTTACTATTATTGCCAGCGTCCTCAGGTAACGCTGCATTTACTATTGTCAGCGTCCTCGGGCAGCGCTGCATTTACTATTATTGTCAGCGTCCTCGGGTAAAGCTGCATTTACTATTATTGTCAGCGTCCTCGGGTAACGCTGCCTTTACTATTATTGTCAGCGTCCTCAGGTAACGCTGCATTTACTATTATTGCCAGCGTCCTCAGGTAACGCTGCATTTACTATTGTCAGCGTCCTCGGGCAGCGCTGCATTTACTATTATTGTCAGCGTCCTCGGGTAAAGCTGCATTTACTATTATTGTCAGCGTCCTCAGGTAACGCTGCATTTACTATTATTGCCAGCGTCCTCAGGTAACGCTGCATTTACGATTATTGCCAGCGTCCTCGGGCAGCGCTGCATTTACTATTATTGTCAGCGTCCTCGGGCAGCGCTGCATTTACTATTATTGCCAGCGTCCTCAGGTAACGCTGCATTTACTATTATTGCCAGCGTCCTCAGGTAACGCTGCATTTACTATTATTGCCAGCGTCCTCAGGTAACGCTGCATTTACTATTGTCAGCATCCTCGGGTAAAGCTGCATTTACTATTATTGCCAGCGTCCTCAGGTAACGCTGCATTTACTATTATTGCCAGCGTCCTCAGGTAACGCTGCATTTACTATTATTGCCAGCATCCTCGGGTAACGCTGCATTTACTCTTATTGCCAGCATCCTCGGGTAACGCTGCATTTACTATTATTGCCAGCGTCCTCGGGTAACGCTGCATTTACTATTATTGCCAGCGTCCTCGGGTAACGCTGCATTTACTATTATTGCCAGCGTCCTCGGGTAACGCTGCATTTACTATTATTGCCAGCGTCCTCTGGTAGCGCTGCATTTACTATTATTGCCAGCATCCTCGGGTAACGCTGCATTTACTATTATTGTCAGCCTCCTCAGGTAACGCTGCATTTACTATTATTGTCAGCGTCCACAGACAGTGCTGCATTTACTATTATTGCCAGAGTCCTTGGGTAACGCTGCATTTACTATTATTGTCAGCGTCCTCGGGCAGCTCCGCATTTACTATTATTGTCAGCCTCCTCAGGTAACGCTGCATTTACTATTATTGTCAGCGTCCACAGACAGTGCTGCATTTACTATTATTGCCAGAGTCCTTGGGTAATTCTGCATTTACTATTATTGTCAGCGTCCACAGAAAGTGCTGCATTTACTATTATTGCCAGCGTCCTAGGGTAACGCTGCATTTACTATTATTGTCAGCGTCCCTTGACACTTTATTGCTACCTTCCCTCTAGTTTTGCTGACATCCTCAGACCTATACATCACTCTAACAGTGAGCCCCCCCAAAGCTCAGGACAACCCTATGAATCACTGATTGATTAGTATCATGTTCCCAGGAGTCATTCTAAGGGACGTTTGCACCATCAGTGGTAACTACATTTTCCTTATGGATTATATAAAATAATCCTTTTTGATCAGGATTTGTGCACAGACATCCTGCGGTGTTTGCCCCCATAAGGGACCAGGCTCCTAAGGCCGACTGTACACAGAAGATGAATGCGCTGACATGACTCCCTTTGATCATAGATTGCTGACGGCAGACTACAGTGATCCTTCATGATGGATCATTGTCGGCTGAAGTGATGTGTATGATTTGATTGGCCGAGCGATTACAATTTTGTACAAGTCAGACTAAAGTTTTTCTAAAAAAAAGTCTTGGATCTGACGTGTAGATGTTGTTCAGGTCGCCAATACAAGACACCCGATGTACGATTCATCAGTCTGACAGTTCTGAATCTTTACAGGGGTTTTCTGGGACTTCGCACCCACCATCACGAACACGCTCACAGGGATCTGGTGTCTCCACCAATAGGATGGCTGAAGATCCCAAGTAAATAGAGCTTGCAGTGCCATTTTTAGCCACTTGGTAGGAAAAGAAAGGATGGTGTTCTGAGACGTCGGTAGGGATCCAAACGAGGATTCAATGAAGGTAATAATGCAGCTTATTTCCAGCGCGTTTCAGTCATCCAACTTCTTCATGTGAAAAAAATCATAATATTGTAGTTTTTCCTGATAAAGTTGGATGACTTCAAAACGTGTTGACAATAGACCACATTGTGACCCTCAATGAATCTTGGTTTGGATCCCTACCAGCAGTGTAGAGCACCCATCCTTCCTATTCCTACCTGGCATCATATTGGTTTGTCAGCCCATGGTGCTGCAGCAGTTGGTACTTTATGCATTTTACCCTATATGTTGTGTATAACACAACTGAACCAGATGAGCTTTACCCTTTCCTCTGTTATCTCTGCTCCTTGGATAAAACCCTATTGTGCTTTCCCTAGTCACTCCTCCATCTTCCACAGCTAGACTTTACATGGAGCAGTCACACTTTGCAGCACCTTTACCCTACTGATCGGCTGGCACTGTCTGGGGTTGGAATAACAGAAATCTGATATTGATGGCCTATTGTTAAGATAAATATTGAAGTTCTGGAAAATCTCCTTAATAAGGCCACGTTCACACGTTCAGTATTTGGTCAGTATTTTACCTCAGTATTTGTAAGCCAAAACCAAGAGTGGGTGATAAATGCAGAAGTGGTTCATATGTTTCTATTATACTTTTCCTCTTTGTTCCACTCCTGCTTTATGGCTTACAAATACTGAGGTAAAATACTGACCAAATACTGCTAGTGTGACGGTAGCCTTGTACTTTTCCTCAGATTGTTCCACTCCTGGTTTTGGCTTACAAATACTGAGGTAAAAAACTCACCAAATACTGAACGTGTGAACATGACCTGAGTGTACAGCCAGCATTACAGTGAAGAAAGGGGGCATATTGCTGGTTGGCTCTGAAGCAAATTGCTACCTGCATGGCCAGATGTAATGGATTGTTGGTGGAATATTCCCTAATGGGCAATTCTTCTAATATCCAAAATATTAAACAGTAAAGTGCTAAGGCTACGTTCACATTAGCGTTGTGCGGTGCTGCGTCAGGCATTTTCTTCTGCGCCAAAAATCATGCAAAAATGAACGCATGCGTCACAAAAAGCTGCGTTTTGCATGCGTTGTATCACCGACGCAGCACCGCACAACGCAAATGTGAACTTAGCCTTAGAATGTCACTTGTCACCGAGGATGCGGATTACTGAGATGAGCGCTAGTTTAAGGTCCCTCTGTCCAATGTGAAGCTGACCATATACATAAGTCTGAACAACGCATGAAATCCTTCTCCTCATGTGAGGTTTGTGTCGCACCGCTACTAATCATGGTAAATGTGGCCATTTTGCGGCCTGTAAGTTACCTCTTCCGTGGCACAACAGCAGAAATCCCAACTTGAAGGATTTCAGCACGAGCAATTTACATTGTCATTAACTGCGGTTTGGGCAGCACCCTGCTAGATCGGGATGTGCCCAATTACTGACTGCAGCGCTGGCTTTCCTTTTGCAGGATTCAGTAAAATTCCTTTATTATGACATCTGACAATTCAGATTATCTGATCATTTAATCTGTTTCCAGCACCAATCTGCAGCGTAATGTAGAATTTCACAAGAATGTAGCGGAGTGAGGTTATGTGCACATGATCCGTAAACGCTGCGGGTTGGATGTGCCGTACTTGTGCGGCGTCCAACCCACAGGGTCCAGATGTTACAGCATATTGGATGGGATTTCAAGAAACCCCGTGAACACTGTGTCCAGAGACGCCCCTGGCTCACCCGCGGAGACGGACATGCGGCGCGTCTCTCCAGACCGCAGCATGTCTATTTAGCTTGCGGAGACATTACTCTCCAAGATAAATCTTACCCGTACAATGTATTGGTGAATCCGCACGGTGATCACATGCGGATTCCTCTGTGTTCAATAGACGGCAGCGCTTTAGATGCAGCGGACATGTGCTGTGCTGTGCACCTACCCTAAAAGAGCTGGAAAAGCTGCAACATTTTCATCCTGATTTTCACAGTGGCAGAAAAGTTGAGATTAACTAGTAGCGGGGAAAAAAGTCATGTAAATGTGGTACCGGGTTTTTAAACCTCATTTTGTTTGTTCTGCAGATTTTCAACTCAGCTTTGCAATATATAGGGTAAAAGCAGCTAATGTTTTGAGACCCCCCTACCTCTGTCTCGCATATCTCTATAGAAAAAAAAGTGACCTGTAAATGTGATTTAAACCCTTAACACTTTATTTTTTTTTTTTGGCTTTTATAACCTTTCATATATGTTAATATGATGGTCTTATTGTCCAGAATATTTGGTAGTCTGGCGCATATAATGTAGCGTCATCATTTGTAAGGAATGTTACGCGATGTATGTGGTTTTTCCAAGGGTTAATTAATGTTAGCCCCCCGCTTGAGCTACACGAAAATACAGCGGGGGTCTCATGTCCACATAGACCCTGTTTATGGTTCTTTTTATTTTGGTTTTTTTTATGAGCCATGTTTAATTTTCTGTAAGTCAGAATCTATTAATAGATTTGTGACAAACTGGTTTTTGACCGTTTTTTTGCGCGCCGTTTTTGCCGCAATTTAATTGGCCGTTAGTTTTGGCTGTTTTTTTTTTTTTTCCGAATTATATAAACCACCTGGTTGGTTTAAGGTACCCCAGTTGCTGGCGCAAGAAGAAAGAAGCGCCCGCCCTCCTTCCCTTTAATTAATTGTTCCTTTTGTTGTGTGGTTTTAATTGTGGGGAAAAATCACTCATTTATGGGTGGATTTGGACGTTTGGAATTTTTGAAACATGTTATATGGAAGTTTATTTATTGGATATATTTTCAGGTATTTATGTAACCCAGAATAAAACCTCCCGGCCATTTTATTCCACTCTTAAATCTGCCTTTTGTGTATTTATTTGGGTATGGGTTTTATGGGGACATGAGCCCTTATGACTCCCACGCTACCCTTTGGACTAGGTGCTCATAAAGGTTTTCGTTTTGACTTAAAAACTGTAAAAAAAAAAAAGCAAACATTTTCATCAATCGCTCCTGTTTTTGGAAGCTTTTTTCCGTAACTAAAGCGTTAACTGGAGTGGTTTTGGGGAGTTGTGTGGTCTTTGTTAGGTCGGGATCACACATGCGAGAAGCACGGTCGAGTCACGCATGTTAATACCTGGCGTTGCCGCCGTCGCAGCTCCATGTATTGCTATGCGGCCGCAAGCTCCGCACCGGGCTCGGCCGTGTTTTTCGCATGTGTGACCCCGGCCTTACATAGTTTTTCCTTTCCTATGTGAAAATAAGTGACTTTGTAATATATCTTGGAGAAATCGGTTTCTTTCTCCTCCAGGACTGACTTCTCATTCTCCATTCCCAGATAAAATCTATATTAATTGGAGACAAATCATTACATTACTGAGATAGGAGATGGCAGTGGCTTCTGATATTACATGTAAAGTCGAGTGGGAGGAGCTCTGCCTCTAGCTCCTCCTTTTTACGGCCCCTCCCCCTCCTCATAGAATCTCACCAGTACCAACTATCATTTTCTAGAATGGGTAAAATCTGTATTCAGTAAAAATAAATAGAAATATATATAAAAAATACATTTTATAAATATATTCCTTTTTTTTTTTTTTACAAGAATTGGTGAAGGAAGCAGATTTCTCTGATAAGATATATTACAAAGCTTCTTATTTTCATGGGTATTTTTAAGGCCCTCATTATGCAGTGGATTAAAGGTGATAAAAAGGAACAATTTCAACTATAATATTAGTCAAGTAAAATCTTAAGAACAGATGGTCGATCATTATTTTTTTTATTTTTTTAAGTCTGTAAGATGTTTCATTCCCAGAAAAAAGGGTCTGGGAAAAGATTGGTCGTCCCTCAATAATATTCATTGGAGGGGAGAATGCAAAAATAAGTAAATAAATTGGGCAAGAAACAATCTTTCTGGGGGCAATGTCACTGAACTTGTTGAATGACTAAAATATGTATGGCAGCGACTTGCTATAATCTAATGCACGGTGGTCTTTCCTTCTATAAGACATCCAGGGAGGGTTCACCTAAGGTTTGTTGGGTTGGGGATTGGTGCAAAATCCTAGTGCGTTAAGTTGTCATAGCGACTAGTTTTCCACTTCCATTTTGGAAGGTTCTGTTGAAAATGGAGTCCGGTTGCTATGGGGAGCATCACGGGTGCAATGCATCCCATGTGATAAAGGACTTCCTTTATGCAGAATTGGGCTGGGTTCGTGGTCTTGGAGTACAGACTGCCAGGTGCTGACCGGCCGCGGGTCTCATGACTTCTATATGGCTGTATGGATGTTGAGGTTTTTTTTTGGACCAGGAGACTCGCGGGCAGTCGGTCAGTGAGCGCTTCTGTGTATGGAAGAGTTGGATGAGATGCTTGCCAGCTGACTGCCACCATCGAAAGGTGCATGAGAGGGCTTTAGAGTTGCTCTTTATCCCTTTATGACCAGATTTTGCATATGGTTTAGTCGGCCATTCTGTGGCCTACAAAATTAAAATGAATGAAAGCCCACAGTATCGTATAATTAGGCTGTAACCTGTCCATATGGACGAACATGGCCGTGATTTACATGCCTGTGGTACTGTTTCCAGTAATGTAGTGGCCATGTATATGGGCTGAAAAACTCGCTGATTTAACAAGAGAATGGATGAGGTAAAAAGCACAAGTCACTGCTGCTGGAGCCTTCAAAATGGCCTCCGTCAGTAGGTCACACAGAGGTGCGTCACAGATACGTCGTCTCCTTTCGGGCCTGCTTTCTTTGGTCCGCAAAGGGTTTACCCTATTCACACTTGAACAGCTGCGACCCCCAGAAGCTTTGCTCCAGGTGAGCTCTGCCGCCATCTCCTCACATATAACCTTACACTGGAAGATGCTCGATGATTTATTTTAGTGCCTCTGTGCAAGAGGACACAAATGTGCCCCCCTCGGTGTGATGCCCCGTGCAAATGTCACCGCTGCCAACAATGCTGCAGCTATGTCCGTTTCCAAAGTATCCCTCTGGCATCTCCGTGATAAACGGAGGTCCCCGTCTTTAAAAATAACGTAAAAATGGACCCCCACCTCTCCAGTTTGGGGGGCACCCAATCACCAGAGTACATTGCTGCTGCTTTAAGAGCTTGGGAAGGGGGGAGCTGTCTTCCTTTTATAACTGTTCCCGGCAGCTCTTGTGATGTGCCGCCTCCCCACAATTGAAATGGAAATAAGACCCTGGTAATGCCGCTGACTGAGAGGAAGGGAAATTTCCACTCCCGCTGCTGCTGTCTTGTGATTTCAGAACCCAATCAGCACTTTTTTTCTTGCCTTTTCTCTTCCTCCCTCTTTTTTTATTCATTCCGTGCGTAGGTCGAATGAATAGGTGAGTGTCACAGTAACCGTTACAGAACCCACATGAATTCGCCGGCTCTTTTCTTAGCTGTTCTTCAGCTTTTCTGGGTTAACCTTCTATCTGCCAAGAGCTTGGTGTGATGCTGCCGAGTCCTGTGTCGGCTCTTCTGTCTTTATTACCGCTCAGATTTTATCTTAGGCCTCTTTCACACTTCAGTCTTTTGGCGTCAGTTTGAATCCGCCGTTTTCGTCAAATAGTGGATCCGCCATTTTTTTTTTTTTTTTTTGCGGATCCGCTATTTTCCCATAGACTTGCATTAGCGACGGATAGTGGCGGATGGTCTTCCGTTCCATCCGCCATCTGACGGATCCGTCGAAATTCGGCGGACATAGTCTAGACATTGACGGACACTGCAACATTTTTTGTCTGTTTTTGTCCGCCATTTCCTAGAATGGTCGCCTATTGGTGACGGATCCGTCGCGACCGTCATTTGGCGGATCCTTCACCCCAATCCGCTTTTTCAATTGAGCATGCTCCAAAAAGTAGATGCTTTTCCCAGATACACGGATGCGTAAAAAAAACGGATCCGTTTTCTCAACAATTTTGACGGATCCGTCAATCCGTCACAATGTCGGAGAAGACTGACACCAAACAACTGAAGTGTGAAAGAAGCCTTACACTACTGTTGTTTTACAATAACGACCCCTGATGAAATAGTGCCGCCATATTCTGCAGCACTTCACAAATCCGATCAACATCACTACGACAATGATGGGGAAATGGAACGGATTCTGCCTGTAAGAGCTTATAATCAAAGTTTTTTTTTGTATTTTTTTTAAAGATCTCTACATTTTCGTTGAAGGTTTATCCAGCTGCGCACACTTCCGCAGAAGGGAAGCGAGCAGTGTCGGTGACATCAACACAGGCAGCACGGTGGCTCAGTGGATAGCACTGCAGCGTCGGGGTCCTGGCTTCAAATCCCACCAAGGACAACATCTGCAAGGAGTTTGTATGTTCTCCCCATGTTTGCGTAGATTTCCGCTGGGTAAATTCCTCCCTCAATCCAAAGACATAGTGATAGGGAATATAGGTTGTGAGCCCCGATGGGGACAGTGATGATGATGTCTGTAATTAATGGCGCTATATAAGTGATAAAAATAAATCTTGTACTGAGTCATTTGCACTAGTGGGACCTGTTATATTTTATTAGAAATTCTGACTTGACAAGGCAACGATCTGTAGACATGAATTTGCAGTCACCCTTACCTGGAAGTGAGAAGACCTAGATTGCCCATTTTGCTTCAGATTCATTATGGTGCGTGTAACGGGGCAGCCATGCTCCAGTACTGGGCCAGACTTGAACTGCGGCGGCAGCATAGTGTGTATTCGAGATCATAGTGGCTAAACTGCTTCCGGATTACAGCTGCAATTGCCGAGAATCCTCTCAAAATCAAAGATGGTGCACTCCTTTACATGCACTTGCAGCCAATTGGTGCTGTGAACTCCTCCATGCTGCAAACCCAGCCGAAAGTCCGGCATACAGCTAGATGCTGGTTGTACCGCAGTGATGGCTGCAAGATTACATAAAGGCCACATATTCCTTTGGAGCATCTGTAGGTAACAGAGCTGACCTTGCCGGACGAAGAAGGACAGCGTAGTGTCACTGTTATCTGTGACTTACGCTGGACACCTGGTGACCCGTAAAAGTAAATCGATGCAAAACTTCCTTTATCCTACTTTACTTAGACCATAACTTCTGATAATCTGACATTAGTCAGTCTGGTAATCCTGATTATTTAGTAATCCAACACTTTGATGTCCTGTCAGCACCAGATTAGAGGAAGTATATTGACTCGTACACAATCGGACACTGGTTGCTAAACTTCTGTTTCCCCTATATTTTACAACCTTCTGCAGTCCGGCCAACTTGTGTCCTCTGTGGTGTCCTGATCGTTGGGCAAAGAGCAATCCCCCGCAGTATAGTCTTCTGATCAGGATTTCCCCCCCCCCCCATTATTGCAGTGCCGCAGTACAGATTTCAGCGCCTCCACGACCCCTCATTAATGCACTGCAGTCGTTGCCGGAGTGCAGGTATAGATCCGTGTGCTGCACTGCGCTGTTCCGTGGACGGGTCTTGGCTCTGGTACCTCTCCCAACTTGCATCCCCCTTTCCTCCCTCCCCTAGCAGAAAATGGCCTCTATTCATGCAGTATTAATTAGGTGAAGTGGAATTAGAAGATTTGCTAGTTCTCAGGGGGCTGCGACATTACCCTGCAGAGCAATTCTCATATCTGGCCAATGAAAGGGTTACTTGCTGCCTGCATAATTCCCAATGTGGTTTTATATTTTACTCTACGTTGCAGTTAAGTTGATCTCCATCTTTGCCGGTCGTCGGCTTGTAGTACATTTTGTGTTGGTTTTTTTTATGATTTCTATTCCCCATGTAAAGACCCCAGTTCCCAAAAGCAAATTGTGTTTTAGTTTTTAATTATTTTACTGGTCCAGTTGGGTGTCAAAAAAGAGGGAAAAGTGGGCGTCATAGTACATAGAGCCCATGTAATTCTGAGCCCCCTGAAGAAGTGCCTGAGAACTAGAAATGCTGTGTCCTCCGTGTATAAGAACTAGTCGTCCTCATTATAGACTAGATGGTGGCCCTGATTCGTATCAGGTATTCTAGAATATGTAGGTAGTATATAGCACAGGCTACGTACTGTATTGCACAGTGACGTAGTATATAACACAAACCGACGTAATATATAACAGAGATACGTAGTATGTAACACAGCATACGTAGTATATAACAGCCACGTAGTATATAACAGCCACGTAGTGTATTGCACAGGCATGTAGTATATTGGTCAGCCACGTAGTATATACAGTAGCAGAGCCACGTAGTATATAACATAGCCGCGTCGTATATCGTAGTATATTGCACTGCCACGTAGTATATAACAGAGCCATTTAGTATATTGCAGTCGACGTAGTATATAACAGAACCGACACAGCCACATAGTATATTGCACAGCTACGTAGTATATAGCACATAGTATATTGAACAGTCACATTGTATATTGCACAGTCACGTTGCATATTGCCCAGCGACGTAGTATATAATAGAGCCCATGCAGTATGTAACACAGCCCACGTAGTATATAGCAATGTGGGCACTATATGCGTGGTTAAAGAAGACTTAAAATAAACATATACTCACCTTCCGAGGGCCCCTTGAAGTCCTGGCGTCTGTACGGTGCACGCGGCAGCTTCCGGTACCAGGGTTGGTATGAGCGCAGGTCCTGTGATAACGTCGTGGTCACATGACCGTGACGTCATGGCAGGTCCTTCTCGCATAGCATCCTTGGCACCGGAACCTGCCGCTTGCACCGCCGAGTACAGCGCGCCACGTCAGAGGGTGAGAATAACCTTTTTTTTTTATTATTATTATTATTATTTTTAACATTAGATCGTTTTACTATTGATGCTGCATACGCAGCATCCACAGTAAAAAGTTGGTCTCACAGGGTTAATAGCAGCGTTAACGGACTGCATTACACCGCTGTCCGTTAACTCTGGCATTAACCCTGTGTGAGCGCTCAGCGCTGACTGCAGGGCAGTAAAGCAGCGGCCATTTTGCTGCCAGACTATGGCCGTCGCTGACTGGTCGTGGGTGTTTTGCCACGACCAATCAGCGACTTGGATTTCCATGACAGACAGAGGCTGCGACCAATGAATATCCGTGACAGACAGAAAGACAGACAGACGGAAGTGACCCTTAGACAATTATATAGTAGACTAGATTGTGGCCCGATTCTAACGCATCGGGTATTCTAGAATATGCATGTCCCCGTAGTATATGGACAATGATGATTCCAGAATTCGCGGCAGACTGTGCCTGTCGCTGATTGGTCGAGGCAACCTTTATGACATCATCGTTGCCATGGCAACCATTATGACATCTACGTCGATACTGTGCCCGTCGCTGAATCAGAAACGTGAGATGTCTACGTCCTTTATGACATCATCGTCGCTGTGACCGTTGCTGATTGGTCGAGGCCTGGCGGCCTCGACCAATCAGACGCGGGATTTCTACGTCCTTTATGACATCATCGTCGCTGTGCCCGTTGCTGATTGGTCGAGGCCGCCAGAGACGCGGGATTTCCAGGACAGACAGACAGACAGACGGAAAAACCCTTAGACAATTATATATATAGATTACAGAGAAATAGCCTGCGCTTCTTTAAATTCTACAACTATTTTATCAGCTTATTCTGACGGAAGCAATTTTCCCTAATGAATCAATAGAGGGAGATAAACGAGAGGTATCTGACCCTCGACTGGAGACGGGTAGGAGGAAAATGGCAGTTTTTCCTCATACACACTTGGTTACCAGGTTACGTCGTAGTTCTCTAAAAAGCCCCAAATGTGTATGGCCAGCGTCGGAGCTCAGAGACCTAGTATTTGTGGGCATGATCCACCATGTCTGTGGAGAAAGTAAAAGGATTTCCTCATGACAACCCCGTACATGTTCTATTTGGGAATATGGACATTATACAGGTGGTCCTCCGTTTGGGAGCCCCCACTCTAAAAGTTAGCACAGGGAGCTGCTCTTATGGATAGGCTGTCTACGGTATGTAGTGACTGGAGCTGACCTTCTGTTTCATGGGTGGTCATTTATTTGGAGCTGTTGCCATGTAATACTTTATTTATCTCGCAGCTGTTTGTGGCCCCATTTGTAAAGAGGTGTTCAGGCGACTACAATATTGATAACCATACCCTTGGATAGGTCTTCAGCATCAGATTTGTTGGGGTCTAGCATTCATCACCCCCGTACCATTCACGAGTTATACTCCTGTAGATCAGAAATGGGTGACCTATCCAAAGCATAATCAATTTTATGTTCTCAGAAACCCCCCAAAAGTGAACAGCTTGGTCTCCCACCACAACTTGCCACATGCTGCTCCTCCACTCTTCTACCTCGCTCCACCGATCGGTGTGGACATTGGCCAACAATTTTCTGTTTCTGGCGCAGCCTACAAATAATGTCAGAATTGTCAAAAATATTGCTTGCTTCCCTTGCCGTTGATAAACGGGCACTTTGCGTGCCTACAGTTTTTTACAAGTGGGCCTCCATGTGGCAGCACAGCTGACTAAGGGTATGTTCACACGTTCAGGATTTCCATCCTTTTTTTTTCCTGACTGTTTTTTAAAAAACTGCAGCTCTTGGCAGAAAACGCAGGTCCTTTTTTTGGTCCTTTTTTGGTCCGTTTTTGATGCGTTTTTTGATGCGTTTTTTTGATGCAGTTTTCTAGCCAGAGTCTGTGTGTTTTCTAGGAATTTTTTTAGGGTTAAAATGGCTGAAAATACCCTAACCCTACCCCTAACCCTAACCCTACCCCTAACCCTACCCCTAACCCTACCCCTAACCCTACCCCTAACCCTACCCCTAACCCTAACCCTAACCCTACCCCTAACCCTACCCCTAACCCTAACCCTACCCCTAACCCTAACCCTACCCCTAACCCTACCCCTACCCCTATTCTAACCTTAGTGAAAAAAAAAAAAAAAAATTCTTTATTTTTTTTATTGTCCCTACCTATGGGGGTGACAAAGGGGGGGGGGTGTCATTTACTATTTTTTTATTTTGATCACTGAGATAGGTTATATCTCAGTGATCAAAATGCACTTTGGAACGAATCTGCCGGCCGGCAGATTCGGCGGGCGCACTGCGCATGCGCCCGCCATTTTGCAAGATGGCGGCGCCCAGGGAGAAGACGGCCGGACGGACACCGGGACGCCGGGTGAGTATAAGGGGGGGAGATTAGGGCACGGGGGGGGCATCGGAGCACTGGGGGGGGGCATCGGAGCACTGGGGGGGGGCATCGGAGCACGGGGGGGCGGGATCGGAACACGGGGGGGGCAGCCACACTCCGCCCACGCACTTCCGCCCGCTCCCCGCACTTCCTGCTGCAGCGGTTCTGCACATCAAATCGCAGTAAAACCCGCAGATATATTTTTGATCTGCGGGTTTTACTGCGGTTTGGACCTCACAATGGAGGTCTATGGGTGCAGAACCGCTGCGGCTCCGGAAAAAGAATTGACATGCTCCTTCTTTTTTCCGGGAGCTATTCAGCGCGTCTTTTTTTTAACAATTTCCGGACCATGTGCACAGTGTGTCCTATTTTCCATAGGGTACAGTGTACTGTACCCTGCATGGAAAACAGCTGCGGAACCGCAGCGGCAAAACCGCCGCGGTTCCGCGGTAAAAAAACGCACTGTGTGAACATGGCCTAAGCGTACCACGGACAAGCGTTTGTGGAGCTAGTCTTTATGCCGTCCGTGTCGTGTTTACCTTGTTTAGTGCAGGAACGACGGCGGCCAGAGTACACTTTATTCACCGTGCCGTCCTAGTCATTTGTCCTGACAGCTATTGTTCTGGGGATTACATTTGCTTCCTGTATTAGACCGCATTAAAATAGTCAAAGGTAAGAAAGAAAAAAAATGGACCTTTTTTCCACAGTGAACCAAATTTTAGCAGTTGTCAAGAATGTTGCGCCGTCACCTACCATCGTCACTCCTCGTCTTGACAGTGTTAATGCACGTGGGAAAGAAAATACCAGAAACAAAATATTCTATACCCTGCATTCTGTTGCCAAAAAGCAAAACATTTTGGCTAATATTTAAAAAAATAAAATAAATAAATTATACGGAACTCTCCCAAGATCCAGTCCTGAGTTTCTGCTGTTGCTCTCAGGGGCAGTAGACGGCAGAAGCAACCACCGGAGACTGTGCTGGACCCAGGAAGGGTAAGTAATGGGGATTTTTCCCCCTTTTTCTGGGATTAGTCGGATACCCGATAAGGGTCTAGATTTTTTGTCCTTGATGTGCAGTATTAGCTGCCATACTGCTGTGTTCATGCATTACCCAAGTTTTATTTAAAAAAAACAAAAACAAACAAAAAAAAAGCTTGCTCCTGAGACTTGTTGGTTAGTGCTGGAATAACTTGCATAAATCGTTAGACGGTAAAACTGGTACCCATCAGTGCTACAATCTGTCCATGATCACTGCCTGCATTCAGGCTTAGAGCACTTATCAATATACTCGATCATGTCCCAAGCAAGTGTTTAAAGTGAGCCTGACACTAGGATCTACCTAGTAAGCTGTCTACATGGGCACACAGGTTATAGGAAGATTAATAAACTGATAGCTTGATATCTGCGATGCAATGTCTTATTCCAGAGATATCCACCTTTTTCTTATATGTAAATGAGCTGTTCCAGGCTATGGGCCGGACATAGATCTGCAGGAGAATCTGCCTCCAGAGATTGTTATTAGTGATAAGCGATTGTGCTAGGATAAGGTGTTATCCGAACATGCTCGGGTGCTAACCCAGTGTCTTTGGCGTGCTCAAAAAATGTGTTTGAGTCTCCACAGCTGTTGAACATGCAACTGCCGGGGACTTGAACATATTTTTCAAGCACGCCAAAGATGCTCTGTTTTACCTGAGCATGCTCAGATAACACCTCATCTGAGCACATTCGCTCAGTCATCACTAATAATTATAAATGAAAGGGGGAGTTACCAGTGTGATGTGTAATGGCTGCTCTCTGCTCTCCTGATCTCGCTTCAGAGCTGTGTGTGATTATACCGGACACATCTCCGGGTTCTTCTCGGCTTCAGTGCCATCTCACAGGCAGACATGGTTGCAATATTGTTACAATACAGCAGAGCTGTAAGATCTGACACGTAACGTATTTAAGATATTTTTTATTTCTATAGCACCAACATATTCCGCAGCACTTTACATTTTAGAGGGGAATTGTACAGACAATAGACATTACAGAATAGCACAACTGAACACGTACCAAAAAGAGTGAGGGCCCTGCTTACAATCTGAGGAAATGGGGGGAGACACAAAAGGTAAATGATTGTCGTATATAGTCCAGCCATGAAAATAAACTAGATGGTGGCCCGATTCTAACGCATCGGGTATTCTAGAATATGTATGTCCACGTAGTATATTGCCCAGCCACGTAGTATGTTGCCCAGCCACGTAGTATACATAGTATATTGCCCAGTGACATAGTATATTGCCCAGCCACATAGTTCACATAGTATATTGCCCAGTGACATAGTATATTGTCCAGCTACGTAGTTCACATAGTATATTGCCCAGTGACATAGTATATTGCCCAGCCACGTAGTATACATAGTATATTGCCCAGCCACGTAGTTCACATAGTATATTGCCCAGTGACATAGTATATTGCCCAGCCACGTAGTTCACATAGTATATTGCCCAGTGACATAGTATATTGCCCAGCTACGTAGTTCACATAGTATATTGCCCAGTGACATAGTATATTGCCCAGCCACGTAGTATACATAGTATATTGCCCAGTGACATAGTATATTGCCCAGCCACGTAGTTCACATAGTATATTGCCCAGTGACATAGTATATTGCCCAGCTACGTAGTTCACATAGTATATTGCCCAGTGACATAGTATATTGCCCAGCCACATAGTATATTGGCCAGCCACATAGTATATTGCCCAGCCACGTAGTATACAGCACAGAGCCACGTAGTATACTGCCCACTCACGTAGTATACAGCACAGAGCCACATAGTATACAGCACAGAGCCACGTAGTATATTGCCCAGCGACGTAGTATATTGGCCAGTCACGTAGTATGCACCATATCCCTGTTAAAAAAAAAAAAGAAAAAAATTAAAATAAAAAATAGTTACATACTCACCTCCTGGAGCCTCCGGATCGAAGCGGCCGGTTCCCGATGCTTGTCATGCGCTCCAGTCTGAAGATTGCATTGCGGTCTCGCGAGACCGCTACGTCATCATCTCGCGAGACCGCAATGCATGCAGCGGTCACCGGGATGTCGCGCGGAGCGGGAAAGGCCGGTTTCTGATCTGGGGGGCCACCGGAGGGTGAGTATGTAACTATTTTTTAAATTATTTTTAACATTAGATATTTTTACTATTCATGCTGCATAGGCAGCATGAGTAAAAAGTTGGTCACACAGGGTTAATAGCGGCGATAACCGCGCGCGTTACACCGCGGTCAACGCTGCCATTAACCCTGTGTGAGCGCTGACCGGAGGGGAGTATGCGGACACCGGGCACTGACTGTGGGGAGGAAGGAGCGGCCATTTTCTTCCGGATTGTGGTCGTTGCTGATTGGTCGCGGCAGCCATGACAGGCAGCTGCCGAGACCAATCAGCGAATGAATAACTGTGACAGAAAGACAGAAGGACAGACGGAAGTGACCCTTAGACAATTATATAGTAGATGAGGTATTCACAGAACGCTGCATGAACCGGTCACCAGCAATTATGTGTACAAGTAAATACACAGAGCTCTAGTAAAGAAATTGTCCACTACTTGGACAACTTCTCATACCCTACGCTTGGGTCCCAATAAAATAAAGCTTATACTCACCTTTCGTGTTGGCGCCGTTTCTATGGTGTTAGCACTCGCTCTCCCAGGGGGCTCTCATGCTGCTGTTGTGACATGTGACACCGGAAATGCTGTGGGCCCTGGGTGCTATGCTCCAGGCCGTGGGTGCCACAGCGGTGCAGCGCTGCAGGCTCTGGGTTGGCAGTGAGGCAGAGTGCAGTGGTTTCCCGGCTGCCTTCTTCATGAAGCCTCGTTCAGCCTCCGATGGCAATCTTCATGAAGCCGCAGGCTTCAGGGAAATGGCCGCCTACAGCACCGCTTGCACAGACTGGGATCTTGGCTGGACTGAGATCCCAGTCTGCGCATGCCCTGCCTACTACAGCCCATGACTTCAGGAAAATGGCCGCCGGGAAAGCAGTGCACTCTACCTCACCGCTGACACCGGGCCCACAGCATCGGCTTCCTGAGGAAGGGACCCTGCCTCCTGTGATCCCGCTCCACCGCCGCAACACCGGTAAGCTATGTTCGTACAATAAGCTGCACCCACCATTAACCCCCCAAATGGGTGGGGGATGCATCTTATCTCCTTAAACTACCATATTTTTCAGGCTGAGGCTGTGTGCACATGTTGAGGTTTTTTACTCCCTAATCCGATGTAATCCATTTAATAACGAGTTGACCACGACGATCTCCTGTGTAGAGCTGTCACATCGGCAGATGTGAGCGCTCTCCAGGGGCTCTGGTGATGGTGACAGCAGGTAATCCTCCACAATGTATCCCTCCGCCGAGTTCAGCAGAATTCATACTGTCACTTGCAGCACCGCTGCGTGGGAAAATTCTCATGCAGTAGTGCCGTAAAGTGAGCACATGAACTCATTGAACCCTCAGTGATAACACTACATTGTCTCCTGTCAGTGTGTCACTGGAGGCCTATAGAGCAGTCACATCTCCTGATGTGACAGCTCTATAGGGGAGATCGTCGTGGAACACTCGTTATTAAATGGACTGCGTCAGACCAGGGAGTATTTGTTGGTTTATTATTTTTTCTTTTTTACAGGAGATCGAGGGCGTCGAAGGAATTAGGCGTAGCAATAAAGATGGCAAAACTTTGTTGTTTTATTTCATTAAAATACTTTTATTCTGGCTGTGTCTTTATTTAACCCTTTAACATCTATAGGATTAGTAATGGATAGGTGTCTTATTGAAACCTCTCCATTACTAAGCCGGCTTGATGTCACCTTACAATACAAAGGTGACATTAACCCCCTATTACCCCATATGCCACCGCTACAGGGCAGTCGGAAGAGAGGCTAAGTGCCGGAATTGGTGCATCTTACAGATGCGCCATTTCTGGGGCGGTTGTGTGCTGGTGTTTGTAGCCAGGGAGGCCAATATCCATGGTCCAAGCATTCAAGGCAGATTGGAGAGGGGAGAGTTTGGTAAGATGGAGGCCGATTAGTAGAGAATTACAATAGTCCAGACGAAAATGAATAAGAGAAACAGTGAGAGTTTTTGCAGAGTCGAAAGTAAGACCGGGTCGAATTCTAGAAATGTTTTTGAGGTGCAGATAACAAGAGCGAGCCAATGATCGGATGTGGGGGGTGAAGGAAAGCTCAGAATCAAGGATGACCCCCAAGGCAGCGGCATGTTGCTAGGGAGTAATGGTGGAACCACACATGGAAATGGCAATATCAGGCATAGGTACATTAGTAGAGGGAGAGAACACAAGGAGTTCAGTTTTTGACAGGTTCAGTTTCAGATAGAGGGAGGACATGTTAGGGACAGCGGTAAGACAATCACTGGTGTTTTCTAAAAAGGCAGGCGTGATATCAGGAGAAGTGTATAATTGGGTGTCATCAGCATAGAGATGGTACTGGAAACCAAATCTACTGATTGTTTGTCCAATAGGGGCACTAAACAAAGAGAAGAGGAGGGGGCCTAGGACTGATCCTTGAGGAACCCCAAAAGTAAGGGGAGGATGAGAGGAACCAGCAAAAGATACAGTGAAGGAGCGGTCAGAGAGATAGGAGGAGAACCAGGAGAGAACGGTGCCCTTAATCCGATAGGCCGATGCCCTATCTATCTATAGATCTATCTATCTATAGATCTATCTGTGTAAACAGTATTCTTCAATGGAGTATTAAAATAAAGAGGTTGGACAAGAAATGACACCACAATTCTTTTTTTTTTTTGTTGTTGTTAAATAATAGATCTTTATTTAGCCTACAAATCCGCAAGGAAAAAACGCATCAAAAACACTTCAAAAACGTGCAGCTTTTTACCTTCGTTTTCTGCCAAGAGATGCAGAATGTGCGTAGAAAATTCCACAGGCATATCTGCAACGTGTGCACATACTAATGGTAAAACCACACACTGAAATGACAATATCGGGCATAAGTAGGTTAGTGGAATGAGGAAACATGGCCTTCAGTTTTTGACAGATTCAGTTCTAGGTAGAGGGAGGACATAATGTTGGAGACAATGGAAGACAAAGTTCAGTTCTACTGTTAGGTGCCATTACATGTCTCACACTGGTAACTCTTCCATTTATTTAAATAATCTCTGGAGGCAGATTCTCGGGAAGATCCGTGTCCGGCCCATAGATCTTTTACATATAAGAAAAAATGTGAGGTTTTTTTTTTTTTCTTCTTTCTGGAATAATAAAATATTGAGGTATCCTTTTATTCAATGTTCCATGATCTGCATGCCCACATAGACTGCTTAGTAGGATTTATCCTACTGAGAGATTTCCTTTAAAATAAAGTGAACAATCCCTTAAAGAGAACCTGTCAGCACGATTTTGTAACCTAATGGTTCTGTAATACTGATTACATAGGTACCTTTGGGGGAGAAATCTGCTTTGCTGTTCTTCTGTAATGAGCATTTGAAGTTTTCTACTAATTGGGTCTTCTCCTCCCTGTCTGTGATTCCCCTTCCCCTCCGCCTGCCTCTGGTTTGTGAATGACAGGTCACTTCTGATATTTCAGGAGGCTGGTCATTCACAGGGCTGAGTTTTTCGCCAGTTAGTTTTTGGTGCCCAGGGGCCGGACTGTGCACTGGGTCTTCTCCTCCCTGCATGTGAATGACCGGCCTGAGGGTGGAGGAGGCCGGTCATCCACAGGCAGGCAGAAGACACACTGCACAATTATGAATCTACTTTATGGGTAGGTTCACACAGGAGATGTTTTGGCATCGGATCTCCCTTCAAATGAGTAGTAAATTCTTATGTTACTTGCAGATTTGCCACAAATTTCACCCATTCTGCATTGAAAGGGCGAAGGATTAAAAATCTGCAACCACTTGATACACTGCTGACTGTAACATCTATACCGCATATCAATTCCCACACGGAAATCTCATTCACCAGCTCTGGAGGGTTTTCAGATTCTCCCTGCCAGATATTGTAATTTGCGGCTGGTTTTACTTGTGGAAGTTTCCAGTAATTCTGTCCTTTGTGCACCTGCTTATATGGTGGCCATGTACAACACAAAAGTAGCCTGATGGTTGAACAACCATTGAATGTGCTATTGTCTGGTGAATGATCGCTGCTTCCAGGCAGTCACATCCCTGATATAGACTGTTCGTTATACAACCCGGCCTCAAAAAAAATAAAGGGAACACTTAAACAGAATAGAACTCCAAGTAAATCAAACTTCTGTGAAATCAAACTGTCCACTTAGGAAGCAACACTGTTTGACTATCAATGTCACATGCTGTTGTGCAAATGGAATAGATAACAGATGGAAATTATTGGCAATTATCAAGACACAATAAATGAGTGGTTCTGCAGGTGAGGACCACAGACCACATCTCAGTACCAATGCTTTCTGGCTGATGTTTTGGTCACTTTTGAATGTTTGTTGTGCTTTTACACTCGTGGTAGCATGAGACGGACTCTACAACCCACACAAGTGGCTCAGGTAGTACAGCTCATCCAGGATGGCACATCAATGCGAGCTGTGGCAAGAAGGTTTGCTGTGTCTGTCAGCGTAGTGTCCAGAGGCTGGAGGCGCTACCAGCAGACAGACCAGTACACCAGGGGACATGGAGGGGGCCGTAGGAGGGCAACAACCCAGCAGCAGGACTGCTACCTCAGCCTTTGTGCAAGGAGGAACAGGAGGAGCACTGCCAGAGCCCTGCACAAATGTGCATGTGTCTGAAACAGACTCCATGAGGATGGTCTGAATGCCTGACGTCCACAGATGGGGATTGTGCTCACAACCCAACACTGTGCAGGACGCTTGGCATTTGCCACAGAACACTAGGGTTGGCAAATTCGCCACTGGAGACGCAGTGGGGAGCGATCTGCTGCCTGCAACATCCTTCAGCATGACTGGTTTGGTAGTGGGTCAGTAATGGTTTTGGGTGGCATTTCTTTGGAGGGCCGCACAGCCCTCCATGTGCTCGCCAGAGGTAGCCTGACTGCCATTAGGTACCGAGATGAGATCCTTAGACCCCTTGTGAGACCATATGCTGGTGCGGTTGGCCCTGGGTTCCTCCTAATGCAGGACAATGCCAGACCTCATGTGGCTGGAGTGTGTCAGCAGTTCCTGCAAGATGAAGGCATTGAAGCTATGGATTGGCCCACCCGTTCTCCAGACCTGAATCCGATTGAACACATCTGGGACATCATGTCTCGCACCATCCACCGTCACGTTGCACCACAGACTGTCCAGGAGTTGGCGGATGCTTTAGTCCAGGTCTGGGAGGAGATCCCTCAGGAGACCATCCGCCTCCTCATCAGGAGAAAGCCCAGCCGTTGTAGGGAGGTCATACAGGCACGTGGAGGCCACACACACAACTGAACATAATTTCCTTGCCTTGAGGCATTTCCACTGAAGTTGGATCAGCCTCCAACTCCAGACCTCCGTGGGATGTTAGTTGTGATTTACGTTGATCATTTATAGGTTTTATTGTTCTCAACACATTCCACTATGCAATGAATAAAGATTTAGAACTGGAATATTTCATTCAGTGATATCTAGGATGTTTGATTTTAGTTTTCCCTTTATTTTTTTGAGCGGTGTATATTATGATAAACTAACAAGCGAGTTGTGAATATGGTTTCCGTAAAAGATCTTTATTTGTAGACAAACTCAATCATGGCTGACTTTATTTCCGATGATTATCATTCCCTCTAAAGTGATAACCAACATTTTGTTTGATTTTGTTTCATTTCATCAGCAAAGTTTAATACCCGTGGGAGATGCTGCCTAATACTGTGACTGGCTGCGGCATCGGTCATGCACCAAAGATCGCCCTGCGCTGAGTAATGCGGGTACAGGGGGTCACACTGTGATTTCTGGTCTAGAGTGACAAAGTGTCCACCTGGTCCTGATCACTTGGTGGTCACGATACAATCCTATTCACCTGCATTGTGCTGCCGTGTAGCAGCTTCACAGCGTGATGTTTGGTTACCTGACATGTCGCTTTCTAGCTCCAACCTAACGTTCCCTCCGAAGATCAGACTGTTGCTTGTCACTTCCCCATGCTTTACACTGTAGCGCTGCTTTTCATATTTGCTGCAGTCCCTCTTACTTACCTCATTGTGCTCTCATCTTCTAATAACATACTATGCACTGCATATACACTTTATTTCTTTTCTGATTTTTCTCAGCCACCTACCCACACAGAGTAGGATTATGATTCATTAATAAAGCACAATTGACTCCATGATGTGTGTACATGTATGTATGTGTATATATATATATATATATATATATATATATATATATATATATATATATATATATATATATATATATACACACACACAGTGGGGCAAAAAAGTATTTAGTCAGTCAGCAATAGTGCAAGTTCCACCACTTAAAAAGATGAGAGGCGTCTGTAATTTACATCATAGGTAGACCTCAACTATGGGAGACAAACTGTGAAAAAAAAATCCAGAAAATTACATTGTCTGTTTTTTTTATCATTTTATTTGCATATTATGGTGGAAAATAAGTATTTGGTCAGAAACAAAATTTCATCTCAATACTTTGTAATATATCCTTTGTTGGCAATGACAGAGGTCAAACGTTTTCTGTAAGTCTTCACAAGGTTGCCACACACTGTTGTTGGTATGTTGGCCCATTCCTCCATGCAGATCTCCTCTAGAGCAGTGATGTTTTGGGCCTGTCACTGGGCAACACGGACTTTCAACTCCCTCCAAAGGTTTTCTATAGGGTTGAGATCTGGAGACTGACTCCAGGACCTTGAAATGCTTCTTACGAAGCCACTCCTTCGTTGCCCTGGCGGTGTGCTTTGGATCATTGTCATGTTGAAAGACCCAGCCACGTTTCATCTTCAATGCCCTTGCTGATGGAAGGAGGTTTGCACTCAAAATCTCACGATACATGGCCCCATTCATTCTTTCATGTACCCGGATCAGTCGTCCTGGCCCCTTTGCAGAGAAACAGCCCCAAAGCATGATGTTTCCACCACCATACTTTACAGTAGGTATGGTGTTTGATGGATGCAACTCAGTATTCTTTTTCCTCCAAACACGACAAGTTGTGTTTCTACCAAACAGTTCCAGTTTGGTTTCATCAGACCATAGGACATTCTCCTAAAACTCCTCTGGATCATCCAAATGCTCTCTAGCAAACTTCAGACG
Organism: Ranitomeya imitator; assembly: GCF_032444005.1. Classification (NCBI taxonomy): domain Eukaryota; kingdom Metazoa; phylum Chordata; class Amphibia; order Anura; family Dendrobatidae; genus Ranitomeya; species Ranitomeya imitator. The sequence goes on from NC_091286.1 coordinate 580,955,153, forward strand.
GGCCCGGACATGTACTGGCTTAAGCAGTGGGACACGTCTGGCACTGCAGGATCTGAGTCCATGGTGGCGTAGTGTGTTACTTATGGTAGGCCTTGTTACATTGGTCCCAGCTCTCTGCAGTTCATTCACTAGGTCCCCCCGCGTGGTTCTGGGATTTTTGCTCCCCGTTCTTGTGATCATTCTGACCCCACGGCGTGGGATTTTGCGTGGAGCCGCAGATCGAGGGAGATTATCAGTGGTCTTGTATGTCTTCCATTTTCTAATTATTGCTCCCACTGTTGATTTCTTCACTCCAAGCTGGTTGGCTATTGCAGATTCAGTCTTCCCAGCCTGGTGCAGGGCTACAATTTTGTTTCTGGTGTCCTTTGACAGCTCTTTGGTCTTCACCATAGTGGAGTTTGGAGTCAGACTGTTTGAGGGTGTGCACAGGTGTCTTTTTATACTGATAACAAGTTTAAACAGGTGCCATTACTACAGGTAATAAGTGGAGGAAAGAGGAGACTCTTAAAGAAGAAGTTACAGGTCTGTGAGAGCCAGAAATCTTGATTGTTTGTTTCTGACCAAATACTTATTTTCCACCATAATATGCAAATAAAATGTTAAAAAAACAGACAATGTGATTTTCTGGATTTTTTTTTCTCAGTTTGTCTCCCATAGTTGAGGTCTACCTATGATGTAAATTACAGACGCCTCTCATCTTTTTAAGTGGTGTAACTTGCACTATTGCTGACTGACTAAATACTTTTTTGCCCCACTGTATATGTGTGTGTGTTGCATATTTGTACAGTATCAAAACCGCAGCAGCCAGATGTTACAGCATAGTAGATGGGATTTCTAGATTTCTAGAAATCATATCTACTGTGTGTGGGATCACCCGTGGAGACGGACATGCGGCGCGTCTTTCAGGACCACAGCATGTCAATTGCTCTTTCGGAGACGCAAGTCTCCATCAAAGAAATTCCATCAATAGAATGTATTAGATGCGGTAAATCCGCGCGGTTCAGTGATCATATCTGCATGATTAGAAGGCAGCGTACACGCTCTTCATCCAAAGCGCTGCTACTTCCGGATCGTCGGCAGATAGCCTGAGATTTCTGAAAGCTCATGCACATGTTGCTTATTTTTTCCTTGTAGATTTGCCTTGTTTGGTTTTTTTTTTTCTTTTCGCTGCCAATATAGCCTTTTTTTTTTTCCACCTAAAGTAGCCGGGTAGTAACAGATGATGCTTGGGCCATCACCGTCACCTATGCTTCTGTCAATGTTGGAGGTTAATCTTGTTTTCTCCCCGGTGACCCATTCTACCGTGCAATGAGGAGTTAACTGAGAATCTATCAGTTTGCTGCTATGACAGATGGGGCACTTGTGACTTTTTTTTCTTTCCCTAAGCTCCTCTCACTGATTTATGACCACAGATTACCTCAAAGTGGAATGTGCAGTGACACCAGGAGCCCATAAAAGCAAAACAGTGCAACATTTTTAAAGGGGTTTTCCATTACTTGGACAATCCCATCTCCATCCGCAGGCTTGCCTCCAGTAAAATAACACTAAATCCATGTTCACACGTTCTGGTTTTGGCTTACAAATACTGATGTAAAATACTGGAGTGGTTGAGAAATGCAGAAGTGGTGACATGTTTCTATTATACTTTTTCCTGTACATGGTCTTGTACTCCCCTCCGTTGTCAGCACTGGCTTTCCCGGGGATCAAGTTACATTGTCACATGATCCCTACGGCCAATCAGCCTTGGCTTCACTCTCCCTGCCTCCAGACAAATCATACATCAAGAGAAACATAGAGGAGCCTCAGGGATCACATGACATAATGTCGAGTGATCCCTGAGAGAGCCAGTACTGACGCCACAGGTGAATGTAACTGTTATTTTACAGATGGATTGAGAAGGGGGTGACTGAGTAAATGCATGCATTTTAGTTAAAAACCAGCCCCAAGCGTGACCAACCTCTTTTAAATAGGGCAAAGTTTAGACTGCATTCACATGCAGCTGTGCAGTGTTTCTGCTATTCACCTGCACAATCACTTTATTTTGCAAGCAAACCTCTGACCATATCCCTCCATTTATTCTGATTAAAAATGCTTGTATAGCTTGCGTTTTAGCTAGTGCAGCGTATGCTTTATACTCCCATGAGTTCAATGGGATTGTGTAATTCTTTGTTCCTCCAGTGGTGGCGCTGTATAGGGAGGGATAGGACACTTGTTGCTGATTGCTGGGGAGGGGATCTGAGCAGTAGGAAACTCCATAATGAAAAAAACGCTAACGAGCAGGAGAGTCAGAACTTTGATGAAGGTATTCACTTCCCTACAGCTAGGATAGTTCCTGGCGTTCGTGTCCTAGAACCCCAATCCCTCCACCTGCGCCCACTGCTCTCCTTGGTCTGCGGTCATCTTCTCCTTATAAGTGATGGCTCATGAGCTATTGCCATAAATTGTTCACCTTCATCCTGACGATGACTACAGGGTCCGGCGGAGGAGACTCTGGAGCCGGTCTGTCCTCTGTTAGGACTGACGTATTCAGCTGTGTCGGGGTTACACTTCCATACTCGCTCGCAACCTAAGTGGTGCAGCCCCCCGCTCTATGAAGGGTTGATCTGCGTTAACTTTTGGTGGGTTAGGAGTAAATTTTTGGGAACATAATTGAATGGAAAGCAATGTAATGGCAGCTATTTATTACTTGAGGGACTAGGAATGTGCAGAAAAAAGTGGAAGAAACAATAGGGCCGATTCATTATTACATTTGCGCCTTTTTCTGCTAGTTTTTGAGTTTTTTTTTTTATGTTTGTTTTTTATTGGGGGGAGGGGTGTGGGGTTAGCCTGTTTCATCATCTTCGACTCCTGAAAGTCTTACTTTTAAAAAAAATTAACTTACGGTATTTTTGGGGTAGAACAAGTTTCATTCCCCATCCCCACCCCTAGAATTTTTTTATTTTGTCAAATATTTGCATAAATTTACGAAATTTGCAGCTTTCTGCCCTAAAATTTCAAATGAGGTTAAAGGAATAAAAAATAAAAACCTAAAATAAACCATTTTTGGGCTTGGGCAAAATTCCTGAATCACGTGCACCCACTGAAGAATGTAGAGCAAAAAAAAAAAACTGCTGCAAGTACCACAAGACGAAAGAAAAAAAGCGACTTAAAAGAAAATCCAAATAATGAATCTGAGTCCACTGTCTAAAAATGCTCAGCCGAAGGCTTCCCAATTGTGGCTTATTGTAGCCAGCTGGCACTTGTAATGGCGCAGGAGCCGCTGATCAGATCTACAAATATAAGGAATCTTTGTACATTATTGATCCTCAACTCATCAAAATTAATTTTACATGAAACCTTCTTTATTTTGGCCAATGGGATTCTTAACAGCCAGTAATGTTTCCTAAAATGGATCTGCGTGATGGGCACAGGGTGCGGCGGGCGGCGTCCACTTCACAGCTCCCTGCAAACCTCTTCAGCCGACAAGTGACTGATGTGCTGGAACAAGAGGCCGTGTCTTTCAGCCAAGAGATTACTTGTTGGGAATATCCAGAGACCGAAGAGAGGTGTGTGTTTTTTTTTGTTTTTTTTTTTGTTTTTTATGCTGATTATTTCCAACTACTGTATTTACTTTTCCAGTATATTCGCGTTATATTTTTAGGCTTCCATTATTTTTTGTAATAGTATTTTTATCTTACGAGCTGCATAAAATGAGTATAGTTAGTTTTCTCCTGCTGATGTGACCTCAAATCCTCATGTACTATGCAGATTATGGAATGGATATGCCGAGAATTCACTCTTTTGTGTTACTAGTAATCAGTTTGATGCTATTATTTTAGGTGGGAAATCATGGTCGACCCTTTGATTTGCATCTGTGGGCGCCACTTTATTTATTTATTTTTTTAATTTGCTGTCGACAAATGTTCACAATGGTCAGAAACAAGTGGTTAGGATACTGGGAAGATTCTTTGCCATATGGCTGGTATTTGACTGAAATGAAATGCAAAGTGCCCTGAAGGAAGGGAAAGGAGAAACCTTTTTTTCTTGTTGCAATGTCTCTTCACTAGTTCAACTGATGGCATATGAAAAGATATGTTATTACCAAGGTGCCACATAAGAAATATCTCATGATGGGTAAAATCAGCGAGCTGTCTCAGGACCTTTGCAACCTTATTGTTGCAAAATATAGTGATGACATTGGTTACAGAAGAATGTGGAAAGAACATTATTTCACTGTAAAACTGCTAAGTTCCATTGCTCTCTGCAAGATTTCAGACAGTAGTGAATAGAATTACCAGTTGTACAAGAGCTAAGGACCACCTGCGGAGCACTAAAGAAAGACCTGGAATCAACAGGTACAGTTGCCTCAAAGAAAATAAGTAGTGCACTCAACCTCCCATGGCCTGTATGCATGTCGCCACGCAAAACTATATTGCTGAACAAAAAGCATGTTTAAGGACGTTTAAAGTTTTTCTTTACAACATTTTAGACAAGCCTGTAAAATGCTGGGATAATATAGTCTGGTCAGATAAGACCAAAATTGAACTCTTTGGTTGCCATATTACGGTACACACAATACTTAGAGGCCAAAGGGCACCGTATAGCATCTCAAAAAGCACCATACCAACAGTGCAGTTTGGAGGTGGGAACATCGTGGCTGTTTTTCAGCATACGGCACTAGCAAACATCATATAAGTGAAGGAAGGATGAATGGATAAATGTACAGAGACATTCTTGCTAAAAATCTGTTGCCATTTACCAGGATGATACTGAAATGTCCACCCTTGTTTCATCAAGACCGTAATCCCAAACACACATCCAAGGAAAATCAATTGTTTTCAGAGTGAAAATAAAGCTGCTAGAATGGCCCAGCCTATCACCTAACCTGAATCCAATAGACAATTTCTGGAAGGAACTAAAGCTGAGAGTTCATAGACCATGGGATCTTCAGGATATGAAGAGTGTTTGTGTGTAAGAATGGGTCAAAATCACACCTGAGCAATGCAGGCGACTAGTTTCTCCATACAGGAGGCGTCTTGAAGCTGTTATCACCAACAAAGGCTTTTGTGCAAAGTATTAAATACATTTCTGTAATAATATTCAATACTTTTATCCTGTGTCATTTCTCATTACTACACTTAAATTAATTTATGGACATGTATGGTTTGATTTCTTTTCCTGTATGGATTTAATGAGTTGTACTGACTTCCGGTGAGAAAACATGAATGCAGAGCTGAGCATTCGTGGGTATGGAACAGTCATGAGGTTGTCGTACCAATGGGCAACATGGGCCTCAAGTCCTGCACAACCCTTTTATTGCATCTTGTGCTCCCACTAGTAGTGTCTTCCTCCATGATGGCACAGACTTTTTTTTTTTTCCTTATTTTTGTGCGTTTTATTTTCTGGCTTGTGCTCAGTCATAGGGAGCAAGGCTGATGTGTTTTAATAGAGAGATAGTGATTGATCCGCAACAAAATTAATGCGGATTTTACATTTTTTTTTTTTTTTCTGGTTATCCCCTTTTACGCTTTGATATTTTTGTAGCAGAATCTCTCCATACAGATATGCCGTGGTCTTAATGTCCAAATAAAGCAAATCTGTTTTCTTGCTGGTGCTTTATTCAGATACGCGTTTTGTGTTTTTGTTTTGTTTTAATCTCCTCCTTCTTAAAGAGCTTTAATAATGTGGATTGTACATTAAATTCTCTGAACTGCTCAACTGGCAACCGACCATCTAATGTGTGGGCTCACCATTCCTGCAGTGGTAGAGGTGGACGCCGTGGGCCGAGCATTATTGTAGGTTTTCTATAATGACGGGGAGAGGAAATATCTGAATAAACTTTACACAGCGGCTCCAAGAAGATGATGTTGGCTCTACCATGTCGCTGCCTCCACGCCTGACTCTGGGAATGTTTGGGTTACTTGTCCTTTTTATAAACTGTGTAAATCACTTTTAATAGCTGCTTGTCGGTGATGATGGTGAAGTAACTGCCCTGTTCCCTTCCACAGCTCTGATCCTGCTCTTTTACCTGGTCTTCTATGGCTTTCTGGCGGGACTCTTCACCCTGACAATGTGGGTAATGCTGCAAACACTGGACGACTCTGTACCCAAGTATCGGGATAGGGTTCCCACCCCAGGTAATGCCCTTTTGTATCTTTTTTTGTAACCAGGACTAACATACTGATTCTACTTGTCAAACCTGCGGCTCAACTTTCCTAATTCCTTTCCTCCCACAACACATATGGGAATCTGACCTTATTTAAAGGGAGCATATTAATGTACTAGTACATTGACACATTGCATGTACTATTTATTTTTCTTTAAATGGGATTTTTCATGACTTTCCGTCACATGCACTGATCAGCTGATATCTGATGCAGCAGCCCAGGAATGTATGGGATGAGAGATGTACATTTTCTATACTGTATATACTCGTGTATAGGCTGACCCAAGTGTAAGCCGAGTCACCTAATTTTGCCACAAAAAGCTGGGAAAACTTATTGACTCGAGTATTAGCTGGGTATGCATTGTCTCCTAATCCTTAGTCTGGTAATAATAATAATAGTAATTTTTATTTTTATATAGCGCTAACATATTCCGCAGCGCTTTACATTTTTGCACACATTATCATCACTATCCCCGATGGGGCTCACAATCTAAATTCCCTATCAGTATGTCTTTGGAATGTGGGAGGAATCCGGAGTGCCCGGAGGAAACCCACGCAAACACGGAGAGAACATACTCTTTGCAGATGTTGTCCTTGGTGGGGTTTGAACCCAGGACTCCAGCGCTGCAAGGCTGCAGTGCTAACCACTGCGCCACCATGCCGCCCCTGGTATGCATGGTTCCTCATCCCCATCCTTGTCTGCGTGGCTTCTTAGTCCTATCCTTGTCTGCGTGCCTCCTTAGTCCTATCCTTGTCTGCGTGCCTCCTTAGTCCCATCCTTGTCTGCGTGGCTCCTTAGTCCCATCCTTGTCTGCGTGGCTCCTTAGTCCCATCCTTGTCTGCGTGGCTCCTCATCCCTATCCTGGTCTGCGTGACCCCTTAATCCCATCCTTGTATGCTTGGTTCCTCATCTCTATCCTTGTATGCGTGGCCCCCATGAGAAAAGCATAATAAAAACAAAAACATCCTACTTGACTTCCCTGCGCGCCCTCGCAGCATCTTGTTCCAGTGCCAGCAGCTCATGCAGCCAGGCGATCACGTGTCCCCACTTTTTACGGGAATGAATATTCACCTCTCTCCACCCCTATGGGAGTGGAAAGAGGTGAATATTTATTACCTTAATGAACGGTCACCCGTGATAGCCCTGTGGCTGTAACTGTGTGCGCTATAAGAGAAATGAATATTCATTGCCAGTGCAGTGAATATTCTTTTCTCTTTAGCAGTGGGCACAGGCTTTAAGGCCCCGTCACACATAGCGACGCTTAAGCGATCCCGACAACGATACGACCTGTCAGGGATCGTTGCTGCGTCGTTATGTGGTCGCTGGTGAGATGTCAAACAGTGAGATCTCCCCAATGACGCAGCAGCGATGCGGCGACCTGTACAGCGATGCTATTTCATGACGATTCAATGGGACGTCCTGTCAACGAGGTCGTTGGTAAGGTGTCAAACACAGCGATGTGTGCTACCCAGCGGGACCTCAACGATCAAAAAACGGTCCAGGCCATTCCGACACGACCAGCGATCTCACAGCAGGGGCCTGGTTGCTGCTACGTGTCACACATAGCGAGATCGCTACTGAGGTCGCTGTTGCGTCACAAAACTTGTGACTCAGCAGCGATCTCGCTAGGGATCTCGCTATGTGTGACGGGGGCTTTAGCCGCAGCTGCCGGCTCCTGCCTCTGTGACCCGCTGCTCCCCCTCCCCTGCCATCTTCTGGGACAATGACTGGTGTTTAAGTCGAGAGGAGCATTTTCAGCACAAGAAAAGTGCTGAAAAGCTCTGCTTATACAAGAGTATATACTGTATTTTTTTTTTCTTTTACAAAAGGGAGGCTCCCGTCCTTTTTCTCCCACATCCAGTGCCTGCTGTACTACAATCTACTACAATCTACAGATCTGCTGTACTAAGCTTGGAATAACCGCTCTTGATCATGGCTGCCTCCATAAAATATAAGAAAAACAATACCCATGAAATGAAATTGGGGAATAGAATGTATAAAATTATTTTAAATTAGTATTTTGAAGGGACACCATTCCTTTGCACAAATTATTTGATTGAGTTGGCCATCCAGTTCCTACCGCAGTCGGTATACAAGTGTATTACTACGTGCCATGTGAAATGTTTTGTCACATTAATACATACAGTACGTGTCCCAACATCATAATGCCCCTCCCATTTGTCTCATGAGGGGGTTCCCAAGCTCTGTAAAAAAAAAAAAGTTTCCTTGCTGTTCTTCTAAATCTATGTTTAACGTTAGCCACGTATAGAAGATAAGGAACATGATGTATTATATGCAATGTTATTGGGTTAGAAAAATGCCTGTATGCACACATAAATGCTCATATGTCTAAATCAAGATGAGTGTCATTTACATGAATGTTGAATGTAGTGTTGGAAATGTGTATAGATTAAGTGGACCATCATGAAAAACTTGTCGGAAAATTGCAAAGGACCCAGGAGAGCAAGAAGCAGACAGTGGTCAAAATATAATCTAAAACATAAATCCTTTAAAAATTAAATATGAAACAAAAGCTAGATGTGCAGGGTTCATGCAACAATAAAAGGAGACGCATATCAAGGTCAGGGGTCCCTGAGTAAGGCCACGCTGAAACGCGCGTCGGGGTGGGTGCATCACTTGAAAGACACTGCGGCTCACAAAAGGGTAAATCAGACATTTGAGAGTGGCTCGTATAAGCTTATATTAGCTCTTATTTTTTCTTCTTGACTGTTTGCTGACATCACATGACTGCATTCGGACTTAAAACTAGACAACACGGAGAAAGAGGAGCATAGCGGGTATAAACTATTTATTATGGTATCAAAAGGAAGTCATACATAGTAATAAGAAATGACATTACACATATAAATACAAATAAGGTGCACAAGGATAGTGAGAGAAAAACAGGTATCCACTGGTGTGTGATATGCCCCTAATAATGCGACCAGTCTGACATAGTCAGAATGCTGGTAATAGCAGAGCGGCAAGTCACCGCCATTGTCATGAGTAAAATGTCTACATATATTGTTTGCGCAGGACTTACCACAGATTTGCAGGGCAATAAAACACCGACCTGGAACCAGAACGGAATAAAAATCCCCCGACGCGCGTTTCGCTTGGAAATATGCTGCTTTCTCAAGGGGAAAACTACTTGCAGTTGTGTGCTTGTCCACACAGGACATTTCCATACAGTAGACATCACTATCCTTACTTCAACTATTTTTGATGCTACTATAACATTGCCATTACCTTTTTTGTTATTTTTATGCTTTGACAACATTTGGATTCGTATTTGATAAGATTTTTGTTATATATTCTATTTTGACCACTTTGTTGGCATTTGTTCTTTCCTGGGTTCTTTTATTCTATACGTGTATAATATATACGGTACTAAAAATCTTAGTATCCTCTGCAAGTACCTCCATGAGGTCTGGAGAATGGCACGTGACGCTGACCTGTCTCTGTGCACTGTCGCGCATGTGTTTTTGTTTAGAACGGTTTATCAAAAAATCAGATCGGCATTTCTTACCGACATACTGGCAATCCATACGAAGTCATCTGATCATAAGTGATACACGTCTACAACCCATAAATGTCAGATGACATTAGCTGCATTCACTGTCATTATCTGCATGGCATCTTAGTCCCCATCCTTGTCTGCGTGGCTCCCTAGTCCCATCCTTGTCTGCGTGGCTCCTTAGTCCCATCCTTGTCTGCGTGGCTAATTATGATAATTAATTAGAATGATCTAAGTTTCTCCAGTTTAAAAAAAAAAAAATAAAAAAAAATTGAATGCCTCAATTTTTTTTTTACGGACAAAATTTGTTTTCTTTTCCCTCCCTTAAATCTTCAAAGAACAGTAGTTGGTTGCTCAATTGGGTGAGATCTTGCCTCCTAGCACTGTAGCTAAAGCTGCTTTCACGGTCAGAGTATGGACTGATGTCTTGACCTCGGCAGCCTCTGAGCTCAGGTCAGGGAGGAGACTCATGGATGGTCTGACACCAGTCCCTACTCAGACCGTGCAGGTTGGACTTAGAGGAGCACACGCCAATTTACAGAAAAAGTGCTGTTGGTAAGTGTGCAATATTCATCACCCATACTTCCGCAGTACTGAAGGCGACCATGCTGAGCCGTGGATTAAGAGATCTTTTGTAGTCTCCTCTGTCACAGTCTATGCTCGGTGGCGCCCCACATGGGCTTTACTGCAGTGAGTTCAGTGGTTGGCTCCCTAATAAGCACAGTGAGACCAAACTTCACAAATCATATTCATGAAATCCATAAAGGATCCATGCTGATGTAGCTCCTGCGGATGTATCAGTACCGTTATCTAGACTTCTGGCTATTTTTTACCTCCTTTTTGAAATGTTAATCTGTGAAGGAAGAGCAGATTGCTGAGCCTTGTAGGATTTATTATTCCCAGCGGTAGATCAGCACAAACTCTCCAGTTCAGATTATACACTGATGTATTCTTCTTGTGACTTTCAATTCCATTCTCTTTGTAGGACATAGTGGTAACGGAACGTATTCATACCCCTTTAAATTTTTCACTCTTTCATTGCAGCCATTTGGTAAATTCAAAAAATTTAATTTTTTTTTCTCATTAACATACACTCTGCACCCCATCTTGACTAAAAAAAAAAACAGAAATGTAGTAATTTTTGCAAATTTATTAAAAAATAAAAACTCGATTATCACATGGTCAAGTATTCAGACCCTTTGCTCAGTATTTGAGTAGAAGCACCCTTTGAGTTAGTACAGCAATGAGTCTTCTTGGAAATAATGCAACAAGTTTTTCACACCTGGATTTGGGGATCCTCTGCCATTCTTCCTTGCAGATCCTCTCCAGTTCCGTCAGGTTGGATGGTGAACATTGTTGGACAGCCATTTTCAGGTCTCTCCAGAGATGCTCAATTAGGTTTAGGTCAGGGCTCTAGCTGGACCAGTGAAGAATGGTCGCAGAGTTGTTCTGAAGCCACTCCTTTGTTATTTTAGCTGTGTGCTTAGGGTCACTGTCTTGTTGGAAGGTGAACCTTCGGCCAAGTCTGTGGTCTAGAGCACTCTGGAAGAGGTTTTCATCCAGGATATCTCTGTACTTGGCCGCATTCATGTTTTCTTCAATGGCAACCAGTCGTCCTGTCCCTGCAGCTGAAAATCACCCCCAGAGCATGATGCTGCCACCACCATGTTTCACTGTTGGGATTGTATTGGGCAGGTGATGAGCAGTGCCTGGTTTTCTCCACACATACCGCTTAGAATTATCACCAAAAACATCTGTCGTCTTCTCATCAGACTAGAGAATCTTATTTCTCATAGTCTGGGAGCCCTTCATGTGTTTTTTTAGCAAACACTATGCGGGCTTTCATATGTCTTGCACTGAGGAGAGGCTTCCGTCTGGCCACTCTGCCATAAAGGCCCGACTGGAAGAGGGCTGCAGTGATAGTTGACTTTGTGGAATTTTCTCCCATCTCCCTACTGCATCTCTGGAGCTCAGCCACAGAGATCTTGGTGTTCTTCTTTACCTCTCTCACCAAGGCTCTTCTCCCACGATTGCTCAGTTTGGCTGGATGGCCAGGTCTAGGAAGACTTCTGGTGGTCCCAAACTTCTTCTATTTAAGGATTATGGAGGCCATTGTGCTCTTGGGAACCTTGAGTATTGCAGAAATTCTGTTGTAACCTTGGCCAGATCTGTGCCTTGCCACAATTCTATCTCTGAGCTCCTCGGCCAGTTCCTTTGACCTCATGATTCTCATTTGGTCTGACATGCACTGTGAGCTGTGAGATCTTATATAGACAGGTGTGCGCCTTTCCAAATCAAGTCCTATCAGTTTAATTAAACACAGCTGGACTCCAATGAACCATCTCAAGGAGGATCACAAGGAAATGGACAGATGTCACTTAAATATGAGTGTCTGAACAAAGTCTGAATACTTATGACCATGTGATATTTCAGTTTTTCTTTTTTAGTAGAATTTGCAAAAGCTTCTACATTACTGTATTTTTTTCATGCAAGATGGGGTGCAGAGTGTACATTAATGTGAGAAAAAAAAACTTGTTTGAATATACCAATTGGCTGCAAAGAAACAGTGAAAAATTTAAATGCGTCTGAATACTTTCTGCACCCACTGTATAAGATCATGGCGTGCAAAAATACTCCTGACCCGAAAGACCTATAGTAGGGAGTGAGACTGCTCCTACTTTACAAATAGTGTAACAACAAAAGAGCACCCAGCAGTCAAAAAGTCCGAATAACAATAATTTTATTACATCTAAACATGCTAAAAACAGACAAAAGATACGTAATGGGGCTAAAAAGATGACTCAAAAGGGTCACCCACAACATGAAAAAGCCCAAGGTAGGGTGTCAACCTATCACAAAAACAATGATCGCAAACAGGGTACAGCACTTAACATATTAATGTGGCCACATGTAAGAAAATAAATATGGCCATAACCCCCTGGGCGCCCCCTGAGGAAGGTAACACACCGAAACGCGCGTCGGGGTGGTCGGGTGTCCCTACAGTATTGACCATCTGCATCAGGTAAACCACATGGCTCATTTGAGCTTGGGGAAGTTTTACTACTATACAGCGTATATGGGTTATGGCCATATTTATTTTCTTACATGTGGCCACATTAATATGTTAAGTGCTGTACCCTGTTTGCTACCATTGTTTTTGTGATAGGTTGACACCCTACCTTGGGCTTTTTCATGTTGTGGGTGACCCTTTTGAGTCATCTTTTTAGCCCCATTATGTATCTTTTGTCTGTTTTTAGTATGTTTAGATATAATAAAATTGCAGTTGTCCAGGTGTCCAGACATAGGTGGTGGTATATTGTATATACAGCAGTGTGTGGTTCTTTTTATACACACACATTCAATTCAGATAGAATTGGTTTCCACCACCGATAATGCTCTTTGGGATTTTCTTATATATTTACAAATAGTGTGTGGTGGGGCGGCAGCGCTTCCACTAGCACTATAGCCCGTTCATGGTTAACACCACTCCATACTGCCAAATACTGCACATTTAATGGCCACTGTGTTTAGTACTACGTCCCATTCACTTAAGTAGGACAAGGCTGTAATAGCGAGGAAGGCCGCTACTTAAGGTTCTGAATTGTGCCTGGTATAATGAAGGTGACGCCACTTTCGCAGGAGTGCATCGCAAACAGCTGCTCAACGGAGTGATGGGATTCTACATTCGGATACAATTAATGGGGTGTCTTTTGGCTAGACAATCACGTTGAGAAGTGGATAACCCCTTTTATAGCCTACCCAGTCTCTTGCATCTGGACTTTCTGGAGCCTTTGTTTGTATGATATAGAAGGGGAAGACATGTCATCGATGCTGTCAATCTGTACTTGATATTTATGCAATTGATGAATTGGAGGGCATAGTGCCCCTCACATCTCTGCGCAAACTGATTTTTATTTTTTTATTTTTATTAAGGGGTTGTCCACTACTTGGTCAACCCCTTTTTAATCACTGCCCCCCCTTCCTTATAAAATATCTCCAGTGCTGGCACCGTTCCAATGTGTAGGCACTGGCTCTTCTGGGGCTCACGTGACATTGTCATGCTATCCTTGCAGTCAGACGGCGGGCGGCTACTTCACTGGCTCCACCTTCTGACATCTGGAGGAAGGGAGAGCTGTGGTGATCGCTCAAATCCTCCAGTCCTTCAGTGCCAAACTGCTGGAATGGCGCCAGCACAGGAGGTGACTTCAAGTGTTGTGTGTGTGTGTGTGTGTGTATGTATATATATATATATATATATATATATATATATATATATATATATATATATATATATATATATATATATATATATATATATATATATATATATATATATATATATATATATATATATATAATTTGTCGGAGTAGTGGACAATCCCTTTAATCCTCGGTTTATTTAACTCCTATTTAAATAGTACCTGACACCAGGTCAAAAGTGGACAGTTTTTGTTTTATATTCTCACAGGTTCTCCGATTTATTCCATATTTATATTTATTTTTCTCTTAAATCGGCTATATAGTTCCAGAGACATGGGCCTTTTTTATTTAATGCTAATATTTAGCGATTTTACAGAGTGACTTGGCTCAATGCGATCATGCAAAGCTGCCTAAGTACACGCCCCAGAGGATCCTGTGAACAGCGCACCCTTAGAAGAGACGCTGAAATGTAGCATGATATAAAATTGCCCATCTCGCTGGAACCTTAAAACAAAGTGGAATTATCCGGGCTTAAAATATAAGCAGAAAGGGGCCACTTTTGGCTCGGTGACAGATACTCTGTTTATTTTGCAGTCCTTTTTTGGAACATCTCGGTGAATCTATGTTGTAGCATTGTGCTTCGTCTATTTGATAATGTACTCATCCTGTTACATAACCTGTTCTCTCTCCGCAGTGCTCGGGCCATGGGTCTCGGCCACTACGCTTGCCGAGTGTGCTGTCCGTCTGTGGTGTCGACACTATTATTAATAATCATCTGATCTGAGGGGTCTGATTTTGATTTTAGGATATTGATCATTAATGGATGTGTGAGATTTTCGCAGTAGGGTTTTCCTAATCACATTGTGAGAAGTTGGGGTACCTCCATATTTGCGTTGTGTTTTGATGACTTCCTGATAATCTGTACATCTCGTGACTGACCCCAACTTTCTCATTTACATTTGTCCTTGAATCTCCCAATCTAATTTTCCATATTTACCAATTATCCAGAATATTTTATACTCCGGCATCTGTCTGGTCTGATTAATTTTTGAATAAAGGAAATTTTCCTGTGAGCAGCTAACGATTACTTCTCCTTCTGCCATTTCTTAAGGCCTTCGGGCAGGACACGAGGTGTTCTTATGAACCTGGACTGACAAGTATCCTTTCGGTTTTCCTAATGGCCGACGCGCGGGCCGCTTCTGCCATTTCTGACCTTAGTTGATCTGACATTTTAAGCTCCATAATATGACGTATGATATATTTTTCTAAAACCATTGTGCCTGTGTTAACGAATATCTAAGATTTCTTCTTTTTTCCCTCCTCAATGCTGTGGTTGTTGGCCGTATTCTGGGCAGATGTGAGGCACAGAACACAATACAGCACCTTCTGTTTCTTCACTTCCGTGGAGGCCATTTTCACACAGTTTTTCGGAGTTTGGTATATGGTGGGGTTAGGACCCTTTTCTGTGGGTTTCCAGCGGCTTTTTATTTTTCCTGACATATTTGCAATTTTTCCTGGACTTTAAGTCCTGTAGAGTAGTTTACAGAAGGAAATTTTAAAAAATTACACAGAAAATTACCGTATATACTTACAGGCTGAAAAGACTCTTTCAATTCATTTGTTATAAAACAATTTGCTGGTCTTTTGAGCGTTTTTCTTCTGCTTAAGGTCTTCAAAAAAAACAAAATAAAAAAGCTGGTGGGAGAGAAGTGCAAGTCACTTTTTTGCCGCAGAACAAGATGGAAATCCGTCCAAACTAGGCAATGTCCAATCAAGACTGCAGGGAAAAAAAACCTCTTCAAAGGCTCTTCAGGAGATGAATAACTTCTCCAAAAACTGACCTTTGAAAGTTTCTGCCAAGAAAACTTGTCTTTTTTGACCGCCTCAAAATGCCTGGTGGAAAAAAGGAAACAAGTGTGCATGACTCTTCTTTTTGAAGCTGATCGGGATGGGAAAAACTGCTTCTAACTAAGCGCTGTCCCAATCAAAACAAAGCCAAAAAAATGTATTTCGGGGGGAAAGTAAAAAGTGTTTTGTGAAGCAATTTCTGCTTACAAAAAATAAAAATAAATAAATTGTCCTTTTTTGAACGCTCCTAAAATTTAGCGTGAACATGGTCTACAGGGGGTGGAGGTGTGACAGATGTCCCAGGTCGCGCTCTATGGCCGTATCCTGGCTGTACACTACACCACAAGCTAGAGACAAGTGTGGGCTCACGGCTAGCGCAATATTTATTATTTTTTTTTGTAAATGATGTCATTTTTTATGTTTTAACCCAGCATCAAGCTGATGGATTGCACTTTCCGAGTCACATGATTTAGTTTATAAACACCCCCTAGGTACTGTATGTGCTGATTCTGTCCTTTGTAATGCCCCCCCCCTGACAACAAGTTCAGTGTGCAGCGTTCATCGGCGGCCCGCACCTTCCCCCTATCTAAGCACAAAAGCTTTTCACACCAAAATTCCACATGACATCGTCAATCCCACAGCAGGACACACACGGCTTTGTGAGACCTGACCCGCCTGTCTCCTGGGCATCGCACACTCTGAGCACCCTATTTATAAAGGCTCTGCTCCACCTTCCACCAGATCTATACGCGATTACAAAGATTTCATGGAAGACTGGCTTTGAGATGCAATTCCTTCCACGTTGGATCCCGTCACCCCACGTTGCCTTGTGTCATAAAATTCGGATGTTGATTTATTTTATGATCTCAACTCTTTTTGTATTTGATTTAAATGCGATGATAAATAATCCTTCACCACAATAAAATGCTCTCCGCTCTGGAAGTGATTTACTTCATTTGATTTTGTAATAATACAGCTTGATTTAATGACTTAAATGTAACTTTTCCTTTTTTATGTTAGGTCTTATGATTTCTCCCAAATCTGCTGGCTTGGAGCTTACGTTCAGCAAGAGTGAGAAGTCTTCATATGATACCTACACTAAGGTTCTTCACTCATTTCTGGGGCGTAAGTATCTGTCTGACACATCAGTGACCTCACTGAACTCTTGGTGCACATCTGTTTGTATAACACCAATACTTTGCTTTGGCAGAGTGCTTCCTTTTACAAGCCGAATCATCAGGGTAACAAAGGAGAGCTGCTGCAGATGACCTGATTCCCTGCAGATTCTCTCCAGTGTTTTCCTACAATTGCTTCTACTGCTTCACATTTTGCTCAGGCACCTGTTCCTTGTCCCTGTTAGGACTTGCATCCGAACCCTCCCACCCACTAAATGGGGTTGGGGCGTATGTGCCGACTGCATCATTTTCGGGCATGTACACCTACTGTTGGCGGACACTGATGAAGTCTACTATGTCTGTCTGCCTCCAGTAGGCCTACACTCCCGAAAATGATGCACGACAAAGCACACGTTCGCGCTGTCGGCACTATTAGTCTATAGCCCTGTCCACGTGATCATTTAACAATCAAATTAAAATCCACACCAACGGATATGTCGTCACGTTTTGCCGTTGCATCTTTTCTGAATTTTGGACGCTATGTGCAACTACTTCTAAACAGGCCTGTGAAGTCGGTAAGCCAAACCTTCGACTATGACTCCTCAATTTCCATGACACCAACTCTCACCCCACCAAAATGGACTCAGACTCCACAACCCGGACAGGGCTGTGGAGTCAGTAAGCCAAACCTCCGACTCCTCAATTTCCATAACACTGAGTCCACCAAAATGGTCTCCAACTCCACAGCCCTGCCTCTAAATAATGCTGTTTGGGTGACGTAAGGGAATTTTTGGTTGCTTTCTTTTTTGTCTTTTTAAAATTGTGAAATCTCACATATAATAAACATTGTGTATATCAAGAGAGTAAAATAGGCCGTCATCCAGACAACAAGTGTGGCACTGCTCACCTAGTCATGTAGTGTGCACAACACTTAGACGGGCTCAGAAATAAGGCCAACTGCTGCTGTTTTGCAGGCTGGCAAATACAACCGTAAAACAAATGGATATTGAGAAGCGGATATGCTGCGCTGCCGACGTTCCTATAAATGCAGATGTCTAGAATGTAGAACTGGTAATGCAGTTTTATTCTCCAATGCATTTTGAAGTGCACTCCCTTCATCAGGAGAACCACAAGTTTTCCTGATGAAGTAGTGAGTGCACTTAAAAACCGCACTACCTGTTCTACTTACTGCGCTGCCAACGTTCCAATTAATATATATACACTTCTCCATACCTATTCATTATATACTGAGTGGGACCTATACATAGATCTATAGTAGCACATGGTGGTAGACCAGACTAAATTTGGCCTTCAGCTAGCATGGGGCACACAACATTTTGGTACTGGTGTAGGTGCTGCAAAATTCCCTTTGTGGCCACAATGCACGCCAAAATTGTCCAGCTTTTCCCTTCTAACAGACTCCTTACTACAAACACACATTTGGCATACTTAAAGTATTATTGGCACTGCTATGATATATTTGGGCTCAGTACGCGATCTCCGGAGGTCCTATAGCGAAGCAATGGAGATGGAGGCTTGCATGCTCAAACATCGCGACATTTAACTGGGGACAACTGCAAGATCAACCCCACCACTGGTCTAGACGTGTATGTGATGAGTGCTCTCTTCTTTCCAGAATACCCCCTTAAGGTGCACTGTAATATGAAACTCCTTGTTTCTCATCACCGAATACTCCATAGCTCCCGTTGGTCGATTGTGTATTTGTGTTCACAACAATTAGGACCTAGAAGAAAGGAATTCTGGATTTTTAGCCAAGATTCCTTTTTATTTTGCCAGAAAGCCCATTAGTCCTACTACCTCAGGGTTACAGCAGTTTTTGTGCTCTGCCTTCAAGCAGTGAAATGGTTACATGTGCCTTTCTTGGACATGCTGTGATCAGGAGGTCAGTTGTTCAGTTCTCAGCAGGGCCAAAGTGACCTTCTGTCCTACTAGAAGTGAGGCAGAAAAATATCTGCAAAGACTGCGATTTCCAACATTTTAACTCGGACACATAACAAGCTATTTCTTCACTGTTGGTCTGGGTCAGATTAAAGCCCCGCTCTGTGGTGTTTACACATGTGATGGATTTAGGAAGCATGTTCCATGTTGATTGTACTAGGGTGACCTGGCGCAGTTATTTGTGAAGATGTTGACCTTGTGTCTTCCAGCGTACAACGACTCCATACAAGCTTCAAATGTGCCATGCACGCAAGGCCACTACTATGAGCAGGATGGAGTGGAGGAAAAGAAGTCTTGCCAGTTCAACAGGTCCTCGCTGGGACCTTGTGCCGGACTTGAGGGGAATGAGTACTTTGGGTACAATGAAGGGAGCCCATGTGTAATAGTGAAAATGAACAGGGTACGTGTGTTATGAGCTATTGAGATCGCATAGAGATTGTGGTATAAATGGCATAATCAGGAGTAACAGTGCCCATCTGAAGTTTATTTCTTGAGGGAGGTTGGCACAGATATAGTTTCTATAGTTGGATGTCCTACCATACATTTATTTTTTTATTTATTTATTTTACTCATTTATATAGCGCCATTAATTTCGCAGCGCTTTACAAACATTATTGGCACTGTTCCCGGTGAGGCTCACAATCTAAATTCCCTATCAGTATGTCTTTGGAGTGTGGGAGGAAACCAGAGAACCCGGAGGAAACACACGGAAACACGGGGAAAACATACAAACTCACTGCAGATATTGCATTTGTGTAGACTTATTATCTTAGGTAAAAATATGCCCCAATCTTACAAATGTGCAGATTTGACAACCTTCCTAATTGTGTGCATCTGATGGCATCTGTTTTGACTGGATCTCCTAGACCCAACAAAGCTAGTGTACTTACTATGCAAATCCATGTCAGAATGGCAGTGTAATCTTTTTTAGAAGATTAAAAGTGCCTCTGCCCACCTAGCCCGATTGGCGGCTCCTCAATGTCCCTCCTCCCTGGTGTTGTGAAGAACTCTCACTGCTCAGTACAAGCTGCAGTTGTTAGGCTGGGTGGGTGAAGACTGAATAGCTCTTATGTAGCGTATATAGCCTTTATGAAATGCATTTTCCAATTAAATACACCAGCCTCATTAGCTCTAAGGGATACATTTTATATTGTATGCACTGTTGTATTTTGAGAGCCAAGGTTGACTAATTGGGTAGTCTCCTGATGAGGTTCTCTATCGGTTAGGTTAGTTCACAGGTTAGCAACCTGCAACACCCTAGCTGTCAAGCAACTAATCTGTCAAGACATGCTTAAGGTTTCTACAGCAGTAAGGGGTCACGTAGGGGGCAACCACAGGTCTTTTACAACAGGCAAGTTCACTAGTGGCATGGGATGCGGGCCTGTTTTAGGTAGGAGTTTAATTGTAAATGTGGTAATCTCTGCTTTAATCATTTTCTAGTAACGCAGCTCTGAACTAATTTATCTTTGACTGTTTTAGATTATTGGATTGAAACCCCTTGGAAATCCTAAAATAAACTGTACTTCTAAGGTAAGTGTTACATAACCCGCTATTAATCAGGGAAAAGGAATGTTTCCTATAATAAGGATTCCTCAGAGACCACCGCAGTGCTTCTATCATCTGATCAGATGGGATTGTGGCACCATTTTCCTTTCTTCTACTGCTCACTAGAGTATGTGGGACATTTCCCACAATTCCATGGGGCACTGCTGGGGTATGCAGGACACAGCGGGGCCTGTTCCTGTGTCAGCGGCTGTACGCCAGCACCCTTTACCCCCTGTCATACAGTCACACCCATACTCATTCCCTCACTGGTTTTGTTTTTCTTCAGGCAGCTGTAACTTTGCTCCATCCACTCAGTTTGTGAGAGCAGCTGAATACACAAAGTCACCGTGTTCATCAAAAGCCGTGGAACAAATGTTCATAAATCCTTGTAGTATCTGTGCCTTGTGGTCATCTGCTCGTGACACAAACGAAGTTCCTGCTGCCTCCGGTGCATTTTATTGAAGTTTTGAGATAAATACCTAAATGTTGGCCCCAAATAGACCTGCATTTGTTTCAACACTTTAAGGAGCCCTCTGCTTAGTACATCGTATACCTAGAAGTAAATCCACTGAACATACAAGTGAGTCTGTACCTTGCATGGTTCGAGTAGATTCACTAACAGATAAGTGAAATTGTCCAAAAGTGAAGAACAAGGTTTGGACTGATAGAAAGGAGATGGTAGAGTCCTGTAATGGCAGTTCTCTCTCCTTACCTTGTGGTTCTATATATTGCTGAAGACCACTGAGGCCATGGACAGATGCTCCGAGGATGCCCTGTACAGTTATGGCCGAGAGATCTGCTCGGAGATAAAGACTATAATGGTGAATGTATACCTATGCTGGTGTCAAAACATTGCCAGTCTTGCCAATTTAGTGGCCATTCGAAATCTGTAAGGGCTCACGCAGACATCCATGGATCTCTGCCCGATTATGCCCAGCAATGCATGAACTATCCTTGGTTCTCCTGCCTGGAGCATGATGGCCTCATAGATATGACACTTGTTCTCCAATCGGGAGCCCCACAGCCAGTCTGTGCATTGTGGTCTGTGATCGGACCGAGATCCATGGACGTCCCCTAAGGTTTTCTCCGATATAACTGATTGCTGACGTCTTTTTCCCTCAGTAGCGTCATCCCCACACGACACGAAGGGTAGGGTCTCGTCAGTGTAAATTCTCTCATCTGAAAGAATCTGTTCAATTGAGCAAATCACACTCTACAATTTTTAGAAAATGGATATGTGCATGGCCCCATAGAATAACATGGGGATGGGTGCTACACGTCAAAACGACAGATCGCACTCATCCGATTATTATGGTTGTCTGCATGAGCTTGTTTATTTCAGTGGGGAGAGGAGAATAAAATACTCAAACCATTGGGCAATTAAAGAGGCTGATGAAGCCAAGCACAGGCGCTCGGGGCACCCTATCGTACAGATCCGTGCACCCTCCCACCTACTTTACTTCCATCTATTTCCTCCCAGATCCTTGATTGATAGCTCCTGCTTTACTGACCAGGACTGACGTCACATTTCTTTTGTGCAGGCAGAGAACATAAGCCTGCAGTATTACCCAGAGTACGGGAAGATCGACTTGATGTACTTTCCATACTATGGCAAGAAAATCCACGTAAGTGTTGTATGAATGCCCGTTCTGTTTCATTCTTGACTCGTTACATTAACCTGAAGTGTTCTGTGACAACATTTGCTTTGGCGTTTGAGTCGATGTCCACGACATTGCTTGTAGACACCCAGCTTAATGGTCTGTGGGAGCTGACAGCTTATTAAAGTGATGATATCACAACACATAATCCCATGAGTAACGTCAGTACTTGGATGTAGATCATGGCTGCTTAGCTGGTGGCCTCAGGGGTCAGATGTGACTCTTGGGATTTCTTCCTGATCACTCTCACAGACTGTACACGGCTGCCAACATGTCCACATCTTACAGATTGCTGTGAATGTGAGGAACTTGGCTGCTCCATTATCAGTTTTCACAAGCAAAAACACTTCTTTGATCTCTAAAGTTTCTTTGAGAATACATCATTGACTATAAGTGGTGCAGCCTATGAGTACAACGTCCAGTAAGAAGTAATGACCTCAAAGCACAACTCCAACCAAAACAAAAGGTCAGAGACTTACTAGAATTTGCACCGATTTGTTTATATAACATCATTTATGGACAGCTCTGGATGTTAGATACTTTCAAGGTTCAGAAAATGTGTCCCCATGTTTTACTCGCCCTCCCCAGGTCCATTGTCGAGTCTTTGCTAGTGCTCTTAGGTGTCTGTTATTAGCTTCAGCACTGAAAACAGGAGCAGCAGTGGGAACCTCTGTGTTGGATCTGGGGAGGATGAGTAAAGCAGAGTTTATATATTTATAAAAAAAAAGAAGAAAAGAAAACAACTCTGGCGGAGGACCAGTTTTCTAAAACTATAAATCCTCTTTTAATTACATGGCTCCTCTGCTGTTCCTATCCTGTAATTTTCGGAAACTTATACACCCAATAATGTAGTAAATTCTAGATTTTCTTGGCATTATGCCATAGATCATCACCTGCCTTATTGAGGTGCGTTGCAATTTTCCCCACGAAAGCCAACAAAGGCCTGAGTTTTATGGCTGCCATCCATCACCTTGTAAGACTTTGCATTGATTCCGGGGGACAACCTCGATGACGAGGCTCCTGGCGGCAGCACGCGGTGTCTCCAGACCTGCCCTGGATTCTGCTTACTGGCTATGGTGGCTCATCTCTAGAGTATATCCTTGTGTTGCTGCATCCAGTCCTTCTGTTTGTCTGGATATAAACCTGTCTATTCTCTCTGCAGTTGAATTACGTACAGCCGCTGGTTGCTGTGAAAATCATTCCTTCCAATTCCACCGGCACATCGGAAATAGTGCTCGAGTGCAAGGTTCACGGATCCTCCAACTTGAAGAACGAAGATGATCGAGACAAGTTCCTTGGTCGAGTGATTTTCAGAGTCCAAATTAAAGATTAAAATAGGCAGCTGAACAGTGTCCAGTTGAAGACATTAGATTATTTTTATTTTATTTTTTTTAATATTATTATAATTTTTTTTTTTTTTTTTAATCAGCCATACCTGCTTTTGTAGGATTTGAAACCATCTGGGAAGATAATGTAAATGGCACATGATTCAGGGTAGCATAACAGTGTGCTTCCACCATGATGCTTTAACCTCTTCTGTGCTCAGAGAGGCAGCTTAGCGTTTCGACGGGCCTTTCCAGCGGTGAAGAGGTTAAACTCGTCCTTGCACGCATTTCTCTGCCCCAGTGCGGAGGGGCCAGTTTACAAACAATAAAGGAATAAGTAAATTATCATTTCATATTAGGGGACCTGTAAATAGCTGATTCCGAACATAATACTGGTGGTGTTCGTCCTATTTTTGATGTGATTTTATTCCCTCCCCGAAGCCCCTCTGTGAGTGTTACAAGCTTAATGTGTTGTGCTATGTAAATATTTAATTGAGTTAACACTGGTTTAACGGTCATATCTCAAAAAACGCCTACACAGTTTTAGGGAACAAAGGAAAAATGACAAATAAGTGAATGGTACCTGACCAACATGTACAAACAAATAAAAATGGAAAAAAAAAATAAAAAAAATGGAAAGATTTTATAACCTCTGCAAGAATTGTGTGTCTTGTGCAGATGCCTTAAGTCCTGTATGAAAAAGCAAAATAAAGTGGATTTTAAAAGTGAGGATGTGTCCTGGAGTGGATTTGTATCAATAACACACTACCTACACAGGTTTGGGGAGTAGAAAAATTTGCCATAAGGGGTTAAAGCAACCCCTCCAGGTTTAATGGCTGTCATTAAGGGGCCTTAATCCTCCGCGATGGGGATAAATTGACTAATGTTCCCCCGACGGATGAAATTGCTGCTGGTGTTGGCTGTATTTGACAGCTGACACCCTCCACAATCAGTCCTCGGGGAGCATTGACTGTTTTAGATGGCGCAGCCAAAGGAAGGCTGTCTAAACAATCGGTGCTCCGTGATCTCGTATGTCGATACTTATCTCAACCTGAGATTCGATGGCCGTTAGTTTGTGGGTTAAAAAAATTAAACAAAAAAAAATTTCCACACACCAAGATGATTTCCTTGTGGGGTTTAGTTTCCCCATATGGGGTCACTTGTAAGTTTTCTGCTTCTTTTGCCAACTCATTGCGTTCAAATGGCGGAATGAGAAATTGTGTAACACATTTATGGGGTTCATTTTCTCTGTTTACCCCCAATTACAAACTTGGGGCTAAAACAATATATATTTACTGGAGACTTTTTTTTTCATATCCAAATGTTAAAGTTCTGTAAATGCTCAACACACAGGTGAATTTCTTGAGGGTTCTAACTTCCAAAATGGGGGTCACTTGTGGGGGGTTCTGCAAATGTCACGTCATTCACAATGTGCCCAAAGAGTAGTTGTTTATTTTAACCAGGTGGGATATTCCACTTTCTGGAAAAATGTTATAACTTTTGGGTCTCTTAACCCTTGTGAAAATTAACAGTTTGCAGCTAAAGCAATATTTTAATGAAAAGAAATGCAGTGCAGCTTTGAAAAATGGTTTCACTTAATGGGGTTTCCGATATATAGGATTTTTACCCTTCGCCACGACAGCACCCACATGAGAGAGGGGATCCGCCCATAGGAACAGGAAACCTACAGAATAAAAGGAGGCGGTCCCCCTCTCCTCCTCAGTTTTGGTTTCCTGTTCCTATAGGAATCCCAGAATACCTGCAGAGAAGAGGATTTCTGGGCCAGAGTATCCGCCTGTGTGGTATCTGAGGAACAGCAGGGGCTGCGGTACCAGACGCAGCAATGGGGAAGCCCCTGCTTGCAGTCTCCCCCCTCGTCTGATCATCTGTCTGGGTCCAGGGTGGGCCGCACGGTTCCACGAGGACACGCAGAGGCACTGCAGCGGTGAGACGCCGGCCAGCTTTTTCTTTTTAAAAACTTTTGGCATCTGTCCTACCAGGCGGTGATGGGAGTTGGCGCGTCTCACTCGGAAGTGATTGGAACGCTTCCGGGGGAGGCAGGAGATGTGGCGCCAGTTTTAAAAATGGCTGCACGCAATGGAGCCGGCGTGTCCAACATGTCTGTGCCAGCTGATGAAGCGCACCCATCCGCAGTAGCGCGGCGTCCTCCCAGCAAGGAGGGAAGAGCTAAAAGTGACAGCAAGAGCAGCAGTGGTCGCCCTAGAGAAAAGCGATCCTCTAGTAGGGGACAGCAAGGTAGAAAGGACGAACCACCTAGACTCCGAGGGGTGCCCCGCCTCCAGAACCGGTACCTTTCAACTTCACTGGGTGAGTGTAAATATTATTCTCCTATTAACCCCTTCAAGACCTTACCCTTTTCTGTTTTTACGTTCTCGTTTTTCGCTCCCCTCCTTCCCAGAGCCATAACTTTTTTTATTTTTCCGTCGATATGGCCATTTGAATTTTTTTTTTTTTTTGCGGGACAAGTTGCACTTTTGAAAGACATCATTGGTTTTACCACGTCGTGTACTAGAAAACGGGAAAAAAATTCCAAGTGCGGTGAAATTGCAAAAAAGTACAATCCCACACTTGTTTTTTTGTCTGTTTTTTTTTTTGCTAGGTTCACTAAATGGTAAAACTGACCTGCCATTTTGATTCTCCAGGTCATTACGAGTTCATAGACACCAAACATGTCTAGGTTACGTTTTATCTAAGTGGTAAAAAAAATCCAAACTTTGCTTAAAAAAAAAAAACAACAAAATTGCGCAATTTTTCAATACTCGTAGCGTCTCCATTTTTCGTGATCTGGGGTCAGGTGAGGGCTTATTTTTGCGGGCCGGGCTGATGTTTTTAATAATACCATTTTGATTGCCCGTTATTGCATTTTAATGCAATGTCGCGGCGACCAAAAAACCATGTTTAGTATATATTAAGGGGATCCTAACCCTGACCTATGAAAAAATACCATGTTGAACCAAGAGAAAGAAGAATAGGCCATAACACGGGGATCTCCATAGACAATGATTGACAAAAAGTATACACAGCTTTTATTAAGGTCAAACTCACAAGACATTTACATTTAAAAACAATTAAAAAAGGGGTTCACAAGAACATCCTATACACAAAACAGCCCACAATAAGACTACAACCTGAGCATGACTCATAGGACATATAAATATGACTGAACAAATACCCTTGAATTGGACATCTATATGGACAGCATATCGGTTAAATAACCAGGTACCGTGCTCTGTATGTGCATACTACCCAGACAGAACCTAAGATGAGTGTTAATACATGCCCCAAGGTAGATATATGGATGCCCTTTTTGCTATAAAATTCCCAAGCTATAGTCACAGGTCGCCCATCAAAACATAGAATATTAATAAATCCCACAGCAGCATGCAATAGAGATTAGAGAAGAAATTCAGACTTTGGGTCAGTCCAGCGGAACAAGTGGGCAAACACAGAGTAGATCCTTTTCCCCAGTGGCCAGTTCAGATTCAGATGAAGTTCAGGGTAGATCCTCTAATTCTCCAAAGTCTCAGTCAAGTTCGTCAGAATATGAAGGTTGTCTCTGCCTTCCTGATAGCAGTATAGATAATTTAACCCCTTCATGACCCAGCCTATTTTGACCTTAAAGACCTTGCCGTTTTTTGCAATTCTGACCAGTGTCCCTTTATGAGGTAATAACTCAGGAACGCTTCAACGGATCCTAGCGGTTCTGAGATTGTTTTTTCGTGACATATTGGGCTTCATGTTAGTGGTAAATTTAGGTCAATAAATTCTGCGTTTATTTGTGATAAAAACAGAAATTTGGCGAAAATTTTGAAAATTTCGCAATTTTCACATTTTGAATTTTTATTCTGTTAAACCAGAGAGATATGTGACACAAAATAGTTAATAAATAACATTTCCCACATGTTTACTTTACATCAGCACAATTTTGGAAACAAAATTTTTTTTTGTTAGGAAGTTATAAGGGTTAAAATTTGACCAGCGATTTGTCATTTTTACAACGAAATTTACAAAACCATTTTTTTTAGGGACCACCTCACATTTGAAGTCAGTTTGAGGGGTCTATATGGCTGAAAATACCCAAAAGTGACACCATTCTAAAAACCGCACTCCTCAAGGTACTCAAAACCACATTCAAGAAGTTTATTAACCCTTCAGGTGCTTCACAGCAGCAGAAGCAACATGGAAGGAAAAAATGAACATTTAACTTTTTAGTCACAAAAATTATCTTTTAGCAACAATTTTTTTATTTTCCCAATGGTAAAAGGAGAAACTGAACCACGAAAGTTGTTGTCCAATTTGTCCTGAGTACGCTGATACCTCATATGTGGGGGTAAACCACTGTTTGGGCGCACGGCAGGGCTTGGAAGGGAAGGAGCGCCATTTGACTTTTTGAATCAAAAATTGGCTCCACTCTTTAGCGGACACCATGTCACGTTTGGAGAGCCCCCGTGTGCCTAAAAATTGGAGCTCCCCCACAAGTGACCCCATTTTGGAAACTAGACGCCCCAAGGAACTTATCTAGATGCATAGTGAGCACTTTGAACCCCCAGGTGCTTCACAAATTAATCCGTAAAAATGAAAAAGTCCTTTTTTTTCACAAAAAAATTCTTTTAGCCTCAATTTTTTCATTTTCACATGGGCAACAGGATAAAATGGATCCTAAAATGTGTTGGGGCAATTTCTCCTGAGTACACCAATACCTCACATGTGGGGGTAAACCACTGTTTGGGCACATGGTAAGGCTCGGAAGGGAAGGAGCGCCATTTGACTTTTTGAATGAAAAATTATTTCCATCGTTAGCGGACACCATGTCGCGTTTGGAGAGCTCCTGTGTGCCTAAACATTGGCGCTCCCCCACAAGTGACCCCATTTTGGAAACTAGACCCCCCAAGGAACTTATTTAGATGCCTAGTGAGCACTTTAAACCCTCAGGTGCTTCACAAATTGATCTGTAAAAATGAAAAAGTCCTTTTTTTTCACAAAAAAATTCTTTTCGCCTCAATTTTTTCATTTTCACATGGGCAGTAGGGTAAAATGGATCATAAAATTTGTTGGGCAATTTCTCCCGAGTACGTCGATACCTCATATGTGGGGGTAAACCACTGTTTGGGCACTCGGCAGGGCTCGGAAGGGAAGGCGCGCCATTTGACTTTTTGAATGGAAAATTAGCTCCAATTGTTAGCGGACACCATGTCGCGTTTGGAGAGCCCCTGTGTGCCTAAACATTGGAGCTCCCCCACAAGTGACCCCATTTTGGAAACTAGACCCCCCAAGGAACTTATCTAGATGCATATTGAGCACTTTAAACCCCCAGGTGCTTCACAGAAGTTTATAACGCAGAGCCATGAAAATAAAAAATAATTTTTCTTTCCTCAAAAATGATTTTTTAGCCTGGAATTTCCTATTTTGCCAAGGATAATAGGAGAAATTGGACCCCAAATATTGTTGTCCTGTTTGTCCTGAGTACGCAGATACCCAATATGTGGGGGTAAACCACTGTTTGGGCGCACGGCAGGGCTCGGAAGGGATGGCACGCCATTTGGCTTTTTAAATGGAAAATTAGCTCCAATCATTAGCGGACACCATGTCACGTTTGGAGAGCCCCTGTGTGCCTAAACATTGGAGATCCCCCAGAAATGACACCATTTTGGAAACTAGACCCCCAAAGGAACTAATCTAGATGTGTGGTGAGGACTTTGAACCCCCAAGTGCTTCACAGAAGTTTATAACGCAGAGCCATGAAAAAAAAAAAAAAAATTATTTTCTCAAAAATGATCTTTTAGCCTGCAATTTTTTATTTTCCCAAGGGTAACAGGAGAAATTTGACCCCAAAAGTTGTTGTCCAGTTTCTCCTAAGTACGCTGATACCCCATATGTGGGGGTAAATCACTGTTTGGGCACATGCCGGGGCTCGGAAGTGAAGTAGTGACGTTTTGAAATGCAGACTTTGATGGAATGCTCTGTGGGCGTCACGTTGCGTTTGCAGAGCCCCTGATGTGGCTTACCAGTAGAAACCCCCCACAAGTGACCGCATTTTGGAAACTAGACCCCGAAAGGAACTTATCTAGATGTGTGGTGAGCACTTTGAACCCCCAAGCGCTTCATAGAAGTTTATAATGCAGAGCCGTGAAAATAATAAATACATTTTCTTTCCTCAAAAATAATTATTTAGCCCAGAATTTTTTATTTTCCCAAGGGTTACAGGAGAAATTGGACCCCAAAAGTTGTTGTCCAGTTTCTCCTGAGTACGCTGATACCCCATGAGTGGGGGTAAACCACTGTTTGGGCACACGTCGGGGCTCAGAAGGGAAGTAGTGACTTTTGAAATGCAGACTTTGATGGAATGGTCTGCGGGTGTCACGTTGCGTTTGCAGAGCCCCTGGTGTGCCTAAACAGTAGAAACCCCCACAAGTGACCCCATTTTAGAAATTAGACCCCCCAAGGAACTTATCTAGATATGTGGTGAGCACTTTGAACCCCCAAGTGCTTCACAGACGTTTACAACGCAGAGCCGTGAAAATAAAAAATCATTTTTCTTTCCTCAAAAATTATGTTTTAGCAAGCATTTTTTTTGATTCACAAGGGTAACAGGAGAAATTGGACCCCAGTAATTGTTGCGCAGTTTGTCCTGAGTATGCTGGTACCCCATGTGTGGGGGTAAACCACTGTTTGGGCACACGTCAGGGCTCGGAAGTGAGGGAGCACCATTTGACTTTTTGAATACGAGATTGGCTGGAATCAATGGTGGCGCCATGTTGCGTTTGGAGACCCCTGATGTGCCTAAACAGTGGTAACCCCTCAATTCTACCTCCAACACTAACCCCAACACACCCCTAACCCTAATCCCAACTGTAGCCATAACCCTAAACACAACCCTAACCGCAACACACCCCTAACCACAACCCTAACCCCAACACACCCCTAACCATAACCACAACCCTAATTCCAACCCTAACCCTAAGGCTATGTGCCCACGTTGCGGATTCGTGTGAGATATTTTCGCACCATTTTTGAAAAATCCGCGGGTAAAAGGCACTGCGTTTTACCTGCGGATTTTCCGCGGATTTCCAGTGTTTTTTGTGCGGATTTCACCTGCGGATTCCTATTGAGGAACAGGTGTAAAACGCTGCGGAATCCGCACAAAGAATTGACATGCTGCGGAAAATACAACGCAGCGTTTCCGCGTGGTATTTTCTGCACCATGGGCACAGCGGATTTGGTTTCCATATGTTTACATGGTACTGTAAACCTGATGGAACACTGCTGCGAATCCGCAGCCAAATCCGCACCGTGTGCACATAGCCTAATTCTAAAGGTATGTGCACACGCTGCGGAAAACGCTGCGGATCCGCAGCAGTTTCCCATGAGTTTACAGTTCAATGTAAACCTACGGGAAACAAAAATCGCTGTGCCCATGCTGCGGAAAAACTGCACGGAAACGCAGCGGTTTACATTCCGCAGCATGTCACTTCTTTGTGCGGATTCCGCAGCGGTTTTACAACTGCTCAAATAGAAAATCGCAGTTGTAAAACCGCAGTGAAATGCGGAGAAAAACCGCGGTAAATCCGCAGCGGTTTAGCACTGCGGATTTATCAAATCCGCAGCGGAAAAATCCGCAGAGGACCAGAATACGTGTGCACATACCGAAACCCTAACCCTAGCCCTAACCCTACCCCTAGCCCTAACCCTACCCCTACCCCTAACCCTAGCCCTAACCCTAACCCTAACCCTACCCCTAACCCTAACCCTATTCTAACATTAGTGGGAAAAAAAAAATTTCTTTATTTTTTTATTGTCCCTACCTATGGGGGTGACAAAGGGGGGGGGGGGTCATTTATTATTTTTTTTATTTTGATCACTGAGATAGATTATATCTCAGTGATCAAAATGCACTTTGGAACGAATCTGCCGGCCGGCAGATTCGGCGGGCGCACTGCGCATGCGCCCGCCATTTTGGAAGATGGCGGCGCCCAGGGAGAAGACGGACGGGACCCCGGCTGGATCGGTAAGTATGATGGGGTGGGGGGGACCACGGGGGGGGGATCGGAGCACGGGCGGGGGGGAATCGGAGTGCGGGAGGGGTGGAACGGAGCACGGGGGGCGTGGAACGGAGCACGGGGGGGCTGGAACGGAGCACGGGGGGGTGGAACGGAGCACCGGGGGGGTGGATCGGAGTGCAGGGGGGGTGATTGGAGCACGGGGGGGTGATTGGAGCACGGGGGGAGCGGACAAGAGCACGGGGGGGAGCGGAGCACTGGACGGAGGGGAGCCGGAGCAGTGTACCGGCCAGATCGGAGGGCTGGGGGGGCGATCGGAGGGGTGGGGTGGGGGCACACTAGTATTTCCAGCCATGGCCGATGATATTTCAGCATCGGCCATGGCTGGATTGTAATATTTCACCCGTTATAATGGGTGAAATATTACAAATCGCTCTGATTGGCAGTTTCACTTTCAACAGCCAATCAGAGCGATCGTAGCCACGAGGGGGTGAAGCCACCCCCCCTGTCCCTGCAGATCAGGTGAAATGGGAGTTAACCCTTTCACCCGATCTGCAGGGACGCGATCTTTCCATGACGCCGCATAGGCGTCATGGGTCGGAATGGCACCGACTTTCATGACGCCTACGTGGCGTCAAAGGTCAGGAAGGGGTTAATTAAATCTGTTGGAAATAGTGGGGTGCCCTGACACAAAAGGATCTAAATAATAAGTTTTCATGTATCCTTTTAAGATGTATAGTAAAGGGGTTACAAGGACACTAAACTTCAGGAGGGCAATTTCCAACGGATAAGAGAGGATCTTTGTGCAATTAACTGGGACGATATCCTGAGACATAAAAATACACAAAGAAAATGGGAGACATTTATTAGCATCCTGGATAGGACCTGTGCACAGTATATACCGTATGGGAATAAACATACTAGAAATAGGAGGAAACGAATATGGCTAAATAGAGCTGTTAGGGACGCAATAAGTGACAAAAATAAAGCATTTAGAGAATTAAAGGGAGTAGGTAGTGAGGAGGCATTAAATAAATACAAAAAAATAAATAAATTCTGTAAAAAGCAAATCAAGGCAGCAAAGATTGAGACAGAGACTCATTGCCAGGGAGAGTAAAAATAATCCCAAAATATTCTTTAATATTGTTCTTTAAATGTTCGTGATGCCACCTGTGGTATTCGGTCAGGGTGATCGACGCTGCTTAGGGGTTCACTGGGATGATGTTATGGCAGCTAGATGGTATACCTTCCCACAGGTGAAGTATGTCCCCAGGGCTTCCCAGAGTGTAGATGCTGGATAATGTAAGGCGCAGTGAATAACGAGGACACAAGGTTGCAGTCTCTATACCTTTACTGAGGGCTTCAACATCCACAGTCCAGGGTAGAGACCACAGGGTAGGCAGTCTGGCCGGTCTGGAGGCAAATCTAGAGTCCCCTTATCCAGGTGGAATTCAATAGCCTTCCTCTAGCGCCTGAGTGTTGTAGTACCTCCCTGCTGAGCTCCTCAGTGAGGTCCTCACAACTATCGTCGGTGTTAAGTCTCTCTCTCTCTGTCCCCCTGACGGATAGGACAAACCCGTATGACTGATGGCCTGAGGCTTTTTACAGGGACCCTAGAGATGCCCCAGCCCCCACAAATTGCCACCGTGCCTCCTGGGTATATGGTCGGGCAGCCAACGTGGAATCAACTGTCCTGCCAGTCTCTGAAGTAAAGCATAGAGTTCCTTACTCCCTTGGTGTTCTGGCTACCGGTTACTGCGCTTCAGAAGTGGCAGCCTGCTTCTAGCTGGTCTCCCGTGATGTTCCTCTCCTTTTGCTATGACTTCGTTTCTCACTCACTGCAACACAATTCCATTCAATGTCTTTCTTTGGATGCTGCCGCACGTGGGACAGGCGCAGCTCTGTGAACCCTCATTCTCCCACAGACCTTCCGTCTGCTCTCGTCTCCTCCTTCTAACGTTCTGCCCAGACTACCAGTTTTAGCTAATTGTGAGGAGTGCCCTAATAGATAGAAGCATGGCTGCCCCTGGCGGCCTGGAGTGTGAAGTGTGTATTGTGGTTGTGATACCTGGACAGGAGATCTCCTTCATTGCCTTCAGACGTAACATCACTCCCCCTGGTGGAAGAATAACATTACTGCAACGACCAGGACTCTGGGGTGCTGCACATGCTTAAAAGATCGTGGTAGGCCAATACAGGGGCATTCAAACCAGCCATTTCTAGTACATGTACTGCAAGGTCATTACTAGTTTGGGTGGATCAATTGGAAGAACAGATTAGAGGCAAAGTAGCCAGAGAGAAAATTCTGCCTACAATCCCACTAATTAAAGAGGCTGTGGCATTTCTGGTGGATGCATCGGCAGATTCCCTGCATTTAGCTGCTAGGTCAGCCGGCTTAGTAAACACAGCCCAGCGAGCACTCTGGTTAAAAAGCTGGAAGGGGGGCGCTCAGTCAAAAGCAAAACTTTGTACAATTCCGCGCCAGGGTGAGTTCCTGTTTGGGAAGATGCTAGATTATCTACTGACCAAAGCAGGAGAAAGAAAGAAAGGATTCCCTAATCAGTCTATTCCTTCCTATAGGAGAGCGTTTAGAAGACCACCTTTTAATAGGAGTAAAGCATTTGAACCCCAGAGAGATCGTTGGGAAACAAGACACGAAACAGAAAGTTGCCTTGTTTGGTGGATCTTTTGCAGCAAAGCGCAATAAGTACCGTTAATCCTCAGGTTGGTGCTAGGCTAAAAAGTTTTTTTCAGAAATGGGCACATATAACATCATTCCCCAGGATTCATTTATAGTAACATCTAGAGGGCCGGAACAACAGGAGGCTCTTGAATTAGAGGTCTTGTCCTTACTATCCAAGAAAGTTTTGGTAGAAGTTCCCAAAGATTAGGAAGGAAGGGGATTTTAATCCCCTTTATTCCTGGTCACCAAACCTGATGGTTCATTCCGAACCATTGTAAATCTAAAAAAATGAAATACCTTTTTATATAATCGTACCTTTAAAATGGAGTACATCAGTTCTACTATTAAACTTCTATTTCCCAGATGTCTGATGGCAGGAATAGACTTGAAAGATGCCTATTACCATCTTCCCATACACGCCAAGCACCAACGGTACCTGAGAGTGGCAATCAACCTGGCAGGCCAGATCCGTCATTTCCAATATACAGCGATGCCCTTTGGTCTTTCGATGGCTCCTCCTGTATTCACAAAAGTAATGCTAGAGGTGATGGCTTACCTACATCAACAGGATACGCTAATTGTACCCTACCGAGATGATTTTCTAGTGGTGGGAAGATCTGTCTCTATGTGAAGATTGTCTATCTAATACGATTTCATCCTTACAGGAGTTAGAATGGATCATCAATTTAAAAAATCCTGACTGGTTCTGGAAACCCTCCAGTCCTTCCTAGGACTACATCTGGACTCCGTAAGTCAGAGATTTCTTCTTCCAGAGTCCCAAGAATTGACTATAATATCAAAAGTTAGTTTAGCAAGGAAGAACCCTAAGAGGTCACTAAAGGAGTCCATGTCCCTGCTGGGATTTCTCACCTCAAGTATTCCAACAGTTCTATGGGCCCAATATCATATCTGGGCCTAACATGAAATTTTATATGCTCAGGAAATCTCGCAGGGGCATCTAGAGAGGAAGATAACCCTTTCCCACAATGTATTAGTTTTTGGCCTGGTGGCTAGATAGGAGTACCTGGTTAATAGAATCGTCCAGAATAATCACCACTGACACTAGTCCTTCCGGATGGGGTGCCCATATGGGGGATAGCCTAGCACAGGATCGCTGGAGTTCTGGAGAATCATCTTATACTTCTAACTGGAAAGAATTAAAAGTGGTCGATCATGCTTTGAATCGTTTTCTTCCACAGATTCAGGGAACCCATGTAAGAATCTTATCGGACAATTCCACAAAATTGTCAAGGTGGAACACGATCGGAAAATCTAAGAACAGCAGATATTTTTCAGTTGGCAGAAACCAATCTATTATCCCTAACAGCCCTTCATATCAGAGGAGTGGAAAACACAAAAGCAGACTTTCTCAGTCAAAGCATGCTGTACCAGGGAGAATGGACTCTCAACGTTCATATATTCAAAAAGATAGTGGAATTATGGGGTTTTCCACACATAAATCTGTTAGCTACCAGGGAGAACAGGCAAGTACAAAGGTTTGCATCCCTAAACAAAATAGATCGTCTGGACATGCTGGACTCTCTTCAGTTTCCCTGAAAGTTCGACCTAGCATATGCTTTTCCTCCGATGACGCTAATCCCGCTGGTGCTCAGGAAAAATCGGGTGATGCTTATCGCACCCTTTTAGCCGAAGAGACCGTGGTTCTCTTGTCTCCGAGCCATGTCAGTATGCGAACCTTGGATTCTTCCACCAGACCCGAAGCTGCTCTCTCAAGGCCCATTCTTTCACCCTCAGGTGAAGGGACTGCACTTGACGGCCTGGAACTTGAGAGGCAGCTACTAAAGGTACCTTCACACAACGATTTCGTTAACGATATCGTTGCAACGTCACGCTGTTTGTGACGTAGCAACGATCCTGCTATCTCGTTATGTGTGACAACGACCAACGATCAAGCCCCTGCTGGGAGATCGTTGGTCGTTGGGGAATGATCAGGACCTTTTTTTGGTCGCTGACCACCTGCTGTCATCGCTGGATCGGCGTGTGTGACGCTGATCCAGCGATGTGTTCACTTTTAACCATGGTAAATATCGGGTTACTAAGCGCAGGGCCGCGCTTAGTAACCCGATATTTACCCTGGTTACCATTGTAAAAGTTAA
Source organism: Ranitomeya imitator (assembly GCF_032444005.1). Lineage (NCBI taxonomy): Eukaryota > Metazoa > Chordata > Amphibia > Anura > Dendrobatidae > Ranitomeya > Ranitomeya imitator. Next base: position 580,991,284 of record NC_091286.1, read on the forward strand.
AAAAAAAAAAAAAAAAAAACAGTACATACTCACATTCCGATGTCTGTCACGTCCCCCGGCGTCAGCTTCCCTGCACCGACTGTCAGCGGCGCCGGCCGTAAAGCAGAGCACAGGGGTGACGTCACCGCTGTGCTCTGCTTTACGGCCGGCGCTGACACAGTCAGTGCGGGAAGCTGACGGTGGGGGACGTGACAGACATCGGAATGTGAGTATGTAGTGTTTTGTTTTTATTTTTTTACTTTTACAATGGTAACCAGGGTAAATATCTGGTTACTAAGCGCGGCCCTGCACTTAGTAACCTGATGTTTACCCTGGTTACCCGGGTGCTGCAGGGGGACTTCGGCATCGTTGAAGACAGTTTCAACGATGCCGAAGTCTTTCCCCTGATCGTTGGTCGCTGGAGAGAGCTGTCTGTGTGACAGCTCCCCAGCGACCACACAACAACTTACCAACGATCACGGCCAGGTCGTATCGCTGGTCGTGATCGTTGGTAGGTCGTTTAGTGTAACGGTACCTTTAGTGCAAGAGTCTTCTCTAATGACCTTGTAAACACACTTTTGCTAAGTAGGAAAGAATCTACTACATTAATATATAGCAGGGTGTGGAGAAAATTTCTAAACTTCCATACGGAACCTTTTACTAAACAAGTTCCAATCTTAGCCATTCTAGAATTTTTACAGAAAAACCCAGTTCTATCAGTAAGCACTTTAAAGGTCCAGATTTCAGCCTTGGGGGCTTTTTATGGGTGTAATATAGCAGGAGACAGATAGGTCACAAGATTCATTAAGGCGTGTGAGCGAAGTAACCTGGTCCACATTCCACGTGTGCCACCCTGGGATTTGAATCTAGTCCTTGAGGCCTTAACTAGTTCCTCGTTTGAGCCACTAGAATCTAGCTCCTTAAATAACATGTCGTATAAGGTAGCTCTACTGGTAGCCGTGACATCCAGGCCCTCTCCATAGATCCGCCTTTCTTGTTAGTATTCCAAGACCAGATAATTCTCAAACCAGACCCCTCACACCTCCCTAAGGTCGCATCTAGTTATCATAGGTCACAGGAGATATTTCTTACTTCCTTCTTTGATACTCCCTCGGGTCCGCAAGAAGAAAAGTTTCATACTTTAGATGTTAAGAGAGCCGTCCTGACCTATATAGAGAAAACTCGGGACTGGAGGCAGAGTAGGGCTTTGTTTGTGTCTTTTCGGGGCCACAGAAAAGGACACGGGGTCAAAAAAACTACCTTATCCCGGTGGATCAGAGAAGCTATCTGCCTGGCTTATTTGTCAAAAGGCAAAATTCCTCCGGAAGGACTAAAAGCACATTCTGCACAGGCTATGGCATCATCTTGGGCTGATAAAGCAAGACAGGCCAATCTATTTAATATCTAAGCCTGCAACCTGGTCAACACCTTCCACTTTCTACAACCACTATAGACTTGATCTTTCAACATCTTCTGACTTGGCTTTTGGTAGAGCTGTCCTTAGCACAGTAATCCCACCCAGGTGATGGTTCTCTGAAAGACTCTCGGTGCTGTCATGGCAAAGGGTAAAAAGCCGGATTACTTACCGGTAATGCTCTTTTAGAGAGTCCACGACAGCACCCACTCACTTCCCTCCCTATTCATATGCATTTTCTGACACTCACTAATGGCTTGATGTATAAAGTATTTTAAGTTATTATCATTATCTGGTATGAATTAAACTAACACTTTGAGGTTCCTCTCGTACTCTGAAAACCAAACTGAGGCGAGGGGGACAGCCTCCTTTTATTCTGTAGGTTTCCTGTTCCTATGGCGGATCCCCTCTCTCATGTGGGTGCTGTTGTGGACTCTCTAAAAGAGCATTACCGGTAAGTAATCTGGATTTTCAACGTCGCTCTTGAAACAGACTAGGTCCATTAAAAATGACAATTTCTGTGGAAAAAAACAGCTTCCAAAAAAAAAAGTTTTGAAAAGTGCTGACATAAAGTAGACTTATGGGAAATGATGATGACTATTTTGTGTGTATGTGGTGGTGGCGGGGGGATGTTTCTAAAATGTCATCAAATATTTGCTATGTTGTGACAGTCACAAAAAAATGAGTAATATTTTTAAGGTTCATGTCGCAAAGAAGACCAACTTGGAATTCCTGGGCTATGTTGACGCATTCAAGAGTTACCACGTAAAGTGACGTGTCTGATTTTGAAAAATGGGGCTCTGAAATCAGGCGGGTTACAAGGATTCGCTACCCAGGTTTTTTTCTATGAGCAGCACGATGTAGGGTCTGAGTCCCAGATTCCAACAATGTATTACTTGCTTGTCTGCTTGCTGTCACTTTGATTCAATCCGTTTTCTCTGCTGCAGTTTTAGCAGTTCTCGGAATGCTGAGCTCTATATGACCTCACTCACACCACTGAATGGCAGCTTTCTGTGTACACAGTGCATAGGCAAAAAGCATCCAATCAGTGGTAGGGGCACGGTTACACCGAACAGAACTAAGGCATAAGAGATCTAGTCGTCCAGTTAGTCTACTTCTGAGTAAAACACTAAATTTATTGAAACAGCAGCACACAGTCCTGTAATTAACTCATCAGGCTCTCTGCCCCTACATCATGTTACTTTCAGATTACATAGCAAATACCCGCTGACTCATTCCGTTTAGAGGGAACATGTCTTCAGAAGATGACCTAATGTTTAAATCAGTTTTATCAATTTTATGTTATGAGCATCTGTGACATCACTTTTTGTTATTGATGGATCTTGTGTTATCAGATGCGTATAGAGGAGTTGCCTATCATTTTAATCATGTCTGTGAGAATAATGAGCCTTCTTAAAAGACTGACCTTTTTAGGGTATGCGCTGCGCTGCCTGGGCATCCACGAGATGTTCCTTTACAATCGGCATCGCAACGTGTTCTGTAACACTTTTATGGGCCTTATTCGGGCACGTTCGCTCCTCACTAGTTCCTACATCTTTGGCTATGTCCAGCAGACCCCTGGGATGTCTGTGGTATAATGGCTCAAATGGAGAGACCCCTGTTGAGGACTCCCTACCCACTATAAGGCTTTTCACATTTGCAACACAATAAAATGAACCAACTCTGTGATGTTTTTGCCTTTCATTCATCTCTAATTCTTGGTCATGCCTCACGCCTCCGTAGTCCTTATTGGGCCAGTCGCCAATAATGCAGATTTTTATGGGTCCATGTGCAGCTTCATATTCTTGGTACCTGAGCTGGCTGCCATTACATCCATTATTCAGAAGTGGTGGGATGTTAGCAGTGCTCTAGTCCGGCAGCCACTGATATCTGTGACTACTGGATCCGAGTCCTGTGACTTGTTTGGCTCTACTCTACATTGTGCACAAGGACTGGACACTGACCAAAAACCCATCCGTGTGAACCCGACCTAACCAAGTTATATTTTTAGGTAAACGAGGTGTCAAAGAAATACATGAGAATTAAACCACAACTGCTCACGCTTTGAGAACAACATATAAGGAGTACATGTGGACATATTTGAGACACTGGCGATAGTTACATCACCTGAGTAAAACTAAGGCAATCCTGAAAGTGATCTTGTCGGGAAGGAGGGAGGTACTCAATGATTAGAGTTTGTACATTGCCTTTTACAATTCAATTCAATTCAAATGAGCTTTATTGGCAGGACTAAGTACATGCTAGCATTGCCAAAGCATATGGTAAAATACGGGGGTGGGGGAGGGGGGCATATAGAGGTCCAGGGAATATCAAATTCCTTTTAGAGGATAGGGGATGTTTCCAGGGTGGGGTATAGGAGTCCATGACATATCAGGCTCTTTAGTCGGGGGATAGGGATTTGTCCAGTGTTGGGATACAGGAGTCCATGACATATCAGGCTCCTCTTAGTCTGTGGCAGGCACTGACATATTCCGCTGCTATGGCCACTGCACTTTCCTCTTCCCCCAGTATTATCGGCAGTTTCTCTTCCTCCTCCTTGGAGGTGAAGTCTGGGAGGAGATCAGACAGTCTCTTGAAGTAAGTGTCCCTCACTGCGGAGTATTTGGGGCACCTCAGCAGGAAGTGGGCCTCATCCTCCACGGCCTCCTGGGGGCACTGCTGGCAGAGTCTGCTCTCTCTCGGCTTGTAGTTCTGTCGGTGCCGCCCGGATTCGATGAGTAGGCTGTGGGCGCTCAGTCTGTACCGGCTCAGGACCTGTCGATCTTTGGGGTTTTCTAGTTTCTCTAGATATGGGGCCAATTTGTACTCCCTCTGTAGATTCTGGTATATTGTCAGTTTCTGGGATTTATGTCGTTCCTCCAGATGCTGAGATATTCCGCTTTGACTTTGTGTACCATTTTCTGGATTTCACCTTTTGTCAGGTCATGGAGGTTGATGGCTTGGTCAGACTGGCTTTGGGTACTTTTTCTTGGGAGGCTTCCTGGTGTAGGAAGGCTTTGTGATGGTAGGAGCTGGGACTGCTACTTTGTAGATGAGCCTTGAATGACAGCGCCTTCTTCTTTATTGCGATGTGTAGTGGGAATCGGCCCAGCTCTGCTCGGCAGGCGCTATTTGATGTGCTCCGATGGACTTGGAGAAGATGCTTGCAGAACTCTAGGTGGAATATTTCTGTCGGCCCAGCGTCCCACTTTGACGAGTTTGGGTATGAGACTGTGCCCCAGACCTCACTACCGTATAGAAGAATTGGGGCAATGATGGAGTCAAAAAATTTTAGCCATACGGTTACTGGTGCCTTGAGGTGGTACAGACGCCTTCTGATGGCATAGAAGGCTTTGGATGCCTTGTCTTTTAGTGACTCTATGGCTTGCTTGAAGCTCCCTGACTGGCTGAGTTCTAGGCCCAGGTAGGTGTACCTGTTGGTTTCAGTAAGTGGACGGTTGTCTATCATAAAGGTAGGATTGCCAGTGGGTTTCTGCTTTCTTTTCTGGAACACCATGATATTAGTTTTTTTCTCGTTGATTGGCAGTGCCCATGTGCTGCTGAAGGTCTCTAGGATTTTCAGATGATCTTGGAGGCCTTTCTCAGTTGGTGATAACAGCACGAGGTCATCTGCATACAGCAGAAATTTCACCTGGGTGTCATGGAGGGCGAGTCCTGGTGCTGAGGAGGACTCTAGGGCCACTGCCAGCTCATTGATGTAGATGTTAAAGAGCGTTGGACTGAGGCTGCAGCCCTGTCTCACTCCTCGACTCTGTTGGAAATAGGCCGTCCTCCTTCCGTTGACCTTCACACTGCAACTGTTCTCAGTGTAGGAGCTTCGGATGACATCATATGTTTTGCCTCCTATTCCGCTCCCCAGCAATTTTAGGAATAGTCCTGGGTGCCACACTGAGTCGAAGGCCTTCTTGAAGTCCACAAAACAAGCGTATATCTTCCCGTTCTTTGTATTGTGGACGTGGCTCTTGATGAGGCTGTGCAGAGTGTAGATGTGGTCAGTGGTGCGGTGGTTTGGCATGAACCCTGCTTGGCTCTTGCTGAGGACGTTGTGCTCGGTGAGGAAGGTGAGGATCCTCTTGTTCAGGATGCAGTTGAAGAGTTTACCCAGGTTGCTGCTGACACATCCCTCGGTAGTTTGCTGGGTCGTACTTGTCCCCATTTTTGTGTATAGGGGTTATAAGGCCTTGGTTCCAGTTTTTGGGGAAGCAGCCGGCCTGCAGTACAATATTAAATAGTTTTGTTATGGCAGCCTGGATGTCTGGAGGGCTGTATTTCAGCATTTCTTGGAGGATCCCATCTGGACCACTGGCTTTTTTACCTTTGATCTGTGTGATCCTTTCTGTTATTTCTGTCAGTGTGATTGGTGTATCCAGAGGATTTTGGAAATCTTTGAACTTTTCCTCCATATCTTTCAGTTTTTTCACAAGCTCATTTTGTGCCAGGTTCAGGTCTTCACTTGGGATGTCATTGTAGAGGTCCTTGAAGTACTGGAGCCAGATGTTGCCGCTCTGGATGTGGAGGCTGTTGCTTTTCTGGTTGGATCCAAGGTGATTCCACAGTTCCCAAAATTTGTTGTCTTCAAGGGCATCTTGGAGTTGGAGGAGTTTGGTAGAGATGTCGTTTTGCTTTTTCTTTCTGAGGATGGCTTTGTAATTTTGTTGTATGGTGTGGTAGGCTTCTCTCAGAGTGGGGTTATTGGGTTCTCTGTGTTTTTTATTTGAGGCCATTCTTAGGGCCTTCCGAACGGTCTTGCATTCTTTGTCAAACCAGTTGTTGGGATTTTGTTTACTCGGTCTCCTCTTGTTGATGCTTCTTTTCAGGTCAGACATTTCTGCCATGGCATATAGAATGTCGTTAAAGTCTCTTACCGCTAGGTGTACTCCTTCTGGGTTGAGTTCATACACGTTATTATGGAAACATTGGAGCTTCTCCTTGATCTCTGGTCTGTTGATGGCATCTTTGTATTTTGGGGCCGACATCTTGGACCATTTGAAGGATGGTGGCAGGCTACTCTATCCATATGTGTAACATTGGTGCTTATGGGCATTGAGACAATTCCTTCTCATCCTCTGCCATCTCCAAGTGGTACGAGGTGCGTTTTTTTTTTATTTCTTTCTCCCTTCTAATAACAACTTGCCAAAACCATATGCACAAGTGTGTGAATTGTTAGCTGGGGCTTTTCTGTTTCCTCCGTGGGGAAGTGTATCCTTTGTAGCAGACAATGGTATTCTGGCACCAAGGTCAGTGAATTGGGATGAAGGAAACTCTTGTCTTGTGCTCTATACTTTCCTGTTAGTTTAGACAATACGTATAATTAACTCTTATTGTACTGGGCAATGTTATGGCTTATTTGAAACATTGACTACATCAGGGTGGGGGAGAATATTTGTTTATGTAGGCATTGTAAAATTTAGGGGGCTGCCCATCATTACTAAAGAAATAAAATGGCTTTTACCAGCTACTTTTATATGCTGCAGTTTTGCATTTAAGAGATATTGATTCATAACAAAGTCTCCTCTTTTGCAAGCTAAATATTCCCAAATCCTTTAACCATTCCTCATAGGACATTGTTTGCAGACAGCTCACCATTTTGGTTGCTCTTCGCTGAACTTGCTGCAGTTTGTTCATGTGTTTTTTAAAATGTGGTGCCCAGAAGTGGACACTGTATTAGGGATGAGACCTGACCAAAGAGGAGTAGAGGGGTTAATTACTTCACGTGATCTAGACTCTATGCTTCTGTTAATACATCTTAGAACGGTTTGCCTTTTTTGCTGCTGCATCACACTGTTGACTCATGTGCAGCCTGTGATCTATTAGAATACCCAAGTCTTTTTCACATGTGCTGTTGCTTAGCCGTATTCCTCCCATTCTGTATATGCTTTGATTTTTCTTGCCCAGATCGAGGACGATGCATTTCTCCATTATAAAACATTCTGTTAGTTGCTGCCCACAGTTCCAGTTTGTTTAGATATTTTTGAATCCTCTTTTCTCTAGTCTTTAGATATCCCTCCTAGCTGTGTCATCAGCAAAGTTAATCAGTTTACCTTATATTCCTTCATCTAAATCATTGATAAAGATGTTGAAAAACACCAGACCCAAGACAGACTGTTTCAACTGGATGTGCAACCATTTATGACCACTGTTTGGGTCCGATCACTATGCCAGTTATGCATCCACCAAACAGTTGCCTTGTCCATTCCATAGTTGGTCATTTTTACAATAAGGATGGCATGACGTACTTGGTCAAATGCTTTGCTTGAAGTCAAAATTTACTAGATATACAGCATTTCCCTAATCCACCAGGTCAGTGATTGTGTCAGAGAAGGGAATTGTTAGTCTGACATGACTTATTAGTTACAAACCAATGCTGGCTCTGGTTAATTACTTCATTCTCATAAAGGTATTGCATACATGTTTAATAATTTGTTCAAAGATCTTTCCTGGTATACATGTAAGGCTCACAGGCCTATAAGTTCCCTGGGTCCACCTTCTTCTACTTTAAGATAGGAACAACATTCACTTTTCTCCAGTCTTCTGGGACTTTTCCTGTTCTCCAAGTATTTTCAAAGATGAAGCGTAGTTCAATAATTTCCTCTGCCATCTCATTCAGTACTCTAGGATGCAATTCATATGGACCTGGAGACTTGATTTAATTTGTTAAATGTTCCCTCACTATCTGTTTTATAGATAGTGTGGATTCTTATATTCCTTAACTAGTACAGTGAAGATCAGTTGATATTACATTTACTTTCTGAGAGAACACAGATGCAAAATAGGAATTAAAAAATTCAGTCTTCAACATTTTTTACCACTTTCATCCTGTAAATATCCTATAGCATCTTTGACTTTTCTTCTACTTTTGACATAGTCCAAAAATCCTTTCTTATTGCTTTTGACGTCTCTTGCAAGCTTAAATTCATTATCGGCTTTAGATAATCTGATGCGTGCCCTGCAGATAGCTTTATATTCTTCTTTAGATATGCTTCCTTCTTTCCATTTGATAAACACATGCTAAAAAGGAAGAAAGAAATGTTTAAGTTCTGTGTTCATCCACTCTGGTTTCCTAAAATGCTTCCCTCTTTTACAGATTGATAACAATTGTGCTTTGAATTTTTTTTTCAAAATTTCCCATCCCTTCTGGACATTTCTGTCCTTAAGGACATCCAGCCATTGGCTTCCTCCTATCCTCTTTCAGAGTCCTTTAAAATCTGCCTTTCTGAAATCCAACCTTTAAAGGTTACTAAAATTCTATGATAGCATGATCACTGCCTCCTAGGATCCTAGCCACTCTTACCTCAACTATTTCCTCCTTTATGAGGATTCGATCAAAGGTAGCAGATCACCTTGTTCTATCTTATACCTTTTTTTGGAAGCTAACCTCAGCAAGAGAGGATAAGGATTTGCCAGACCTGTTACTTTTGCCTGTGATTCCCAACAAAGGTCTTGGTGGTTGAAATCTTCCATGATCTCTGTGTCAAACGTTTTTGATAACTTTGCAATCTGATGCATAAAGAGTTCATCCATATCTTCAGCTTGCCCAGGTGGCCTAAAGTAAACATTTGCAATGGTGTCCTTTCCACAGATCTCCTAATCTCTGAAGCTTCATTCTCAGTGGAGATATACAGTTTCCTAACAAACAATGCAACACCTCCTTCACGATTATTAAGTCTGTTTCTTGCAAATAAGTTGTATTCCAATCATGATTATCATCCCACCAAGTTTCAGTGATGCCAATGATATTTCTTCTCCTATATTAGTAGCTCCAATTCTCCTTGTTTGTTGCCCATGCTCTGTGCATTTGTATAAAAACATCTTAGTTTGTGATCAGTTTCTTTCTCCAATTTTCTTATTATTCTGATTTTTTGTCTTTGTTCTTCATTTCCTCTTCTTATGGCAGAGTTCTCAACCAACCCATACCATAGCGCAGTGTTTCTCAACTCCGGTCCTCAAGATTCACCAATAGGTCAAGTTTTCAGGATATCCTTAGTATTGAACAGGTGATAATTTCATCACCTGCTCAAGCATTAATTCCATCACCTATGCAATACTAAGGAAATCCTGAAAACATGACCTTTTGGTGGGTCTTGAGGACTGGAGTTGAGAAACACTGCCATAGCAGAATGCTCAGTGACAGCAACAGCAGATTACCAGTGGAATGGTGACATTCATAGCTTCGCGTGAGAGGGCATATGGCCTAGCTCTGCCTAACAAGTCACTAGAATTTGTAAAGGTATTCTTAAGTTATGAAATTTTATTAACCAGAATTAAATATTGAAAAAAAGTCTGTGGCAAAGTTGCCAACCTACTTCTGCTGTCAAGAGAGCTTTGATCTTTCAGAGTACAGCTGGTTTCTATGGAGCTCTTGCGAGCATGTGCAGTAGTTATATTCCAAACGAGTTAACACCTAACATACCATCCTCTCTCCAGCTTATTGATTGATGTAAGTTAAAGGTACCTTCACACATAACGATATTGTTAACGATATCGTTGCTTTTTGTGACGTAGCAACGATATCGTTAATAAAATCGCTATGTGTGACAGCGACCAACGATCAGGCCCCTGCTGGGAGATCGTTGGTCGCTGAAGAAAGTCCAGAACTTTATTTCGTCGCTGGATCTCCCGTGGACATCGCTGGATCGGCGTGTGTGACACCGATCCAGCGATGTCTTCACTGGTAACCAGGGTAAACATCGGGTAACTAAGCGCAGGGCCGCGCTTAGTAACCCGATGTTTACCCTGGTTACCATCCTAAAAGTAAAAAAAACAAACAGTACATACTTACCTACCGCTGTCTGTCCTCCAGCGCTGCGCTCTGCTTCTCTGCACTCCTCCTGTACTGTCTGTGAGCCGGAAAGCAGAGCGGTGACGTCACCGCTCTGCTTTCCGGCTCACAGCCAGTACAGGAGGAGTGCAGAGAAGCAGAGCGCAGCGCTGGAGGACAGACGGCTGTAGGTAAGCATCTAGTGTTTGTTTTTTTTTACTTTTAGCATGGTAACCAGGGTAAACATCGGGTTACTAAGCGCGGCCCTGCGCTTAGTTACCCGATGTTTACCCTGGTTACCGGCATCGTTGGTCGCTGGAGAGCGGTCTGTGTGACAGCTCTCCAGCGACCAAACAGCGACGCTGCAGCGATCCGGATCGTTGTCGGTATCGCTGCAGCGTCGCTTAATGTGAAGGGGCCTTAAGGTACTGTCACACATAACGATATCGTTAACGATATCGTTGCTTTTTGTGACGTAGCAACGATATCGTTAACGAAATCGTTATGTGTGACAGCGACCAACGATCAGGCCCCTGCTGGGAGATCGTTGGTCGCTGGGGAAAGTGCAGCACTTTATTTTGTCGCTGAATCTCCCGCTGACATCGCTGAATCGGCGTGTGTGACGCCGATTCAGCGATGTCTTCACTGTTAACCAGGGTAAACATCGGGTTACTAAGCGCAGGGCCGCGCTTAGTAACCCGATGTTTACCCTGGTTACAGTTGTAAATGTAAAAAAAAAAAAAAACACTACATACTTACATTCCCGGTGTCTGGTCATGTCCCTCGCCGTCAGCTTCCCGCACTGACTGGTGAGCGCCGGCCGGCCATAAAGTACAGCACAGCGGTGACGTCACCGCTGTACTTTACGGCCGGCACTCAGTCAGTGCGGGAAGCTGAAGGCCAGGGACATGACCAGACACCGGGAATGTAAGTATGTAGTTTTTTTTTTTACATTTACAACGGTAACCAGGGTAAACATCGGGTTACTAAGCGCGGCCCTGCACTTAGTAACCCGATGTTTACCCTGGTTACCGGGGACTTCGGGATCGTTGGTCGCTGGAGAGCTGTCTGTGTGACAGCTCTCCAGCGACGCTGCAGCGATCAACATCGTTGTCGGTATCGCTGCAGCGTCGCTTAGTGTGACGGTACCTTTAGTTGCTCACCTCTCTCCCCCTCTTTCTCAGCATCTGACAAGCTGCTGATAAAAATCTTGCAAAATAACCAGGCCATACAATAGACAGCTTTCAGTGCACTTCACTTTAACATGGCTCTCTCTGTCCTGACCTGTGTGCTTGTTCCAAATGTCCTGTTTTCTCTATATCTAAATACAGGAATAACAGTGTAGACTCCAGAACTTACCACTGATAGCTGAATGTTTTACAGCAGAACTTGTGCTGAGCTATACTTATACTACAACTCTGATACTCAACAGAATGGTCACTCAAAGACCAGGAAGTAAGGCTACTTTCACACTAGCGTTTTTTTAAATCCGTCACAATGCGTCGTTTTGCAGAAAAAACGCATCCTGCAAAAGTGCTTGCAGGATGCGTTTTTTCCCCATAGACTTCTATTGACGACGCATTTGCGACGGATTGCCACACTTCGCATCCGTCTTGCGACGGATGCGTCGTGCTTTGGCGGACCGTCGGGAGAAAAAAACGCTACATGTAACGTTTTTTCCCCTGACGGACCGCTTTTTCCGACCGGGCATGCGCGGCCGGAACTCCGCCCCCACCTCCCCGCACCTTACAATGGGGCAGCGGATGCGCCGGAAAAATGCATCCGCTGCACCCATTGTGCAATGCAGCAAACGCTAGCGTCGGAATCTCTCCACGACGCATTGCGATGGGGAGATTCCGACGCTAGTGTGAAAGAAGCCTTAGACTGCAATGCTTCAAGCTGCTCAAGAGACAACTTGAGAATACCCTTTTAAGGGTTGTAAATTAGAGAAGAAAATGCCTGTCTTCCTCAATCCCCCATCCACAAAGTGTCTGCTGTTTCATCTCTGTGTCACTACTCAGCCAATGTTTCACCTCACATACAAGTTTTGTTTTTTATGAGTCTCCATTCCTGCTATAAAAGTAATTCTGCAAGATTTACAGGGGGGGGGGGGGGGGTTCAGCATCAATTAATTTCCAATAAAAGGAAGTCGTGAAAACAAAAAATAGTTTTACCGAGATAAACATTTAGTATGTTACACAATTTCTCAGAAAGATAATGGGCATTTACAGCATTAAATACAATTAAAAAACAGGTCACCAATAAGACATTGGCACTTCCTCGCGTACGCCTGCCTTATAAAACTAGAGGAAACATCACACAGGCGCAAAGATAAATATAAGGAGCAGAACTCGAAGATCACAAGCATCCCAGATCCGTAGTATATCTCGTATAGTCCAGCATAGATTGAAATGTCGGATTAGCAAGGCTGTCTAATGGCATCCCGTCACCTGGAGAATTCAGGATTAGATGACCTGCAATACTCCAATACAGTACAATGGGTGGGCTTAAAGATGATCCAGGATGGAGAAAAAGGAAAAAAACAATCCCCTATAAATCCAGAAACCATGCCTCTTCTGTCCATGGAGGGTGTTGAGTACTGCAGTCTGCAATACCAGGCAGAGTCAAGAGTAGGGTCCTCACCCATTTTCTAATTCTGGACAAGTCCTTTAATATTGTTTCAGTATAAAAAAGCTCCTCGTCAGCTGGTGGCGTTGTGGGAATGCTACATCTGAAAGTATTTCTATTCTCTTAAAGAGTTGTCCAGGATTGGAAAAACATGAAGGCTTTCTTTCAGAAATAGCGCCATCCCCGACCATGAGTAGTGATGAGAGAACGTGCTTGGATAACATGTTATCCAAGCATCTTGGGCATGCTTGAAAAAAATAGGTTTGAGTCCCAGTGGATGCATGATTCGTGGCTGTAGACAGCTGCAACACATGCGGGGATGGCAAAAAGATGCAGCCGCAGGGGCTCAAACATATTTTTCGAGCACGCCCAAGATGCTTGGATAACACGTTACCCAAGCACGTTCGCCCATCACTAGTTGGGAGTGGTATTGTAGCTCATCTCCACATCAATGGGGACGAGATGCATTACCAGACAAGCCACTGCCGTGAATGGACTAAAATTTTCATTTTGTTCTAAACGGAGGAAATTTAAACTTTTGTAAGTGTTTTTACTGGGGAGATGGATTTATTTTTTTAATTAGACTTGAACCTGCAAACACTTGATCGCCCATACAATACAACAGTATTGAAGTGTAATGTGAAATCTCTGGTCTCTTGAGACATTCAGCCACAGGCAAAAGCTCCATAGGCAATGAAGACAAGGTGGGATAACCTTTAGAAGATCTCTAGCTGCCATAAAAACTAATCAACACCCGTGACCGAAGCACGCCATGTGCCGGTGGCCATCAGAAGAGACAGCCATCATGTTGAAGCCGCTGTCACACAACTTAAATGCCACTGGGTAAAACTAGCTCCGATTGCATCAGTTACTATCACATGCTGGCCACATAACAGCCAGTGCTACATGGTGCAGGCTCAGCTCCTGAGCCAGCTTCATAGAAAAATAGAGTATGTTCGTGGTAAAAAGGGTTATAGATTAACTAAACTTTTTTATATTTAATTTGTCCCATTAATTCCACGTTCGGAGACCACCACAGATAGCTGAAATTTTTTTTCAAAAGTTTACTTATACAAATACAAAGTTACTTACATATACAAAGTTACAAGTGTTTGCAATATAGGACAAATATGTTTTCTTGCCATTCTTATATGTTAGTGGAAAATTTGATTTTTGTACTGTAAAACTTGACAAAAACCTCCCAAGGCGTGGCGTGATCCCGCTGCGTTAGGCTCAGCACTGTAGGGGCACAACAATGAAACTAATGGCATTGTTAGTCTCCATCCAAGCCAGAAACGGCTGCACCCAAAAAACCTCATTGACTACATTGGATGCCTATTGCTCCCGTCAAATCGGTCATCATGTCAACTGAATAAAATAATCCAGTACGCTGCACCATTTTGTCCGGTGTTTTTGGCAGCACTCATAGGACACAGGCTCCAGCAGAGAAGGGACAGGAGCTTTTTAGACGAGACCTCAACATATTTCCACTTTTACTGTACATTTGCATGAGGTTTTTATCCTTCGTTTCATATTGTAAAGATAATTAAAAGCATAAATGGGAAAGGCAAAAGGAGCCTTTGCTATATCCTGAATGGGAAGTGTTGGGAATATTGACACATTATTGCAGAATGACGACATCAGTGTGCCACAATTACATCATCGACATAGGACAAATGATTGATGTGCCACCCATGCCAATCAATTAAGATTACAGCTGTTATTTTTCATAGCGCGTGAAAAATGACTAAAAAACCATAACCTTGTGCAAATTAATCCTCCGAATTATCCCATCATTGTATCTTCTGATGTCAGAGAATAGAGCGATACATTGCAGCAGCACATACACGACTCCATGACTAGGCGGCAACATGGGCGCTCAACATTAAAGTCCTGAGCCAGGATCGCTATAGATTTATAAGACTTTAGCCACTTAGGAAAAGTACAAAAAAAGGGACAAAACATTAAATAATGAATAGAGGAGATGTTTCTTCCCTTGTATAAGAAATCATGTATTTCTAGAACTGAAGCATAAAATGTCAATTTGTATTCCATTGACAGCATGCCGCGATCCTTGTATCCCGGGTAAGCGCATGCATCCGGCAGTTCCTATAGAATCTGCTGCCATTTCTGAAATAATCAAAGTAATAAAAATGGCATTAATGTGAACCCAGCCTTAATAGCAGCATTAGATTTAATTTACAAAGACATTTTCCATGTGAAGAAAAAAAAAAAAAAAAGAATATGCAAATGTACTCATATTTACTAGTGACGTCTTGGAGAATAGTACAAATGTGGGGTCCCCGAGCAAGGACCCGCTATGGTCGGTAGTGCACCCAAATGTGTTCAGGACTGGTCACAAGACTTTAGTAGTCTGCTTCTTTGAAAAGGCAGTAATTACAATCTTGTCAGGCATGTGTGATTAGATGGCACTGCAATCAATGATGCTTCCAAAGAGAAGTGTCCATATAACAGGAGACCATTGCTTGGCCGCTTCGCGTAGAGGACGGACAGACAGACTGGGCACTGAAAAGGGAATAGGATTTGCCATTCCACAATATACCTGACAATTCGGCTGATCCGGAGGCGTCGTTTAATATCCTGATTACACAGGAAGTCTGCACTTAATGATGCACACTGAGCGATTTGCCTTAGACTGCTCAGTGTGCAAAGGCTGCCATTGCTCTCGCCAGCACGAGTCCTGCTTACACAAGACGATGCACTGCTGAGAACGATCGTTAGTGCAGACCAAAAGATCATTTCACCCTACAATCGAGTGATCTCTTCATTCATTGGGTGATCGGCAGCCTGTTCAGACCAAGATCATCATCACGACGAACACTCCCAGGAATGCTCATTCACAATAGTCTTGCAGTATAAATGGACCCTTACTCTAACAAGCACTACAACTCCCTTTATCCTGAGGATATAGTCTTGAAGTAACGGCATCTAAGGCCGGTTTCACATTAGCGTTTACCTGATCTGCGGCGGGCTGCAGACTTCCTCCATGAAGCCCCGCCCTCGGCCGCACCTCCGCAGCTAGCTCCACCTACTTCTGCATGCGGCCTGCGTACCTACCTTTAACATTAGAAAAGAAAAAGCAACGAAGATCAGCTCACCTCCTCTCAGGCCCAGCGCACGGATCATGCAGTGCAGCAAGTAGTTTGAAGAAAAAGCAGAAGTCCAGCGCGGGTGATGTCCATAAAAAATACCTTTTATTCCATATTCGTTAAAAGCACATAAATCCAAAGTCCATCTTCATATCCATAGACACAAAAACGGGTGATTCATACCAGTGACAGTCACAGGCTTAAAGTGCATTAAAATCATAATGATTTTAATGCACTTTAAGCCTGTGACTGTCACTGGTATGAATCACCCGTTTTTGTGTCTATGGATATGAAGATGGACTTTGGATTTATGTGCTTTTAACGAATATGGAATAAAAGGTATTTTTTATGGACATCACCCGCGCTGGACTTCTGCTTTTTCTTACCTTTAACATTAGGTACGCAGGTCGTGCGGCTGTATGCGGATGCTGCCGCATGTGTCGTTTTGACGATGCGGCGACCAGCGGAGGACGCAGCCTGTAGCATTTTTTTTTTCCGCATCGTCAAAACGACGCATGCGGCAGCATCCGCATACAGCAGGTACGCAGGCCACATGAAGTAGGCGGAGCTAGCGGCGGAGGTGCGGCCGAGGGCGGGGCTTCACAGAGGAAGTCCGCAGCCCGCCGCAGATCAGGTAAACGCTAGTGTGAAACTAGCCTTCTACAGGGTACTTTCTAAATAAAGACATATGCAATGGAGCCCTTATTTCACGTTTCTTGGAAATGCTTCACGTAATTAACAAATCTAATAGGCACTGGGGTGTACAGATAAAGAGCACGACTGGATGACTAATGGGAGCGCCATGTAACAAACTCAAGGAGAATCCCGCGCCATCACATGCATGCTCGAGAAATACAGCAGACAGAAAAGACTCTAAAACATATATTTTTCAGAAAATAATGACACCACCAAAGTCCTATATTGAGTTAGATCATTTTCTATTGGGTAAAAGTTGAAACTGGTAGAGATGAATGACAATTATGGGCGACCATAGCGCTTGAGGATCAGGTATCGATCAGAACAGGTTTGGAACAATAAACCTATACAGGACTATACTCATTTCCTACATGTGGCAGAGACAGCCATTTTACCCTGGACCAATGTTCACTCGCCCAAATCCTGTGAAGACCGGATTAGTATGTGCGGGAAAATAGGCGGTAAGGTAAGACACATTAAATGTGCCTCCAGGACTCAGCATGAGATCATATGCAGCACTTATTACAATGGATGAAATGTCCCTTGTGATGTCACTCATTACTCAAAAAAAAAAAAAGTAAAAAAAAAAAGTTGGGGATAAATGGTCATGACATAAAACCGCAAAAAAAAAAATCTTTGTCAGCATTCTCCATCACAGTGTTCCCTTTTTCTGTATGGATGGCACTAGAAATCCTTTGTGTACAAGACAGGCTCCGTTACAGAAATGTCCTCCGATTTTCGTTACTGCAGGAATTAGAACATAGCAGCATCTTTCCCACAGATCGTTGGCAGGCATCACTTTTAGCTTAGCTGGGGCGTCACTTTTAGCTTAGCTGGGTGTTCTGTGTTGCTGAAGTGGCTTCAAGAGTAAGATAGGAATTTACAAAAGATGCATTAAATTTTCGAAGGCAGTGAAGTGTTCGCTCCGACAGTCTGCAGGTAAAGGAGCGCTCACTCTCCCGGCTCATACAGGTCCGTCAATATACCCTGTGCATAATCCTCGCAGACACAGTGTCTAAAAGTCCAACAATCAAAATGGCATTATTGGAGCAAGTGTAGTCACCTCTCAACTGGCAAGACGCCATCGTGAAATATGACAGCGTACATTGCGTTTTCTCATTTTGAAAAAAACAAAAAACTTTGTTGATCCCGATGTGATCTCCCATCGAAACTGCGTTGGAAGACTAAACTATTAATACACTCGTTCACAAACACTCAGATGTGTCGCACTTCTGTTTTATTCCAAGGAGGAAGAGTCATCTTCATCATCTTCGTCATCATCGAATGAACAGGGGGTTTCACCTCGAGATTCTGTATAGTGGGATGTTCCAGAGCTGGAGTGGTGGCTGCTGTTAGTCAATGACAGGTCAGCGTCAAAAAATAATCCAGTGTTCACACTGTAAGAACAAAACACAAAGAAGGAAAAGAATGGAGTTATCTGAAAGCCTACTATCAGGGTTTTACAGGATTAGAAAAACATGGCTGCTTTCCAGAATCTGTGCAGTTGATTGTGACTGGTATTGCAGATGCAATTTCACACGCTTTTAGCTGTGGCACAGTTTACGGAACGGGGCCATTGTTTTCTAATTCTGTACATCACCATTAAAAGTAAATCAATACATGTGTATTATGTCCCGATGATCTGGACTAGTGATGAGCGAGCGTGCTTGGATAAGGTGCTATCCGAGCACGCACGGGTCCTAATTGAGTAATTTCAGTGTGCTCGAAAAAAGTGCTTGGGTCACCGTGGCTGTATGTCTTGCTACTGTTCAACAGCCGCAACACATGTAGGGATTGACCGGTTTGTTAGACAATCCCTGTATGTGTTACAGCTGTCGAACAGCCGCGTGACATGCACCCGCAGCAACTCGAGAATTCTTTTCGAGTACGCCGAAAATATTCGATTGGGACATGAGTGTGCTCAGACAACACCTTATCCGAGCACGCTCGTTTATCGCAACTCTGGACATAACCATACCTGGAGTGTGAGTACGTAGTAGTGCCAGCAGTGTGCGCTGCGGAGGCAGTCTGAGATGTGCTGAAAGGAAGTCCTTGGTCTGCCCAAGATGTCCCGGAGGCCATGTCTACAGACAGAAAATACCAAAAATGGCCCAATTCATTAATGATCACACAAAAATGAGGTACTTCTATACCCCTAGTTCAACTAAAACCAGTATCGTAAGTTCCTATCAGACCAAGAATACACTACATGTTCTATTAACTGTCTCCTCCTCCCATAGAACGGTAGAGTTGGAAGGGACCTCCTAGATCATCTGGTCCAACCTCCTGCTCAAAGCAGGATTCACTAAATCATCCCAGACAGATGTCTGTCCATCTCTCCATCATACCCAATACACATATTCCTTATTCCACTGGCTCCCTGACATTACATCGTGCCTGGTATGTCCGCTCATCACACAAGTACTCGGGTTGTTCTCACTCATGTCACTGATGCACCCAGATGCTTTCATGGCCGGCTAATACTTGTGATTTAAGATATGATTAGCAAGACCTTAAGAATGAGGGAATGAGAACGCAATGCCATGACCCTCAGGAATGATGTGCTTACAACTGCAGTTCCTCGTTCTGGTAGGTGCCAACTTGTAGTTCCCATGTAGTTAAACTGTTATGAGAAGAGGCCGACCTTGCCCTTGTCCGAGCTACGTGCATCTGCTGATGGCAGCCATTGGATCCGGTTGGTTTCAGTGCTGCTACAATATTCGTGGCTCATCCTACCACTTCACAGAGGTGGGCTTTTGTAATGAGAGATTATACTATACATAGTGAATTGCACAGTAATAGAAGTAGTGGTAAATCCCAGGCAATGCTGATATATGACCCATATATCTGCTGTATGACAAATTCAGAGCAGTCATTAATGTCTTATCAGGGGGTCAATCCAGGTCATATATTGAAGGCTCATCAGACCATCTATAATATAACGCTGGGAGCGTCACTCTGTCCGAAGCCTCTATAGACTGCGCAGGCGCAAGCGCCGGCGCAGTCTGGGCCTCACAGAGTGACGCTCCCGGGAGATCGCGGTGTGCGTTCACACTGAACGCACACCGCGATCTCCAACAAAGAAGCAGGGACCGCCAGGAGGGTGAGTATGAGCTATATTCACCTGTCCCCGTTCCATCGCTGAGCGCCGCCATCTTCCCGGTCTTCGGCCTGTAACCTTCAGTTCAGAGGGCGTGGTGACGCACTTAATGCGCGCCGGCGCCGCCCTCTGACTGAACAGTCACAGCCAGGAGACCGGGAAGATGGCGGCACTCAGCGATGGAACGGGACAGACAGGTGAGTATAGGAAGTGCTGGGGGGCCTGAGCTGGCGGCGATACCGGCACCTGACCCCCACAGCGTGCCGGTGTCCCCGCCTGCTCAGGCCCCCCAGCACTCGGCGCCGAGCGGGTCAGAGGCAGTATGGGGACGCAGGATGGAGCAGCACATAAGGATGGGGACGCAGGATGCAGCAGCACATAAGGATGGGGACGCAGGATGGAGCAGCACATAAGGATGGGGACGCAGGATGGAGCAGCACATAAGGATGGGGAAGCAGGATGGAGGAGCACATAAGGATGGGGACGCAGGATGGAGCAGCACATAAGGATGGGGACGCAGGATGGAGCAGCACATAAGGATGGGGACGCAGGATGGAGCAGCACATAAGGATGGGGACGCAGGATGGAGCAGCACATAAGGATGGGGACGCAGGATGGAGCAGCACATAAGGATGGGGACGCAGAATGGAGCAGCACATAAGGATGGGGACGCAGGATGGAGCAGCACATAAGGATGGGGACGCAGGATGGAGCAGCACATAAGGATGGGGACGCAGGATGGGAGCAGCACATAAGGATGGGGACGCAGGATGCAGCAGCACATAAGGATGGGGACGCAGGATGGAGCAGCACATAAGGATGGGGACGCAGGATGGAGGAGCACATAAGGATGGGGACGCAGGATGGAGGAGCACATAAGGATGGGGACGCAGGATGGAGCAGCACATAAGGATGGGGACGCAGGATGGAGCAGCACATAAGGATGGGGACGCAGGATGGGGCAGCACATAAGGATGGAGACGCAGGATGGAGCAGCACATAAGGATGGGGACGCAGGATGCAGCAGCACATAAGGATGGGGACGCAGGATGGAGCAGCACATAAGGATGGGGACGCAGGATGGAGCAGCACATAAGGATGGGGACGCAGGATGGAGCAGCACATAAGGATGGGGACGCAGGATGGAGCAGCACATAAGGATGGGGACGCAGGATGGAGCAGCACATAAGGATGGGGACGCAGGATGGAGCAGCACATAAGGATGGGGACGCAGGATGGAGCAGCACATAAGGATGGGGACGCAGGATGGAGGAGCACATAAGGATGGGGACGCAGGATGGAGCAGCACATAAGGATGGGGACGCAGGATGCAGCAGCACATAAGGATGGGGACGCAGGATGCAGCAGCACATAAGGATGGGGACGCAGGATGCAGCAGCACATAAGGATGGGGACGCAGGATGGAGCAGCACATAAGGATGGGGACGCAGGATGGGAGCAGCACATAAGGATGGGGACGCAGGATGGGAGCAGCACATAACAGGATGGGGATGCAGGATGGAGCAGCACATGAAAGGATGGGGACGCAGGACGGAGCAGCACATAAGGATGGGGACGCAGGATGCAGCAGCACATAACAGGATGGGGACGCAGGATGGGAGCAGCGCATCACAGGATGGGGACGCAGGATGGGAGCAGCACATCACAGGATGGGAGCAGCGCATGACAGGATGGGGACGCAGGATGGGAGCAGCGCATGACAGGATGGGGACGCAGGATGGGAGCAGCGCATGACAGGATGGGGACGCAGGATGGAGCAGCGCATGACAGGATGGGGACGCAGGATGAAGCAGCACATGACAGAATGGAGGCGCAGGATGGAGCAGCACACGACAGGATGGGGACGCAGGATGGGAGCAGCGCATGACAGGATGGGGACGCAGGATGGGAGCAGCGCATGACAGGATGGGGACGCAGGATGGAGCAGCGCATGACAGGATGGGGGCGCAGGATGGAGCAGCGCATGACAGGATGGGGACGCAGGATGGAGCAGCACATGACAGGATGGGGACGCAGGATGGGAGCAGCGCATCACAGGATGGGAGCAGCGCATCACAGGATGGGGACGCAGGATGGGGACACAGGATGGGAGCAGCGCATCACAGGATGGGGACGCAGGATGGAGCAGCGCATGACAGGATGGGGACGCAGGATGGGAGCAGCGCATGACAGGATGGGGACGCAGGATAGAGCAGCGCATGACAGGATGGGGACGCAGGATGGAGCAGCACATACCAGGATGGAGACCATATACCAATATAAATGCTCGCTACCCGGGCGTAGAACGGGTTCAATAGCTAGTTAGATATATCCCCGCTGATGTGCGGTCGCTTACTTGCCCGCTTACACAAGCTGACAAAAATTGTATGCAGATACATGCGATACTTCTGTTCCCCTATGTTCTCGGCAGCGTATATTTAATCAGGACAATGTGCTGCCAAAAATGTTGATTTTTACACCTGCCTACATAAAGATGACCAGTCCTTTACTCAAAAAAATGTAGCTAAATACATTATAAAAATCTCTCAGTTCCCCTGATTCTGCCACTCTTTTCCATTTTGTGCTGAGTCTCGTCAATGTAGAGATATTCAAATTATGGTTTTGGTGTGCAATATGTGAAGTCTCAGATTGCAGTTCAACGGAGGGTGTGTGCTATCATCATCCCTCACTCCGAGACCACTAGACCAGCTGCTGAGCTATGATTGACAGCACCTGAGGAGGAAAAGTGAAAGAGCAAGTCCCCAGAGAAGAAACTTACAAAAAATTACACTGCAAGCAGAGATGTCACATACTGCGCTCCAAATATCATAAAATGTGAATATCTCTGCAAATGAGAAATCCAAAGTAAAACGGAAAAGTTTGACAAGATCAGGGGATTTTTTAAGGTATCCAACTCAAATTTATTTTTAGCAAAGGACAGATCCTCTTTAAAAACTGAGCAACCGCATTGCTTGGGATATTGCTGGCCAGTTTAGCTTGGCTGACAGAATGATCGTTCCTATTATTTCTTGTTCTCTGATTATTGGCTCGTCTAAATGGGCAAATTAGTGGTGTTAGGCAACTCATTTAATCAATACAAGTGCTAATTACTTATAGCTATTATTTTATACCAAATATGGACCCCACACCTTCAATATAAGAACATTGAGCATTAGATTGGTAGACATGGAGACAATCTAGACGAATGGCGAGACCTTGTCCCAGTGCTATAGCTGACAGTACGGTTACCCTGATGCTATAGGAGTTGTTACTATGCATACTAATGGAATCTGTGTATCTGGCATTGAGGACAGAGCTCTACATTAGGCACATAATACCGGATCACGCTGCCCAGTAAATGTGAATGGGATTTCCCTTCAGTGGACAGACTGTTCTGAGTGATCAACAGGAAAAGCCCTTTTCATTGAGCAGAAATGGCACCGGGGAGGAAATGAATGGCCCAGTCCCTGTTAATATGCAGGGCCTGTCTACAGCCAGCTCTGCAGACAATGCCCAAGACCAAGGAGCCCCCACCACTTAGTGGCTTTGTATGCTGCAATCATGCATCCAAACCCTGCCAGATCACTTCACTTTTTAACTCTTTCAGCATCAACAAAGTAATTTAGAGTTCCCTATCAGAGCTTTGCAAATTTGGCGCCTAAATAAGAAATTCAAGTGATATTTAAAGGGCTAGTAACCCTAGAGGCAGATTATTAAATACATGTATAAATTCTCGAAAGTGCAGATGTACGAGATAAATTCAGGATTATGGCGGCAGACATTTTTTCTGAACTTACAGTCGTTAATTTCATTGCAAAAGCACCAGCTCAGTGGCTGATAAAGGAGAACAATAGAGTACATTTAATTGCAACGCAAATCAATACTTTAGAGCTTCTTCTAAGGAGATGGGGCCTAGACAATTCACTTAATGTCCCATATTCTTTGTATCACGCCCAGGGTTGGTTTTTCCTATTTGTACCTACTAGAAGTTTCATTTTAACTGCCCGCAACAGTCTGAACAGCAGGGGTCTCCTCATGGAGACCACCGGGAAAAGGCAGAATGCAGGAGGAGGATATTAAGTGTGGAAGAATCATCAATGTTTTTGCGGCAGGTTGCAATAAAATATATAAGCTCCTGCTGCACCCGCACAGTCACACCGCGCTATGTCTTTGCAGCTTGGTACCCGAGATCTCACGGCAAAAACTGCAAACTTATAAACAACAAAAAAAAAATGTATATATATATATGCATTGAAGTAATTGGACTTCATTAAAGGTTTTTCAGCTTCTGTGATGCACTGTGTTGCTTGTGGTAGAATGGGTTAACTGAGATTCCGTCAGCGAGCTCATTCCGCTGGCCCAGTGAGCACAGGTCACATTGAAGTTTGTCATAGCAAAAAAAAAAAACCAAACAAACAGTAGAACATTTCTAATAGAGCACAATTGCAAAAATTATTCCCCACCCCCTCTAAATACAAGGCTTACCCTCGCAATAACATCACCCACCTGACACATATCCTTCCAAAGCTCTGGGTACAAAAGATTTGGCAAGTTTTAAGTTTTCTGATGTGCATTTTCCAGATTCCAAGCCAAAGGACATCCCCATCCTTTTCAGAACCTCAATGTCGTCGTGAATTTCAAAGGCGTTGTCGAAATTGAAAAGATATTCAAACCTGTGAAGAACACGCAGCCCGGGATGAAACGACAAAAATCACACAAACTAGAGACGAACGATTATGTACGAGAGTGGGAACGTATAAAAAAATAGTGATTGATACGGGGTAAATGGAAGGATAAATTGGACTATGACTGTCTTTACCAATATATATTCATTCATAAATCTGAGGGCAGATGTCATAAATACACAATTATAAAAATACACCTTTATGTGGCTAGCTTGTTATAGGACAACCTGCACCCACCACTAGGGGGAGCTCACTACACACCTTTGATTCTTTATGCTAGCTGTAAATGTTAATTAAGAGCGCCCACTAGTGGTGGAAGCACGCAGGCAAAAATATATCATTTATCAAGATAATCTAATATATAATTGCCTAGAATACTACTTCCTGCAATTTGTGCCAACTTCCTGTCCGGAGCTAATGTCCGGAGCTAATGTCCGGAGATAAGTGACGTCAACAGTGTCCAGTGTCTGATTGGTTGCCGCCTGCTGAGAGCGACCAATCAGAAACGTGCCGTACTGTGACACACTCCGCCCGCCATTTTGGTGTGATTTTTGAATTTTTACCTCACAGCAAGTTTCTACTGCGTGGAGGCGGGCCCAGTGACGTTGCTCTTCAAGCTTCTGCCGAATTTCGTCAAAAAAATGATAATACCATTTACCAAAACTATATATATTTAGTTGTGAAGTGGTTCAGGGACATTTTCACACCAATTTTGAACTTTTGTTTGGTGTTTTCTCCATATACTGCCTATTATTTTTGTTCTTTCTTACTATTATTTATTAATTGTATTATTCTTACATTTGAATAAATAAAGTATATATGGATTCTAGACTCCCGATTCTTTAGAATCGGGCTGCCATCTAGTTCATTATAAAAATAGTCAGGCCTAAATTTGGACTTAAAAATAGGAGCAGACCAGCTCGTAGTGGAGCCCATACTGAGGATTAACACTTCTTTGTACTCACTTGTCACTAGAAATGCTGCAATCTATGACCGTCTTCTTGCTTGTGTTCACAATGATGAATGGCAGCTTGATGGTGGAGTTTAGAGCGGGAGGAGTTTGATTCAGTTGTTCGTTTTGCCGGTTTCTTTGTACGAGGTGCTTGAAGGCGATTTGCTATGGGAAGGAAGGTAAGAAGAGAAAATCATCAGATAAGCTCATCTTCTAGATAGAACAGTGGCAGGGACATGTTTGCCCGGGGGTACAGTATAACACATTACAGGGGCTGTCCAGTGTACTTTATTTCATAGGCTTCTTGTACATAAAGATAACAATTCCATCTGTCCTTACCTCCTGCCGTTCCATCTTTGCAGCTGCTTCTAGACTTTGTTGAAATGGTTTTAGTGAGGACATCACGTCAACATAATATGACCGCTGCAGCCAATCACTGGGCTTAACGATGACGCCTATAGAGCAAAACCAAACCTATGATCTCAGTGATTGGCTAAAGAGGTCACTTGATGTCGTTAAGACATCATCACTGCGGCGATATCAACAAAAACTGGAAGTAGCAGTGCAGAGCCGGCACTGGAGCGGCAGGGGGAAAGAACAGGAGCCAATGGAGTAAATATTTAAGCTGACAACCTCATGGCGGTCTTGTCTGTCCAGGGAGCTGCGGTATATTCAGCGTTCTACTCTTATTACAGGTTTAGAAGCAATGAATCTTATCACAGGTGGAAGGAAGCTATCAGCAGGGATGTGGAGTCGGAAGTCAGGAAAACTGAACAGTCGTAGTCAGAGTTGGAGTCGTAGTCAGAGGTTTGGCTTACCGACTCCACAGCCCTGGCTATAAGGCATAGGAAAGCTCTGTGAGCAAGAAAATGATGGTGTCACCTATAGGAGGGCAGCTGCTCTGTAAGTCTGTGTCCAACCCTTTAATGGACCTTACAACATGACTAGGGAGATCAACCAAGCCATACTCCAAGTAACGACGCCCATTTCGGGGTACTGCTGCTGCTCATCAGTGAAGAACTGGGATTGACTGGTTAAAAGCATTGTTATTCTCTTTATTTTCCCTGCCATAGAGGCGGCATCACATTCACTCAGCCAAACCCTGCTGTACATTGATGAGGGGTCGGTAACCTAAAAATGGGTCAGCAGATGGGCGCCTGGTATGACGAATATCCCTAGTCATGTTACAAGGCTTGCCAATGGGTCGGACATTTACATGCCCCGGAGATACCCCCAACAGGTGGCCCCTCTAAGATCATTTCCTTCTGGACAGGGACAATTTTCATGGTTTCCCCATGTAGTACCCATAAGATCCCATTCTCTGCAGGGCTCTAAAGAAAACCAGTCCGCCCTCCCCTCACACTTCCCACTTGTAGAGGGATAATGAATGATGTGCTGGTACTATAGGTCTGTCATCGGGAAAACACTAATCAAGGGGAGAAACATGTGATGCCCCCTTGTAGCTTTTCCATATAATTACAGACCGCGCAGAAGTCATTAATATTATATTACAGACCAGACATGTTCCTTCATATATGGTAGGACACAGGAGTGTCCTGCATTTGTAATGGATGTACACAGCCCAAATAAACAGTGTAAAAAAAAAATGACTAAAAAAACTACTAAACGGAGGACAGGATGCCCATGAGAGATTCTGGCATCTGATGGGACCTAACAAATACTTCCATTGTCACAGGCCCCTGCAGCAGGAATTGTACGGGTGGCCCTGTGACCAGCGGCTCACATGATGCCCGCCTAAATTAACAATCACACACAGGACCCTTAGTCTCTAAATATGGCACCAAGGGAGAGGAATCTTTCTGTATTCAATGGAAAATGGGAACAGAATGAGCAGATGAGGAGAATACGATAGATGGATGCTTCCGGAAAGCGAGTGCACAACGTCACAACGCACACGGCTCCGGGCCTGAGGTAGAAGAACGATCGCGTCTGTAGGGCTCGCAATCGGGCCATTATACGTCTCTGCTCGGTGGCAGGCCAAACATGCATTAAGAAATGTGATGTGAGTGATTAGATAAGAGAAGTCGTCTAAGGTATTTGGTGGTAAAGCGCTTAGATTAGGACCGTGGAAAACATACGCTGAAGATCCTGCATTTTATGGTGACAGATCTACCGGCCTATAGTTAGTTATACTTTAATGGCAGTTTCAATTATTTCCGAAATCACAAACTACGCAAAAGAAAACTACAACTAAAGATTTCATTTAAAAGATTGAACATTATTATATTCCTCTAGGGTGGATAAAAGTCCTGAGGAAATGAATAGATATCTGAAAGAGGTTGACTTACCCAGACTAGGTAGAGAGGAAAGGGAGTGGATGGATAGACCGCTTGGGGAGGAAGAATTGAAGGCGGCTTTGGCGAATATGGCGGGGGGCAAGGCTCCGGGGACGGACGGTATCCCAGTAGAGGTTTATAAAATTCTTAATGCAGAGTTAATGCCCAAATTGGAGCGAGTGTTCTCTGAGTCGTTGGAGAGGGGAGTGCTGCCCCCATCAATGAGAGAGGCCATCGTGGTGGTTATTCCTAAAGCTGATAAAGATCCTCAACAGCCGGAGTCGTATAGACCAATTTCACTTCTAACGGCTGACATAAAGATTTTGGCGAAGGCCCTGGCGAACAGGCTGACCCAAGTGATCGATAAATTGATTCACCCAGACCAGTCTGGCTTTATGCCCAATAAATCCACGGCAATTAACTTGAGAAGGCTATTTTTAAATATGCAAATTCCTGCAGACAATGCCGGAAAAAGAGTTGTGGTGTCTTTAGATGCCCACAAGGCCTTTGATTGTGTGGAGTGGAGTTACTTGTGGTCGGTACTGGATCGCCTGGGGTTTGGTCCAAAATTCATCTCCTGGGTTAAGTTGCTGTACTCGTTCCCAATGGCAAAAATTAGAGTTAATAATAATTTGTCAGAGAGTTTCCCGCTGTTTAGGGGTACCAGACAGGGGTGTCCGCTGTCCCCGTTGCTCTTCGCTCTGGCCGTGGAGCCGTTAGCGGCTAAAATAAGAGGTGCTCAGGAGGTTAGAGGTTACATCTATGGTAGGAGGGAAGACAAAATTGCATTATATGCTGACGATATTTTGTTGTTCCTGGAGGATTCTGAAAGGTCCCTGTGCAATGCGGTTGCTTTGATTGAGGAGTTTGGTCGGTTTTCGGGTCTCACAATAAACTGGGATAAGTCTTGTATGTTGTTGATTGAGGGGGACAGTATGGGCAGTGGAGAGAGGGCGATAACCACAAAATTAAAGATTGTTCAAAAATTCAAATATTTGGGTATTCAGATTGCTCTTCCTCTAACTACCTTTGAGGAACTGAATTTAAGTCCATTAATGCAGAAAATTCGTACCAAGATTGCGGCATGGAACAAATTACATTTATCGGTGGTTGGTAGGGTGAACCTCTTAAAGATGATTGTAATGCCACAGTTGTTGTACGTGCTACATAAAGGTACCGTCACACTTAGCGACGCTGCAGCGATACCGACAACGATCCGGATCGCTGCAGCGTCGCTGTTTGGTCGCTGGAGAGCTGTCACACAGACCGCTCTCCAGCGACCAACGATCCCGAGGTCCCCAGTAACCAGGGTAAACATCGGGTAACTAAGCGCAGGGCCGCGCTTAGTAACCCGATGTTTACCCTGGTTACCAGCGTAAAAAAACAAACAGTACATACTTACATTCAGCTGTCTGTCCCTTGCCGTCTGGTCCCTGCACTGACTGCTGGCCGCAAAGTGAAAGTGAAAGCACAGCACAGCAGTGAGTCACACAGCGGTGACTCACTGCTGTGGCTGTGCTCTGCTTTCACTACGGCCAGCAGTCAAGGCAGGAACCAGACAGCAAGGGACAGACAGCTGAATGTAAGTATGTACTGTTTGTTTTTTTACGCTGGAAACCAGGGTAAACAGCGGGTTACTAAGCGCGGCCCTGCGCTTAGTTACCCGATGTTTACCCTGGTTACCAGTGAAGACATCGCTGAATCGGTGTCACACACGCCGATTCAGCGATGTCTACGGGGAGTCCAGCGACGAAATAAAGTTCTGGACTTTCTTCCCCGACCAGCGATCTCCCAGCAGGGGCCTGATCGCTGCTGCCTGTCACACTGGACGATATCGCTAGCGAGGACGCTGCAACGTCACGGATCGCTAGCGATATCGTCTAGTGTGACAGTACCTTAACTCTCCCATTTGGATTACACAATGCAGATTCCGTAAGATTAGGTCTTTGTTTGGGGAATTAATATGGGGAGGAAAGAGTCCTAGGTTTAAACAGGAGATACTTCAGAGGGCCAAAACAGAGGGGGGTCTTGCACTTCCTAATCCATGGCTATACTTCTTAGCAGCACAGTGTCAACATCTCAAAGGATGGGGGGAGGAGGCAGGGAGTGTGCAAATACCTAATAGCTTGAGGTTCTTACTACAGGCAGACGTTTTGAGTGACAGTTTGGAGGGAGGACAATTCAAACAAATGGGTTCACAGGGGTGCACTATCAAATTAATTCACAGAGTATGGGAAAAAGTCAAACTCATTAGGGAAGTGAGTGGGTTCACCAGATTCTCGCCTATTTGGGACAACATTTATCTACCGGAATTTAGGCAGAGGGAGGGTTTTCACTTTTGGTCTGCAGCAGGTATTAAATGGCTGGGGCAGCTGATAAGTCAGGGCAGACTTAAAACATTTGAGGAGTTGCAGGAAGAATTTCAGTTGCCACGGTCTGAATTGTTCCAGTATAATCGTATCTCTCATGCTTATCAGGCACAGAATAAAAGGGGAGCCATAGTGGTACAGATTGATCTCATGCTCGACTATATCCTTAAGAATAGCTGCACGAAGGGGGCGATTTCAGAAATATATGGGTTTCTACTTTTTTCTTTCCTGGAAAAATATCCCATCCGAGCCAAAGGGAAATGGGAAGCTGAATTGGGAATAATTGACAATGATAGATGGGAGTCGGTCCTAGAATATGTGCCCAAGATATCAATGAGTGAACCAGGCAGGCTATCACAGTTATTCGTAATCCATAGGGCCTATAGAACCCCTGACAGGTTGTTCAAGGCTGGGCTTAGGCAGAACTCGGACTGCCCTCGGTGCTCACAATCCCAGGCGGGGATATTGCATATGATGTGGCAGTGCCCTAGACTGTCCTCCTTCTGGATAGTTGTTTTAAATCGTATTGAACTGGTGTATGGATGTTCTGTCCCTAGGGTTCCACTGACTTGCATATTGGGATATGTGGAGGAAATTGTTACGGACAACATGTTTAAAATAGCTATTGCACGATTGTTATTCATTGCTAGGAAATTGATCGCCAAATTTTGGATTAGAGAGGAACCTCCAACAAGAAGAGACTTTCTTAAGCAAGCGGAGCATATACTTACTTTGGAGAAAAGTATCTACACCAAAAGGAATAAGCTGGACATCTTCCACAAGCTGTGGCAACCGTGGATGGACTTGAATTAGGATGATAAATGAGAATATAGGGAACCTAGTATTCAATGGAAATATAACGGATGTTTATTCAAATGGTTGTATGATGATGGGAAGTGGGGTGGCTCTGGCTGAGGTCTCGGGTTGGGCAGGGTGGGGGGGCTCTGGGTCGGGGGGGAAAAAGTTATCTGTAAATGTTTAATGAAACATTGCCATGAGAAATATTCTGATTGTTTATTCTTTGCGGATAATAAAAATCTATCTGATAAAAAAAAAAAAAAAAAAAGATTGAACATTAGTAGATTTTAGGCCCAGCGTTATGTGCTGATTAATTCCATAATACATATTTATAGCAGTCAGGGCAATGCTTTTCTGATTATATGATCTCCAAGTTCATAGGAAACTACATACAGTTGTGGCCAAAAGTACTGACACCCCTGCAATTCTGTCAGATAATACTCAGTTTCTTCCTGAAAATGATTGCAATCACAAATTCTTTGGTATTATTATCTTCATTTAATTTGTCATAAATGAAAAACCACAAAAGAGAATGAAGCAAAAAGCAAAACATTGATCATTTCACACAAAACTCCAAAAATGGGCCAGACAAAAGTATTGGCACCCTCAGCTTAACCCCTTACTGACATCGGACGGTATAGTACGTCCGATGTCAGCTCCCCTGCTTTGATGCAGGGCTCCGCGGTGAGCCCGCATCAAAGCCGGGACATGTCAGCTGTTTTGAACAGCTGACATGTGCCCGCAATAGCGGCGGGTGAAATCGCGATTCACCCGCCGCTATTAACTAGTTAGATGCCGCTGTCAAACAGCGGCATTTAACTACCGCATCCGGCCGGGCGGCCGGAAATGACGTCATCGCCGACCCCCGTCACATGATCGGGGGTCGGCGATGCTTCTCCATTGTAACCATAGAGGTCATTGAGACCTCTATGGTTACTGATTGCCGGTAGCTGTGATCGCCACCCTGTGGTCGGCGCTCACAGCACACCTGATTTTCTACTACATAGCAGCGAACATCAGATCGCTGCTATGTAGCAGAGGCGATCGCATTGTGCCTGCTTCTAGCTTCCCATGGAGGCTATTGAAGCATGGCAAAAGTTAAAAAAAAATGTGAAAAAAATAAAAAAAAAATATAAAAGTTTAAATCGCCCCCCTTTCGCCCCAATCAAAATAAATCAATAAAAAAAAAAATCAAATCTACACATATTTGGTATTGCCACGTTCAGAATCGCCCGATCTATCAATAAAAAAAAAGCATTAACCTGATCGCTAAACAGCGTAACGAGAAAAAAATCGAAACGCCAGAATTTTTTTTGGTCGCCGGCGACATTGCATTAAAATGCAATAATGGGGCGATCAAAAGCACGTATCTGCATCGAATTGGAATCATTAAAAACGCCAGCTCGACACGCAAAAAATAATCCCTCAACTGACCCCAGATCATGAAAAATGGAGACGCTACGAGTATCGGAAAATGGCGCAATTTTATTTATTTTTTTAGCAAAGTTTGGAATTTTTTTTCACTACTTAGGTAAAAAATAACCTAGTCATGTTAGGTGTCTATGAACTCGTAATGACCTGCAGAATCACAATGGCAGGTCAGTTTTAGCATTTAGTGAACCTAGCAAAAAAGCCAAGCAAAAAACAAGTGTGGGATTGCACTTTTTTTGCAATTTCACCGCACTTGGAATTTTTTTACCGTTTTCTAGTACACGACATGGTAAAACCAATGAGGTCGTTCAAAAGTACAACTCGTCTCGCAAAAAATAAGCCCTCACATGGCCAAATTGACGGAAAAATAAAAAAGTTATGGCTCTGGGAAGGAGGGGAGTGAAAAACAAACACGGAAAAACGAAAAATCCCATGGTCATGAAGGGGTTAATACTTGGTTGCACAACCTTTAGCCAAAATAACTGCGACCAACCGCTTCCGGTAACCATCAAGGAGTTTCTTACAATGCTCTGCTGGAATTTTAGACCATTCTTCTTTGGCAAACTGCTCCAGGTCCCTGATATTTGAAGGGTGCCTTCTCCAAACTGCCATTTTTAGATCTCTCCACTGGTGTTCTATGGGATTCAGGTCTGGACTCATTGCTGGCCACCTTAGAAGTCTCCAGTGCTTTCTCTCAAACCATTTTCTAGTGCTTTTTGAAGTGTGTTTTGGGTCATTGTCCTGCTGGAAGACCCATGACCTCTGAGGGAGACCCAGTTTTCTCAAACTGGGCCCAACATTATGCTGCAAAATTTGTTGGTAGTCTTCAGACATCATAATGCCATGCACACGGTCAAGCAATCCAGCGCCAGAGGCAGCAAAGCAACCCCAAAACATCAGGGAACCTCCGCCATGTTTGACTGTAGGGACCGTGTTCTTTTCTTTGAATGCCTCTTTTTTTTCTCCTGTAAACTCTATGTTGATGCCTTTACCCAAAAAGCTCTACTTGTGTCTCATCTGACCAGAAAACATTGTTCCAAAACGTTTTAGGTAAGTTTTGGCAAACTCCAGCCTGGCTTTTTTATGTCTCGGGGTGAGAAGTTGGGTCTTCCTGGGTCTCCTACCATACAGTCCCTTTTCATTCAGATGCCGACTGATACTACAGGTTGACACTCTTGTATCCTCGGACTGCAGGGCAGCTTGAACTTGTTTGGATGTTAAGGTACTGTCACACTAGACGATATCGCTAGCGATCCGTGACGTTGCAGCGTCCTCGCTATCGATATCGTCCAGTGTGACACGCAGCAGCGATCAGGCCCCTGCTGTGATATCGCTGGTCGGGGAAGAAAGTCCAGAACTTTGTTTCGTCGCTGGATCTCCCGCTGACATCGCTGAATCGGTGTGTGTGACACCGATTCAGCGATGTCTTCGCTGGTACCAGGGTAAACATCGAGTTACTAAGCGCAGGGCCGCGCTTAGTAACCCGATGTTTACCCTGGTTACCATCGTTAAAGTAAAAAAAACAACCACTACATACTTACCTACCGCTGTCTGTCCCCGGCGCTGTGCTTCTCTGCTCTGGCTGTGAGCACAGCGTCCGGAAAGCAGAGCGGTGACGTCACCGCTCTGCTTTCCGGCTGCCTGGCGCTCACAGCCAGAGCAAAGAAGCAGAGCGTCGAGGACAGACAGCGGTAGGTAAGTATGTAGTGGTTGTTTTTTTTACTTTAACGATGGTAACCAGGGTAAACATCGGGTTACTAAGCGCGGCCCTGCGCTTAGTAACCCGATGTTTACCCTGGTTACCGGCATCGTTGGTCGCTGGAGAGCTGTCTGTGTGACAGCTCTCCAGCGACCAAACAGCGACGCTGCAGAGATCCGGATCGTTGTCGGTATCGCTGCAGCGTCGCTTAGTGTGACGGTACCTTTAGTCGAGGTTCTTTATCCAACATCCGCACAATCTTGCGTTGAAATCTCTTGTCAATTTTTTTTTCCGTCCACATCTAGGGAGGTTAGCCACAGTGCCATGGGCTTTACACTTCTTGATGACACTGCGCACGGTAGACACAGGAACATTCAGGTCTTCGGAGATGGACTTGTAGCCTTGAGGTTGCTCATGCTTCCTCAGAATTTGGTTTCTCAAGTCCTCAGACAGTTCTTTGGTCTTCTTTCTTTTCTCCATGCTCAATGTGGTACACCCAAGGACACAGGACAGAGGTTGAGTCAGCTTTAATCCATGTCAACTGGCTGCAAGTGTGATTTAGTTATTGCCAACACCTGTTAGGTGCTACAGGTAAGTTACAGGTGCTGTTCATTACACAAATTAGAGAAGCATCACATGATTTTTCGAACAGTGCCAATACTTTTGTCCACCCCCTTTTTATGTTTGGTGTGGAATTATATCCAATTTGGCTTTAGGACAATTCTTTTTGTGTTTTTTCATTTAAGACAAATTAAATGAAGATAATAATAACAAAGAATTTGTGTTTGCAATCATTTTCAGGAAGAAACTGAGTATTAGCTGACAGAATTGCAGGGGTGTCAATACTTTTGGCCACAACTGTAGTTCCTTAAAAGGGAATGTTATGTTTTTGCTCCCCAGTATACGGTAGGGGCAGAGATCCTGATTCCCATGATGTGTCACTTACGGAGCTGCTTGCTGCCATTTTGATAAAATTTACCTGCTGTAGATCTAGCAGTTCTCTGAATGCCGAGCTCTGTATAACCCACACCCATACCACGGATTGGCATTTTTGTGCAGTGTATATGGCAGAAAACACCAACTTGTTCAACAAAAACATCCTCATAAGACTACCGTATATTGACAAAAAATTTAAAAAAAAAGGTGTCATCTCTCCTGGAAGAAGGAGAGCATATAATAAAAACAAAAACATGTCCCTATGGAAGGAATCTCAAATATATGCAGGGGATATCGATATAGACCTTATATATAAAGAAATTATAATATTAACCTGCACAGTATCTGAGACATAGAAATGAAGTTTACGACTGACACTAATAAATGTGTTCATGTTGCTTCGCGGTACACCATGAGAAGTGTATTAATACTGTGCCAATGGGACATGGTAGGTGACGAATTATGGAATATTTTGGATTACAGGATGATCATAGAAAAGTGCATGGAAAGGGTATAGGTGTATATATCGTAGGCAGAGTACCTTCAGGAAGAACGCCTAAAATAAATGACCAGATTTCTGTAATTATTGGCCATTTCTGGACGTTGTGATACCAGTGTGGTGGCGGGCGGCGTACCTGGAGCAGCAGTTCCTGGAGCTGAGCACTCTTCTGCTTTATGCGCTCTATCCTCCTCTGCTTCTCGATCTGCAACACCAAACGCAAACATGAAAGGAAATGATTTCATCTTTGCTGAAATTATATCAGAGAGATGTCTGTACAAAGACCCCAGTTGAGCCATAAAAGTCCATAATCCAGATATCAAGTGCATAACACAATGTACAATTCTTGAAGAAGTTGTCGGGTCTGAGACTTTTTTTTACTGATGGCCTATACTTAGCATAGGTCCTAACCCACCAACTCCGGGAACAGCTGATCGTCGGGGCTGTCATTGATCTGGTATTGATGACTTACCCCAAGAATAGGCCATCAAGACAAAAAGTACTGGACAATTCCTGTAAAGAGCACATATCTATTTCAGGGGACTTCTCAGATTAGGCGGTTGTGCCATCTACATGAGGAAAAATAAAACCATTTTAGCCCTGTGTTCTTCTAGCCTGCATTTTTCATTAGTTTTACCCCCTGCCTTCCCTATTTCAAAACTCTGCAGTTGTCTCTGATCTAGTGGCTGGAAACTAGCTTCGATGAGGTCTTCCATACAGCGAGCACACAAACAGAGGAGAATCTGCTCTCCTGAGTCTATGTAGCAAGTAGACAGAAGCGTGGAGGACATTATTCAGCAGTACTAACCAGTGTAGCTGCGACTCCAGCACTGGTGGGAGATAAATGCTTACTAGAAAGCAGAAGAACAGGTGTTTGTCTGTAACTCCCTCTCGCTCTGCTCCTTCATCCCTCCGCTCTCTATAGACATTACTAGTAAATGTAATCTGATCTCTCAGTGAGTAGGCAGGTCTAACTCGACTTTTAACAAGACAGATTTTAGCAGTACTTCAGACTGAATGAGGAATTGAAGAGGAAGAGGGAGGAGGTGGCTTATAAGTGGATAAAGAAGCATATTTATCTGATAAGATATAAAAACGTGTCTTCTATTTGCTTGTACCATTGATGTATGCTAAAATGACTTTTTACAACGTGTCTCAAGAAACTATACTTTTCCCAACCCCCAAACATTGGACCAGCTAATTAATAATAATTTCACCGTCACGTGCACATTAGTGCCAACATCACATATACAGACGGAACCGACAAAGCAGAGAATACTAGGAAGAGACGCCAGAGAAGACGGGAGCTGAACTGTGAGCGTTTGGGATGAAGCTTTCCTGGTGATACATAAAAATAGCTCTTTACATAATGCAGGCTGTGACCATGATGTGGATTCTCATCGGCACATACATTTCTGCCCCAGCTCATGCGGGCAGCCATGGTCTGATGCACTAGTAATGAGCTGCCGAGTCAGCTGCTCCCCACAGCTGGGTACAGGGACCTCAGCTCTGTACATGTCCTGCCGGCATCATATAGAGCCTGAAATATTATTATTATATTATTATTATACATTTTTATAGCGCCATTTATTCCATGGCGCTTTACATGTGAATACGGGGCAAATATAGACAAATACATTAAACATGAGCAGATAACAAGGCACACGAGTACATAAGGAGGGAGGACCCTGCCCGGGAGGGCTCACAGTCTGCAGGGGGTGGGTGAGGATACACTAGGAGAGGGAAAAGCTGGCTGTGCGGCTGTTCAGTAGGTTGAGGATCACTGCAGGCTGTAGGCTTGTCGGAAGAGATGAGTCTTCAGGTTCTTTTTGAAGGTTTCTATGGTAGGCGCAAGTCTGATGTGTTGGGGTAGAGAGTTCCAGAGTATGGGGGAAGCACGGGAGAAGTCTTGGATGCGGTTATGGGAAGAAGAGATGAGAGGGGAGTAGAGAAGGAGGTCTTGGGAGGATCGGAGGTCGCGTGTAGGTAGGTACCGGGAGACCATGTCACAGATGTATGGAGGAGACAGGTTGTGGATGGCTTTGTATGTCAGTGTGAGGGTTTTGAACTGGAGTCTCTGGGCGATAGGAAGCCAGTGAAGGGCTTGACACAGGGGAGAGGCTGGGGAATAGCGGGGGGACAGGTGGATTAGTCGGGCAGCAGAGTGTAGGATGGATTGGAGTGGTGCCAGAGTGCTAGAGGGGAGTCCAGAGAGTAGGAGGTTGCAGTAGTCGAGGCGGGAGATGATAAGGGCATGCACTAGCGTTTTTGCAGTGTTGCGGTCAAGGAAAGCACGGATCCGGGAAATATTTTTGAGTTTGAGACGACAGGAGGAGGCAAGGGCTTGGATATGTGGCTTGAAAGAGAGGGCAGAGTCGAGGATCACCCCGAGACACCGGGCGTGTGGGACTGGGGATAGTGAGCAGCCATTGACATTGATGGATAGATGTGGTGGAGGGGTAGAGTGAGATGGGGGAAAGATGATGAATTCTGTTTTGTCCATGTTCAGTTGTAGAAAGCGAGCAGAAAAGAAGGCTGAAATGGCAGACAGACAGTGCGGGATTTTGGTAAGCAAGGAGGAGAGGTCCGGTCCGGAGAGGTAGATCTGCGTGTCGTCAGCGTAGAGATGGTACTGCATACCGTGGGATTCTATGAGCTGTCCCAGGCCGAAAGTGTAGATGGAGAAGAGTAGGGGTCCTAGAACAGAGCCTTGAGGAACACCGACTGACAAGGGGCGAAGTGAGGAGGTGGTGTGGGGGAGGGAGACACTGAATGTTCGGTCTGTCAGATATGACGAGATCCAGGAAAGGGCCAAGTCTGTGATGCCAAGGGATGAGAGGATTTGTAGCAAAAGGGAGTGGTCAACAGTGTCAAAGGCAGAAGACAAGTCCAGGAGAAGGAGGACAGAGTAGTGTCGCTTGCTCCTGGCAGTTAGTAGGTCATTGGTGACTTTAGTTAGGGCAGTTTCAGTTGAGTGATGGGAACGGAAGCCTGATTGTAACCGATCAAAGAGGGAGCAGGAGGAGAAGTGGGAGGACAGTTCAAGATGGACGTGTTGCTCCAGCAATTTGGAGGCATAAGGGAGAAGAGATATTGGGCGATAGCTAGACACAGAGGATGGGTCGAGGGAGGGCTTTTTGAGGATGGGTGTGATCTTGGCATGCTTGAAGGATGAGGGAAAGACACCTGTTGTGAGTGAGAGGTTGAAGAGGTGCGTTAGGGTTGGGATGAAGACCGTGGAAAGGTTAGGGATGAGGTGGGATGGGAGCGGGTCAAGCGTGCAGGTGGTGAGGTGTGATCTTGACAGGAGGGTGGAGAGCTGATCTTCTGTCATGGTGGAGAAGCTGGTTTTGGAGGAGCAGGGTTAAGCAGCTAAGAGGGGCAGTGGGCGCTGTGGGCCAAAGCTTTCTCTGATCGTATCGATCTTCTGTTTAAAGAAAGAGGCGAAGTCATCAGCAGAAATGAGGGGGGAGGGAGGAGGTGCGGGGGGACGGAGTAGAGAATTGAAAGTGTTGAAAAGCTGTTTAGGGTTGTGGGACAGGGAGGATATGAGGGATGAGAAGTAAGTTTGTTTTGCGGCAGTGAGCGCAGACTTGAAGCTGGCGAGGGACTGCTTGTATGCAGTGAAGTGGTCGGCAGAGTGGGATCGCTTCCATCTCCGCTCGGCAATCCTGGAAGCCCGTCTCAATTCTTTGGTCAGGCTGGTCAGCCAGGGCTGCCTGTTAATTGTACGAGTTTTACTATGCATGAGTGGGGCGGCCGAATCGAGTGTTGTGGTTATTGTGGTGTTATAAAAAGTGGCAGCAGCATCTGTGTCATGAAGGGAAGCTATGTCTGTGAGAAGGAGAAGGGACTCCGAGAGTGATTGTAAGTTGAGATGTTTGAGATTTCTGCGAGGGTGAGTGAGTTTGTGGAGTGGGGGTTGCACACTAGGAGAGGAGAGGGACGAGAATGTCAGTAGGTTGTGGTCAGACAGGGGGAGGGGTG
The DNA here is from genome assembly GCF_032444005.1 of Ranitomeya imitator. Taxonomy (NCBI): domain Eukaryota; kingdom Metazoa; phylum Chordata; class Amphibia; order Anura; family Dendrobatidae; genus Ranitomeya; species Ranitomeya imitator. The sequence goes on from NC_091286.1 coordinate 581,030,643, forward strand.
TGTTAGTGCACACATATACACAAATACACAGACACCGTGGATCTTCACAACGTGCATCCATGTGCATGCTATCCAGGCTGATATATGGAAGGAAAACCACCCCGAATAACCCGGTTCAGCCTAGCATGAGGATTAATTCATTCAGATCCAAGAAAATATGTCAGGCACCTAATTATAGCAGGACCACAATCTGCTCAGCACCGGAATAACAGCATACAGGACAAGAATATAGAGCAAAGCCATGAGCACATGCGGAGATACATCACAAGAGGGGCGGACACAGACAGGAGAGGGTCCCTGTGCTCCTCATAATGCACAATCCCACCTGCTTGGGAGGTGGTACTGGCCCCCTTACCTCTTGGGCCCCAGTGCGGTTGCATAGGTTGCACTAATGGTAGGATCTGTGTATAAGAACAGTATATGGTCCCTTTATAGTCCAGGATCTCGTCATAATGCACAATTCCACCTGCTTTGGAGCTAGCAGTGGCCCCCTTACCTCTTGGGCCCCAGTGCAGCTGCACACGTTGCACCACTGATATGTCCGCCCCCATATTACATGTAATATAGTGGCAGTCTGTGTATAACAAGTCACTGCCGCTCATCCAGGGTTTGCACTGAAAAGATCATTGCTACTTTTTTTTTTTTAGACCCTGTTAATAACTACCTCCAAAGGAAAAAAAAAGATCGCTAAGGACTTCATTAAAGTTTCTTTGGGGTGAGAAAATTTTCAATAATAGGTTATGATTATCAAATCAATGGGAGTCTAATTCCCATCACCCCCAGTGATCAGCTGGTTGAAGGGTCCGCAGAGCTCCACACACTGCTCAGTGGCCATGAACGGTACTGCGATCTCTCTGCCATCTAAGTGTATAGATACAGAGGCTTAGCAGCTGTGCTGGGAATTTGGACCCCACCAGTCTGGTATTGAAGTTTTAGAAACCCCCCTTTAGCCATTTCCCTCACCCCAACTCAACTAAGGAGCCGAGACTGCTATCCTGGTAGTTACACTTCTTCAGCAGGGGTTGTGGCACCATCCGACCAGAGGTATAGTATCATCACATTATATATATATATCTTTGTCCTACTGTGCCGCCGGATTCGATGGTAGTTTGGGGTCATACAGTGATTGTGCCGTGCAGGCATGAGAGACTTCCTTTCTCAGAGATATTTCTATGGCGGTTGGTTATAAACGTTGTAATATGCTTACCTCTGGTCTGGGGTGTTTTTACTTAGTACCAGTTCCCATCAATATTGTTTTTTAAACATCTATTGTTGTTATTGTTCCTAATAAAATGTATTATATTTTTGTACGATGAGGTCTTTGTGCACATTTTTGTAGGTTTATAAATATGGAGAGCAGCAAAGAACATTGGTAAGCTGCTTAACAAACACTTCCCTAAACAATGGTGAAAACCACAGTCCTGAAACAGAGCAATTTTTGTATTAATTTTAATCAAAAAGTATCTAACAGTTTTAATTTTGGGAAAATGAATTAATAAAATGTAAAAAAAATAAAATAAAAAAAATGCTACAATATTATCAGCGTACCTCTAAATTCTCACATTCCTGCACAGAGTTGGACGGTAAACCAATCCATTTAATTTCCTTCTTCTCCTTGGAGATGATATTCATGGCCATTAGTACATTCAGGGCATCGTAAACTCGCCGCCTGATGTTCTTCTGGTCATAAGCCTGAGTATGAAACAAGGAACTATTACTCCCTGCACACTAGCATCATAAGCAATGACTAAAGGGAAAAAAACAAGGAATAACAAACAAAGTATATAGGACCAGATTCATTAAAGGAATTTTGTCAAAATTCTGATGTAATGGGTTTATAAATTTGGAGGCAAATTTGGAGTTGTGCAAAAAATTCTGCAACTTTTGGAGCCACTACTTTCTCTTAGATACGTCAAAATAGGGACTGGTGTAAGACTTCTGCGCGGTGAACAGAGGTACATGCCACTCGTCAGATCACACCCCTTCATGTCCGCCAGTGTTGATGAAGCAGGGGCTTAGTGTACATTTATTAGACCACCAGTGTTCAAACGCCATCCATTAATTAGCCTATACCATTAGCCATTTCCATGGTATACAAAGAACATGATGGCTTTACAAGAATAAATATTGTGCTTCCCCAAAACAACTGTTTGATTTTTGGACTTTCGGTGGCCATTCATCTTACTCCCTGCGCTCGTAAAGAGGTTATCCCTTACTTCACTTATAATCAGCGGACTCGCGATGAAGATAAACACTCCCATCCTGGCTGCTGATTGGTGGCAGCATCCATTTGACACCGCCCACTAGGAACTGATACCAGTTGACCAGCAGTATACCCATGGAGTATAAGCTGCAAAGTATGGAACAACCCCTCTGGTGAACGTCCAAAAGGGTGATAACTTTCTGAATCAGTTGGGCTCCATGATTTGGTACCCTGATCCAGAGACCAGTGCCCTGAAATGTCCCATCTGGATGGAGCAGTGCCACATCTTACATAAATGTATGGTGCAAAGTGAGTATAAAAAAAAGGCTAATAGTATAAGATCATGTAGACTTTACTTACAGAGTCGGATGGCAACTGCCCCGCAGAACTGGTAAACTCAGCCACCAGTTCATCCGCCACTTCATTGTAGGACGTGGTCCCTTTGGTCTGAACCTTCTCACAAACCTTCATAGAGAAATGTCGCAGACCCTTCCCGCTCTTCTCCCCTCTCTTACTTCTTTTACTGTAGATGGGAAGGCAACAATTTATAGAATATATGGATGGATCGATCATGAACTTTCCAAATTTTTGGTGATTTCATATCTAAAATACAGTAAATCCTAAAAAAAACAACAACTCTACAATCTTATAAACAACTAGAACCTTACAATGAAACACAAACTTTCATCTAACTCCATGAGTACAAACAAATATTATTCTTTGCACAATGAAGTTATACGACTTTCCAATATATTTTCTGTACCAATTCCTCACAGCCTTCCCAGATCTCAGTCTGCGATCAGTGAATTCAACGTTGTCTGTCTCATGTCAATAACGCCGTCCTGATGACGGATACAGTACAGTTATCAGAACTTTGTCTTGTAACACATCTCGCACCTCACATCAAAATCAAAATGGTTTAACTTTTCATTTTGCGAAAAAGAACTCAGAAAAGTAGGCACACATGGGGTCGTGTTTTTGGGAAGGGTGCAGATGGATATTATGTCATCTGATAAGAAGCTAGTGACAGCCAACGCCCTTGCTGATTACCACCACAAGCGAGTCACGATATCCTAGAAAGCATAACCATACATAATCGACATATTTTGGCTATCATCATCTAAGATTTACAGGGGCCCAAAGAATGCATAGCATAACAACAAAAGTAACATCAGATACAAAAAATATAAATACACCATTTCATAAAACTTTTCAGAAAAAAAACGGAGAAAAATACCTACGCGTTTCCCCTTCGTAGATATCGCAATTTTTTTTATTGTATGAATTCTTAAATAAACCACTTTTTATATTGGAAGACTATCACATGTGTCCATCGTTACCACCTCGTATGTAGCGCATATTGCAGTTTATACACTCTTCAATTTAGTTGGCTGGCGCCCCTCTCTTTTTTTCTTTGTTTAGTAATGATGTAATGGGAGCACGACGGATCAGTTTATGAACAGATCCCATTCATTCACAATAGAGTAAACCAGTCGGGTGGTGTGGGTACTTTTTGACTATGCTATGCTTTCTATCCCATTATTATCCCTGAATTATAATTTAAAAAAAAAAAGAAAAAAAAAAAAAGGAGTGTGATGCACATGGGACGAGAATCTAAACGACCTTGTGTTTCAGATATTTAAAAAAAAAAAAAAAAAAAAAAAAGAAAGGATACCTTATAACTGGTAATTTATATATACAATGAATAAAAATATATAAACAACTAACAAACGTATATCAGATATAAAATGTGTAATTTAAGCAAAATGCATTAAAAATCTACTTAATAAGAACACACAAGATGAACTCCCAACATTTAAATAATTGAATAAAAAAAGATATTCCAAAGGCTGTCAGGAGCCATTGTCTTCCTAGGAAAGAATTCATTGCATTTGGAATTTGCTGCACTGACACTAGATAGGTGTCTAATGCAGAGACTCAAGAAGAAATATGGCAGATGATAAAGATGCTTCCTGACAAGTGGTTGCCATAGTGGCCAGTCACTCGCTGAAAAAATCCACAGGGATTAGTTCCAGATTCCTTGTTAGGAATAAGAAGGAATAGGACGAGGAAATGAATAGAAGTGGAAGAGTCAGGACGCTGCCAGGGAGCAACCGGCCCGAACTGCTCTATATTCACATGGAGGAATATAGCATCTATTCACTGCTCTACTAGTGTGATGGCTTGTATAGGAGACCATGCCATTATGTATGCACGCACACACACACACATACATACATGCATACACACACACACACACGCATACACACACAGTGCTTATCACAAAATTACATCATCATCAAAAAGTTAATTTATTTCAGATCTTCAATGCAAAAAGTGAAACTCATTATGTAGAATCATTACAAACAGAGTGATCTATTTCAAGTGTTTATTTCTGGTAATGTTGATGATTTTGGCTTACAGCCAATGAGAACCCAAAAGTCATTATCTCAGTAAATTAGAATACTTTATAATACCATCCTGAAAACTTACTTTAAAATCCGAAATGTTGGCCTACTGAAATGTATTTTTCAGTAAATGCACTCAATACTTGGTCGGGGCTCCTTTTGCATCAATTACTGCATCAATGCGGCGTAGCATGGAGGAGATCAACCTGTGGCACTGCTGAGTTGTTATGGAAGCCCAGGTTACTTTGATAGCAGCCTTCAGTTCGTCTGCATTGTTGGGTCTGGTGTCTCATGTTCCTTTTGACAATACTCCATAGATTCTCTATGGGATTACGGTCAGGCGAGTTCCCTGGCCAATCAAGCACAGTGATACTGTTGTTTTTAACCCCTCTGTGACCTTAGACGTACTATCCCGTCGAGGTGCCCTGGGCTTATCTGACCCTGGACGGGATAGTACGTCATAACCGATCGGCCGCGCTCACGGGGGGAGCGCGGCCGATCGCGGCCGGGTGTCAGCTGCTTATCGCAGCTGACATCCGGCACTATGTGCCAGGAGCGGTCACGGACCACCCCCGGCACATTAACCCCTGGCACACCGCGATCAAAGATGATCGCGATGTGCCGGCGGTGCAGGGAAGCACCGCGCAGGGAGGGGGCTCCCTGCGGGCTTCCCTGAGACCCCCGGAGCAACGCGATGTGATCGCGTTGCTGCGAGGGTCTCACCTCCCTCCCTGCTCCCTCCAGCCCCGGATCCAAGATGGCCGCGGATCCGGGTCCTGCAGGGAGGGAGGTGGCTTCACAGAGCCTGCTCAGAGCAGGCACTGTGAAGGCTGCAGCGCTGCAAGTCAGATCAGTGATCTGACAGAGTGCTGTGCAAACTGTCAGATCACTGATCTGTGATGTCCCCCCCTGGGACAAAGTAAAAAAGTTAAAAAAAAAAATTTCCAACTGTGTAAAAAAAAATAAAAAAAAATATTCCAAAATAATGAAAAAAAAAAAAATATATTATTCCCATAAATACATTTCTTCATCTAAATAAAAAAAAAAAAACAATAAAAGTACACATATTTAGTATCGCCGCATCCATAACGACCCGACCTATAAAACTGTCCCACTAGTTAACCCCTTCAGTAAACACCGTAAGAAAAAAAAAAAAACGAGGCAAAAAACAACGCTTTATTATCATACCGCCGAACAAAAAGTGGAATAACACGCGATCAAAAGGACAGATATAAATAACCATGGTACCGCTGAAAGCGTCATATTGTCCCGCAAAAAAAGAGCCGCCATACAGCATCATCAGCAAAAAAATAAAAAAGTTATAGTCCTGAGAATAAAGCGATGCAAAAATAATTATTTTTTCTGTAAAATAGTTTTTATCGTATAAAAGCGCCAAACCATAAAAAAATGATATAAATGAGGTATCGCTGTAATCGTACTGACCCGAAGAATAAAACGGATTTATCAATTTTACCAAACGCGGAACGGTATAAACGCCTCCCCCAATAGAAATTCATGAATAGCTGGCTTTTGGTCATTCTTCCTCACAAAAATCGTAATAAAAAGCGATCAAAAAATGTCACGTGCCCAAAAATGTTTTCAATAAAAACGTCAACTCGTCCCGCAAAAAACAAGACCTCACATGACTCTGTGGACCAAAATATGGAAAAATTATAGCTCTCAAAATGTGGTATTGCAAAAAATATTTTTTGCAATAAAAAGGGTCTTTCAGTGTGTGACGGCTGCCAATCATAAAAATCCGCTAAAAAACTTGCTATAAAAGTAAATCAAACCCCCCTTCATCACCCCCTTAGTTAGGGAAAAATAAAAAAAAATGTATTTATTTCCATTTTCCCATTAGGGCTAGGGTTAGGGCTAGGGCTAGGGTTAGGGCTAGGGTTAGGGCTAGGGTTAGGGCTAGGGTTAGGGTTAGGGCTAGGGTTAGGGTTAGGGCTAGGGTTAGGGTTAGGGTTGGGGCTACAGTTAGGGTTGGGGCTAAAGTTAGGGTTAGGGTTTAGATTACATTTACAGTTGGGAATAGGGTTGGGATTAGGGTTAGGGGTGTGTCAGGGTTAGAGGTGTGGTTAGGGTTACCGTTGGAATTAGGGTTAGGGGTGTGTTTAGATTAGGGTTTCAGTTATAATTGGGGGGTTTCCACTGTTTCGGCACATCAGGGGCTCTCCAAACACGACATGGCGTCCGATCTCAATTCCAGCCAATTCTGCGTTGAAAAAGTAAAACAGTGCTCCTTCCCTTCCGAGCTCTCCTGTGTGCCCAAACAGGGGTTTACCCCAACATATGGGGTATCAGCGTACTCAGGACAAATTGGACAACAACTTTTGTGGACCAATTTCTCCTGTTACCCTTGGGAAAATACAAAACTGGGGGCTAAAAAATAATTTTTGTGGGAAAACAAAAAGATTTTTTATTTTCACGGCTCTGCGTTATAAACTGTAGTGAAACACTTGGGGGTTCAAAGTTCTCACAACACATCTAGATAAGTTCATTGAGGGGTCTAGTTTCCAATATGGGGTCACTTGTGGGGGGTTTCTACTGTTTAGGTACATTAGGGGCTCTGCAAACGCAATGTGACGCCTGCAGACCAATCCATCTAAGTCTGCATTCCAAATGATGCTCCTTCCCTTCCGAGCCCTCCCATGCGCCCAAACGGTGGTTCCCCCCCACATATCGGGTATCAGCGTACTCAGGACAAATTGGACAACAACATTTAGGGTCCAATTTCTCCTGCTAACCTTGGAAAAATACAAAACTGGGGGCTAAAATATAATTTTTGTGGAAAAAAAAATATTTTTTATTTGCATGGCTCTGCGTTATAAACTGTAGTGAAATACTTGGGGGTTCAAAGCTCTCACAACACATCAAGATGAGTTCCTTAGGGGGTCTACTTTCCAAAATGGTGTCACTTGTGGGGGGTTTCTACTGTTTAGGTACATTAGGGGCTCTGCAAACGCAATGTGACGCCTGCAGACCATTCCATCTAAGTCTGCATTCCAAATGGCGCTCCTTCCCTTCCGAACCCTCCCATGCGCCCAAACGGTGGTTCCCCCCCACATATGGGGTATCAGCGTACTCAGGACAAATTGGACAACAACTTTTGGGGTCCAATTTCTCCTGTTACCCTAGGGAAAATACAAAACTGGGGGCTAAAAAATAATTTTTGTGGGAAAAAAATTTTGTTTTATTTTTATGGCTCTGCATTATAAACTTCTGTGAAGCCCTTGGTGGGTCAAAGTGCTCACCACACATCCAGATAAGTTCCTTAGGGGGTCTACTTTCCAAAATGGTGTCACTTGTGGGGGGTTTCAATGTTTAGGCACATCAGTGGCTCTCCAAACGCAACATGGCGTCCCATCTCAATTCCTGTCAATTTTGCATTGAAAAGTCAAACGGCGCTCCTTCCCTTCCAAGCTCTCCCATGCGCCCAAACAGTGGTTTACTGCCACATATGGGGTATCAGCGTACTCGGGACAAATTGGACAACAACTTTTGAGGTCCAATTTCTTCTCTTACCCTTGGAAAAATAAAAAATTGGGGGCAAAAATATAATTTTTGTGAAAAAATATGATTTTTTATTTTTACGGTTCTGCATTATAAACTTCTGTGAAGCACTTGGTGGGTCAAAGTGCTCACCACACCTCTAGATAAGTTCCTTAGGGGGTCTACTTTCCAAAATGGTGTCACTTGTGGGGGGTTTCAATGTTTAGGCACATCAGTGGCTCTCCAAACGCAACATGGCGTCCCATCTCAATTTCTGTCAATTTTGCATTGAAAAGTCAAACTGCGCTCCTTCCCTTCCGAGCTCTCCCATGCGCCCAAACAGTGGTTTACTGCCACATATGGGGTATCAGCGTACTCAGGACAAATTGGACAACAACTTTTTGGGTCCAATTTCTCCTGTTACCCTTGGTAAAATAAAACAAATTGGAGCTGAAGTAAATTTTTTGTGTAAAAAAGTTAAATGTTCATTTTTATTTAAACATTCCAAAAATTCCTATTAAACACCTGAAGGGTTAATAAACTTCTTGAATGTGGTTTTGAGCACCTTGAGGGGTGCAGTTTTTAGAATGGTGTCACACTTGGGCATTTTCTATCATATAGACCCCTCAAAATGACTTCAAATGAGACGTGGTCCCTAAAAAAAATGGTGTTGTAAAAATGAGAAATTGCTGGTCAACTTTTAACCCTTATAACTCCCTAACAAAAAAAAAAATTGGTTCCAAAATTATGCTGATGTAAAGGAGACATGTGGGAAATGTTACTTATTAAGTATTTTGTGTGACATATCTCTGTGATTTAATTGCATAAAAATTCAAAGTTTGAAAATTGCAAAATTTTCGCCAAATTTCCGTTTTTTTCACAAATAAACGCAGGTACTATCAAAGAAATTTTACCACTATCATGAAGTACAATATGTCACGAGAAAACAATGTCAGAATCACCAGGATCCGTTGAAGCGTTTCGGAGTTATAACCTCATAAAGGGACAGTGGTCAGAATTGTAAAAATTGGCCTGGTCATTGACGTGCAAACCACCCTTGGGGGTAAAGGGGTTAAACCAGGTATTGGTACTTTTGGCCGTGTGGACAGGTACCAAGCCCTGCTGGAGAATGAAAAATTCCATCTCCAACAAGCTTGTCGGCAGAGGGAAGCATGAAGTGCTCTAAAATTTCCTGGTAGACGGCTGCGCTGACTTTGATCTTGATAAAACACAGTGGCCCTACACCAGCAGATGACATGGCTCCCCAAACCATCACTGATTGTGGAAACTTCACACTAGACCTCAAGCAGCTTGGATTGTATCCTCTCCACTCTTCCTCCAGACTCTGGGACCTTGATTTCCAAATGAAATGCTAAATTTACTTTCATCTGAAAACAACACCTTGGACCACCGAGCAACAGTCAAGTTGGCCCAGGTAAGATGCTTCTGGCGTTGTCTATTGGTCATGAGTGGCTTCACACAAGGAATGCGACACTTGTAGTTCATGTCCTGGATACGTCTGTGTGTGGTGGCTCTTAAAGCAATGACTCCAGCAGGAGTCCACTCCTTGTGAATCTTCCCCACATTTTTGAATTACCTTTTCTTAACAATCCTTCCAAGGCTGCGGTTATCCTGGTTGCTTGGGCACCTTTCCCTACCACACTTTTTCCTTCCACTAAACTTTCCATTAATATGCTTGGATACAGCACTCTGAACAGCCGGCTTCTTTACCAATGACCTTTTGTGGCTTACCCTCCCTGTGGAGTGTGTCAATGACTGCCTTCTGTACATCTGTCAAGTCAGCAGTCTTGCCCATGATTGTGGAGCCTACCAAAACAGACTACGGGACCTTTTTAAATGATTAGGAAACCTTTGCAGGTGATTTATGTTAATTATTCTAATTTACTGAGATAATTACTTTTGGGTTTTCATCGGCTGTAATCCATAATCATCAACAGTAACAGAAGTAAACATTTGAAGTAGATAACACTGTTAGTAATAAATGGTGTATAAGAAATGACTTTCAATTTTAGTACTGAAGAACCGAAATATTAAAATTAACTTGTTGATGATATTGTAATTTTGTGAGAAGCACCTGTATATATACCCATACACACATACATATATATCTATTTATATTCAGTCCCCTTTAAATTTTTCACAGTTTCTTTGCAGCCATTTGGTAAATTCAAAAAGTTCATTTTTTTTCTCATTAATGTACACTCTGCACCCCATCTTGACTGAAAAAACAGAAATATAGAAATTTTTGCAAATTTATTACAAAAGAAAAACTGAAATATGACATGGTCATAAGTATTCAGACCCTTTGCTCAGTATTGAGTAGAAGCACCTTTTGAGCTAGTACAGCCATGAGTCTTTTTGGGAATGATGCAACAAGTTTTTCACACCTGGATTTGGGGATCCTCTGCCATTCTTCCTTGCAGATCCTCTCCAGTTCCGTCAGGTTGGATAGTGAACGTTGGTGGACAGCCATTTTCAGGTCTCTCCAGAGATGCTCAATTTGGTTTAGGTCAGAGCTCTGGCTGGGCCAGTCAAGAATGGTCACAGTTGTTCTGAAGCCACTCCTTTGTTATTTTAGCTGTGTACTTAGGGTCATTGTCTTGTTGGAAGGTGAACCTTCGGCCAAGTCTGTGGTCTAGAGCACTCTGGAAAAGGTTTTCATCAAGGATATCTCCGTACTTGGCTGCATTCATGTTTCCTTCAATGACAACCAGTCGTCCTGTCCCTGCAGCTGAAAAACACCCCCATAGCATGATGCTGCCACCACCATGTTTCACTGTTGGGATTGTATTGGGCAGTTGATGAGCAGTACCTGGTTTTCTCCACACATACCGCTTAGAATAATCACCAAAACGGTCTATCTTCGTCTCATCAGACCAGAGAATCTTATTTCTCATAGTCTGGGAGTCCTTCATGTGTTTTTTAGCAAACTATGCAGGCTTTCATAGGTCTTGCACTGAGGAGAGGCTTCCGTCTGGCCACTCTGCCATAAAGGCCCGACTGGAAGAGGGCTGCAGTGATAGTTGACTTTATGCAACTTTCTCCCATCTCCCTACTGCATCTCTGGAGCTCAGCCATAGAGATCTTGGGGTTCTTCTTAACCCCTCTCCCCCAAGGCTCTTCTCTCATGATTCTTCAGTTTGGTTGGATGGCCAGGTCTAGGAAGACTTCTGGTGGTCCCAAAGTTCTTCTATTTAAGGATTATGGAGGCGACTGTGCTCTTAGGAACCTTGAGTATTGCAGAAATTCTGTTATAACCATGGCCAGATTTGTGCCTTGCCACAATTCTGTCTCTGAGCTCCTTGGCCAGTTCCTTTGACCTCATGATTCTCATTTGGTCTGACATGCACTGTGAGCTGTGAGGTCTTATATAGACAGGTGTGTGCCTTTCCAAATCAAGTCCTATCAATTTAATTAAACACAGCTGGACTCCAATGAAGGAGTAGAACCATCTCAAGGAGGATCACAAGGAAATGGACAGCATGTGACTTACATACGAGTGTCTGAGCAAAGGGTCTGAATACTTATGACCATGTGATATTTCAGTTTTTCTTTTGTATTAAATTTGCAAAAATTTCTACATTTCTGTTTTTTTTCTTCAGTCAAGATGGGGTGCACAGTGTACATTAATGTGAAAAAATGAAGTTTTTTGAATTTAGCAAATGGCTGCAATGAAACAAAGAGTGAAAAATTTAAAGGGGTTTGAATACTTTCCATAGTGTGTGTGTGTGTGTGTGTGTGTGTGCGTGTGTGCGTGTGTGCGTGTGTGCGTGCGCGCGCGTGTGTGTGTTTTTTTTCCAGGCTGAATAGTGTAACCTTTATCAAAACTGCCATCCCTTCAGCACCACTCGTCTGTTTTTTGCCCTTACCTCTCGGAGAAGTCAGACTCTATGAACTCACGGGTACGTTTCCGATCCCTATGGAAGAAAAATATTTCTTGCGTTAGTAACTGAGTATATGCCTGTAACAATAAGTATGTGCTTATCTAGAGAAAGCTTAGGGAGAATTTCCCAACTTACAAGTTCATTCATTAGTATCCTAACCTATTAGGTTATACTGACAATATGTCCTGAATGGACATGTACGTCCTACCTGATGACACGTCATTCTCCCACATTTACGTCGCATTTCTCCGTCTGGCTTCACCTTTACCCATGAAACATTATGCGTTTCTCCCTTACATAACTATTACAATTGTATAGAAAAGCTAGACTTGACAAGAACCAAAAGTGGCACCAAAGATGAGAAACTGCAGAGGTTTTCAATTCTCTTAAATAAATTACATGGGCCAACAATTACCCAGGAATCCAGCTGGAGGCATCTGTGATGTGAGTCTGGGTGACCATGGCTGAGGTGGCCGCGGTGAACTGTCTCCCTATGAGAAGATCGGCTCCAGCGCTCAGTCTCTGGGGAGTGCTTATAATCTAGAAGAACAAAAAATGACATGGTGATGGTGAGCCCGAGATGACTTGAAGTCATCTTTTATACCTTGTCTAATACAAACTAGTTATTTCTTACCAACTTATACATCACATCAAGCCAACTACAGGAATTCTCATAGTGTAGATTGTGAGCCCTCGCGGGCAGGGTCCTCTCTCCTCCTGTACCAGTAGGGACTTGTATTGTTCAAGATTATTGTACTTGTTTTCATTATGTATACCCCTCCTCACATGTAAAGCGCCATGGAATTAATAGCGCTATAATAAGAAATAATAATAATTGTGGCAATGAACTACTATGCTCAGAAAGCCCACTGATCTGGGAGATGTGATTGGAGATGATAGTTTTTAGGATATTGACCCATAAAAACCCTGAAATATGGGATTTTTATATGTTTTACATAAAACACAGGGCCTGGTAAACACAAGCTGCTTTCTTCATCACTGGAAGGTCCATTCATTATAGTGGGACCATAGAAAAGCATAGATGATCATAAATATACTAATGTAAAAAGGTTGCCCAGCTCTGGGGGCAAATTTATATTTTTTTTTTTACTTAAATGCATTTATTTGGGACTAAAAATCATTTTTGGAATTCCGTTTCATTAAAAAAAAAATGTGGCACCACTGCTATATTACAGATGGTAGTAAAAAATAAATAATAGAACAGCTGAAAGGAGTGTTAAAAAAAAGACAAACGTTGCAAACTGTCTTATCAGAGCAGCAGAACAAGCTCACTGACTGATTCTCAGTTAACCTATTATTGCTGCAGCCAGCAATACTGTAAAACAGAGTCTGTAGAAGACAAAACCATGCTTTTTTTTTTTATGAACCCCAAAAAAACATGCATGTAAAAAAAAAAAAAGCCCCCCAAAAATGGACAACCCCTTTAAGGATAGTGTCACATGACCCTTTTATCTTCATCCAAAAAATTGGTTCAATTGTGCTACTCAGACTATGATCAGAGTGAGATCCGATTTTCTCTGGGGTGGAGAGAGAACAAAACAAAACAAAAAAAAAAAAAAACACGTTCCTCCATCTTATTCACTGTGTCAGTCCACGAAAATCTAAATTTTTTCTTTTCGCAGACCTATAGACTTGAATGGAAGAGTGCCACGAGTCTCACAAAAAAAAAAAAATCAGACAGGTGCACAGCCCCATAGAATAACATGGGTATGTCCATCCGTCAAAATCACAGATGGCACCCGTCCGATTTCTATGGTTGTCTGCACGAGCCCTATCATATTGGTTACTGGTGCGACTATGTGTAATCCAGTTTTTATTAAATAATCAAACTTACAAGTATATAGTAATCAAAAAAAGAACTATATTTATTATCGAATATATTATTGTTCTATACTCATTAGGGCCCTGTCCTGGATTAATGGGTGACTTGGATGTACCCTCAGATTTAGTTGCTATGCACTTTATAGTTCTTTTTTTGATTACTATATACTTGTAAGTTTGATTATTTAATAAAAACTATTTTTTGATTATATATTGTGGCCAGTTTTGACTCGTGTGTCTCCTAACTTTTGATTATTGGATTTTTGAGTCGCCATATATGTGCGTATTGAATTCTGCACTGACGCTTTTTCTATTTATATGTGTAATCCAGGCAGAAATATCACATACAATGGAATCTATGGCTTTAGGCTAATCCACCACCACCTCACTTTGTAAAAAAAACATCCAGAAAAGGGTTAATAGTTGCAAGCCAGAAACCCACAGCAGGTGTATAGAATAAAGACTAATGATGGTCACATGGGAGATCAAGAAATGGTCCCAATCCCTGGCAGTGCAGTCGGAGGCCCCCCAGAACACACGTCACTGCTGATCTTGGCTGACCCCAGGGCCACCTCTCTGCTTTGATCTCCACCGGAAGCTAAGCTGGGACCCCAGGCTGCGACCCTGCACTGGATGCTTTACTGCAGGTCTCCGAGACCCACAGAGAAAGACAGCCGCACTGTGACAATCATTCACACATCTTCTCCGGCTGCAAAAACATTTAAAGCTGTAGCCGGCGTTGCTCAAACCTTTGTCTTCTGGTTCGGAGTAGTTGGTTGTGCTCATTCATGGCTTGTAGGAGGGATATTACCAATGATTCAAGGTCAGTTTTCTGGCTAGATGGCTTAGCTATTGAATCCGAAAGGGTATATATATATAAATTATGTAATCCTCTTCTCTGTGGAAGGAGGAGGCTTACTACCATTAATATGCATTAGAGAATGCCGAGAGTGAACAGCTGGATGTACACTAACATGTGATGTAACACTGTATCATACATACATGGGATATATTAAATGGAATCTGTGCGATTTGTGTATATACATGTACGAGTATGAGCACCATGCGCAGAAATCCCGGCACTTACACGCCTGGGCTGCTATCAATGAGGAATGTTCTTCTGCGCTGAATGCATTTTGGAAAGTCATCAAGATCCGCTGCTGGCAGCTACCTTTGTAGTTGCCGACCAATGACGTCCCAGGTGTGCTTGATCGGAGGCAATTCCGGAGATTGTGCATGCAATGGAAGCACATTTAGGACACGCAGGCTGCTCACAGTAACACGAGCAACATGTGGCCTGGTGCCGTTGTGTGGAAAAATGCACCTGGTATACTATGGGGAAACAGCGGTACCACTGGTACCATGACCAAATCTAGACAACACCGAGCTATTAGTGTACCTGAAAAAAAGGAATAAAGGTATCCAACAACCAAACGATATGCCATTGTACACCATAATCCTAGGAGTAGGACCAGTGTGACGTTACCTCATGAGGGCCTCTTCATGGTGTTGTCTATGTGACCTCCACACCCATATCCTACTATCACTGTATCTAAAACAACAGCAGAACTCATTTCTGAAGACAATAGACCTCCATGCAGTCTTGTTCTGCGCCATGATAGCTTTTGACAGCGGTGGTATGAGGTCCATGGACACCTGTATCTGGATGTCTGGCTCATAGCACAATGTAATGCAAACACCTTCTTATAGTTTATGTAGACTAACCTTTGGATGTCTTAGGCCACGTTCACACCATCAGTATTTGGTGAGTTTTTTACCTCAGTATTTGTAAGCCAAAACCAGGAGAGGAACAGTCAGAGGAAAAGTATAATAGAAACACGTCACCACTTCTGTATTTATCACCCACTCCTGGTTTTGGCTCGCAATTACGGAGGTAAAATACTGACCAAATAATGAAGGTGGCCTTAGGCTTTTTATGTCAGGTCCATTCTCACTAGTGAGAACAGAAAGCCTCAATCATTAATGCAGAGATACGGTCATTTTTCAAAAGTGTCCTAAGAGCCATTTCTCAACAAGGCGACTCCAATGCCACCTGTTCCTCGTGATACTGTGAGCAGCCTGTATGGCCTAAACATGTTGTGTTACAATGGCGTGCAACCTCTCTGGACTTGTCTTCCATCATACACTTTTAGAACATCATTGATCGATAATTAATAAAAATATAGATGGTGGCGCAAAATGTAAAGGGAAGAGAGGGCTATCAATCCTTGCTGCAGTACCAAACCGACCTCCACACTTGGTTGGTAAACAGATAAATAACACAATAAAATGATGCACCTAAGTGCAAAATAGGTACGCGCTTGATAATAGCCAAAAAACGTTTATAACCAAAAAGTGGAATAACCCAAATGGGTAGTGAAATAGAACATAGTTTCTCAATATATACACCAATACAGTCCTTATTTGCGCCCGTGGTGGATAGGTAAAAATAACAACATGAATGTTCCTACCTCCAATGGCAAGTCCGTGATAAATGAGAAGACTATCGTGCTGCCGCTGTATTTTCAAGGAGCTCCAGGTGCAGATCGCTGCTGTAGAATCCAAACTAGTGGCTGCCCCGGCCGGTAGCAGCCACCTGAAGTAAGCCTCCGAGCTGGAACGGGGTCCTGGAATACCAGACGCCGCGTGGTGCGAGAGCAGTAAGTCCGAGTGAGGCACAGGACCTGCGTGACGTGTGTGGTCACGTGACCGTTACCGAAGCCCGGGAGTGAGTACGGGACGCTGTGAGGGTCATTTATCACGGACTTGCCATTGGAGGTAGGAACATTCATGTTGTTATTTTTACCTATCCACCACGGGCGCAAATAAGGACTGTATTGGTGTATATATTGAGAAATTATGTTCTATTTGAAACCAGGGATTCAAGCTAAACCAGGGATTCAAGCTTTAGGAGGCTAATTTGCATATTCCAGGTGCCTTCTGGGAGAAGCGAAGTCTCCCTAAGCTAGAAGATCGTTGGGTACAGCCGGGACCAGCTGCTTCGAAAGCATCACCAAACCAGGGATTCAAGCTTTAGGAGGCTAATTTGCATATTCCAGGTGCCTTCTGGGAGAAGCGAAGTCTCCCTAAGCTAGAAGATCGTTGGGTACAGCCGGGACCAGCTGCTTCGAAAGCATCACCAAACCAGGGATTCAAGCTTTAGGAGGCTAATTTGCATATTCCAGGTGCCTTCTGGGAGAAGCGAAGTCTCCCTAAGCTAGAAGATCGTTGGGTACAGCCGGGACCAGCTGCTTCGAAAGCATCACCAAACCAGGGATTCAAGCTTTAGGAGGCTAATTTGCATATTCCAGGTGCCTTCTGGGAGAAGCGAAGTCTCCCTAAGCTAGAAGATCGTTGGGTACAGCCGGGACCAGCTGCTTCGAAAGCATCACCAAACCAGGGATTCAAGCTTTAGGAGGCTAATTTGCATATTCCAGGTGCCTTCTGGGAGAAGCGAAGTCTCCCTAAGCTAGAAGATCGTTGGGTACAGCCGGGACCAGCTGCTTCGAAAGCATCACCAAACCAGGGATTCAAGCTTTAGGAGGCTAATTTGCATATTCCAGGTGCCTTCTGGGAGAAGCGAAGTCTCCCTAAGCTAGAAGATCGTTGGGTACAGCCGGGACCAGCTGCTTCGAAAGCATCACCAAACCAGGGATTCAAGCTTTAGGAGGCTAATTTGCATATTCCAGGTGCCTTCTGGGAGAAGCGAAGTCTCCCTAAGCTAGAAGATCGTTGGGTACAGCCGGGACCAGCTGCTTCGAAAGCATCACCAAACCAGGGATTCAAGCTTTAGGAGGCTAATTTGCATATTCCAGGTGCCTTCTGGGAGAAGCGAAGTCTCCCTAAGCTAGAAGATCGTTGGGTACAGCCGGGACCAGCTGCTTCGAAAGCATCACCAAACCAGGGATTCAAGCTTTAGGAGGCTAATTTGCATATTCCAGGTGCCTTCTGGGAGAAGCGAAGTCTCCCTAAGCTAGAAGATCGTTGGGTACAGCCGGGACCAGCTGCTTCGAAAGCATCACCAAACCAGGGATTCAAGCTTTAGGAGGCTAATTTGCATATTCCAGGTGCCTTCTGGGAGAAGCGAAGTCTCCCTAAGCTAGAAGATCGTTGGGTACAGCCGGGACCAGCTGCTTCGAAAGCATCACCAAACCAGGGATTCAAGCTTTAGGAGGCTAATTTGCATATTCCAGGTGCCTTCTGGGAGAAGCGAAGTCTCCCTAAGCTAGAAGATCGTTGGGTACAGCCGGGACCAGCTGCTTCGAAAGCATCACCAAACCAGGGATTCAAGCTTTAGGAGGCTAATTTGCATATTCCAGGTGCCTTCTGGGAGAAGCGAAGTCTCCCTAAGCTAGAAGATCGTTGGGTACAGCCGGGACCAGCTGCTTCGAAAGCATCACCAAACCAGGGATTCAAGCTTTAGGAGGCTAATTTGCATATTCCAGGTGCCTTCTGGGAGAAGCGAAGTCTCCCTAAGCTAGAAGATCGTTGGGTACAGCCGGGACCAGCTGCTTCGAAAGCATCACCAAACCAGGGATTCAAGCTTTAGGAGGCTAATTTGCATATTCCAGGTGCCTTCTGGGAGAAGCGAAGTCTCCCTAAGCTAGAAGATCGTTGGGTACAGCCGGGACCAGCTGCTTCGAAAGCATCACCAAACCAGGGATTCAAGCTTTAGGAGGCTAATTTGCATATTCCAGGTGCCTTCTGGGAGAAGCGAAGTCTCCCTAAGCTAGAAGATCGTTGGGTACAGCCGGGACCAGCTGCTTCGAAAGCATCACCAAACCAGGGATTCAAGCTTTAGGAGGCTAATTTGCATATTCCAGGTGCCTTCTGGGAGAAGCGAAGTCTCCCTAAGCTAGAAGATCGTTGGGTACAGCCGGGACCAGCTGCTTCGAAAGCATCACCAAACCAGGGATTCAAGCTTTAGGAGGCTAATTTGCATATTCCAGGTGCCTTCTGGGAGAAGCGAAGTCTCCCTAAGCTAGAAGATCGTTGGGTACAGCCGGGACCAGCTGCTTCGAAAGCATCACCAAACCAGGGATTCAAGCTTTAGGAGGCTAATTTGCATATTCCAGGTGCCTTCTGGGAGAAGCGAAGTCTCCCTAAGCTAGAAGATCGTTGGGTACAGCCGGGACCAGCTGCTTCGAAAGCATCACCAAACCAGGGATTCAAGCTTTAGGAGGCTAATTTGCATATTCCAGGTGCCTTCTGGGAGAAGCGAAGTCTCCCTAAGCTAGAAGATCGTTGGGTACAGCCGGGACCAGCTGCTTCGAAAGCATCACCAAACCAGGGATTCAAGCTTTAGGAGGCTAATTTGCATATTCCAGGTGCCTTCTGGGAGAAGCGAAGTCTCCCTAAGCTAGAAGATCGTTGGGTACAGCCGGGACCAGCTGCTTCGAAAGCATCACCAAACCAGGGATTCAAGCTTTAGGAGGCTAATTTGCATATTCCAGGTGCCTTCTGGGAGAAGCGAAGTCTCCCTAAGCTAGAAGATCGTTGGGTACAGCCGGGACCAGCTGCTTCGAAAGCATCACCAAACCAGGGATTCAAGCTTTAGGAGGCTAATTTGCATATTCCAGGTGCCTTCTGGGAGAAGCGAAGTCTCCCTAAGCTAGAAGATCGTTGGGTACAGCCGGGACCAGCTGCTTCGAAAGCATCACCAAACCAGGGATTCAAGCTTTAGGAGGCTAATTTGCATATTCCAGGTGCCTTCTGGGAGAAGCGAAGTCTCCCTAAGCTAGAAGATCGTTGGGTACAGCCGGGACCAGCTGCTTCGAAAGCATCACCAAACCAGGGATTCAAGCTTTAGGAGGCTAATTTGCATATTCCAGGTGCCTTCTGGGAGAAGCGAAGTCTCCCTAAGCTAGAAGATCGTTGGGTACAGCCGGGACCAGCTGCTTCGAAAGCATCACCAAACCAGGGATTCAAGCTTTAGGAGGCTAATTTGCATATTCCAGGTGCCTTCTGGGAGAAGCGAAGTCTCCCTAAGCTAGAAGATCGTTGGGTACAGCCGGGACCAGCTGCTTCGAAAGCATCACCAAACCAGGGATTCAAGCTTTAGGAGGCTAATTTGCATATTCCAGGTGCCTTCTGGGAGAAGCGAAGTCTCCCTAAGCTAGAAGATCGTTGGGTACAGCCGGGACCAGCTGCTTCGAAAGCATCACCAAACCAGGGATTCAAGCTTTAGGAGGCTAATTTGCATATTCCAGGTGCCTTCTGGGAGAAGCGAAGTCTCCCTAAGCTAGAAGATCGTTGGGTACAGCCGGGACCAGCTGCTTCGAAAGCATCACCAAACCAGGGATTCAAGCTTTAGGAGGCTAATTTGCATATTCCAGGTGCCTTCTGGGAGAAGCGAAGTCTCCCTAAGCTAGAAGATCGTTGGGTACAGCCGGGACCAGCTGCTTCGAAAGCATCACCAAACCAGGGATTCAAGCTTTAGGAGGCTAATTTGCATATTCCAGGTGCCTTCTGGGAGAAGCGAAGTCTCCCTAAGCTAGAAGATCGTTGGGTACAGCCGGGACCAGCTGCTTCGAAAGCATCACCAAACCAGGGATTCAAGCTTTAGGAGGCTAATTTGCATATTCCAGGTGCCTTCTGGGAGAAGCGAAGTCTCCCTAAGCTAGAAGATCGTTGGGTACAGCCGGGACCAGCTGCTTCGAAAGCATCACCAAACCAGGGATTCAAGCTTTAGGAGGCTAATTTGCATATTCCAGGTGCCTTCTGGGAGAAGCGAAGTCTCCCTAAGCTAGAAGATCGTTGGGTACAGCCGGGACCAGCTGCTTCGAAAGCATCACCAAACCAGGGATTCAAGCTTTAGGAGGCTAATTTGCATATTCCAGGTGCCTTCTGGGAGAAGCGAAGTCTCCCTAAGCTAGAAGATCGTTGGGTACAGCCGGGACCAGCTGCTTCGAAAGCATCACCAAACCAGGGATTCAAGCTTTAGGAGGCTAATTTGCATATTCCAGGTGCCTTCTGGGAGAAGCGAAGTCTCCCTAAGCTAGAAGATCGTTGGGTACAGCCGGGACCAGCTGCTTCGAAAGCATCACCAAACCAGGGATTCAAGCTTTAGGAGGCTAATTTGCATATTCCAGGTGCCTTCTGGGAGAAGCGAAGTCTCCCTAAGCTAGAAGATCGTTGGGTACAGCCGGGACCAGCTGCTTCGAAAGCATCACCAAACCAGGGATTCAAGCTTTAGGAGGCTAATTTGCATATTCCAGGTGCCTTCTGGGAGAAGCGAAGTCTCCCTAAGCTAGAAGATCGTTGGGTACAGCCGGGACCAGCTGCTTCGAAAGCATCACCAAACCAGGGATTCAAGCTTTAGGAGGCTAATTTGCATATTCCAGGTGCCTTCTGGGAGAAGCGAAGTCTCCCTAAGCTAGAAGATCGTTGGGTACAGCCGGGACCAGCTGCTTCGAAAGCATCACCAAACCAGGGATTCAAGCTTTAGGAGGCTAATTTGCATATTCCAGGTGCCTTCTGGGAGAAGCGAAGTCTCCCTAAGCTAGAAGATCGTTGGGTACAGCCGGGACCAGCTGCTTCGAAAGCATCACCAAACCAGGGATTCAAGCTTTAGGAGGCTAATTTGCATATTCCAGGTGCCTTCTGGGAGAAGCGAAGTCTCCCTAAGCTAGAAGATCGTTGGGTACAGCCGGGACCAGCTGCTTCGAAAGCATCACCAAACCAGGGATTCAAGCTTTAGGAGGCTAATTTGCATATTCCAGGTGCCTTCTGGGAGAAGCGAAGTCTCCCTAAGCTAGAAGATCGTTGGGTACAGCCGGGACCAGCTGCTTCGAAAGCATCACCAAACCAGGGATTCAAGCTTTAGGAGGCTAATTTGCATATTCCAGGTGCCTTCTGGGAGAAGCGAAGTCTCCCTAAGCTAGAAGATCGTTGGGTACAGCCGGGACCAGCTGCTTCGAAAGCATCACCAAACCAGGGATTCAAGCTTTAGGAGGCTAATTTGCATATTCCAGGTGCCTTCTGGGAGAAGCGAAGTCTCCCTAAGCTAGAAGATCGTTGGGTACAGCCGGGACCAGCTGCTTCGAAAGCATCACCAAACCAGGGATTCAAGCTTTAGGAGGCTAATTTGCATATTCCAGGTGCCTTCTGGGAGAAGCGAAGTCTCCCTAAGCTAGAAGATCGTTGGGTACAGCCGGGACCAGCTGCTTCGAAAGCATCACCAAACCAGGGATTCAAGCTTTAGGAGGCTAATTTGCATATTCCAGGTGCCTTCTGGGAGAAGCGAAGTCTCCCTAAGCTAGAAGATCGTTGGGTACAGCCGGGACCAGCTGCTTCGAAAGCATCACCAAACCAGGGATTCAAGCTTTAGGAGGCTAATTTGCATATTCCAGGTGCCTTCTGGGAGAAGCGAAGTCTCCCTAAGCTAGAAGATCGTTGGGTACAGCCGGGACCAGCTGCTTCGAAAGCATCACCAAACCAGGGATTCAAGCTTTAGGAGGCTAATTTGCATATTCCAGGTGCCTTCTGGGAGAAGCGAAGTCTCCCTAAGCTAGAAGATCGTTGGGTACAGCCGGGACCAGCTGCTTCGAAAGCATCACCAAACCAGGGATTCAAGCTTTAGGAGGCTAATTTGCATATTCCAGGTGCCTTCTGGGAGAAGCGAAGTCTCCCTAAGCTAGAAGATCGTTGGGTACAGCCGGGACCAGCTGCTTCGAAAGCATCACCAAACCAGGGATTCAAGCTTTAGGAGGCTAATTTGCATATTCCAGGTGCCTTCTGGGAGAAGCGAAGTCTCCCTAAGCTAGAAGATCGTTGGGTACAGCCGGGACCAGCTGCTTCGAAAGCATCACCAAACCAGGGATTCAAGCTTTAGGAGGCTAATTTGCATATTCCAGGTGCCTTCTGGGAGAAGCGAAGTCTCCCTAAGCTAGAAGATCGTTGGGTACAGCCGGGACCAGCTGCTTCGAAAGCATCACCAAACCAGGGATTCAAGCTTTAGGAGGCTAATTTGCATATTCCAGGTGCCTTCTGGGAGAAGCGAAGTCTCCCTAAGCTAGAAGATCGTTGGGTACAGCCGGGACCAGCTGCTTCGAAAGCATCACCAAACCAGGGATTCAAGCTTTAGGAGGCTAATTTGCATATTCCAGGTGCCTTCTGGGAGAAGCGAAGTCTCCCTAAGCTAGAAGATCGTTGGGTACAGCCGGGACCAGCTGCTTCGAAAGCATCACCAAACCAGGGATTCAAGCTTTAGGAGGCTAATTTGCATATTCCAGGTGCCTTCTGGGAGAAGCGAAGTCTCCCTAAGCTAGAAGATCGTTGGGTACAGCCGGGACCAGCTGCTTCGAAAGCATCACCAAACCAGGGATTCAAGCTTTAGGAGGCTAATTTGCATATTCCAGGTGCCTTCTGGGAGAAGCGAAGTCTCCCTAAGCTAGAAGATCGTTGGGTACAGCCGGGACCAGCTGCTTCGAAAGCATCACCAAACCAGGGATTCAAGCTTTAGGAGGCTAATTTGCATATTCCAGGTGCCTTCTGGGAGAAGCGAAGTCTCCCTAAGCTAGAAGATCGTTGGGTACAGCCGGGACCAGCTGCTTCGAAAGCATCACCAAACCAGGGATTCAAGCTTTAGGAGGCTAATTTGCATATTCCAGGTGCCTTCTGGGAGAAGCGAAGTCTCCCTAAGCTAGAAGATCGTTGGGTACAGCCGGGACCAGCTGCTTCGAAAGCATCACCAAACCAGGGATTCAAGCTTTAGGAGGCTAATTTGCATATTCCAGGTGCCTTCTGGGAGAAGCGAAGTCTCCCTAAGCTAGAAGATCGTTGGGTACAGCCGGGACCAGCTGCTTCGAAAGCATCACCAAACCAGGGATTCAAGCTTTAGGAGGCTAATTTGCATATTCCAGGTGCCTTCTGGGAGAAGCGAAGTCTCCCTAAGCTAGAAGATCGTTGGGTACAGCCGGGACCAGCTGCTTCGAAAGCATCACCAAACCAGGGATTCAAGCTTTAGGAGGCTAATTTGCATATTCCAGGTGCCTTCTGGGAGAAGCGAAGTCTCCCTAAGCTAGAAGATCGTTGGGTACAGCCGGGACCAGCTGCTTCGAAAGCATCACCAAACCAGGGATTCAAGCTTTAGGAGGCTAATTTGCATATTCCAGGTGCCTTCTGGGAGAAGCGAAGTCTCCCTAAGCTAGAAGATCGTTGGGTACAGCCGGGACCAGCTGCTTCGAAAGCATCACCAAACCAGGGATTCAAGCTTTAGGAGGCTAATTTGCATATTCCAGGTGCCTTCTGGGAGAAGCGAAGTCTCCCTAAGCTAGAAGATCGTTGGGTACAGCCGGGACCAGCTGCTTCGAAAGCATCACCAAACCAGGGATTCAAGCTTTAGGAGGCTAATTTGCATATTCCAGGTGCCTTCTGGGA
The DNA here is from genome assembly GCF_032444005.1 of Ranitomeya imitator. Lineage (NCBI taxonomy): Eukaryota > Metazoa > Chordata > Amphibia > Anura > Dendrobatidae > Ranitomeya > Ranitomeya imitator. Next base: position 581,054,879 of record NC_091286.1, read on the forward strand.
GAAGCGAAGTCTCCCTAAGCTAGAAGATCGTTGGGTACAGCCGGGACCAGCTGCTTCGAAAGCATCACCAAACCAGGGATTCAAGCTTTAGGAGGCTAATTTGCATATTCCAGGTGCCTTCTGGGAGAAGCGAAGTCTCCCTAAGCTAGAAGATCGTTGGGTACAGCCGGGACCAGCTGCTTCGAAAGCATCACCAAACCAGGGATTCAAGCTTTAGGAGGCTAATTTGCATATTCCAGGTGCCTTCTGGGAGAAGCGAAGTCTCCCTAAGCTAGAAGATCGTTGGGTACAGCCGGGACCAGCTGCTTCGAAAGCATCACCAAACCAGGGATTCAAGCTTTAGGAGGCTAATTTGCATATTCCAGGTGCCTTCTGGGAGAAGCGAAGTCTCCCTAAGCTAGAAGATCGTTGGGTACAGCCGGGACCAGCTGCTTCGAAAGCATCACCAAACCAGGGATTCAAGCTTTAGGAGGCTAATTTGCATATTCCAGGTGCCTTCTGGGAGAAGCGAAGTCTCCCTAAGCTAGAAGATCGTTGGGTACAGCCGGGACCAGCTGCTTCGAAAGCATCACCAAACCAGGGATTCAAGCTTTAGGAGGCTAATTTGCATATTCCAGGTGCCTTCTGGGAGAAGCGAAGTCTCCCTAAGCTAGAAGATCGTTGGGTACAGCCGGGACCAGCTGCTTCGAAAGCATCACCAAACCAGGGATTCAAGCTTTAGGAGGCTAATTTGCATATTCCAGGTGCCTTCTGGGAGAAGCGAAGTCTCCCTAAGCTAGAAGATCGTTGGGTACAGCCGGGACCAGCTGCTTCGAAAGCATCACCAAACCAGGGATTCAAGCTTTAGGAGGCTAATTTGCATATTCCAGGTGCCTTCTGGGAGAAGCGAAGTCTCCCTAAGCTAGAAGATCGTTGGGTACAGCCGGGACCAGCTGCTTCGAAAGCATCACCAAACCAGGGATTCAAGCTTTAGGAGGCTAATTTGCATATTCCAGGTGCCTTCTGGGAGAAGCGAAGTCTCCCTAAGCTAGAAGATCGTTGGGTACAGCCGGGACCAGCTGCTTCGAAAGCATCACCAAACCAGGGATTCAAGCTTTAGGAGGCTAATTTGCATATTCCAGGTGCCTTCTGGGAGAAGCGAAGTCTCCCTAAGCTAGAAGATCGTTGGGTACAGCCGGGACCAGCTGCTTCGAAAGCATCACCAAACCAGGGATTCAAGCTTTAGGAGGCTAATTTGCATATTCCAGGTGCCTTCTGGGAGAAGCGAAGTCTCCCTAAGCTAGAAGATCGTTGGGTACAGCCGGGACCAGCTGCTTCGAAAGCATCACCAAACCAGGGATTCAAGCTTTAGGAGGCTAATTTGCATATTCCAGGTGCCTTCTGGGAGAAGCGAAGTCTCCCTAAGCTAGAAGATCGTTGGGTACAGCCGGGACCAGCTGCTTCGAAAGCATCACCAAACCAGGGATTCAAGCTTTAGGAGGCTAATTTGCATATTCCAGGTGCCTTCTGGGAGAAGCGAAGTCTCCCTAAGCTAGAAGATCGTTGGGTACAGCCGGGACCAGCTGCTTCGAAAGCATCACCAAACCAGGGATTCAAGCTTTAGGAGGCTAATTTGCATATTCCAGGTGCCTTCTGGGAGAAGCGAAGTCTCCCTAAGCTAGAAGATCGTTGGGTACAGCCGGGACCAGCTGCTTCGAAAGCATCACCAAACCAGGGATTCAAGCTTTAGGAGGCTAATTTGCATATTCCAGGTGCCTTCTGGGAGAAGCGAAGTCTCCCTAAGCTAGAAGATCGTTGGGTACAGCCGGGACCAGCTGCTTCGAAAGCATCACCAAACCAGGGATTCAAGCTTTAGGAGGCTAATTTGCATATTCCAGGTGCCTTCTGGGAGAAGCGAAGTCTCCCTAAGCTAGAAGATCGTTGGGTACAGCCGGGACCAGCTGCTTCGAAAGCATCACCAAACCAGGGATTCAAGCTTTAGGAGGCTAATTTGCATATTCCAGGTGCCTTCTGGGAGAAGCGAAGTCTCCCTAAGCTAGAAGATCGTTGGGTACAGCCGGGACCAGCTGCTTCGAAAGCATCACCAAACCGCGCGCCTTACGGCGCGCGAATTTTTGCCTGTAGGACATTATTGCAAGAGAGCTTGGCTGAGTAGATTACACAAGAAGGAAAATACACAGCAAGTCAGCAGGATCTAGGAGCAACATGGCAGATGTGACAACCTACATGGTGAGCTGCAGCATGTGCTACATGTTCACAGATCGACCAGAAGAAGAATCCAATTTCACCTGTCAGAAGTGTAGACTAGTGGCCCTTTTAGAAGAAAAGGTGCGGGGTCTGGAAGAAAGAATAGCAACTTTGAAACTCATCAAAGAGAATGAAGACTTTCTAGACAGAACAGAAGCATCTCTACTGGTCACAGAAGGTGCAAAAAGTGTCAGAGAACCTCCAAAAGCAGATGAGTGGAAGCATGTGACCAAAAGAAGCAAGAAGACCATGGAGAAATCACCAACCACACAACTGAAGAACCGATATCAAATCTTTGTAGAGGATGAAGATGGCACACCTAAGAATGAAGCAATACCAGCAAGCAAAAAAGAAAAGGGCACACAGCAACAAGTGACAGCAAAAAGTACAGCCAAGAAGCAACGAAGAGTGGTGGTGGTGGGAGACTCACTACTGAGAGGCACAGAAGCAGCCATCTGCAGACCGGACATAACTGCAAGAGAAGTATGCTGCCTTCCAGGTGCGATGATCAAGGATGTGACCGATAGGATACCAAAGCTCTTCAGCTCCAAGGACGTCCACCCATTTCTTCTGATACATGTTGGCACCAATGACACGGCAAGGAAGGACCTACCGACAATCTGCAAGGACTTTGAAGAGTTGGGGAAGAAAGTAAAGGAACTGGATGCACAGGTAGTTTTTTCTTCTATCCTTCCAGTAGATGGGCATGGCACCAGGAGATGGAACAGGATCCTTGATGCAAACAACTGGCTAAGACGATGGTGCAGACAACAAGGATTTGGATTCCTGGACCACGGTGTGAATTACTGGTATGATGGACTCCTCGCCAGAGACGGACTACACCTCAACAAACCTGGGAAACACACATTCGCCAGAAGACTCGCTACACTCATCAGGAGGGCGTTAAACTAGAAGAAGAGGGGACGGGAAGAAAAACATTAGACTCGTACAAAGACGACCCAGGAAAACATACTCAGAAGGGAGGTAAGAACATTTCTAAAACAATCCACAGTGAGGAGATTGGAACAAAACAAAATCCTCTAAACTGCATGCTCGCAAACGCCAGAAGCCTGACAAACAAGATGGAAGAACTAGAAGCAGAAATATCTACAGGTAACTTTGACATAGTGGGAATAACCGAGACATGGTTAGATGAAAGCTATGACTGGGCAGTTAACTTACAGGGTTACAGTCTGTTTAGAAAGGATCGTAAAAATCGGAGAGGAGGAGGGGTTTGTCTCTATGTAAAGTCTTGTCTAAAGTCCACTTTAAGGGAGGATATTAGCGAAGGGAATGAAGATGTCGAGTCCATATGGGTTGAAATTCATGGAGGGAAAAATGGTAACAAAATTCTCATTGGGGTCTGTTACAAACCCCCAAATATAACAGAAAGCATGGAAAGTCTACTTCTAAAGCAGATAGATGAAGCTGCAACCCATAATGAGGTCCTGGTTATGGGGGACTTTAACTACCCGGATATTAACTGGGAAACAGAAACCTGTGAAACCCATAAAGGCAACAGGTTTCTGCTAATAACCAAGAAAAATTATCTTTCACAATTGGTGCAGAATCCAACCAGAGGAGCAGCACTTTTAGACCTAACACTATCTAATAGACCTGACAGAATAACAAATCTGCAGGTGGTTGGGCATTTAGGAAATAGCGACCACAATATTGTGCAGTTTCACCTGTCTTTCACTAGGGGGACTTGTCAGGGAGTCACAAAAACATTGAACTTTAGGAAGGCAAAGTTTGAACAGCTTAGAGATGCCCTTAATCTGGTAGACTGGGACAATATCCTCAGAAATGAGAATACAGATAATAAATGGGAAATGTTTAAGAACATCCTAAATAGGCAGTGTAAGCGGTTTATACCTTGTGGGAATAAAAGGACTAGAAATAGGAAAAACCCAATGTGGCTAAACAAAGAAGTAAGACAGGCAATTAACAGTAAAAAGAAAGCATTTGCACTACTAAAGCAGGATGGCACCATTGAAGCTCTAAAAAACTATAGGGAGAAAAATACTTTATCTAAAAAACTAATTAAAGCTGCCAAAAAGGAAACAGAGAAGCACATTGCTAAGGAGAGTAAAACTAATCCCAAACTGTTCTTCAACTATATCAATAGTAAAAGAATAAAAACTGAAAATGTAGGCCCCTTAAAAAATAGTGAGGAAAGAATGGTTGTAGATGACGAGGAAAAAGCTAACATATTAAACACCTTCTTCTCCACGGTATTCACGGTGGAAAATGAAATGCTAGGTGAAATCCCAAGAAACAATGAAAACCCTATATTAAGGGTCACCAATCTAACCCAAGAAGAGGTGCGAAACCGGCTAAATAAGATTAAAATAGATAAATCTCCGGGTCCGGATGGCATACACCCACGAGTACTAAGGGAACTAAGTAATGTAATAGATAAACCATTATTTCTTATTTTTAGGGACTCTATAGCGACAGGGTCTGTTCCGCAGGACTGGCGCATAGCAAATGTGGTGCCAATATTCAAAAAGGGCTCTAAAAGTGAACCTGGAAATTATAGGCCAGTAAGTCTAACCTCTATTGTTGGTAAAATATTTGAAGGGTTTCTGAGGGATGTTATTCTGGATTATCTCAATGAGAATAACTGTTTAACTCCATATCAGCATGGGTTTATGAGAAATCGCTCCTGTCAAACCAATCTAATCAATTTTTATGAAGAGGTAAGCTATAGGCTGGACCACGGTGAGTCATTGGACGTGGTATATCTCGATTTTTCCAAAGCGTTTGATACCGTGCCGCACAAGAGGTTGGTACACAAAATGAGAATGCTTGGTCTGGGGGAAAATGTGTGTAAATGGGTTAGTAACTGGCTTAGTGATAGAAAGCAGAGGGTGGTTATAAATGGTATAGTCTCTAACTGGGTCGCTGTGACCAGTGGGGTACCGCAGGGGTCAGTATTGGGACCTGTTCTCTTCAACATATTCATTAATGATCTGGTAGAAGGTTTACACAGTAAAATATCGATATTTGCAGATGATACAAAACTATGTAAAGCAGTTAATACAAGAGAAGATAGTATTCTGCTACAGATGGATCTGGATAAGTTGGAAACTTGGGCTGAAAGGTGGCAGATGAGGTTTAACAATGATAAATGTAAGGTTATACACATGGGAAGAAGGAATCAATATCACCATTACACACTGAACGGGAAACCACTGGGTAAATCTGACAGGGAGAAGGACTTGGGGATCCTAGTTAATGATAAACTTACCTGGAGCAGCCAGTGCCAGGCAGCAGCTGCCAAGGCAAACAGGATCATGGGGTGCATTAAAAGAGGTCTGGATACACATGATGAGAGCATTATACTGCCTCTGTACAAATCCCTAGTTAGACCGCACATGGAGTACTGTGTCCAGTTTTGGGCACCGGTGCTCAGGAAGGATATAATGGAACTAGAGAGAGTACAAAGGAGGGCAACAAAATTAATAAAGGGGATGGGAGAACTACAATACCCAGATAGATTAGCGAAATTAGGATTATTTAGTCTAGAAAAAAGACGACTGAGGGGCGATCTAATAACCATGTATAAGTATATAAGGGGACAATACAAATATCTCGCTGAGGATCTGTTTATACCAAGGAAGGTGACGGGCACAAGGGGGCATTCTTTGCGTCTGGAGGAGAGAAGGTTTTTCCACCAACATAGAAGTGGATTCTTTACTGTTAGGGCAGTGAGAATCTGGAATTGCTTGCCTGAGGAGGTGGTGATGGCGAACTCAGTCGAGGGGTTCAAGAGAGGCCTGGATGTCTTCCTGGAGCAGAACAATATTGTATCATACAATTATTAGGTTCTGTAAAAGGACGTAGATCTGGGGATTTATTATGACGGAATATAGGCTGAACTGGATGGACAAATGTCTTTTTTCGGCCTTACTAACTATGTTACTATGTTACTATGTATTTCACTACCCATTTGGGTTATTCCACTTTTTGGCTATAAACGTTTTTTGGCTATTATCAAGCGCGTACCTATTTTGCACTTAGGTGCATCATTTTATTGTGTTATTGATCGATAATTGCAAAAAGAGGTGCCAGCAGCAGGTTTTGATGATTTGCATGCCCAAGTGCCTTCAGTGTGGCAGAACATTCCTCAGACAACCATTAGTAACCTCACTGCTAACATGCCAAGGTGTGTAAGTGCGGAGATTTCTGCACGTTGAGGTCATACATGATGCTGAATAAATTGAGATGGGTTAATGATGTGTCAATGATGAAAAAATGGAATCTAAATTTTCAAACCATCTATAGTTTCTGTGATTTCCATAATTCCACAGGTTTTCCGACTTCAGAGAGACAGATTTTTCAGTAAAACTTTGCATGAACTGTGATATGTCCTGAAGTGAATTTAGCATTTCTTAACATACGGTAAGTCAATGCTGTGAAAGAAATTTTTTTTAGCGCCTGCATATTCTGCAGCACGAGTACAAACCATATCGGACATTAGAGGAACACAATTATAAGAGAAACAAGAGGAGCGAGGGCCCTGCTCACAAGAGCTTACAATCTAGGAGGAAATGTGCAATCACAGAGAATTTTAGATTTTCTTGATTAATACATTTACACAATGATACTGCCAGGTTAATAATCCCATGAGACCAAAGATACCATTTGTGCTGATGAATGGTGCATTTGGGATTTCACCCACTACACATTTAGGGTATGTGTCCACGTTCAGGATTGCATCAGGATTTGGTCAGGATTTTATGTCAGTATTTGTAAGCCAAAACCAGGAGTGGGTGATAAATGCAGAAGTGGTGCATGTGTTTCTATTATACTTTTCCTCTAATTGTTCCACTCCTGGTTTTGGCTTACAAATACTGATGAAAAATCCTGACCAAATCCTGATGCAATCCTGAACGTGGACACATACCCTTAAAGGGAACCTGTCACCAGGCTTTTGCTATCCCTTCTAAAGGTACCATCACACTGAACGATATCGCTAGCGATCTGTGACGTTGCAGCGTCCTGGCTAGCGATATCGTTGTGTTTGACAGGCAGCAGCGATCAGGATCCTGCTGTGCCATCGTTGGTCGGAGCAGAAAGTCCAGAACTTTATTTCGTCGCTGGATCTCCTGCAGACATCGCTGAATCGGCGTGTGTGACGCCGATTCAGCGATGTCTTCACTGGTAACCAGGGTAGACATCGGGTTACTAAGCGCAGGGCCGCGCTTAGTAACCCGATGTTTACCCTGGTTACCAGCGTAAACGTAAAAATAAAAAAAAACACTACATACTTACCTTCCGGTGTCTGTCCTCCGGCGCTGTGCTTCTCTGCACTGTGAGCGCCAGCCAGCAGGAAAGCAGAGCACAGCGGTGACGTCACCGCTGTGCTTTCCGGCTGGCGCTCAGAGTCAGTGCAGAGAAGCAGAGCGCCGGAGGACAGACACCGGAAGGTAAGTATGTAGTGTTTGTTTGTTTTATGTTTTCGCTGGTAACCAGGGTAAACATCGGGTTACTAAGCGCGGCCCTGCGCTTAGTAACCCGATGTTTACCCTGGTTACCAGGGGACCGGCATCGTTGGTCGCTGGAGAGCTGTCTGTGTGACAGCTCTCCAGCGACCAAACAGCGACGCTGCAGCGATCGGGATCGTTGTCTGGATCGCTGCAGCGTCACTAAATGTGACGGTACCTTTAGGCTATGTGCACATGTTGCAGATTAGGCTTAAGAATTTCTGGTGCGGATTCTGCCTCTCCTGGCAGAAAACGCAGCTGCGGATTTGTGGAATTTTTTGTGCGGATCCGCAGAGCTTTTTGTGCGTTTTTTTTGCAGATTTGCTGCGTTTTTTTCCCCTGCGGTTTTCCATAATGGAATGGGTACAAAAACGCTGCAGATTCGCAAAAAAGAAGTGACATGCTACTTCTTTTAAACCGCAGCATTTCCACAGCGGATTTTCCGCAATGTGTGCACAGCTTTTTTTTTCTCATTGATTTACATTGTACTGTAAATCAATTGCGGATCTGCAGAGTTTCTGCACCACAAAAAACGCTGCGGATCCGCAGAAAATCCACAACGTGTGCACATACCCTAAAAGCAGCATGATATAATGGCAGAGATCCCAGCGGTGTATCACTTACAGGGCTACTTGCTGCAGTTTTGACTAAATCCCCATTTTCTCTGCTGCAGATCTAGCAGTTCTCTGAATTCTGAGCTTTGTATAACTCCACCCACACCACTGATTGGTAGCTTTCTGTATACACTGTGCATAGCCAGAAAGCCAATCAGTAGTGGGGGAGGGGGGATTACACAGAGCTCATGAATATGAAGAACTATCTGGCAGCAGCTTTACTAGACCACTGTACTGTAATATCAGCAGGAGATTGATTTTTATCAAAATTGCAGGACCGTAAGCAGCCCAGTAAGTGCCACTTCACTGGAATCAGGGTTTCTGCCCCTATATCATGCTGCTCTCAGATTAAGCCCACTGACAGATTCTTTTCATAAGGAGCACATCCACCTTTTCTTCAAAGTTGGAGGTGGATGATGAACAGAACTGGTCACACAAAATCATAGCAAAATAAGACTAGCGCTACACAATGACTTTCGCAGCCACGGAGGTTGCACACTGCAAAAGTCACAAAAAAAAGAAAAGAATAATCAGAACCGGTTGGCTTTCTTGCGACTAGCTTGTCGCGGGGGTCGTAAAGTGACCCCATTCACTTATATGTTGTTTCAATGTAGCAGCGATACACAGCAATGGGTGGTCGCACAAGCCGTGTCATAATATACCGTAAATAAAAATTATTATAGCAACAACATATTCCGCAGCACTTTACAATTACGCTGGGACATGTACAGACAACAAATTCAATACAAGTTAAGACAATTTAAACCGTGACATTAGGGGTGAGGTTCCTGCTCGCAAGCTTACAATCTACAAGGAAATGTGGGGACACAATAGGTGAAAAGTGCTTGTTATTTCAGGTCTGGCAATTATAATAAACTAGATGGTGGACCAATTCTAACGCATCGTGTATTCCAGAATACGCATGTCCACGTAGTATATCACCCAGCCCACGTACTATATCGCCCAGCCACGTACTATATCGCCCAGCCACGTACTATATCGCCCAGCCACGTACTATATCGCCCAGCCACGTACTATATTGCCCAGCCACGTAGTATACTGCCCAGTCACGTAGTATACTGCCCAGTCACGTAGTATACTGCCCAGTCACGTAGTATGTTGCCCAGTCACGTACTATATCGCCCAGCCACGTACTATATCCCCAGCCACGTACTATATCGCCCAGCCATGTACTATATCGCCCAGCCACGTACTATATCGCCCAGCCACGTACTATATCGCCCAGCCACGTAGTATACTGCCCAGTCACGTAGTATACTGCCCAGTCACGTAGTATACTGCCCAGTCACGTACTATATTGCCCAGCCACGTAGTATATTGCCCAGCCACGTAGTATATTGCCCAGTCACGTAGTATATTGCCCAGTCACGTAGTATATTGCCCAGTCACATAGTATATTGCCGAGTCACATAGTATATTGCACGGCGACGAAGTATACAGCACAGAGCCACATAGTATACAGCACAGACACGTAGTATACTGCCCAGTCACGTAGTATATTGCCCAATCACGTAGTATATTGCCCAGTCACGTATGTAACAGGTTAAAAAAAAGACTTAAAATAAAAAAATAAACATACTCACCTTCTGAAGGGCCCCTTGTAGTCCTGGCGCCTGTGTGCGGTGCACACAACAGCTTCCGGTCCCAGGGTTGGTATGAGCGCAGGACCTGTGATGAAGTCGTGGTCACATGACCGTGACGTCATGGCAGGTCCTTCTCACAGGACCTGTGATGACGTCGCGGTCACATGACCGTGACGTCATGGCAGGTCTTTCTCCCAGGACCTGTGATGACGTCGCTGTCACATGACTGTGACGTCATGGCAGGTCCTTCTCACATAGCATCCTTAGCACCGGAACCTGCCGCTTGCACTGCCGAGGACAGCGCCACGTCGGAGGGTGAGAATAACGGGGGTTTTTTTTTTAATAATTATTTGTAACATTAGATCTTTTTACTATCGATGCTGCATATGCAGCATCAATAGTAAAAAGTTGGTCACACAGGGTTAATAGCTGCGTTAATGGAGTGCGTTACACCACGGTCCATTAACGCTGGCATTAACCCTGTGTGGGGGCTGACTGGAGGGGAGTAAAGAGCGGGCACCGACTACGGGGAGGAAGGAAAGGCCATTTTGCCGGCGGACTGTGCTGATTGGTCGTGGCAATGGTCGTGGGCGTTTTGCCACGACCAATCAGCGACTTGGATTTCCATGACAGACAGAGGCTTCGACCAATGAATATCCACGACAGAAAGAAGGACAGACGGAAGTGACCCTTAGACAATTATATAGTAGATAGGGATTTTCATATAAAGCTGCATGATCCGGTCATCAGCCCGTGTGTTTAAGTGCAATAGTCAAATATCAAGTGCAGTTATCGTGTGCATGGAGGGTGTGGAGACAGATGAATAGTAGGGTGCAGATTCAGAATAATATTTGGAAGGAGAGAACAGGGCAAAGTTAGTTTACTGAGTAGTTGATGTGGTAGGCTTGTTTGAAGAGATGGGTTTTTAAAGCGCGCTTGAATAGGTCGGGGCTAGGTATCAGTCTGATCATCTGGGGAAGTGCATTCCAGAGAGCTGGCGCAGCACGAGAGAAGTCTTGGAGACGGAGGTGCGAGGTTCGGATTACGGGGGATGTTAGTCTTAGGTCATTTGTAGAGCGGAGGGCACGTGTAGGGCGATAGACGGAGATGAGAGAGGAGATATAAGGCGGTGCAGAACTGTGGAGAACGTTGTGGGTGAGAGAGATGAGTTTATACTGGACCCTGTAGCGTATGGGTAGCCAGTGCAATGACTGGCACAAGATGGAGGCATCGGTGAAGCGGCTGGACAGAAATATGACCCTGGCTGCCGCATTCAAGATGGATTGGAGAGGAGAAAGTTTGGTAAGAGGGAGACCGATCAGAAGAGAGTTGCAGTAGTCCGGACGGGAATGAATAAGAGCGACAGTAAGAGTCTTAGCAGTTTCAAAAGGTGAGAAAAGGTCGGATTCTGGAGATGTTTTTAAGATGCAGGTGACAAGAGCGAGTGAGTGATCAGATATAGGGAGTAAAGGAAAGTTCGGTGTCATGACCAAAGTCGCTGGTAGCCCGAGCCTAAAGTGGAGAACCCCTTCTAATATCCTACTTAGGCAATGTCTATCTTTGGGGTACTGTTGTTTCTCTACACACTGCGGCTTTAACTCTACTCTGAAGGGGTGTGCGAGTTAAGACATGGGAACAAATCGTTCCCAATCAGGTCCCTAATACTGTTAAAGAAAATACCGCCACAGCCGACTGGTCCTGTGAAAACCAATTAAGCTGTTTGCTTATCATGTAATGGTTGCCAGAATACCGCGGGTACCGTTACCTTGTGTCTCTCCTGCTCAGCGGGTTTGTTAGAGGAATTATTTTTACATGTGCAGTCAGACATTCCTAGCGCTTTCTTACAAACAGAAAATTCACGTTAGTTTTCCAACACTTCACATCACCCTGGATTAACCCTTTCTGCTGCTGTGGTGTCCAGACTGACGACGACACAGTGACGTGTGAACATGGCTGTACGGTGGGTTACACATGTACATTTATAGCTAGCGTTACTGAATCCGACTTATTCCACAGCACCGTGTGCAGACACGACCACTTTAGGAGGCAGACACACATGCTCACAAAAGCAACTTTCAGTGGATTTCCATTACTTGAACAGGTTTATGGAAGGGGCAGAAAAGAAAACTGGCCAAATATAGGGGGAAAAAATGTACGAAAATGCTGTTTTAGAATGAGGACAACCCTGAAATCTCAAAAGTGCAAGGAAGCAAGAAAGAAAAATGAACAAAAACGTAATATTAATAAAGGGAATGTGTCAGTGGAAATTCACCCCATGCAACAAAAAAACAACAAAAAAAAACAACTATTTATATACCGTAACTCCTCAAAAGACAGGTCCAGTAATACCTTTACATGCCTGAGAAATCAGCACTTGAATTGATATGCAAATGAGGCTAAAGAGCTATCTGTAGATCTGAAGCCTCTGTCACTCCAGCTCTATTCTCCGCCCAGCGCCGCCTTCTCCTCCTGCTTGACTGACAGCCTCTATGGTGTGTGACTTCAAGCAAAGAAGCCGTCAGTCAAGCAAGAGGAGGAGGCATTGGCCAGGGAAAAGAGCTGGAGTGACAGAGGCTTCAGCTCAATTCAAACATTGATTTCTGAGGAACCGAGGAATGGACTGACCTTGTAAGGCTTGTTTTACACTTCCCGTTTTTTTTGCGGCCCGTTATTGCATGTCTTTTTTGAGGGACATATTGCCGCAATTTTGAAGGTCTGCCACAATATCGGACCACAAAAAAACTTGCGGATCGCCATTTTCATGTTCCTAATACTACAGCAAAAGTATTGGGGAAAAAAAAAACGGCGGTCTGCAAAACCGAAAGTCACGGCGCACCGCAAAAACAACCTTCCGTTGTTTTTGCAGCCCCATTGATTTACAATGGGGGCCGTGTCCGAAAGCCGTGAAAAATATCGAGCAAGCTCAATATTTTTTCAGTGATAAATACGGCCCTCAAGGCCATACGGCGCACCATGAAATTATTGCGGCCCCATAGAAATCATGGCAAGTGTAAAAGCAGCCTAATGGTATTTTTCAATGCTGATGCATCTGCTAGGCTGATACCATTGGTGATGTGATGGATGCCACTGTCGGGCATCGGGCACAGACTCTGTAAGTGTTGGGAGCGTTCTCCGATTCCTGTGTGGAGACCAGGGCCTGAAATGTTGGCACTACCAGTACATTTCTGGGTGCATCGGCGCCCTGACTTCTGGGATTTGTGCTGCTCAGGTCATAGGTAAATGACTATACTAAAGCTGTAGAATGAGCAAGTTATCTAGGACGCAGCACAATACATTATAGAGATAGGCGCAGTCCCTGGGCTCGCACCGGCATCTAAGGGAAGAAATGTGTCCGACTGGAGAGGATAATTACGGAGCAGCGAGGCTTTGTTTCTTCACTGCACACAGAATGGTGTCCTACTAAGAATAGCTGGTGCTTTTCTTAGTTTTATTCCTCGTCCCCCCTCCATGGCCTCCTTATTCCTTTTTTCCTCTCAGAGTTGGTATTTCGCTTTGGACATGTTCATTTTTCTCTTTTGGTAAGAAATTGAAAAAGTTGTTTCAAAATGTTATAATGCATCCAATTGTGAAGAAAGAAGCTGTAAAGTTTCTGACATCTTCTTACTCGTGTGCCATGTTATAGCGTGCCTAACTCGCTCCCCTCCTCTCGAGTGCCACTTAGAGGTAGCCACCCTGGAAGTCTACGTTTGACCGGGCCTTGAGACAAACCACAGATATCAACAAGACCAGGTAGTTACCGCTAGGTGGCATTAGAGACAGTTTTTATTTCCTATGGAGCAGAGTTAGTTTGCATATTTTTTTTTCCCAGAGAGCATTGTTAGTAAGATGATCTCCATAGGTAGTATCAGTATCCCCAAGAACAGCGTGCTTAAAGGGGTTTTTCCAGTGCTTTTATTTCGATGGCCTCTCCTTAGCCTAGGTCACCAATATCAGATCGGTGGGACTCCCGCTGATCAGCTGTTCCTGATGCTGGCGACGGCCGGATGTGAGCAGTTGAGGATCTGCACAGTCACACCTATCTGAAGGTATAAGGGGATGTGTCCACGTTCAGGATTCCATCAGGATTTGCTCAGGATTTGACGCAGGTAAAATCTGCACCAAATCTGCACCTGAGGTCACTGGCAGGTCACCTGCGTTTTTCATGCGTTTATTGATGCGTTTTTTTCATGCGGATTTGTGTGTGTTTTTGTAAGCTCAATAAAGATATAAAAAAAAAAAAAAAGAATTGTGATGTCATTTCTTGTCCAACCTCTTCCTTTACATACTCCATTGAAGAATATACTGTACACACAGATACGTTAGATGGATACAATAGATAGATTCGATACATATCTATCGTATCTGTCTATCATATCTATATCACATCTATCTATGGATCTATCTATCATATAGATATATCGCTAGATATATTGATAGATAATAGATATGATAGATAGATAATAAACAGATGATTGATAGATAGATGGATAAGATAGATAGATACGATAGATGGATCACACAAGCGAGAAACTCGGACGAGTCTCGCATTTTAATACCCGGCACTCGGGTGCGTAGCGTGCAGCTGCATGTATTTCTATGCAGCTGAACGCTCCGGTCCCGAGTGCCAGCGGCAGTGTCGGGTATTGACACTGGCCTTAAATGCAATGTTTAATTTAAAAAAATAATAATTTTTTTTTTTTTTAAATGGTGGGGGCTCCCGCGCAATTTTCTACGCCAGAGGGGGAAAGCAGACGGCTGGGGGCCAATATTTGTAGCCTGGGAAGGGGGTAATACCCATGGCCCCTCTCTAGGCTATGAATATCAGCCCGCAGCCAGCTGTCTGCGTAGCCTTTACTGGCTATTAAATTAAGGAGACCCCCAAAAAAATATATAGGTATATATTTTATAGCCAGAAAGGCTACGCAGACAGCTGCAGGCTGATATTCATAGCCTAGAGAGGGGCCATAGTTATTGCGCCCCCCCCCCCCCCCCCCCCAGCTACACATGCTCTGCGGATTTACCGCGGTTTTTGTGCAGATTCCACCCTGCGGTTTTACACCTGTGGATTCCTATTATGGAGCAGGTGTAAACCGCTGCGGAATCCCCACACAGAATGAACATGCTGCGGAATAAACAACACAGCGTTTCCGCGCTTTTTTTCAGCAGCATGTGCACTGTGGATTTTGTTTTCCATAGGTTTACATGGTACTGTAAACTCGTGGAAAACAGCTGCGGATCCGCAGCAAAATCCGCAACGTGTGCACATACCCTAAGTGTAGATCTGCAGCACCCCACTGCGGCTACTCCATAGCTGACGGAGCTCTGCTGTTCTGCTCCACAACTGATTACATCTGGCTGCTGCCGTCAGCACCGTGAGCAACGGATTGATGGAGGTGCTGCTTGTTACACCCCCAGACCCATCTGATATTGATGACCTAGCCTAAAGGTAATCTTCATTACATTCCCAGGGGCTAATTAAAGAAAAAAAAAAATAACCCCAAATTATATTTCTGTTACATCCATAGAGGAAATTTCAGTACAAATTTGTTCTTATTTCATATAATAAATCACACGATTGGCTTCGATGTGGTGTGGGATCAATGGACTGTGGTTTCGGGCCATACACTGGCTGCGGCTGCTGTCCCATGGGGTATACGGACGGTGATATCTGCAGGCACAGTATTCAGATGAGGAGCGAGCGGCGTCAGGCACGGCGCAGGAACAGCCTGGAGTAAGAGAGCGACTAATGGTATATAAATAATTCACAGGTATAGCAGCCTGCGTGTGGCTTTTACTTCATCTTGGACAATCCCTCATCGTATTGCTTCATTATTAATTTTTGAAGAAAAAAAAATTGCTAATATAACTTAATGACATTTAAATGGATTACCTACATTAAAAAAACTAATTTTTTTTATATTAATATTGTTGGGAAATTTAGAGTGAAAGAAGCACTCCCACCGAACTGTTTATTGCCTAGATCAGTGGAAGGGCCTGTGCACATTTTGCATATGTGTCGCTTTTTTTCTGCGCAGATTTGTCACAAAACTTGAAGAGTTTCCTGATGCCAAGTGAATGAGAATCTAGTTTTTGAGAAACATCACTAACGTCTGAATGAGCCCTAAGGCTATGTGCACACGTTCAGGATTTCTCGCAGAAAATTCCTGAGAAAAAACTGACATTTTCTGCAAGAAATCCGCAAGAAATCTGCATGCGGTTTTGCCGCGTTTTTTTCCAGACATTTCCCAATGCATTTTGTAGTGGGAAATCCGAAAAAAAAACAAAACACAAAATTAATGAACATGCTGCAGTTTTTACCGCGATGCGTTTTTTTGGCGGAAAAAAAACGCATCATGTGCACAAAACATGCGGAATTCATTCTAAATGATGGGATGCTTATTGTATGCGGGGTTTTTTTTGCGGTTTTATAGCGTTTTTATTGGGAAAAACCGCAAAAAAAACAGCAACGTGTGCACACAGCCTAAATATACATATAATATAGTGTAATTATGTTCATATATGGTCACAGCTGCGTCTTCCCAGCTCCGCGCCTCTTCTGGGCCACGTGACTACTTTTCGGACCTGCCGGCTCACACCGGGCTCTGTGTGTGAGGAAGTCGTTCTCGCAGTGTAAGTCTATGGAACCTTGTTCTGACACTCCATAGACCTCCATTGTAAGGCCACATTCAAACTAGCAGCATTTGGTCAGTATTTTACCTCAGTGTTTGTAAGTCTAAACCAGCAGTGGGTGATAAATACAGAAGTGGTGACGTGTTTCTATTATACTTTTCCCCTGATTGTTCCACTCCTGGTTTTGGCTTACAAATTCTGAGGTAAAAAACTCACCAAATACTTAACGTGTGAACGTGGCCTGACGGGTGGGAGTTAAAAGAGGTGCACGATTGAACATGGCCTAAAAGTGATTTCCAGCTCACAAATAGAGCACAGTAAGACAGTAAGCCGGGACAGACGTCATGTTAGTGAGAAGAGGAGCTGGGAGCTGGAGAAGATGGCCATCAATCAGTACATTAGTGCACCTACACAAAATTTGTTGGAAGTGCTTCTTATTAGAGGGAGTCCTATTCAGTAATGCTCACCTCAGGGGGGCCCAACCAGTGCTGCTTAATACATAAAACATTGATGTGAATGGGCGCTGTGTAAAGCTTTTTTTTTCTCTATGTCGGCGCTGCAAGAATTTGTGAAGAGATTTTCCACAGTTATCTTCATACTAAAGTCATAAGAGCAGGGGTCATCCAGGTAAAAAGAAGAGGTCCCCCCAGAGGAGCTTGGCGCTGTAAAATATGATAAAGGGATACTCCCCTACCAGCACCCACTGGGATCCAGTGCAATCCACCCCGTTGTCTCTGCTGACACAGTAAGAGAAGATTTCACTGGTTCACTAGAAGCAGTACCACTGCAGCCTATGATTGGATGCAGCGGTCAAGTGACTGGAGCAGCAGGTAGTCAGATGTTTTTCTCTTGGCACATGACCACTGGAGCTGGTAGGTGAATATCTCTTCGGTTGTAACTTTTTACAGCGCCAAGCCCATGGGGACCTTTTCTTTTTACCTGGACAACCGCTGTAATCGGTTGCACTCAGGGTAGGGACTTGCGCGAGTGGCGAAAGGCAGTGTATAGCAGTGTAACATGCGGACACCATGTAAATAACAGAGGATACATCATGTGGACGGGATGGGTGTGCCAATTATTAATAACTGATACAAATCAGTGTAGAGCTGGATCAGTCCGCACTAGAGTCGGTGTTGTAGCCACAGCTCATTTTAGTGACAGCGGCACAAACGTAGAAAAATATAGAATGCTAGTGACACCTAGTGGATAAAGTCAGCAGTGCAAAGAAAATATCCAGAATATTCAGAAGTCTGTAGAATTACATTCTGTGCATTACAACAGGCAGTAAAACACTAATTTTCCTGAAAATTATTGCTCCTGACATCTACGGACACATATATGCCCTGCCTTCTCAATGGGCAGAAGGTAACGTAAATTATTTCCAGTCTCATTTGGCACTCACGTCCTGAAAACAGAAGTATCATGCTGGATCCTTCTTTTTTTCGGCATCTGTGGTCTCACAGATATCACTTGTCCCTGGACCCTGGAGTGCAGGGAGGCTCAAAAGGTCCCATTGGACCATATAAATAAAAATACTATTAAGGATCTGTTATAGTTGGGGACCTTATTGTTGATTTTGTATTGTGGGGTCCTTAAACTTCACGTCTGCGGGTTTAGATAACTTTTCTTTTATGCAAAAGGTGCACTGATGGCGGGATAGGGACCAGCTAAAAAGTTGCTTAAAAAGGGCAAGTATTTTAATTACCATAATTTATATGGAAATTAAAAAGAAAAAAAAAAAAGTTATGCAATTTCACACTTAGACTATTGCATTGTGTATAATTTAAAACAGTCCACTAGAGGGAGACATTTAACACCTCTTGTGAGTGTGTACAACATGCAATTATTTCTTTATCCACTAGAGGGTGGTATTAACCCCTTAATGACCGCCAATACGTCTTTTAACTGACCTGAGATATAAGAGAATAGCCTCCCCATACAGATGACAATCCAGCATCTGTCGGTTGTACACTATAGCTGACAACTTGTTGTATCAGCCACGATCAGTATTTGCACCATCTAAATCTGTTTAACCCCTTAGATGCTGCTGTCAATAGTGACTACATCATTATAAATGGTTAACAGAGTGTGGGGGCTTCTTCTTTGTCACAATTGGTGCCCTCAGATCATGATTTTGTTGTCCTGGTGTTTGCCATGGCTATTCATGACCAAATAGTGGCCTTAGAGTCTGACGGCTGTAGTAATCTGTTTAGAAGTTAGAGACATTTAGGTGGTAAAAATACACATTTTCATTTCTGTCATACCACTTTGCATTAATTCCTGTAAAGCACCTGAAGGGTTAATAAATTACCTGACTGCAGTTTTCAATATGTCAGGGGGTGCTGTTTTTAAAATGGTATCACGTTTGTGGGTTTCCCAATATATGGGACCCCTAAAGTCACTTCAAACATGGATAAGTCCCTAAAAAAATAATTTTGTAAATTTCTTTGAAAAAATGAAAAATTGCTGCTACATTTTTAAACCTCCTAAAATGCTAACAAAATAAAATAACATTTTACAAATGGTGCTGATGTAAAGCAGACATGTGGGAAATGTTATTTATTAATGGTTTGCTGTTGTATGACTATCTGGAATAAAGGGATAATCATTCAAATGTAGAAAATTGCTAATTTTTTTACATTTTTCTCAAATTTTTGATATTTTTTATAAATAAACACAAAAAATGTTGAACAAAATTTACCATTATCATAAAGTATAATGTGTCACGAAAAAACAATCTCAAAATCACTGGGATTTGTTGAAGCGTTGCAGAGTTATTACCACATAAAGTGACACTGGTCAGATTTCAAAAATTTGGCTCGGTCACTAAGGGGTTAAATAAAACTTTCAAAAACAAAGTGTATGCAGACAGTGAGGTATAAGGAGGCCGGGCTACTGTAAAGGGAGACTGCTCTACAGTACAGGATAAGCCATATGGGCATTAATAGAGACGCATTTACAAAAAGGGGTTCCAGTCACTTGGATATTACATTAAAGCATTTGAAAAAGTGAAACCTTGTGTATAATGATCAAAAAGTGCAAGCAATCTGCAGCACAAAGATTACAGAAAATAACAGAAGCCCTCTGCCATTCTGACTGCTGAGGAGGCGGTAGGCAGCATTTCCATAGAAAGTGTGTTAAAATGTTGACTCAATTCTGGTGATTGATACCCTTAGATTAAAGGGAATCTGTCAGCAGGTTTGTGCTATGTAATCTGAGGGCAGCATGAGGTTGGGGCTGAGACACTAATTTCAGGGATGTGTCACTTAAAGGGAACATGTCACCTGAATTTGGCGGGACTGGTTTTGGGTCATATGGGCGGAGTTTTCGGGTTTTTGATTCACCCTTTCCTTACCCACTGGCTGCATGCTGGCTGCAATATTGGATTGAAGTTAATTCTCTGTCCTTCATAGTACATGCCTGCACAAGGCAAGATTGCTTTGCGCAGGCGTGTACTATGGAGGACAGAGAATGAACTTCAATCCAATATTGCAGCCAGCATGCAGCCAGCGGGTAAGGAAAGGGTGAATCAAACACCCGAAAACCCCGCCCCTATGGCTGAAAATTGTTCCCTCCAAATTCAGGTGACAGATTCCCTTTAAATAATGATCACTGCACTGAAAGTCCTATATACACAATGCAGAGATTACCAGACAGGAGGCTGGGAGAAATATGAGGAGGGGGATAACCCTATTTATGCTCATATGTTCATGCAGCGCTGGACAGTGGTGGCATTCATCCTCATCACAGCCCACTATGCACACGTCAGTGCTACGGATGCAAGCGCTGATTATTGCTGTAAATGTCGGCATTTATTAGCCATTACACAGCACTGACGGCCGCACACTGAAGCGACCATTTCCACACTTCCCATCAGCACATATGTGGACACAGGGGCCCATCGCCATTCATTATTCATACACCCGATTCTTCCAGGGATATAAACACAGAAGCAATAAATCTTTAAAAGTTTGTCGCTCCATCGACAGCACAAACTGAAAATGCATAGACGTTACAAGTTCCTGTTATATAACACACCTGCCATTAACAGCTGCCATAAACTGACATCCCGCCGCTGAGATCCCCTGTGTATACATGGCTCTGCCAGGCCTACCGGCAACCCAGATACCAGCCGGACGCCATGTGCAGATATAGGACACACACCACTACCCCAGCCCTACCGGCTACCCAGATACCAGCCGGACGCCATGTGCAGATATAGGACACACCACTACGCCAGCCCTACCGGCAACCCAGATACCAGCCGGACGCCATGTGCAGATATAGGACACACACCACTACGCCAGCCCTATCGGCAACCCAGATACCAGCCGGACGCCATGTACAGATATAGGACACACCACTACGCCAGCCCTACCGGCAACCCAGATACCAGCCGGACGCCATGTGCAGATATAGGACACACACCACTACGCCAGCCCTACCGGCAACCCAGATACCAGCCGGACGCCATGTGCAGATATAGGACACACACCACTACGCCAGCCCTACCGGCAACCCAGATACCAGCCGGACGCCATGTGCAGATATAGGACACACCACTACGCCAGCCCTACCGGCTACCCAGATACCAGCCGGACGCCATATGCAGATATAGGACACACACCACTACGCCAGCCCTACCGGCAACCCAGATACCAGCCGGACGCCATGTGCAGATGTAGGACACACCACTACGCCAGCCCTACCAGCAACCCAGATACCAGCCGGACGCCATGCGCAGATATAGGACACACCACTACGCCAGCCCAACCGGCAACGCAGATACCAGCCGGACGCCATGTGCAGATATAGGACACACCACTACGCCAGCCCTACCGGCAACCCAGATACCAGCCGGACGCCATGTCCAGATATAGGACATACCACTACGCCAGCCCTATCGGCAACCCAGATACCAGCCGGACGCCATGTGCAGATATAGGACACACCACTACGCCAGCCCTACCGGCAACCCAGATACCAGCCGGACGCCATGTGCAGATATAGGACACACCACTACGCCAGCCCTACCGGCAACCCAGATACCAGCCGGACGCCATGTGCAGATATAGGACACACCACTACGCCAGCCCTACCGGCAACCCAGATACCAGCCGGACGTCATGTGCAGATATAGGACACACACCACTACGCCAGCCCTACCGGCAACCCAGATACCAGCCGGACGCCATGTGCAGATATAGGACACACACCACTACGCCAGCCCTACCGGCAACCTAGATACCAGCCGGACGCCATGTGCCGATATAGGACACACACCACTACCCCAGCCCTACCGGCTACCCAGATACCAGCCGGACGCCATGTGCAGATATAGGACACATACCACTACCCCAGCCCTACCGGCTACCCAGATACCAGCCGGACGCCATGTGCAGATATAGGACACACACCACTACCCCAGCCCTACCGGCTACCCAGATACCAGCCGGACGCCATGTGCAGATATAGGACACACACCACTACCCCAGCCCTACCGGCTACCCAGATACCAGCCGGACGCCATGTGCAGATATAGGACACACACCACTACGCCAGCCCTACCGGCAACCCAGATACCAGCCGGACGCCATGTGCAGATATAGGACACACACCACTACCCCAGCCCTACCGGCTACCCCGATACCAGCCGGACGCCATGTGCAGATATAGGACACACACCACTACGCCAGCCCTACCGGCTACCCAGATACCAGCCGGACGCCATGTGCAGATATAGGACATACACCACTACGCCAGCCCTACCGGCAACCCAGATACCAGCCGGACGCCATGTGCAGATATAGGACACACACCACTACGCCAGCCCTACCGGCAACCCAGATACCAGCCGGACGCCATGTGCAGATATAGGACACACACCACTACGCCAGCCCTACCGGCAACCCAGATACCAGCCGGACGCCATGTGCAGATATAGGACACACACCACTACCCCAGCCCTACCGGCTACCCCGATACCAGCCGGACGCCATGTGCAGATATAGGACACACACCACTACGCCAGCCCTACCGGCTACCCAGATACCAGCCGGACGCCATGTGCAGATATAGGACATACACCACTACGCCAGCCCTACCGGCAACCCAGATACCAGCCGGACGCCATGTGCAGATATAGGACACACACCACTACGCCAGCCCTACCGGCAACCCAGATACCAGCCGGACGCCATGTGCAGATATAGGACACACACCACTACGCCAGCCCTACCGGCAACCCAGATACCAGCCGGACGCCATGTGCAGATATAGGACACACATCACTACCCCAGCCCTACCGGCAACCCAGATACCAGCCGGACGCCATGTGCAGATATAGGACACACCACTACGCCAGCCCTACCGGCAACCCAGATACCAGCCGGACGCCATGTGCAGATATAGGACACACCACTACGCCAGCCCTACCGGCAAACCAGATACCAGCCGGACGCCATGTGCAGATATAGGACACACCACTACCCCAGCCCTACCGGCTACCCCGATACCAGCCGGACGCCATGTGCAGATATAGGACACACACCACTACGGGCAATGTGTACGTGGGACCGGACACACAAAGCATACCCGTATATACAGTACTGGCAGGGGCGAAAAAATAATGCAGAGTCAGATAGCTTTAAAAAATAGACATATGAATAGTTTTATTTCTATTATAGTCAGGTGTGTAATGAGTTACACCAAACTGGTGATAATGATCATTTTCATGTAAGTTTAAAACACTGAAACAGAAACAGCTGTGTGAAAAGCTTAAAGGGTTGTTCGGCATTAGCGTACAAGTCTGCAGTCACTATGCGACTCCAGACTTCTGCATCCTGACAGTATGAGAACTGCGCACTGAGGATTCTCTGGCAGTGGGAGCAAGCGGACATTTGCCACAAGTACATGATTCGCCTACTTCCGGTCACATTCCGACTAGATTTGTCCAGACTCGCTCAATACACTTGCATTGAGCGAGGTCACACATCTAGTCGGCACGTGACCGCATGTATGCACATCACACGCTTATGGTCAAGCGCCCACCACCGGCACTAGAAAATCCTCACAACACAGTGTGCGCACTGTGAGGAGCCACAAGTATGCAGTCACAGCGTGACTGCAAATAACAAAAGACTGGCTGGCACTTCCAAGCTAGTGTGAACAGGTGCAAACTAGGAGCAGCCACCTCCATAAACAATATACAAAAAAAGTTGCACTCTGTAGTGCTAAAGCATGTAGGCATGGAATTTGTGAAATATGGATAGCAACACTGCTTTGGATAATAAGAAAAATTTGAGACGCTTAGCACATAATTTTCTCCAATTCATGCATGCCCAGCAACCAACGACAAGGTGGTCTCACGCTGCTGGGACCCTACGTGTCTAGTGTGAATACCTCTCTTAGGCCAAATTATGTGCTAAGCATCTTAAACAGAGGTAGTCATTCTAGACTTGTAGGGTCCCAGCAGCATGAGACCACCTTGTCGTTGGTTGCTGGGCATGCATGAATTGGCCAAATTATGTGCTAAGCGTCTCAATTTTTTCTTATTATCCAGAGCAGTATTGCTATCCATATTTCACATATTCCATGACTACATACAGAATGCAACTTTTTTGTACAGAGTAACTGCAGACTTGAAGCCTAAGGATGGACAAACACTTTAAGGAGTACTATTCACCAATTTTTTTATGTTGAACTGGACACACCATGTAATAGTGGCCGCATTGTAATCGTTATCAAATATTTAGCACCTATTCAATTGAGTGTTAGATATTTTTCACTAGGGTCATGTACTTCTGCCTTCTGTATGGCGCTGACCAATCATAAGCAGTCAGCAACATAGAAGTGCATCAGGGTCACATGACCAGAGAACACAGGTCCTGCCAGCCAGAGTGTGCAGCCTAAACAAGCACTTAAGCTATATTATACAGCACAGAGGGGCGGAGAGATTCACTGGGGGGGGGAAATAGCTTCAGAGCAGTCACACCAAATAATTGATTCGATTTTAGTTTTGTTCATTTTCCATTTTGTTGGTATACAAAAATAAAACACATTTCTATTCTTGAAATCATTCTCGTTCTGCAGCATTTTTTTCATACTTGTTTAATACTTTTGTACACATACACAGTAATATAGTGAAAATGGTCTATTAGGAGCTGGTCCTTTCAATGAAGTTGCTAATACATATGGAAAATGAAAAAACGAAGAATTTGTCGCAGAAAAATTTGGTCTATTTTTGGAATGTGCGGGACAGCTCCGTCTGCTTTCCTTTGGTCTTCTAGTGGGATTTCAGAGCATACACGTAGGCCTTATGCCTTTGGACCTCTTATGTCTCTGTATGTACAGTGATGGCCTTTTTATTCATTGAGTTTACACCAACATTTTCCTGCAAATTGTGACTACTCAAACAATGATTTTTCAATTTTGTTTATACCGAAACTAAATTTATCAGTGTTTTGCTCCATTTAGCCCAGCATTTCTAGTATAATATGCCAAAACTTAAAAAAAAGAAGAAAAGGAGTTAAACTTTTGTTATGAAGCCCAAATTAAATGCATTTCTACAATAAGTCGCAAAAAAAGTTATATATTTAGACAGGAAAAATCTGTCATAAAAGGCATGGAATAAATATATACCATATATATATATATATATATATATATATATATATATATATATATATATATATATATATATATATATATATATATATATATATATTGCAGCCATTTTCTACCCATGTATAGAAAGTTGTAATTTGTACAAAAAAACTTGTGTGTGACACATCGCTCTAATGTAAGATTGGGCAGAGTACCACCTTGATTAAAAAGCTGTAAAGTTACCCACGTTCTTTTGCTTGGTGGAAAGTTAATGGAATTACTACTCTAAAACACCTCTGCTCACCCTTTAATATAATTTTATCTAGACAAGAATTCCTCCATAAATACAATCCATCCATTAACGAAACCTTTCATATCTATCAGGTTTTCCATTTTGCGGAACAGTTTCTACAACATAAAATCCCTTTTCACGCGACTGGCTTTGAACAGAGGTGTATGGACGACCCACTGGGAAGGGGAACTATTTCTCTGCTATACAAATCTCTCAATGCGGCACATGGAGTTGAAAAATTACATTATATGAAACAGTGGGAGGAAGACCTGGGTATTCAATTAACTTTGGAAAATTGGAGGCGATGCTGTGACACAGTTTCCAGGGGTAGTCATCAAGCCTCCCTGGCAGAGACATCCATTAAAGTCCTACACAGAACATACCAAGTCCCAAGTAAACTCCACACTATATACCCCAACATTTCAGATAAATGCTTTAGAGGATGTGGCGCAGTGGGAGATATGAAACATATTTGGTGGGAATGTCCGATAGCCTCGACTATGTGGCGGGAAGTAGGATTAATAATTGAAAAAATGTATGGCGGGGCAATACAACTTGATCCGGCCACATTCCTTTTGGGAGCCAAGTACCCAGGCTTTTCTAACAAATTCCACAGGTTGATAGGCCAGCTGCTTATGGCCGCTAAGCTACATATAGCTACCAACTGGAGGTCGCCATTTCTCTCTGTCCAATCAGTTAGGGATAAAATGAATACAATCCTCTTATATGAACGTATACATGCGACTAGGGAAGATTTGTGGGAGGCCTTCTACCAAATTTGGAAACCGTGGATGGATCTTAACACGAACTTGAATCTTGAACAAACCTTGACTTTATCTATTTGAGACTTCATTATCCTGTGAGAGATTGTGATGACACTGGGGTTGAGCCTACGTTGGGTGGGGTGCAGGGAGATGGGAGGCGGAACTCATAAAACGGAGCAAAGTATAATCCTGACTTGCAAATGTATTGCAGCTTACCATAAAGTAAAGTGCAGAATCTCATTTCCTTCCCCATTTTCCCTCTTTTATGTCCACCCATGTTCTTGTCTCGTCATATGTATTTTCGAATTTGAGTTAATATATGTATGGTTTTTTCCTCTTTGTTTAGATTTAAGCTTATTGAACTCCCTTGTAAGGGAATCTGTTGTTCAATTGCTATGTTATTGAAAATAAAAAGTTATTGAAACTAAAAAGCTGTTGTAGTTTGCACCAAAAGGGATCATTAAAAAGGAACCTGACAGCTGGTACGCGCTGCCCGATCTATGGGCACCATGTATGAGACACTGGCTGTATGATCTCAGCCAGGTATGTGTGGCTCTGAAATGCTGGGGAAATGCAGAGGAAAATAGTTTAAAAGCCGAGCTACATGGGAGACTTGTTGGACAGGAGGGTCCTTGCCACTCATCTGGAAGGATAGGTCTCTCCCTGTGTGTGTCTAAAGACCCGTCATTCCAGCGGAGCGGGCGGGGAGAAGCCGCTAGGGACTGAGCAGCACAGGATACCCGTTGGGACAGGCGGGTGGGTCCCTGCCGCTAGGGACTGAGCAGCACAGGATACCCATTGGGACAGGCGGGTGGGTCCCTGCCGCTAGGGACTGAGCAGCACAGGATACCCGTTGGGACAGGCGGGTGGGTCCCTGCCGCTAGGGACTGAGCAGCACAGGATACCCGTTGGGACAGGCGGGTGGGTCCCTGCCGCTAGGGACTGAGCAGCACAGGATACCCCTTGGGACAGGCGGGTGGGTCCCTGCCACTGGGGACTGAGCAGCACAGGATACCCGTTGGGACAGGCGGGTGGGTCCCTGCCCACTCATCTGGAGGGACAGCTCTTTCCCCGTGTGTCTAGAGAGAGACCCGTCACTCCAGTGGAGCGGGCGGGGAGAAACCGCTGGGACCCACTTGTCTCACTAATCTCCTGTGCGGCTCGGTCTGGCGGCAATTAAATGGTTTTTCTCTCAAATTCACCAACACGTCAGAGTCAAGCATACCATACAGCCAGGGTCCGATACATGCCGCCTGTGGATCGGGCCTCTGTCAGGTTGCAACATTTCATAAATATTTAGTTGAAAACTTGCTATTTTTTGAGAAATGTGGGCCACTATCTCAGAAATATAAGTTTGCCGCCTATGGTTCTAACTGCAGGGACTTAGTGCAATCGTTACAGATAGCAGAAAAGACTTGGTGACCATGTATAAGACCCATGAAGGGATGCGCACATTCCTACACACGCTGGTGCTAACAGTATGACCGTATACACGGCTCAGCATGCTTCAGCCATAATAGAAAAACCTGCAAACATCAACGATCTTCCTGCCTAGGTTTGGTCTGCACAGATAGCAGCAGCCTTCATGTGAACTTGAGCTTATCTCCAGGTCTTAGGCAGCGGGGTGACACATCAAGCAACCAGCGACAGCTACGAGGACGCCCGGCCCAGCCGTGAATACAGTCTCTGTATACATTATTTTCTTATAGAAAGGGGTTGTTTCAATGTATAAAAATGCAAAGTGACTGTGAAAACAAGTAATTTTGTAATTTACCAGTTATTAGGGATCTGTCAGTAGGAACAACCCTCCGAAGCCGTCTATATGGGCATGTAGGGCATAGGAAGCTCTCCTGGACTACAAGTCTAACACTGGTAACGATAACTGGCATAATCATCTCTGGAGGCAGACTCTCAGGGAGATCTATGTCCGGCCCTTAGATCTTAACAGCTCATTTACATATCTATATATATAATTGTCTAAGGGTTTTTCCATCTGTCTGTCTGTCTGTCTGTCTTGGAAATCCCGGCTCTCTGATTGGTCGAGGCCGCCAGGGCAAAGTGTTCAACATTAAGAGAGCACTGCCCACCAGCAAGCAAGGAGTCTGGAGGCAGAGACCGGCACAGCATCGACGTAGAAATCCCGCGTCTCCGATTGGTCGAGGCCGCCAGGCCTCGACCAATCAGCAACGGGCACAGCGACGATGATGTCATAAAGGACGTAGACATCTCACGTTTCTGATTCAGCGACGGGCACAGTATCGACGTAGATGTCATAATGGTTGCCATGGCGACGATGTCATAAAGGTTGCCTCGACCAATCAGCGATGGGCACAGTGTGCCGCGAATTCTGGAATCATCATTGTCCATATACTACGGGGACATGCATATTCTAGAATATCCGATGCGTTAGAATCGGGCCACAATCTAGTTAGGAAAATAAATGGATAACTTTAGCATAAAATATCAGATTGCAGAGATCAAGCTATCATTTTATTCAACTTTCTGTGACCTACATGCCCATATTCCTATTGTATTGTATAGTGTGCAAAAAAATGGACCAGGGGCAAAGTGTTCAACATTAAGAGAGCACTGCCCACCAGCAAGCAAGGAGTCAGGAGGCAGAGTAGCGGTGCACTCGCAAAGAAAGAATTACACAACCCATTTAAGATGTGGCTTTACTCTTGCACCCTTTTTTTTTTTTTATAACAGCTTGGGCCTCGAACATCTTCATTTAGATTTGTAAAGAGTTAATATTGTCCACTGAACCTGTATGATCTCCGGTAAGGCTCCAGCTTACAACACTGCAGAGGTCGCTCGTGTGCAGGTTCACTGACCATATACAATACAGTCTGTCAGTGTAGGATTGCAGAATACACCTGCCAAACGGAAATGCTACTACTGTATTTATTACATGGGGTGCACCGACGCCCCGTCGCCCTGCACGATCCTCCAAAAACTTTCAGAGGAGAGATTCCTGACCACAGACGTCAGGATCAAGTGCTCAGACATTGGCAGATACTATAGAGGCAGGTCGTAGAAAAATAATAGGGATAATCTGATATGTCAGAGCAGCAATGAAACAGCAGGAGTCATTTATCTGGTCAATACATACTATTCACACTGAAAATATACAAAAACAATAACTTATCAATATAGGGCAGCAGACGACACCTATAGCACAAGTGATAGAGAACAGATCACTGTGACGAGCTCACTGATAACGAAAACTACCACCAGTTACAGTGTCCACATACAGACTATGGCGGATAAGATCAAGGCAATCAACCGCAGATGAAATCATGGCATCAGTTACCATTACAGTCAATGATACGTTACGTCATATTCTTACAGGAGGACTCACTTACATGGTGGCTCTTTTTATTGTCATGGCGTCTATTTTTATTTTTCCCTCTGCACTATTTAAAGGAAACTTTAGGTATGAAGGATCCTGTGGAAGGAGCCAATCGACTTCTGTTCAATCGTGAATATGACAGCCAATCAGCACTCAACATGTAAAGCCAGCTGCTACAGTGGCATGAAAAAGAATTCAACCACCACCCCACCCCAACCACCTCTCCACATTTTAAATGTTTTGCTACCTCACAATCTGGAATCTAATTTTTTTTTTAGGGTTTATATCAGTTCATGTAAAGAACATTTGATTTTCTTTCCCTTGTGCAGCAAAAAACAAATAGGACAAAATACTGAAAACTTCAGTGTTTCTAACTATTCACCCCTCTAAAGTAAGTGCATTCTTTGGCGCCACGTACAGCTGCAAGTCACTTTGGATAAGGCCGGGATCACACATGCGAGAAACACGTCCGTGTCTCGCATGTGAAATCCAAGCTCTGGCGCCGGCACTCCAGAACGGAGCGTGCGGCTCCATGTGTTCCTATGCGGCCGCACGCTCCGCTCCAAAGTGCCGGCGCCAGAGCTTGGATTTCACATGCGAGACACGGACGTGTTTCTCGCATGTGTGATCCCGGCCTAAGTCTCTGAGCTTTCCACATCTTGCCACTGGGATTTTTGCCCATTCCTCAAGGCAAAATTGCTCCAGCTCCTTAAAATTAGATGGTTTCCTCAGGCGAACAGCAATCTTCAAGTCTGACCGAAAAACATTCCCAAAGCATGATACTGCCATCACCATGTTTCACTGTGGGGATGGTGTTCTTGGGGTGATGAGCTGTGTTGGTTTGGCACCGGACATATTTGGGGAGTCTCCCACATGTCTTTTGGCAACCTCAAAACGATACTTACAATTTGTGTGTGTAAGTAAAGGCTTTTTTCTGCCCACTCTTTTATAAAGGCCACCTCTATGGAGTGTACGGCTTATTGTGGTCGTATGGACAGATATTTCAGTCTCTGCATGGGAACTCTGCAGCTCCTTCTGGGTTACCTTTGGTCTCTGTGCTGCATTTCTGATTAATGGCCTCCTTGCCCAGGCTCAAAGTTTTGGTGGGCTGCCCTCTCTTGATAGGTTTGTTGTGGTACTATGTTCTTTTCATTTGATGATAGATTTGATGGTGCTCTGGGGGAAATCACCAGAGATTGGAATATTTTTTCTTTTTAAATAACCCAACCCTGACTTGTCGACAACTTTGTCCCTGACTTGTTTGGAGATCTCGTTGGTCTTCATGGTGTTTGGTTAGTGGTGGCTCTTGCTTATTGGTGTTGCAGCCTCTTGCGCCATTCAGAAATGGTGTTTATATACTGACAGACTGTGTGACACTTAGATTGCACACAGGGGGACTTCCTTTCACTATGGCTGGGTTCACATTGTGTTATGGCGGTACGTTTAACGGACTACCTTACACCGCGGCATAATGCGGTGTAACGTAGTCCGTTAACGCCGCCATAGACTGCAATGTCGGACGCATCGCTAGCGCACGCCCACAATGGGCGTGCGCTAGTGATGTGCCGTCATTTGAGTGACGGACCCGAGACGCGGGCTGCAGCGTTTCCGAGTCCGTCACTGCTAGCGCAGATGGAGCTAGCAGATGCTCCTTCTGCGCTAGCGCTGTGCAAAGTCGGCACTTGTGTTAGTGCAGTCCGTTTAACGTATGCGTTGAACGGCCTGCACTAACGCAATGTGAACCCAGCCTAAGCATGTGACTGATTAAGGTATTTGCTTGCACCAGAAATATTTAGGGAGATTATAGCAAAAGGAGTGAATACATATGCACATGCTAATTTTTAGCCATTTGATCACATAAATTTAATTTATGCCTATATTTTTTCTCATTTCACCAACTTAAGACTATTTAGTGCTCATGCATCACACACAAATCGGATTACAAAAATATTTAAACACAGGTTGTAGGGTAACAAAATAGGTTAAAAGCCAAGGTGAATACTTTCGCAACCCATAGTATATTATGTTTTGTATGACAGCTGGACTGGGGCAGAACTTCTAATGACTATTCATGAGCGGACTTATTAGGGGAACATGTTCATACAGAATTCTTCATATTGTGCAGTCATCATTATAGTCAGCAAGATAGACAAGACCCAACTCTGGTTGTTGGTCTTGGACATGGAAATAATTTACATAATTGGTCCACATTTTAACTAATGGCGTATGTTGTGCCTGCAAAACTGGACAAAATTGATTGATATCAATATCTTAAAATAGGGCCGACTCTGGCGTTGATTTTCTTCTGTACCCGTTTCCCTCCATTCCTAATATATTGCCCCCTCTTTCCTGTATGTAAATCTAATCTTGTCATCTACCAAGGCATGGTCCTCAACTCTTCTCTTTAAGAATCTTGACCCCGCCTACTTGGCTAAATAGACATGCAGGGAAAAAGGTGCCATAACTCAGAAACAGAAAAGCAAAGGAATAAGAGAAAAGAATCGCAAAAGTCAGAAGAACAGCGGCATTTACACCAAGTGTGAAAAATTATGTATTTATACGTTTATCCCCCATTTTAATGTTGTGGCAGGGGGCCGACCGCTGCTCTATACATTCCCTATGGAGCTGCCGACTGCTGCACTCGGCTTTTTCCAGCAGCCTCATAGAAAATGAAAGGGTGGATGGGCATCTGATGCACCACTCCATTTTATAATAGGAATTTAAAAAAATCCCAATTGGGGATAACAGCTCCCGGTTTTGCCGAACGATGCGGATCTCCAGTGGTCGGACCCCCGCATGCTCAGGAGCTGCAGAGACCGGTATATTGTGAGCGTGCACGCCATTCGTGCCACTCTTCGCGGGACGGTTACTATGATGTTGCGGCAGTCCATGACATCAGACTATGCTGGTGGCGTGACTATTATAAAGACCACCGTGACTGGAACGGTCAAAAGCGCCACCCATATGGCTGAAAGACCAGGTCTGCTATGCAAATGCCTAATGATAAAAGGTGGTGTTTTTTGGCATGAAGACTGGGACGTTTTCCATGAGATCTCCATGTTAGTGATGCACACGGCATCACTAATAAGACTTGGGGGGCAGTTTAGTATCGACAGATGACGTGACAGGTTCCCTTTAATGATATTTCTAGTGTAAGGTGACAAAACAGCATCTTCACTTATAGAAAAGGAAGTTCGGAGGATATATAACTTCCTCTGCTGCAGCCCAGCAACGGTGCACACCATGAGAGCAGACATTATACCTACAGGAACCTTAATAATCTGTTTAGTTTAGAGTGGTGAGGTCTTAAAATGTAAAGACCCTTTGGGTGTACCCATATTCCTGAGCAGGGCATACAAGGCACAGAAAAAAAGCGGCTCTGTAGCTTTAGGGCAAGTTCATACTAGGCGTTTTTTTCTGCAGCAAAACCTGATCTATTGGCAGGAAAAAAAAGCAGGTTTTTCTTGTTTTTTTGAAGCAGTTTTGCCATGCTAGATTTGTCTCTTGTGCATGCTGATAAAGTTTAGTGTTGAAAATAAAGTCCTATTCTATAGAATTTGGTTTTGGCACAAAAAACGCAGCAAAACCTGATACCTGCGTTTTTGGTGCGTTTTTCTTTCAGTGTTTTTTTTCAAGACCCATTCAACTTAATGGGTGAAAAAAACTGAAAGAAGCGACATACTCCATGTCCAAAAAACCATGCAAAGCACAAAATACTGATGGGAAAAACTAAGCTGTGTGCATGAGATTTCTGAAGTCTCGTTGGCTTTGCTGGTACTGTAAAAAGCAGCTGAAAATCAGCATTAAAAAAAACACTGCAAAAACGTCCAGTGTGAACTTAGCCTTAATGTTTCCTGGAAGCAGATTTGGTTCACACATGCGGGGTCTATGTGTGAGTGGGGGGCTTATTAGCTGTACACAACAGCAATGCGCTCATACAGCCATTGAATTAGCTATACAAGATGCTGGATAAATACCTAGTCCATGGTGGAAGACCACTATATGCTGGATGAGCATATATTGGCCTAAAGTTAATTTTTGGTTAGACTGCAAATACTTAAAAGTAAATTTCTGTCTGTTCCTCCTATGCACTATAATTTGGGATAAGGGTGATGTACTCTCTCTATTAGCCAAATCCATATTGCATGAGCAATTAATTATATATAATTGATGACAGATTTATTTTACTTCCTTTATATAGCGCCATAAATTCCGCAGCACTTTACAGACATCATCACTTTCCCCATTGGGGCTCACAACCTATTATTCCCTATCACTAGGATTCTGGGGTGTGGGAGGAAACCGAAGAACCTGAAAAAAACCCACCCAAACACGCCTTTACATGATGGACCATTGATGATCAGCACCAATGACATTGTTGCCTTTAATCACTATTTGCAGAATCCCGCCCATGAAGCACAGATTACTCATAGGAAGGGGTCATTGACAGGGCTGTCAAACTGCATTCCTCGAGGGCTGCAAACAGGTCATGTTTTCAGGATTTCCTTGTACTGCACAGGTGATAATTTAATCACCAACTCATTATTTGTGCAAATCAGTCCGATCTCAGTCCGCAATGCATGGTCTGGTCATGGCTCTCCTGGCCCGAGCATAACAGCCTCCTAGAAATATATGTAGCTGTCACGCTCCGTTCAGGAGATCTGTGGACAGTCCGTCCATTATGTTACAAGCGCGGACAAATTTACACGGACATCTGAACATACCCCTAAGGCTACTTTCACACTACTGTCGGGGTCGGCCCGTCGCAGTGCGTCGGGCCAAGGTTACTGACGCTAGCAGTGAATGCGCCGCACAACGGGGGCAGCGGACACATTTTTCCAGCGCATCCGCTGCCCCATTGTGAGGTGCGGGGAGGAGTTCCGGCCGCGCATGCGCGAAAGGAAATGGCGGACCGTCGGAAGCAAAAAACGTTACACGTTTTTTGCTCCTGGCGGTCCGCCACAACACGGCGCAACCGTCGCACGACAGTTGCGACGTGTGTCAATGCGTCGCTAATGTTAGTCTATGGGGCAAAAAAGCATCCTGCAGACAACTTTGCAGGATGTGTTTTTTCCCCTAAACGACGCATTGCGACGTATTGAAAAAAACGCCAGTGTGAAAGTAGCCTAAAGTCTATTACTTGGCAAAATCAGTCAGTCACGTGTGACACATTAGAAGTCACATATAAAGAGATTCCACCATATCACAGGGATCAGCTTAAACTTCCACAATTCCACTCATGCAATAAGAAAAGTCTACAGAAAACTTCCAATCACAGTTCATGAGTGAAAATCCAATATGGCCTCTTCGAGTTACTAAAATCAGTTGTTACAGTCAACCATAGGTAGAGAAAACCAAGCACGCAGGCCTGTCCCTAAGGGTCTTACTGAAGAATTCCCACAAGGACCCGTAGAATTTCAATGAACCATACACACATCAGTTTTAAAAACAGGTCTGTGCCTTTGGTCCTCGAAACTCAAAGCAGGTTCTATTCTCATCCCAATGAGGACAGACTTTCCACTTCAGCGTTACATCAGAGTTTCCTCCATTTTTAACAGATCCATTGTTAAGAGTCAATGGATAAAATAAACACACAGTCTACATGTTACAGTCAAAAAATAAAAGTTATGGAAGCAACAAGGATGACAAATTGAAAAAAAAAAATGAAAATAACAGTTTCTTTCAGCTGGTAGCCCTCACACGGATGTGTGAACACAACCTTACACACAGGCTTAAGAAGCACAAGCTTAACAGACATTATGCAGTAGAACTGAGCAGTGTATCTGTGAATCCAGCATAGGGCGAGCTAAATCACTTACTAGAAGCTGCTGCATAATTTGCGTTTGCGTAACTCCCTCTCTCTGCAACTCCTTCATTTTAGTAGACTTTAAAAGGAGCAGTAACCAACTACATCATCTATACAAAGAAGAACACGGGACCTTGTAGGGAATCCATTCTACTATCTAGGAAACGTTCGTGCTAGGAGTGGATTACATGACTTAAGTGCCCAGATTATTGCACTTCTAGTTCCCAGTGCATTTTCACGAATTATCGGCTCGAATGTTAACCTTTAGGAGGTAAAAAGTTTTCAGAGAGCACTTTAGCAACTCATCCTTCCCGAAAATAAAAACCCCTTACATTTTTCTTGTCTCCGTCCAGTTACTGATAATGCCCTACTTACCATTTGGAGCTCAGCATTCACGTTCAGTGGATCTGAAGAAATGTCTCTTTGGTGATTTTTTACAAGCAATTGAAGAGCGCCGTTAACTGGTCATCAAGCCCTGAAAGAGAACAGATGTCAGAGGCTCAATAATCCGGGGAAGTTTCTATGGAGTAAACAGTGCACATGGCGATTAGGAAAACGTTACGTGTGCTCCAGGGGGCTGAGGATATACATGGCCTCCGGGCCTAGGATGCTAATGACAATCATCTACCATGTAGGGAGAGCTTTGTGTGCTATGCGTGGGTTACACCAGGGTTCAAACTTCATAGTTTCACAATGATCGGTATTGATGCCGACTGACTTTCATTTTCAATATGTCTGCAGCAATGGACGGACTGGTAACCGACAAAGGAGAATAACTCCAATGCTCCACATTATGCATCGCATCATTTCAGTGACCATGATTACCAGATTGAGAAAGAGGAGGGAGCTCAGCCGTCTCCTACAGAGCGCACAGATAACAGGTGTAGATCCGATCACCTTGACATTTACCCAGAGGAGAAGAGCTGTAAATTATACTTATAAGCTACTAGATCAGATCTTGGGGACTATCAGAGGTCATCTCAATCTAACAGAAAAAAAATAAACGGTGACGTTTCATAATAAAAAGTTATTCTTCCCAAAAAGCATTGCCTCGTTTGAAGGCACCATACCGCCCGCAGAATATGGCATACTCATGCCTACATAGTGCACCATACGCCCGCAGAATATGAATCACCAAAAATGTCCCACTATATAGAAATATTGGTACTTCTCGACACATACAACACCAGAGCGACCGTGAATTATGGTCAACTCAATGAAGCTCACCAATCAAAAAATACTTTTTAAAATATAACATTTATTAAAGAATATTTAAAAAGATCCAAAAGGCCACATATAAAGACACGAACAATAGCCCCATATCAGAGGGGAACATCCACCCACAAGCCAATACACATATATATATACACAGGGATAATCTATAAATCTGCTGGAAAGAAAGCAATCACATATAGTAAACCCAGGCTGAAGCACCTATTCACATAAGCATACTGTGCCCATCGGAACTCTATCAACAATGAGTGCAGAAAACCGCATCCCAATAGTACTGAACCGACGGGAATCATGACAAGTGCCAAGGATTCGGTATATTAACAGCCCAGGATGATATATACAAAACCGTCCGCATCTTACCAGGAAAGTGCCCGTATAGTCGATGTCCTCCTCTGGCGCCCCGACGCGCGTTTCGCCCTCTGCTTCTTCCGGGGGCGTCCGCAGAATATGGCGTACCCATGCCCACATAGTGCACCATACCGCCTACAGAATATGGCATACCCATGCCTGCATAGCGTACCACACTGCCTACAGAATATGGCATACCCATGCCTGCATAGCGTACCACACTGCCTACAGAATATGGCATACCCATGCTTACATAGTGCACCATACCGCCTACAGAATATGGCGTACCCATGCTTACATAGTGCACCATACCGCCTACAGAATATGGCGTACCCATGCCTGCATAGTGTACCACACTGTCTACAGAATATGGTGTACCCATGCTTACATAGTGCACCATACCGCCTACAGAATATGGCGTACTCATGCCTGGATATTGCATCACACTGCCTACAGAATATGGTGTACCCATGCCTACATAGTGCACCACACTGCCTACAGAATATGGCGTACCCATGTCTGCATAGTGCACCATACCGCCTACAGAATATGGCGTACTCATGCCTGCATACTGCACCACACTGCCTACAGAATAAGATGTACCCATGCCCACATAGTGCACCATACCGCCTACAGAATATGGCGTACCCATTCCCGCATAATGCACCACACTCCCTACAGAATATGGCGTACTCATGCCCGCATACTGCTCCACACTGCCTACAGAATAAGATGTACCCATGCCCACATAGTGCACCATACCGCCTACAGAATATGGCGTACCCATGCCCACATATTGCACCACACTGCCCACAGAATAAGACGTACCCATACCCACAAATTGCACCACACTGCCTACAGAATATGGCGTACCCATGCCCACATATTGCATCACACTGCCTACAGAATAAGACGTACCCATGCCCACATATTGCACCACCCTGCCTACAGAATATGGCGTACCCACGCCCACATATTGCATCACACTGCCTACAGAATAAGACGTACCCATGCCCACATATTGCACCACACTGCCCACAGAATAAGACGTACCCATGCCCACATATTGCACCACACTGCCCACAGAATAAGACGTACCCATACCCACAAATTGCACCACACTGCCTACAGAATATGGCGTACCCACGCCCACATATTGCACCACCCTGCCTACAGAATAAGACGTACCCATGCCCACATATTGCACCACACTGCCTACAGAATAAGACGTACCCATGCCCACATATTGCATCACCCTGCCTACAGAATATGGCGTACCCATGCCCACATATTGCACCACACTGTCTACAGAATATGGCGTACTCATGTCTCCATGCACATGTCACTCACATTTAGTTATGTATCATGTAAAGAACTCTGCTTCTTTTTGCTAAACTACGGTGCATGAACAGCAGTTTTATTTTTGTCAGTCTTCAGGGGGTAAATGTATCCCAAATTTACATTTATCCTGTAAATATGCTAAAAAACCCCATAAAATAATAAGATGGGTGGTATAATGCATTAAAGCAGAGGTGGGTAAGCTGTGGCCTGGGGCAACTTCTGGCCCTCTGGCTGTTCCAATCTCCCCCAAGAAACAAGACAGCCAAAGGGCCGAACCAGTGGCCGACAGCCTACACCATACCATCGTCCGCTTGGAGCATATCCCCCACCACCCGCTGTCACCGCTATCCACCTCCTTGGAATGCAGACATCAATGAATACATTGGTGGAGGACGGAGCCGCTGGCTCCTTTTTCCACCAATCCGTGTAAATGGCTGAGCCAGCAGACGCGGTGACATCACATCAAAACATCGGAGTCCAGAACAGAGCGCCGGGGACAGAGGCACAAGGCGAGGAGGTGTTGGGTTTCTTTTTTCATATATGTATGGGACGTCTGCATCGATATAGGAGGCCATGTAGGGGCTCACATTATATTGAGGGGCTCATACTGTATGCAAGAGGCTGTGTGGGGGCTCATGCGGTACTTAGGGGGATGTCAGCGTATTTAATTCTACTCAATATTAAGTGATACATTTTATATTAATTGTATTATTTTAACCCCTTTACCCCCAAGGGTGGTTTGCACGTTAATGACCAGGCCAATTTTTACAATTCTGACCACTGTCCCTTTATGAGGTTATAACTCCGAAACGCTTCAACGGATCCTGGTGATTCTGACATTGTTTTCTCGTGACATATTGTACTTCATGATAGTGGTAAAATTTCTTTGATAGTACCTGCGTTTATTTGTGAAAAAAACGGAAATTTGGCGAAAATTTTGAAAATTTCGCAATTTTCAAACTTTGAATTTTTATGCAATTAAATCACAGAGATATGTCACACAAAATACTTAATAAGTAACATTTCCCACATGTCTCCTTTACATCAGCATAATTTTGGAACCAATTTTTTTTTTGTTAGGGAGTTATAAGGGTTAAAAGTTGACCAGCAATTTCTCATTTTTACAACACCATTTTTTTTTAGGGACCACGTCTCATTTGAAGTCATTTTGAGGGGTCTATATGATAGAAAATGCCCAAGTGTGACACCATTCTAAAAACCGCACCCCTCAAGGTGCTCAAAACCACATTCAAGAAGTTTATTAACCCTTCAGGTGTTTAATAGGAATTTTTGGAATGTTTAAATAAAAATGAACATTTAACTTTTTTACACAAAAAATTTACTTCAGCTCCAATTTGTTTTATTTTACCAAGGGTAACAGGAGAAATTGGACCCAAAAAGTTGTTGCCCAATTTGTCCTGAGTACGCTGATACCCCATATGTGGCAGTAAACCACTGTTTGGGCGCATGGGAGAGCTCGGAAGGGAAGGAGCGCAGTTTGACTTTTCAATGCAAAATTGACAGAAATTGAGATGGGACGCCATGTTGCGTTTGGAGAGCCACTGATGTGCCTAAACATTGAAACCCCCCACAAGTGACACCATTTTGGAAAGTAGACCCCCTAAGGAACTTATCAAGAGGTGTGGTGAGCACTTTGACCCACCAAGTGCTTCACAGAAGTTTATAATGCAGAACCGTAAAAATAAAAAATCATATTTTTTCACAAAAATTATATTTTTGCCCCCAATTTTTTATTTTTCCAAGGGTAAGAGAAGAAATTGGACCTCAAAAGTTGTTGTCCAATTTGTCCCGAGTACGCTGATACCCCATATGTGGCAGTAAACCACTGTTTGGGCGCATGGGAGAGCTCGGAAGGGAAGGAGCGCCGTTTGACTTTTCAATGCAAAATTGACAGGAATTGAGATGGGACGCCATGTTGCGTTTGGAGAGCCACTGATGTGCCTAAACATTGAAACCCCCCACAAGTGACACCATTTTGGAAAGTAGACCCCCTAAGGAACTTATCTGGATGTGTGGTGAGCACTTTGACCCACCAAGGGCTTCACAGAAGTTTATAATGCAGAGCCATAAAAATAAAACAAAATTTTTTTCCCACAAAAATTATTTTTTAGCCCCCAGTTTTGTATTTTCCCTAGGGTAACAGGAGAAATTGGACCCCAAAAGTTGTTGTCCAATTTGTCCTGAGTACGCTGATACCCCATATGTGGGGGGGAACCACCGTTTGGGCGCATGGGAGGGTTCGGAAGGGAAGGAGCGCCATTTGGAATGCAGACTTAGATGGAATGGTCTGCAGGCGTCACA
Source organism: Ranitomeya imitator (assembly GCF_032444005.1). Lineage (NCBI taxonomy): Eukaryota > Metazoa > Chordata > Amphibia > Anura > Dendrobatidae > Ranitomeya > Ranitomeya imitator. Next base: position 581,095,528 of record NC_091286.1, read on the forward strand.
TTGCGTTTGCAGAGCCCCTAATGTACCTAAACAGTAGAAACCCCCCACAAGTGACACCATTTTGGAAAGTAGACCCCCTAAGGAACTCATCTTGATGTGTTGTGAGAGCTTTGAACCCCCAAGTATTTCACTACAGTTTATAACGCAGAGCCATGCAAATAAAAAATATTTTTTTTTCCACAAAAATTATATTTTAGCCCCCAGTTTTGTATTTTTCCAAGGTTAGCAGGAGAAATTGGACCCTAAATGTTGTTGTCCAATTTGTCCTGAGTACGCTGATACCCCATATGTTGGGGTAAACCCCCGTTTGGGCACACAGGAGAGCTCGGAAGGGAAGGAGCACTGTTTTACTTTTTCAACGCAGAATTGGCTGGAATTGAGATCGGACGCCATGTCGTGTTTGGAGAGCCCCTGATGTGCCGAAACAGTGGAAACCCCCCAATTATAACTGAAACCCTAATCTAAACACACCCCTAACCCTAATTCCAACGGTAACCCTAACCACACCTCTAACCCTGACACACCCCTAACCCTAATCCCAACCCTATTCCCAACTGTAAATGTAATCTAAACCCTAACCCTAACTGTAGCCCCAACCCTAACCCTAGCCCTAACCCTAGCCCTAACCCTAGCCCTAACCCTAACCCTAGCCCTAACCCTAGCCCTAACCCTAGCCCTAGCCCTAACCCTAGCCCTAATGGGAAAATGGAAATAAATACATTTTTTTTTATTTTTCCCTAACTATGGGGGTGATGAAGGGGGGTTTGATTTACTTTTATAGCGAGTTTTTTAGCGGATTTTTATGATTGGCAGCCGTCACACACTGAAAGACCCTTTTTATTGCAAAAAATATTTTTTGCAATACCACATTTTGAGAGCTATAATTTTTCCATATTTTGGTCCACAGAGTCATGTGAGGTCTTGTTTTTTGCGGGACGAGTTGACGTTTTTATTGAAAACATTTTTGGGCACGTGACATTTTTTTATCGCTTTTTATTCCGATTTTTGTGAGGAAGAATGACCAAAAGCCAGCTATTCATGAATTTCTATTGGGGGAGGCGTTTATACCGTTCCGCGTTTGGTAAAATTGATAAATCAGTTTTATTCTTCGGGTCAGTACGATTACAGCGATACCTCATTTATATCATTTTTTTATGGTTTGGTGCTTTTATACGATAAAAACTATTTTACAGAAAAAATAATTATTTTTGCATCGCTTTATTCTCAGGACTATAACTTTTTTATTTTTTTGCTGATGATGCTGTATGGCGGCTCTTTTTTTGCGGGACAATATGACGCTTTCAGCGGTACCATGGTTATTTATATCTGTCCTTTTGATCGCGTGTTATTCCACTTTTTGTTCGGCGGTATGATAATAAAGCGTTGTTTTTTGCCTCGTTTTTTTTTTTTTTTTCTTACGGTGTTTACTGAAGGGGTTAACTAGTGGGACAGTTTTATAGGTCGGGTCGTTACGGACGCGGCGATACTAAATATGTGTACTTTTATTGGTTTTTTTTTTTTTATTTAGATGAAGAAATGTATTTATGGGAATAATATTTTTTTTTTTTTTTTCATTATTTTGGAATATTTTTTTTTTATTTTTTTTACACATTTGGAAAATTTTTTTTTTACTTTTTTACTTTGTCCCAGGGGGGGACATCACAGATCAGTGATCTGACAGTTTGCACAGCACTCTGTCAGATCACTGATCTGACATGCAGCGCTGCAGCCTTCACAGTGCCTGCTCTAAGCAGGCTCTGTGAAGCCACCTCCCTCCCTGCAGGACCCGGATCCGCGGCCATCTTGGATCCGGGGCTCGAGCAGGGAGGGAGGTGAGGAGACCCTCGCAGCAACGCGATCACATCGCGTTGCTGCGGGGGGCTCAGGGAAGCCCGCAGGGAGCCCCCTCCCTGCGCGGTGCTTCCCTGCACCGCCGGCACATCGCGATCATCTTTGATCGCGGTGTGCCAGGGGTTAATGTGCCGGGGGCGGTCCGTGACCGCTCCTGGCACATAGTGCCGGATGTCAGCTGCGATAAGCAGGTGACACCCGGCCGCGATCGGCCGCGCTCCCCCCGTGAGCGCGGCCGATCGGCTATGACGTACTATCCCGTCCAGGGTCAGATAAGCCCAGGGCACCTCGACGGGATAGTACGTCTAAGGTCACAGAGGGGTTAATATTGAGCAGAATTAATTTCAGCCTATTGATTTGGCCCTTCACAATAGTCATAGTCTCTTGTGCAGCCCCTCAGGAAAATTACGGTAATTGCCTACTCCCACTTTAAAAGGAGTTTTCTGTTTCCAAAAAATTTTTTTCCCGTAAGCATAGTTTAAAAAAAAAAAAACAAACAAAAAAAACAAAACACCATCTCATCTTTACTCACTAAACGCAGCGTTTCCTGAACGTGGAAACATACCCCCGGGGCCAGCACGGAGTCTCCGCAGCAATGTCAGTGTCAGTCATCACCTGCCGTCCTTGCATCACGTCGACAAAGCTGCAGCCTATCAGTGAGCTCAGCTGTTCTAAGTGGCTTGTGCAGTCTACTGAGCTCACTGATTGTCTGCAGCGCTGTGGACAGGACATCAGCCCTGCAGACTATAAGGGTATGTGCACACGATGCGGATTTCGCTGTGGATCCGCCGCGTTTCCGCAGCAGTTTCCCATGAGTTTACAGTTCAATGTAAACCTATGGGAAACCAAAAACGCAGTGCCCATGCTGCGGAAAAAAATGCACGGAAATGCAGCGGTTTACATTCCGCAGCATGTCACTTCTTTCTGCGGATTCCGCAGCGGTTTTACACCTGCTCCAATAGAAATCCGCAGTTGTAAAACCGCAGTGAAATCCGCAGAAAAACCGTGGTAAATCCGCGATAAATTCGCAGCGATTTTCCACTGCGGATTTATCAAATCCGCTGCAGAAAAATCCGCAGTGGACCTAGAATACGTGTGCACATAGCCTGGCAGACAGCGGGAGCAGGAGAAGAGACTCAGCTGGACCTGGAAAACATGAGTAAAGAAAAATGGAGCTTTTAAATCAACAATAATGATGATGAGCGAGCGTGCTCGAGCGTTAATAGAGTGTCTTCGGCGTGCTCCAATACTATGTTGGAGTCGCCATGGCTGCATGTCTCACAGATAATCCCTGAATGTGTTATGTCCGTTGAAAAGCTGCGAGACACGCAGCCGCAGGGAATCAAACATAGTATTAGAGCGCGCTGAAGACACTATTAGCATCCGAGCATGCTCACACAACTGTGCATGCGGAAAATATTTCTCTGAAAATGGAAAACCCCTTTAATTTTAGTGGACAATGCCAGGCAGCTGCTGACGGTAAAGCAATAAAATCATGGAATGTACCTGAAGAGCTTTAGATGATCATTAGAAGGACGGAGTGTTCCGCTACACAATCACGAGCCAGGCCACAGAAATAATGTGCACAATGGGATAAGTTATGAGACTTAGAGTTATTCAGTTAGTGAAAAAGACGACTTAGGCTATGTGCACACGTCAGGATTCTTTGCAGAAATTTCCTGAACAAAACCGGACTTTTTCCGCAAGAAATCCACATGTGTTTTTTGCGCATTTTTATCACGTTTTTCTTGCGTTTTCTGTGCAGATTTTTCGCGTTTTTTTCCGGAGCTTCCCAATGCATTAAATAGCGGGATATCTGCGAAAAATCCACTAAATTAATGAACATGCTGCGGTTTTTTTTACCACAATGTGTTTTTTTCGTGGAAAAAAACCCCGCAACATGTGCACAAAAATTGCGGATTGCATTCTATTAATAGGATGCTTAATGGATGCGTTTTTTTCCCCAGTTTTATTGCGTTTTTATAGTGAAAAAAAATGCGAAAAATCTGGAACGTGTGCACACAATGTACAAATATACTAGGGGACAGTACTGAGATCTGTCCACTGATCTATTTACACCTAGGCCTGAGACCGTAACAATTGGATATTCGTACAGAAAGATGAAAGAAGATCAAGGATTCTTTACTGTAAGAGCAGGGAAGCTATGAAAAGCTTTACCACAAGCTGTTGTGACGGACGATTAATCAAACATTATGGGGAGTCAAAATCATAACAATGAATGAATGAATGCTTAAAAACAAATTTGACTGAATAAACTCTTATTATATGGGCTAGTTTTAGCCATAAAATTTTCTACATTTCGGGAATATCTTCCCAATTGTGTCATCAGAGGTGTATGGAGCAAACTAGCATATGGTACGATGCAAGAACCTGTGTATATTGAAGCAGGGTCCAGTCCTAAGGATTCATTACTGTAAAAGCAGTATTACTGTAAAAGAGCTCCGATCACTGCTGTTTAACTACTTAAATGCCGCGTTTTAATTGATCATTAATTTTTAACAGTTTTTACCATGGAAGATTGCTGGATTTCTTCCTTTAAGGGTTACTCAAAAAAAAAAAAAAATTAAGTTCCATCTGTTGGATAGAGGATAACTTGCTGACCCATGGGAGCTCTGCAGAATGGAGGGGAGGTGCATATACTATCCGCTCCATTCATTGTCTATGGGACTGTCAAAAAAATCTGAGTTGTAATGGAATGAAAGCCTCGCATGGATAGGGGATAATAAGATTTTTTTTTTTAAATAATCTTTTAATCAATTTTAATTTGCATCTAGAGCCTGCAGTGGTAATTGGTAATATGTATGGCCAGCAGCGGAAGAGGATGGCTGCCGATCCTCCGTGCTGGAGTTCTGATTAGGAAGACATTGTGTCTGATCTTTATAGAGAATATGGGGGAGGCGACATTAGTCGTTGCGAAAAACATATTTAGTTAATAATGACCTGCATTCTACTTCGCATTACATTATGTCAGCAATTGATCTCATTTGTTAAATGTACATTTAAAACAAAAAAAAAAATCTGGACAAGGTGTAAAAAAAAAAAAAAACACTCGGAGGGATGGAAAGCGCTGCTGTCAATCAAAACATAAAAAGAGGATTCAAAGGCCGGTGAAGAAAACGCAACACAAATGGGTGGTACATATATGAAAGTGAAGAATAATGGACCAAGTCACATGCACTAGAATTAAGACAGAGCAGATATAGTTATTTCCATTTTTGACAAATTTAGAAAAATAAAAATATCAAATGGGTGCGGCTAACGATCATTAATAGCGATATACTGTCATGCACATACAAAATCCATGTGTAGTAATATACTTCTCTCTTTTTTATGCTTTTTCAGCTTTCGTTTAAAAAATGGTAATACAATAAGTTAAAGGGTAATTTCCATCATGGAAAGTGATGAAAGTGATGACAATTTGCTAAGATACCAATACTTTCTGAACAGTGGTGTAAAGTCAGCAGGATCCAGGAGGATAAAAGTTCAGTTTCTTCCAGTAGCTGCACTTTCAGTAAGGGCTCGCACTCATCTGCGTTTAAAACATCGCTCCGATACTGATTCAGACGAGTGTCATACAAGGACAATGCGATTTTTCACAAGTGGCATCCATAGGACATGTGTGTGCAATGCGTTTTTAACATCTTTTAGATAGATAGTTGTGATGAGCGAGTATGCTCAAATAAGGTGTCATCTGAGCAAGCTGAAGACACTAGGTTAGCACATGGGCATGCTTGGAGAACACCTTATCTGAGCATGTTCGCTCATCACTAATAGATATATGTCAGTGAGATATATGCATGCATGTGTACTTTACTGTACTTGTATATAGCCAATAAAATAAAAAAAAATGCAGTGGGGTCCCCCCTCATCTTTCTTAACTAGCTGAGTGAAGGCAGACAGCTGGGGTGCTGGTGTCATTATATTGGTAAGGGGCCACTGTCCATGGATCTTTCCAGCTTATTAATAACAGAGCACAGCTGTCTGCGTACCTTTTACATCCCCATTGCTAAATCCGTAAGTTTAAGAAAAAAAAAAAAAAAACTCAGAACAAACTTGTTTATTTGAACAAAACACTTCCTGACTGTTTATTTGAATCTTAATAAATGGGTAGAAAACAAAAAAAACTAAGTAATCCTCATCTGTCCGCAGATCATCCATACAGATGACGTCCAACAATGATCCCCAGCTCTGCTACATCCGAGTGATGTGATAAGCAGCGGCATAATGCGAACGTTCATCACGCCAGCCGGAACACATTGACAGTAGCGAAATTCCTCAAGCTACGAGTGGTGACGTTAGTACGATTACCGCAGCTCATCGATGATGAACTTATCACATTATTGATGTCCTCCGAGTTCTGGCTGGCATGATGAGCAGTCGCGTCATGCCACCACTCATGACATTATCCGGATGTAGCAGAACTGGGGATTGTAGTGAGACATCATCTGTATGGATTATCTGCGGACAGGTGAGGATTACTATGCTTTTTTTTATTTTTATTTGGATCTTAATAAAAAAGGGTAAAAGGAGGTTAGGAAGCGTTTTATTCCAATAAAGGAGTTTGTTCGGTGTGTGTTTTTTTACTTAAATTTACAGGGTTAGTAATGGGGTGTCTTATAAGACGCCCCTCCATTACTAAACCCTGAGCTTGATGTCCGCTGACCTTACAAAGCTGACAACCCCAAAATCATTACCCCCTGCTACCGCACCAAGTCAAGTGGGAAAAGCCGAGGCTTAAGGTACCGTCACACTCAGCAACTTTCCAACGATCACGACCAGCGATACGACCTCGCCGTGATCGTTGGTAAGTCGTTGTGTGGTCGCTGGTGAGATGTCACACAGACAGCTCTCCAGCGACCAACGATGCCGAAGTCCCCAGGTAACCAGGGTAAACATCGGGTTACTAAGCGCAGGGCCGCGCTTAGTAACCAGATATTTACCCTGGTTACCATTGTAAATGTAAAAACAAAAAACACATACTCACATTCCGGTGCCTGTCACGTCCCCGGCGTCCGCTTCCCTGCACTCATCCTGCATCCTGTGTAAGCGCCGGCCGTAAAGCAGAGCGGTGACATCACCGCTGTGCTCTGCTTTACGGCCGGCCGGCGCTGACCAGACACAGTTACTGAAAGTGAGGTGCCCAGGAGAAAATGAACTTCTATCTCCTCGAGAGCCGCCAGCTTTCAGTCATGCAAGCATGCCTGGAGCAATTACAGTCACCGTCCACAGCACTGAGTGCAGGCTGTAAGCACACCCCGACACTGACTGACAGCCGCCTCTGTACTGGTGCACCGCTGAGCTGGCTGTCAGTCAGTACCAGGACATGCTTAAAGCTGCTACTCTTAGTAGCGTGAGTGGGGACTGCCTGCACAACTAAAAGCCGGCGGCTCCCGAGAAGATAGTTCATTTTCTCACAGCTGTCACACTTTTAGTACTATGGCCGAGTACCTTCATAACATTATTAACCCTACATGGGCAGGTTAATATTATTGGACATGACAGGCTCCCTTTGAAGGGACTGTCAGCACAGAATTATTGTGCAAACCAAGAACATGAGCTCGGTTCATCATGGCGCGGCCAAACATTTAACTACACCTTCCCACCTATCTAAGGCTCTATGAAGCCTGAGGTGTCAATCAAAGAAGAGGCAGAGGGGAGATGGATGGAAAACAAGCCTGTGGGCAGGTGTATATAAATAATTGGTCCCGCCATGATGCACTGGGAGCCTGTACTTGGTTTGTCAGCAGACATTTTTTGCTGACAGAGTCCCTTTAAATAGGCAAATCTACACATTCTTCAATAAAGATTACAGTTCTTAGAGTAACTGAGCCAGACAACCGCCCGGACCTGTCTATTACCTGTGAACCACGTGATCCTGGGAAGATCCTGTATATCCTGTATACTTCTTTGTCTCCTATCATTAGCAGGCAACTGTCACTTTTAAGTCAGTCCTTTTTTTTTTGCCAAGGTTGACTAGTTCTGGCCTGTGCTTCAATATACCTCCCTGACCCCAATCTATCCAGAAAGGTAAAGATTTAAGGATATTAGCACTTGCACATTAGGACATTAAGGACAACCGGAAGAAAATCGAAAGGTTTGGGTACATAAGACATTATTGTTCAGACTTTTTTCTGAAAATAAAAATAATAAACAGGTCTGGTGTAAAGATATCTTTACTTTTCAAGAGCATGGACAATGAGCAGGAAAGCTGCACAAGAGCCAATTGCCATGCTAAACGCCTGATCAGCATATCTATCCCCAGAATAACATGGCCTGGGGCAAATGTAAAAAAGAGGGGGATACAATCACTCAGCGCCGACATCCCCCTGGCAAGGATAAAGTCTGTGGACAATCCACAGAAAAACACACATGTAACTAACATTTTTACACGAAAACGCAGAGAATTTGTGGTGACATCTGCAGCGGATTTGTCACAAAAAAAATTGGAACATGTGTATGAAACAGGCCTTCTAGCCATTTATGTTTTCTGCTTTTGGTTTGTCAGGTTCTCGTCTGCTATTCAGTCATTTAAAGGGGCGCTCCTGCTGTATGGCCCATGTGACTACTATTGGCTTGCAGGAAACTACATTTCCCATAAGCACCTTGGGTCTGCTCTGCCCCTGGTTGTGCCAAGAGGGTAAACTGCGCATACGAGGACCTACTGCCCAAGCAAAGTAATGATACCGCACAGTATAGCGGTGTAGTTTATTTTCTCTTGTGTGACTGCACATTCTTAACCTGTAAAAGCCAGATCGACGGCACAATATCTCCAGTAGAAACTAAGTAAAGCAGATAAAATATAGCATGCACTTTAAGGGGAGTGGAGAGGAGTCAAGGCAGGTAAACTGTTAATTTTGGAAAACTGACCATATTTTCAGGCATTTTTATTTTGCAAAATCAGAGCCATTTTTTATGATAATCAAAATACCTTTTTCCAGCGTGTGACACTCAGAACATTCTCTCCTGAATGAATTATCTGGTTATGGAGGCTGGCTTTTAGCATTACAGGGTTAGTGCCATCTTATTTTCAGAAAAACACACTCCGCAGCCTCCCTACTTGCTGAATGCTGGGGGGCAGGAGCTCCATACGGACGTTCGGACCGGCAGCAATGTTGGGCTTCTTGCCTCACTGTTATATGAGGCAGCATCAGAAGCACATTGGGACTGAACCTGGCCGTGACCAGGAGCCGCCAGGGTGCTCCACCGATGCCCCCTCATCAGGACACAGCTTACCAGAGATGTGGAGTCGGAGCCCATTTTGATGGAGTCAGAGTCATGGAAATTGAAGAGTCGGAGTTGGAGGTTTGGCTTGCCGACTCCACAGCCCTGCCGCTTACAAGCTCTTTATAAAAAAAGCTTGGCCACCGCCGAGGGACCGCAGTGTAAACTATTTGGGGAGAAGGGAGACAAACTTTAATGATAAGAAAATTGAAAGTTACTTATTTTGACAAGAATTTTTCAAATGTTCCCATCTGCAATGATAGTAATAACCTTGTAAAGATAGGTTCACGTTACTACAGTGCTCTCTGCCGAGCCCTACATTGGGATTTCCGTCAATCACCAAAAACAATATTCCAGCGGGACCCCCCGACAGAACCATTCCCTCGAATGAAGCAGATGGACTCACTCTGGACACGTCTGGCCTCTGTCTTGGCAGAACGTGTCTTTTTCAGCCCCACACAAAAACGTGGTGAGCATACATGTCGGTGATGAGCTTCCGTAGAGGCACACCTACACCCCATTTCCTGACATGGCTGCGAGTTCCTGTACAACGTGCAGACACAAGGGTGTGAGGAGAACGCACTGGCCACACAATAACGATGGATTTCTCTTTTGGTTGGTATGGTCGTCAGCCATGAAGCCACTGAATAAGTCATTGTGATAACTAGTATTAAGGAGGAAGAGTCTGTTGCCTATAGCAACCGATCACGCTGCAGAATTTCTGATAAAATATACTTAGATCAGTCGGGGAACCATAGCCGCAGACCAGATGAAGTCCACTGCTGTGCATGCAGATGATTGACAGGTCTCTCCCTATGTACACACGAGCGGGAGACCTGTCAATCATTAGCAACAGTGATGGCAAGATTCAGCTGGGGGCAAAACCACACTGGTCCTTAAAGGGGTGGTCCAGAGTCCAAATTAATTTTCATCCTCAATCCCTATCTATCTAGTGCCATCATTTACACTAGTTTCTAATATACCTGAATCGAAATTCCCTATGCTTCAATAACTAACTACTTTTCACTGCGCAATTTGCACAATGATACTCAATCAGCAGCAATGAGCCGGCAACAGAGCGCGTTGTCAGAATATCTGGAGCGCAGAGACCAGCGGCGCAGACTTTACACCTTTTTTGGGGGGGAAGTTGGGGGGGGGGGGGGCACAAATGGTCACTGTCAAGCAGAATACTTCAACCGGTACTGCACAAAAACATAGCGATTATTAAAATATCTACATTTTGCTGCAATTTTTGAAAAAAATCAAAAAAAAAAAATCACAGCAACAGCAGTGACCTTACCACAGCATGTGAATAAACCCATGGAACACATGCGAGCAGATGCATAGCTTGTACAGCATTGCACGGAGGCCATACAGCCACATTGCCCTGACATACCAGCTTTGTCAGGCATGTAGATATATTCTATGGTTGAACTGGACAGGATACACGTCAGACCGAAAGAGAAATCAGAACTAATTCAGCTCTGCTACCTTTTCTACATACTGACAAAAGGAAGCAAAAACTGGTTCAGTTGATGTTGTGATTTCATATGCAGCCACTAGATGGTGTGACCACGAGTGGGCAGTGTCGCCGCCACACAAGCTGCCATGAGGCTCAGGTATGAGAGGGCAGAAGTTTGGATGAAGCAGCGATAGGTGTGTGCGTCACCTTCCTGTCTCTGGCCTAACAAGGGGTCATCTGCCGCTCTTGACTTCAGGAACTTGATGCCAATGTTCTCGGATTCACCCAGATTGACACCATTATTCACCTGTAGCAAAGGACGGTTTCAAATATCTCTGGGCCCCATTCAGAAATATGGCACGTGACGCCACACCAGCTTCTATTTCAGCACGTCAGGAGCCTGAATCATGTAAACCAGTGCTGTTCTTATTCAGCAAAGTGGCCTCTGATAAAAAGAAAAATTAAAAAATACCTTTTGTGTTGCTATAGATGCTTACAATCTGGCTGCCGGCACTTACTAGATTACATTGCACTGGAACGGCCATTTACAGGATACAGACCAAACACAGGACCAGTAAGGGCTCGTTCACACTAGCATATAAATAAAAAAAATATCAGTCCTATTCTCTTGATGTAACTCCTTACACACGTATTAATCCTATCCTAAGGGTTCCATTAATTTATAAAAGATTAATGTTGGCCTCTGTTGAGTCAGTATATATCACCGTACAATAGTAATACAAAAAATTTAAAAAAAAGGTAAGGAATAGCTCAGTATTTCATAACGCAGTATATAGTTATAATGCTAATAAAAAAACACTGAAATACCACACGGTGTGGACATTTTTCCCACCGGCCCCTCAGATATCATACGGTGTGCACATTTTTCCCCACTGGCCCCGCTGAGTACCACGGGATGTGCACATTTTTCCCACCGGCCCCGCTGAGTACCACACGGTGTGCACATTTTTCCCACTGGCCCCTCTGAGTACCACACGGTGTGCACATTTTTCCCACAGGCCCCTCTGAGAAACCATGCGGTGTGCACATTTTTCCCACTGGCCCCTCTGAGAAACCACGCGGTGTGCACATTTTTCCCACCGGCCCCGCTGAGTACCACGCGGTGTGCACATTTTTCCCACTGGCCCCTCTGAGTACCAGACGGTGTGCACATTTTTCCCACAGGCCCCTCTGAGAAACCACGCGGTGTGCACATTTTTCCCACTGGCCCCTCTCAGTTACCACACGGTGTGCACATTTTTCCCACTGGCCCCTCTCAGATACCACACGGTGTGCACATTTTTCCCACTGGCCCCGCTGAGTACCACGTGGTGTGCACATTTTTCCCCACAGGCCCCTCTGAGAAACCACGCGGTGTGCACATTTTTCCACACAGGCCCCTCTGAGTACCACACAGTGTGCACATTTTTCCCCACAGGCCCCTCTGAGTACCACACGGTGTGCACATTTTTCCCCACAGGCCCCTCTGAGAAACCACGCGGTGTGCACATTTTTCCCACAGGCCCCCGAGTACCACGCGGTGTGCACAATTTTCCCCACAGGCCCCTCTGAGTACCACACAGTGTGCACATTTTCCCCACAGGCCCCTGAGTACCACGTGGTGTGCACATTTTCCCCACAGGCCCCTCTGAGTACCACGTGGTGTGCACATTTTCCCCACAGGCCCCTGAGTACCACGTGGTGTGCACATTTTCCCCACAGGCCCCTGAGTACCACGTGGTGTGCACATTTTCCCCACAGGCCCCTCTGAGTACCACGCGGTGTGCACATTTTCCCCACAGGCCCCTGAGTACCACGCGGTGTGCACATTTTCCCCACAGGCCCCTGAGTACCACGTGGTGTGCACATTTTCCCCACAGGCCCCTGAGTACCACGTGGTGTGTACATTTTCCCCACAGGCCCCTCTGAGTACCACGCGGTGTGCATATTTTCCCCACAGGCCCCTGAGTACCACGTGGTGTGCACATTTTCCCCATAGGCCCCTCTGAGTACCACGCGGTGTGTACATTTTTCCCACTGGCCCCTCTGAGTGACGTCCTTCACTACAGGCCTACACATCGGGAGCCTTTCAGCATAAACGTCAATTGGACGCCATTGAGAAGATGTGAAGAGGGGGAAGCAATTGAGATCATTTAGTAAATTGCACAGCGCACAGTATCCATGCTCCTTTACAATGGGGCCTTTGGGCAATGTATCCCCCTGTAAGGGATGCATCCTCTGTTTTGAGGAACAGACAAATGGAATTAATGTCCATATAACAGATCTGTCACGGAACGGATGATGAGACTTCAGCGGTCAGCGTCTGTCTGGGTTCAGTTATGTGGACGCTTTTAGAACGGGATAAAAGTTCTGCTTTCTGCGCTCTCTCCGGTTCTGAAAACGACACATAAATGCACTTGTATGAGCGTATGCAAAAAATGAATGTAATGCCATAATAATCAATAAAGTTCCCCTGTATCTGTCATTCCAGCCCAACGACCACACATCAGTGACCTGTACCTGCCTCCTTCACCCCAGCAGCCACAGCTCTTCATTTCATTAGCCAACCTGGCCGCGATGTGTCACTCCGCGATGACGACGTTCCAGGCTGGCTAATCAAAAGTGAGCCACGGATGCCTTCAGGTACCAGGCAGTGCGCTGGGCCCCCGCCTGGAAGCCACAGATTACAGATGTTGTTGCTGGATCCGATTCTGAGAACCAATTTGCACCAACTTTACATAAAAACAACATAGAGTACATACTAGAAAACTGCTCATAAAGCAACTCCCTATTAGGGCTCGTGAAGATGACCGA